>NC_062213.1:181820012-183036262 GCF_902686445.1 Sciurus carolinensis
CTCACCCTGAAGGCGTCGGGTGGGTGACTGGTATGGGTTGGGGGTAGGGTGCTTAGGACAGACTGACTCAGAGGCTGGGCACAGAGGGACAGGTGGGTGGACCATGAACCAGGCACCAAAGGAACAGAGGGAGTGACTGCTGACCTACACCAGCCGTGGGGCCTGGTGGCTGTCGGGTTTGCTGGAGAGCCCTTGCCCACATGGGGCTGCCGGGGTGGGCGGGGAGGAGATGGCCACGGCTCTGGCCCTGGTCCCTCTGAGGTCCACTCTCACCATGGAGTGGAGGCCGGGGAGCAGAGGCATCTCCTGAGTGCCCAAGACCAAACGGGCCCAAGGCGATCAGTCGGGAGCAAGGCCCCAGGTGACCTAGCGCAGCTCAGGGGCAGCCGACAGCCCAGTCTTTCCCAGGGCCAGCGGGGTGGCCACCTAGGCAGAGGCTGTGGGCAGGAAAGGCAGGAGGCCTCCTGTCACAGGGGGAGGGCTGCAGGCTGGGCGAGGCCAGGATGTGGCTCCCTGCCCAAGGGACAGGTCTCCATCCAGCCAGGCTCCACGCAGACCACACACACGAGCATTGTCACAGCTCACGGTGGACACGACCACGTGTGCGCACGCCCACACACGCCGGGAGCACTGCCCCAAGGGACCAGTCCACTCTGTGCAGCCCCAGGGGCCCCTTTCACCCCGTTCGCTGAGGAACCTGCTCTCCCCAGCAGCGCCTGTCCCGCCGTCTCCACAGCCCCGGAGCAGGTGCCCAGCCAGAGCGCCGCGCGCCAGACCTACGCCCACCCCAGCCTTCTTCCAACGGAGCTTCCCGTCAGGGAGGATCCTGGCTTCGCCGGGCTGGTCTGAGGTCTCCATTCCCGGCGGGACCCAGGGCACAGAAGCAAGGCTGCTTCCCACAGCTGTGCCCCCACATCCCAGCATCCTCCCTGCGACCCGTGCCCGCGGCCGGCCCTGGGATCACTGGGTCCTGGAGCTCCGTCCTCCCCTGCCTTGCTCCTGGAGCTGGAGCTCCGTCTTACGCAGCCTTCGGGAGGTTGCAAAGCAAGGTGGAGGCCTTCCGGGCCTGCTTTCCCCCCGCTGGACAGTTCCTTCAGACCTGGGGCCATCTCCTTCGTACATTCAAAAGCTGGGAGAGGTGCAGATATCCCGGGATTAATAAAGGCATGGCAGCGAAGGAAAGCGCTTCTGCACCGGAGAGGACGTGACGCCCAGAGCCCAGGGGAGGGGAGGAGCTCTCCGCCAGCCTCCCGTCCAGCGGAGGACTCACATCCGAACACAGGAAGACCTCGAGGAACTGACCACCCCAAGCTGAGCAGCCCAGTGGACCATGGGCCAAGGAACCTAACCCACGATTCCCCAGGAAGAAGTGCGCACGGCCGTAGGCAGATGAGGAGCCATTCCACGTCCTGAGCAGTCGGAACTCCACAGCTAGCATAGGGGTTAGGACGGCCGCCGTCCAGGATGCAAACGATGACACTCTGGAGAGACTGCGGGAGGGACGCAGCCCCGCTGTGGGTGGGACAGTGAACTAGCACAGCCTCCACGGGACTCTGCGTGGAGGCTCCTCACAAGGCTGGCAGGGAACCACTGTAGGACCCAGCTGGGTGCCTCCTGGGTGAATTGGTCATCAGACCACAGCAAACCCATGGCCACAGCAGCTCAGTCCACAGTAGCCGAACCACAGGACCAGCCTGGGTGTCCACGGACGGACGGATGGACAAAGAAGATTGGCCTATGTACACAAGGAGTTTTATTCAGCCACAAAGAAAATGGAATCATGTCATCAGCAGGAACATGAATGGAACTTGAGATTGTGCTGTTAAGGGAAATAAGCCAGACTCAGGTCAGGTGCTGTGTGTCCTCTCTCGTATGTGGAAGCTGGGAGGAAACGGGAAAAGAAAGGAAAAGCCAAGGGAGAGCAGTAGGGTAGCAGAAGGGACCCAGGGAGGAGGAGGGGAGGGCTAAGGGAAGTACTTGGATGGGAAATTGACCAAAGTATATTGTCAAATCATGTGCATGAACAAATACGTAACAACAAATTCCACTGTCATGTATGATTACAGTGCACTAATTTTAAAAAGGGAAAAAAATCAAATCACTGTGTTTACCAAGAAAAAAAAAAAAAAGGTGGTAAGTTGCCTCAAATTATACGAGAACTATTCCTGGGAAGTCCGTACCCCAGCAGGTACAGCGAGGCAGTCACCTCCCTTCCTCTATATGCATACTCCTATTGATAAAGCCTCTTAATGAACTAAATTTCCTCAGCGGCTACCTCACCCTGCTGGCCCATGATTTACTTTGTGGTCCTATAAGACATGGGTGCTTTGTCCTATGTTAGTTCCTATGGCAGTCCCTGAGGATGGCAGTTCTGTTATACGACAGTCCTACAGGCTGTAGTTTGTGCTCAGTAAGTGGGGCACTTACGGCCACGGATGCACTCGGTGGCCTCTGCAGTGCCCTTGGGGGCCGGCCCACCGTGGCCTCCCTTCAGCCTTGGCATCCGGTCCTGCCCGCCCCCGGGCCCCACTGTAGTTGGGGAACCACAGACGCAGCTGCCAGCTCTTCCTCCCCCTCCGGAGCTGGCCTGGCAGGGGAGGCCTGGCTGCCCAAGGAGCCTCGCCAGCCTGAAGACCTACCACACGCCACACGGTGGGCCCCACAGGGCAGGGGCGCGGAGGTGGGCACTGCGTCTCCTTATTCACTCATCCACTCGACCAGCAGGTGTTCAGCCAGCACCTGCCTGGCCAGGGCTGCTCTGGGCGCAGGGGACCAGGAGGGACAAGCCCGAGAAGACCCTCACCTTTGCGGGTCAGCATTCCACCGGGCGGACAGGCGGAAGACAAGGCCGGAGGGAAGGGTCAGGGCAGGGGAGCCCTGAGCGGGCACTCAGGCCGATACGGCAGTGCAGCCACGGAACTGTGCGCACACCCCGCGTGGCCCTGGGCCAGCTACCTGCTCTGCACCTCAGGGTTCTCATCCCGCTGGGCAGTTACACGGCACTTGTGCAGTGCCTGGCACATAGGCAGCGCCTCCCATCAGGGCGGGAGGCCTGGGAGGTCTTGGTTGATGATATTTCCTAAGGGTGCAGCAGTGTACAGATCAGGAGGAAGGGGAATAGCAAGTGCAAAGGCCCTGGGGCAGCGAGATGCTTGACTTGTTGGGGGAGCTGAAAGAAATCAGTGTGGCCTGAGAGAAGAAGATGTCAGAGATTGGGGGCTATCCTGTGGTCCCACTCAGAGGTCACTTCCTGGTTCCAATGATGAGCTGAGGCCAGCGGGCAGTGCCCAAGTGCTAGGAACAGGGAGGGACCAGCCTGGTTTGCCTTCTCAGGATGCCGTGGTGCCGGCAGAGGTGGCAGCTGAGGACCAGAGTTCCAACCCAGGCCTGGCTCTGAGCCAAGCCCATAAACACAGGCTGAAACTCTGGCCAGTAAGAGAAGCAGGAGAGGGGCCTCCCCACTGTTCCAGAAGCTTCTTAATCCTCCAGGGCCTTCAAGGGAAATGTGAAAAAGCCTGAGGGGTGGGGGAAGCTGGAGAAGCGCGTTGCTTTGCATCTTAACGGCATGCTAAGCAGCCCGTGGGCAGGGCCAGCTGCAGAGCATCGCTGCCCCCAGACTCCGGTGACTCAGGCCACAGAGCCCTGAAATATTTATTTTTCTCTGCATTTGGAATTCAGCATCTGTGAGGGACCTGAGCCAGAGCCACACTGGGAAGTGGAAGTGGGGACCTGCTGGCCAGGGCAGTCAGGAAACACGTCAGGGCAGCAGGGTCCTGAGGTCCTGCACACAGGCTGGGCCGTCCCACACTTGGGGACAGTCCCCACACTTGGGGACAGTGTGGCTTCCTCCATCACGGGTTCGTGTTTTGCTTTGCAGCCCCAGCCTGTGATCTGCTGCTTGAATCTCACATTCCTTTGGGTCCATTTGAGGAGAAAATGTAGCTTCAAGTCGCGGCACATGGGTCTCGAGGGGCTTGGCTGGAGAGTGGATGTCCCCAGGTGCCACCCAGCCCTGACTCCCCCGGGGTGCCGGGCACGCAGCCCTCTGCCCTCACCTAAAAGTCGAGGCTCCGCTGCTCCCAAGCCCTGCAGGAGGTCATTTGTGCTCTGCACCTGGCCTGGTTCAGGGTCCTGAGTGTCCTGCTCAAGGCCGCCCCGCCTGACCAAGGGCACCGGGACACGGGGGTGGAGGCTGGGGAGGACAGCCAGGGAAGGGGGCGTACAGATCACCCCTCTTCACAGGGGGCTGTCAGGGGTCGTGGTGGGGAGACTTGAGTGCCCAGTGACTCAGGGGCGGCCCTATTCCGGAGGCTGGGAGGCTGGGAGGCCGCTAGGTCACTACAAAGTGCTCCCGATTTGCAGCGAGAGCGAGGCGCTCATCAGAGCCCAGGGAAATGTCCTGCCGGACTCGGTCTCCGGTGAGCCGGCCTCTCTGGCTGGGGGTGGGGACACTTGGGTTCGCCCTGTTTCAGTGGCCAGGACTAGGTCACCGTGGTCTTGGGTGCTGTGGCAGGAGACGTCGGGGGAGGGACAGACGCTCCTAGGAAGAGGCACGGGCTCGTTTCTGGACACTGGGCAGGCTGTGGAGCTTGGTGAGCGCCGTCCTGCCGGGGACACGGAGAGCGCCTGCCCCTCATGCATCCTCCGTGCTTCTGCTCCCAGGGGCCGTGGGCACAGGGCACAGGGCACAGGGCACAGTGATCACTGGGCTGGCTCGGCCTGGAGCCTGGCTTCCGCTGGCGGAAGGACTCAAGGCAGATCTGGGGAAGCACTTCTCGAAGGAGCATCCAGAGAAGGAAGGGGAGGAGGCCTCTCCAGGCGGCCGGGCCGGGAGGAGCCGCCCAGGAGTCCCACCCCGGTCAGGGGCTGCTTCTGTATCTCACCGACTTAGAAAAGGAAAGCTCTTCCATCAATGGGGTGGCACCGGAGGGCGTTCTTCTCTCTTGGGGTCTACGCAACAGCAGCATTTTTTATAGTCAGTGGACAGTTATTTCTGTGAAATGCAGAACTATCCCGATTTTACAAAACAGGGCGATGACAAGAACCAAGAGTGTTAATGGTAATGTCGGCTAAGCGTGGGCCGCGCGGCAGGCCCTAGATTCAGACACTGGTTGTGGATCTTATCACATTCCCATTTTGCAGGTTAGAAAAGCAAGGCCGGGAGGTGGCTCAAGGTCCCCTGGCATTAGGAGTCGGACAGGGCCTGGAACCAGGCTGAGCTGGGAGGCGGCGGCCTTCCGGCTGCTCCTGGTGAGGCTGGTGCTGGGCCTCCGGGAAAGAGCCGAACAAGGTCAAGTAGGCCGGTCCAGCTCAGATCTGACCTATGCACGCGTGGTGGGTGGGGAGCGGCGGGTGGCCCTGATGGCGTGGGGCGGGGCGCGCTCTCGCCTGCCGCACCTCCTTCCCCCGCTTCTTTCTTTGGGGCTGTTTCTTGTTTCTCCTGCTGTGCGACCTTTTCCAGGCAAGGGTGAAGGTCCCTGTGTCCATCCACAGTGGCTCCTACCAAGAAGGGTCTGATACCCCCAAGTTCAAGGCAGACAAGTCCCAGAAGAGGGAAGCTGGATAAGGGGCCCGCGGTAGAGTCTCGCAGCCCAGAAGGCAGGAGAGTGAGCGGGAGGAGGGGCGTGGCCGCTCGGTGAGTGACAGCGTGGGCCGCGGGCGGGGTCTGACTAGCCTGGGCTGCACCTTGGGCTGCCCACTCACTGTGTGACTCAGTCAAGTTCCTGACCTCCCTGAGCCCTGTTGTCCTCACCTGCAAAATGGGAATAATGACTCCGATCTCTGTTGCTGCATCACAAGCACCCCAGCATCTAGTGGTTGAAAACAGTACCCGCTGACCATCTTGGGGGTTTGGCCACAGCTGGACCGAGTCCCGGGTGCGGGATCTCTCACAGGACTACGGTCAGTGTGTCCTGGGACTGTCACCTCATCCCAGGGTGCTGCTTCCAGCCTCAGGCATGTAGGGTAGGCAGGATTCAGCTCCTCCGGGGCCATCAGACTGTGGGTATCAGGATCCTGCTGGCCCCTTTCTTGTGACCCGGGGCCCCTCCAGCTGGTTGCTTCAGAATAAGCAAGGGGGGGGGGCGATCAATACAGAAGTTCTAGTCTTATAACCTGGTCTTGGAAGTGACAGGCCAGCATCCTTACCTGGTTCCCTTCCTTAGAAGCAAGGTGCCAAGGCTAGCCCACACTCAGGGGAAGGCGTTTATGGAACGAGGCAGGGGCCACTGGGAGCCAGGTAGAATATAACAATCTTGACTTCGTGGGAAAGCTGTGACGATTAAATGAGATACTGCACGTGAGTTCTTAGCATGGAACCTGACACCCAGTATAAGCTCAGTACGTTGACTTTGTTATTATTCATTATTCTCAAAGACGGGATGGGTGGGCGGATACGGGACAAAACCCAGGAACCATCCCCAGTCCGGTGGCCCAGCACCACAGGAGGGACACCAGCTCCCACCCCATCTCCTTCTGATCGGATCCGCCCACTTCCCCAGGGTGACTTCGTGGGCCTTCTCCAGGGTCCCCAGCTGGCTTGAGCTGTGCCTCTCTGAACACCACTCCTTGTTTGCAGGGAAGGGGACCCACTGGGCTGGGCCCCCACGAGCGTCTCTTTCCCCCCACCGCCCCCGAGGCAGGCGGGTCAGTGATGTTACCGACTTGCTGGAGATGGCGGTGGCCGGTTTATCTATTTCATCTGGAAGGACAAGTGGGTGAGGTTCACATCGCGTGAACCGTGACTGCCTGTCGCCGTGGGTTCTCCACAGTTAGGATTTTCTCATCCTCCAGGAAGTGGGGAGAGGGGATCACGAGACACCTTCCCAATCCGGGTGCATGGCTGACGTTCAAGATGAGGAAACAGTGGTTCAGGAGGGCTAGGGGGCTGACCCAAGGTCACAGAAACTGGAAGCCGGTGGGCCGATCCCAGGACTAGGCATGGGCTTTGTATGATATTCATTCGTGCGTTCGGGAAAGGGCGTTCAGCCCCTCCCGGGGTCACCCTCTGTGCCAGGGTACCAGGGACAGCTGCGAGCCAAAGCTAAAGCGCTTTGACCCTCCCCTTCCGCCCCGACTGCCGCTGAATTACAATTTCGTCCTAGCAGAGGTCCCCTTTCTGGGCACGTCTCCTCCTGGCATGTGTCACCCAGCTTTGAACTGAGGTGGAGCTGTCTTGCTCTCTCTCTCTCTCTCTTTTTAATTTGTCTATTTAGTTACACATGACAGCAGAATGCATTTGACCCATCAAACAAATGGAGTATAACTTCTCATTCTTCTGGTTGTACATGGTGTGGAATCACACGAGTCGTGTAATCGTGTCTGCACACAGGGTAGTGACGGCCGGCTCATTCTCCTCTCCTTCCTTCCCGCCCCTCCCTCCCTTCACTCCCCTCTGCCTAATCCAAAGGATCTCTATTCTCTGCGCCCCCATTGTGAATTAGCATCTGCCTATCAGAGAGGACATTCAACCTTTGGTTTTCTGGGGACTGACTTATTTCACTTAGCAGGATATTCTCCAGTTCCATCCATTTTCTGGCAAGTGCCATCATTTCATTCTTCTTTAAGGCTGAGTAATACTCCATTGTGTAGATGTACCACAGTTTCTTCATCCATTCATCTGTTGAAGGGCACCTAGGTTGGTTCCGTAGCTTAGCTATTGCGAACTGAGCTGCTGTGAACAGTGATATGGCTGCGTCACTGCAGTGTGCTGATTTTAAATCCATTGGGTATAAACCGAGGAGTGGGATAGGCTGGGTCAGATGGTGGGTCCATTCCAAGTTCTCTGAGGAATCTGGGGTGGAGCTGTGTTGAAGGAGGAGTTCTATCAGCCATTGACTTGGGTGGGATGGGGCCGGAAATGACCCAAGATCCCAAGAAAGAAGGAGTTGACCCCCGACAGAAGCAGGACGGACGGTAGTTAAACAGGAGTCCCGTGGAAAATGGGGACCGAAGTCCACGGACTGAAGCAACTTACTGACCCTTCCCATGGGTCCTTCCACACTGGCCAGCCCTAACCTCTCCCTCCCTGCTCCGCGACCTTCAGGCGTCAAGCCCCTGCCCCGCCTTCCCGCCCTGGGATTGCGGTCAATGGTGACTTGGCCGAGTCTGGTCAACGGGAACTCTGCACGGAGCCTGGAGCGTGGAGATGCCCTCCTGATGGTCCGGCCGATGTCCTGTCGACTCCCCTGGAGGAGAGAGGGCGGCAACGGCTGCCACCAGCCTCACTTGTGTTTACTGAGCTTTTGCAAAGGCCCGTGTGGACTGGATGGGAGAGTTGCCAGGGCTCTCTCCCAACCCGGGGCAGTCCCTCGGCCAGGTGGGTTGCTGCTTGGCGGGACCCTGTGTGGCGGGACACTTGTGGGCATGTGGGGGTGAACAAGGAGGATTTTGCCCCGCCCTCCAGGAACTTTCCTACCAGTGGGACAGACAGATAAAGGAATGGTGAATACTCAAGTCAGATAATGGGAAGCACTGTGGAAGACAGAAGTCAGGGGAATGGACTTGAAAGAGGGGTGGGTGGAAAGAGGGGGTAGGCTAGGGGGCTTCTAGAAGGGTAACTGGGGCCTCGGCTAATTCTGGAGATGTTGTAAGGGTATCGCTCTCTGCCCCGCAACTTCCTGTTCCAGTTACCAGCTGTGTGTCTTTGGCAAAGTGACCTAACCTCTCTGAGTTTCAGATGTCTCCTCTGTAAAGTGGGAATAATCATACCTGCCATAGGATTATTCGAGATAAAACATATCAAAGCTCCTTGTTACCAGTGAAGTGTTCTACACACGAGTTGTTAAGATCCAATCACGGCACATTCACTTATTTCTTTTCTGCTCTAAATATGTCCCAGGCCCTTTTCTGTGAGTTCTGGAGGGCCCTTTCCTGATGGGCTGCCCTGGGCCAAGGGCGGGAAGACTGGCCTCTTCAAAAGTGGGCTGAACTCTGTGGTGAGACCACCAGAGACTTGGGAGCGACGCGGGGAATGAACGCGGTGTGACTCCTGTCCCCTCTCCACCAGGCCTGCCGCCCCCGGGCAGAGGCTGCACTGGCTCTCATTCTGATTTCCAGCAGGGACCAGCCCAGCCCTAACCCCTCGGCCCGGAGGGCCCTGGCTTTCTGCCCGGCTCCAGCTGGCTCTCCCTTCCGCAGCAGCGCCACGCCCCTCCCAGCACCTGGAGGGGCTCCTTGGCCGGCACACTCCCCTCTTCCCCCTCCAGCGACACCCCTGGGTGGCAGTCCTGGGGACGGGCTGGCTCCTCCGGGTGGCAGTCCTGGGGACGGGCTGGCTCCTCCGGGTGGCAGTCCTGGGGACGGGCTGGCTCCTCCGGGTGGCGGTCCTGGGGACGGGCAGGCTCCTCCGGGTGGCAGTCCTGGGGACGGGCAGGCTCCTCCGGGTGGCGGTCCTGGGGACGGGCTGGCTCCTCCTGTTCTCTGTCATAAAGGCTCCGGGGACAATGGGCGATGAGTGCAGATTACTTCCTCCTCCGTGGGCTGTCTCTGGAGATCCTTCCCCGGCTGTCATTGTTGTTCAGTGGCCGAGCCCTGGACCGGGCAGCTGGCCCCTGGCCCAGGCTGTCCCACAGCCCGCCCACCGCGTCCCCTGCTGATTTGCACCCAGCAGGACCCAGCGCAGCAGGACAAGGTCTTGGGCCCAGCCTGTGCGGATCCCTGCAGGCACCCCAGCCAAGCGTGGTCCCTACTCCCCCGTGACATCTTTTCAAGCAGGGTCGCTCCAACTGGGAGGCCTGCTAGAGTCAGCCTGGGAGCGTTTAAAAAATGCTAATGGCGGGTCCACCCCAGACCAGCTGAATCAGAACTTCTAGGGAGGATAACTGGGCACTGATATTTTCTAATGTTTCTTCCAGATGATTCTAAGAAGCAGCTGGGGCTGAGGACCTCGGCTGCAGACAGCAAACGATACTTAGCTTTGCCTCCCCAACTTCATATCCCCCTGAGTTCTCCCAGAAGCCCCTTCAACTTTCATAGGATCCGTTTTCAGGCCTCTGATCCTTCTAGTCACTGTCCACTTCACATATCCCAGCTGGACAATATCACTTCAGAAATATGACTTCTACACTGAACTGGACTGTCTAGAACAAGGCCATCACCTCCTTGGCTCATGATATTATATCTCTATTAATATGACGACAAAGCAAATAACTTCTTTCTGCCTACAACCCACTCGTGGCTTATTTAAGGCTAACCAGCCTCTTCCCTTCAATAGCTCCTTCTCCATTTTCCTACTTTGCTTCTGCCAACCCAAGAATACCTGTTTAACTAGGTCGAAAAGTTAATTCCACAAACGTGTGCAATTGATTCTAAGAAAACCCTTCAGGACTCTGTGCAACTTTCTGCAGGGTTCAGAGCGATCACTCTCCTTTTCCAACAGGTCCATCCTGAGCATGGCTCCATTCATCGCCCCTGATTTGGGATGCACGAACAGATACCCACCTCTCCTGGATCTGATACCTGCTCTTCTTAAACTTAAATAACAGATTCCATTAAAAGAGCATTAGCATGGGGCTCCTGTAATTAATCTTCTCCGGAGAACTAATAGTTCAGAAGGCGCGCGGCGGAGCAAGGGCATCATACATCACTAAGCTCATTTATCCTAATTGATTTATCTAGGAATGGCGGGGGCAGCCGGCCTGGTGCCCACTGACCCAGGGCGGGGGCCCAAGGGTGCCTGGGGTCTGGGAGAAGGAGCAGGGTGTGTGGTGGAGCCAGGGCCAGCAGGCACCGGCCTCCTCCTGATCACACGGCAGAAAACAACATAATGGGCCAGGCTTGGAGGCGGCCGGCCGGGAGGCTTTTAGAGGCTCTGGCGCTCTTGCCGCACCCAGATTACACACGGAGCTATTTCACATCATTAAACCCCCCTGTTTTGTTCCCTGGATGCCACGCTCTCTCTCTGCGTCAGACCCGGCTTCAAAGTGGCTTCTCTGCCAAGGCAGGTGTGGCCGCTGCAGCAGGCTGACCCTGACCCCGGAAGGGACGCGGCTGCCAGCTGTCTGTTTGCTGGCTTCCCAGCCCCGGGGCCCGGGCAGAGGTGCTGGAGTCCTGTCCGCTCAGCCTGCCCATTTAGTTTCCTGCTGCTGTTGGTCTGGGGGCTGGAAGGTGGGCATCGCTGGGCTCCCAGACCCATGGGAGGTCACTGCCGTCCCTCTTCCCACCTCCAGCCTGGAACCCCCGCTTCCTCAGTCTGCCTGAAAGCAGGTGGGCATTGACAGGCTCCCGGTGCAGGGCAAGCCTGCTGGGGTTTGATCCTGCATCTATTTTCCTTGACAAGCAGGAACCAGGGCTCCAAAAAGGCAGAGCACAGCCCAAGGGGACAGAGCCCTGTGCCAGGTGACGCCGCTCTGGTCTCCTGGATCTCTTCTGTGTGGTGCCATGTGCCCGTGCGGATCTTCCCCAGGCTCCTCTGCTGGATCTCCCGACCTCCCCCAGAGCCCTTCCTGAGGTCCTCTCCAGCCTCCCTCTGAAGCCTCTGCCAGCTGGAATCTGTGCCCAGCCTCCCAGCCTCCAGG
Source organism: Sciurus carolinensis (assembly GCF_902686445.1). NCBI lineage: Eukaryota > Metazoa > Chordata > Mammalia > Rodentia > Sciuridae > Sciurus > Sciurus carolinensis. The sequence continues at coordinate 181,831,529 of NC_062213.1, forward strand.
CTCTAGCCCATCCTGGTCTCCATCCTTGCCTGCTCCTCCCTGGGCCAGCCTCTGGGCAGGCAGAAGCCAGTGGGCCGGGTGCAATCCCCACTGCCAACGTCTGTCTTATTGCCTCGTTGCCTGCTGCCTGCTGCACTGGTTTCCTGGTTGTGTCCCCCAGGCCCGAGCTGGAAGTAAAGGCTTGCTCTGCAGCCCGGCCCATCTGTCTGGAGCTCCTGCGTGCCCAGCCTCCGTCCAGCGTTGCCAGCTTGGTCTTCTCCTTGGGGCTGAATCCTGGCTAAACCCGACAGACCCCGAGAAGCCGCGATGCTGTGTTTCTATATGTTGCCCGCTAGATCTGGCAGACCCTCAGACGGGCCCTGGGGTCGCCCCTCCTGGAACCTGAACACACTGGACTGTGTTCCTGCCCCTCCCGCTTCTCCAGGCTGCAGTACTGAATTGCAGGAAGCCTGCAGAGGAGAGGCCTCTGCAGACTCAGGTTCAGGCCCGTGTGACCTTGGGCAACTCCCTTCCTCTCTATCTGTGATAAGAGGGTTGGGAAGAGTGATTCCCAAGGGGTCCTTTTACCTTTGAAATAAAATGGAAAATAAGAGACCCTGAAGACGAGGAGGATTAATATGGTGACCAAATGGAGCTGGGTCCACTCTCCCCTCTGCCTGGGGCCGCCAGGTCACGCAGGACTTGGCACTGGAGTTACAGGAGACTCTCAGCACAAGGACCCCGGCTCTCACCTTTGGAAATGGTGCAATTTAATGGTAATGCAATTACAGATGTGCTGGGATTGACGCAGCCCATCTTATCTCCAGCTCATCTTCCCCACCAAGTACCAGGGCAGGTGCTGATCCCTAATAGCTGCTGAAATGAATTCACCGGTGGCTCTGGGGGCTCCTGGAGAGGAGCGAGAGCAGGGAGAGAGGGTGGGAGGGGAGGGCGGTGGAGCGAGGGAGGAAGGGCAGGGAGGGAGGGAGGGAGGGAGAACAGCAATGGAGACCCAAGAAGGGGTGGAGGGGGTGGCAAGGAGAGGGGGAGGGTGCAGGGAGGGAAGGAGGATGCTGGTGAGAGGGAGGGAGGGAGAGAGAAGGAGGAGAAAACAGAGAGAGGGGAGGGGAAGGGAGAAAGGGAAATGGAGAGAAACAAAGAGATGCAAAGAACCAGAGCCAGGAGGAAGACAGAAGATGGAGGCGGAAGGGGGAAGGAGAGAGGAAGGAGGCAGGACTCCTGGGGGAGGAGAGCTCTGAGGGCAGAGGGGAGGGCAGAGAAGAGAAAATGAAGGAGTAGAGCAGGAGCAGAGCTACGGAGGGAGCAGGGAGGAGGAGGAGGATGGAGGGCGGGACAGAGACTGGAGTCAGGAAGGAGGGGAAAGGAAAGGCAGGAGGCCAGGAGGGAGGGAAGAGGGAGGAGCCGGGGCTGGGGGAGGTGGAGGTGGGGAAAGAAGGGGGAGGGAGAAGAGAGGGAGGGGGAGGAGGGGGAGAGAGAGGGAAGGACAGAAAGAGGAAAGGGGGAGAGGGGGAGGGAGAGGGAGGGAGAGAGGAGAGAAGGGTAGGAAGGGAGAGGGAGAGAGGAGGGTGAGAGGGAGAGAGAAGAGAGAAGTGGGGGGAGAGGTAGAGAGAGGAGGGAGAGGGAGGGGGAGGGAGAGACAGAGACAGAGGGAGAGAGGGGAGAGAGGAGGAGGAAGAGAGAGGAGGGAGAGAAAGAGAAGGAGAGAGATAGAGGAGGGGAGAGAGGGTGAGGGAGAGAGGGAGAGAAGAGAGACGGTAAAGGGGGAGAGAGGAAGGGAGGGAGGGGGAGAGAGAGGGAGAGAGGAAGATAGAGCAGGGAGAAAGAGAGGGAGAGAGAAGAGAGAGGGCAAGGGGGAGAGAGGGAGAGAGAAGGGGGAGAGAGAGAGGGTGAGGGAGAGAGAAGAGAGAAAAGGGAGAAGGGAGAGAAGGCAAGGGGGAGAGAGGAAGGGAGGGGGAGGGAGAGGGAGAGGGGGAGAGAGAAGAGAGAGAGGGAGAGAGAGGATGGGGAGAGAGGGTGAGGGAGAGAGGGAGAGAGAAGAGAAGAGAGAGGGTAAGGGGGAGAGAGGAAGGCAGGGAGAGGGAGGAAGCGGGGGCGGGAGGGGCGAGCGGCTGGGAGCCCGAGTGGCCACTAGGGCGGCTCTCGGTTTCTGGAGCTCTGAGCTCCTCAGACCCCCGAGGAAGCGCCCAGACCTCCCGGAGAAAAGCCAGGGGGCCTCGGCGGCCCAGCGGGGATGGCGAGCGAAGAGGGCGCGGACATGGGTCCGGGAACCAGGGAGCGGCCTGGGACCTGGAAAGGAGGGACGCGGAAGGGCCAGCGGCCCTGGACGGCCCCGCCACCGGGACCAGCCGCCCGACCTCTCCGTCGCTCGACGGTTCAGCACCGCGGACAGCGCCCGCCGCCGGCGCCCCGCCGGCCGCCCTCGGGTGGAACGCAGGACCGCGAGCGGCTGTGCAGACCGGTTATTTTTCCGAACACGGTGTCGATCCCGACGTTACTCCGCTGGATCACGGGGTGGAAAGGGCTCACCGAGAAAATGGCATTTTTTATCACCCTGGCAAAATGCTCCCGCGCTGATGAGATGAGCCACCCAGCGAGCGCGCGCGCATTCGATACATAACTAACCAGAAGCATAATCTTCTAAATTGAAAGCCATAATGTTTGCTGTTGGAGCTAAATATTAACAGGGCGTTGTCTCCCAACGACCCTCGGGAGGCAGCTGGCTTAGCAGGAGGCTGTCGTCATATTCAAGCAACTTGATTAAATTCCTTTCTGCCATCCGAATTAAGAAATGAATAGTTTTATGAGAGTCACGCCACAGAGGACAGGGAAATGAAATGCTCAGGGAGGAGAGCGGCCGCTCGCCTGCCAGCCCCTGCCCTGGGGTGGTGGAGGGAGGCTATCACTCTTCCTAGAAGGGGCGGGCCACTGTAGACCACCACTGAGTGATGGGCCTCTTGCCTCCCTCGGGACTTTCCGCTGATTCCTCCTCCCAGTTCATCATGGAGACTGAGGAACAGAGGCTATCCTCCTCAGGAAGCCTCTCGATTATTCATACAGGAGGCAGGGAAATGTGATGCCTGCCTCTGGAGTTAGATTTCTTGGGTTCAAATCCCAGCTCTGCCCATCACTAGCTGTGTGACTCAGGCAAGACACTTAACCTCTCTGTGCTGAAGTTTCTGTAGCTATAAAATGAATTTATGCTAGTCCTCACTGTGAAGAATTGTTGTAAGGATTTAATGAATCCCAGATGCTTACAACAGGGTTTACTACATAGTAAACATTATCCAAACAGTATTGTATTATTTGATTTAAGTCAGACTGCATAAAATTGCTGTTTGGTAGGTTTAAGAAAGGCCCAATATCAACAATTTAATATGAAGTTTACGTAGCAAGATTTTGTCTGCAAGCTTTTTCTTTTTACTATTTCCTGCCCTTTAGCCCTGACCCAGCCTCAGTAACATTCCCAAGTTTCTATTGCTTAGAGACGGACTTACAATATGATTCTCTTGCATTCAGAAAAAACAAAAATTTTATCAGAAAATTCAAGTTAGTCTCAGACGCAGAAAATTTCATCTTCTGAATTTCTCTTGGAAGGAGGAAGGCAGAGGGAATCATCACTATTGGTCACTTTACCCAGTTATGCTTGCTGTATGACTATATTAAGTTTACTTTACGTTCTCAATAATCCTGTGAGGTGGGCATTAGTTCCCATTTTATAGATGAAGAAACTGAGGTTCAGGGAGGCTGAGTGACTAGATGAAAAGTATACAGCTAGGGAGGCAGAAGAATTCCCATCCACTACATCAATCCAGAGGAGGTAGCAGGGAATTGACGTTGGACGGATCCTGACTCTTATCCACCGTCTTCTCCACATTTCTCCTCCTGCCTTCTTCCCGAAGGACCTGGGATATCTGTGTCTGACAAACCCAGATCTTTTCCTTTTGTCCTCTGTTAACTGATGACAGATAAGATACAACAGCCCCACTGTGCGCATCTCAGCTTCAAAACCCTGGTCCTGGGAAGAGCCCTGTTTAGATGGATGGCCTGCGATTTCTGGGAGTCCTTCTCCTATAAATGAGGCACTTTCCTCTCTAAATTGTCTAGGAAAAGTAGGCGGGTAGGAGGGGAGAACTGGAAAACAGCTGCCAGTAGAAGAGACACCATTCTACTGGAAAAGAAAGAGTCATGGGGAGAGAAGCAGGGCGTGAAATTCCTTTCCCCTCCCTACTTGGAGTCCATTTGAGCCCCAGAGAGAAGCGGCAGAGAGCCTTCCGTTCTGACCATTAGAAGCTCTGGCGAGGCCACTAGGTGAACTGGCTCTGGCGTCTCTTCAGAGGACGGGGAGGTCAGAGAAGGACAAGTGCCCCACCCAGCCCTGGGGTGGCTTAGAGGCAGCGGGACACTGACTTTCTATTCAGAAGGGTGCTGAGTTCCCGTGAGTGGCTCCCTAGCCCGGGGGGGGGGGGTGCCTGACCTTGGAAAATACTCCAGGGCTGCTGGGGACTTAGAGAAGGTAAGTTGTGCCATGAACTTTCACATCTTTTAAAATGTTTTCCCCAACTCTCTGAGATTGGTGGTATTCTCTTTATTCACAGAACAATCATATAAAACAGTGATGGTGGCAGTGCGGGTAGTGGTGGTGGCAGTAATGGTAAAAGTGGCCCTGGTCACTGAGTGTGCCCTGCTGCCTGAGGTGTTTCTGTGAGCACTTGTGCCTGCAGCAGATGTGGCAGGGGTCCACCCGTCAGAGTGGAAGGCTCCCCCTCGGAACGATGGGGTCGTCACTGGGTGGCGCTGCCTGGTCAGGGACGCTTTCTTTTCGTAACCCACTCCTGTCTCGATGGAGCCTGTGGTTTGCTCTTGTCCATGGAATGAAAGGGGAGATAATACATGTCCCTTCCGGATAAAGGTGGACATAGGAAGGTTTGTCTTTTCCAACTTCTTCTTCCTGTCTATGGGCTACGTGCAGAGGGTTCTTTACTCCCCAGGCTAGGCCCCCAAATCACCACATGAAGGAACACTGCCAAGTAAACAGAAACCGTCTCATTCAGCCATCACAGAAGTGAGCAATACACTTCTCTTATATGAGCGACTGCAATGCTGGGGCCTATTTGTCGTAGCAGCTGTCTTTACTCAAACGAACGTACATGCACCATCTCATTTGGTTTTCACACTGACCCATCTTAAAGAGGAAGACTCCTCAACTCAGAGGTTTGGCGATGTGTCTGAGGCTGCACAACTAGCAGGCGACTCAGCCAGGATTTGAAACCAGATCTCTTGACTCCTGATTTACAGCATCGAGTTGCCCAGAAGCTGTGCCCTCAAAGTGAGGAAGAGCACAAAAGGGATGATGGAACGTCGGGAGTGGCACTGTGGGAAGGACACCTGTCCCTGCCCTAGAATTGGAATCAGTCTCGGGTGTGGGTTGCAGAACAGCTTGAGGACTAAAGAATCCAGAAGAGAAGGTGGCAGTGTCTGCTGGACCCAGTACAGGGACAGGCTGGACAAGAAGGGCTTTTGTGAGACCTGGAGACTCTGAGCAGGCTCAGGTCTTCCAGGAGGCCAAGAGCATGGGCATGGTGATCCTTCTCCAGGGCTCTTCCTCTGAGACCCGGGAACCCAAGAACAACGACCGCCATTGCAATGGTAACGGGAGACCTGGTGGTGGATGGAGTGGGGACTCCCACAGCCCTGATTAGGGTGGGCCACCACTCCAGTGCTGCTGCCCATGCAGGAGTTCAGCCCTCAGAACAGCCCTCAAATGTCATGCCCATTGCAGGGGAGGGAACGGATACAGAGGGAACAATGACTCGCCCAAGTTGCCCACTCGTTAGGAGGGGAGCCGGGAATGGAACCCAGGCCTCCCTTCTCCAAGGTCCAGGCTCTCGGTTCCATCTGGAGCGGAGCCCCTCGGGAGACGGGCGAGGAGCGCCACAGCCCGCGGGGCCTGGGCTTAGCTTCAGCTGGCCTCGGAGGGTCTAGACCTGCCTCTGGACCTGCCGGGCTCTGGCTGAATGTTCTCAGGCAGTTTTCTCTGACATCATGACCAACTCCCTTTGGGGTCTCCACAGAAAAGGGGGATCCATAGCTGGGATTTGTAAAGAAAAAAGTGCATGTGGAGAATGAGCTGGTGTTGAGGAAATACACCTTCGGAAATACAACCACAGGTTCAGTGGTTGCTGAACTGTCAGTCAGATGGCGAGGGCGACCGAACCTCGTGCCTCATCCTGTAACGGTTTGTTCACACGGCAGTCGAAGGAGCTGAAGAACAGTGTGTGGGGGTGCTGGGGAGCCAGCCCTTTCCAAGCCTCTGATTGGGACATGTTTCCTAACCGTCCCATTGGTGAAAGCAAGTCACACAGCCAAATCTAAGAGCCGGTGTGCAAGGGGCCAACCCTAGGGCATGCGGCCTGGCTGCCACGTTCCTCCCTTCATGGTGCACACCTGTGGTAGGTGCAGTGTGTGAGGAACAGGCAGCTCTCGGGTGACCGTTTCTAAGGTGCTTTGGAACCAGGAGATCTAGGTTGGAGTCTCGCCTCATTCTTAAATGCCTGGGGACTAGTAACCTTGATCTTTCTGCCCACATCTTGGAGAGAGGGTTATTGTGAAGGTGGAAAGAGGTGGTGCTGGTGGCTGTCCTTTGCATGCTACAAAACCTTGTGCAAGGGCCAATTGTTACTTTCCGCCCCACTAGGAACGTAGGGGCCCTTACTCATCCCTCACCAGGAATTACCCACTTTGTTGGAAAACCTCGGCCTCCGGGAAGACAGAGCCCAGATCCCCGCCCACCGCTAGAGCAGCCTGCTCAACACCAGTGTGCCCGGGGAATGCAAAATCACTTTAATATTGGCTGGAAACAAGCATAATTAGGAAGGTAAATCTGCTGAAAAAAACATATTATGCAAATGTGATTAGCAATGACTTCTGAGTTCTTTGTTGAGGGAGAGTTTCTGTTCCTTGGCACAAATGTGGAGAGGTGGCTGCTGGGTGTCTGGGCACCTCTTACTAGGTGCTCAAGAAATGGAGTACTCAGAAGTGGGAAAAGGGCCTTCATCCCTGGCCTTGGGAAGAGACTCCTCCGCCAGGCCCCAAGAGCGCCTGTTGGTCCACAGGGTCTTGAGCAATTCTCTGTAGAGGAGGTTCAGAGGGCAGACGTGGTGACGATCCGGCTCCCTAGGAGGGGAAGGGGCTCTTTTCTTCTGGGCTGGGTCTTCACCCAAAAAGAAAACTGGAGATATGGTCTAGGGGCAGCTGGTTTCTGCAGTGGGGCTTCCCCTGTTGGGGCTTAGTGAGATCATCATGATTTGGGAAGTGGCTTTGTCTCTGCTTGTGCGGCCCCGGAATGTCAGCAGGAGCCGGGAGGAGGGCGGAGCCGGGAGGAGGGCGGAGCCGGGAGGGGGAGGACCCAGGAAGATGGCCGAGGCAGGGGGAGGGCAGAGGAAGGACCTGGGCGGATCCAGGAGGAGGGCGGAGCCTGGGTGTCTGGGTGCCTCTTACTAAGTGCTCAGGAAATGGGGTACACAGAAATGGGAAAGGGGGCCTTCATCCCTGGCCTCGGGAAGAGACTCCTCCGCCAGGTCCCCAGAGCACCTGTTAGTCCACTCTGTAGAGGAGGGCCAGCTTTCTTCCTGCTGGCGGTCCTGCCTCTTCACCGATAGCAGGATGCTCCCTCCCAGTCCCAGGACGAAGGATGGTCTCTGCTGGATTCAGGAGCTTTCCTCTGGACACATTCTAGCTTTTGTAGCTCCTTTTATAGTGGTGATATTGATAAAAAAATAATAATAATAATAAATGAGAGCCACCCTCTTAGTGAATGCTTAAGAGCCAGGAGCTGCAAGTGCTAATTTACCCCCTTGGACTCTCCTAACAATTTTGCAAGGTGGGCACTATCATCATTGTGTCTGTTGTGTGGAGTAAGAAACCAACACCCAGTGATGCTTCTCAAGGTCACCTATATCAGTAGCAGTCAGGATTTGAACTCAGACCAGCCTGACTCTGAAGTCTAGCCTGGGAGCCAGCAGCCATGCCAACCCCATCCGTGCCCACGGGCACAGCATGAATGTGCCTGCTGGAACTGTCTTTGCTGCAGTCACTTTCCCATCTTGCCTGGGCACACCCCCTGCCATGCTCAGGTCACCCACTGAGACTCTAGTGTGCCCAGGCTGGAAGTTGGCACTCCCTGTCCCACTCTTGTGAGTGACCCTATCTCTATTCCTGGGGCTCCTATGAGCACAGCTTACCTGTCCAGGTCCTTAGGGACATCTGGGTCTGGAGTGGGTGAGGGTCCTGGGAAAATTGAGATGGCTTTTTGGGGCCCTGAGGTATAGGAAATGCTCACAAATCCCCCTCCAGCCTGGCTCCTCTCTAGATGTCTGAGAACCCAAGATCTCTTTGTGTGTCCCCATTTCTTCCCTATCCCTTTGGAGGCCCAGGGCCCCTGTTGTGTTTCCCTCCCCACTTCGGAAAGGACTGCAAAGCCCCTGGACACTCTCTTGGGCAGCCTCCCTGCTACCCCCGGGACCTGCAAGGCTGAATTTCATGTGGCCTCTGCCCTGTCAGTGGGCTCTCCGGCAGGGTGCCTCCTCCCGCCTCCCCTGCACTCTGTTGCTTCCCTATTACAGCCCCGATTGCATTTCTGTTATCGGTTTACTCGCCTGTCTCCCAACGGGCCCAGACGCTGGAGGGCAGGAGCACCAGCTTATTTATTTCTAAATCCCCAGCCTGGGTCCCAGCACATAGTAGGCGCTCAATTAGTGTTGGTTGAATTGAATTCCTTCCCAACTCATGGGATTGATTTGATTTGGAAACAACATTGCATCCAGAGAATTGATTTCTGTCTCTCCCGGGGCGCTGATGATACAATTCGCCCCCTCATTGGCTGCTCTTTGGGAAGAAAACAGAACTCCGGTTTCTAGATGGAACTGACCGTGTGGGAGGGGCGGGGAGCCGGAAGTGGAGTGGGCTTTGATTTTCTGGGAAAGGTGTGCAGCAGGCAGCAGAGGCCCCCTGTCGTGGTGGGGGAGATGAAACAGCGGGACCTTTGTATGACTTTCCATAATCGAGCCAGAGGCTAAAAGTAGCCATGCTTCCTCCTGGCTGACAAATAGGAAGAATAAATTACCCGGGCACTAAAAGTTGCATTAGGCAAATAAACATTTCGACAAGAATTATATGTGACATTCAAGAGAAAGCAAATAAACCCTAAGTTATGGGGACCTGTCAAAGCTCTAGGAGAATTAAGTAACTAAAAATCGTTAGTAGCAACTTCGACAGGCTGTTAAACCTTCCCAGCCTCCCGCCCCCCACTCCAGGGGCTCCCAGAGAAACAACGTGTTCCTGGCTGTGTGTCTCCGGAGAACTTCTCAGGTCCTGGGACCTCAGATCTGGAGGGAACCCGAAAGCCTGCAGGCCTGTGTTTTCAAACGCTGTTCCGTGGAAACCAGGGGTGCTGCAGAAGCCCCTCTGGGTGTGCAGGGAAAGCCCGCCCCCCAGGCCTGGGGCCTCATCCTGTCCAAACATGGAACTCCTCTTTGATCTGGCTGATTTTAATTAGGGATTAATTAGAGAGAAATTTTCTTCTAATAGGAAGGTTCTGCTACTAAGTAATTTGAAAAACACTGTCCTAGAGAAAACTCACATCTTACAGAGAAATCTTCTAGAAGACTTTGGTAAATAATTGCCCAGCCTCTTGAACACCTCCAGCAATGGGGAGCTTATTCTCGGGTTTTTATTCAGACCCAGTTGTCTCTAAATTCTTCTGCCTGAGATTCTCAACTCTGGGTCCAGAGGCTCCAGTTTGAACCAGGCTCCGCCACTTACTTACTGTTTAACCCGGCAGTCACTGACACTCTGTGTTGTCATTTTCCCATCTGTGCAAAGGAGAAAATGTGTCCGAGTTTCCTGTTGCTACTTCTGCTAGTCAGCTTTTGGTTGCTGTTTCCGAGATACCCAACAAGATCAACTTAGAGGAGGAAACATTTATTTTGGCCCTTGGTTTTAGAGGTTCGGTCCTAAGGTCAGTCAAGTCCAATGGTCTGGGCCCAAGGCGAGGCAGAACATCCTGGTGGAAGGACATGGTGGCAGAAAGCTGCTCATTCATGGTCACAGGAAAGCAGAGAGACAGAGAGAGAGAAGATGACCCCTTCCAGGGTACACCCCAGTCACCCACCTCCTCTAGCCACGCCCCATCTGCCCATAGTTACTGCCCAGTTAGTTCATTCAAATTATTAATCCACCAAGTAGATTAATCCACTGATTAGGGTACGGTTCTCGTAATCTAATCATTTCACCTCTGAACATTTCTACATTAACAGGAACTTTGGGGAAACACCTCATATTCAAACCATAACATTGCTGTAACAAATTACAGCAAACCTAGTGACTTAAAAAACACAAAAATTTATTGTATTTCTTTTCTGGAGGTCAGAAGTTTCAAGTGAGTCTTGAGGAACTTAAAATAGGAGCCATCAGGTTGCTTTCCCTCCGAGACTTGTCTTTCTAAAAGCCACCTGCATTCTTTGGCTACGCCTCTTCCACCCCATCTTCAAAGCACATTTCTCGTGTCCTTCTTCCCCCTCCTCCTCCTCCTCCTGGTTTCTTCTTCTTTCTGGCAGTACTAGGGATTGACCCAGGGCCTTCTGCATGCTAGGCAGCTGCTCTACCATTGAGTTACATCCCCAGCACCACCCCCGCCACCACCTTTTTAAAAATTTTGAGACAGGTCCCACTAAGTTGCCCAGGCTGGCCTAGAACCTGTGCTCCTGCTGCCTCAGCCTCCTGACAGCTGGGATAACAGACCCATGCCACTGTGCCCAGTTCTAGTTCTTTCTTCTGTCATCCCATCTCCTTCTCTGACTCTGACCTTCCTTCCTCCTCCTCCTCCTAAGGACCCTTGGATGACTTTGGGTCCATCCAGGTGATCAGGATCCTCCCCGTGACTCAGTTAAGGAGGTGATCCTTAGCTTGTTCATGGCCGTGGTGTCTTTTGCTATGTAAGGTACCATCTTCCAGGCTCCCTGGGCTGGCATGTGGGTTCTTCTGCCCACCACATCAAGAGAGGACCTGCCCCGGGATGGCTGTGAAGGTCAAGTGAGGAAGTGTGTCAGGGCATAGCACAGGTGCGGCACAAAGCCGGCGCTCCGCCGGGGGTCACCTGTCCCTCTAGGGGTGTTCCCTTCCCCCTGCTCTCCTGCAGCTCCGTGGCCAGGTTCAGGGGCTACGTAGGATGTGAGGGGACTTAATGAGTGGTGGGGTGGGGGGCCAAGCAAAGGCAGGTGGGATCCAGGCTGACCCCCCCCAGGTTTTGACTCTGGCTATGGGGACATCCTTCAAGAAGAGGGGACCAACTGAGGAGGAGGAGCGGATTCAAGGGGGTGAGGGTGGTGCGTGCAGCCTGGGGACTCTGAGTTGGCTGTGCCAGGTCTGGAGCAGGTCTGGACCACCGAGGGTGTCCTGAGGGCGAATTCTCAACTTACAGGTGGTAACGAGGGCCAGCGGATGGGTCAGCTCACCCAGCGTGAGGAGGAGAGGGATGGAGGGGCATCCAGGGCTGAAGAACCGTCCAGGATGGAGGAGCTGCCGCAGGGTTGGGGAGCCCGAGAGTGCAGCTACCCGACTTTCACTCCCACCCAGCCAGACCTGCCAGAGGCTCCTCATCCACAGCTGCACACCTGGGCCCACGCTCGGGATACCAGCTGTCATCGTCTCCCTGGAGGCCCTCTGCAGCTTCCTCGGCGACATGGTGGCCCCTTGCTCCACCTGCAAACCCGCCTGCTCTGGAGTCTCAGAAGCCTCAGACCTGCTTGAGGGTCACGGCTAGTAAGACCCAGGCAGAGCTTCGAACCCGTGCCCCAGGCCTCCCGTACGCTCAGCGAGGGTGGACCTGCGCGGTGCGGAGGGCTTCTTTACCTACGTGCGGGATGATGATGACATTCAGCTTTGCTATCCAGGGACACATGCCGCCTGGCATGGGCTGTGGCACTAAGCCTCCTTGGGGATCAGGAAACGGGTGGGAACCCCACGGGGCCTGGGTGTCTTCAGAGGCTGAGGGCCGACAGAGTGGGGCTTGCCACTTCAGATCGAAGACATTTTCCCTTCTGGGAGGCAGGAGGGTCACTTAGACATCTCCCAGGATCCCCCGTCGGGAGCTGGACAGTGAAAATCTGGAGGCAAGGTGCCTGGATAGGGCTGGCTCCAGACCCCAGCGTCGCACCCAGCTAGCCTTCGCTGGTACCTACTGCGTGCCAGGCTCCGCTCCAAGTGCTTTACGTGGGGTTGCTCACTGAATCCTCTGTGAGCCCTGGGAGGGAAGTGCCCTTGCTATTCCCATTTTATAGATGAGGAGACTGAGGCCGCAGTCACACAGAGGCCATGCTATTAACTAGCTGCTGTCTCACCCATCTCTGGCAAGAGGGGAGTGGGGAGAGGTGGGAGGCAGGACCACTGCACTGGCCACCCTTGCCTTCTGCCCAGTAGTCCCCTGGGACAGGACTTTGTCCTCTCCTGCCTGCCAGGAGCCACAGGTTTGCCATTTGCAGGAGGCCCAGATGGCCCTCGGCCCTCTCCCCTCTTCCCTCCTCCTCGCTCCTCTACCCCTGCTGAGCAGGCCCCTCCCAGGCCCATCCGGGAACCTCTCCTTCCCCACCAGCATCTTTGCCAGCTCCCCATAAATCCAGGGCCCTCTGCAGCAGGGGATCTAAATTTAGACCCCGTGCTCTGTTAACTCTGTGAATAATGCTAATTAGCATAACAATTCTTCCTGCAATTAAGTTGGGGAAGGGGGTGAGGAGGTGGTACGTGGTCCAAGAGGAAATTACACAGGGAGGCTTCTCTTATTGCTGGTTTGGGGAGGCCTCACTGGAGTATCTACTTGGTGTAGCTCTCTTCTTGGATGACTGGATCTAGAAAAGCCTATTTGGGGCCGAAAGAGGGAGTGTCTCTCTCTAACCCTATTGTGATGTGTTATTGGTGCATGTATTAAAGTGCAGCTTGGAGCCCTGCATGGGAATGAATTAGGTGTTGTAAGCAAGCTGTCACCTGCTCTGAAAGGTGTGAAAAATTATGAACTGCATTGTCCTGGAAACCACAAAACAGCACTTCTTCCCTGAAATAAACAGCTAAGTTTGGGATAGGAAGTTGAAATGAAGTTGGCTGGAATTTAGGGTTACGGGTGTAGGAAGATTTGCTCATCTCCTTGCTCTACCCAGCAGTGCTCCCGTGCAGCCGCCTGTGCGTCCAGATGACCACCGCTCCAGATGACCACCACTCTGGGTCCTGAGACTCCACCTGCCGTGTGGAGCATTCGCTGGGGAATGTCAGGAAGGCTGGCATCTTAACTGGACCAGACAAGACCGGGAACCAAGATGCCTCAGGCTGGGGAAGATGGTGAAGATGCAAAGGAGCCCCAGAGAGAGACTGTGCCAGGTTCCCCGGTTCCTCCTGAAGTCCCTCCAGGACCTTACGGACAGCACTGTGAGCTCCGAGGAGGCGCCTCTTCCTGGTTTCTTGAATGCGTTCGTGGCAGGTGGTTTTCAGACTCTCGCTGCCATTCGGCGCCCCTCTTTTGGTCATTCTTACTGAGCAGTGAAGAACGAGTGTCTTTCCCTTCTTTGGCTTTGGTCATAGTGCCTATATTCATCTTGTCTAACTAAGGTCATTGTAAAATTTATTTTTATTTTTTTGTGAGCAGCTACATATCTCTGTTGGCCTGTGTGGCGTTTGGGGACAGAGAAAACCATAGTGAAAGGCTGAGTTCATCCTCTCCCGGGTGTTCAGTGTTACACTCATCTGGGGCTGTGAGTGAGACGAATCAGATGTGGTCTCAGCCCAGGGAAGCCCCAGTCGACCTGGGGAAAGAGGCCCCAGGAATGGGCTTCAGCACGGGCAGCGCTAGGATGGAGGCAGAAAGTGAAGGTAAAGTCATTAAAGTCATCAAATTGGTTCAACGACTCTAATTTCTGAACAGTGGGGCCCTGTGGCCGGGCAGGTGGTCTGAGACACATCTTCATGAGTGGCCTGCTATGTGGTCTGACCCAGTGGCCAGCCAAGTGGCCTGGCACATGACCTCTCTGATGGGCACTTGGTCTGACGCGGTGGACGAAGTCCCGCCCATCCCAGAAGGCTTGAGCTGTCTGGTCACACCTGTTCCCTGGAACGGAAGCCATGGCCGAGGCAGACAGGCCGCGGACCAGTGGCAAGACCACAGCCCTCTGCGAGGATGGGGCCTTCCGGGCAGATGGGATGGCCCCTGGGTGCGCGTGCATGCACGCCTACAGGCACAGACGCTCACGCGCGGCCGTGCGAGGGCTGGCACCTGCAAGTGCACACTCCTGCTGCTGCATCACCGCGTGGCACCAGCCGCGGGCTGGCAGTGATGATGGATGGGCCTCCGCGCCTCGCCCAGCCCCCCTCCCCTCTTGCTACGCGCAGGACTCGCTGAGTACACGGCTCTGCCTGGCTGCCTGGCAGGAGTGGTGGGTGGAGGGGCTGAGGGAGGGAGGGGACTGTGCAGCCATTTGTCTGGGGCACCGGTGGGGGGGGGGGAGTTGGCCACTTACGGTTGTGATGGATGGCGACTCGTCTCTGCCATCTGTTGGGGCTGGCAGCCTGCTTAGCGCAGCACCGCACACCTGGCTGGGGTGTCCCGTGGAGCTGGCCCGCCATGCTGAGGCCTGGGGACCAGCTCCCAACGCTCCAGGGCGGGGATGCCGGCAGGGAGGAGCTGGGTGCTGCTCCCCAGGCCCCAGGAGGAGGACGGAGGGAGCACGCTCCCCCAAGAGCGGCCTCCTCAGCCTGGGCCTCTGAGAAGAGAAGCGGCGGCCCGGCCTGAGCATCTCTGGGCCAGGAAGGGCCCTCACAGCCTAGCTGCCCACCTCCCTGGACAAGGAGCATGTGCAAAGCCCTCGGCACGGTCCCTGTCGTGCTTGTGCTCAATAAAAGTGAAGCACACTGGACTCTGCTTTGCCCCAGAGGCTATTCCTGGGAGTGTGGGGCGTGGAAATGCCTCAGGGTCACCTGGAAGCCCCAGTGGGGGATGGGAGGAGTGGCATGTAGGGTCCTGGCCCTGCTAGCCACACCTTCATCTGAGCTGGTCCACCTTCTAGAAGACCAGACTCTTCATTGCAAGGGTCCCTGGGAGCCACCAACTCACAATCACCAGCTTTACAGGTGGGACGCTGAAGTCTGCAGATGGGAGGGCCATGCACTCTTTCTTGCTCACCAGGACCCTGTCCAGGCCCTGGAACTGGACTTCTCAGCCAGGCCCTGCCCTGGTGCCTGGGCCTAATGGTTGCTTCTGTAACCTGGCTCTGCGGTTCCATCCCATAACTTCACCTCCTGGGCTTACCCTGCTCTCTCCTGCATGCTATGCTGCAGGGATTCTAGACTCTTCTCCAGAGCCACCTCACTGTTCAGGACACAGAGGCCAAAGCCTGCTGTTCTGGGGTCTCCCCGTCTAGGACAGGCCTGTATCCTCAGGGGAGCAAGAGCAGGGCCTAGCTCAGGTCCCCTCCTGGGAGGCCCCTGGGGCCTGTGGAATCTGCTGCTCTGGTCTGTTCAGAGGCAGGCAGAACCCGGGTCACCTTCTTGTGGTTGAATTTAGACTGAACCAAAGAAAAACAAGAAGCGTGGCATTTTCTGCACTCCTGACTCTGTAGCTGCAGGTCCATGGCCGGCCCAGACATGGGAGCCCATGCATTTTGAAGTGAGGTTAAGGGTGCTTCAGAGGAGAGGGAACAGCAGGGGGAGAGGCCTGGCAGCTAGAGTCAACCAACGCCACAACCAACTCTACCTGGCTGAAATCGAAACTGCAAGGCGCCATCAGGATTTGTCCCTGCCCTCATGGTTCTGCACCCTTGGGGAGAGGGGAGACGTGAACACACTTTACCATGATAAGAGGGAGAGAGCCAAACCCGTAACTCTGCAGGAATTAAGAGTAGGAGAAGAGACGACACAGCTGCCATCTGGCGGGGCTTGTCAGAGGAGGTGGCATTTGAACTTGGAGGTCCTGATGGAACCTCCCGGGGACTGAGACCAAAGGGGCCTGGCAGGAAGTGAAGGTCTTCTCACGTTAGGGTCAGGAGGGCACCGTGTGGTAATGGCACCATTTATAAAGGTGTGGGCGGCGGGTAGGAGCCACGTAGCTCGCAGCGCCCTGGGGCTGGTGACAGCTGGGCCCTTACCATCCCGAGGCCCGAAGGGATAAAGAGGAGTCCCAGGCGCTGCTGAGAGTCTTGGACAGCACTCCCTCTCAGGGGGGCCGGGGCTCAGTCAGCCACTCAGCCAGGGGAGATTATCCCTCGGAGCTGGTAAGGACACAGGTCCCCCCCCCCCCGTCCCCCTCCCAGGGCAGAGAGTAGAGAAGAGGGTGGAGAAGTGGCAGGGCCAGAGGAAAGCTATCCAGCCCTCCCCTCCCCAGAGACCCACAGTCCTGAGGACCCTGGATGATGAGGACAAAGGAAGGTCCACCCTGCTGGCTGAGGCGACTGCGTGTCTTGCAGGCTCGGGTGGCCTGGGGGAGGCCTTGTTGCTTCTACTTTGCAGCCAAAGAAAATGAGGCTGAGGGAGGCGAAGCCATTTGCCCAAGGCCATATAACCAGGAGGCGGCAGAGTGGGGACCCTGCAGCCAGGTCTCTGACTCCAAAGACGGTGTGTGCTTCTCCAGTACCGTCCACGCCCCACGAGATACCCAGCTCCTGGCAGGTAAGCGGAGCTGCCTGGCAAGGGTTGGTTCAGCCGGTGACATGGGCTGCTGGAGGTGAGCGAGGCAGTGCCAAGCCTGCTTCTAGACGTGACAGCTGGTCTTTGTTTGCCAGGCAGCTGTGGGCTGCAGCTCCCGTGAGCTGGGGAGACTGGCTTCCTGTAAAAGGCAGGAGCATAATTCCACTCCTCTTAATTGATTTGCAAATGTGCTGAAGAATCGTGGTAATTCCTTTAAATTTTACTCTCATTCAAATTTTGGAGGTAAACATAATGAGAACGGAGAGTCAGCACCGTATAATGGCGGAAGAGAAAGGTCTGGCATTTTATTTTATTTTTACCCTGGGCATAAGGAAAGCAAACTCACTATGAATACCTCATTATTTGAATTTCAAATATTTCTCTCGGGTTGAGCACAAAAGGAAACCCTAAAAAAATATATTACACACACTCGCACATATACACCCAAACCATTTCTCCGTTGAATATGTGACTCACAATGTCCTAGTTTAGGTTATAATAGCACAATTGCAAGAATCAATCAGGCCTGGATAGATGTGTTTACTCAGAAGTGCTTAGAAAGGAGACCCGTCAAAAGAACATTAATATCTTAAAACATTGAAATTATCTTTACCAAAGAACATTAGCGACGAGCGTTAATATTTGGGGTTTTTCTTTTGCTTGCCAAGTGTCTATATTCAGCTGAGCGCTGAGGTCAGGGTGGGAAGGAGGGTGAGGAAGCCGTTTAGACAGAAGCTCGGCATCCTGGAAAAAGCTTCAGGACTGAAGATGGGGCTTCCTTTTCATAGTGGAGTGGCGGCTTTTAAGGAGTACAGAGTACACAGTGAAACCATGGCCTCTGCGGCAAGCAGATCTAGGTGAAAACCCTGCTCTGCTGCTGTATTAACTACCAGACCCTTTATCTAACTACTCAGGGCCTCAGTTTCTTTGTCTGTAGAATGGGATTAATTATAGCATTAGACCCCTGAGCTCAGAAGTAAAGGGCAACCTTTTTATACACTCAACACAGCACCCTCATGGCTTTTTCTAGAGTGTTCCATCTGCCAGGCATTGCTAAGGGGAAGAACAAAGGGTAGATCAAACCAGCCAGGTGCCTCTCCTTACAGGTCTTAGCAAGGCGGTGGGCAGGGCCGGAGCCGGGACAACTATGACATCATGTTGCTGGGAAAGCGGGGCCTGGACCCTGGTTCAGTCCTCACAGCTGTGTGGCGACAACTAAGTCAGTCCCTGAACAGTGTCCTCCTGACTCTTCATCTGGAGAGGGTGAGGACACTCTGCAGCTGGGGAAGGATTTACTCTCTTGTGCTTAACCCTTCTAGGTCCCGAGAGGAATGAGGAACAGACACCAGCAAGCTCTCTTCCTTCTGGGACAGGTTTCCTCAGGGCTTTCTGGCTATTGCCAGTCTTGTGTAGGAGTCTGGATGCTGGGGGCTGCAGGAGGTTTTAAAGCAGGCAAGCCGTGGAGTGGGAACTGAGTTTGGGACAGAGGGCTGTGTTTGTTTGTTTAAGGTGTGCGCTTTTATTAGTCTGATCTCAAGTCACCGTCCCTGGACATCACATGTCAACTCACTCCTAGGGTTGGAGACAAAAAGAGGGCTAATGATGGCTGCTTATTCAGAAAATAAAGCAAAATGCGAAAATATTAATGCAAAGGTGGAAAAAATTGCATTACACAATTTGCACAAAAACCATGCTGCTCCTTTCCCTTCATGACTTAGGTGAGGACTGGACCTTGTGGAAAAGCGAAGGGCTTTTGGAGAGAGATGCATCTCAAGGTATTGGAGAGACTATTTTAAAACGAGCAACGCGCAGTCGAAGTCCTCAGCCACACTGTAGAACTTTGAACCTGCTCCTCTGACCAGCAGCTGGCACCTTGTGATCCAGTTTTTAAATCCTCAGTCAAAAGTACCCAAACATAAACCCCAAACCAAGCCAAGCCCATGGTGGTTTCTGCACAAGTTAGTTTTTGTCCAGAAAGGGTACAGCGCAGCTTAGGAACTGTCCGTCCAGAGGCCTCCGGGGTCCACGAGGGTGGAGCTGGACTTCCATGCGCCTGCCTGCTGGTCCACATTTGCTGGAAGGTGGAAAGTGACACTGGATGGAGCTGCCAATCCACCTGTAGTACTTGAGCCCTGGGGAGCAATGGTCTGATGTCCATGGTGCTGGGCACCAAGGCAGACGTCTCCTGCAGCCAGCGGGCGGTCCTTTGGGGTGTGCACATCACACTTTATGATAAAATTAGAGGTAGTTGTGTGGATGCCTCAGGCTTCCATGCCCATGAGGGGACGCTGGGAGAGCGTCTCAGGGTAGCTTGTTGCTGATGGTGACCACCTGACCTGCAGGGAGCTTGGGGCTCTTCTCCAGGGAGGAGTTGGCCCTCTCCTGCTCGGCAATCAGGGCACAGCTTCTCCTTGATGTCACTCATGATTTCCTGCTCTCTTGACCACGGTGCTAAAGCCGTAGCCACGTTCTGACAGGACCTTCATGAAGTAGTCCATCGGGTCCCATCAGCCAGGTCCAGACACGAGTTGGGGCTGGAGAGGGCCTTTCCCTTTTGTGGTGGGTGCCCCGTTACCAGAGTCCATCACAATGCTTATGGTACCGCCAGAGGCACGCAGGGCAGCATAGCCCTGAAGGTGGGGTGCTGAAGGTCTTGAATGCAATCGGGTCACCTTCTTCTAGTTGGCCTTTGGGTTCAGGAGGGCCTTGTCCAGGCACACGGGGTGATCCTTGCGGGCCATGAGCAACTTGGGAAGGTATGATGCCAGATCTTCATGTTGTCTAGCGATGACAACGCATGTTCTTTGGGGTCCTTCAAGGTCAGATGTCTCTTTCTCCGGGTCCCATCGCCCATGTGGGGGAGTCCTTCTGGTCCAGGCCTATCATCATGCCCAGGGGCCTCAGGTGTCCCGTGATGGAGAAGAAGATGACCCAGGACACATTACTGTCCACAAAACTGACCTTTAAAATGCCAGAGTTGTCAACGAGCACAGCAATGTTGTCATCCATGGTGAACTAGGTGTGGGCCATCAGGTGCAGAACGGCAGGGACCAGGGACCTGTACTCACTGCGTGAACCTGGTCTCGGTGGTCTGGGTAGACAGTTTTGGCTGTATATGGAGAGTGGGCCAGAGGGGTGAGCCTGGAGGCAGAGGGCCCAGAGTTGGGTGACCAGGACCAAACCTGGCCAAACTTCAGTTAGGCTTCGTGGGTCCCTCTTCTCAACTAGTCTTCCTTCTTGTCCTACTGAGCCCAGATTTAGAAGAATTCCCCAACCCTTCTTCCTAACCCAGTCCCTCTTAGTAATTCCCCACCCACTGACTCCCTCACCCTGCCCATTAGCCACAAGTCCACGGCTGCCCCTGCTGGGTTTGGGGATGAGCTTGGTCCTGTACAGAAGTCTCTCTCCCCTACTGCAGTAGCCCAAATAAAACATCTTGCCATTTAAAATGAGTGACCAGTGCAACTTCACTTTGCCACGGGCTAAATGTCACACCAAGAAGTAGCCAAAGAGGACTGAATGGATGGGGAGGAGATGCCATGCCCTGCAGGGTCAGCTGCAGGTGGGGAGAGGAAGGTGTGGAGAGCCATCGAGGATTTCCTGATGGAGCAGCAGAGATGTGGCGTGGGAGCGGAAGGTGGCATTTGGGGAGAGAACACCACCTTTGTCTTTTGGTTGTTGAACTTGGCCCAACTGGCCTTGGGTGCCCTCTCTTGGGTGGCTTCCTCTCAGATGCCATTCTGTTGAACTTCCCCAACCCATCCCAAGGCAACCACCGCCTTCCTGCGGGTCCTGCTGACCCTGCAGGTGTCTCTGCTCCTGCTCTGGCTGGCAGGAGATCCGGGTTCGGAGATGCTGGCACTCCTCCACTGGACAGGTGTGTTTGCATTTTAACAGGGACATTTAGGAGGTAATCCTTTTACCCCCAAAGACAATGAAATGAGATTTCAGGGGCCACCGAGTAATGGCAGAGGCAAGATTTTGAGAGGAGGCCTTTGGAATCCGGCAAAGACTGGGTTCAAACCCAGACTCAGGATTCTTTGCTCCTGGCTTGGCTGCTTCGGGAGCACTCACCACTCAGAGCCTCGGTGTCTCCACATGACCCGGGGACAGTCATGCCTCCTCAGGAGCAGAGACAGGGCCTCCCCATCCTCATGCCCGTTCTCCTCCTTCCCACCGGGTCCCAGCTCACACTCTGTCTTGGCTCTTGATCTCTGTGCCTGCCGGTGTGTGGTCTGAAACCCCAGCGCGGGACTCCAGCAGGGAAGCTACTGGCTTCTAAAGTGGGTGGAGAGGCCACCCTGGTGGCAAGGCAAGCCTGGAGTAGCGAGTGGGAAGCCTGAAGAAGGGGCTTGAAGAAGGCGGCCCTATAATTAATCCCCCAGCACTTGGTCACCATTGTGTTGTCCCCATCGAGATCAGCCTATTAGCGATTCCGCTCTCCTCCGCGTGGCAGCCACTTATTAGTGAAGACAAAGGCAGCATTGATTCCAATTTGTCCTGCCTTTGCTGTCTCTGAAGTTAAAGGTTGCATTTGGGTAGCGGCGCTGGGAAGGAAAGCAGCGGCAATGTAGAGGGAGCACCTAAAATTAGCCGAAATAATTTTATCTCTATTGTGAATGGCTAAGCTAATATAAACAGAAGAGAGAAGCGAAATCTTCGTAATGTTAATTACCGCAAGCATTAAGTACCCCAAAATGAGGCGTACGATTTGTTTGGTGACACTCTGATAATTAAATCATTTTCTCTCCTCGAGGCTCCTTGCAGGTTTGTGTGGAGCCCGGTTCTTCCTGAGTGGTTTTCTGGGGCCCTGAAGGACACTCCAAATTCTGCACCCCGGGTTTCTGAGTCAACAGATTCTCTCCAAGCCAGGTGAGCCACGCCATGCTCCTGTTCAGTCGAGTGATGGCCTGGGGTTGTACCAGCCTGAGATATCCAAGGAGGAGCTGGGTTGGGGTCTAGACCGCACTGGACAGGAAGCAGCCCATCCATTCGTTCGTCTGTTCGTCCACAGGCATGATGACAGTTTTTCTTGGAGGCATACACTGTGCATCTTGGGAACACCTCCCTTGTGCATGGCATCGAGGGTACAGAGATAAATCAGATTCAGTCCTGGCTTTCAAAGAACCTAGTGGAGGGTGTGATTTACATATATAATATATACACACACATATATCAGATAGATATATCTATATGATATATATATAGTTCTGTATTACCATATAATATGTATATAGTTCTGCTACACATATATAGCAGAACTATAATAGAAATATATAGAACTATAGAGTATATATAGCAGAACTATAAATAATACTATATATATGCACTCTCTATCTATCTATATATATAGTATAGTAATACATTTTGGCATTGTATTATAAGTAGTTCTTCACAGATATATGGCGTACACACACACACATATACACACACACACACACACGCATACTTTAAGCATTTTCTTTATGACCTCTCTTTTTGCAAAATGGCTATTATTGTCCCGTTGATACTAAAAAGGCTCAGGGAGGCATGCGCCTTGCCCAAGGTCACTGGACAGTGTGTCATGGTCCTGAGTCCTACCTGGCTCAAGAGCAACTCCCTCTCACAACCTTGTCTTTCCTCCTAGTCCCCCATAAAGCGCATCCACCCTGCGTCCTTGGGGGTGACTTGGTTTGGAGGAGAGTCGTTATGACCATTCTCCCCAGCATCTCACAGACCTACGGAGCGTGGGGCCTGGAGCTGAGAGGATGACCTGGAGGTGTGCCTGGGACTGAGTCAGGTGGGCTCAGCTCTGCCTCTCAAGTGGCCCAGGGCCTCTTCCAGTGCCCACCTTGCTATTTTCCTCTTTTGCATGCAAATTTTTTTTTTTTTTTTAAAGAGTTTCCTTAGTTGCCGACTCCAATTCTTCACCTTCCCCTCTTCTTCTAACCCTCTCCAATCAGGCTCTGGTCCCCATCGCCCCACGGTAATCACTGCTGGCCAGTTCATTAGTGACCTCTGAGCTCATCTCTCACCCTTGAGTTGCTCTTCCGGGAGCCTCGCTGCAGCAAGCTCTCCTGGGCTCCCGTGGCTCCAGGCTCACCTGCCTGTCCAGCTGCCGCTCTGGCCCCGCCTCGGGATCTTTTCTCCTCCAGTGCGCCCGACTTAGTCATTCTCCTCCCGTGGTACGTTTCATCTTCTTTTCTTTTTTTAACCACACTTCACGGTAAGAAATTCATTTTATATTCTATCTTGTTAACTAGCCCTATATACAACTGAAACAAAAGTGTCATAGAACAATATATTAATCTTTACTGGGTACAATATACCCTGGTATTTTAATCTATTCTGTTCTATTTTATTTCTTTTTAAAAATGCTGCTCTTACCTACGGCTCTTCTTCCAGGCTTGCTCCAGAGCTAGGCTGGCACTCATGTATAGTTCCAGGTTGGTCCTGGTGGCCCCAGACCTCAGGTCAGTCCCATGAATATAAGCTCCAGACCCACCCAAAGCCAGACAGTCCCCTGTGGCCCCAGACTCCAGTAGCCCAGGCTCTAGGCTGATGCTCAGAGACCTGGTGCTGGGTCAGACGAGCCTCAGCATCTGGCTGCCCCCATGGCTAGGCCCACAGACAAGGCCTCAAGGTCAGCCTCCATGGATCCAGGCCCTAGGCCAGCACCCACAGACCAGGCTCCACACCTACCCCAGAGGCAGGCCGGACACAAGCTCTAGGCCAGTCCACATGGCCATAGGTTTTGGTGGATTCAAGGTCTGGGCCTGTTCCAGTGTCCTGGCACAGACTGGTTCCCACAGACCCAAGTTCCAGGCTAGACTCTGCAAACGGAGGAGCCAGCCCCCACCTATGGGTCCAGGCTTTAGGTCCCTCCAGTCCCAGGTCAGCCCTCACAGAACCCAGCCCCGGACTAGCCCCCATGGATTCAGGTTCCAGGTTCCAAGTTCATTTCTGGAAACACAGGCACCAGACTATCTCAGCGCCAGGCTGGCAGCCTGCCCTGGAACCAGGCTGGCCTTGTGGACACAAGTTCAAGGCCTGCCCCTGCAGAACCTAGCTTGAGATTCACCCCTGCAGACCTAGTGTCCAGGCCAACCCCTCTGGATGCAGGCTCCAGGACCCTCACCTGCTGACCCAGGTACCAGGCCTGCCTGCAGATCCCAGCACCTAGCCCACTCAGAATCTCTGGGTTTGCTGATTGGTGAAAGGCTTTCCCTGCTGAAGCCAGTCTATTAAAATTGGAAGAGGTGCCTACTTTTTCAAATGCACAGATACAAATACATGGCCCCAAGGATCACCAATAATCAGAATATATGACACCTCCAAAGGAATGAAATAAAACACTGTAATGGACCCTAAAGAAATGGAAAATGATGAACTGTCTGACAGAGAATTCAAGTAATCATCTTAAAGATGTTCAGTGAGCTGCAAGAAAACACAGGTAGGAAACTGAATGAAATACAGAAATGAAATGAGAACTTCAACAAGGAGATAGGAATCATAAAACAGACCCAAACAACTATCTGGAAAAGAAATAAAGAAATAATTTCATTTATAAAACTATAAAAATAATAATTAGGAATAAATTAAACCAAAGAAGAGAAAGACCTGCACACACAAAACTCTAAAACATCAATTAAAGAAGACACACATTCTGTGTTCATGGGTTAGAAGTACTGATATTTTTAAAATATTCATACCACCCAAAGCAATCTACAGATTCAATGCAATGCCTTTCAAAATCCCAAAGACACTTTTTACAGAAATAGAAGAATGAATCACCCAAAGGACCCCAAATAACAAAGCAATTTTGAGCAAAAAACAAAAACAAAAACAAAGCTGAGGGCATCACACCATTTGATTTCAAAATATGCTCCCAAGTTACAGTAATCAAAACAGTATGGTACTGGCATAAAAATAAGTAGACCATGGAACAGAATAGAGCTCAGAAGTTAATCCGATCATTTATATTCAATTGATATTTGACTAAAGTGCCAGGAATACAGTGTGAAAAGGGCAGTCTCTTCAATATGTGGTGTTGGACAAACTGGGTGTCCATATGCAAGAATGAAACTAGACCCCTACCTCACACCATATGCAAAAATCAATTAAAAATGAATTCAAGACTTAAATCTGAAACTATAAAATACTAGAAGAAAACAGGAAAAAAATGTTTCATGACCTTACTTTGGGTAACCATATTTTTAATTTGATTCCCAAGGTGCAGGCAACAAATCAGACATAAATAGAATTGACCACACTAAAACTTTTCTGCACAGCAAAGAAAACAATCAACAGAGTGAACAAATAATCTAAGGAATGGGAGAAAATATATGTAAGCTATATATCTGATAAGGGGCTACTATTCAAACTATATAAGGAACTCATACAAATGAATAACAAATGACCCAAATGAAAACAAAGAACCCAATTTAAAAATGGGCAAAAAATCTGAATAGATATTTCTCAAAAGAAGATGCATAAATTTCAATAGGCATATGGAAAATCATCAGCGAAATGCAAATCATAATGAGATATCATCTCACACCTGTTAGAATGACTATTCTCAAAAAGACAAAGCTAAGTGTTGGTAAAGATTTGGAGGAAAAGGAATTCGTGCACACCGTTGTTAGGAAGGTAATTGGCACAGCCATTATAGAAAACAGTATGGTTGTTCCTCAGAAAATTAAAAATAGACCTGTTATATTCCTCAGTCCCTCTTTTAGGTATATATCCAAAGGGAAAGAAATCAGTAGGTTGAAGAGACAGCTACACTCCCATGTCAATTGTAAATTTATTTACAATAGCCAAACATGGAGTCAGGGCTGGAGATACAGGTAGAGTGCCTGCCTCGCATGCACAAGGCCCTGGGTTCAATCCCCAGCACCAAAAAAAAAAAAAAATGGAGTCAAACTTAAGTGTCCATTAATGAGTGGAATGATAAAAAAAAATGTGATGTACACACACACACACAGAGTGGAAAGGCTCATTTGTGACAGCTTGAATGAACCTAGAGGATATTATGCCAAGTGAAATAAACTAGTCATAGAAAAACAAATACCACGTGGTCTAACCTATGTGGGGATGGGGGATGGAAGGTTCAGTTAGGAGGACAAGTTCTGGAGGTCTGTGGCGCAGCAACGGTGACTGTAGTGAATAATAATGCATGGCCTACTTGAAAATTACTAAGAGAGTAGATCTCAAATGTTCACACACACACACACACACACACACACACAAAAGAGAAGGATGAGGACTGAAAACAGCTAGCTTAATCTAATCATTTCACAATGTATACATACATCAAAACCTCACATCATGCACCACAAATGTATTCAATTTTTGTCAGTTAATTTTTTAGAAAGGGAAAAAGAGGGCATTCTGACATTCTGAAAACAAATATGCTGATCTTGACCCGTTAAATCAATTTTGCGACCCCCCCAGTGGACTTCGGTCCATCACTTGAAACGCTCTGCCCGGCATGTGGACCAGTTCTCCCCTAGGGCCTTGGCGCTTGCTGTTCCCCTCAGTAGAGCCTTCTCTCTCCAGGGAGACTCCTGGCTGCTTCCTCCTTTTCTTTCAAGTTCCAGTTCAAACATCCCTTCCTCAAACACGCTTCCTCGAGCGCCCCCTCCTGTGGAGCGTGCCCTTCCTTCCCTCCTGGCTCACAAGCTCCTTGTGCATCTCAGGAATCCCCTTGTTTACCTTGCTTCTTTGGACACATTAACTACCTATCCCTCTACCCCTAGAGAAGAGGACTTGTCTAGTTTGTTCACAGATGTGACTTCAGACCTGGCAAACAGTGGGTGCTCAATAAGTGTTTGTTCAATGAGGAATACACTGTAGCTCTTTGGGGGCAGCAACTGACCATACCAGTGTTGTGTCAAGTCACAGACTCACGTGCACAGAATGCCCATGGTTTTTGCCAACCATCGCTTTGCCCATTTGGGTTTATGCCTCATTCAGCATAAGATTTGTAGTGACTGGCACAAATCCTTAAAATGCCCAACGACAGAAAGTTAGCTGGCTTCAGATTCAAAGATAAGAATGCAGTAGGTCACTAATGAAGGCAGCATGTGCTTGACTGTAAGTATTAAACAATGAGCCCATTTATTGTCTTGTATAACAGGAACTCCAGGGGGTGGTCCAGGACCCAAGTTCCTTCTTTCTCTGGCTGGTAACACCTGTAGAGATCATAGCCAGATATCAT
Organism: Sciurus carolinensis; assembly: GCF_902686445.1. Lineage (NCBI taxonomy): Eukaryota > Metazoa > Chordata > Mammalia > Rodentia > Sciuridae > Sciurus > Sciurus carolinensis. The sequence continues at coordinate 181,858,446 of NC_062213.1, forward strand.
GATGCCCAAAGGAAGAAGAAGGACCTTGTCTTCTTAGGAAGGAGAAAAAGTCCCCCGGATGCTTCAAGCCAGCTTTCCTTCACTAATTCTTTTGGTACCTTGCCCACACCCAAACCAATTATAGAGAAAGGGAATAGAATCCCTGTGGTTGGCTTCACCTCATCATGTGGCCTGCAATATACTGGGGCGTCTTCTGGGGTGTTCATATCCCCCAGGACGAGGTGATATGCACACTGTGAAATACCCAGGGATGCAGAGACCACACAGACCAACATAGCTGCTGGAGGTAGTCTGCACATTTAGCTCTGAGTTTCCCAGCCACCAAGGCAAAAAAGGAAAGATAGACTGTTAAACATCTTACAGTGCCTACACATTCTAAGTCACCCTGCTGTTTGGGAACATTCCAGCTCTTCAGATACTAAGACCTGAAAATGTCTGCCATGCATCTTCGTGGGTGAGACACTGGTGGACCACTTCCAGGCCACTTTCCACGTTCAGTGCACATAGCTGTTTCTTACAATGCCCCAATGCCAAATAAAAGGAAAGCCCAAAGACTAGCCTCCAAGCCAACTAAAAATTCAATTCAGGATTTAAGAGATGGAAAGGGCAGGAGAGGGGTGACCAGTGCAAGTTCCACACCTGGCTTTCTCAAGGACCATGCTGAATTTTATCCAAGGGTGGGATTTGGACTAGCTAAAAGAATGGATGATGGTCCAGCCTTCCGGCAGCCCGCCACAAACATCATTTCTCTCTGAAACTCCTTGATAAAGGAGGGGCTGTAGAAAGTCTGATGTCATGTTCCCTGGAAAGAACCTGCCCAGCAGATTTTCTCAGATATTGCTATGTTTCAACAGTTGATATAATAGATGGGATATTTTTACAATGAAAATCGGGGCGCCTGACCAGAACATGTACTGGGTGGAGATCACAGATGGGGGTGTCATTACACTTGACCTCCCCTGTGCTTGTGAGGTGTATTTTGCAGACTGATACTCAGGGCCTGCTTAGGGTGACCATGTTTTTGAATTCCATTTTTACTCTTGAATGCACTTCTTCTGTAGATCTTTTATATGCTTGCTCCATTCCCATCTACTCTGGTTTGGATAAGTGTCCCCCAAAGGCCTAAGTGCTAAAGTGGTGCCGTGTGGAGGTGATGGAACCTTTGAGAGATGGGGCCTTTTGGGAGGTCCTGGGATGCTGGGATGTTCCCTTAAAGAGCATTGTGGCAGCTGGCCCCTTCTCTCTCTCTTCCACTTCCTGGCCACGAGGGGAGCCATTTTGCTCTTCTACTCACTCCTGCCAGGATGTGCTGCTTCACTACAGGTCCAAAAGAACGGGGCTAATAGGTTATGGACTAGAGCCTCCAAAACTGTGAGCCAAAATAATCCTTTTCTCTTTATGAGTTAATGCCCTCAGACATTTTGTTATAGTGGTAGAGAGCTGACCAACACATCATCCCAACTGAAGTTCATTTGTTCACCATCCACCCAACAGGACCTCTGAATCTTAAATCTGCTGCAAAAATGCGTTTGCTTTTCCACCTGAAAATTAATCATACATTGTATCTTCTCTGTATTAATTCAAGGGCAATAATCAAGAGGTTGGATAGGGATGTACAGAACATAGGAAGATGGGGTGCGTGTGTGTGTGTGCATGTGCACACGTGTGTGTGTATGTGTGTGCATGTGCGTGTGTGTTCATGGGCATGTTGGTGTGAAAATGAAGGAGTGTGTGTTTGCAAACATTTTTCTGTGTGGGAGGTTGAGTATTTCAGCATTTGTGTGTCCTGACTGTATGGGTCTGTGTGTGTGTATTGACATGACATCTATATTTGAGCATCTGTGCATGTCCTGCCTCTTTAGATCTGTAACTTTTTGAGGTCAAATCATGGGTTTCTTTCTTTTGGTGAGCTAGCTGGACTCTAAAGATGACCCTGAATGAACCCTGGCTCTTTGTATTTTGTTCTTGTGCAGTCCTTTCCCACTGGGAGGCTGGGATGGCCTAGGACTCACTTTAATCAAGAGAGTGCAGAGAAGTGATGCTATGCCTGGTCCAGGCCTAAACTTCAGGGAGGCCTTGAAGGTTCTTCTCTTGTGTCTTTGGAGGTCCTGAGCTGCCATATAAGAAGTCAGGCTACCCCAATCTCAAAAAACCAAAGGATAAATGATATCGCTAATAAGTGGATGATGACACATAATGGGGGGTGGGAGGGGTTAGTGTCAGGGTTAGAGTTAGGGTTAGGGAGGGGGGCAAGAATGGAGGAAGGAAGGACTGTATAGAGGGAAAAGAGGGGTGGGAGGGGTGGGGGAAGGGAAAAAATAACAGAATGAATCAAACAACATTACCCTATGTAAATTTATGATTACACAAATGGTATGCCTTTACTCCATGTACAGACAGAGAACAACATGTATCCCATTTGTTTAAAAAAAAAAAAAAAAAAAAAAAGTCAGGCTACCATGGTGGAGCCGTCACATAGAAAAGACCATGTGGAGGAGAAGGCCTGAGATTCCATGGAAAGGGAGAGAGACCCTAGCTTTTCTGTCACCCCCCATCAAGTAGGTGACATATGAAGGAGCAATCTGGGATGTTCCAGTCCAGCTCAATTCCCAGGTGACAGCATACCTAGCTGCCATTGCATGCAGCAGAAGAGTCACCCAGCTGAGCCCAGTCAGTCCTCCAAACCATCCCTCAAAGAGATGGCTTTTGTCTTGAACCTCTAACTTTAGGGGTGATTTGTCAGTCACAATAGATAATTGAAATACTTGGGTAACAGGTTCCCCCTTCCCATCTCTGGCTCCACATGGGAAAGGGCTGCTGTGGGAGGGAGACAAGAACTGAGGAGGTACTGGAGAAGGCTAAGGCCATGGCTCCTTTCTCTCCCTCATTCCCTCCCCTTCCTGTCCTCCCTGTTTCTCCCACATCCTGCCTGCGTTGGGAGTAGCTTGGATTCTGACTTGCCTCTGTCTATGTGAATGGTTGTGGTGTTTGTTGCCTTGCCTGGAAGCCTCCTCGAAGTGGGTTGTGGGTCTTTTGGAATTCCACCAGCATGCACCAGGCAGACAGGTGTCTGTTTAAGTGGGTAATTCCATCAAGGAGGATAGAATCCTAATGGGAAAGGCCACTCAGAGCACATTCAAACCTGGAAGGCACAGCAGCTGGGACCCAGTCAGTGTCTAAGCTGTGGTCTTCTGCTGGGGTTCAGACCCCTCTGAGGACTGCTTGCAATTAGAAAAAACAAGCAAACAAACAAACAAAAAAAGAGGATCATGGATCTGCTTAAAGTTCTTCAGGAAAAATTTCACCTTAAGAGAAGAAAAAGAAGACCGCAAAATCAGTTCAAGACAATGGGTGGTTGGGACTCGATCTGAGTGGGGTAGGGGCATGGGATTTCTCTTAGAGGCACAGCCACAGACCCTACTTGAGAAGGGGTACGACGAGGGTGTAGCGGGAGAGAAACTCTCAACTCCTCTGCTTTCTGACGCCACGAGCATAAACAGAGAGGGACTCATGTGACCACCCAGGGAGCTTCCTGGAAGCCATGACCCCCAGAAGACTAAGGATCAGGAATGCCTTATTTCTCACTTTTACTTCTCTCTCATCTCTCTGAACCTTACCTTCCTCTCCTTTTTATATCCAGAGTGGAACGTGGCACCACACAGACCCAGGATTGATGCCCAGTGCCAGCCAAAGGAAGGAACTGGCTGTGGCAACCCACAACCCCCGTTCTGAACTCCTAGGAGAGAGTTCTGATTGGTTCCACTTGGTCAGGGTTCTCCCTGATCCCATCAGCTATGGTGAGGCCAGCATCAGGTATTCCAAACATGGTTTCCAGACCCACCTCTGCCCACAGGCAAGGGTGGGGAAATCTTTCCATTTCAGATTTCCTGGATATTATTCACTGTCTCTGACCCCTATGAGACAGTGACTAGTCAGGGCACTGGCTGCATAGGTGCATATATATATATATATATTTTTTTTTTTAACTTACTTATTTATTTATTTATTTTACTGTGATGGGTTCCATGACACAAGCAAGGTGACTGAGGATAAAATTTAAGAAGGCATTCACTCAGATTTGTCAGCGTGGGTGGGCTCCTGCATGACCCTGAGAGTGAGCACCTCCTTAAGTTTTGCACCCAGTCATCTAGTCCTGGCCCTGCTGAGGGGACTTAGCTCCCCTGCTGCCTGCAGCACTAGTTCCCTCCAGGCTGCCAGTGGGAACCCAAAGGCATCTCCTTTGCTCCAGGATGGCACCTCGATTGTGTTAGGGGTTGGAGGAATATCAGAGGATGGCAGTGGTGTGAGTGTACTGGAAATAGTCCTGGGAGTTCCTGGAGGTTTGGGGAGGATCTAAAGGTGGGAGAGGGGTTGGCAGAGGTTGGAGTTCCCCCAGGGTGGGTGGTAGGCAGATCCAGATAAATGCCAACTTGTTATCATTACTACGAGCCGGCTCTAAAATCTCAGAATGGGTGATTCTGTAAACAGGTCACATCCGTTGGTGACATACTTTCCCGTGTCCAGAACCATCCAGTCATACCAGCAGTTCTGGAATGGACAGGCGTTATCAGCTCCCACATATACACAAGCGAACTCAGGCACCTGCGAGAAACCCCATCAAATCTTTCCCTTTAATTTCCAACTCTTATCTATCTCACATACCAAGGGAAGCATGACTAGGGCGCCCTGAATTTCCAAACTTGTGACCAACCTCCCCAACCTGGTATGCCAACAGTCAGGACTCAGACCCTTGCGGAGTGCTTTGGTGCCAGCCTTCACCTTCTCTGTCTGATTGCCCACCCTCCGCGCTGCACAGCCCCAGGAGTCTCTTGGATCATAGCAGACAATCCACAGCTCCCACTTGGCTCCAGTTTCCTAGATCTATTTCTTGGTATCTCCCAGGTCTCCTCTCACCTTGAGGAAGAGCAGAAGGACAAAACCCAGGCAGGTGGCAACATGAGGGAAGGATCTAGGGCTGTGGGAGCCTCTCCTGACCTAATAGTCTTCCGCCGAGCCCCAGGTCCCCTGCCAGGAAGCCACAGTGTCTTTGAAGCTGGGGCCTGCGCGACTCCTCATTTAAAAGAGATAAATCTTAAAGCAGCGAAACGTACACATTAAACACTTCATGCTGCCTGCCGTCGCGCCTGCTGTATCAGCCTGCAGCTTACCTGCGAGGACCCTGTGCTGGCGAGCTCCGTTATCTTCGGGCTTGATGGAATGCTGCCTCTAAAACACATTTGCAAGGAATATGCTGCGAGTTTGAAGGAAACGCAAAGCAATACTCCACTAAATAACCCTCGGGTCAAAGAGGAAATCACAATGGAAATAAGAAGATATTTTGAACTGAACAGAAATGAAAATAGGAACACATCAAAACGTGTGGGATGCAGCTAGAATATTCAGAGTAGACGTTTTTAACCTTGGGCAAGAATTCAGGGACCCTGTGAACTTGGCTGGGGAAACACACACACACACACACACACACACACACACACACATGCATGCACTGTTTTAAATAACCTGGAGCAGAAATTCAGCATTTCCTTCAGTGAGGAATATAGGTGCAGACCACAATTGTGTTAGTGGCATGCACGACTCTGTTACCAATATCACATATATTGAATGGACAATTTCTATCAATTTAAGGATGAGGCAATTTATTCTGTCTTCCTTGGTCTCACAATGTGCACTCAGGCTTGCATAGATCCAGAGACACAAATGGCGATGTTTATGTGTTTATGAACTATGTGAGCATAAACACCAAGGAAAGATGCTTAGAATTTTGCCAAAGAGGTGACATGGGCAAGATTTTCAGGCTATGGTACAGGGAAACATCTGCAAATGTATCTTGCAAAGAAGTCAATTTATTCAATTCATACAGCAGTCTAAAAAGGTCTCTGACCCACTATCAGTCTCCCTTAAAAAACACACACACACTTTTATTTTGAAATAATTATTCACAGAAACTGCAATGATAATAGAGAGAGGGTCTGGCGGACCTTCACCCAGTGCCATATGCCAGTTACATAAACGTAACCCGTGGGGTCGCCAGTTACGTCTTATGCGGCTGCAGGACGTCGAAACCAGGATATTGACATTGGAGGAAAGAGTGTGTATAATTTTATGTAATCTTGCAAGTCACATGTGTAGATTCGTGTGACCACCAGGCTCAAGATTCAAGACCACCAGCCTAGCCCCATGAAGTTCTCCTCTGGGCTCCTCCTTGGTGGTCCCCATCCTTCCATTTTTATTATTTTGTTATTTCAAGTATATTATATATTTGTCAATTAAAGTAATTAATGAATAAAAGACTGTTATGTAAATGGAATCACACATCTGAGACTTTTGAGACTGGCTTATTTTTTTCTCACTCAGATAACGTCCTTGGGATCCATCTGGGTTGTAGCGTGTGTCAATAATTTATTTCTTGTTATTGCCGCATAGTGTCTTATGATATAGCAGTACCAGTTTGTTTAACTGTTCACTGACTGGGGGACACTCTGGATGTTTATGGTTTGGGACTATGAACAATCGTGTGTCTGTTTTTGCGTGGACATGTTGTATTTCTCTGGGATAAATGCCCAGGAGCATAAATGAGTTGTAATGGTGAGTGTCTGCTTAGCTTTTAAGGAAAAGTCCAAACTCCTTTCCAGAGTGTGTTATCGCCTTACATTCCCATCAGCAAAGCCTGGGAAGTCTGGTTTCTTTGCATCTACAGTAGCATTTGGTATTGCTGCTATTTCTTATTTGAACTGTTCAATTAGGTGTGTAGTGATCACTCACTGTAGTTTTAATTTGCATTCACAATGGCTAGTTGAAGTTCCCAGGCTTATTTACTGCCTTATATTCTCTGTGGTCAGATTTCTCCTCATGTTTTTTTTTTTTTTTTGTCTATTTTCTAACTGGTTGTTTTTTATACTGTTGAATTTTTTCAAACTGTGGGAAAATGTACATAAAATTTATTGTCTTAATCATTAAGTATAGTTCAGAAACGTTAAGTATATTCCCATTGTCGTGCAAATGATCTCCAGAACTTTTCATCTTTTTTTTTTATTTTTTTTATTTTTTTATTTTTGCGGTGCTGGGGATCGAACCCAGGGCCTTGTGCTTGCAAGACAAGCACTCTACCAACTGAGCTATCTCCCCAGCCCCGAACTTTTTCATCTTGCGAAACTGAACCTCTGCCCGTTAAGAAAACTCCCCAATTCCCCCCAGTCAGCCCCTTACAGCCACCATCTGACTTTCTGTTTCTATGAATCCAACTACACTTACACACCCGACTACACTTAGACACCTCATGTAAGTGGAATCATGTGGGATTCCTTTTTGTAGCTGGCTTATTTCACTTAGCACGATGTCCTCAAGGTCCATGGACGTTGTAGTGGGTGTCAGGATTTCCTTCCTTCCTGAGGCTGAATGAGAGTCCCTTGTGTATATAGTCCACATTGTGTTTATCCACTCATCCCCCAATGGATGCCTGAATTACTTCTGCCTTTTGACTATTGTGAAAATGCTGCTATAATACAAATATCCCCTTGAGATCCTGCTTTCAACTATTTCATTTATTCCTAGAAATGGAATTGCTAGATCATCTGGTAATTTTATTTTTGACTTTTTGAAGGACTGCCACACTGTTTTCTACAGCATCTGTACAATTTTACTCTCCCTCCAACAGTGCATAAGGGTTCCAATTTCTCCAGATTCTCAACCCTTGTTAATTTCTATTTTTAAAATTATTAGTGGGTGTGATACATTATTGAGTTTTGAGAATCTTTATATATTCTAGATATTAGTCCTTTATCAGATATGTGTTTTGAAAAAATGTCTCCCAGTCTGTTTTTAACCTCTGAACATGTTTCTTTTTACACTTTTGATGAAGTCTAATGCATAGATTTTAAAAAAAATGTTACCAATCATGCTCTTAGTGTCATGTGTAAGAACTCTTTATCAAGCCCTAGGTTCATAGGATTGGCTCTTATGATTTTTTTCTAAAAGTTTTCATGGTTTTATGTTTTTTAATCTATGATACATTTGAGTTGGTTTTTATATAAGGTATAAATTTAGGTCAAGTTTCTCCTTTTTGGCCTAAATTATCTAAATGCTCCAACATCAGTCTTTGGGAAAATGTCGTATTCATTTCCTTTAGCCTATTGATATGCTGAATTACACTGATTGATTTTCAAATATTTGAGCCAACCTCACATTTTTGGAATACACTCCACTTGATTATGTTATACAATTCCTTTTATATATTGTTTTACATGATTTGGGACTCTTTTTCTAGGTGCATACACATATTTAAAATTACTAAGTCTTTTTGGTGAAATGATCCTCTTATTATGTAATGTATATTTCTGTCTCTGATAATTTTGTTTGAATGTATTTTATCTCATGTTAATATAGTCATTCCTGCTTTCTTTTGCTTGATGTTTACAAGATATTTCTCTTTATTCCTTTGTTTTCAACCTGCCTATGTTGTTATTTTTTGAAATGAGCTCCTTGTAAACATCATGTAGTTAAACCATTAAAAAAAAATTCTTTCTGTCAGTCTCCATCTGTTTCTTGGTACATTTAAATCATTTACATTTATTGTAATTATTAATATGTTAGGACTTAAGTTTCATTATATTTTTTGTTTTCTAGCTTTTATCTCTTGTTTTTGTTTCTCTATCTTCTTTTTCCTGCCTATTTGAACATTTTCTAGAGTTCATTTGAATTGTCTATTGCATTATGAATATATCTATAAATATTTGGAAAGGTGATTTCTGTAGGTATTATTAATGCTTATCACAGTCTATTAATATCAAATTTTGTCAATTTGAGCAGTAAGAAGACTTATCTCTCTTTGTATTCCTTTACCCTCCCCTATTTACAATATAATTGTCTTAAATATTTCTTCTACATACATTAAAACCAGTATCAGTGTCATATTTTTGATTGAAACATCAAACACAGCTTAGAGAACTCAAGAAAAGTCTATTTTATTTCCCCATGTGTTTGTTCTTTTCATTTTGTTTTCTTCTTTCCTGATGTTCCAAGTCTCTATATTGTATCTTTTCCTTGCTGTATACCGCCATTTTTCTACTGTCAAGTTTAAATTCATCTAGTGATTCTTTTAAGGTTGCTTCTGTTGGCCACACATTCTCTTGGTTTCTTTTCATCTGAGAATATCTCGATTTCCTCTTCACTTCTGAAGGATATTTTTGCTGGATATAGGTTTCTGGTTTGACAGCTCTTTTCCTTCAGCACTTGAAAAATGTTATGCCACTTCCTTCTGGCATATGTAGTTTCTGATGAGGAATCACTGCCATTTGAATTGTTTTACACCTTTAAGTAAGGTGTTGTTTTTCCTTTGCTGCTTTTAAGTTTTTTTCTTGGCCCTTAGTTTACAGAAGTTTGGTTGTAACTTGTCTTCAGATTCATGCTATTTGGGATTCACTGAGTTTAAATTTATGTGTCTTCTGTCAAATTTATGACATTTTAGTGATTATTTCTTTGACTATGTTTTCAGCTCACCCTCTTTTTCTTCTCATTCTCTGATGACATGAATGTTAGATCTTTAATATTAAAGGTTCTGTTCATTTATATTTTCAGTCTGCTTTCTCTCTGTTGTTCAGATCCAGTTGTTTCTATTGTTCTGTTAGTTAACTGGCTCTTTCCTCCGTCTTCTTCATCTACTCACAAACTAGTCCTTTGCGGTGTTTGATTTTGGTTATTGTCTTTTTCAGTTCTAAAATCTTCATTTGATTTTACTCTATGTCTTTGTGCGTGTGTGTGTGTGAACCCAGGGCCACATGCATGTCTTCTTTCCATCTTCTACTGTGCCAAAATAGAAATTACATATATGTATATTTAAAGTTTACTTCAAATGTGTTTGTAATTTCTTGTCGAGTTGTTTTTATAATGGTGACTTCAAAATTCTTGTCCAATAATTCTACCACCTGTAGCATCTCAGTCTTGACATCTATGGATTGTCTCTTCTTATTCAATTGAGATTCTCCTGATTCTTCATATATTGAGTGATTTTAGATCAAAACCTGAGTGGGCACATTGTTACTCTGGATCTCATTTCAATCGATTCCTCTGACTGAACCAGAACAGGAACTCTGTCTTTACTATAAGGTGGGATGGAAGTCCATTTTTCCCATCAGCCTCTATGGGTCCCTCAGTAAGGGAGGAACTTCTTCTTACGGCAGGGTGGGCCGTGGGGGTAGAATTCAGGCTCTCACTAGACCTCACCGATGCCACTGTGGCTGCAAGAGGTACGGTGCCTCAGTTCTGCTTCCCACATGGCCTCCACTAATAGGACGGAAATGAAGTGGCTTCATTAACTGCTGGGTGGCTGTGAAATTCTTGGTTCTTTTTTTTTTTTTTTTGGTACCAGGGATTGAACTAAGGCACTCGACCACTGAGCCACATCCTCAGCCTTATTTTGTATTTTATTTAGAGACAGGGTCTCACAGAGTTGCTGAGGCTGGCTTTGAACTTGAGATCCTCCTGTCTCAGCCTCCTGAGCCACTGGGATTATAGGCGTGTGCTGCCACGCCCAGGTTCTCTGGGCCTGTTCTGATATCATTGGATAGGAAGGGGAGGGGCTCCTTGTGCTGCGGGGTGAGGGAAAAGGCCCCTCCTGTCTTCTGAGCACCCACCAAGAAGCCTAATTACCGTTGGTGGGGATGAAAGTCTCTACCTGCTTTTCTGACACCCCCCTACTGGATGATGGGGACACCTTGTTGCCTTCTGGGGAGAACAGAATTCTAAGCTCCCCACTCAGTCTTTGTGGGTGGGTCTGGGTGAGAACGGGACTACAACCCCCCTCATCCCGGAGGTGGTGTTTGGCCGCAGAGCAGTCTTCTTCTAGAAGTTTCCTCTTGCTAAGCTGTTTCTTTCTCAGTCCTTTGTCTCGAGACAGCAGGCTTTTCCTTAGAGCATTTTTTTTGCCTTTTGTTTTTAGTCTATAGCCATTGATATTTCCAGGTTGCCAGCTTCTCCAGCGCCCAGTGGGACAGACCAGGCAAAAAGAAAATCCAGAGAGCTCAGTGCTGAGTCACGCCTTGGCACCTGGTGTCCCCAGCCAGTCTGTCTTCTTTTCTCCATCTTTCAGAGCCTCGTATTTGTTTTATATGTAACAGGCTAGGGTTTGTCAACCCCATGAAGGACAAAGAGATTAAAACTGAAGCAAAGTCCAGTTTTGTCCAGGAATAGAAAGGCAGCGTGAACGCCGGTTCCATGCTAACTATGGGTGTATTTAGACAGGTGGAGGCTGGTGAGGCTTTCAAAGGCAAGAATGAGAGCGATTACCCAAGGCATTTTGGAAACAATAATCTTTGGCCACAATGATTAGTAACAAGGGTGAGTCAGTCCGAGGCTGAACAGACAGCTGCTGGGCAGATGTCCTTGCAGAAGTGGTTTTTGTATAAGGTTGTGGTGGCATTTGAGTAAGGTTGTGCCAGAGAGTCTTTCCTGACAATTACTGTCAGGGGATCATGTGTAAGAACACTTCCCTCCCAAAACCTCCTGCTTAATTTATTTCTGTTTGTTAGAGTGGACGCAATCGAATCCATTTTGATTCTGACTTCTTTCACAGGTTTTTAGCTATGCTTAGCAGGAAGAATAGGGAGACGTCCATTAACTCTTAGCAGCTGCTGTCCAGTTCAGTCTCCTGGACAAAGATCTAAAAAAGAAAGAACCACAATTAAAAAAAAAAAAAAAATCAAGCTTTTTGTAGATGTTGGGGGTACTTTTCTTACTTTACCTTATGGCAAGGTCAGCAAATTAAAGAGCCAGGTGGCCTGAAGTTTTTGACATCCCTGTAACTAATACCAGGCCTTGGGATGATTATTAATAGTGTACCTCAAAAATTTGGCCCTTGGGGGACTTTTGATTGTGTTCAACCTTGAAGGAGGAAAACTTGCTAAATAAGCTGGTTTTGTGAGTCACTTTATCATTAAGGCGAACAATGGATTAGTTCAGCCCACTGACGGTTCACACTTAATTTTGGTGTCACCACGACGTTGGCTAGATGGTCTCCTTGGAAAGTTGGTGTGTATGAATGGGGTAGTGAAACAGGCTGAAGTTGTGGGGGCGGGGGGCAGTGGTCTGAAACTGAGAGCAACTTCCTCATGCTGAGAAGGAAAACGGAGGGGCAGCCCCCAGGCCTAACAGATGCCTAGGAAGCTTAGCGTGGAGATACCCCACCCAGACCAAACTAGATCTGCACACGTATATTCTCTGCCTTTTCTCTTAGCTTTACCACCTTTTCTCCCTTAAAAGCTTTGTCTGCCCTCAGAGATTTCGAGGAAGGAACTTTTGAAACAATAAGTTTCTTCTATCTTCCATCAAAAGTGACTTTGAGTAACACCTATTTTCTTACCAATTTAACTCTGAATATTTCTGGAGAATCAAGCATCTGAGCTTAATCTCTTCCTCTGGACCAGTGTTGGTGCCTCCCTGGAAGAGTTTTGTGCAGCCAGCCGGGAGCAAATATCCGGCCCTTGAGCAAGATATCAGAAGCTGGCAGTGATCTCTGAGGAGGAGGCCACTAAAATCCTCACGGCTAGCTGGGCCTGCAGTTGGACATAATGAAAGGTCTCATGGTTGCCCACAGATGTTTAAATCCTGGGGGATTTGGCCCTCTCCCTTCTACGGCCTCAACTACTTAAAATTGCCACATTGGTAAGGAAAATAGGTATGGGTGTAGTGGATGGGCCACCTTAGCTCTCTTACCGGGGTGCACACTGAGCATTTTCGCTCTGCTGCTAAAGCTTTGGCCCTTGAACGGGCCATTTTTGCAGTACCAGGTGGTCTGCGACAAAAGGCTCTATCTGCTGTTTGGGCTTGAGTGAGATGTTTGGGGTTTGGCTAAGCCACTTGCCTTTTGGGGTACAGTTAGGAAGAAAGGAGCTTTGAGAAGCTCACCCAGAAGGTGCATGATAAGGGCTTGGTCACCTCCACATCCCCATTAAGCTACCCCACTCGTCCCTTGGTGTTGGGGCTTTTCCAGGGCACGTTAGGATCCTCTGGTCGGTTGGTGGGAAGAGAACCCTAAAAGCAGCACATTTTACTGACCCAGACCTTCCCTGAGCATAGTCCTTCCTGCAGTTTTTAGCTGGGCCTCTAATAAAAACAGAAATGGACAGAATTTGCAATCCTTTATTTTGAGCTCATGACTTTTTTCTCTGGTGAGTTTACTTCTGTTTGGATTCTGTGAGCCGAAGTTATATAGTTTTGTTTTGTCTGATTAAAGGCTTTTATTTTTTTCTCTCTGAATTTTTATGTCCGTTTCTCAAAAGAAACTCATTATTCCAGCTTTGCTGGCCTTAGTCTTCTAGATGTAAGTTTTCTATCTGGCCTCAACTTTGAAGTAACAAATTCAAGACTTATGGCATGCTTTCTAGATCAGAACAAAAGTCTGCTTTTAAAACTAGCAAATGAAAATAATCTAAGTTTTACGATTTTCTTGCATGCACACACACACACACACACACATATATATATGTTCTTATGTTTATATATTGTCTGTTTGCACGGTACTAAATTGACTTATAGATAAGTAGCACATAACTTAAAACCTGTTAAGTTAGCCCAAATGCCTTCTGATTTATATAACTTTAGTAAATCTGTGATTATTTAAACTTGTTGTTACTCATATATCTGGCCCCCTAACCAATTTGGATATTTGTCTCTAGATTATTAAAATATAATGTTCACTGTTTCCTATATATAGCAACATTTTAGGATTTTTTGGCAAAGAAATAAAATGTCAATTATGCTTGATTTCCATGAGTAATTTGAAGACAGCTAATCAACTGAATAAATTAAATAAATATAGGACAGGCATTTATAGAAGCTCAATTTTTAAAAAATCCTTTGTTTTGCCACAAAAGTCCACTAATAAAAGCTTTTCCAAATAATCAATGATTACCAAAAAATGTTTGTTTATTTGGTCTATGCCAGCAGTTAATGATAAAAACAGCAAGAGTGTACCTACTTACTAAATAGGTGAGTTATTGCTATTTTTTCTATCTATTCTTTGGTTAGATTGGATACTAAAAATGTAGTGCTAAAAATCATTTTTTTAAAAGGAAAACTTAATCCAGAGTTAGAAATCTTAGGCTTTTCAAGCCTCAAAGATGTTGTGTTCTCTTTTGATAACTTTGTAATGCTTCTATCTATACAAGACATTCATGGTTTGTCTAAAACATTAATTGTTCAATAGATTTGGAAATCCACAAATGAGATTATGCACTAAAATGTCTAGACTGAGCTGAGATTGGGTTCTGAAAGATTTGTGATTTGATATTAATCAAAACGTATTATAAGAATTCTTAAACTTCAGAAAATTAACTATATTTAGTAGTTTTTCTTTGTCCCAGACCTGAGATAAGCCAGTGGAAATAACAAGAAATTTAAAATGCTAATTTAAAATAATAACAACCTATGTAAGGTTTCTGCTTCTGATTTCTGAGGTGACATCAATTTTAGTTTAGTTTTATTTTTTTTTGTGGTGCTGGGAATTGAACCCGGGGCCTTGTGCACATGAAGCAAGCACTTTACCAACTGAGCTATATCGCCAGCCCTGACATCATTTTTGAATGACCAAAAATTGTGGTGTTTTTGTTGTGGTTGTTGTTAATTGGTCATAAATCCTAACAGTACTTCAAAAATTAACAACTGGTTGTTGTTTACACCTTCATTCAGCAACTTAAATGTTATATATGTTCCAGAATTTTTTTCTTTTTTTTGGTGCTGGAATTTCACCCAGGATGCTTAACCACAGAGCCACATCCCCAGTTCTTTTCATATTTTATTTAGAGACAGAGTCTCACTAAGTTGGTTAGGGCCTTACTAAGTTGCTGAGGTTGGCTTTGAACTTGAGATCCTCCTGTCTCAGCCTCCCGGTTACTGGGATGACAGGCATGCACCACCATGCCTGACCAGAATTTTCATTGTTAGAGTCTTTATATTGAATATGAGACATTGGATGTTTGATAAGATTTTACACGTTAGTTTCTAAAACTAGTTTGCCTATTTAAAATTTATTTCCATAACTTCCTTGTTAAAAAAAATGTTCATGTAGATATACAGGCCCTAAATTTGTGACTGACAGAAATAAAATTGTTGTTAAGTAGCCTTCAGTGAAAACAGATTGAAAACCTGTTTACAATGCTCTAGGAACTAACATCAGTACCTTTGCTAATCTAGAATTAAACGTGAGTTCAGATGGCATTGCTTATAGAACAACTCAGGTAACTTCCATTTTGGTTTTGTATTTTCTGCACAAACTGCCTGAGTTTTATTGTTCTCATCAGCAAGGTGCTTCATTGCCTTCTGAAAATGTTAAAAAGGATTTTGTTCTATGTCTGACGTCAAAAGTCTAGTATTGCTGAAGTTTTAGAGGAACTAAATGTAACTTTCAAAATGCATTCATTTCTAAGTAGGATCCATCAGTTGACAGTGACTGAACTGTTCTTAGTAATGTGTACAAAGAACTGGCTTCAAGAACAAGGAGTTATGTTTTATTGAGATAATTTCTTATGTTTTCTGCGGATTTATTTATGTTATTAATTGCCTAAAAGAAAATTAAGTCTTACTAAGATTTATTCAAATCCTCATTTGTTCTAAAATCTCTTTTCGATTTGTAACTCTAACTGAATGAACTACTGTAATGTCATGTTTTATTGACATAAATGCTCTAAAACTTTAAAAATCTGCCTGGTTATAATGCTGTTAATCATGATTATCGTCCTAACATATTGCAGAAGTAACTAAATTGTTTTGCTAAGTTCTCTAATAAGAACACCTTATGTACAGTTTGGAGTCATTTTTACGTAATGTGAGCTCTGTCTCTGGAATTAATAAGGGACATTGCTGCTTTATTCTTCCTCTAGCTCAAGACAAATTTAAAGTTAAAGATTTTCATGTATGGTATGTGTAAGACTGGCTGTTTTAAAAAGGCATTTCCTCAATTGAACTGTTTACATTGTGACTTAGTTTACAAAGCACATTTCAGTATATGTGTAGGCTCTTAATCGATGAAATGAAATTAATTCTTATAAGTTGTGTTTGAGACTTTTGCAGTTCTGTAAACTGTACCTAACTTCTAAAGACATTATGGAATGTGGGTTGAACTTTCTACCCGGATGGTGATTAGCCTTGATTTACATAAGGACTCTGGCTAACGGGCACTCTTTAATGTAGAGCTTAATAAACTACATTTTACAGACAAGTTGCTTTCCTTTGATTAGATGAAGATGATAGAACTAGAGAGGTTGTGTTTATTTATTTATTTATTTTATTATTTTTTGTTCCAATTAGTTATACAAGATAGTAGAATGCATTTATGCATTTTGAGAAATCATACTTAAATGGAGTGTAATTTCTCATTTTTCTGATTGTACATACTGCAGGATCACATCGGGCATGCAGTCATATATGTACATGAGGTAATAATGTCTGTTTCACTCTACTATCCTTCCTTCCCCCATGCTCCTTCCCCACCCTTCTCTCGGAATGGAACCACCATTTGACCCAACTATCCCTCACCTCGGTTTATACCTAAAGGACTTAAAATCAGCATACTACAGTGACACAGCCACATCAATGTTTACAGCAGCTCAACTCACAATAGCTAAACTATGGGACCAATCTAGGTGGATAAAGAATGGGTAAAGAAACTGTGGTACATATACACAGTGGACTATGCCTCAGCTTTAGAGATTGCATTTATTAATTCCAATCTATTATGCAGACTGAAATGCTTTGCTCTTAACCATCTTGTATTTTTCTGGCCTAAGAGCTAATTTTTCCAAAACCTTGTGTTGCTTAAAATTGGCTAAAACGGGGGTCTTCTGACACTGACTCAAACCGTTTGTCACTTCCCCTCCAACACATGGATGACTCAAATAAAAGAATGTGTCAAAGTTCTGCAACCTGAGGTCGAAGTTTGACATTCTGCATTCTAAAGAGGAAGTTGTTCAGAGATAGGGGGATCATGTGGCGTCATTAGCCAACCCCCCCCCAAAAAAAACTAAACAGCCAGGAGGTTATGGGAAGGGAATTCTTATGCAAACTGATGTCTAAGTCCTTCTCCCAAACAGAGATATGATACATTTCAGAATAGCCTCCTCTGGGAATGAGCATCTAAGCTCTTAGGTTGGAGTTGTCCACATCCAGCCAGCAATGGACTGTGAGCCAGGTGACGTGGAGCCCCAGTTCCCTCAAGACTAACGGGATGAACCTAACAGGGGGATTCAAAACAGACTGAAGTATGGGGGACTCTGAAATATGGAGCACCTTCCTTATGCTCAGAATGGAAGCTGAGGATACGGATGCCAGGGAAGCTTAGTAAAGAGATGGCCCCTCCCAGGTCTGGCTCACAAAGTCCAACTCAATCTACCCATGGACGTCTCCTGTGTGAGGGGGGTGGAACTTCTCCTTTAAAAACTTGCTCACCTTTAGCTTCCTTCAAAGCTGGCTTGGAATAAAACCTATTTTCCTACCAATTTGACTCCGGTGTTTCTGGGGCAGGGAGCATCGTAGTCTAGCTTCTCTCTCAGTCGATGCTGGAACCACCCAGTAACAGTAGAATAAGTTTTCCAAGGAGCTTTCCATGGGCTGAGTATTTGAATCACCCCATCTGACAAAATGTACCTATTTTAGTTTCCCACTGTGAACACTGGGAAGATCAAGGGGCGGAGGCTTGGAGGGCAGCATCCTGGGGAGGGAGACATGGTTCTGTGACCTCCTGAAGAGCCCGAGGCCAGACACTGCCACTTCTGCTGCTGTGCTGCCGAAACTTTTGCTCCATCTGTTCACTCTCTCCAGTCGATACCATGGTTTTCCCTGGAACTCAGACGATCTTGTTGAAATTTCCTTAACCGGTTATTTTACCATCAAGAGATTTGCATTTAATGTCTTGCAGGCATCATCTGTGAGAACATAGTGAACACAGGCCAATAAAATGCCCTCGACATCAACATCTGCTCTGTCATGTGACTTCGAGGTGAAGAACCCATTAACTCGAGTCTCCCGGCTTATTGTTGGAACATGCGTCTTGAACGCATGCATTATTTTACGGTTCAGGCTACAAAGACACCTTTTCTAGCTTGGTTGCTTCTTTTTGCTCCTGAACATTCAGCCCTATCTATGGATCAGTCCCTCATTTTCTTTTCCCCTGCACCCATTCAAATGGATTTTTCCTGCCAAGGTGATATTTTGAAAAATCGTACATATATATATATATATATAATTTACCAACTTAGCCATTTTTAAGTGTTAATGCTATCTTCAGTGGCATTAAGTACATTCCCTTTGTGCAACTGACACCACCACCTATCTCCAGAACTTTGTCATCTTTGTTAACTGAAACTCCATATCCATTCCCTTTCCTCACTTCCTCCAATCCCTGGACACCACCATTCTATTTTCTATGACTTGGACTACCAGATGTAAGTGAAATTATATAGTAATTTTTATTATATGTACCTTTATGACTGGCTTACATCACTTGGCGTAAAGCTATATGAGTCAGTTTTCATCACTATAACAAAATACCTGAGGCGGCTAACTTGATAAAGAAAAAAGATTTACTTAGATCACAGTTCTAGAGGTTCAAGCTCCAAGATTGGGTTGTGTCATTGGTTCAACTTTTTTGTGAAGGTTTAAAAGAGCAGATGGTGTTAGAACAGTAGTAGTATGTATGGGAGGAAGAAATCACATCTCCAAACAGGAAGCAGTTCAGAGGGGTAGGACTTGTTCTTAATCATCTCTGAGGATAGCTCCCTGAGTGATCTAAGGGCCTCCCACCTCTCAAAGTTTCCACTATCTCTCAGTACTGCCATATTAGGGACAAGCTTCTCACACATGAACCCCTGGGGAACACACCTGAAACATATTTAAGCTATAGCAAGTGCCCTCAATGTTCATTGATGTGGTAGCATGTGTCAAAATTTCCTTCCTTTCTACTGAGTTCTTTTTTAAGACTGAGTAGTATTCCACTGCATGTATATGTATACCATGTTGTTTATTCATCGTCCATCAGTGGACACTTGGGTTGCATTCACCTTTTGTTTAATGTGAATAATGTTGCTTTGGGAACATAGGTGTACAAATACGTCTTTGAGATTCCACTTTTGATTCTTTTGGGTATATTTTCAGGAGTAGGATTCCTGGATCACATGCTAATTCTATTTTTAATTTGTTAAGGAACTACCATTCTGTTTTCCAAAGTCATTACACAAAAAAATGTGGACATTTTACAAATTTGTATGTCATACTTGAGCAGGGACCATGTTAATTTCTTCTGTATTCTTTTGACTTTAGTGTTTGTGCCACCAAAGTGAGTCTCAGGGTGATTTTAAACCAACCTTGATGGAGGCTTCAGATCCTTGTTTTCAGCTTTTTAAAGGCGTAATTGACAAATAAAATTTGACATATTTGAAGTGTACACTTTGATGTTTTGATATGTGTATGCATTGTGAAGCAATCACCTTAACCAAGCTAATCAGCATTCTATCACCTCACCTACTTATCACTTACTTTATTTGCTTTTCAGCCAATGAGAAAATTTGCTACCCTCTTGGCATGTTTCAGGGCTATGTTATTGGTAAATGAGGTCTCCCTGTTGTGCATGAGCTCTCCAGAACGCTTTTCCTCTTGCATCATTGAAACTTCACTGACCAATATTCCCCCAGACAGCCCTTCCTCCAGCACCTGGCGACGACCGTTCTGCCTTATGGCTCTCTGAGATTGGTTGTTTTAGATTCCACATGGAAGAAGTCATGCAGTATTTGTCTTTCTGTGCCTGACTTAACTCTCTTAGCATAATGTCTTCCAAATTCATCGATAAACAGCAGGGTGACCTTCGTGTCTTGAGAAGAAATGCTATTCGCGCCTGTGTGTGTTTCACTCTTCTTTTACTCATCCATTCGCTGATGGATGTGTAGCCTGTCTCCCTGTCTTGTCTGTTGTGAACAATGCCGCAGTGAATGAGGGTGTGCAGGCATCTCTTTGCGATTCTGATTTCACTACCTCTGATTTACATTCCCACCAAGAGGGTGCAAGGATTCTTTCTCCCTTCTCCATATTTTCACCAATGCTTTTCTTGGGTCTTCTTGATAATGGCTGTTCTAACAGGTATGAGGTGATCTCTCCTTGTGATTGTGATTTTGATTTCCCTGAATACGAGTGATGGAGAGCATCTCTTCATATACCTGGCAACCCTTTTTATATTCTTTCTTGGAGAAGTATCTATTTAGGTCTTCTCCCTGTTTTTAAAGTCAGGCCACTTGTTTCTTGATATCAGGTTACATGAGTCCCTTACACATTTTGGATGTTAACCACTTATCAGATGTAAATGTTTTCTCCCATTCTGTTGGTGGTATCTTGATTCCTTTGATTGTTTCCTCTGCTGTGCAGAAGCTTCTTAGTTTGGTGTAATCCCCTTTGTCTATTTTTGCTGAGTTTTGGGGGTCAATCCCATCAAATCATTGCCCAAACCAACATCAAGAAAATTTTCCCTTATATTTCCTTCCAGTAGTTTTACAGTTTCAGGTGTTACATGTAGGTGTTTAATCCCTTTTTAATTGATTTTTAATAATGATATGAGATAATAGTCCAGTTTCATTCTTCTATACATGGATATCCAATTTTCCACACACCATTTATTGAAGAGACTGTCCTTTCCCTATTGTGTATTGGTGGTACTCTGTGATGCATGAGTTTATTTCTGGGCCCTCTATTCTCACTGGTTAATCTGTCTGTGTTACGCTTTGGAACTGGAATGTTCCTCAGAGGCTGATGTGCTGAAGGTTTATTCCCCTATGCATCAATATTCATAGGTGGTGTTTAGGGAAGTGATTGGACCAAGAAGATTCTAATCTCATCAATGGACTAATATATTGATGGGTTCATAATTGAATAGATATTGGGAGATGGAAAAACTGTAGGAGGTGAGGCCTAGTCGGAAGAAGAAGGTTATGGGGGGCATTCCCCGAACAGGCATTTCTTTTTTCTTTCTCCACCTCCTCCTCCTCCTTCTTGGTTTTATTTAGTGAAACAAAAGTACACTTGAGGGAGAAAGCACAGTGAGCTGTCCCATGAGAGAAGACAACCTGGAAGGGCATTTCTTGTTCCCAGCTCTCCACCCTGCTTCCAAGCTCCCAAGAGGTGAAAGCATTTGTTTTGCCATGTTCTTCTCCCATGATGTACTGCTTCACCGTAGGAAGCATAAATCCTCCTTTAAGTTATTTTTCTCAGGTATTTTGTCACGGTGACACAAGGTTGACTAACACAGTATGTCTGTTTATATGCCAGTACCATAGTGTTTTCTATTTTTAAGTCAGATAGTGTGGGGCCTTTAGCTTTGTTTTTCTTGGTAAAGATTGTGTTGGCTATGCAGAGTCCTTTGTGATTCCTTAGGATTCTTTTATATTTCTGTAAAGAATGTTGTTTGTTTTGTGCTAAGGATTGAACCCAGAGCTTTGTTCATGGTGGGCAAGCACCCTACCACTGAACTACATCCCCAGTCTGCCATTGAGATTATGAGGGGGACTGCATTGAATCTGTAGATCACTTTCAGTTGTATGGAAATTTAACAATATTCATTCTTCAGTCCATGAACATGGGATGTCTTTCCATTTAATGGCATCTTCTTTGATTTCCGTTATCAATGACTTATCATTTTCAGTGCACTAATTTTTCACCTCTTTGGTTAAGCATTTTATTCTTTTTCATGCTATTATAATGGTATTTATTTTTCTTTTATTTTTAGATAATTCATTGCCAATGTATAGAAAACCCACTCACCTTCATGTGTTTTGTAGCTTGAAACTTCATTGAATTTATTAGTTCTAACAGTTTTATTGTTGTTGTTGACTCTTTAGGGTTTTCTACAAATAACATCATGTCATTTGAATAGAGATAACTTTACCTCTTCTTTTCTAATTTGACATTTTTTATTTCCTTATCTCCTCTAAGTGTTCTGGTTAGGACTTACAGTACTATGTTTAAGGGTGGTGAGCCAGACATCTTTGCCCTGTACTGGATATTAGAGTAAAGCTTTTAGTTTTCTCCCACCAAGTATGATGTTAGCCATGGGCTTGTAATATGTGGCTTATATCATGACGAGGTACACTTTATTCCTTCTATGCTTATTTTGTTGGGAGTTTTTTTTTTTTTGTTATGAATGGATGTTGAATCTTGATAAATGTTTTCTATGCATCTATTGAGATGACTACTTGGTTTTTGTCTTTTCTTCTGTTAATGTGGTGCTTCACATTCACAGATTTTTGTGTGTTCAAACATCCTGTGTCTCTGGGATAAGTTCCACTTGTTCATGATCTGTCATCCTTTTGATGTGCTGTTGAATTTGAATTGCTAATATCTTAGTGAGGATTTTCCCATCTCGGAGAAGATAATGCATCTGTAAAACAAGAACAAGATACTATGAACAGCTTGTAGAAATATAAATAATAGACAAAATTTTAATGGGTAGAAGACAAAGTCAAGGCAATAGGACACAAAGCAGAACAAAAAAATAAAGGCTTGAAAAATATGAGAATAATATGAAAAGACATAGCGAATAGGTCCTAGAAATCCCACATCTAACTAATAAGATTTCAGAAAGAACAAAATATAATAAAGTGAGAAGAAAGAGAGAAAACAAGAAGCAGAGGGAAGGAAACACAGGAAAGACTATAAGAAAAAAAAATCTAAAATAAAGGACACCAGGATCCACACTAAAAAGGCCCATGGGGACATGATACTATGAGAGGAAAAAATAGACCCACAGCAGAGCACGTCATAGAGATGTTTTAGAATCCAGGGTTAGGGATCCCCTAAAAGCTTCTAAAGAGCAAATTAATACAAGAGTGTTCATATGCAAATATAATAAAATCTGAATGATGCCAGACTTCTCAGTGGCAATGTGGATACCAGAAAGCAACTGAATATAGAATCAAAAATCTTATAGAATCTGCATAGAAATGAAATGATGGACCCTATTTGTGTACAATGAATCAAAATGAAGTCTGTAAAAAATAAAAAAAAATGAATAAATAATTTTTTAAAAAGAATATAATTTCAGCTGGGAATTTTATACCCTGTTAGACTGTCAGTCAGGTATGAGGGCAAAATTAAGGTGTCTTCACCTATCCATAGACAATTTGCCTGCCTGGTACCATTTCATAGAAAGTATTGAGAAAAGGTTTCAATAAATCTGAGTAATCCAAAAAGGGAAAAGTCAAGAACCCTAGAAATAAGGAACAGCAGTGAAGAAAGGCCCAGATTGACAGCTCAGAGGGCCACCATCCAGAGTGAAGGAGGAGATTGGATATGAGTACATTCAAAGAATTAAGGCTATGCATATGGGGAATTTTGCAAATACAAATAATCGTTTTTGAAAAATCATCAGACAGAATTTTGTATGTGAAAGGAAATGTAATCACATGCTCCTTAGCTCTGTAATGAAATCATGATCTGCTGGGCATTGCAATGCTGTAAATTCTTATATTGGTGAGAAATCTTTTCTTTCTTGCACCAATACTTAGAGTTTGGGGCATAGGGTTGAGCCAGCCAGGTCCCACCCCTGTAGCTAGGGACAGAGTCAGCTTCCCAGAAACACAGCGACTGGGGTGGGGCAGGGGGCATGGTGATTACACGAATGGAAGGTCAGGTGGTTACAAGAGGAAAGGAAATGGGTGTGAGGTGGCTACCAAACAGCCCACACCTATTTTACAACATGAATTATTTAAACAAAATCAGGGAAGTAGGTAGATGGGGCGACGCGGATGTAGGGAATGGAAGGGCCAAACCTACATCCACCATGATTCAAAACCAATACAGAATGTCAAGCAAGCGGGTCCTGAAGTCGCCATTGAAACATATTGCTTGGAAACATGGAGGTAGTTAGCAGGGGGGAAAAGCTGAGAGTTACAGAGTTATCAGTCGTGACCTCCGGGGGGCCAGCCGGGGGGTGGGGTGGGATTGGGCTGGGCGTTACAGTTTTTCAGAAGTTTTTTGTATGATTTAATTTTAAAACGATGTTCATGTGTTACTTTGATTAAAATTTAACAGGCAAACTCCAAGCTTTCATGAAAAAACATGAAATCAGATGAAATGAAAGAGCAGGGGCTGCTGGCTGCTGGGCGACAAAGACTTGTAAGAATAGAAGACTCCCCAGGGGCACCACCCCACTCCGAGCCTCTGCTTTAGTTAAACCCACCAACCATGAGCGTGTGAGGTCGTCCGTGGCTTCCTGGACCTTCCAGCACAGCCTTCTGCCGCACAGCCCTGGGGAACAGGAAAAATGTGCCCTAGTTGGAGAAGCAGAGATGAAGACACATTAGGGCAAAGAGCTGGCAATGGTTTCAAAAGCAAAAACTCCGACTTATTCCAGAAACTCCAGGGCCAGGGCCCCCTGTGAACGGAACACAATGCGATCACACAGAGAGGAGTTTCAAAAGGCCTGGCTTTGGGGTGCCGGCAAAGGCGCTCTGTCCTGGCCCCTTTTCCCACCTGGGGGAGATTGCACCGCCTCGTCCTGCCTGTGTCAAAGCCGGTTTCACTGCGGATGCCTCTCTTTTCCTCCCCTGAGGAAAGGCTGCCTCCAGCAGCTCTCCAGGCCTCCTCTCCAGTTCACCCCCATAACCTGATCCAATCCCTCCTTCTCCCAGGCCCCCCAGGCCCAGTAGGAAAGCTCCGAGTAGGAAAGAGCCATTTCTGGGGCACAGGAACACAATTGCAATTTGGGTCCTTGGGGAGACAGGTGTGCAAGCACAGATCACAGAGAGGGACGTGGCTCTGCACCACCATCTCCTCCCAGCTGCTGGGTCTGGAGGTAACCTCCAAATTACAAAGGCAGAGCCTATACTGATGATTTGAAGCGGCAGGAAAAAGGGCTGTTTTAACAACCCGATGACTTCCCGCTTCCAGAGGGGAGAGTTGTATGTAACCCGAGGGCAAATGACATCAGAATTTCAGACAGATCTTTAATAGGACTCTGGTTTCACAACTGTGAGGCAAAACATTCTTTTCCGAAATGGAATTTGGCAGGCAAGGAGGAATTGAGCTGATCTTCCGCACGGTATTAACAGCGTGTCCTCACTTTGGGCTTCATGGGAAGCAGAGATTGGGGTCTTGCTGTATCCCAGACAATACTGGGATGGATCTAAACCGACGTCAGGAAGATAGAGGCAAAGCAATTCTGCAGCAGAGGTGGCTGGACCAGCGGCACGGCATCCGGCTGAAGCCGAGAGAGAGAGAAAACTGGCCTGTCACACTTTGGTCCCCGTCCTCCCTACAAACCTTGGGTCAAATTTTGTTAAACGGTACTGTGTGGTCTTAGTTGTGCTCTGGGATAGGCCCTAGAAAATCCCACATCTAACATGACCAACATGAGGCTACAACATGTACAATCAGAACTGATTCAGAGAAATGTTACATAGGAACAAGTTGACCAGAAATCAGGTAGCTGCTTGACATCCAAGTGACAACCAGGGCTACTTTCGTGGGACACAGATACATTGCTCAGGTGGGTTATCAGAGGTCTCTGGGGAGAGGAACCCGATGAGGGGGGCGCCGGGCCTTCTTCCAGTCGGTCTGTTCGGGGACTTGGCCTGTCCCTACCTAGATTTAAAGGAACAGGTTGATCTGGAGCGAGGACGGGCTTTTTGAGGACAGCAAGTAAAGCCTTGGTACTAATTTCTCCATTGAAACCCTTGAAGGAGGAATACAGACTGTGAAGGAGATCGATGATCACAACCAAAACGAACACCAGCTACGCAGCAGGTAACATCTGCACCAACGTGGCAGCTGGACACATCGGCCAAGACGGTGCAGGCGGGGTGGTTCCCACGAGCTCCCGCCTCATTCCCACGATTTAAACGGAAATCCTTGACCCGTCTGAGCTTCGATTTCTCCTTCGCATCACACCTCCAACCTCCGCCCCAAATTATTACATAAACAATTCTCAGAAATTTCTGGAAAAAAAATCTTGAAATCCCTTTTTAATGGGGCAGGGACCAAATCTGCAGCAGAAAACACAGAAGATTACTGAGTAGTCACCCTTCCTTATTTCAGAACAAATTTCACTTCAGTAGGAGTGTCAGATTCTTTGCGTGCACCAGACATTCAGCACCGGGGCTGGAATTTTGCATTTTCAGTTGACAGCACACCCCTACCAACTACCTCGGATAAAATATTTAGTAAAAGTTTAAAGGCCCCAGAAAGAACCAAACTATGAAAAAAAATATTCAGATTATCATCAGGCAACAAGACAACCCCCAACTAAGAATAACGCCAATTAGAATTATTTCTCGGAGCCCCCAATTTGTTCCCACTCTCACCGACTGTGTCTCCGGTTGGCCCCTTTCATTTGCTAACAAACAGGATGCTGGCTCTGACATGGGCTAAGTTTTCAGGGAAGTGGCCGCAGCCACCTGTAACCCTCACAGTAGAAAGCCCCTTCCCTGTGGCTTCTGAGCTGCTGCCTGGGAAGCAGTGCCCTCCGGGGCCTGTGGAAGCCCCTGGCGTACAGTTGTTCCCCTCTGCCTCCCTTGCTGAGAGCAGAGTGGCCCCCTGGGTTACCAGCTCTCAAGCAGCTGTTCTTTGTAACATGGCCTCTTTTTTCTCTCTCCTCCTCCAGTCTGCAAAACCCCTTCTCTTCCGCTATAGGACAGATGAGTCTGGACACTCGAGAAATTTTCAGCAAGCAGGTTTATTTAAGCAGCAGGGGTCCAGAGGGATTAATGTCTAAACATCTCTGGACCTGAGTCTGGAAATTCTTCTAGATTTTTACTCAGTGGGGTGGTTATGTGACAGAGGAAGTGAGTGGGAACAGTTACTCTTTTTTAAAATTAATTTTTAAATTTGTTCTAATTAGTTATACATGACAGTAGAATGCATTTATGCATTTTGATAAATCATACATAAGTGAAGTATATTTTCTCATTTTTCTGATTGTACATGTTGTAGCATCATGTTGGTCATGCAGTCACATATGAACATAGGGTAATAATGTCTGTTTCACTCTGCTATCCTTCTTACCCCCATACCCCTTCCCCTCCCTTCGCTCCCCTCTTCTTAATCTAAAGTAACTCTATTCTTCCCTATACCCCGCCCCTGTTATTGTGAATTAGCATCCACATAGCAGAGAAATATTTGGCCTTTGGTTTTTTGGGATTGACTTGTTTCACTTAGCATGATATCCTCCAACTCCATCCATTAAAGAACTCAAAAACATAACACCAGAAAAGCCCAATCAATAATTGATCTAAGGAACTGAACAGACGCTTCACAGTAGAAATACAATCGATCAACAAATATATGAAAAAATGTTCAACATCTCTAGCATTTAAAGAAATGCAAATCAAAACTAAGATTTCATTTCACCCCAGTCAGAATGGCAATTATCAAGAATACTAGTTACAATAAATTTTGGTGAGGATGTGGGGATAAAGTTACACTCATACATTGCTGGTGGGACTGCAGATTGGTACAACCACTCTGGAAAGTAGTATGGAGAGTCCTCAGAAAACTTGGACGGAACCAGCATTTCACCCAGCTATCCCATAACTTGGTTTATACTCAAAAGACTTAAAATCAGCATACTACAGTGACGAAGCCATATCAATACTTAAAGCAATTCAACTCATCACAGTTACTCTTTGTCCTGTATTCTTAGGCTAGACAGAGTTTCACATGTTTTGTGTGCAAACCTGGCATTTACAAGAAAGAGGAAGCTTGAAACCACACTGAGCTCTCTGCAGAATTCCTGTGAAATCCTGTTGACACTCTATGTAAAAATCTTTCCGACAAGAAGAGAAGCTTAATTATGGCAAGGGTCTTTTGGGTGGGGGTACCTGGTCTGCCTCATTTCCTAACGACCAGAAAAATGTCCCTTTTTAGACACTCAGTGGGAGAGGATAAGTTGCATTGAGCACTGTCTTTTCAGGGAACTGAGGTCAGATCCTACTCAGTTGCTTACTCTCTAGTGACCTCGTGTGAATGATTCCAACTTGGCTCTGAGATACGGGTGATACACCCTAGCTCGTGGGGTTGCCCTGATGGTTTGGGAGATGGTTGTGCCTGGCACTTGGCCTGGAAACATCACTGCCTGCTTCAAAGTAAGGAAAAGGGAAGCGTCCATTTGAGTCTAAAATGTAAAACCTGTACTTTCATAGCCAATTCAGCTAATAATAGCAATTGTTAGACCAAAGCCTCGATAGTTCTTATTTCTGGCTTGTCCTAGAGCAGAAACAACAAACAACAAGACTGGCTCGTTAAAGAACATATTAACTCTTAGTTAATCAATACATAACAAAGGTACTCTCTGAAGCAGGCCTGAAGGGCAAAGTAGACATTTGTCTGGCAGACAAGGGGGGTCAGCAGGACAGAAAATAAGCTGAAATCCTGTTACTTCCCTCCCTCACCTGCTCATGTTGCCCCTCCCCTGTCTACAGCAGACATCATTAATCAATCATAGCATCTCATCCTGTTAGGCCTGGATTCTGCCTTATCACAGTTTCATTTCCTTCTCCTGCCACCTGTACTAAAGTGTTTTAAAGGAAATCCCAGATACTGTGTTGTTACGTACCTGCAGAGCACATTTCTTAAAAATATAGATGTTTTCTTATAACAACAGTGACATTATCACACCTAACTAAATCAACAATAAATCCTTGGTATTGCCTAATACCTAGTCCATGATCAAATTCCCCTGGCTGTCTCAAGATATGTAAGGTTATGTCCCACACGGCTGTTGAGGAGCCCCTGTACCACTGTCAGAGTTCGAAGCAGAAGGGATGCTTTCAGATGCATGAGTCAGATGCAGGAAGATGGGGAAAGGAATGGAAGGGGGAGGGGCAGCTCCCACCCCAGATGACCTTGTGTCTCCTTGGGCTGCTTCCTAGGTGGTGGGAGTGGAGGTTGGGGGCTGGGGGTGGAATCCTTTGCTACCTTCCAGTTCTGTGAATCCTTTCTTCCACCAGGAAGCAAGGGGAGCCTCCGGCAAACAGGACTCTGTGACTCTTTCTGTGGATGAGCCCAGCAGACAGAGGCCTCTGCACTTCCGTGAGTGGGTGGGTGATAGAAGTAGAGGCATCACGGTGCCCTCAGCCCCAGGAAGATACTAATCCTACCCTGAAGGATTGACCATGGGAGTCAGGCTGCCCCTACCTAGGCTGTCCCAGGTCATCTGACCTCTCTGCACCCCTGGGTGCAGCCTGTGTGCTTTGGAATCAACTGCCAGCGGGTCAGCAGGAGCTGGCATGGATTTTCCATTTTCTGTGCATGTCCGTGAGGGGACTGAAGGCTCAGTTTCAGGATGCTGGGGCCTGCACAAAGGCGGTGATGATGGCTATTGTCTGCAAAATGGCCCATTGTGGAGATGGGGTCGGGGGGTGGCAAATTAAGGAAAGAGTGTTCGATCAATGACTGTTGATTCCTTTCTCGGGGAGCTGAGTCTATACTCTTGCAGACAAAGGTGTGATTTAGTGCCGGGCACACTGAAGACCAGAGAGAGGAAGTCCAGGGGGAAAGCAGCAGAGAATTTCAGTTGAGACCCCTTGATCCTGAGGGGCCCTGCTCCCCAGCTCCTGGGCCTGATAGAAAGGTCAAGGGCTCAGGAGGTGGAACAGAAACAGGAGTAGGGCAGCCTAGGATGGGGTTGCTGGGCTTCCTGGGATGTTGCAGGGTGGAAAAGGAGACTTGGAAGAGTGTGTTTCGACCTCTTGGTCTTTAAGACACTCCTTTGACCCTGCTGGGAAAGCAGAACCTGTGACTCTCTGGTTTTTCTCCCTTTTCTTTCTTTCCTTCCCTCTCTGGTTTCTTCCCTTTCTTTTATTTCCTCATTCATTCACTAGGCACTCGTTTATCCAATGACCCATTGGGCACGGTGTCCAAGGTGCAGGACAAGTTGGCCAAAGGGCCGACAGGGTCCCTGCCCTCATGGGGCTCGTACAGCCTGGGTGGGACAGACACTAAACCACGCACCCGTAGAGAAACTACCAAGTCTCATGAGGAGGACGAACCGCCGAGGCAGGAAGACAGGCTGTCTCTTGCTTCCTCCGCTTGCTGCCTCCGCGTCCAGGCTGGCAGGCGAGGGCTGCCCGCTCCCTGATCCGATCTCATCTCTCCCCTCACAGGTGAGAGTACCCACACCCAGTCAGGGACTCATGCCAAGACCACCAGTGGATGCCTGCGACTGTAGACAGCAGTGAGCCTGATCTTTACCATGCTTTTTCCTAAATATACACACCTGCCATATTGTTTATGAATCAGGCACAGCAAGAGATTAACAGTCATAATAAAAAAAGAACAATGAAGAAAATGTTCTGTTTCTATATGTTCAGTGTTCTTCATGTGCTGGAAGTGCATATGGTGTGGATCAAGGGATGACTCGTGGTCCGGGTGGGATAGAGGAGGACGGCGAGAGATTCCATCAGGCTACTCGGAATGGTGCACGATTTAAAAGTGAATTGCTTATTTCTAGAAATTTCCATTTAGTATTTTCAGAATGTGGTTGACTATGGGTAATTGAAACTATGCACAGTGACACTGCAGGTAAGGGGGACTTCTGCACCATCTCCCCGCCCCCAGCCCCCATGACACTATGGACTATGCTCTGTCCTGGCTGCCAGCTCCTCCTAGCTCAGGAAGCGGGAATCTGAGAGCTCTGGCCAAGACTTCTCGAGGGCTGGTCAGGCATTTCCTTGACCTTGATCCCCAGATCTATTCCTGTGCCAGAGAAGTTTTTAAAAAATTTTTTTACAAATACATATTTTAATCTTTATTGACATGTAAATTACTTATTGTGAAACAGATCTTCCCTCAGTTTTTTGCTTCATCCGTTTTGAAACTCTGCTAGACTTAGATATGTACACATTTACAATGGTTCTGTCTTCTTGAGAGTTGATTATCACATGAAATGTCTCTTCTTATCTCCAACAGTTGTCTTTGTGATGAGTCTACTTTTCTGATAATTGATCTACACTGTTCAGTTTTCTTTTAACTGGCATTTTCCTGATATATTTTTCCCATTCTTTTAACCTTTCTTTTTTTTTTTTTTTCTTTAATTTAAAGTGTGTCTCTCATAAACAGAATATAATTGGGTGTTACCTTCTTAATACCAGATTCTGCCTTTTAATTAGAGTGTTTGGTCCATTTATATTTAATACAATTATTGATTTGTTTGAATTGAAAAGTACTATTTTGCTATCTGATACCTCATTTTTTTCTTCTTGTTATTTTTCATTTCTTCTCTCCTTTACTGCCTTCTTTGGACTCATGAAAATTTTAATATATTAGTTTGATACCATCAACTAGCTTTTCATCTACATCTCTTTTAAAATGGTTATTCCAGGAATTGCAACATGCATTCTTAAATTATCAAGGTCTATTTGAAATCATGATTCCACTTCACGTGTAATGTAATAATCTTATAACAGCACACACTCTATTTTTTCTTTGTTCTATTTTTATATTTATTTTACTTATACATATGTTAACTTCCACAGGGCAATATCATTTGTGTTTTAAAGAGTAAAATTTTCTTTTAAATAAATTAATAATTCAGAAAAAGTTTTTTAAAAATATTTACCCATCTATATTGCCATACCTGATGCTCTTTATTCCTTGATAAGGATCTTAGCTTCTATCCAGTAGCACTTGTCTTTACCCTGAAGAACTCCCTTCAACATCTTACAATTCATATCTGCTAGTGACAAATTCACTCTAATTTTGTTTATTTAAAAAGTTTTCTATTTTGCCTTCATTTTGTAATTATTTCTGAATAAAGACTTTTAGGAAAATGTGCTAACTTCCTTTTACCACTCTAAAATCTCCATAGCCTTCCGACTTGTGTTGTACTTAATAGTAAATCAGTGAACATTCTTATTTTTTAATTGTTATTTCCCCATCTGCATGCATATTTTTCTTTCTGCTCTTAGGATTTTTTCTTTCTCTTTGTTTTTCAGAACTTTTATTGTTATGTATCTTGGTGGTGATGGTGCGTGTGTGTTTACATTGCTTAGGATTGGCTGAACATTTTGGATTTGTGGGTTGACATTTTCATCACATTTGAAACATTTTTATTCTTTTAGAAAGTTAAAGGACTGTATTTTTTAGAGGAGTTTTAGATTCACAGTGAAATTGAATGGAAAGTAGAGTTTTGGTGTATTCCTCCCCTTTCTATATGCACAGCCTTCCCCACCATCAACACCCCACATCAGTGAGGTACATTTACTACAACCACTAAACCAATATTGACACAACATTGTTAACTAAAGTTCATAGTTGACATTAGGGTTCACTCCTGGTGTTGTACATTCTAAGTATTTTGACAAATGTGTAGTGACATGTACCATTACAGTATCATACAGAATAACTTCCCTGTTCTAAAAATCCTCTATACTCTGCCTATTCATCCCCTTCTTTCTCTCTGGATTCCTGTTGACTACTGACATTTTTGTTGTCTTCATATTTTGTCTTTCCTAGAATGTCATATATCTGAAAACAAAGTATATAGCCTTTCCATATTGGCTTCTTTCACTTAACAGTATGCCTTTAAGATTTCTCCGTGTCATTTCATGGTTTGATTGCTCATTTCTTTTTAGTGCTGAGTAGTATTTTATTGTCTGGGTATGCTACAGTAGGCTTATCCATTTGCCTATTGGAGAGATCATCTTTTTGTGTCCAAGTTTTGGCAATTATGAATAAAATTGTCCTAAACATTCCTGTGCAGTTTTGGGGATGACAAAAATATTGTTGTACTTATTTGGATAAATACTAAGAAAAGTAACTGCTGGATTATGTAAGAGTACATGTGGTTTTATAAGAAACTGAAAACTGTCTTCCAAAGTGTGTGTACCATTGTGCCTTCCCACCAACAGTGGACAAGATCTACTGTTGCTTCACATCCTCTCCAGCATTTGGTGTTGTCAGGTTTTGGATTTTGACCATTCTTTCCAATTTTTAAAAACTGGTAGATAACAATTGTACATTAGTATGTGGTATTGTGTGATGCCTTGGTACATTGATATACTGTATACTGATCAACTCAAGATTCTTAGGTTATCCATCATCTCAATAAGGGTGTAGTGATATCTCATTGTTTATATCATCTTTGATCAGGTGACTGACTATGCAGGTTTTTACTCACTTTAAGTTGGGTGGCTTCTTTCTTTCCTGTTGAGTTTTAAGATAACAGTCCTTCTGCAGAACAGTGCTTATCAGGTACATCTTCTACAAGTGTTGTCTCCTGGTCTGTCTTGTCTTTTTGTTCCTTCAATGGTCTTTTTTTTTTAAGACAATTTTCTGCTGCAGTTTTTCTCCTCTCATTTTTGAGCTCCAATTCTATTTAAATTACAATCCTTGATACTGTCTCACAGGTCACTGTGGTTCTGTATATTTCAGTCATCATGGTTTTAAAGAGCTGTGTTTTTTCAATCCACTGAACTTTTCTTTTTTACTTTCTAATCTATTATTAAGTTTACCTAGTTAACTTTTCATCCCAGATATTGTATTTTTGAGTGTGTGCGTCTGGTATTGGGAATTCAACCAAGGGCCTATGCATATCATGCAAATGCTTTACCACTGAGATGTATTCCCAGCCCCTTAAAATTTTTTTTAAAAAGCCAGGCATGGTGACACATGCCTGTAATTCCAGCAGCTCGGGAGGCTGAGGCAGGAGGATCATGAGGTCAAAGCCAGCCTCAGCAAAAGTGAGGTGCTAAGCAACTCAGTGAGACCCTGTCACTCAATAAAATACAAATAGGGCTGGGGATGGGCTCAGTGGTGGTGTGCCCCTGAGTTCAATCCCCGGTACCCCCAAAAAATAATTTTAAAAAACTGATATGGGGTCTTAGTAAGTTGCCCAGTCTGGTGTCAAATTTGTAATTCTACTGCCTCAGCCCCCCGAGAAGTTGGGATTACACATATATGTGCCACCATAACCGGTTCGGATATTTTAAGTTTATCATTTCTATTTGATTATTTTTACAGTTTTCATTTTTTTGGTTGAGGTTTACAATGGTTCACTCATTACATATATATTCTCATTTAAATCCTTAAGCATATTATAATGAATGTTTTAAATCCTTTACTGCTAAATCCAACTCCTGTGTCATTTCTAGGTCTATTTCTACTCATAACTTTTTTTTTCCTTGTTATAGGTTATATTTTACTGCTTTGCATTTTTAAAAAGAAATTTTTAAATGTTAATTTTTACTTCTTTTGAAGAGCTGGGGATTGAACACAGGGCCTATGTGCATGCTAGGCAAGCACTCTAGCAGTGAGCTACGTCACCAGTCCCTTAGGAATTATTTTAAAAGTTATATACTAGACATGATGAATATTGTATTGAGATATGGATTTTATTGTCTCATTTTAAAGAATGCTGTGTCTTTGTTCTGGTAGGCAGTAATTTGCTGGAGAATCATGTTGGTCCTGTCATGAATTGATTTTATAGGGTAGGTGCAGAGGAATCCTTAATATATGGCCTTCCTGAGTCTCTGAAGAATGCCCAGGGTGCTCAGTCAGATCTCCACACTCTGATGGCTCCACCATCCCCCAGCACACTATGACCTCCAATAAAGCATTTTGACTCACATGCCAGCAGCTATTCTCTGTCAGGCAACACAAATTCTCACCCTGTCCATGCACAGCTTAGTACTCAAGACCATGCAGATCCTGGGACTTCTCTGTGCATCATAACGTCCTATCACCTGCCCCCCAAATCCCAGCTGTCTCGCCCTCCAGTCTCCATGTACTCTCTCTAGCAAGACTCCACTCTCTTTGGCTCCACTCCCCGTATTGACCACTGGCAAAAGCTGGGCCTGCCAAACTCCCCTCCTGAGTTTCCCTTTCTCAGGGATCACAGATGGTTGGACCATAGAGACTCGCCAAACTGAGAGCCAGAGTGAAACTTGAAACCTTCCAGCATCTCCATGCTTCCCCACCTCTGTCCTTGGCCATTGTCCTGGGGTTCGGGAGGTAGGAGAGAAGCAGAGGTCACTGGGAGAAAGGGGCCCAGAGAAGGGAGTTGGGAATTGCCAGTTACATTTTGTTTATAACTCCCCGGTGGAGTCCAGGGGAAGACAGCTGTGTGTTATTGAGCTCGTTGGAGAGGCAGGAGGGAGGGGGCTGCTGGGGAGTGCAATTAGCTGATGGTTTGAGACTGATGAAGTGGATAATGAGAGGTGTTAGGACAGATTTTCATGCTAAAAAGAAAAAAAAGAGAGCAAGAGGGAGGGAGACTGTCACATTAACCTGCTCAGGATCGATCTGCTCAGGAACAGAGAGGCCGGGGACCAGAAGGTTCCCAGTATGGACCCACACCTCCTTCCTGGTGGCCTCCTGGGGGATGCTCCTCATCCTCCTCCTCTTCACGAGTGCCCACCAAGCTCATAGGTCCTGTGCTGACTGCCTGTGCTCTGCCTCATGTAGTGGTCCTAAAACAAGGCTGGGAAGTCATGTTTACTCTAACCCATTTTACAGATGGGCAAACAGAGGTGTAAAGAGATGAAGGAACCATCCCCAAATCACATCATTAGTCAGTAGTGCAGCCGAGTTTCTCACTGGGGTCTGACCCCAGAGCCTGGGTCTTGTTCTCATGGTGCAGGTGCATTTGGCTTTGGCCATTGTCTGTAGGAAGAAAGAGCCCATCAACTGGAACCTTCTGCGTGACAGACTGCAGACCCTGAGCACAGGCACCTCCCGAGTCTTCACTTCGGTTGCCAATCTTCCCTAATAAGTCTAGCGAGGAAAGTACCACCACGGCCTTCCTTTTAAACCTGAGCAACGAGTAGCAGAGCAATTATACATCTTGTCAAAGAACCTCATCTTGCACGTGGTGGAGCAATATTAAAATTTATTGAACTTTCATACAACGGGTACATATTGAATGCCTGCTATGTGTCTGAACTTATTCTAGATGTAGCGATGAATACGACAGAGGACTCCTGCTCTCGTGAAGCTCAGATTGTGGTGGGGGGTCAACAGGCAATGAGCAGATCAGTCAGAGGAAGGCCAATGATACAGAGGAAAACCAGGCAGGGGAGGAGGGTGGGGGTGGCGTGGAGAAATATAATTTTGCATAAAATGTCAGAACGTCCCCCTGAGAATGTGATTTTGAAGCAAAGTCCTGGAGGGGCTGAGGGATGCAGCCCTGGATATCTTATGGAAGAGCATTTTTAGCTAAAGGAACAACCTGTGCAAAAATCCAGAGACACAGAGCTGCGTGCTGCTCATCTCCCTGGGCAGTGCTCACAAAGGCGCAAGAAGGAGGGTCCCTTCAGGGGCTGCGCAGGAGCCTGCCCTACGGTGCAGCCGGGGCAGAGTGGTGGAGGGGGAAGAAGGGGCCAGGAGACGGAGTGTGATGCAGCCAGAGCACGGGGACATTTTGGGTTATTATGCTAAGGCAGGATTTGGTGGAGTGAGAAGGATTGGTGACCAGTCACCTTTCCCAGGGGTCCTGGAAGGATGTGTTTGTGTGTGGCGGGGAGACAAGGCAGGCAGGCCAGCTGGAGTTAGAGGTGATGGTGGACATGCACCAGGCTGGTAGCAGCAGGTATGGGAAGAAGGGCTGGGATCCATTCATATTTTCAAAGTAAGAGATTAGATGTTGGGTGTGGGTAAAAGAGACATCCAGGATGACTTAAGTGTTCTGTCCTGAGCACCTGGAAAGACAGAGCCACCCTGCACGGGCATGAGGAGCAGGCTTCCGGGTGGGACATGAGGACTGGCATCACAGGGGCTGCCCGGCTGGCTGGCGCGAGTCTAGTGGAGACTGGAGCAGGCTCTGGGAGGCTGGAGCCAGGAGAGTGCGAGGGCCCAGGTCCTCGGCTCTGGCTCTCAGATGGGAGAAGCCCGCCCTGTCCAGGCAGGAGTCTTCAGCCCACGTCCTGAAGTGTCCCACAAGCTCTCCCTCTTAACCAAGGGAGATAGCCTGGCATGGTGAAAGGAACTTGCTGGAAACAGGAGTGAAGAGGGAATACCACTCCCTCCTGGGGCTGGCACCTGCCTCTCTGGACTTCACCCATCCATCTGTTGAGTGGGGGCCATGGGCGCTCCCACTTCAGAGTCCAGTTGTAAGACTCAAGTGAAGCCGTGCACTTGGCATGGTGGCCTCACCTGTAATCCCAGCAACTAGGGAGGCTGAGACAAGAGGATCGCAAGTTTGAGGACCGTCTCAGCCACTCAAGTGAAGCAATGCCCACCGCGGGGTGTGAACAGTTGGCAGCAGGTCTTTCTCTTCTGGGCCCAGTCTCATCTTGTGTGCCAATCCCCTCCTCTTCTCCCTACCTCCCCTACCAGGAGCTCTTTCCGATGTGCCAAATTGGAGGTCCTTGAAGAAGCTTCCTGACGTTTCCTTTGCCCTCACCTATTAGCATCTTCGTGGTTCCCAGGGAGTGTACAAGAGGTAAGAAGGTTTTGGTGCCAGACAGGCCTGATTTTGCCTCTATCTCTCTCTCTGGGTGATTTTAGAAAAGTCACTGGATCACTTGACACCGCGGTTTCCTCATCTGTAGAACAGAGACTCATCACGGAGGCATTGCAAGAACCACATAAGATGACTCAAGGGAAGCATTTAGCCCAGCAGACTGAATCTGGGTCACGCTGAGCACTTTAGATGACTGGGCCCAAAATGGTCCACCTAGAGTTTAGCTGGACCAGGAACCAACATGCTTTCTCCAGAGGCCCGGGAGGTAAATATTTTAAGCTCAGCGGGCTCCCCCGCAGCTCCACCGCAGCTCCACAGCAGCTCCGCAGTTCCGCTGCCGTAGCACAAACGCAGCCACAGATCATGCTCCAGCCTCATTTACTAAACCAGGCCGAGGACTGGATTCAGCTTGCGGGCCATGGTTTTCCAACCCCTGATCTAGTGCTGGGGATATAGCCCATCACGTAGAGTGCCTGCCTCACAAGCTGGAGACTCGGGTTCAAGTCCCCAGCACTGTTAGATTGTGAAAATGACAAACAAACAAACAAAACCAACTCTCTGATCTAGACCAATCCTCTCACTTAGCAACAAAGGGGAGAAGGAAGCTCAGAGTTAGCAGGCCACCTGCCCCAGGAGGTGGAGCCTCCTAGCCGGGGAGGCTGGCGGAAGAAGCCGGACCCTGGATTCCAGCCTGGGTTGTTCATCACGGTTCGCATGGGTTAGCTCTGTCTCCCCTGTTGCTTTGCCAGTTGCACACGTGCTAGTTACTCATTAAATATTCATTGGTTGGTTGAATGTCACAGTACCTCCTTGACACCATCTTGGAAGTTTCTGGATTTGTCCTTTGGGAGACAACTGTGAATCAGAGTTGTGGGATGAATCAGGGGCTAGCCCAGAGTCCCCCTGGTGAGTCCGGAGTTCCCGGCTCCCATTCCTGGAGGACACTATCAGATGACAAGGACAGTCTCACAGCACCAGTCACCAGGGTGGCAATACTCTGCAGTCATGCAATTCTTTCTTTGGTTTCTCCATAAAAACAATCCTCTAAAAAGAATCTCATCTATTAATGTGATTATTAATCTGGAAAAAAAACCCACTTCTCAATAAAATGAATCTATGACAAGACAGATGTAATAAACCTGGTTAGGATTTATGAGGTGCCCAGGCAGCGTTTTGCAAAAGATAATGTTCCCCTGTAATGTTGATTTGCCGGATGAGAACCATGTAATTTATTCTGTCAATGCACATAAGAAATGTTATCTGTGTGGGGAATGACTGATGGCCTCATGAAAGCTGGCGGAGAAACAAATAAAACAATTTGGGCCTTAAAAATATAATCACCTAATAATCACGTCCCTGGGTTGGGATGTGGGGCTGGTGACTGTGGCCGCTGTGAATCAGCTGTCCAGTCCTGGGGCTATTTACCCTTGATCTTGGCACCAGAGGGCAGCAGGGAGCCCCCGGAGTCTCTCCTGAAGGTGAGAGTCCTCCCTCTGGGTCTTTGCTCGGGCTGTTCTCTCTTCCGGTTCTTCCGCTTATCCATCAAGGTCTGGATCCATGGTCTCTCTTGGGCCTTGGAAGCTTCCACGCCTGTATCTCCCCAAACACACTCCCAGCAACAGCAGGGAGCTTGCTTCCATCAGACTCTTGCATGTACCCTCTGGGTCTCCCGTAGGCAGCACCTGTTCTCCGGGAGTCCAGCGAGGGCTGTCGTCTTCTCTCTGAGGCTAGACCAACCTTGGCTCAGCATCCGCCACAGGCAGGATCCCTTGGTGAGTGCTCCTGAGGTCTCCGCGTGGATTCCTACTCCCACATGTCACTAACTGCCATCGGACGCTTCAGGTGGAATCATCCTTAGGAGGCGGGCACCTGCATCCCTTCCTTTTTCACAGAGTAGGAATTGAGGTTCCGAGACCACCTGCCTTGTCCAAGGTCATGTCTAGTGATCGGAAGAGCAGAGTCCAAATCCAGACTGCAGAGCCCGCCACAATTCCACATTGAACCAACTCCTCAGCTGGGTTCCCCTTTCCACACTGACCACCCCGTCTGGATGCCGTTTCTTCCTTTGGCTTCTATACACCACACTCTCCTGGTTTTCCTTGCACATCTCTGACCACTTCATCTCATTCTTCCTTCCAGAACCTTCTTCTTAAATGCTGGTGTCTGTCAGCTCAGTGCCAGGCCTTCTTTCCTTGCTCAGTGGTGTATCCTCTGAGTTGGCTTTTACAGTGGGGTCTAGACTGCCAGCTCTCTACCTGGCCCCCAAGTTCCT
The DNA here is from genome assembly GCF_902686445.1 of Sciurus carolinensis. Lineage (NCBI taxonomy): Eukaryota > Metazoa > Chordata > Mammalia > Rodentia > Sciuridae > Sciurus > Sciurus carolinensis. Next base: position 181,898,156 of record NC_062213.1, read on the forward strand.
CTACCTACAAGGTACCCCCGTGGACACTCCCCAGGCACTCAAAAACAAATCCATTGTCACGGTCCACCCCCGGGCTGCCCCTAAATCTGCTTCCTTTTCTGTGTTCCTGTTCTCAGATACTGGCACTTCCCCGGCCATTCACCTGAACACCCGGGTCAGACTGTGAGAGCCACCTTGATCCATCCGCCTACTTAGCCTCCGTGACTGGAGCATCACCAGGCCCTGCAGGGCGTCCAGGCCACACTGGGTCCGTGAACCTCAGCAGAGGCATCACCTCCCAGGAAGCTTCCTTGCTGAACACCGTGCCCCGGGCCTACTCCCAGGGCGCGCTTGTCTCCCTGCTTGGTGAAGCGCTGTGAATAGGCCTTCTCCTTTCCCCGGAGCTTCCTAGGGCAGGAGCCTATTCTGCTGACCCCGCGTTGCAGAGACAGACCTCTGCTGAGTGAGCGAGTGAGGTACTGAGGCTGGTAGAGGAAGCCCAGGCAGAGCCCTGCCCCAGAGTGAGCTGGAGAGAGGAGTGAGGCCTCAGACAAGACGCAGCCCTGGTCCCAGGTTCCTCTGATCACCAGAGAAGCCTCTCATTTAGGGCAAGGCCAGGGCTGGGAAGAGGCTGGGAAGTGACTCGTGCTACCCAGGAGGACAAGCTGGTCAAGGAGGTAGAGATGGGACAGGGGAACCTACATCTCAAAGATGCCCAGGCCCCAGGCCTTGGAGAGGATCTTGGATCTAAGGGACAGCCTGGGACCTGGCTGGACAAGCCCAAGACATTGAGTCAGGGGAACTCGGTGCCGTTCAGTACCTGGCAAGAAATAGAATTCCTAACAGCTGATTTGAATGAAGGAAGGGAAGTGTAGGGGCTGCTCGTGGAGGTGGAGGGAGAATTAAAGGGAGCCGATAGGGACCCCCAGAGAGCCACAGCAGCACAGCCCACCCACTCCTGTGGCCCCAGAGACAAAGGGAAGCAATGATGTTGCGGGAGCTCCAAGTGAGGAGCTGGAGCTGTGGAGGAGGTCTGGGGAGAGTCAGTCACACACAGAAGCAGCTGCTTCCAGAAACACAGTGCTGAAGCAGGGAGGGAGCAGAGAAGAGGTGCCCTGACCTCTCTCTTCCTCCCAAGCCGGGGACTCCCATTGGCTGAACTCAGCAGCAGGGTCAAATGCCCACACCACGGAGCAAACTAGAAAAGAGACAGAGTTGATCTGGGGTATAAAAGGTGACCAGCCAGCCCGGTGATTCATTGTTCAGTCTCCCCAGATGGTGTGCTGAGGCTGCCTCTGGCTTCTCACTGCAGAACTGACACATGTACTAGCTGGTCTAGGGAGGGGCGCTGAGGGGACCTAGCTTTGAGGTCCACAGAGGCAGAGGCTGGAGGACGGTGGGCAGCCCGCCGTGAAGACAGAGGCCTCCCTAGTTGGCTTTCTGTTCTTATTGTGTATGAATCTCAAGCAAAGAGTGAACGAGGAATCTAGGCTGCACGGAGGCTGAGGCTATGATTCTGGGACATAGTTTCCCTGGGGGCATTAGATCATGAGGGTGTTAGATCAAAGCAGCAATTCTCAAATGGTTCTAAGAAGCTCCAGAGCTTGGTGGAGATGCCTGAGGGATTAGCCAAAATGGTTGGGTGCAGGAACCACTAAGAAATTCTGCTCCAGTCAGTTAGTTCATGCAGAGATTCTTCCTTGCACTTGACTTCAAGAGAGCAGCTCATCTTTGGAGCATTTCTGCCTGGATCTGGCTAAGGTCAGGGAAACAGGTAATAATTGCAAAAGTTTTTGGTAGGCCCAGAGTGCGGTCCCTGATCCAATATATTGGGAGGTAGGTAGGGTGGGCCCCAGGCATGGTTTGGGAGATGCTATGGACTAAGATGGGAATCTGGGAACCGGGGAGGATGAAGATGAAATCGAAGTCATTCAGTGGGGGAGAATAGACAGAAACATGTTCAAGCAAATGAATTCTTTGAGGATCTCTTAGATGAATCCCAAGTCCACTTGGAGCTTATAACTCCAAGTCTACTTGTTTCTTTAGCCATAGATGTAAAAGTGTTCCAGGTAGATAAAGAGGGACAGTTTCCAGCTCAATTCTTTGATGCTGACTGACCCTTAGGGCGATCACTTGCCAGCCAGCCAGCCTGGAGCTTTCTGGGCTTCCTTGATGTTCTCCTGGGTCCTGAATAAGGCCCTGTTTGGATTTCTTCACCATGACTGGAATCCTCTGGTTTCTGTTTGCTCTTCCTGAAGTCCTGAGCAGCCCAACTGGCTGAGTTTTTGCCAGCCAGTCTCTGGCCTCCCTCCTTTTGGTCCTTCCTTCTTTCCTAAATGTTACTAGATCAATCTCTCCAGGGCTTTCCCTGGGATTCTGGCCCCAGTTTGAAAGATCTCATCTCTGGCCCCAGCTCTTGGGCACTCCCTGCTCCCACATAGGTCCACCCTACCTGTCAGGACCAGTTCTTAGAACAGGTCCCTGGTCACAATCACCAAGGGATCTGTTCTGCCCTTTGCTGCAACGTGCGTGGAAAGAAAAGTTAGCCCCCACCTCTTCACGTACAAGGTAGATGAACATGTATGGCTACCTTTACCATCATAAATGCTGACATGAGCACTTACCAAGTGCCAGACACTGTGCCAGGTTCTTCCTGCACAGGATTTCGGTAACACCTCACAACAGCCCTCTGAGGCTGGGACAAAAGTCCTCAATTATGCAAGGGAAGAAACAGAAACACAGAGGAAGTGCCCTGCCCAAGTCCCACAGCTGAGAAGAGATGGAGTCTCTGTGGAAAACAGCTCTGCTGATCACCGTTCTGGGAAATAGCAATTTCCCTGAACCTCTGAAGGGGCCCTTCTCAGTCACACATTGAGCAAATGACACACAAATATGGACAAGCACCACAGAAAGACTGATCAATAGGCGCCATCTCCCAGGAGCAGAGCAGTTAGGTGAGAAAATGGAATCGCTTTCCTGTCTCTAATATAATAGGCTTATATTAATTTTAAAAATATTTTCACTTCATTGTCCATAATGGAAAATCCAAGTTTGAGTGTCCTTCTGCTTGGATCACTCCTTCTCATCCTCTTGCATGGCTGGAGCCTTTTCTCATCCTGCAGATCTCAGCTGGAAAGTCACCTCCTCAGAGAAGCCTGCCACAGAGAAGTCTGCCCACCCGCCACCCACCTGCCCACCCACCATGGTTCTCTGTTGGCCCTCTGCTCTTTTTCTTCATGGGACTTATTTGCCTAGCATGGTTTGCAGTGTGTGTGTGTGTGTGTGTGTGTGTGTGTGTGTGTGTGTGTTTTCCTCTCCTCCTGCGTGAATCTGGGGACCACCTCTCCTGCCTTTGCCCCATGGAGCCCACACTGGGCACAATACCTGATGCACGGCTGATGACCAGTAAGCACTTATCTGAGAGATAGATGAAGAAGTGTGGTATATTTTTATTTGTCATAGTTAAGAAATCTATTTTTGAGTTCTCTGATCTCATTTAATAACATACCACTTAGGACCAATTTGATATCCATTGCAATATGTAGATTGGGAAATCATGTAAATGTGGTTATTACTTTCTGGCTATTGATGAGGCTTTTGTATTGTTGGGAAGGAGAGGAACAGAATAGCGGAGTGAACATTGCAGAGGGAATTGGGAGAGCTGTTTGGAGCCTTGGCTTTGCTGCTTACTGGCTGTGTGACCTTGGGCGTGACCTTTTCCCTCTCTGGTCCGGAGTTTCCTCAGCTGTAAAATGAGCTCCGGCCAGCGACTCTCTAGGGCTCTCTCAGCTGTAAGAGCTTAAACTCGGAAAATTACATCAACTGAACTTGTATATGGCTGAAATGATTGGATTTGGGGCATCGAAGCATGTTTTGAGCCACAGAAGAACTAGAATGGCATTCTGTTGGGATCCTGTCTTCCCTGAGTCTGGAGGGCTGTTCACGCCACCCTGAGAGTGGCAGGAGCCTCCCCACCCCATGCAGTGTTGGCACAGAGCAGGTGGGGCTTGTTCTGCCCCCCCACCCGGAGAAGATCTGGAAAACGAAGGCTGTTTAAAAAGGGGTTGCAACACAGAAATTGCACTTTTCTCCCCCTCCGTCTCCTCATCCTCAGCCCTCCCGGCTTCCCATCACCACTCAGCGACCGGGCTGGGATGAGAGTCAGAGTGATGAGACTGAGCTTCCAGGCGCCACCGCCGAGGAGCCTGGAGGAGCCCGGGGTCGCAGGGGCCGCCGGGGCCAGCGCCGCAGTGCCTATTAATCGGTATTTAAGTGGGTTCATCAGCGTGGAGCAGCCGCTGAGCTCGGCCCAGGCCCCAGGAACTGGGAGCTGGGTTAATAACACCTTATTTAGCAGAAAATTCCACTCCACTGGAGCATGTTTCAGAAGGAGTTTGATTTGAATGAGGATTGATGTCAATCCTGCGAGGCGAAGGCGCAGCCAGGCTATAAAGGGAGCCATCGCGGTGACCGCAGGGATGCATGCAGAATGCAGCAGCGGCTGCGCCCCTCCCCCCACCCCAGCAGGCCCAGGGCTGCTCTGTCCCAGGCGACCAGAAGGGACTGTCCGTCCCTCCAGGTCAGTTAGTTAGTGGGACCTTGACGCACTGGAGATTCCTGGGCATGTTCTGGCTATGGATCCCGGAAACCTGGGACCACATTCAGAACTGCTCGCTCTTTGCTGGGTGATCTTGGGCAACTTGCGTGACCTCTCGGCATCTTGAGTTCATCTCTACAACAGAGAAAGCAATATCCGCCTTGCAGCTTCACGTGAGGTTGAAGGGAGCGAGAGAGTCTGGGGAGCTCCTGAAAGGACACGCTTGCGGGATGGAGCTGGCCCTGAGCCCATTTGAAATCCCATTTCGCTCCCACCCACGGCTGAAGTGGGGTATGGGTAGGAGAAGGAGTGTGGATCAGGAGATGCCCTGAGACCTCCCTGGCATGGGGTGGGATTCTAGTGTGACTTGTCCCCAAGGCTTTGCCCCAACCCGTGGCTTATGGAAACCCACAGATGTAGAATATGGTGTCTGCCCTCAGTTCCTGTCTGTCCTTTATCTAAACGTGGGGCTGGGAGGTGCTGATGGCTCCAATCTAGGGGTGTCCTCTGAGCCCCAGATTAGAAGACACCTAATTTGATGGACTGAGCTCTGTGGATGTCCTTTTGGTGAGGGCAACAAGGAACAGTCCTGTTTTTTCTTTAGTTTTCTTCCCGCTCCCATCGCTGTGACTCTCTTGCCGTGGGGCAAGAGAGGAGGTAAGGGGACTCCAGAAGCCGTGTGTCCAGCCCGGCCTGTGCTGCCACACAGGGATGGTTGCTTCCTCCTGCGGGCATCAGGGGCCCTGTGTCTCCAACAGCTGTAACATTCCTGGATGCTGAGTCACTGTCCTCCTGGCCCTGGCTTGGTCACAGATCCAAGGCCACATGTTTTCCAGCTGCAGAGGGATGGGGCAGCCAGGGGTGCATCCGGCACCATTGTGTCTCTGCCGAAGGGCTTTGTGAGCACCTCTGAACAGCCCGAAGCGGCTTTCGCGTTTATTTTTAAATCTCTCTGGGCTCGCTGTGCCTGGTGCTGCTGGTTTTGATTCTTGCCCGTCTCAGGCCCTTTCTTGCGGGAGCTGGAGGACAAGGCCCGGCACGCTTGCGTTTGCCCGAGCGCAGATAAGATCAGTCACGGCAGATCCGCGGAGCCCGGGCTCCCAGAGAGAGATGGAACATAATAAACAGGTACCAGAGGGGGATAAATAGGGAGGATTAAATCCACACAAAGGCGGGAACATCTGGGACTTACAAAAGCTTGTTCACAGAATTGCTTGGGAGAGAAAGGAACCAAGAAGAAAGACGCCACTTCACCCCGACCGGCCCCGCCATTGGGCTTGGTGGAAGCAGGATGCACAGGGGAGCAGCCTCTTGCGGGCACCAGGGAAGGCTGGAGCAGAGCCCACCTGTGCTCCTGCAGGACCTCAGGAGGCAGGCTCTGGTTACCACCCCCACGGCTGTCACTGGGCACCCTGTCCCCCATCCCCTCAGGCCAGCCCCTCCCCAACCCCCACCGCACTCTCCACCGAGAGTCTCAAGCCTCCCCTTGGGCTGCCCCAGATGAGCAGGCAGCCGCTGCTCCTTCCACATGGTGCCTGGGCTGATCCCCTGTGGACCAGCTTGTCTGATAGAGCGTGGGCCCCGTTTCAGCGCCTGCTTGACTGACTGGAGCAGGAAAGAATTCAGTCTTTAAAAGTAGCTTACAGCGCCCAGCTAGCTCAGTTGGTGGAGCACGAGACTCATAAGAGCACCTCAAAAGAGGGGCAAGGAAGCTTGTGCCTGTCATCACAGCTACTCGTGAGACCCAGGCAGGGGGACTGGGAGTGCAAGGCCAACCTGGCAACTTAGCAAGACCCTGTCTAAAAGAGAGGGAGAGAGAGAGAAAGAATCCCCTATGCTGACCCACCTGCTCACAGCACGTTGTGTCTGCTATCCTGGGTCCGGCAGCCACTGTGTCTCCCTAGCAGAACCTCTCAGCTGCCTTCCTGCACCTCTCATCCCTCTGCTCTGTTCTCAATTCTCTGTCCAGACAGATCCTCACGAAAGGAAGATCTGACCACACTGAGGCTCCGTTGCAATCCTGCAAGAGAAGGAAGCACTTCCAGGGTGGTGGAATAAGACTCTTAAAATATGCTTCTCCATAAAAACTATGAGAACACTGGGGAAATGGTCAAAGTAAACATTCTCCAGATCCCGAAAATTAAGCAAAGGCACACAGCCATTCAAAGAGTATTTATTCCAGAAGAATGGCTTGGTCTCAGTAACAACAGTGAGCTTTGCAACATTCTAACTTATCTTTATTTCCACTCCTGTGTCCCCACATCTGCAGTTGTCCTAAAAATCAGCAGCCTTGCAATCACAGTAGCTGTGAAAACCAGTAGACCAGCAATCACTAGATGGGAAAAAAAGGGTTGGCGCACCCCCAAAAGTTCCATCCCCAGAGGGTTGTCATTATTTGATCTGTCTCCCTGGAAAAGCCCCGCTATAGGGCTCGTCTTTATTTGACATGACAAGAGTCTTGCTCAGTGAGATATTCTATCCACACATCATTTGTCAAAAGTAATCATAGGCAATTTTTTAACATTATAGTTATCTGAGGTAGTGACATCTGTTGAGGCAAACAAGAGGCTAGCTAAAAAGCTTAAATCTGATGAATGAGATAGTCATAAAGGACTTTGGGAAGCTCTGACAAATTCCTGTGGCTCTAGAAAATCACGTGCCTGATCATGGCCCAGAAAGACCTGAGAAGACCTTAAACTCTCACTCCTGGGTGACCTTGCTCTTCACAGGTAGGAAATGAAGGTGTAGGCAGAGCTGTAAACTATCAGAGCTTTGGATGGGCCCCAACCACATGTACAACCCCTCAGCAAGGGTACGAAACATGTTGGCATTGGTTGAAGTCACTTAAGAAAATACCTGCTCAATCACTAGATAACCACCAAGCTAACTGAGCAGAGACCTCCACAGTGCACAGGACAAAATGAACAGATTTCACAGAATGAGCTCAGAAAAGTCATAAATATATAACAAAAAAATCAGCAGCAGCAACAAACTCACAGAAGGGGGAATCTGGTTTTGAGAGATGCTACATTGTATTATTTAAAATGTTTAGTTTTCAACAAAAATCATAACACATGAAGAAACAGGAAAGCCTGACCCATATACAGAAAAAATAAACAATCATTAGAAATTGTTCCTGAGGAAGCTCAGACTTACTAACAACTACTGCAAATTATTATAAAATATTCAAAGAGCTAAGAGAAAATATATCCAAATAATGAAAAGAAAGTATGAGAACAACTCTGACCAAATAGGGAACATCAATAAAAAGCAAGAAATTCTGGAGTTGAAAAGCACAATAACTGAAATGAAAAATTCACTAGACAAACATAATAGCAGATTTCAACCAGAAGAATAAAGGACAGTGCACTCAAAGAGTTCAACTGAGATTACTCAGTCTGAGAAACAGAAAGAAATAGCTTATAAAATAGAAAGACCTACTATATGTGACTACAGAGCAAAGGAGAAGGGAACAGAGATAAAGTGGAACAAAGTTTTCTTCATGTTATTGAAATTAAGTTAGTATTAATTCAAACCAAATTATCTTAAATTAAGAGATTAATTGTAATCCCCATGATAACCACCAAGAAAATGTATACAAATATATGGCAAAAGAAGTAACAGGGAGTTAAAATAGAACACTAGAAAACTGTCTATCATAATTGAAGGCAATAATGGAAGGAAAGAGGAAAAAAGATGAACGAAAATTATAATGTATTGAAAACAAATAGTAAATGACAGGTGAAATTCTATCTAATCAGCAATTACATTAAATGTGAATGGACAAAACACTCTAATAAAAAGAGCAAGATTGTCAAAATGGATTTAAAAAACCATAATCCAATGATATGGTATCTCCAAGAGACACATTTATATTCAATGACACAAATAGATTGAAAGTAAAAGGATATATAAAAAGGTATACCGTACAAAGAATTACAAAAACAGAGCTAGCGGGAGGCACTGGGCTGATATCAGACAAGCAGGCTTTAAGGTAAAAGTCACACTAGATGCAAAGAAGAATAGTTTATGATGATGAAACACATAGCAACTATAACCATACCTGCCCTAAAATAGGTGAAGCAAAACCTGATGGAACTGAAGAGGAATCCAGTCAATTCAACAGTAACTGCATGGTGGGAATTCTAGAAGGAAACATCAAGAATAGAACAAGCAAGCAGAAGAGCAATGAGAACACAGAAGCCTGGGACAATGCCATAAGGCAGATGTCCATAGAATACTCCACCCGGGAACAGCAGAACACACACTCTTTTCAAGTGCACGTGGACTGTTCTCCAGGATAAACCACGTTAGATCATGAAACAAACCTCAGTAAATTCAACAGGACTGAAATCAAGCCGCATATGTTTGTTGACCGCATGAAATGAAATTACAACTCAATAACAAAGAAGAGCCAGAATTTCAAATAGGCAGAAGTTAAACAACACGTTCCTCAATAACTGATGGATCAAAGAAAAAAACCATCACGAGGTAAATTAGAAAATGTGAGATGAATAAAAATGAAATGTAGCTGAAACAACCATCAGAGACATTTATAGCTATTGGCACCTGCATTCAACAAGAAGGTAGGTCTCAAACCTATGACCCAAACTTCCACCTTATGGAAGTAGCAAAACAGAGCAAAGAAAACCCAAAGCCAGTAGAGAAAGGAAATAACAAAGATGAGGACAGCTTTACGAGTCCTTCTAAACCAGCTCCTGGCCATCAACCTACACTTGTGGGGTGTCACCACCCGCCTTCCAGTCACCTAGGTGGAACTGGCTCTCAGCCTGACTCTGCCCTCTCCCCAGCTCCCCAGAGGTCTCTCCCACCTGGTTGCCTCCTCTCTGTGACCCTGTACCCCAGTGCTACTCTCACTCTGCACACATTTGCAATGGGACCCTCCCTAAAATCCTGCCTTGACATTAGCTAAGGCAACTAACCTGCGTTGAGTACCTACGGCAGTCTGTATACTGTGCCAACCACTTCACATTTTAATTCATCCCACAGGACTCTCAAGAGGAGGCTTTCAATTTCTTTGTTTTATAAATGGGAAATTTGAGGTTCAGGGAGGTTAAGTAACTTCCGATTCTATCCCAAATTCCATCAATAAGCCATGACTTAAACTCCTCTCTGGTCCATGATCTTTCAAGTATCCTGGACTCATTCCCAGTTCACAGACCTTCCAAAAGTCTATGTCCCAGAGATAAAGTTCAAAGTCTTCCTTGACATTCAAGGCCTTCCATGGGCTGGCCCCTACCTGGAGCTCCCACTGAACTGGCCAGCTGGTTGTCCCACAGGTTCATCTTTTCTGTTGTCCCTCTGAATTTCCATTTGGGCTGCTCCTGAGGTGGAAGAGTTCCTCTTTTCGGCTGGAGAGGGCTCTGGTGAGGCCCTGAGCAAGACAGAGGAGCTTCACTTTGGTTCTGCAATGGGAGGAGGGTTTTGGCAAAATCAGGACATGCTTTTCAGGTGGGGGAGCAAAAGACAGGGAAAGGAGGGAAAGCAGGACAGTCCTGGTAATTGAACCCAAGAATTATTATTGAGAATTATTAGGGTGTCTATATAATTGATGATCTAAACCAAAATGCTTTTTGAGAGTGAAAAGAGTGCCATTAATCATGATACTGGGACAATCGGCACACACTGAGACTTTCCTAAAACACAGAATGTCTGCCCTGGCCGCCTGGGAGTTACCCCCCTGTGAGCCTCCTTCCCCAGCAGGACTCAGAGCCCGCCTTCCCAGCCTCCCTGCAGTGGCCGGTGAGCATGTTGACCTGGGCTTCTCCAATCAGCTGCATCTGTGAAGAGGCTTCCTGTCAGAAGGAAGCCACCTGAGGGAAGAGGTGCCATGTGAAAATCCAACTCCTGACCAAGGGGTGGAGGATGCTGGAGGCTATCGGGGCTTTGGAGGCAGCAGCCAGTCTCAGAGGTCCTGAGAGGGGATGGCATGCTCCAAGTCTATGTGCCCATGCCCAGGACAGTGAGGCTATGTCCATGGGTGGCTGGCCATATGATTTGGGTGTTATTGCTGGTGGTGTAGATCAGTTCTATGGCTTTCTTTGAACTTCTAGGAGCTATCAAGTAACTTCTGCTCCATTTATGATCTTAAAATCAGACAGGGTTGGGGGTTCTGACTCATACAACAGGGAAATGTGTGGGTTTTCTTGTGGTTTGTTGGATTTGTTTGTGTGTGTGTGAGAGAGAGAGAGAGAGAGGCATTTTCCAAAGAGTAGGTGACAGTCTCAAAGTGGTAGGTAATGCAATTAAAAACAATTTGTACCCATCCTAAGACTGTCACAGGGGTTTCTGTGGCTACTCAGGTTGCCAGGGAGCTAAGAATGGCTTCTCTGAGACCCTCAGACTGTTCCTACAGGAAGCAGAAATGGGCTCAGGGGAGCCTGTGACCCCACGAAATCTACCTTCCATCTTGCCTTCCCGTCTCCTGCCTGTTCCCAGTTCTTTCTTATCTTGCTTTCCTGAGAACTTCCCGACAGCCCACAGTGGGAGCTTCCGCGAGGGCAGGATCATGGTGCTCACTGTGCCCTGTGGCCCAGACCCAGGCAAGCTGACAGAGCCCCCTGGACTCGGTGCCCAGCATCCCAGTGTCAGCTTAGTCTGGTCCTTGTTGCCTCCTTCAAAACCCGGTTCAAATCCTCCTGCAGAGGTCTTCCTGGCTCACTGGACTGGGGACACACCCTGGCTTCTGTCCCTTCCACACCTCCAGAGGTGCCCCTCGTCTTGCCCGAGGTTGAGCCCTCATGGTGCCTGGAACTGTGCTGCCATCTCTTCCCTTTGGATGTTGGAACCTGTCCTGGGATGCTGTTTGCTTCCCCTGACAAGACGGCTCTTTGGAGAGATCAGTTTATACTCGTTTTCTTTCTTTACTTTCCTTGAGAGTCTTAGCTGAGTGTCATCTTGGTAGGAGATGCTCAAAAATATTTGTTGGGGAAAATAATACAACAAGCCAAGATGAAGTAGAAAAAAACACAGTGAGATAAGTGCTTCCAAACTGTTTGCTTTGGCTCTCTGGCTTAGTCCATCATTGGCCATCCTCAAGTACCCGGTGGCCCGCTGTTTACCTGCCTCGTTCAGGTTGGGTTCTGCTTCTGTGCACGTGGGGAAGGTTCGCCTTCTCTGCAGTGGCTCACCAGTTCAGAATGTGGCCCCAGAGGATCTGCTGCTCTCTTCCAGCTCCTTCTGGGGACAGCTGCTCTTTGGAGAAGCAGGGATCTTAGGCCAGCGTTCTGGACACACTCGGTTATCAAAGGCAGCGTGGTCTGAGGCTGGAGAGCGGGCTCCAGAGCCAGGCCATCTGGTTCAAATCCTAACACTTCCACTTTTAACTGTTAGGTGAGTTATTTAGACTCTCTGTGCCTCAGTGTCTCCATTTGCAAAAAATGATAACAATATGAGCTACATGACAGGATTATGGTGAGGATTATTTACCTGTGGTATATAAAGTGTTTAGAGGGTACTGATAAAAGTATAGCTATGATTATTATTGAAAAGTGATAACGTTATTAAAGCAAAAATAAATGCATAACAACTGTCAGGTGAAAAGGTCACATTATAATGCAAAAAAAAAGTCTGCCCAGTTCTCTAGCACGTGCACGTACCTCACAGACTTGGGCAAAGGACAAGAAAGGCACAGCCTGGTGGGGGTGGGGCACTGGAGATTTGTCCACCCTCCTGGTGTTGGGAGACTGAATGAACCTCCATACCTGGTACCTGGTCCCTCCCAGTGAGCCCGAGTCAGATCCATATTCATCCTAACAAATGTTGTCCCCAAGTCACGCTGGACATTCTGATGTGACTCTGTCCCTCTGTGACCGTTCTCTGGTCTCTAATCCCACCTGATTTCCGGCCATGGCAGACACTGTCGGAGCTTGTACATGGTGTCCTTTCCCTCCGAGCACATAGAGGGCCACACCTCCGGGCTTCTTTGCAGCTTTGGGAAGACATGTGGCTGGTATGGCCAATGATAGGGGAGGGCAGGAGAGGAGGATGTGTGACGGAGGGTGGAGCCTCTGTCGGCCTGGTCTCTGGGCGACTGGGAGGGGCAGAGACCCCAAGCCAAGTCCCGAGCACATGCACGTGAGCAAGAACCACTGTCGAAGTCGCTGGGGGTGTGATCTGTTGCCCCGGGGAGCCTACCCTGCTCTCACTGGAGGACCCCCCTCTGGAATTCAGACAAGCTCGTGTACCACGCCCTGGTGTGAGCCCGTGGCTCCAGCAGGTCTCCCATCTGCAGTGGCGACTGACGCCAAGAGGCCACTGGCCATTTCCCTCCTACTGAATTAAGGTCTGTGTCTGCTGTTACTCCCTCACGCCCCCGATAATCCTGCAATGCACACAGCAGCCAAGGCCATCTTTGGGGGGTGGGGATGAAATCCGATCATGTCACTTTCTTCCTTGGAGTCCATCGAGTCACCTTTCTCCCAGGCCATTGCACCCAGGAGCAAATGCAGATTTCTGGCTGTGGCTTAAAGACCTTTCTCTGGCCTTGTCTCCTCTCTGCTATGTTGGTTCCTGCTTCAGTCCTCCTGCCTGCCACCACCCTCTCTGCCCTCTGCCCTCTGCCTGGCTTGCTCTTCCTCCTCCTTCTTGTCCAGGCTTTGGTTTAGATGTCATCTTAGAGTAGTCTCCCCTGAGTGTCACAGCTCCAATGATCCCCACGGACTGTTTCACCACTCTGATTAATGTCTTTACAGCACTGAAGCATCTTGAATAGTTATGGATTCACCCATTTCTTCTCTTCCTTCCTCACTAGAATATAAGCCCAAAGAGGGAGGAATCTTTCATGTCTTGTTTATCATCCGTCATATCCCCTGTGTCTAGCACAGTACCTGATACACAGTGGATCTCCAAAAACATATTTTTTTGGCAGTTTTGGGGATTGAACCCAGGACTTGGTGCATGCTAAGCAAGTACTACAACCACTGGACCACATCTCCAGTCCCCTAAAAATATTTCTGGAATGAATGGATGAATAAGAGAAAATCCTTCGGCAGAGTTCAAGGCAGTCCTGCCCTATGAGCAAAAAGAAAAGTACCAACAGAATTAGGTGGAAAAGCCCTTTCTTTTCTAGGTAGCAAAGCCCCTTCTAATTGTAACAATCTCCTCTGAGATGCTAAACCCCCAAGATCTGGGGGTTGACTTGTTACTGTGGCATAACCTTGGTTATCCTGACTGATACAACGACTTCTGGAAGAGCCTTCCTGGATCAGGTTGCACCCTCTGTTTAGGATGGATAAACAACCCAAAGCCAGGGTCATAGAGTGTTCATGTCAGAGGGAACTGAGAGACTGACATGCTTCCTTCTGCAGATGAGGAAACTGAGGCAGGGACATGGAATTGCCTCAGGTCTTTGACTCACCGATTTGATCACTGTTGTGGATGTTTTCCATTCTTTTAAATTCCCGAGCATATGTACCCCATTTCTAGGAAAGTCCCAGACTGAGGCTCTTAATAGGGAACAGAGCCTATCTCCCACTCTAGAAAATGAACACACCATGTTCTCCCTTGCCAGGTGTCCTTGCAGCTGGGGTGTGGGCATGTGACCCAGGCTCTGTCTCTGGATCAATAGTTATTGATACGAAGAAGCAGGAGCAGGGCTGAGGTTCTGAATCCCAGGGGAGCAGAGGGCAAAGGGGCCACAGAGCGCAGGACTGGGGTGCAGGGAGTCAGGGAGGGCTTCCAGGAGGAGGTGATGCTCTGGCTGAAGCTCAAGCAGAAGGAGAGTTTACAGAGAAGGAGGAGGGAGCACAGACCCTGAAAAGTGAAAAGACATGACGAGAGAGGACAGATATCCTCAGAAAAGGGATAGAAATCTCGTGAGGCCTGAGCTAGTGACAAGGAGGACAAAGCCTGAGTGACTGGAAAGGAAGGTTGGGCAGGGTGCTCGGGGTATATTCAGGGGTTTGGGCTTGGCCTGCAGGCAGCTGGAGTTGTCGCGACTGATTCCACGTAGCAGGCGAGCAGTACTGATGGGGACATATTCTCTGGAGTTGTTCAGTGAGCAACCAGCACAACTGAATTCAGTGATTCCAAGTGACCCAATGGGGCAGAGGCTCTGAGTGCCCTCCTTGCCTGGGACAAATGTATTCAAGGCACGGGAGTGGCTGGAAGGGCAGCGAAGGGCTCCAAGCGCCCCACAAGGCAGAGATGGTCCTCAGGAACCCTTCTGAACAAGATCCAGAGGTCCCTCTCCTTGTGACAGTCACTGCTGGGGGAGGGGGCAAGAACCAGGAGAGGGAGGGGTGCAGAACCCCCCTTCTGCCTGGTGATGTGGGAGGAGGAGGAGGGGGCTGCTCAGCATGGGAAATCAGCCCCTTGTCAGTTGTACAATGGCGCGAATGGGGGTTTCTATGGCGCTGGAGGTGATTGACTTGTGGGATCAAGACATTTCTCAGTTTGAAACCCAGTTTTAAAAAAATCGATGTTTCCCATTCAGCAGTGTTTGGTTAAAAAAAGAAAAATAGCTGCAGCTTGTGCTTTACAGGCAGAAAAGAGTGAGCGCCATCAATTACAGCGGGAAACAACGGTGTCTTGTGGCGGTTTTGTTCCTTCTGCTCTAAAAATATTAAGTCATTTAGCCCTACAAACCGTCCACTTGGAGAGTAGCAATGTCTTCATTTGCAAAACGCTGGCAGGGGAGCCCTCAGGGACAGTGTGCTCTCTTCCAAACCCAAAGGTCAGGGAGCCCTGGCCTCTCGTCCCTGGGGACCAACCACCTGCTTTACCTGTGAGCTGCTCTGAGCGGGAAGCCTGGGTCACCCCGAAGTCCTAAGCTGAATGCTCCCCCCCTGGAGAGCATCTCCCCATCTCCCAGCCTGGTGGACCCCAGGAGGTGCCCTCTCTGGGCCCTGCAGCACTAGGCACCCACTTCAAGCAGAGCCCCTTTGCAGTGACGGGCACCTCTGGGTTATCAACCTCAGGGTGAGCTCACTCATGGCCCCTGCCAGGGTCCTCTGCCCTGGCTGCACACCAGAATTCCCCAGGCTCTTGGAAACTCCAGTACCAGGGCTGCATCTTAGCCCTGTGTCTGACCCTGATATCAGTGTTTTTTTAAAAGTCTTTTAGGTGAGTTCGATACATAGCCAAGGGAGAAAAACAAACAGCAAGGTAGAAATCTCCCAGAGGACCTATTCTGTGTCAAGTTCAACCCTGCATATGCCCCAGCTATTCCTTCTCCCAAGCACCCTTAGGCTGGCTGAAGTTGAGGAGAGAGGAGGGTGTCAGAAGGGGAGGTGTGTGTGGTTTCTCCAGAAAGATCTCACTGGGGATTGAACTCCCACGGGGACCCTGGGGTTAAGCCCTACAGGTTTAGATGCTCAGATACCCGCAGGGAATGAGATGTCGGGAGCTGACTCCACCTGTCTGGACTCCCAGAAGCCTGTGTACGGGCCAGTTGCCACCTAGTTCAGGTGGAGCTATTTATTTCTATGTCTAGCACTTTTACTCACCACTCAGAGAAACTTCTTCCTTATAAGACAAAAACAAATGGCTCTGCATTTCCTTCCTGTCTTTATTTTCCTCCATACACACATTTTATAAAACAACAGTGAAACAATATATTTAATCTAAAATGATTTCCCTTGTAAGTACATAACATTAATAACCTTCTCATAAAAAGTTCCATCAAGGAATTCAACCGCAATTTACTCAGCCATTCCCTGTCTTTGAAACTTGAGATACTTTCACTCTTTCAAATCATGTGAGGGCTTCATGCAAAGCCGTTTCTGCATCAAGCACTAGTTACGGAGGCCTGATCTCTGGCTGTGGGACTCCTGAGTCACACATAGCCAGCTTCCTGGTTCTTCCCCTACCACTGTGCTCCCCAGGAGAGGTATTTGACTTGATGGGTAATTCCCTAGGGTTCCAGAAGCTGGAAACAGGTGTTGAAGGGGGAGGGGCAGGGGCTCCAAGGTCAAAGAGAGAATGCCAGGCTGGGAAACCAAGTTAAGTTTCTTTACAGAGACCTGCAGGAAAATACAAGTTGAGTTGAGCACCAGGAAGATAAAAGCGTCATTGCGGTGGGACCTCCATAAGCCTGGGTCGCGCTCATGACCTTGTGAGTCCCACTGCCTTGACCTCAGGCGCGCTTCCCGTAGAGTCTCTGAGGGGCCAGTTTTCTAGAGAAGGCGTTTTGGAGACAAGCGGGCCCAGCTGATCTTGGGGACTGCTGTGCGGAGACTCCGAGGCTTCAGATCCCAGCGACGACTCCCGCTCCTCCGCCCGCCCTCGGAACGCCGGCTCGTTCTTCCAGTCCATTTCCCCTGGCGCTGTCAGCCAGGCCTTCATCTCCTCTCACTTGAACGACTCCGGCAGCCTCCCGCCCGGCCTCCTGCCCGCCCGCCGCCTCTGCCCCTCTGCTCCACCCTCCGCGTGGCTTGTCAGACCCACCTCTTCACACTCTGCTCCTGTCATTTGTTGCTCACAGGATCACTCCCACTCGGCACCAGCCTTCCTCGGGCTGCCTGCCCAGGCTCACCGCACACTCAAGCCGCACGTGAGCCTGTGCGCTGGGCCCGCAGGACCCCTGACCAGGGGAACCTGGCCGTTGGCTGCCCAGGGAAGTCCTGGAGGCCAGCTGAGGGCCGTGAGGCAGGAGCGGGGACGCAGGGCGTGAATAGTGTGGAGGCCCCCTCCTCCCGCCTCCTAAAGTGGATGCTGCTCCTGGTGGAGAGATGGTGCCCTGGGCCCACCTCCCTCATCTCCATGGCAACCAGAGTGTGAGGACTACACGATGGAGTTGGGGACTAGGGACCCCTTTCCCTGGAAGCTTTGAGGGCCCTAGAGCATCTGAGGGCCCCAGATCCCGACAGAGACAGCTCTGCCTCCTCCTTCCCGCTCCCTGCCATCTCTCCCTCCCTTTCTTTCTGCTCTGTCTGCTTACATCACTGCTGAGCCTCCCTCTTGTGCTTCCTTGATTTGAAGATTAGAAAATGGTACAGGCCCCATCTAGGTTTCCACTGATCACCTACCAGGGGCTCTCGGGCACAGGCAGAGCACAGCAGCTGTAATGGGGTCCTTTCATGGCATCCCTCCCCTGTTCCAAGTCCCTTTCATATACATGGTTTTATTTACTCATAAATCATGAAATGTCAGGGCTGGAAGGGGCCCTGCAGGAATTTTCCAAAAGTTTCAATGAACTTTTTTCTCCCTAAATGCAGATTTTTCTGCAGAAGCTTCATATACAAGTGGTACGATCTTGGTTGGAGTCCCTGCCCCTTGACCTTTTCTTTGGCTTTGGGAACACATGGGTCCCTGGAAAACATTTGAAACTCACCGTCTTAGTTCACTCCTTTTGGAGGCAAAATGAAGCTTAAGGGAGTTCTCTTCTAAGGTCACCTGGTGAGTTAAGACCACTTGAACTTGGCCCTGCATCTCCTGTCAGGAGAGTAGGTGTGTTCCATGCCTCTTCACCAGGCCTGGGGTTATATGTTTGTGTGGTTGGAGCTCTGTCAACTTGTATTCACCTGCAGAGGTGGAAGCCAGGCTTTCTGCTTATCCTGTGACCCCATCCTGTGCGAGATGGAGAGATGGGCGTTGAGCGGGGAAAGCCACTGTGGATGCCATAGTGTGTGAACGGGCGTGTGGGCACCACAGATGCCTTTCAGGATGAGCTCCTCTCTCGTGCCACCAACGTCCACCAACTGTGGGCCCCCAGCAATCTGAGCGTTTCTGGTACTATCACTGTCTCAGTATAAACCGCCTCACTTCTTTGTAAGGACAGGAAACATCTGCTCCACCCTGGAAGTGGGTGATCCCAGAGGACCTACTGACCATCAGGAAGTCCAGGTCTGCCACAGCCAGACCAAGGGAGGCCTGCAGAGTAGGAACCTCCCTGGACGACTGGAGCTGGCAGGTCCTTCCCTCACCTCCAGGCAGCAGCTTTCTTCCTGGGCTCATCTGAAGGGTGCCCACACCACTTAGGTGGGTGTAGGGGAGGTGGTCAGATCATTTTGCTGCCAGACTGGCCCCTTCTTGGGTGAGAGAAGAACTGAGGCTGGCTGTAGCTATGGGATGATTGAGGCTGAAAGGATGGAGCAGGTGACAGGGCAGTGATGGAGATGTGACCATAAGCATTCCTTAGGCACCACACAGGCATGACTCAAGAAGGTTCCAGGTGCCACACCCTGCACACAGTGGCCCGAGGGATGATAGGCACAGGTGCTGCCCTCAGGGGCTTCTAGACAGCCCTCCACCCACCCACCCAGGTCTAGACCTCCAGGATTTGCTTTCAGGGCTCGCTGCTCTTCCTTCAAAGCATGTGCCTCAGCGTGCCCATCCGCCATTTGTGGTGATTGGGTTTCTGCCTGTGTGACCAAACTACAGGCTCTTCTCACTCCGTATCCTCGGGCCAAATGCAGCACCTACCAGGTACTCAGAGCATATTTATTGGGTGACTGAAGAGAGTCACTGTATGGACTCCCTTCAAAGTCCCAGAATTTACCCCTTAGCATAAGGGTTCTGTGCCCACAGATGAGGTGCTGCACATGGTTGGTTGAGAGCAAGTGAATGAGAGCATTTTTGGCTTCAAGGATTAAAAAAAAAGCTTAAATGCTGGAAGCAGGGGACCAACATCAACGGTAGAACTTGAGGTGGGTGGACTGCTTGGGAGGATCTTATCCAATGGAATCCCAGCTCTTCTTCTGAAAGAGAGAGAGAGAGAGAGAATATTCAGGCACAGGAATAGAGTGTGCCATCGTGGGAAGCTATGGCGAGTCATCCTGCCCATCTGGTCCCTAAGGGAGAACTGGGGAGACTGAGGTCTTAACCCAGTTGGTTTTGCCCATTGGCATCTAGATTCTTGGATATGGGCAGGGCATGGAGGTGGCACCACAGTCAATAGATAGCACCATAGAGGGAGAAGAGACATAGAAGGAGGAGAGACAGGTGGCCGGGAGCTGCTAGTGTTCCCTGTTGTGCCCAGCTCCAGAACCTTCCTCCTCTGGTGGCTCTGTGGACTGGGGAATCTCTCAGCTGGAGCCTGCAGAGAGGCTGCTCGAGGCTGGGGCAGGGGAGTCCTCCTCAGGTGGCTCTTGGCAGTGACTCCCTCACCTTGGCAGCTCATGGAAGCATTGAGACGGACACTTTGAGAGAAAGTGTGGCACCTGTATTTTGCACAATGTAATGGAACCAGCCAAGTGGTAAATGTAGCTTTTAAATAGGTTTTGTGTTCCCCATTAGCTGCCCTGATGTTGATTATCCCTGACAGCCAACGAGAAGGGGCTGGTCAGCAACTTTCCCCTGACAAGGCCTCCTTGCTCCCCAGGGAAGCGCCAGCACAGCCTCTGATTTCAGCAATGTGCTAGAAATTGCATAGGGAAGGGTGCGGGGGGCGGGGCAGGGTGAGGGGCTGGGCAGCTGCTCTCTGGAAGGTCCCTGGTGGGCTATCTGTCGCAGGCTTCTACTCTCTTCCTATCTTTGCCCTCCACCGTCCACCCCAAGTAGCACTGAACATGGAGATTTACAGATAGGTGCTATGGGATGGCCTCCCTTCATAGGTGTGGACAAAGGACCACACTCATGAAGGAATCTAGAGCTCCCCTGATAACAGTCACCCCCTGGAGTTGGGATCACTTGAATTGTCAGCTGATTCAGATTGACCTCTGGTTTCATCTTGAAACTGCACAGGAAGGTTCCCCGTTCAGAGTACAGCTGAACACAGAGATCATCTCAGAGGACCAGAACTTTCCCACTCGGATGCAGGTTTCTAAAGCAAGGATACCAACTGACCCTGTGGAAGAGTTCAGAAATCTGGTAACCATCAGGCACATCTACCCTCATGGAGCCACAGAAAAGATTCAAGGGCCCATGGACTTGTCCTTGGGGAGAAAGAGGCAGAAGGCAATGGGGAGAGGGAGCCTCAAATGATAGCTGTGATCAGGGTTCACAGGGTGTTGGTGGCGCCAGAAAGCAGAGGAAGCAGGAAGTACCCCGGGCTTGCAGGAAGGAAGAAAGAGCTCAGAGAGAGCTGGACGAGGCAGAGAAGCAACTCCAGCATTTGAACCTCACGGTGTTGCACTCAGAGGGAGCCCAGGGAGGTGCGTTTTGGCTCCTACTCTTACCACTTGAAAGGAGATGGATCTAGATATTTGTTGCCCAGATCAGGCCTCGGGCGTAGACTATTTGACCAAAGTTGCAACCTGTCCCATGTGTGTGTTCCTCTGCTGAACTACTCCCACTCAGCCTAGGTTCGAGGAGGCCAAGTGGCAAAGCCACATGGCTCGTCACTAGTAGCTGCCGCCTGCCTTTTGCATCTGCCCTGGGCTGCTTGCTTCTGCCTCACAAGCTTTCACACCCCTGTGCTGGTAACGCACACTCCTTCCCTGCTGACCCAAGACAAGCCCTCTGAAGACTCACTCAGCACATTCCAGGGTAGCTGCAGAGCTGGGGTTTAACTCTCTCTGTCATGATCTTTCCATCACCCCATGCTGTGTTCACATAAAAATGCTCATCATAGCACAATCTACCAAATAAAAAAGTGGAAATAACCTAAATGTTCAACAATTAGGGGGTTGTTTACTAAATCATGGTGTATCCATTTGTTAGAACATTACACAGACATTAAAAATGATCATTACAGACAGTGTATAGCAACTTGGGGAAGGTTTATGATAAGACACTAAGCGAAACTACAATGCAAATACTACAATTGCTTTGATTGCAACCATGGAAAATATGTCAGTGTGTCAACAAGGGCTGAAAGATAATATGCAGGAGTGAAAAATGGCTGTGTTCGGGTGGAAGAGCTACGGGTATGCTTTTTTTTTTTTTTTCCTTTTAAAATGATTGACTTCTCTTTTATTCTTTTGGCTTAGTCTTTCTTTTTACCCTCTGAGATAATTTTTCAGGGTTAGTGTAGAGTATATAAAACATAAGATCAGACAACATCAGCATCTGAGAAATTTCCATTGTGGGACCCCACCCCGGCCAACTGATGACATTAACTCCTCCTTGTTAAAGGGCTCCACATATAGACCCTCTGATGCGTGGTTAGGAGCATGGTGTTGGGCTCAGATGGGCAAGGATCAGAATCCCAGATCTGTTACTGTGAACCGAATGAACCCATCAGGCTGGTCCCGAGCAAATGTCTCTAGTTTGGCAAGAGTGCAGAGTAAAGACAACAAAACATTGAGATAATGGGATAGACTCTCAATATATTTTTACTCTGCAGAATGCCCTACCAACTCCCTCCTCTATAATCTATCACAGTACTGTGTTGAAATCCCCCATTCACTAGTAAACTCGGGCCTCCATGTTTGGGCAGGGGCTGGCTTGGTAGTCCGCTGTCCGTGGTCCTGAACCCCTACAGTGCACACGTCTGGGGCTGGTTCTCTGGGAAGCCATGGGGGCTGGTGTTCCCTCTGCCCTATCCCATTCCTCCATGGGACTACCTTTACCCCAAGTCCAACATGGTCTTCGGTGGGAGATTTAAAAATATATTGGGATTTCAGAGCTGGGCAAGAAAGGGAATTAGAATCAGTGCTGGGACTGGAGCAGGGAGGCTGATGACATGCCAGCCCTGAGGTGTGGTCCTGGTAAATGGCAGCAAGACGTGTCAGATAATGGGCAAAAAGTGGGATGTTTTCAGTGACGGTGACCTTTGTGGGCATTGGAACCAGGAGTGAGTGTCTACGGGACCAACAGTTGGCCCTGGTGTCACTTCTTCAATCTGTAGTTGTCGAAGTCTTGGTATAATTTACAAAGTGGAAAAAGGTGGCCTTGGTAGTTCCATACACCATCCCAAGATGACAGTCACCAACAAAGAGCCTCTCCAGGCGGATGTGACCTGTGACCACACCACCTCTCAGTCATACTCTTTCTCTATCTCTGTCTTTCTCTGTGCTTAGGTAATCATCTCTCTCTCCCTTCCTCTTTCATCTCTTCCCTTTTCCTGCCTTAATCTACTTTTGTTTGTGAGAAAAACACTAATTTTCTTTAAAAATTAATTCTACTCCACAAAATATGTCTAAAATATTCAAGAAGGGAAGAAAGATTCTCTTAAGAGTAGCTGCATGAGAACCGCTTCTTCCAGCATAATCGGGTTAATGAGTTCCCCCTTAGAATTTAATGCAAAGTAACTTTCACACTGATGGTGAGCTTGGAAGAAGGGCGAATAGATAACTAGCAGCGTAGTTCCCCTTGGCAACCAGGGTAAACTCTGATCCTGATTGGACAAGAACAGTTAAGGAAAGGGGAGAATGTATACGCACAGGCTTATTTGTCACCAGTGCCCTTTGGAGAGACGAGAAGTCAGGTATTGATGGAAGGAAATAGAGGGTGGATTTTGAACCTGAATTTAGTTGAGGAACTTTTCTTTGTGGACTATGAAATTTGCTACAAACCTAACTGGAAGAGTTAGAAGGCAGGAGTGACAGCCAATTCTAATAAGACCAAGAGCAAGCAAAAATCAGAGTCAGCATGTGTGAACACAGTCTGGTGGGTCCCCGAGTTGCTGCAGAAGGCCATCAACTGGAGGTGGGCCCACCTCTGCTCATTAGCTCTGAAAACCAGAGCCCAAGGAAGAGCAGACCCCAGCCAGGAAGTCTGCTGACAACAGGACAGAACCCAAAAAAATTCTGCAAGCCAGTCTGTCTTTGAAGACTGCAGACACTTTCTACTTAACATCATCTAAATTCATCTGCTTTCTCTACCTGCATGGCCTGCAGTCAATCCTTCCCACAGCTCCCTGGAACTACAGCAGAGCCTTGTTACTTTGTGTCCACATTGACCACAGGTTTCTACCTACCACCTGAATCCAGAAATGCCTTACTTTTCTGCCGGTTTTCATCTCATGTTCTCCTTTTTCTCCAGCTTCATCACGCTAACTGGAAATTCCCTTGCGCTCTCGTCTCCTTTTCCAGTTACCACATGTGGCCTCGGCTTCAGGCAAGGCGTTACCCTGCCTTCCCTGCGCACGTCATTGGTCCCCGGTCACCCTCCCCATGCATTCCCCAAGCTCTCCACCTGTGTCTGCAGGCTAGGTCCCGTGGTTGTTCCTCTGCCTCTGTCTTTGCCATAAGCCCCTTGAGGGCAGGAACTCTATCTCAGCTTTTGTGATGCTTGGCATCTGATAGGCGCTGGGTTTAAATGTTTGTTGAATGAATAAATGAACAAGATTTCCAAGTAGAAATTAATTATAGACAAGGTTGAAAATGAGAAGGGAATACATCTATCCCTAGACACTGCGTTTATTTAAGTCTTTCTTCAAATAGAATTTTCTCCTAATTTTGATATGCAATTGGGGAATTAATACCATCACTATTTGGGAAATTTGATGTTTTCGATAGAGGAAAGTAGCCCTGTGAACAAATGAGAGCTGTGAGTGATATATGAGCAGGGATACGATGAGGGGCTCTGAGACACAGAGGGGAGAGCCAGAGAGCCAGAGAGGCAGAGGCAGGGAGAGAGCGTGCGGGCGAGCGTGGGGGTGGGGAGGGAGGAGGCTCCTACAGAAGTTGTCTGCCCGACCTGGGCCTCGATCTCGCCCAGGTGCCTGGTGCCCACCCACGGCTGGTGGCTCACACCCTGCATTCTGGAGCCCAAGCCCTGTATCTTGTTCTGTCTCTCCTTTATTCTCATCCCTGGTCCGTCCCAGCACCTCACTGGCTTCTGACCTTTCCGGTTTGTTCTTTCCTTCCTGGTTCTGTGCATCCTAGGAGATACGCTCTCTATGCTTATGTTCTTGGAATCCCCCAGGACTTGAATTTATGCAGCTCTTCCTACTCCTGGATGTTTTGGGGGCACCCCAGAGATCCTCCATGTGTTATCGGGTTGGCTCCTGCTAGGGGCACAGGAAAGGAAGTGGATGGATTTTGCCTGGATGATGGGGGGAGCTCGTGGGTAGGAATGGAGGCGAGGCATGAGCTTCTCAAAGCGGGACACGGGATGAGTCAATGCATGTGTGGGAGGTGGGCACAGGGTCTGGGCATTGTGTCTGTTCCAATCACAGCTGGTGGGGAGAAAGCCCCCTGCGTGGAGGGCTGTCACTGACAGCAGGAAATAATACCTTGGTGAGAGACTGTCCCTAAAGACACTGAGAGGAAACTGAGCTGGCAGGAGAGGCAGCAAAGCCACAGGAAGAGGAGGGAGAGCCCCAAAGAACAGGAAGGGATCACCACAAATGCCAGAGAAGCTCTTCCATCAGGCCTGGAGTTGGGGGCACAGCCAGGGTCCCAAGCCAGTTGACGCAACAGCAAATGCCAATCTCCAGACATCACCCCAGGCTCAGATTTAACAAGGGCAATAGAGAGGCAGAGACCAAGGCTGAGTGGCCGGCCACAGTGGGGTGGTTGTTCTGTGTGGCCTAAGGCTGCCATGACAGTATACAGACAAACCTGCATCCACACTGAAGGTTTCCAGCAAGAGGGCAGTGTCCCATGCCCAATGCTGGATACTTGAGCTTAAAGAGGTCAGTGGCTGGGGCAATTTGGAAGACCATAGGGAACTCTCAGAGAATGGCTTGGGAAGAATGAAAAGAAGGGTGAGCCATGTTACAGGAGGTTGGAAGAAAAGCAGCAGAGCCCATGGCAAGCAGCAGAGCCCATGGCAAGCAAGAAGGACAGTACGGGCCAGAGGGCTCTGCAGAGGTATTGACACTGTCACTTTGTTAGCTTTTTGCAAAAGTGTTACTTGGATAGATGGTGCGTATCTATTCCTGGTCACACACTCCCAAGGAAGGGACCTCCCCAACCGGGACCACAGCCCAGGACTACTGCAAGAAAAAGGCACTTTCTGCATCTGTTATCTGAAAATAGTCCTTGGATCCAGGGGTCCGTGAAGGTGGCAGGGCCTCCCTGTGTCCTTTGAACTGATGTCAGCGTCTCCCCCGACTTAACACCAACGCTGCGTTTACCTGTGATCAGGCTGTGCGGGATGACGCCTCGGGTGGCAGGTTGCTTTGCTTTGGGCTGGAAGTGCAGCAACTCCACTCGGTGACAACGCGAGCTCTCCTGCTGATCTGAGGCGCTGATTGCCTGCCACAGACTTTGATGAATAAAAAATGGGAAGGCGAATTAATTATTACTTATGAAATGCAGATTGTTTGGTAGACAACTATCTTGCAAACCTTGGGGCCCATCAGGAAAGATAATAAAAGTAACCCTTGGCAATTAAGAAGGCTGAAGTTTGTGCAGCCAGGGGAGGTCTCACAAATACAGTTGCTTAGGAATGATGGCAACAGTCTCTGCGGCTGTCTTTGTGTCTTTGTGTGTGTGTGTCAGTCTATTTGAATCTCCTCCCACCCCCAGTCCCTGTCCTCGGTTTCTGACTCTCTCTGCTTATGTGGAACTTCCTCATCTTTCTCATTCCATCCTCACCTTTGGCCTCCCTGACTCCAGGCCTTTCTGTCATGGTCTCAGTCTCCTCCCTTGGTTTCTCAGGATTCCTAGCTCATGACATCTCTCTTGTGGCCTCTGCTCCTCTTGATCTTTCTGGTCTCCTTTCTCCTTTGTGCTCTCGTGCTCTCTACCATGGTCCCCTCCCGCTTGGTGTTCTTGCCTCTTCCCTGGTGTCTATGTTTCCTGGGTTCTCAGCCACCTCAGCCTGTTCTATCGCCTCATGCTACTGAGATCATCATGGCTGGGGACTTCCCATGTAAGCTGTCATGTCTCTGGTCCCTCATTCCACCAGATAGGAGGTTCCTTGAGGAAGAAGCTTTGCTTCTCTCACTTCTGTGTTCTTAGTGCCTAAGACAGTGCCTGGCCCTTGGGGACTCCACAAACCCTTGTCAACTGACTGGCCTCTTGGCCTCTCACGATCTTTGTTCTGATGTTCATTTGGGTCTCCATGGTCTGGAGTTCATCTCATGGCCTCTGTGTCTGTCTACATCTCTCAGTCATGGTCTTCCTCCCTCACTCATTGCTCTTCCTAGCGGTCTCTGTTTCTGACTGACCTGGCCTGTCCCTCAGCCGTGAGAGATGGCACCAGGCCTCATGCACAGAGCTGGCCTCATGTGCAGCCTCCTGTTGGGCCTCTCTGCAGGATCCTCCATGGGCTCCACAAAAAGAGAAGATCCATCTGCTGGAAGCAAATGGCATCAGCAATTGAGCAGCAAGGCCTCCTCTGAGTTGCTCAGGCCTCAGAGCAGCCCTGGGCAGTGACAGCAGCTTGGGCCCCTGGCTTGGTGGAGGTGGGGCCTACTGTCCTGGGAGGTTCTCGCCCTGCTTGTGGGTGGACCAGCGACCATGAGCTCTTGCTCCTGGGACTGGCAGCCTCTCTCCAGGCTGCCTAAGCTCCAACCAGATGGACCACAGGGTCCAAGCTCTGGGGAGGGGGCAGCTCTGGAGGAGCAGAGCCTGCAGGACCTGAGGGACTATGCTGCCCAAGGCTGGGGGAGGGAGATTCGGAGTCTCCCAGTCTGGGTTGAGAGCCCGGTCCACCCAGTGTGCTTGCCTCTATGCTTCCCATCTATGAAATGGGAACGGCAGCCTTTATCTTAGTGGATTATATGTGGTGATCCATAAAATCCCTGTGCATGGACTATGGTCAGCCCTCAGTGGACGGTCCACATGAACCGGTCTGCTGAAAGCAGGCACGGATGCCAGCTCTGTGGCAGCTGTGTGTATTCTAAGCAGTCAATCATCCAGGGTGAAAGAATTCCATCCTGTCCAACCCCTGCAAAGTGGTGTGCAAAGTCATCCGTTGCGTCCTTTGCTCTGGGGCTGATGGTGCTCTTCCAGAAGTTCTGTGGAGCAGACGCCGAGCCTCCCTCCTCTCCCGTCCTCCTTCCTTCACAGTTAAGATGCATTTCCTGCCCTGCAGCTTCTTGCTTGCAGAAGGGCCTGCTGGCTTTGGCAAGGGCTTCACAGACCTGGAGAAGGACCCTTGTGCTGCCAGCCCTCGAGGCGGCCCCTCCGTGTGCTCCCTTCACAGCCTCTCCTTTCAGCAAATGACAGGAAGGCCAAGATGACGCGGACTCTGCAGCGCCGAGCCAGGCGCCCACTTGAAAATACCTCCAAGGCCTTTTCCGATTTCCTGGAAGTTGACAAATGTTTCCAAGACAGCTTTTGTGACTGTGCTGGGCTGGGCGCTACCTCTCTCCCCCTTCCTCCTGCTCACCCTGCCCACTCCCCGCCAACACTCCCCTGGCCGGCCCTGGGCGGGGCTCTCACCTGGGGCGCCTCCTTGCCAGGGTCCTGCGGATCTTGGCGCCTGCAGATGCTGGCAGAGCGGGAAGGGAGGTGCGCGGCCTGCTCGCCCTGCTCCAGCTGACTCACCACCTGCCTTCGCGTTCCTCTTCCCATCCTTACATAATCCCAACTCCAGGATTAAAAATACTCCACCGAGTACCCCGTCCATCTGTCATATGCTCTCTCTTTCTCTCTCTAAATATATAGATATGATCTTATTTTTAAAATGCTTTGGAAAGAGCACCTCCATCATTCGCATCATAGCAGAGATGGATTTCCGAGTCGGTTCTGGCTTCCTCCAGAACAGCAGTCCTGGGGGAGTGAGATTTCCCCAAACCTTGAGGATCGCAGTCTGTTTCACGCCTTCCCTCCCTAATGGGTCTGCCCAGGCTCCCCAGACACCCAGCACTCTCAGAGTAGCTGCTGGTCCTTCCCACCGCCCGGGCTGGCATTCACTTTATGGGGGTGTCCTCGCCAGCCTGGGACTTAGAGCAGTGGTGTGCTGGCCCCTCTGGCCTATTTCAGGGCCCTGAGCTCAGTCACCAGCATGGGGACTCCTGCTTCCTGCACTGCCTCACCTCTCATGAGCCCGCCTACCTGTCTCCGTGCCAGGAATCCTCCCTGGACCGACAGAGGGAAGTGAAAGGGCTCATCCCTGTCCTCCTCCATGTGATACAGCCTGAGTGCCGTCGAAAGCCAGAAGGGACTGACCCGTGATTTGGCCTCACTCACTCACTCATTCTGTGGGTGCTTCTCAGGGTATGGCAGGATCAAGTACTGGGTAGATCCGGCAGATACTATCTGCCAAGAGGGTGCTGAGGATGCAGAGGGGACAGCTCATGTGGACTTGAGAACTTCTGCAGGACCAGGGACAGAGTGAGTCCAGTCTTGGCCGACACTAGTCAAGTGACAAGCATCAGAGCTCCCGGAACCTCAGTGTGCCCATCTATGCAATGGGCCCTGGGGCACCTGCCTCCTGGAGCCAGGCAGCACTCCCAGGAGTGCAGAGAGGAGGATCAACATGGGGCGGACACAGGGGTTCAGAGTGCAGGTGTCCAGAGCCCGAGGCCCCTGTGAGGCAAAAGATGCCTGTGGAAGCTGCCTCCCCGTGACCCCTGCTCCTTCATGACCCCAGCACGTACCACAGGTCATGTGCCAATGGTGCCCGCTTGCCTGACCATTCCCTCCTGGCCGCAGCGCCCTGTTGGAACTCCCAGCCCGTCCTGCCTCTTCTTCAGGGCCAGCTGTGCGGAGGCACACCTGCCTTTCCAGTCCCACCTGCCGGCCTGTCCAGTGGCTTCCCGTCTGTTAAACAGGCAGGACGAGAGCCTAGGTTTGAAGGGCATAGTTGATAGATTCGTGAAAAGCACTTACTGCAACATCTGGCGGATGCTAACTGGTCAACAGCGTTCGCTGGCTGTCGTGGTGGTAGTTGGTCCTTGGTACCAAGCGGACGCACTGCAGTCTGACTCTGTCTTCAGACCCAGTCCTCCCCTCCTGTCACTGGTGTGCCCAGATTTGCCTTTTGGATTCCTGTCCCAAGCTGCACGCTGACAGGAGAGCTGCCCAGCCCCAGGGCCTGGGAGTGAGGGCTGTCACTGTCTCTTGGCCTAAGCTCTGTGTCTGTCCCTCCAGTGGTGTGTCCCCCAGAGCAGGACCTGGTACCTTGGTGAATCTGAGAAGGGGCCTCTCGCTGTGACTGAGCCCACCCTGGCTGCCGTGCAGGGGTGGCCGTGTCTCAGGGGGAGCTCTGGCAGCCAAACCGGAGCAGGGGAGGGAAACCGCTGTTCTGAGGCCCTGACTGCATGACAGCAATGGCCCCCAGGCTGTTATATAAGCAATAAAGTATCGGTGCCTGCGAGCGGCAGCAGCCCTCGTGCCCCTGGGGAAGGCCAGGCTCCAGCGCAGGGGACTGCTCTGTGATGGCCACTCTGCTGCATGGGATGGCTTTCAGGAAGGCCTGGCGATGGCAGGCGGCCAAGAGCCGCTCCCTGCTCCCCCCCACACCACCTTTTCTTCTCCTTCCGGCAGCCGCCCCTCTCCCTCCCGCCCCTGTCCTCCCTGCCACCAAAGTCATCCCAAGGCCTGTTTGAAGCTCAGCCTTGTTTACACCATTTGTCCTGGGCTGGGACCAGGCAGCTGATGGCCCAGGGTGCTCACAGATGCACACCAGCAGCAGCTCTCCAGACCTGCAGGCGCCCGGCGCCCTCCCCTCGCAGGCAGGACCACAGGGGGAGGCGGCCGGCCGTCTCCTGCCAGGCTTCTGGAATTCACAGCCTGGCTGGGCTGGCAGGTGTCTCCCAGCGCCCAGGAGTCGGCCCCTCCCACACCCTCACCTTTCCCTCCCTCCCCTGCTCCCTCCCCTCTCCCCACTTTCTCTCCCTCTCCTGCTCTCTGCTAGAGAGGGGAGGGATTTGGCAGGGACACCTCTTTGTCTCTGAGTTTTTGTCTGTGGCCTCTCTGGCTCCTTCCCTGAACGTACAGGCTCCTGTGACCTGAGTGGTAGGATTCTGATCCCTCTGATGTGGTCCGATTCAGAAGCCATGCAGGCAGCCTGGGTCGGGGGCATCTGACAATCAAAATAATAGCCAAGAGAGAAATAGCAGCGCCCCCCCACCTCCGCCGCCCATGGAGCAGAGGGACCACCCTGGTGGCTCTGAGTGTAGACACTCGAGTCACCTCTCTTGGTTGGGCGGTGAGGCTCTGCCACCCGGGAGCGGGGCTGCTTTGGTGAGTTATGTAACCTCTCTGTACATTGGTTTGCAAAATGGGAGTGCTTAGCTCCCACCTGACGGGTTCGTTCTGAGATAAATAGGATAGCCGGGAGAAAGGTCTAGATCACCAGACAGGGGGGTTACCATCAGGCCAAGGGTCACTTAGGGTGGAACTAGACTTGGAGTTCAAGTCCCAGGTTCATTAGCTGCATTCTCCACTCCTCCCGGATCTCAGAGGCAGAATCTGGGCCCCTTAGGGAAGGACAGCCACAGAAGGCAGGCAGGAACTGGCTCCAACCATGACCACGGTGGGACCCTGCGGGCAGACGTAGAGCTGGGAGCCAAGGCAGATGCCCGACAGAGCTGCCTGGCCAATGGTGAAGCGCAAGGAAGGCTTGGGTCTCCTGGGAAGGGCTCTGGCCCAGGGACCGGCCAATGAGGGAGGGACAGGAAGTCTGGCTTAGGGACTTGAAGGTTCTAGGGGCCAACTTTGGGCTGCCAGCTGGACCAAATTGGCATGGAGAGGGCCCTGGGGCTGCCGTCTGGTGCCACAGCACAGGGCGTATTCCTGCTACTCTTTCTTCTGTGGACGGCGTTGGGATGAAGTCCTTGGGGCAGTGCGGAGCAGAGGGCAGAGGAAGGACCCCGACGCTCACTGCTGTGTCCTGGGCCTGCTCACCCTCACCACAACCCCACTGGACACCCACCAGTGCCCACCAGTGGGCAGCCTCATCTCCATCCACAGAAGCAGAAACGGAGCCTGGGGGACTTCCCGCATGTCTGGAGCATCCAGTGAGCCACACCTGGGCTCCCAGGGTCTCCAGTGGGGTGGGACAGGGCGGGACTCCACAGGAGTGCTGAGAGGCTCCTGGGCAGCCCCAGCCACGAGTAGCAGAGGCGCAGGGGCTGAGGGCAGACAGGGCACTTCAGCAGCGGACATGGGAAGGCTACTTGGCAATGGAGCACCCCCGTCACTTGGCATCGGGCTGGGACAGGAAGAAGGCGGGTCTGTTCGGCGAATGACACGTATTCGTCCTCTCTCAGGATGACTCTGTGTTTCCTTTACTCCCCTTCAACAGTGGGCATCGAATGGTTCCTTCCCCAAGTGGCAGGAGAAGTCCAGCTTTTCAGGGTCATTGTGGGAGACGAGGTGGGTGAGGGGCAGGTGGGAGGAGGGCTATGTCACCTGCCTGGCTGCCGGGCACAGAATGTGAGTTTGGTGCATTAACGTTTGTGCTAAATAACATTTTTCTAATTAACATTTTCGCATGGAAAAGTCAGGTTTTCAGGCGTGCCCTGCGCTAACCTGGGGGGGGGACAGGGTCTCTTGGGTCTTCAACTATGCAGGGTGGGTGATGGGCACGGGCCAGGATGGACCTGGTGCCCCAGGAGACAAGGAGCACGCTGGGGACCCCATGGCCTGGCTGAGGAGTGGGCTTCCTTAACTGTTCAAATCAGCTTCATGTCCCCACTCAGGGCCGGCTCTGCACCTGTCACCTCTGTGCACGTGACACCTGAGGCCCCTCCATGTGGCAAGTACTCTTCTGGGTGCTTTGACCCCTGTCTCCATGGAACTGGGAGAACAGGGCGGGGAAGCAGTTCACGGTGCCCACCAACTCCCATCCCAGAGTTCTGGAAGCTTCTGGCCGACGGGATGCTCTGCACCCAGGGACCAGGCTGTGAGCGTTACAAGGGCAGTGGCCACGTCTGTCTTGTTCCCACTGGACCTTGGTGCAGAACACGGTGCGTTGCACATTTTAAACATCCATAAACATTGTCACACCAATGAAGGAGCGAGTGAGCGGCACTAAGCTGAGACAGGAGGGGCCAGCGGGGGTGCCGGGTGGGGGCGCAGTGCTCCCGGCTCAGGGCAGGGGCACCACAGGGAAGAACGGGGCAGGGAGGGCAGGGAGCCCTGGGGCCTGCGGCAGCACCTGAGAGGGGAGGGGCAGTGGACTGCAGAGAAGGGGTGGAGGAATGGGACTCGGGTGGCGTGGAAGCAGGGGCGATAGGGGGTGCAGCCCTGTCCGGACCTGGGACAGGAGGCAGCGTGTGTCCCTCCTGGAAAGAGAAGTGAAGCTCAGTAAGCGGCATGGGGCGGGTGGGGGCTTGTTTGTTGCGTGAGTTAAAGTTTTTTGGACCAGGGAGCAGGCTGCCACCCCGCTCCACCCACGTCTCCTCAGGTCCCTTCACCAACGATCATGTCGCCCCTCACCAAAAACCTTCCATGACTCCCCGGTGCTTCTAGGGTGAAGGGTCCAACCCTTGCTGTGGTTTCTGCATGCCAGAGCCCCTTCCCCCACCTCGGTACCTGGCAGCCTCAGCACCTGGTGGGCTCAGGACCCCCTCTGCAGGCAGGCTCCCCCGCCCGGCCTCCCCTGGCCAGCTCCTGCTCATTCTTTCAATCCTGACTCCAATCCAGTCCCTTGTCAGGGAGCCTTGCTTCACCCGCAGAGCTGGCCGTGCCCCTCAGGAGAGTACCACATCTGCGCTCTCCTCCTTCGTGGCTGAAGTCACCAACCTGGATCTGTACCTGCACCTGTCCCCGGACTGCACGCTCTGAAGAGAAGGGTCAGCGCCTGTGCTGTGTAGGCCTGTGGCCCCAGGGCCCAGCGCCACGTCTGGCACACAGCAGGCTCTCCATCAGAATCTGCCAGTGAGCGGGCGTCGTGTGAAACGTTGAAGATCATTTGTGGCAAGATGAGCGTTTGGCAACAGCGAATTTCCAACGCTAGTCAGCCGGGGCCAAAGCAGCAGAGGCACCGCCCTTCGACACACACCTCCTGGAGAGGAGCCCGGCCCGCTCCTCCAGCCTGGACTCTTCCCGGCTTCCCATCCACGCCAGCAGCTGCCCGCTGGACGCTGGCCTCTGGATGTCGGTGCTGGAAAATGCTTTGAAATGCTCTTCTGGTGCATTGGACGCCCGGATGAGATCAGTCTTTCAGGCACCTAAGCCCAGACCCAGGCCTCGCCTGGCCACTTTGGATGCCCTGATGCCTTCCAGGGATGGTCAGTCAGTCACCTCGTGCCTTGGTCTTCCTCAAGGTCCCATCCCTGGACTCTCATGTGGGGGGTTGGGCGTGCAGGGCAAGATACGGCTCTGCCAGGTAGCAGGAGTGGCCCTTGGCCCTGAAGGCCCTGGGGTCTGGGTTGGGCTACCAGGTCACAGCAGAGGAATGGGCAGGGGTGGGCAGCCAGAGGCAGAGACCAGAGTGTGCAAAGGCCTGGGGGGAGGACGCACCCATTTATTTATGATCTGGTCTATATCCAAAAAGATGCCAGTCATTTCTACACAGACGCTGTGGAAGCCCACGGGCAGATCCAGAGAGGTGGCAGAGTGGCAGCAGGCACAGAAGTGACACTCGGTGCCCAGCAGCGCCTTACCATTCTCGGGGATGTGTCGTGAGATCCTGGCCACACTGGACCCCTACAATCTCCTCATTCTACAGATGGCCAGAGAGGCAAAGCCAGTGGCCCAAGGTCACACAGCTGGTCTGCAGTGGGAGTGAAGGCTGTGGTCCAGGGAGAAGGACCGGGCAGGGCTTTCCCGGGAGCAGCCCTTCTCTCTACTTTCTGTTTTATTTTTATTTTTTAAAGCATTAGATTTTTTTTTTAGTTGTAGTTGGACACGATACCTTCATTCTATTTATTCATTCTTATGCGGTGCCGAGGATGGAGCCCAGGGCCTCCGTGTGCCAGGCGGGTGCCCCTCCACTGAGCCACGCCCCCAGCCCTCCGCTCCTCCACTGAGCCACGCCCCCAGCCCTCCGCTCCTCCACTGAGCCACGCCCCCAGCCCTCCGCTCCTCCACTGAGCCACGCCCCCAGCCCTCCGCTCCTCCACTGAGCCACGCCCCCAGCCCTCCGCTCCTCCACTGAGCCACGCCCCCAGCCCTCTGCTCCACCTGACACCTGCTCCTGTCCCCACTGCAGGCCCTCGTCCCACCCCTGCTTTGTGACGTGTCTTGCATCCTTGTCTGCCCTGAGCATCCTGCACAGCACAGTAGGACCAGTTTCATCTTCCTCATGCACAAGACTGGCCCCTCTGCTGCCTGGTTCTGAAACCAAGACCCCCGTCCCACCATCTGCAGAAGAATCCACGCTCCCCACCACAACACCTGTCCCTCTTCCTGAGCCACCAGGCAACAGTCTCAGTGCAGTGTGGACCTGTGCCCATCTCAGGCTGGACCAGCCCACCTGTGGTACCTCCCCACGGGCACAGGCAACATAGCAGAGTAGTTAGGCCGTGGACACAGCAGCCTGACAGCCTGGGCTCCCAGTCCTGTTTTGCTACATTAGCTGTGCAACCTTAGAGAAGTTCTTCCCCTCTCTGGTCCTCAATTTCCTCATCTATCCTTCGGCCCTCCTTGTGGGTGCTTTTCTCATAGGGTCGGGCTTGGCATTAATGAGGAGGTGATACACCCCAGTACCCCAGTACCCAGGCACCCCAGTAGGTGCTGCTGGTACTCCTTCTCTTACTTGCTCCGCTGTCCTGGTTTGGGAGCCCCCAACTACCACCTGGACTCAGCAACGTCTGCAAGCCTCACCGTCCCAGGTAAACGCTGGCTGGCGGAAGCCCGCTGGTCTCTGTGACCCTTTGCTTCTGAGCTGGTTCCAGCTGTGTCTTTCCCAGGCGAGCGATCCTTTGAGTCATGAGACGCTGCCTTTGATCAGCGGGTTTCCTCTCTCTTTCTGAGAATGTCTTCTGTCCCCAGCAAGATGGTGAACTCCCAGGGCAGGGCCCTCTCATCTCCGGGAGAGGCGGAGCAGGTGCTCTGTAAACACTTGCTAGCTCTAGGTTTTGTGGCAGGTGTCCCTCTGCCCTGCTAAATCACTACTCGGAGTGGCTAATCCCCTGGGCCGGAGGCTGAGGCACTGGGTAGTTTCTCAAAGGCTCTGTCATATAAATGGCGTCTGAGACACGTAGTACCGTGGGGGTGGGTCAGGCGGGAGCCCAGGGGGGCTGCCCGCCAGGAACCAGAGGGCAGGACAGTGGGCCCTGGACGCTGCTGGTGCCATGGGCCAGAGGGCAGAACCAAGCTGCGATGGGTCATCTCAGCCAAGGGCAGGGACGGGGGCCAGGGGCTGAGCAGGGCGGGAGCAGACACTGGGGAGCGGTGGGTCCTTGCCCACTGCTCCTTGCTTTCTGCTCCAGCCTGTTGCCTTCTTCCTTCTCGCTGGGCATCCGCTCCCTTAAAGTGGCCCGGCCCCAGTGGACCTCAGCTGCAGTCCACTGACCTTGGGAGGGCGCTCACCGTCCAGCCCCGCAGAGGGACAGACCGTGCTGTCTTCAGGGCAATGTGATGCCAGCGCCGGTCCCCCAACCGGACCAGGCAGGGGAGCACCTGGGGACGGCAGATGAAGGCAGAGCCCGCCCAGCTGTCAACCAAGCCAGACCGCGTGGCCCAAGCTTCTGTAAGTGAAAAAGAAACTTCCAGAAGCCCTCTGAGACCCGCCCACAGGTAAGTGTCAGGACCCCTGAATCACGTCTGGGCAGGCTCCTCCTCAGACTAACGCCCGTCTTTTTGTTCCCGTTTTCCTTCCTTCCTGATTCCCAGGGCAGGTCGCCAGGCTTAATGAATGAAAAGTCCCCCATTACTGGACGGTCTGAGAGGCTGTGAAGGGCCCCTGCTCCACGCAGCCCGGCGGACCGAGGCACCGGGAAGGTCCTCGGAAGGCCACTCCTTCCAGGGCTGAGTGTCTGGGGTTAGGGACGAGAGCTGGGAACCGTGTCCCCTCCTCAGTGACTTACACCTTCCTGCTGCCATCTGTTTTACGCTCTGTATTTGCTCAACCAACGTACTCACTCACCCAACCAGCATGGAGCTTCGCCAGGCTGGGTGAGGCCCTGAGGACCCAGAGATTAAAACAGCAAGAAGGCCCTCGCTCCGTGCCAGCTGTGCAGTCAGCTGGAGGAGCAGAGCCCAGGAACTAGGGACCATTGACGTGGAAACAGGGAACCAGTCAGCAGAGGGGCGAGGGTTGGGGAGGCTGGGCCTGGGGGATCTTAGAGGACGGAAGTCTGGCTCGGCTTGAACCTTTTTAAGAAGTCATAGAGGGGGTGTGTAGCGTGGTGCCGGCAAGCCCAGTTTCCAAGCCAGAACAACTGCTTTGAAAGCTAAGCCCTGCTGTGCTTCATTAGGCAAGTGGCTCAGCCTCTCTGTACCTGGCTTTTCTCCTCTATAAAAGGAGAACGATCATCTTTATTTCACAGATTGTTATATGAGATAAATGAACATCTGTAAAACACATAGAGAAGGGCCTAGTGCAGGCAAAATATCAAAAGCATACATAAATATACACATAAAGCACGAGCATTAAGAAATATTTGTCACGCACACATGTGCTCTTATCATTTTTATTTTGAGATGTGCCAGAACTTGCCGCACAGAGAAAGGGAGGGTTGGGGACAGAGGCAGTGACATGGGAAGCCCTGAGGTATGAAAGACCAGGAGGTGGGGGATGGTGTGGTGGGACGGTGGCAGGTCTGGGGTGGGGCCATGTGTACAGGTGACACTGGGGACATCTTCACACAGTGCTAAGAGGGTGCCCCGCCCCCCCAAGTGATCATCCATATTTTTGCTGTGAACTGGTTGTGACCAAACTAACCTGATCTGATGTCCATTTGAATACAAATTCCTGCATTTGGCAAGAACCGTGGTCACTTAGTGACCCCAACCCGAGTCCCTCCCCCAGCTCCCGCCGTGGTGAAGCCCATTTTCCCGCTCTCCCCACCCAAGGCCTGTGCGCCGCTGAGCTTCCTCGTCCATCCGACCCAGGCGGGTGTGGGTGGGACGGCCGTGTGCGTCCAGCGGCGGTGGGGACTTACCTCGCCCTTGGCTGTGGGGACCTCCGGACCACCTCCTGAGTTTGGGCAGCTCCCAATCCCATGTGCTGTCTGTCCCCACGGGGAACCCAGAACGCTCCTGTCCCTGCCCTCATTCAGCCAGCCTCCTGGAGATGACCGACCGGGGCTCCAGGAGCTGGCATGGAAGGCCGGGTCCTGGCTGTGCCCCACACAGCACCCCTGGGGTTCCTCACCAGGCTGCTCTGTGGAGGGCGTTGGAAGCCCAGCCTCAAGCAGGCTCTCTGGCTACTCACCATCTTCTCTGCATAAACACCTAGAGTCGACTTCCAGGACTAACACCCCAAAGCCCTCTTGATAGGCCTTACAGACACTTGCGGGCTGTGTGTCCTTGGGCAAGTTACTCGACCACTCTGTGCCTCAGATCCTTCCTCTATCCATGAGATCAGAACAATAACTACCTTGTGGGCTTGTTCCAAAGATTCAATGAGACATTTTGCCCATTCCTTGGCGCTTATAGTAAGCCCGCAATAAAGATTAGCTATTATTTTCATGAAATCTGAAAAAAATAAAACAAGGAAAATGCCCTTGTTACTAACGAGGCACAGAGGAGTGAAGTGATTTACCCCAAAGCCACGGAGCGAGCAAGGGAGGAGGTCTCCGGCTTCCAGATCCCAGACTCTTCCCACCCTCCTGCAGCGCCTGGCCGTGTGCACGCGCACACACGTGCACGTTCTTTATTGCATAAAGCCACTGTATTATGTGGGCTGTCAGATATCCTATTAAAAAGCAAAGTGAAAAAAACAGAAGCTTCTTCCTCTGCCTGTGCTTCTGCTGATTACAAAATTAAATTAAGCTCTGTGGCTGCTGCCGCTGTTTGATGGGGAACACAATGAATTGCTCTTCGCCTCCCCGGAGAAGTCCCAGGGAGGTGCTGGGGGAGCTCAGCCCAAGACAGTAATTCTCCCTCCCAATGCCCGGGGGGCAGAGCCTTCCTCTCTAGAAATGTTAAGCCCCTGAACCGGGCTGCCTTTTTATTAGGTTAATAAAACACCAGGCCTATCAAGCCCCAGGCTCGTAAAGGTCAGTGAGTCACGTTGGCGAGCAGGGGCGACGGCGGCTCCCCAGAGCCCCGGAGAGGGAGGGGGCTGCCCCACGCCAGGCTGGCACTGACTCTGGGGCCAGGACCCGAGGGGCACGCTGGTCACGGAGGGCAAGAGGCACGGGAGGTCTCATGGGACTCCTGGCCTCATGGTCTCAGCAGAGCAGGGTCCCCGGGAGGGGTGGGGACCAGGAGAGGGCTGACGGAAGACAGAGCCGGTGGGGGATGGGCTCTGGGTCTGACGGGCAGGTGGGCGGGAGAGTTGAACCAGGGCATCAGCAGCGGGTTAGGGTCCCTGGCCCGGCAGATGGATGGGGCCTTGTTCCGGCTCACAGTCTTGTCCCTGCACCTGCCTGTGCCCCTCCCCAGGTGGCGCCTGCTGCCCTGGGAAGCTGTGTGCATTCCTGGCTTGGACGACAGCTGTTCATCTCTCAAAGGTCTCAGGGCGACGGGGCTCAGCTGGGTGGCTCTTCTGCTCCTCGTGATGTGCACAGGATGCAGGGAACCCAGGTGCACCCTCGCTGGAAGGCCCCCGGCTCCTCACAGCCAGCCTGTCCCACCTCCAGAGGAGCCTCTCTGGGTGGTGAACGAGGACACTGCCCACCCCTGGAGGCCTGGTGATGGGAACCCACAGCCTCACTTCTGCTGCCTCCAGTGGGTCCAAATGGATCAAGAGCCAACTGTCAGGGGAAGAGTTTGCCTATCCAAGGAGGACAGTGAAGACCTGTGGCCATCTTCATCCAGGCTGAGACTGGCAGCCATCTCCTAGCAACAGCGTGGTCCCCAGGGCTGGGCCCCCCCACTGGCTTCCCCTTGCTCTGGCCTCCAGGGGTCTGACTCCTGCCTGCCTCTCCAAACCTCCTCTAGGGCCTCCATCATGCCATGACCTCCCACCCTCAGGTCTTTGCTCTTGCAATTCACGCCCCCAGGGGGACTCGCCTGCCACTCCTTGCTGGCCCAGCTCCTTCTTGTTCTCTGGGTGTCACCAGTGTGACAACATGCCAACTCCGTTTTCATTTAGTCAGTCAGCAAACATTTACTGTGCAACTACCATGTGCAGGGCACCATCTAGGGCCCACTGTGCTTGGCTGTAGTGAAGTCTGTAATCTTATTTTATTTGCTTTTCCTCTCCATTGTCTCTCTTCCCCACGGAAGGAAGATGGGTCTGACTAAGTTTCCCTCAGCATACAGTCCAAGGCCCAGGAAGCCCCTTGAGCATGTGCTACTTGAATGCATGTCACGCAGCCTTGTGACCTTGGCCAAGTGACCTCATCTCCCTCGGCCTCAATTTCTCCATTCCTTCCGTGGTTTGTCGAGTGTGCCTACCTCACGGGAGAGTGGCAAGGGTGAAGAAAATGCCTTCAACCCCTGTGCCCGTTGGGCATGAAGCAAAGCCTCCAGCCGCGTTCCTGGGCACGCTCGCGATCATGATCAGTTCATGAAGCAGGCTTTTGGCTCTGCCGGGCCAATGCTGAATGGTGAGTTTCGCGAGCGTGCGGGCCGTGGCTGGCAGCCGCATCCGAAGCACCCGCCTTGGTGCCCGGCGGTCAGTTAAATTTGCTAAATCAATGAACCTGGAGAGGCTGGTGTGGGCTGCATCTGCTGTCCTGCAGCAGCGAGCCCTCCTGGCTGGTGTCTAACGTAATTCAAATTCTAGAAACATCCCCAGCATGTGGATGCCCTTTCTACTGTGGAGCTGTCTGCTTGCCACGGGGCCTGGTCATGACATCGGCAGACCCCCATGTAGGCGGGGCGGGGAGGCGCTGTGTACGTTTTATCTTGTTATTAGTTATTAGTAGGGTTTTTTTTGTTTTAAGGATAATAACCGTCACTTGCTGGGTCGTTACTTTTGCCAAGTACTGCTTTGCAAACCGTTTAATCAGGTCAGTAAGCCTCGGTCGTGACTGAGGCTCAGGGAGGCTGGGTAACTCCTGCGCAGCTCGAGGGTCAGAATCTGATTCCCTCTTTGTCGGTTCAGGTCCTGGTCCTCCTGAGGCACCCCCAGGGCCTCTGTGAGCACCTCTATTGTTGTGCTCTGCCGGTTGCCCTGGGGCAGGGCCAGCTTCCTGGGTCTCTAGCCTGTGCAGCCACAGGACCCCACACCGGGAAGGTCTCCACACGGGTCTTAGGGCTCCAGCATCGCCATCTTGCAATCCTTGATCTGAACGAGCCCATGCTTTCCTTCTGCACCATGCTGTCCCTCTGGGTGAAAGGGTCCAGGCAGGCCCTGCTCAGTCAGTCCCTCCCACCTCTCCAGGCCTACCCAGGCTTCTGTCTTCAGAAGGGGCAGAGACGCTGGCCCTCCCAGAGGAGACGCGCACCTGCAAATCCCAAGACGCCCCTCTGCGCTGGCTCAGCCCGCGCCCGGCTCCCCTGGCTGGCTGCTCTGCCAGCCTCCTGGTGTGTAAATGTTACGGCTGCAGAGGGCAAACACGCTGGCCCCGAGCCGGCAATTTCCATTTACCTTCCCCTCCGGGCACAGATCAGTGAGCCCAGGAGACCGGATGCAAATTTCAGCCACAGGGTCCACACCAAGAAGCGCTATCTGCGGCTGCTGGGGGGCTTGGCGGCATGGAGGAGGAGCAGGGGCCCACTGGCTTTTAGAAGAGGACAGGAACCCTGCGGGGCTGACTCTGGGGGTCCAGAGTCCCTTTGCCAGGCCCTGGAGTGCCCACGAATGAGGCGCCCCCACAATTTCCCTCCTGGGCGCAGTCCTGGTTCTGCCCCCAGGTGAGCTCAGCTGACCTTCCCCAGGTCCTCCGTCACACCCCCGGGGCCAGGGGAGAAAGGGAGGCACCAGGGTGGGCTTCATCGCTGTGTCAGTCCTGGGACCACAGCAGGGAGAGAAGTCAGGGGAGCGCCCACGGCTGACCATCCGGGTTCATGGAGGGACCTGTCTCAGCACTGGGAGGAATGTGCTAGAAAACCCCGCTGGGGGGCTGGGGTTGTGACTCAGTGCTCGAGCGCTTGGCTAGCGTGCCTGAGACACTGGGTTCGAGTCTCAGCACC
This sequence comes from Sciurus carolinensis, assembly GCF_902686445.1. Classification (NCBI taxonomy): domain Eukaryota; kingdom Metazoa; phylum Chordata; class Mammalia; order Rodentia; family Sciuridae; genus Sciurus; species Sciurus carolinensis. Next base: position 181,939,505 of record NC_062213.1, read on the forward strand.
ACATAAAAACAAATAAAGCAAAGGTCCGTTGACAACTAAAGAAATAAAATAAAACCCTCTAGGGCTGGGGAGTCTGGGGAGCAGCAAAGGAGAGGGACCTGCTCCGTGGAGAGGCGACTGCCTGAGGCACAGAAAGCGTGTTATTCCCGGGACCTGAGGTCCCCAGAGAAGAGCGCCTCGAAGGTCACTGTGGAGGGCGCTGTTCATTCCGAATCTTCGCTCCCCAGCCCCGTGCCCCTCCCTGCCTCCCCCTCTGCCCGGCTGTGAGCTCCTTTCTGCCCTTCCTGCCTCTTGGCCAACAGGGTGGCTCCTGGTCCTTCTTCCCGTCCACCTGCTTGGCTCATCTCTTCCTGAGTCTCTGCCTCCTCTCTGGCTGATCTGATCTGGTCTGTCCTGTTGATCTGGTCCTGGCCCCTCACCCCTGGCCCCACCAGCCTCCCATACCCGACGCTGTTTCCAAAACTGCACATGGGATTTTTCCTGTTGCCAAGTGGTTTAGGGACCTGGCTCAGCCCAAGAAATGCTGAGGAGCCCGTGCCGCCTTAGAGTCTGGTGGCTATAGGCAAGTTCCACCCAGTACCCAGGCAACTGTTTTGGGGACATGTTCTGCCTGGTGGCTTGGGCTGTACCTTGGTTTCTGCTCCCCTGCCCAGGTCTTCTTGTGCCATAGACAGGCGCCCAGGCTCTGACTCACTCCTCCTCTGCCTGTCCGTCCCCACTTGTCCCTGCTGCGTCCTTCCAGGACTCCAGGGCAACTCCGTCTCTGCATCTTCCTCTCTCCAGAAGTCGGTCTCTGGTTCTGAGGTCTGCCTCTGAGCTTAGCCTTAGAGTCTACGCTCCTCATACCATCTCTGTCTTCTTTATGTTTCCGTTTCTGTTTAGCATACAACCTTTACAAGATGCCAAAGACCAACTGCAAGGGGAACCCCGGAGCCCGTTCTGGAAGCCAGATTGCCCTCGGACAGCTTGGGCCTAACCTGGGACGCTGGGCCTGGCCGCCCCCACCCCTGCTCCTGTTGTCTTTCATGTCACGTTGAGGAAGTTTCTTGAACTCCTAGTGACACTGCTGTCAGGGCCCGACTTACCAGGAGAGCATGAATAATTAAAAGCTGTAGCGGAGGCTTGTTCCGATTTAAACTGTATTAGTGTTACCAACTGTCCTGACCCATTTAATATTCATGCCATTCTTGGCTCCTTTAAAGAGTGGGGAGTTTGCTACCTGATTTAAATTGTGCCTGTCAGTTTCGATTAAAGATCAGGTTGACCACAGTTGCAGGGAAATTAAATGAACATTCTCTTAAGCAATATCATAGAATTTAATGTAGCAATTAATATCTATTGCAATGTGCTGCCGTCACAAGCTGCTCGGAATGGATCCGAGGGCTCCTGGGGGTGGGGGAGGCCGGCAGCGCCCCAAATTCTGGATTCTCCAGAAATGAGGCCTCACGTGGACCCCTCTCTAACCGGCTTCTGCCTCCAAGGGGCAACACAGGGAACGTCTGTTGTTTTTCCAGACTTGGCTGGAATCCTACAGCCATTTCCCAGCCCAGATTTGGGGAGACTGAGGCACGGGGCATCAGAGGCTCGTTCAAGGCCAGCTTTGATCTGTTTCAGGGATGGAGCAATGGACAGCCCCCGGGCCCGGCCAAGGGAGACGCGGAAGAGAATGGGCAGAGCTGTCGGGCTCTGCATGGGGATTGCCGCGGGAGAGGTCAGTTAGGGCTCAGGGAGTGGCAGAGAGGTTTCCGGGCATGGGCTGAGGCCGATGGTCAATGGCCCCTGCCTGGACAGCAGCCTGGGTACGGCGACAGTCAGCCGGGAGCCCTGTGGGCGGGCGCCCCGCCTGCTGGAGGCTGAGCGGCACGGAGCAGGCACATGACGGAGTCTGAGCCTTGGTGTCCTCATCCAGGAGATGGGACGATCGCCCATGGGGAGGCCTGGGTTAAACGGGTGGTTCACGTGATCCGTGGCTCAGGGCTCGCTACCCAGGGGTTAGGAGCGTGGCCCCGCAGCCGCGAGGCTGGACTCGGATCCTGGCTCTGCTGCTCCGTGGTGCTCACCACCTCCTGACTCAGTCTCCCCCACGGCAACATCTTCATAGCAATAACCCCTGGCCTCCTGGGGTTTCCACGGCGGGTAAATAGGTTCATTAGGCCAGTGTTCAGAGCAGGACGGGGTCCAGAGGGGTGCACACTCGCATGCCAGCGGTCAGGACAAAGGGGACGCCACCATGCTTGTCCTTGTGATGTGAAACTGCTGTACAGGGTCACAAACGTGAACCCTGGCTTGATTCTCCCTGTTCACATCACCTGCTTCTTACCAGGCGCTCACGACGTAGGAAGCACATGTGTCTTATGGCGGCACTACGACGAACAGCGCTGTCCCCACCCCAGTCCAAGAACGGGAGGACCCCAGCCACAGACACGGGGCTGCTTCCCGAGGCATAACCCCCCTCCTCGGGAGCGGCAGCTGAATTTTGGGTCTGACATTCCCTCATTTTCGACCTTCTGACAAAGTCCGCTGCCTGCTGCAGTGTTGCCGCGGCTGGCCCACTTCCGGGGGCCCTGGTGTGGCAGCGAGGCTGGAACACACGCTGTGGGTCCTGGCTGGGGTGGCAGTGCCCCTGTCGGAATGGCCTGCGCATCTGTAGGTGCACAGGGCAAGGGTTTCTCTGGGGGAAGGACCTTAGGGTGAATCACAGGGTCTCAAAGTCCCTGGCCCCCGACTCCAGCCCTGCTTTTTATAAAGTCACCAGGTCCCTGGATGTGTTTCCTACACCACAGTGACATCAGGTCAGGTCGGTCCCAGTGCCTCTGGAGCCCCAGGCAGAGGTGTGGACATAAGGACCCCTCAGGGCTCTCGGTATGCTGGGTTCTGTAGACCAGTCCAGCCCTTCTGCTGCTGCCCAACTTGGCCGGCTCTTTACACCCCAAAATCGGCCCCTCGTCCCCACTGTCCCGGCCCCAACCCTCCCCCGCGTCACCGCACCCTCGCAGACTTCCTGCATGGAGCACATCACTCATCTCCGTCCTGTGACCACATTTGACTTTGCCCTGAGCAGCACGGCAGTGGAAGGTGGTTGTGACGGCTTCCACGTGACCGCTGAGTACACTGGTTTGCAGAGGTGAAATGGTCGGCGCCAAGGTATTCACTCAGCAGGGCCAGAGCCGGGCTCAAACCACCCCGAGCCCTGGAGCCCGGCTGCTCGGCAGACGTGGGGTGGCGGAAGAGGCCCCACCTCCTGGAGAGGAGGACAGGGAGGAGTGGACCTGCTCGGCCAGCTCTGAGCACGCCTCCCGCCCCGCCGTGCTGGAGCCCGCGCCCCTCCAGGTGGCTGGAGGCCCCCTCAACTTATTACGTTGGTTCCTGCCCAGGAGGGGTTGGGAAAGCAGAGTGGGTCTCAGAAGAGCGGTCCAGGGACAGGGCATTTTCTGGATGCTTCCAGGTCTCTCTGGGGAAGAGGGTGCCCTCTCTGGTCTGTGCAGGATGTACTCCCAGTGATGGGGGAGGAGTCTCAAGCCATGACAAGACCCTTTAGGACCCCCCCTTCAACTCCCTGGAGCAGATTCCAGGACCCCAAGAGCCATTCAGATAGGAATCAGCTTCTCTCCATTTACATGTGTCCATGGGAAGAGCCGGCCCTGGCTGGCTGACCCCAGGCCTCCCCTCTGCTGGACTGTGAGGCTGAGCAGTGAATGGTTCTGAGACTTCAGGGAGAACAAGAATCACTGGCCTTCTTGCTAGAATCACAAATCCCTGGGCCACCCACCGGATGTGTGGTTCCAGGTCCTCGAGGTGGAGCCAAGAATGTGCAGTTCTAGCAACCTCGGTGGGCAGGGCTGCTGCTGGTGGAACAGTCAGGCCAGGCCAGGCTCTGCTGCATTAATAACTAGCCCTGCAGCAGCTTAACACAGCAAGGCTAGGGTTTGTGCGCCTCACGGTCTGCTACGTCTGAACAGCAACTCTGGGATTCCTCCGCGTGTGACTCAGGGACAGTCTCCTCCCATCTGGGATTTTGCCAGTCACAGCACATGGCCTCCAAGGTCACTGATGAACAGAAAGAAGGGGCAAGATAATGGCTCCCCCAGGGGGCCTTATGGTGTGGCCTAGAAGTGATGCATATTGATTTGCTCACCAGCCATTGGCCAAAACCCAGTCCAACGGCGCCAAGTTAACTTCCAGGGAGCCAGGAAGAAGAAATGGAAGTGGGATTTGGTGAATGCGTGATGTGGTCTCTGTCACAGAACGTGATCCTTTCTGGGTGCACTACGAATAAATGCCAAGTTTCTGTGCCTCAGGGCTAAGGGCAAGCGGCTGGCTGCAGCCTCCCTCGGTGTCTCTAGCCCATTTTGAAAGAGGTTGCCCTTTTGTAGCTCAGTCATACTCCACAGCACACTGTGTACCCGTCCTGTCCTTGTGGGGGTCTACAGGGCTGTGGGATTCATCTTTGAGCACAAAGTTGGTTGAAGAAGGTGTTTTGGAGACCTCCGTTGGGCTGAGTTAGATAAGATCTGTAATTGAGTGGTGATGTCTGCCATGGGATGGGAGGAGCTGGTGTTAGCAGGAATGCCACACACTGCCTTCCTTGTCAAGGCCACTATTAGGACCAAGTCTGGCTTTACACAACCCATCCCCATGTCTACAAGTTCAAGCCTATTCTGCTGAAGAAAGAGTGATATATGGATTTGTAGTGACTTTTGGTATATAATAAAAGAATCATCAATGTTTGCTATTATCTCAGTCCTTTTCCCATCTTGGTTGGCTCAAGCTTCTGTATCTGTATCCTCTCATGCTAAGGTTTTCCAGTGTTGAATTCAATTTTATTGATGGGAACTGATCAACACACAGTAGAGCATTCTCTCCCCTCCCTCTGCATACACTCTACCTCTATTAATGTGGCCGCAGACTATATTACCTTTTTGGTATCACACTAGTGAACACACTGATCAGTTGTCTAAACCTCACAAACCTGTCTCATATATATTACAATCAAGCCCTATGTCTCAGCCTCCCTATCTTTGTTCAGATTTTCTTTACCTAAGATTAGGACCTTGCATTTACTCCTATTTTATTTTATCTTGTTCAATTCACTTTCTAGATTGTCACGGTCCCCTTTTTTATGCCATGAATGCTCTTTTGTCTGCTCTTAAATTGACTTTTCACAGTCAGTGTGAAGCCTGGGTCAGCTCACAAAGAAACCTGAGCTGTAAGACTAATACTCACAATCCTCTGCCCAGCGCTCGCTGTGTCTAGCACGGTACGCTCTCCGTCCGTGATCTTGCTTGGGCTTCAGGGAAGTATCATGAGGTCCACGTCCAGCACCCCCATTTTATAGGTGGAGAATCTAACCTTGGTGCCGAGGTCTCACAGGTAGGAAATGCCGGGGCTGGGGTTCAGAGCCACGTCTTTCTGAGGCTGGTGTTATGCATCTAGCCACCGCACCACACTGCCAGAGCAGAAGGGAGGCCAGGGCAGAACCGGCCACATCCCTGGGGCTGTCAGTCACAGACGGAATGGACTCCAGCTGGTAAACAGAAAGGAATTCACCACAGGAATCAGGTGGATGGCTGAACCACTGGGGCGGGGGTGTTGGGGGGAAGTGCCAGCAGAAATGTCCTGCCAAGAAGTCCAGCTGTCCACCGCAGGCCTGTGGCCCCACCTCCCCCGCACTCAGCACCCCTGTCCGGGGACTGGCTGGTGCCTAGCTAGTGCCCAGGGCCCGGCCTTGGCCAGAGCTTCTCCAGGAGCCTGCATCTGCCTCCACCCGGGGCTCTTTCCCCCGGCACGTCTCCTCGGGCCTGTCCTCTTGTGAAACTTAGGCCATACGCCAAAACCTCAGCCGAGGGGTCGGAGGAGCGCGTGCCCAGCTCTCCGGCTCCCCTGTCTGGGAAATCGCCTACCAAGGGCGCGTGTGAGGACCCTGCCCTGCTTGGGAGCCTCTGGGGAGTCGAGGGAATTCCCTGCCTCCTGGTCTCAGCCCGAGCCCCTGTCCCGCTCCCGGGCCTCTCCTTTGGTCGGCTCTGATCCCTCAGGCTGCCTGGCGTGGCCTTCCATGGCCTTCTAGAACCCTGTACACCTGCCTCTGGCGGAAACAGGAGCACCGTGTGCGGGGTGCACGTCTCTGCCCGGCTGGCCTCAGCCCTGATGCGGGACGGGCCCAAGGGCGTGTCCACATCCCAGGTGCCCAGGACCCAGGCTGGCCACGGCCCTGCCAAAGCACAGGAGGGGGTGGGGGCGTCTGCAGAAGGCGCCCTCCTCCCTGGGGCTTCCAGAAAAGCTTGTCCTGTGGGAAGAGCAGGGAAGGTCGCGCAGTCTGGGCGGGAGGGTGGTACCCAGGACGCCGCCCACCCTGGGGCACCGCAGAGCCTCAGGCTGAGGGCACCAGAGGACCACGGGTCCAGGCACGGGGCGCCCAGGACAGCCCACAGCAGCGAGCCTCCTGGAAAGGAGAATGGCCCGGATCCTCGCCGTCTGCGCGTGGCTCCCGAGGCCTCGGGCTGCTCCCAGCGCCATGACTACCTGCATCCACGCCGTGCCGGGCGCTCCGTGCCTGCCTCCAGCACCCGCCCCGAGGTTTACCTTCTGCTTGGGGGTTTTTGCGGTGCCCCCAGGGCCTGTTCAGGCTTTTGGTCCCAAGTGACAGAAACCACCTCAAAATGTAATCAAGAGGGACTTTTTTTTTTATCACTCGAGCGTGTAACTGTGGAGGTCTTAGAGCTGGAACCAGGTGCCGCTGGTCTCCCTCTCCTCCCGCTCCCCTCGCCTGGGTCTCTGTCTCTCCCCTCCACCTCTCCCACTCCACTTGGCCTGTCTTTGTGTCCCCGTCGTCTCCCCTTATCCCAGCGAGCGTCAAGAAACCCGCCCTGGCATTTCCCATTCACAGCGTGACCTCCAAAGGGACAGAGCGCTTGTCCATGGTCAGCCCACTAAAGCCACGCTGCTGGGGAGCAGGAGAGCCGTACCAAAGAGTGGCCGCTGTTCCCTGCGGGGTGCACGGGACACAGGAAGTGCACCTCCTTCCTCCAGCTCTCAGCGGGAACCCTTGTGGATCGGGAGCTCCTGTGAAGTCCCCTCCGGTTCCCTGTCCTAGCCTGTGAAAAGTGAAGCAGGCCCCAGGATGGCCCAAAGTCAGAAGGCCGAAGTTTCCCACTCCAACCCAATCTATCTTAAAAGGAGCTTAGGAACAGGACCAGCTGGCCTTGCTTGCCACTGGCCGAGGACAGGGGACGCCGGAGTGTGCCGCCCCTGCTCCAGACGCTCTCTACCAGGACGGAGTGTAGCCTGGAGCTCCCAACACCAGGCAGAGCGAGAGTCGGGAGTGGGGAGCTCATGGTGACCTGCGCCCATGCTGGCCTGTCCCTGGGTGTACCGCTGGCTGCAGACTCTCAAGACACATCTTTTTCAGGGTCCCCAATTCTTCCAGGGGCCATTTCCCAGGCAAGATCACAGCTTTGGGTCAGCACGTGGGTCTCTAGGCACCTTATTATTTAACATCAGTCCATCATATCCAGACTGCAGTGTCGCAGGGACCTGCTGTCCCACAGGTGACTCGGAGACGATGCTGCTGCTCGCTCAGGTCAGGCTCTAAGGATGTCCTCAGCAGCCGATGGCCTCTCCTCCTGCCCCAATTCACCCGGCAGTCAAGTGTGGAGGGGCTGGCAGGGACAGGGCCAGAGCTCTTGTCTGGCCGGCACCGCCTGAGGACGCTTCCTGGAAGCGTCTAGAACGATGGCAGGGGTTTGGAGTAGCTCCTGGCTGGCTGCACAGCTGCTAATGCAGAAACCCTGATGCGAGGCTCCCCTCTTTATCAGTTACAAGGATCCCCAGATGTGACGAGGTTGCTCCAGGACAGCAGGGGCCCCCAAGTGGGGCTGGCTCCTCACTGGAATGGGTGGTGAGGACAGCCACCACCCCTGGTGCCCCGGGCACACCGCCCGCGAAGACAAGAAGCACAGAGGTGGTCTCTGTCCTGCCCTGTCCTCGGCAGCCTCAGGGCTCAAATCCTGGACGCTTGTGACCAGTGTCAGGAGAAAGGAAGAAAGGAAGCCTGCTCCCAAATGAACAGACAGCCTAACTGACTCCGGAGTCGGCGAGTCGTGGAAGGCGTTTTAAAGTCCTATCAGAGGTTTGCCCTTGACCTCTTGGGTCAAGTTCAGTCTGGTCTTCCAAGCCCACCACAATCCTCCTGTTGCTGGAGGCCGTACCCACTGGCGTCTCGAGATCTTCGGGGTGTGGGTGGTGGTCTGGAACTGCATCCAACCTTTTCAAGAGAAGGGCGCTGTGGCTGATGAGTGACTGATGAGTGACGTCTGCCACAGGCAGCCGTCAGAGGCTGGTGAGCACATACTGACTGGGCTCCGACTTCCTGTCCCGAGTCCAAGAGCTGAGTCCACTGTTTGCCTCCTCCTACCAAGAGAGAGTCAGGGTCCCTGTGACCAGAGGAGCGCTCATGTTACTCCTGACCAGGGTGGAGGGAAAGCCTGAGGTCCGGGGCTCGGGAGGAGAGTCCACTCAGGGCCTGTTGGACTTGGGTTCATGTTTGTGTTCTCTCTCTCTCTCTCTCTCTCCCTCCCTCTCTCTCTCTCTCTCACTCACTCTCTCTCTCCCCCCTCTTGTCTCTCTCTGTCTCACTGCAGCCCTACCCCCTTCTCCAGCCCCCAGGAGGGCAGACCACATACAGCTACCCCAACCTGCAGCACCTGGTCTTCTGAGCTCTCCTTAGGGCGGCCGGTGGGCTTGAGGAAGCCACGGTGCAGTGTTTGGAGCATCCTGTGGGAAGCCTGGCCCCAGAGGCAGGAAGGCTCATCCAGAAGTTTCCGAGTCCTGGACTCAGGGTGCACTGGCTGTAGAGCCTTGGGCCTGAGCTCCTCAGCATTGGAAGGTTGCAGAAGCCTTGGCTGGTGGTTTTCTGGGGCTTTCTCATCAGGTGCAGAACCAAATCACTTTTTGGTCTTGAATGCACAAAGGGGCAGAGGGGGACCTGATGTGGATTCAGGGGATTGCGCCCAGTGCGTTGCTGGTCCCTCCAGTTTTCACAGGAGTTGCAGGCCCTCTGGTTGTTCAGCCCCGGCCCTGATTCTAAGAAGCCTCCTCAGTCGGCGTCTTCTGGTTCCCACTCTGCAGCACTGGACTAAGCCAGCAGGGACGCTGCCCCAACCGCAGGCCCTGGCTCGCTCCTCCTGACTCTCCTTGCTCTCTCCTGCTCAGGACTTGCTTCCTGCCTCCAGGCCTACGGCTTCGCCCCCTGTTTTGCTTCCTCCCATCAAACTCCAGCCCATTCCCAATGTGCAGTTACCACCAGCCTCATCTACACAGGGCACTACCACCTCAACAGGGAGCATCACAGCCTCATCTGCATGGAGCACCACAACCTACACAGAGCACCACAGCCTCATCTGCATGGAGCACCACAACCTACACAGAGCACCACAGCCTCATCTGCACGGAGCACCACAACCTACACAGAGCACCACAGCCTCATCTGCATGGAGCACCACAACCTACACAGAGCACCACAGCCTCATCTGCACGGAGCACCACAGCCTCATCTGCATGGAGCACCACCTCATCAACAGGGAGCACCACAGCCTCCTCTGCATGGAGCACTACAACCTACACAGAGCACCACAGCCTCATCTGCACGGAGCACCACCTCATCAACAGGGAGCACCACAGCCTCATCTGCACCGAGCACCTACCTGATCGCTCCTAGATGATGGGAGCATGCATACTCCCACAGGGGCCTCTGGGAAGGGGTTGGTACCTCACTCTTTCCCAGGGTATGGCAATTCTTTCTTTAAAGCAAAGTTCCATTAGGTCATTGATACAAAGGACCAGGAGGCACAGGGACCACAGGCTTTATGTAAACCCACAGAGGGATGTGGCCGTGAGGCTGTATCTGCAGACATCTGGTGTCCAGGACGAGGGAGCGGAGGACCTGCTCTGGCCCTTCCCTTGCCTGGGGTTTGACGTGGACAGGCTTACATGGCAAAGGCCATTGCAACAATTCTGGAGAGGTAGCATCACAGCCCCAGCTTACAGATGGGAAAATGGAGTCAGAGGAGGGTTTGTATGCCAGGTCCAAGGTCACCCAGGTATTAAGTGGCCGAGATGAACTTGAACCCAGGCAGTCTGACCTGGCTAAATTGGCTGTGGGGAGAGCAGGACAAGGCTAGGCACTGGGGCTCTCTCTGATCCATTTCTGGAAAATTCTTGCATTGTACTGAGGGCACCATGGAGGGCCTGGGCTGCTCGGGAACAAACCTCTGAACTCCCCCAGGTCATAGGCAGGTCTGGGAGGCTTATAAATAAAGGAACTGGCTCGGCAGGGAGCATGAGCAGGTGTCTAGGTACAGGCTGTTCAGTAGTGAACCAGCTTGCAGTCCTGTCTCCTCCACATCCCAGCTGGGTGACCTTGAGCACGTTACTTAGCTTCTCCAAACCTCGGGGCCATCATTGCAGGTGGTGTAAGAACCATGGTGGCTGCTTTGAGGATTCAGTGAGCTAAAGTGTGAGGAACGGCAGGCGTGGAGGTGGCTCCCTAAAACTGCCCTGACTGCAGCAGGAAGCTTATCCCGGGTTGGTCCCATCTCACTGCCACTGCAGAGGGGAGGCTGCACCCAGGAGCCCTGTTCAGGGAGGGGAAAGGGGCCCGAGCTGACCGCTGCCTCTGGGTTTCCCTCGCGCAGCTCCTAAAGGCACAGGACGTCCTTCTGCCCTGCTCCAAGGGGCCTTACGAGTGTAATCACTCAGTTTAGCAGGAGCAGCAAAGAGTCTCAGGGTACAGGAGGCGTTGCTGGCGGTGAGTGAGCGGGCTGCAGGCACTGCCTCCGGAGACCCTGCAGGAGACAGCCCATTCCCAGCCGCCCCTCCACTGCCTGCCGCCCTGCACCTGCCTGACGGGCTGGGACCGGCCCACTGCCCAGGGGAGAGGGGGGCAAGGCCGGGCTCTCTGGGTACCTGGGACCCGTTTCTGAATAACCCTTTCAGGAAAAATGCTGAGCGGCCTGGGCTGCTCATGGAGAGCTTTGCAGGCCCTCTGAGGTCCTGGGCAGGTGCTGGGGAGACAGACAGCTCAGGGCAGAAGCAGGGGTGTGCCTTCTTGTGACCCCCAGTAAGTCAGGAACGAGGCAGGGAGCTCAGTGGGAATCGCCTCAGCCCCTCCTCCCTGCTTGGTGGTCAGCCGGTGGCCTGGGTCTTTATTTCCCTAAGAAAACAGAAGCAATCAGAAGTGGACTTCACAAACCCCCTCCGCCATCTCGCCAGGCCTGAGTCTGCTCCCCCGCGGTGACCTGTCCTCTCTCCTGGGAGGGTGGGGGAAGCACCTGGCTCCTGTGCATGGCCCACCCATACTTATCCACTGGACTTCATCCCTTCGAACCTACCCAAGGACAGTGTCCGCAGGTGTCCCCTAGGTCGCCTGGATCATTCGCAGCAGAAACACAATGTTCGATTACAGATCTGATCTTTGAAACCCCCTCTCTGGCCTCCCTGGTGCAGACGGCCCAGGCCTGTTTCTCTGCTACTCTCTGCAGAAAAGCTCGTGGAGAGAGTGCGGGCCTCTGTCTCCTTGCCCTTTCCTCCCTCTCTCGAACCCGCGGCCAGGCTGGCGGGACCCCTTCCTGCTGCACAGCACTGCCAAGGTCTCTGTCCTCCTCCGCCCCACGCCACCAAACCCTCTGCAGCCCTGAGCGCCTTCCTGGCCACACCCTCCCCCTCGGGGCCTCCTTTCCTCCTCCAGGAGTTTGGGTTCCTCTTTGCAGGCTCCCTGTCCCCTCTGGTCCCCAGAGTGGAGTTCCAGCTTCAGATGGTCTTCTCCTCCTCTGTTCCAAGTCGCTGCACAATTCCTTCCACTCTGTCCTGTCCACCTTCCCTGCCCTCCAGGGCTCCCCATCCCTCAGAAGCCGACCCTAAGCCCACAGTGGCCCACAGGCCCCACATGGTCAAGCCCCTGAGCTCGTCTCTGAACACAAGTGGTTGTTGAGAATGAGCAGAAAGCCCGGCTGTGCTCATGGCCGAGCCGGGATGGCCACCTCTTTCCTCTCCGGTCTTTCGGCTGCCTGGCTTCTGTCCTCCGCACACCCAAGGGACTCCCTCGCCCCTGTCCATTGTCCTCCATGGGGTCCACCTGACCACAGCCAGACCAAGCCAGCCCGGCCCGCTGACCTCCCAGTCTCTTTTCTCCCCGCGCGTGGCAGCCGTGGAATCCGCCTGATGTCTAGTGAGCAGGCCCAGCCTCCCCGCACCCCTGCGCAGTGGCCTGCTCTCCATCCTTCACTTGGCTTACGCCCAATCTTCCAGGGCTCAACTCACGGGCCACCGGCTCCAGGACCACTTCCCTACTGCACCAAGTGAAGGAAGGGGTCGGCCATGCTGCTGCCCGGGACACCGGTGTGAGAGGCCCTGCGTCTTTTCTGGGAATGGCGGGCAGTGGGTATGGTGTTGAGCAGAACTCCTCTCAGGCAGCGTCCAGCAAGGGAGCCTCTGAGAAGCGGCCAGGGTATGGTGTTGGTGGGGGAGCAAGACCTGCAGGGGGAACGGGAAGGGGGAGGCTCGTCTTCTGGGTTTTTGTCTGGGGAAAGGGGATGCAAACGTGGGGCAGAGCTGGATTGCTGGGGACTCAGCCTAGGCCTCTCATCTAGGCAGAAATGCGAACCGCGCTGGTTTGAATAGGCAGCAAGTTCCAAGCCTGCCTGGACATCTCCTGGGCTTCTGGTGGCTTTGCTTGCCTCTTTCCTGGCTGGGTGACAAGCCTCCAATTCTCCACTCACTCGGCATTTCCTATTGTGGCAACCGCTGCCCTGCGTGGTGAACGTCTGTCCACACGTCGATTGCCCCCTGGACGGTGCCTCCTTGGAGGATAAGGTCTGTGTCTTACCTATCTTTATGACCCTAGCTATTAGCACAGAAGACTAATGCACTGGGAGCTTAATACATGTACGTCGATCTGGCGGCTGGACCTTTCCTACTTCGCCCAGGTGTTTTGATGTCACCTGTACACAGCAGTTTCTGCTGGTGCCTGAGACTTGAGGGCTGGGATCCACTCTGAGCTGTGTGCTGTCAGCTCACAGGTGTGTGCCCTAGATCATGCCTGTGCCACAGGGTGTCCAGGGCACCCTGGAAGGTGCACCAAGCTCAGGCACAGGAACACAGGGACCTTCTCTCTGGGCGTCCTTGAGATGGTCATTTTCCTCCTCAGATCCATCCTTCCATGAGAATAAAGGTGGACTAGAGGGTCTCAGACATCCTGCTCCCTCTGAGATGAGCGACAGGAGGACTGGAGGTCACCTGGGATTTGGAGTCCAAAGAGCTGTATTCATCTTCTGCTGGCTTCAGTTCCTGAATCTCTAACACGGGGACAGTGGTGAGGATTCAGCGACCAACAGAGGCGAATAAGTGTGGGAAGCTTCGGGTCGAGTTCATGGAAGGGGCTGCAGGCAGAGGTTGCCAGATTCCTTGGCCATCTGCGATGTCCAGCAGCTGCCATCGGTCCTAACCTGTCCTGGTGGCCCCATGGACCCTGGAGGCTCTTGTTCGCCCTCTCATCCTGCCTCTGTCCTCGCTCCTCAGTTCATTCACTCCACCTTTCATCAGACACACTGTCTCAGACCCTGGGGCTACAAAGGGACAGCACTGAACAAAGGCAGTTTCGAGCTCCAGCCCTCGGGAGCTAATTGTCCAGAGCAATTGTCATACAGCTATGGCCACATCCTGCCACTGCCACACCAAGGATAAGGGCCCTGGATTAAGATGTTTCACCTCACCCTCCCAGAGCCCCTGCTGCCGGCGTCTCAGTCTCCATGCTGATGTTTTAAGGGGGGTTCTGCTTGCCCACTGGGGGGGGAGGGTGGGGTTAAAACCAGGACTCCACCCACCCCTACGCCTCCTCATTAAGCTGTACCACCTTTCTGGGCCCATTTCACACCCAGATGCTAATGTCCAAGCGAGGTGACATCTTCCTACAGCTCAGGTGGCTCCACCCCAGAGATGCACGGGGAGGCCGGGCCAGCCTGGGGCAGATGTCGCTGGGCATAGGACCAGGGCCCCTGCCCTGCACTTGCCCCTGGAGTGGAGCAGCCCCACCCTGCCCCACCCACGCCACTTCTGCAGTTCCCTTTGTTCTTGCTCCAAGTCACAAGGTGACAGCCAGCTCCTCCCTCCCGAGGAAGCTGTGATGGAAATGAACCTGGGCCCTGGGTCAGAGCTGCTCAGAGGAGGCTCTGGAAAAGCCCTGCCCCTCGGGGTCCGAGCCAGCCTGGCCTGGCAAATACCTCACGCCCACAGCCCCTGCCCTGGCAGCAAGAGGAGGCTCCCGGAGACAAGGCAGGTCAGACAGGGCTCGATTCGCACCATTGGCTCCCGTGAGCCTTCCTTACCCAGGAGGGGAAGCTGCTGCTTGTGTCGGAAAACGTGTATGTGCCGGGAGCACGTGCATGTGCAGGCGTCGTGTGTGCATGTAGGGGACCATGTGCACAGGTGAGGCATGCCTGTGGGTCTCTGTGTGCATGCTTCCAGACGAGCCTACGGTCACTGCTGCCGAGCAGGACACACCTGTGCCTGGGCTGGTCTCGGCTGGAGCTGTTCTGCTCCAGGTGTCCCTCACCCTCCTGCTGGGACCAGCTGCTGGCCCCGGCAAGCTTTGCTTTTGCGACTGGAATAAGGGCAAGAGGCCTCCCAAGGTCTAGCCTTGGAACCGGCACTCCATGGCATCTGCTGTATTCTATTGGTTAAAGCAAGTCATGTGACCAAACATAATTGAAGGGCAGAGACGATTCTGCCTTCCATGTGTGTTCCTCTCTGTGTGTGCCTGAGAGTGCGCGTGGGCATAGATGTCCGTTCTCATGTGTGTTCGTGTGTGTATAGCTGTGCATATGCCTGATAATGTTGAACGGCACAGGCAGCTGTGTTTCTGTGTGCGCCTGCGTGGCAGCGTCCCTCAGACGCCAGACCACAGTGGAGGAGTGGATGCACAATCCTGTGCAATTCATCTGTCTCAAATCCTTGCAGGGACACCTGCAGGGCCCTCCGAAGAGCCTCGTGCCATCTGCATGTGCTGAGGTAGATCTTGCTCTGTTAGTGGCCCTGAGAAAATTCACTGGTCAGTTGTCTTGTAGTCTATTATTACCCAGATGTCTGTGTGTTCCAAACAATTGTTTTTAAATTGCTTCATTAGTCCGTCTCAGCAGACCCAATCCTGCTACACTTGACTGGCTCAGATTCTCTGGGACAGAGCTGGTGGAAGCTGGGCAGGCAGCTCCTTTGCTGACGCACCTCCAAGTGCCCAAGAAGATGCCCCAGAGAGAGCAAGGAGGTGTCCCCTTCCCTGCAAAAAGGCAGCATTTTGGAGGGGAAGGGGATGGACTGTGGATTCAGAGCTGGTTTTGAGTCCAAAACCTGCCATTTATAAATCGTACGGCCTTGTGTAAGCTCTCGAATCTCAGTTTTCCCTTCTGAAAATTGGGATCATTGCCCAGGTCTGGTGAGCGGGTAGGAGCACTGAGGGAGAGTCTTCAGACACAAAGCTTGGTGCCAGGCCTTCCTAGCCAGAGAGCAAAGCACTGGCCTTCCCTGCCCCCTGGTCTTGGCAGTACCTGGGCCTCACTGTCAGGGACAAGCAAGACCACTGTGGTACCAGGGCTGGGGATCCACCTGACATGGGAATCATTGATGCCCCGGGAGGAGCTTGAGGGCACGTGGGAATCAGACCCCCTTCCTGAGAGCAGCCCTGCAGCCAGAGCTCAGGGCCTGTTCTCCACTCACCCACGCTGTCCTCTAAGGTCATCGGCACCCCTGGAAGAGGGACAAGGGTATCTGACTCATGGGATGTTTTCTGCATAATGTAAGCTCTTCCCTTCTACCCTGAAACTCGTTTACTCTCTGGAAGGGACTCACCCCAGATACCACGACCAGAGGACCAGAGGACCAGAGGACCTTGCAGACCATGCTTGTCTACATGGCTTGGGTGGCGAGGTGACACCCACCATCCGGGGCAGGAAGGCCTCCCTGTGCTTCTGCAGTGTGTCCTTTCCTCCTTTATTCACTGTCCCTTGCAGAGCAGTCAGGTGTGTAGGCTGCTCCTGGCCCTGCCCCTAGCTCTCCCTGGCGTGGAGAAGTGGGTGGCAAACTTCTTCTGTGAAGTCACGTGACACACATTTTGAACCTGGAGGGCCGTGTATAGTCTCGGCCACATATTCGTTGTTTCATCCTCATAAGATATAAGAGTCGTTGTCAGCTTGTCAACAAACAGGCCTGAGGAAGACATGGGTCCTGGTGTCCTTCCTCAGCCCTGGAGAGACAGGTGAACACGCCAGAACACGTGTGTTGACAACAGGTTCTCAAGGTCACGAATGGCACAGGCGCCTGCAGCCATGTCCCCACGCCAACCAAGGCTGTGCTCAGAAGGCTTTGGGGCTGGAGCCTACTGTATGCATGTGGCTTGCGGGGTGACTCCCACCTGCCCTGACACTCACTCAGCACCAGGCATGTGCGAGCTGCGCCCGGGTCCTCCCACCCTCCGTCTTGCTTCTCAGACCTTACGGAGTAGTGATCCTCCCGCCCCTTTTGTACAGAGCTGGCAGTACAACCGTCACCGGCTACCAGACCCATCACAGCGCCAAAGGCCTCCACATGAGCATTTAGAGGAGATCCAGGGAAAGGGAAGGGTGGAGAGAGAGGAGGGAAGCAAGAGGCAGGGAGAGCAAGCTGCCAGACCTCCTTTGGTCCACGTCCGACATTATAAAATTGCTTAAATAGCAAAATGGGTTTTTTGGGAAAATGTTTTGTAAAATGTAATGCATGTTCATCATAAAAATCAGGACAGAAATGAACGAAAAAATGAAAAAAGGCATTGCTGAAAATCCTATCCCTAGAAGCCACCACGAGTCCCACTCTGGTGAAATTCCGCACCCACCTCTGTCTGACGGTAAACACATATGCACACGGTTTTAAATGAGTGACAGCAGACTCCACATGCTGTTGTGTATAAGGGTTTTTCTCCTCGACAATATGTTGGGGACATCTTTCCATGTCAATAAATACAGATCGACAGCTTCGTGCTAAATGCGGCTACTGCGTCCTGTCACGTGCACACATAGAACTCCTAAATGCCAAGGAGGCATTTGGCTTCGCCAAGTGCCCTGTGCGGGTGTGTGTGGGACTGTGCTCAGATAGCAGCCTGGTACCTGTGTCACAGCCACTGTGGCTTCCAGGCCAGTTGGGGTGGCTGGGGGATGGCTTGGACCTGTCCCCTTAGAGACTAGTCCCTCGGGGACTCCGGCAGGCTTGGACCCAGGGAGCAGCCTCGAACTGGGCTCTTTTCCCACTTACCCCTCGGGAAGGCACCGCCATTCTTCCAAACTCAGCTCTCCTGGGCTTTCTTGGGAGGTGCCCACTGGGGTATGGCTGACCTCTCTCTGGCAGGCCCTGACATCCCCAGGTGGGGGCCTCGGCCCTGTGCCTGCTTCGAGTCCCGCGGGCAGGTGGCCCTGGTTCTGCCTGCTCCTCTTTCCGGATCCTTTTCTGCTTCCCCCAGGCTTCTCCTGTTGGCCTACAAGTGAGTCTTCTCACACCCCTTCTTCCTCCACTCACCCTGCCCTGCTCAGCAAAGCACATGCTCAGACATGTCCCCACTCTTCAGTTCCCTTCTAACCAGAGTTCTGTCCTCAGATGTCCTGGCCAGTGCTGAGGGGGGGACCCGGCTGCTCACTCAGGCCATGCTGGGGACCGATGACCATGCACTCCTTGCGATGTCACGCCGTCCCTTGGATCTGCCTCTTCCCTCGGATGCATTCCTCCTCTCTTCTCAGGATGCTGCCGTCCAAGGTCACCTGCTAGGCTCTCTCCCCTTCCAGCCTCCTGGACCTCATCCTCCATGCCCAGTGCATCTGTCAGGTTTCAGCTGCATACCCAGCAACCCCCAAATGTCACTCACCATGTTACAATGACAGGTTTTGATTTCATAGTCAAGAGTCTGCAGACTGACCGTGATTTGGCCCATCTTGGTTGGCCTCCGCTGGGTGAGGCTGGGCTTCTGGCCTCAGGGTGGGTCCCTGGCTCTGCTCTGTCTTCTTTTCAGACCCCAGGGCATGTGCATCTCATGGGATGGCAGACCCTCAAAAGAAGAGCGGAAGCGCACAGTATCTCGGGGGGCTGTCTTACAGGGCTGGCCTGCTTTACTTCCCCCACGTGCCAATCACACCGCCAAGCCCAAAGTCACTGGAGGGCAGCGGGCAGGGCACTTTCTCTAGAGGAAGAAGCTGCAATATGGCGCCAGGCAAGGATATGTACAGAGGAGGAGGTGGGACCCCACAACGGAGGGAGTGGGACTTGGGAAAGACAATCGGGTGAGCGTGTTTTGGTGGCATGCCACAAACCCCTCTGCTGAAGGCCACTGCCACATCCACCTCCCATACGATGGATCTTTCAATATGTCCCATGTGCACCTCTAAACCGCCCCCCATCTGGTACTTCACACCCCATCCTTCCCACCCCTCTTGCCCCTCCCTCTCCCCAGTGAACAGGGCCATCAGTCCTCGTCCCGGTTTACCCACCTGGATCCTCAATGGTCCCCTGACCCTGAGCTCAGCACACCTGTTGGGAAACACCATCAGAGGAGGACGTCACAGTCTCTGTCCTTGACTGCTGGGTCCCTCCTACACACAGCCGGTGGGCATACTTCCTCACCCCTGTGTTCCCCCCTCATTTGGAGGGTCTCTGCCATGCTTCTGAGGTGGCCACAGCTGCCATCACACCGGGATGTGGGTGACCCCTGCCTGACTTCACACAGTTGACGGGGCAGGAACCCAGGGCTTGAACCTGCTCTCTGCCATCAGCGGCACCGTCCTCACACTGGATGACGTCACGGCTGGCCTGCGTGGGTGGGGGAGGCTTTGCACCCTCCCCGTAGAGCCTGCTGCTCGCCTGGGCCACAGCAAGTCCGGCTCCTCTTCTTCGCTCGTTGCTGCCTCTTGCGCTTCCCCCAATGTGAGGTGGGCTCCGTTCTGTGTGAGGCTACAATAATCCCAAACCACAAATCAGAAAGTGAAGACAGAGTTCCTTGGGGAAACATGGCGAGTGACAGAGCTGCTCACTGCTTTCATGACCCCTGACAGGCGCTGAAAGGCCAGCGTGCAGGGTCCCATGGGTACACTAGTGGTCCCCAAACCACAGAGTTCCTGGGAAGATTGAATGAGAGAGTGGACACAAACTCCCAGCCCATCTGCAGTCAGCGTGCGGTGGAGACACGTTTCCCTCCTGCCCTGACCACCCCAGCCTCCCCTTCAGCCTCTCTGGAGACTCGCAGTGTTCTTCAAAGTCTGACCAAGACAAACCAGGGTGAGAGGACTTCTCTGTCCAGGGACTGGACTCTTGGAGGAATGACCGAGAATCCTGAGGGTCAGAGGGGAGAGGAGGTGGTGGGGGAGGGATGAGTTTGGTGGCCCGTCCTCGGGAGCTCATGGGTGTGGTGCAGACTCGGGAGCTGACCTCCATCATGGGACACCCACATGGGGCCAAGAAGGGAAGGTGTGCCTGAAGGAGCTGCCCTGGGCTGCCTGGCGGGCGGCGAGCTGCTGTCCCCACAGGACTGTGGCTTAGGAGCGATGGCCTGGGAGAAGCTCCGAGCCGATGCTCTAGGCGCCTGTTGGCAGGGAGGCCGCGGAGGGCGGAGGTGCTGCCTCTCACCTGTTCCCGGCGGGTGGGGCCCAGCTGCCGCTCTGCGATTTGCATTCAGCCTTCATCTGTGCCGAGCTGGCACGCAGCAGCCTGCTCCCAGAGATGTGCTATTTTAAGTGCTTCCCCTCCGCCCCTAAGGGTGCCATGTGTTTATCTTGCTTTCGAGTTAAAAGGGAAAATCAATTTCACTCTTACCTTGGGAAGATTTGGGGGGTGGCTTCATTTCATGAAAATGAAAGTGGGATTAGGGGCAGCAAGGGCTTCAGATCCCACCCCCCTTGGTCTGCTATGAATAAACAATGGGCTTGGTCCACAGCCTGCTTCCCTCCCCCGCAAGCTCGGGCTCGGGGCCCTGGAGGCCTGGGGTTGGCCTGCTCTGTGGGTTACGACCCCTCATCCCAGAGAGAGGGAGGGAGTGAGGAGCCCAGCTCATCCGGGGGTGTGCATGCTTGTGTGCATGTGTGTGTGTGTGTGTGAGATAAGCTGGGCCCTGAGCTCTGCACCTGTCCGTAATCTGGTCAGTGCTCAGTTCCTTGGCCACTCGAGCTAAGCCAGGCCCAGTGCGCTGGGCGCCAGCCTGTTGGACGGCCTTGAGCCCTGGCCTAGGCCCAGTATCTTGGTTGGACTGTTCCAGGCTCACCTGGGCAGGGCTGGGCCTGGCCACCCTCTCTGCTCTCCCCTTTACAGCTGTCCCTTTGGTGGCCTGTTTCTGTCAACCAGCAGGACATCCCAGCTGCAGTTCTTGAACCAAGAAACTCCTCTGGCTGCCTCCTGCTTAGCGGCCTCTGTGCAGAGGGAGGCTGGACTGCCCTGGAGAGAGGCAGAGGTGGCCAAGCCCAGCCTCCAGCCACAGGCAGGAGGTGCCTGACCTGGGAGGTGTTGGCTGGACCTCTCCTTCCTCTCTCTAGATATTTTCAGTGAAAAGGACCTTGGCAGTTGAAGATTCCAGGAAAGGGGCTCAGTGGGGGAATTCTGCCGAGGGAAGACCAGAGATGGAGGTGGAAACTACCTTCCGGGAAGGAAGACCACCGGCCCTGGGTTCAGGGAATGCAGACAGAAGGCTGTTGGGCTAAGAGCTGGGTTTGGAGGACGGTTTCTTTCCCATCCATTTGCTTATATAACTAGCATTGATTGAGAATCCTTCACTTCCAAGCTATTTTCAAATTTCCCAAGGTCCATCCATTTGCTTCCAGTTGAGGGATACCACATTCGCTGGGCTACCAGAGAATACAGTGACAGCCCTGACTGGGCTGCTGTCCCCGAGGAGCTTATTATTCAAAGAGGACCAGACACACTTAACTCCACGATGCAGGAGGTCTGTAGTGATATGAGCACAATGCCAACAACATGAATTGCAGGGACCAGGCAGGTGCAGGATCAGTAGACTGAGTGGGCTGCGGTAAGGCCAGGCAGGTGACAGGTGGCACTGGGAGTGTACGCCAGCACCATGGCTTCTGGAGGTCACAGTGGGCTCAGTGCCCTGTTATGTTATCCTTGTGGCTATACTTGGAGGTCCACATGCTCATCTCCAACGTGCAAATAAGGAAACGGAGGTTCAAAGTAGACAGGATTGATTGAAGACCAGTCAGATAATAAGTAGCAGAGCTGAAATTCAAACCTGAGTCTATCTGACCCCCGAGGTCACGCAGCCAGGAATGACCAACTTAGACTTTGAGGGTTTAGGGAGGAAGCGTGGGGATAGGAATTGGGGGAGTCCCAAAGGTTTCTGAGAAGAGGAACAGAGGAGGATGGATTAGAGCAGGAAGAGCCATAGGTGAGCCGTGGGAACTAGCCAGGCTGGAGACAAGCCATGACTGCAGGAAATGAGGGAGGACAAGGAGCCAGGCAGACGCGGTGGCCCCCAGGACAGGGACAGTGGTACCTGGTGCTGTTCAGGGTTTTCCCCATCATCTCACAGAACCTATGGGTTGGGAGGTGCCCATGAGGTCATTGAGCCGTGCCCTGTCCCCTGATGCGTGAATCCTCTTGGAAACTCTCTGTCATGGGAATCAAGGGAAGGACTCAGCCCTGCTTCTGCCTGCGCTTCTCCACCCAAGGGGATCCGATTCTAGGACGCCCCTCCACAGACGCATCCCCTTACCACTGAGATGAAACTTCCCTCCCGGTGGTCCCATTCTGCCTCTTGGGACAGGACAGAGGACCTGATGCCTATTTCATCTGCTGCCTGACCATCAGATGTTGGACAGCAATTCTCGAGGCCCTCAAACTTCTCACCTCCACTACGTAGTCATCAAGGTAATAATAGGAAGACTTACTGTACTTTTCTTGTCTCTGCACCTCGCTGAGAGCTGTCCACATGCCGACTCCGGAGCTGGATCACGAGCAGCTTCGAAATGTCTCCACACGGTGTCCACGATGATCCCAAAGGCACCGGGCTTATTGCAGAATTTTAAATGGGAATGGGGACATTTTAGGAAGGCCACTCAGGTGGCTAGTGTGAAGAACGTCCTGGTGGAAGAAAGAGTGAGGCAGGGGGTGCTGTCGAATTATCCAGGTGAGAAACCAGTAAGATCTGAAATTCAGTGCCAGTAAAGGAAATGGCCAAGGGACCGTTGGAGAAGCCGTCAAGGGCAAATTCAAGGGAACCTGGAGAGAAGCTGGAAATGGAAGGTGAAGAAAGAAGGAAACACAGGGTACCGCCAGGTTCTTGTCCCAGGCAATATTCTGTGAAGAAGAATGTCCGAGAAGAGTACCTGGGTCATTTAGGGGACCATCAGAGGGAAGGATTGGAAGAGATGACATTAAGCTTTGAACATGAAGTTGTAGATAGTAGTGATACACTCTTCATCCACTTGTTAATTGTTGATTCATTCGTTTAGCAAGGCTTTATTGAGGATCGACTATGTACTAGATACTCTGCCAGGTCCTGGGTTTACGAAGACTTGGTTGTCCCTGATCTTCAGGGGCTGGCTCTCAAGTGGAGGGAAAACATGGATAAATAAACTACACTATATCCACACAATGGAAATTATCCAGTGCTAGGAGAAATGAGCTGTCAATCACGAAAAGGCATGGAGGGACTGAGGGGCCCATTACTTAAGGCAAGAAACCCATCTGAAAATATTCTCTATGGTGCGATTCCAACTATTTGACATTCTGAAAAGGGGAAAACTATAGAGAGAGTAAAGGAAGCAGCGTGCCCAGGAATAAGGGGGGGAGGAAGGGATGAGTGGGCAGAGCAGAGGATTTTGACAGCAGTAAAATTATTCAGCACGACACGTACCGAGGTCACGTTATTACGCAGGATGCCCCACCCCAAGAGTGAATGGAAACCGTGGACCTTGGGTGATAATGATGTGGCGGGACAGGTTCCTCCAGCAGGACAAGGGCACCCCTCTAGTGGGGGGGAAGCTGTGCAGGTGCAGGGGGGCAGGGCTTGTGCTATTGCTCCATTGAACAGTGATCCTAAATTTGTTCTAAAAAATCCTATTAAAATTAGTATTAGAAGATGCTAAGATGGAAGCCTGTCCAGGGTGTAGCACACTGAAGGGGACAGGGTGGTCAGAGAGGGCTCCCTCAGGGAGGCGACCCCCTGGGTGTGCGACAGAGATGAAAGGGAGATATCGGATCACTGTCTGTGCTCAGGGGAGGACTCTGGATGTTCTGGAATTTGTGGGCGTCCATGGCAGCAGTCAAGGAAGCATGTGCAGAAAAGAGACAGGAAGCTGGACACCAGCAATGCCGGTGACTGGGTGGCTGAGCGGGGAAGACCGGGTGGCCTGGCCTGCAGGGGAGGAGGAGGTGAGCGAGGAGACACAGTGGAAGGAGAGTGCTGGGAACGGGGACAGAGACTGGTGCTCGATGAGCGTGGCGCTGCCCACTTGGAAATGAGGGAGATCAATAGGCTTCTGGGAGTCGATGGGGATCGATGGATAGAGCCGAGATAGGCGAGGTCATTTAAAAAGCAAAGCTGCCATGTGCCCTGACCAGAGAGCAGAGCGGGTGAGCTGTGACCAGCCCCAGGTGTCTAGGAGACAGGACACCGGGGCCTTCCGTTTCAGAAAATCCTACCCTTAGGGCAGACAGAGGACTCAAGCCACAGACTTAGGCAAGCCTATCTCCAGGGCAGGAGGGAGGACCTGCTGGCTTGGGTGGCCTCCAGGCTTAAGCTACTCCCGTCCTTCTGCAGCCTTGAAGCTTGCTGGTGGACATGCGGGTCCTGAGCGTAGCCTTTCCCAGTGCAGGCTAAGAATTTGGAATTTTCTTACCACCTCGGGCTGCTCATCAAATGCCCTACGTGCCCCTCACCAGGCCTCATCCTTCACTGGCAAAAGGAACCTTCCTTTCCTTTCCGTCATCAAACCTACTAGCCTATCTGAACCTGGTTACAAGGCGGCAGCTTCCTGCGTCCATGATATCGGAGCCTTCCACTCGTGCCCTGGGCCCACCCCAGCTCACCTCTCAAGGACTTTCTCCTTCCATCCTCCCCACTCCCTCTACTGGATCAACCTCGTCTGCAGATGCACAGGCTCTGGGATAAGGTGTCTTTTAAAACGCCTCCACGACCAGGCCTCTCCCTGCAGATATCGTTCACAGCAAGACTGTCAAAATAATCAGCTGCAGTTACCTGAACCACTTTTTTACCTTGGATTCTCCCCTTGACCTTCTCGACCAAGGCTCGAAACCCCACCATCCACCTGAACCGCTCATGTCAAGATGTCCAGTGTCCTCGTTTTGCCAAATCCAAGGCTGCTTCTCATTGGTACTCAGTCTGAGGACGGCTCCCTCTTCCTCCAGACAGCTTCCCTTTTAGCTCCTGGGCACCTCCTCGCTTCAGGTCTCTCCTACTTCTTGGCCTCTCTTCAGGGTCTTTTGCAGAGTCCTGATCTTCTGTTGGTTAGAGGACCCACTGCTTCCCAAATTGTGCCTTAGGTCTTGATCTTCTCTAGCCTGAGACTCACCTGTGTCCTCTGGGAGATCACATGGCCGAAGACAGCACTTCATTTCCTCACAGAACTCTGCCCTCCCCTGGGGCTGCTCCATCTTAGGGTGGTCAGGCCCGATGCCTCAGAGCCGTCTCTGATTCCTCTCAACGTTCATTCTTTTCTCCTGTGACCCTGCCAACTGCAGGCTCCATCAGTCCTACTTAGAAATTAGACCCTGACTGTCCAATTCTCTCCATTTGCATGTCCCCTTTCTGTGGTGGATGCTGCGATGTGTCCAGTCACTCACGTCCCTGCCTGCTGGAGCCTTCTCAGGACTGTCCCTCATGGGAAGAAAACCCCCAGGCCTGAGGCTCCGCCCTCCCCCGTCCATGCCCTGCACCCAGGTGACTCTGCGGGATGGAAACCGAGCCCTCCTGCCTTGAGTCAGGGCAGCCTGAGGGGCCCTCCCAGCTCTGAGCTTCTCTTGGGGTGGGCTGGGGCTCCATTGCAGCCTCCTCACAGTTTAATTCCTTTCCCTGCCCAATCCTGTCATTTCCCTCACCGCCCCCACCACCCAGGTGTTACTCCTGAGGACGCTCCCCTGTAATAAATGACCTGCAGGCAAATCACAGTGTTTCAGATTCTATCTCCTGGGAAACCTGACCTACCTCCCCAGGCAAAGCCACCTTGATTTCTCCCTCGTGACACTCTGATCGCCACCCAACTAGTCTGCCTGATTTTGCCCTTGCAAAATAATCTGCTCTCTACACAGCAACCAGAGTGATCGTCATAATACAGAAATCAGATCAATGGCTTCCCCGCACTCAACCCCGGCTGCCTCGTTGTTGCTCTTGGATTCAAATCCACACTGCCCAGCAGTCCACAGCCCCTGTGAGAGCTGGCCCAGCGACGACGTCTCTCTCTCGCTGCATCTCCTCCCGCTCATCCGCTCACGCAGCTCTGCTCCAGACCTTCTGCCTGTGGCTTGGACGCCCTGGGATTTCCCCACACCACGTCCTTTGCTTTAGCTAAGCCCATGGCTTACAATGCACTTGCCCCAGCGCTTCCTGTGACCGGCTCCATTTTCCTTCAGACGCCAGCTCGAATGCCCCCTCCCTAAGCGAAGTCCTTCTCCAACCACGCAGTCTAAGGAAGCCCCTCTGTGTCACGCTCTGTCACTGCTTTCTGTCTTATTGCCACCATAGGTGCCACTCTGAAATCTTATGTATCCATTGACTTATTTTAACCCCTGCCCACGCCTACAATGGACGCTCTGCTGAGAGTAGGACTGCGACTCTATCACCGGGTGCCTCAGTGCTGCGTCTGCAGTATTCGGAAGTGTGCACACGTGCACATGGATGAGTGAATGCCTGTGCGATTCAATGAATGGATGAAAGTTGCCAGGAGCCAGCCTGTCCCAGTCTGATCATTCCCTGGTCCCCCCAGAAGAGGTCTAGATTCAGTGGGTGTCTCCTCTGAACTCAGCTCTAAGCTGTTTCAGTCACTGATATCAAAGGCCACAGAGAAGTCAAGTATAGGAAGGTCCCAAGCCATCCATCAGATTCAGTAACTAGGGGGCGATTTGTGACCTGAAGGAGAACGGCTTCGGTGGAGAAGAGGAGCCAGAGGAATTAAATTGCAGCAAAATGAGAGTGGATGGCAGAGCGAGAAATAAATACAGAGAAACTTTGAAGTTATTTGTTGGGGTGGAAAGTAAAGAGGGTTTGCTGTTTTCTGTCTGTTGTTTTTGATGGGCTTTGCTCGTGCGATCCAGGGGAAAGCGCCGATCTGCTGCAACACGAGGCCTCGTAGGCTGCTGTCCACACCGGGCTCCTTCCAAGCTCTCTACGTGTGTATTTATTTTCTATTGCTGTGTGACAGGTGACCACAAATTTAACCACAGAAGACATACGTTTATTGTCTCACAGAAACTGTGGGTCCTGACCTGGCTCAGTGAGGTCCTCCGGGTCAGGTCCCACGGGGTACAGTCATGGCGTCGGATGGCCTGGGTCATCATCTGGAGCCTCGGCTGGTGGAGAACTCACTTCTAAACTCGTTCAGATTGTTGGCAGGACTCGCTCCTTGCTGGCATTGCACCGAGGACCTGGCTTCTTGCCGGCTGTTGACCAGAGCTTCCTGAGAGCCCTAGATACCACCTACAGGTCCCAGAGGTCACACGGTGGTGTTGCCACCTACCTGCCGCCCCCAGGGGACCAGAGTTTCTCTCCACGTGCCCCTCTCCAACATGACTGCTTGTTCATGAAGCCAGGAAGGGGAGTCTCTATCTCCAGGCTGCTAAGATGCAGTCTCCTCTAGTGTGACACAACCATGGAGTGACATACCAGTCAGTGCCTTTGGTTAGAAGCAAGTCACAGGTCCCACCCATACTCGAGGGCAAGGGATTACACAGAGGCCTGAGTGGCAGGAGGCAGGGACCATGGGGCCCACCTTAGTGTCTTGACACACATTCCTCAGTTAATCCTCACAAAAGCCCCACGCAGCGCATCTAGTATTATCCCCATGTAATGAAGGGACGTGCTGGTGATAAGAGAAAGCCGGCATGGCCGAGGAACACAGATCACAGATGGAGAAATCTATCACTGCAGCGTGGACACCTCTGCCACTGATGCTGGAGAGGGAGGAGGGAAATGCAAATGAGGCTGTGAGTGTGGGGTACCGTCCTCCGGATCCACCCGAGGGAAAGCGAAATGCGCGTCCACGCAGACTTGCACGCAAATGTTATGGCAGCCTTCTTCAACAAAGCCCCAAGTGGAAATGACCCAAATGTCCACCAACCAGTGACTAGATGAGCCAAATGTGTTACAGCCATACAATTCCACAGTAAATAGGAACCCACGATTGGTATATGCTCCTTGGAGGAACTTCAGAAAACATTAGGCTAAATGGAAGAAGTCAGACACAAAAGACCGCGCATCGCATGCTTCCCTTTACATGAAATGTCCAGAAAAGGCAAATCCACAGGGACAGAAAGCAGACTGGTGGTTGCCTGGAGCCAGGGTGGGACCGGAGGGTGACTGCTTACAGGCAAGCTTCTCTTTTCTCCCAGGGGATGCAAATGTTGTCAGTACACTAAAAGTCATTCGATTGTGCACTTCAGATGAGTGGATTTTATGGTATGTAAATGACAACTCATAAAGCTCTTTGATAAAAAAAAAAAAAAAAAGATCTTGGCAACAAGTTGGTGAAGTACCTCCCACCCTTGCAACTGGCCTTTTTCTCTGCATTAGAGGAGAGCAGGGGTGGGGTGAGTGAGGGGCTTGGAGAGAAGGGACAAGGACTGGAAATGTCAGGCAGAGTCACGGGAGGGGGTGCTGGAGAAAAGCTGACAGGTGGAGGGTCACGTGGCTAAGGTGAGGGTCCAGCCCAGGGTGAAGACCGTGAACTGTCTACAGGATAATACCGTTGAATCCTGCTGTCCTTAGAAACCCAAGGGCCTGAGCCAGAAAATAAATACATAAAAGAACAGATTAAACCAAACTTAGATTTTGCCAAGTGGGACAGAAAAAAGAGACAAGGAGGTTGGAAGAAATGGCCAGAGTGGAGTCAATGGGTTGTTGGTGGCATCTCTGGTGGGCAGAGAAGGAAGAAATGCCTGGTACCTGGAGGTTCCTCTGGGTGAGTCAGAGCAGGGTCCAGAGAGCAGAGGTCTTCAGGTTGAAGGGTGGAGGGAGGATAGAGGCACAGGGGGTGGTTATTGCACGCCTTTGACTCTTCCTGCCCTCAACTGTCCACGTCCTTCTGCAAACAGGGTGCCAGGCCTCTGCCCTACCCCATCGCATTATGCTGTGGCCTGAGCAGGGCAGAAGAGATGGTCACCTCCTTTGGGATAGGAGTTTTGCTGCAGAAGCCACATCTTCAAGTCTTCGGCAGCTTGGAGCAGCAGACAAGAGCAGGAACTTTGCAGCCCACGCATCTGGTACTGCAAACCCAGAGGCCACTTCTCCCTAGGTATGGACCTTGGAGAAGTCGCTTTATTACTCTCAGCATTCATTCCCCATCTGCAAATAGGAATGACAGGCGTACAGACCTCTTAGGACCCTCATGGGATCCCCTGGGACATTGCTGAAAAGCCCCGAGCGGTGTGCCTGGTCCGAAGAACACTGGCACGGTAGCTGTTACTGGTCTCCAGGGCAGGATGCTGCCTGATCCTGAGCTCACTGCTCTCCTGCAACCCCAGAGCTACCCAGAAGCACTGCTTCGAGCCAGCAGTTGGGGTCAGGACGCACGGGCAGGACTCCACGTTTGTGTTGACGACAGTTCAGCCTGTACATCTCAGCCTCTTGGTCCAGCCTGTGGGCTCCCAGCTCCTCGGCAGCCCTCCACAGCATCTGCAGCTGTGTGCCCTGAGTCTGTCCGCATGCAGGTGCCTTTGGCCCGTCCCTAGGTCACTGGAAGAAATACCAGCTTCAGGACCACAGGAACACCTCCTGCTGCCTGCGGCTGGGGCCTTGGGCCATTTATCCAAGGAAGGAAAATATATTTTTAAAAAATACAAGCCAGTAGGTCTTCAAGCGCTCATTTGGGGTGGGGGGACCCAGCTCTCATATCAGGAGCCTCCCCAGAGGCCCAGAAGCTCCTGTCCTCTATCACCCCGGGGCCTCCTGAGGGTGGAGGCGATGTCCTCCCAGTCTCCCTGCGGGGGTGCCTTCCATTCATGCGCTGAGTCCCGCAGGAAGGAGGATCGATGCTTTCTGTTCTCCCAGAGACGGCCCCGCGCATTCCTGCAGGACTATTGACAGCTTCGCCTCTCCCATCTTCCATACTTCATTTGTGAAAAGAACTGTAATTACCCTCGAGGAGTCATTGGAGGAAAAGTGTACAAATTGAAAAGGACTGGAAATGGGCCCCTCTGGCTGTGCAGAAAACACTTTCCATATTGAACCGCTCTCTCTCGGGCCTGCGCGCTCGGGTCTGCTCGGGCCCTGCGATCTGCCGCACGCTGTGGCGGGCTCTGTGCCCTCCCTGACAATGGGCGCTAGACACGCGGAGGGCAGTGAGATTAATGAGAGAGCGGGCTTTTCCATGCCTTCCTTCAGCGGCTAACTGCTTTCCTTTCAACTCCTACCACTAAATAGCTTGGACAATTAATAAAGCTCTGGTTGTACCTCGGTTTTTCTCTTTTCTCCTTTCTTCCCACGCCGATGGTTGTTTACGCCGCCTTAACCTAACCTAACCATCCAGCGGCCTTGTTAACTGGCCCAGAGACTCAGATCTTGCCAAGTGTTGAGTGTTCTGGAATTTGGGATTAAAAAAAAGGGCGGGGGGGGGGTGCCTGTTCAAGGAAGTTATCTGAGGACAAGATGTTTGCCCCAGACCCTGAAAAGTGACCCTGGGCCAGAGCCAGTGCTTGAGTTCCCTGCCCAGCTGCCCCAACCAATGGGGCCTTTTGTCTTGGGAACTGTATCTGAAAAGCTTGGGACAATAGGTGTTTCAGATTTCGGATGGTCTTTTCCCCAGATTTTGGCACACTGGCACAGACTTCACTGGAGTTCAGATTTCTGCGGGGTGCCCAGCCTGGCCTTGACCTTCCCCTCCCTGTGCCTCTAAGCCTTCTCCTTTTTGGTCTCTTGTAAGGACACCCATAGGTGGGTTTAGGGTGATGACGCTGTTTCCAGATCATCACCTTCGTTACATCTGTAAAGACTCTGATTCCAAATAAAGCCGCACTCTGCAGTTCCAGGTGGACGTGTCTTTGGGAGATGTGATTCGAATCCTGCAGGACACGACAGAGCCCTCGTGCTGCCTGGAATGTCCCTGGGCTGCTTCCAGTCCCCACTCTGCCCCTCTCTGGAGGCTGACTATCCTCCCGTGCCTGCAAGGCCAGCGCAGGGCAAGTGAGGCCCACCCTAGGTGGGGGAGAAGCCTCCGGGGACATGGAGAAGGAGCAGGCACGAGTCACCGCCCCCTGGGTCCCCCCACTCACCTGCTCCTGCTCCCCGGCTGTCCACTCTGCAGACAGGAACCCTCAGGTACCAGTGAGGACTTGCGGACCCCTCTGGCCTTCCTCTCTATCTTGCCTCCCCAGCTTTGAATTTGGCACCAGGATGCTGAACTCACCTCAGCCTGCAGCCCCGCACCTTGGACAGACCTGCTGAGCCTCCCCAGGGCCCCTCTGATGTCCTGGACAACAGTCTTGGACTCCGTGCCAGGCGCTGTCCTAGGCGCTCCACATACACCAGTTCCCATGAACTTCACCACCGCCCCACAGGGAGGGGCTGTGACTGCCACCTCAGTTTTATAAGTGAGGAAACTGAGGCCCAGAGCTGTTCAGTGATGGCTAAAGACAGGGTGTTCCAACGTCACTGCTTTGACATTTGGGGCTGACAAGCCTTTGATGTGGGGTACTGTTGGGCGCACAGTGGGCAGTTCAGCAGTATCTGTGGCTTCTGCTCACCAGATGCCAGCAGTGAGTGCAGCCCTTTGCACCCCACCCCACTTTGTCTCCAGATATTGTCAAATGTCCCAGGGGAGAAGCAAAGTCACCCCTAGTATGACCTGGCTCGAGGTCACATGTGATGGGTGACAAAGCTGAGATCAGGGCCCTGAAGCCCACACTGATCCGCCTCCCTCTGCTGGGGTCCCCGCTCAGCCGTGCTGTGCTGGCCCTGAAGTCCAAAGTCAGGGTCAAAGCTTTGCCTGAGACCCCACAAAACCTAGGGCCCCCTGGCTCTCACCCACCAGGGCGCCAGGCCAGGGGGCTCCGGAGGAGGGCGCGCACTTTCTTGGACAGCACGGGGCCCCTCTGTCCCCTGCAGCTCCTGGTCGTGGCCTGGCTCAGCACTGGGGCCTGAAGACAGCACCGCAGGCTGCCTGGGGACAGTGAAAGGACCCCCGCCTGCCTCCTCAAGGACACGTGCTCACGGGGTTGGGGAGGGGTGGCCTCTCAGGTCTCTTGGACCCCAGCTTGTGCAGATTCTGGAAATGGTGAGGGTTTTGGTGTCTGTGGAGAAGGTAATTAAATGCCGAGTTAATTGTCCCTGGTAGTCATGGCTTTCTGCCCTTGGCTCCTGTCCACCTCTTCTTCCACAAAGAAGAAAGGGAGGATTGAAAGCAGCGGAGCCAGAGAGGGTTATTTGCGTCCCTCTTCCCTCCCTCCCTCTCTCTCTCACACACACACACACATGCACACGCACGCACGCACATTGTGATCAGCCCTGCCTTTCTCTAACAAGGGCCCTTCTCCACCCGATGCGACGCGGTAATGAACGACAAGGGCCACGGTGGTGCGATCTCAGGGGACGCCATGGGCTCTTTCTAAACACGCTGCGTCTCCGAGGCTCTAGCTGCTTTCATCACCTGCTATAATCGCTCGTTTTTTATTGGCACATAAAAGGGCTTCCTGTAAAACATATTAAAGCTTCCAATTCCGAATGAAAAGCACTTGATGTGAAATCTCTCCGCGCACCAGAGCCGCCGTCCGGGCCGGGCCGTGGCACCCTCCCTGCATGGAAGGGACAGAGCACCCTCGTGCGTGGCCTGGAGCCACCCCTCCCAGGAGCTGGACCCCCGCACGTCATCCCAGGGAGGAACAGCCCGACCAGACCCAGGAAGGCATCCGCCCGGCCCTCGGCCGGGAACCAGCCCGTCTCCCGGGTGTTCAGATGTGTCGCAGGGGGATCCGGAGCTCCAGGCCAACGTGACGTGGGCTCCCAGGGGCCTGCTTTATTATTCTTTTCCAAATCTTCGAATTTGGATGATTCAGAAAAATACTGTTATTATCCTCGTGTGCACACAGACGTGGCCGCACTAGGGAATCGGATACAAAAGATGTGTGCATTTTTAAGATTTAAACACAGGGTTTCGGAGAAAGCACCCACTCTGCCCGGGCTTCCTGGGCAGCGGCAGCATTGTTCAGCAGAAGCGTCAGGGCGGAGCTGAGGCTGGGACCCGAGCCCCGCTTCCTCACGGGAAATGGGGAATCTTCCCAGTCTAGCTCCACTGTCACCAGCCAGGAGCATACATGCCCACACAGGACAGAGGCCGTGGGCCCTGACATTGTACCCTTGCACCCGGCCACACCAGGGGCCTGGGCAAAGCCAACACCAAATAATTATCAGTGGACACAAGCAAGCACCATGTGGCATCCTGCTCTGCATGCGCTCCAGCCACGTCCCCTGCACAGCCCAGCAAGTGGCTCCCCCGTCCACTGCCAGACCCACACTGCCCTTCACCTGCCCCTTGAGGAACTTCAGTTCACTGTTTTAACTCAGGAGCCAAGACACCTCCTTTAGGAACCCATCCTAACCCCTCCCATGGAATTCGCCATGCCTCCCTCGTGCCCCACCCCAATAGGATCACTCCTCTGTTATGGGAGTAATTTTTTTACTAGATGTCTGTCTCCTGCATTAGGTAGGAACTGGCAAGGACAGAGCTGTATGTTTTTGCATCATGGGCACCTGGCACTTAGTAGTTGGTCAATAAATGGAGTTAGATATATGGAAGGTGTGAGAGAGTAAAAAAATGAGAGGGTAAGACAAGATGGATTACTGTCTGAAGCTGTTTTCTGTTGCTATAACAAAATACCAGAGACTAGGAAATTTATAATAAGTAGAAGTTTATTGGCCCTTGGTTCTGGAGGTGGGAAAACCCAAGAGCTGGATGCCCGGATCTGTTCAGCATCTGGTGAGGGCCTTCTTGATACATTAAAAGCATCACGTGAGAAGACGCAGCAAACATGTAGTTTAGGTCTCCCTTCCTCTTCTCATAAAATCACTAATGCAGCTGGGCATTGGGGTACATGCCTGTAATCCCAGTAACTGAGGAGGCTGAGGCAGGAGGATTGCAAGTCTGAGGCCAGCCTGGGCAACTTAATGAGACACTGTCTCAAAATAAAATTACAAGGGCTGAGGATGTAGCCAGGGATAGAGCACTGGCCCAGTATGCATGAGGGCCTGGGTGGGGGGTCTTCAAAAATCCCCAGAACCACCAAAAAGAAATAAATAATAAAATAAAGCTACTAACGCCATCATGGAAGCCCCACTCTAATGACCTCGTCTAACCCTGGTTACCTCCGGAAGGCTCCACCTCCAGACCCCCATGGACACACGACTTGGGAGATTAAGTTTCCAACAAGCAAACTTTGGGGAAACACATTCAAACCACAGTAACCTGGAAGATTCTAGTCCACAGATGGGTGGTTTGGTGACAGTGACCGGGCCTGGGGACTTGGACCTGAAGTTGGAGTCACCTGCCCAGAGTCAGAAGAGACCAGAGCAGCTGTAGTTCCACCACAGCCTGGAACCTCTGCTGCTTTTCCAGCAACTTCCCCAGCCCTTCTCTGCCAAAGGAGCTGACCGGAAGGCCGCAGAGCTCAAAGCCAGGCCATCTTGTTCTGTTTTTAAATCCCATTTTTCAATCTTAAAAATGTGCTTGTTTTTTGTTTTCTGTAGACTAATATTGTCATGTTTACTTGCCCATGAAGATGACCGTACTTCTTCTGAATCACCTAATACATGGCGTCTGAAACCACTCATCTTATCACAGGCCCGGGACACCTTCTCTCCGCGTGGATCCTTCCCGAACAGTTCAGAGCACATCCTCCTCTGGGTGGGTGGGCACAGGGCTTGCAGGGACAGTGACCCTGTGGTGAGAGTGGCCAGGCCTGGACACAGTCCGCAGCAGCAGAGCATCAGGCCTACAAGCTTGGTGACTTGTTGGTCTCTGTGCCCTGCCCAGGGCCCGCCATGGGCTGCAGGTGCAATGACGAAAGACGAGGGGTGTCTTGGAGGTGCTCGGGGACTGCCGAAGCCACCCTGACTGCAGGACATCGGGGGCGGCTGCTGTCTTGGTGTCCTCTCTCTGGCTGCGACGGAGGCCAGTTTCCTTAGAGAGGCAGG
This sequence comes from Sciurus carolinensis, assembly GCF_902686445.1. NCBI lineage: Eukaryota > Metazoa > Chordata > Mammalia > Rodentia > Sciuridae > Sciurus > Sciurus carolinensis. Next base: position 181,973,919 of record NC_062213.1, read on the forward strand.
ACTTGATCCCAGCAAGGCACGTGACCTGGAAGTGGCTCAGGGCCTGCGGCTGCTGGAGCAGCTGCTTCCAGCGCTGTCAGTCTTCGCCCCCTTCTTTCTAGGCTTCGGCATTGTCCTCCCGTCACCAGGTGGCCTCTTCCCACCCACTCTGACCTTGCTACCTGGGTGTGGTTCCTGCACCAGCAGCAGAAGCAACAGGGTCCCACCCAGCCTGACCTGTCTTTCACCACATCCCCAGGTGAACCCAAAGCGCCACTCAGAATCCTCTGTTCTCGCAGGACCTGGGCCTGTGTGTGGCTTCGACCCCGCGGCCCTCCACGCCGCAGCTTGCTCCACCTCCAGCAAAGCTGCTCACAGATCCATCTCTCGGTGGCTCCGAGCTCAGGTGTTTCGTGCTGATGTTCTGTTTTCGTAGTGTGGGGATTAAACCCAGAACCTCCCATACCCGACCCTTTGTGTTTTATTTTGAGACAGGTTCTTGCTAAGTGCCCAGGCTGGCCTTGTACTTGGGATCCTCCTGCCTCAGCCTCCCGAGTCACCGGGATTACAGGCATGGCCACCGCGTGGCACCGCTCCGACTTTGACCCTGGCCCGTAGGTGTCGGCCTACCCTAAAGTCAGATGCCCGACTCTGGAGCGGAATCACATGGTCCCCACGTGGGCTCTGGATGTGGGGAGCCGGGCTGGGACGGAATAGGATGGTTCTAGAACCGTGACTCTTATCTCCTTGCAGGCCTACTCTTGCCCTCTCACTTAGGCCCCGCTCACCCAAGCACAAGGGTCCTGTGACTCACTCTGTCCCATCTCCTCCCTCTCGAGGACAGGGATGGCTCAGCCGACGTGTCTGCAGTTTACCAGGCATCTCGACACACGGGTCCCCTCTCTGTCCTAGGGACCTGGGAGGAGGGTGGGGCAGACCCTGTCTCTCCAGGGGAGGGAACCCCGTCTCAGAAGGGAACACTGGTTTCCCAGAATCACGCGGCAAACAGCAAAGGTGTCCAAACTCAAGCCCGGAGCTCCTGACTCCAAGTCCAGTCCCCCGGACTCACCTTGACACGGCCTCTGGATACTGCCCTTGCTGAGGCCTCCTGCCACTCAGTCCTCAACCCCAACTTCACAAGGCAGTGCATGGTGACAGCCACGCAACCGAGAGACTCTGTTAGGGACACACTGTGCAGCACTGGAGGAGTTCAGGTTACGTCTGCAGGAGCTGGATATGGTTTCCATTTACCGCCTGTATGAACATGAGCAATTAAAAATCATGGAAGCTCAAATTTATGATCCAGACACTCTTCTAAGAGCTTTGCTTTTCTTAATTTATTTGATCCTAGTAGTGATCTTCTGAGATAGTTATTATCACTATACCCATTTCACAGATAGAGAGATCAAAGCACAGAGGGGTTAAGCAACTTTCTATGGTTACCCAGCCAGGAAGGAGAAGAACCCAGGATCTGGACTTAGGCAATCTGACTGCAGAACAATCACACAGCTGCCTCATAAGCATCATTACACTTATCTTCCTTTAGACCATGTTCTCAAAAGCACTCACCAGACTAGAAACATCAGCATTACCTGGAAACTGGTTAAAAATGCACTTTCTCAGAACTCACCTTCCACAAACACCTCAGAAACTCTAGGGCTGGGCCCCAGCAATCTGTGACTTTGAAAACCCCAGGCAGATTCTGATCCATGCTAACGTTCAGGAACTACCACTTTAGAGGACTGAATTGAAATAGTGTTTATAAAATTCTTAGCATCGCGTTAAAAAATGTTAGCCATTATCATGACCGGCTTTATTTAATAAGAGGAAAAGCCCATCGTGGTAAACAACAGAAACACCTGCCTCTTTGGTAAGATGCCCCATAAAACAACTTATACTGTCAGGGAAAAATGTATTCAAGTGAAGCCTGGGAGGAGAGATATTGACACAATTCTGGTGGCTCACCTGGCAGCTGGCACCTGCTCCTGCCAATGCGTGCGCAGCTGCCGGCGGGGGCAGAATCCACTTTATCATTGGAAGGACACTGTTGCCTTCTCCATGAACCCAATGCCATTGGGTAAGCTGCTGACCAGCTCAGCCACTGCCTAGCTTGGGTGAGTCCCAGGCTGCTCCCCTCCTGGACGCCCCGTGACTGCCCACATGACCTCTCTGCTCAAGACTGGGATGCCCTGGCCCCTGGCCTCTTGGGCTTGCTCAGGAATCATGAAGACACTTTCCTACATGCATGACCCGCCCCCCCATGGCTGTGTGTCACCCTCGGTGGTGACGTGCCTTCCCTTCCTCGGGCAGGGTGTATAATTGGCCTGGCATTACCCAGCAGTCTCTGGGGAATTGCTTCTGTCAGGACTGTAACAAGCTTATCTGTTTAGCTTGAGTTATGTCACCCTGTGCTCAGTGTAAGTCTGACCGCCTGCCTGACGTGCTGGCCTGGATGGATTTGTGAATAATTTTACCACCACAATTATTTTACGATTTCGAATCTTCCCTGGCAACTTAATGCATAGTTTGCAGTGAGCCACTGCATAAATCAAAACTCTAAACAAAGGCTCTCCAGTCAGCCCGCGGCTTTGTCGCGTAGTAGGCTGTCGAGCCTGGTGTGCGGGAGACCTGGAGCCGGGCTCCTGTCCTCAGCTCCAGGCCACACCCAAATGGAAGCTGCCGTCGGCGCAGGGGCCTCTGCAGGGCTCTCCAGGGAAGCCTGTTCCCACTAGCTCAGTGGCTTTCCTTGGTCTGAACCTTTATAAATGGGGGTGAGGGCCGATAGTGACGTGCTCCCTCCTGCTGTGGTCTCGTCCCAGGGCACCCACAGTGTTAGCTCAGTAGAATCCGGGACATTAGAGCAGGCAGAGCCAGAGAGTTCATCTGTTCTGGCGTTTCTCATTCTGTTCCGAAAGGGGCCTCAGGGCTGCCGTGGGGGCAACACAGGGGCCAGGCACGAGAGAGAACTCAGGCTGTGCCCGCCTGTCCATCAGGGCAGCCCCCTTTTTATTTATGTTGCATATTACGCTTCTGTAGGGATAAAACGGTTGAGCTGCTAAACTGCCGAGCCTCTGATCTAATCTCACCCCTTTGTTTTACAAAATGGGGACTTGAGACTTAGGGAAAAGTGACATAGCTTAATTATTTTTTTTCCCATGTTAGGGATTAAACCGAGGGTCTTAAGCACATTAAGTTATATATTTCTGCTGTCAAACCCATGAGTTAGAAACAGACTCCAGAATAGGTCTCAAATCCAGCTTCTTTCCTTCGCTAGCTTGAATGTTCTTGAGCTCGGCCACTAAATTCAGAGCCTCCGAGTCTCAGTTTTCTCATCTATAAAATGGGTCTAATAATAGATTTGTCATGCAGATTAAATAAGGAAGCATGTCAAGTGTCCATCCCAGTGTCTGGCACATAATATGTACTCAATAAATCAATAAATGTTCGCTGATATCATTAACTTGGATCTGCTAAACCCTAGGTCTCAAGAACACACACCATAGGCCATTGGCTCGTAGAGAGCCTGTCTCTAGAGAAAGAAGAAACTAGCGTGGAAAGAGCATCTAATACCTGCGGGCTCATGTCATCACAGTTCACTGTGTGGGCTGGACTGGGCCCTCTGATCTGCATTTTGCAGGGAAGGAAGCTGCAGAGTGACCTGGGTGGCCTCCCCAAGTGGGCCCAGATGCTGGCTGGTGGGGGCTCCAGCAGCTGTTTGAACCGCAAGGATTCTGCTGGTACTCAGCTGGGCCGTTAGCAGTTCTTTTACCCGTCTTAGCTGTTTTCCCGCGCATGTCTTATTAGCAGACTTTATTAGGCGCCTGCTGCTCTCAGCCGTTGCTCCGGCAGCCTCTACTCCCGCAGGCTGCTCCATTAGCTACCTTTTGTTTTCACACTGTCTCCACTTCTGTAGGTGTTGAAAGAGTCACAGGGCCTCCTGTGGTGGCAGGGGCACGGGAGAGTGGCCGGGGCGCTCTTGGCAGGCTCTAAGAACTAATGCCCAGCGCGGGACACAGTCCAGAGGAGGTTTCTGGAATATCTGCTGAACGGACTTTCAGGAGAAAATAACAGCACCTGACACAACCAGGGGCACATCCTCTCACGCACGTGCCCAGTCCTCTGTCAGGGCCCACGTGGTCTCCAGCCTGGGGTCCCGCAGCTGCCACGGGGCTCCCCTTCCTTACAGATGCTGCAGGTGCAGCCCTGTGGGGCATTCGCTCTCCAGTGTCCCACTTCCAGGCCATTTTGTAATCTCTCCAGTTTCCCTTCCCTGGATTCTATCCAGGATCTGAGAGATCTCAGCTGGGACAGGGATGCGCAGAAAAACTAAAAACCCTGCCATTTTAAATCCAAGCAGTTATGTGTGCACACACACCACACCACACACACACACACACACACACAGCGGTATAGTCCCCACTTCACACACCTGCACACAGACTTATGCATAGGCACGGACATGTTTACCAAGAGCACCGAGCACTGAGAGGTACCTGCAAACACACACACACACACACACAGCAGAGATTCCATGCAGTCGCTCCGTGTAGAGAACTTACCAATGCTCCATGCCCAGCGCAGGACACAGAGGACAGCCCGGGTTATGGAGACACGGTTCCTAAATCACGCACTTAGGATCTGTGCCTGGCAGGGAGTGCATCCTGGAGGTCAGGTGAGGAAGGGAACAGGAGGGGGAAGAGGGCTCCAGGCCAGGGCCACACGGAGAGAGGCCTCGGGAAGCAAAGGGCTTGATGTATTCCAGGAGCAAAAGTCGTTGTTCACCTGAGCACAGACCACACAGACAGACAGACAAGCTCGAACACTAGCACACACACCACCCAGACACACGCGAGGCACAGAGAGCTCGTGTATACCCTTCGGCACATACACGGCACAGACCAGCCGGGGCACACACGCCCGTGTGTAAACACACAAAGCAGGGTCAGCAGGGCGCAGAGCCATGTGTGAATACAGACCTGGCAAAACAAATGCCGAGGTGCACCTACCCCTCACCTAGACACACAGGTGAAGGTTCCCATAGCAGATGTTCCCCAAACATGGGGTAAGTGTGCACTGTCTCTACGCAGGTGTGTCCCCACCCACTTTCCATGCATGGCACGCATACAAGTGTGAGTGTGCACATTTCACGTGCAAGGAAGCAGCGCGTGCTCCAGAGCTTCAGAGAGCCCAGGGATTCGTGAGCCCAAGATCATTAAAGTCAATGGCCGTTAAGTAGCTAATCCCTCATTCAGCTCTCGAAACGTTCGGGGGCATAATCCGTGGGCTCCTCCATTTCTACGCAGCTTTGAAAGGATTCGGGGGTGAGGACGGCGATGGAGATCGGGGTCTTAGAGTCCTAGACGTTGTTAAGCCTCTGCTCATCGGCTTCCCCTCCCCTGGGCTGTCGGCAGATGCGGATCTCACTGCAGAGGGACTCTTGCTCCGTAATCCATTTTCCTCTGCCTTTCTTTGGAGATTAAACAAGTGTCCCGCTGGCCACAAAGGCCAGCCAAAGCTCCCTGGGGCCTGAAGGCTCTCTGATGCCAGCTGTGGAGGGAATCCAGAAGCCCTGGACAGTTGTCTGCACTGCTGGGTAAACAAGAAGGGGCTGAGGACCCTACTTTCCAAGGAGGAGTGGCCTGGCCATGAGGGCCAAGCGATTTATCCAAAGTAAAGAAATAAGTAAAATAAACCTGAAAAAAAAAAAATTAGAACGAGTCCTCTTTGGCAGCAGCGTGAGCTAATCATCAGCTGGGTCACTCAGAAAGTCTCTCAATGTTTCTGAGTCTCTGTTTAGTCATCTGTAAAATGGGCCTAAAGATAAATCAGCTCCCATCTCACTGGGCAGTTTGGAAGACAAATCTGATAGAGGACCTCCAGCTTCTTTCCAGGATCTCTGCTCCTCCAAGATCTGAGCCTTTCCTGCCTCCCCAGGCCCCTCGTGGGCCCTCTGTCCATCCCTCCTACACTATAGGCCCTTCACGCTGAACAACTAAACACTTGCTTTTTCTTGAGACTGCACCTCTGGCCAGAATCTTCTCTTCTAGGAACGTACCTCCCCTATCTGATTGCCCAACAAATGGCTTCTGACTTGTCGAGACCTGCCTGAGGCACGGCCCCCTCTGGGAACCCACCTGGAGCAACCCAAGCCCCAGGGATGTTTCGGTCCCACTTCCAACTCTTCCTCAACCCCGCCACCCCAGCCCATAGCTCCTCCCCGCATGCCCCTGGGAAACAGTTGCCCTTTTGCTGCCCCACCTTCTCCTGCCACGTGTGGAACCCTGTGAAGATGGGATCCTGGCCCCAACCATCTCAATTCAGGTGTTTGGAAGAGCTTGTCGGGGGCTCCATGGGTCATAAAGCACGATGAAAAGGCAAGGTCAGGTCCATTTTTAAAAGACACCCTATTTTAAAATCCAGGTGCAGAACTCCTCTTGGGGGAAGAACGGTCTTTGTCCAGGAGTGTATCTTAAAGTACTTTGGTGGGGACAAGTGGAGTCCACGGCAAGTCCTCCAGCTCAGGGCCCGTCAGAACACGCTGGACGGCTGAAGATGAAAAGGAAGAGGTGAATTGCTCTACAAAACCAAGCAGGGGGACTTGGGTTTCAGAGCCAGGACCCAGGAGGGGGGAAGGGTAGTGATAGGGAAGAAGGGCCAACAGGATACGGGGAACCTGGGGCTCCGGGGGGCTTCTGAGGGCAGATCTTCTGCGTGCGTCCTGTGCCGTTGTTCCCACCTCCCAGACTTCCGTGAAGTTGACTCTGCACAAATCCCTTGGGTGGGAGATGCCTAGAGGAGATAAAGTGCAGCAAGACTGGAAGGAGAAGCCGCGGTCAGAAGAGAGACGCAATGGAACCTGAGGCAGGCCGGAGGTCCGAAGGTGAGGTGACCGGAAAACCTGTCTCCACGAACTGGAGGGGATGGGTGGGCCCGGAGGTGGATTTGGGGCATCATCATTGGAATCCTTGGTGGCGGCCGTTCTGAGGCCGGGGAGTCCTGAGGCCTGATGGGGGACGGGTGGCAGGCGTCTCTGGGGCTTGGATTCCTTCTTGGAGCTGAGGGGGCCTTGGAGGGTCACTGCAGGGAAGACGGGCTGTGCCGACTAATGGGGCCTATCAGGAGACAAAGAGGACAGGGGCCCTGTGTCATCCCTGGCTGGTCCCTGCAGGCTCAGGGGAGCCCAACCACTGTCCACACCTGACCCCTATCCCAAGTTGGCCGAGGTCATCCTGACTCCGCAGGGACCACTGCAGCAGCCTCCCTGCCGCTGCCTCCCTGCTCGCTGTTGGGGGCCCACACAGCCAGCAGAGGCTCAAAACATGCCCATCACGCCTGCTCCAGGGGAGGCTGAGCAGAGTCCCCTCCGCTCGCGGCCATTCAGCACGTCTATTAAATCAGATGGAGCAATTACCCGCGGTTTGCCGGCAGAGTGAGGGAGCGGGAGGCAGGCAAACACCACGCAGGAGTCTCAGCGCTGATCCTTACTGAAGGGCCCCGTCTGGCAGCAAAGCCCAGCTCGCCGCCAATCCTGCTTCCCTGAGCGCCCAGCTGGGCGTGTTGAAGAGGCCTGGGAGCCCTGGGGTCCCCAGTAACTCAGGAAGAGCAGAGAGAGGACTCTTAGATGAGGGAGAGAGACAAAACACAAGCGACCAAGGGAGACAGCTGGAGGATTTGACGCTGGCTGATCAGAGAGGAAGGTGCGAGGGAGGGGGCAGAACATATGGAGCAGCTTAGCAGAAGCTCCTCAGGGGCCACTCTCCGGAAAGGGAAGGAAAACAGCCCATTCATTCATTCATTCAACAAATATTTGTTGGGCACCTGCTAAGTGCCAATGCTTGGCACTCACAGAGAGTTCAGGAGAGCAATTAGGTTGAAATGTTAAGTGTCCGTGCAAAGAGCAGAGTCCTGAACTTGGAGCCCCAAGTTCAAATGCTTTTGTTTCCTCTTGATCAAGAGAACCAGGAGGAAGCATCCTTGACTTGACAGGGAGGTGGGGACAGGGAGAGAAGCCAAAGGTGGAAGTAGGAAATGAACTTGGAAGTGTCGGCGGCAGTCTGACTAATGAGCCGTCAGTGCCAACCTAGCAGAACCGCCTGTGCCCGCAGCTGTGCCAGCCACCTCTGCAGACAGTGATGGAGGCTTCTGTGCTCTGACCAGCTGAGTGAGACCAAGTACACGCTTATCAGGTGCTCAGAGGAGAGGACTGGGTGCAAGGAAGGGGACAGGAAGGGACCAAAGACGCACCTTGGGTGGGGGCAACGTGAAGTCAGGGCTTGCAGGTGCTGGGGGCCTGGGGCAGTGTGCAGGACCGAGGGTGGGGTGACCTGGTGACCGCTCCAGTGAGCTGCTCCGAGGCCTTTGGGGTGGGCCCCGCAACCAGCCTGGGGGAGGGAGGCCTCCGCTGCTAGTCCGGGAGGAGGCATCGGAGAAGCTGGCCGAGGTTCAGGGCAGGCTGGAGGCGCTGCGGGGACCTTGGAGAGAGGAGCACACCCCTGGCCTGAATGTGGCTCCTGATCTCCCTCCCACCAGCTGGCTCAGGTGGGGTCAGGACCCAGATGAGTAGGTGAGTAGAAGGGTGGAGAGAGGCCAGGCAGATGGGGGAGGGAGTCAAAAGCCAGCACAATGAATCTCCCCTGCACGCTGCTGAGGAGCCGTGGCCGAGGCCCCTCTCTTTCTCCCTCTCCCCTCTCTCCCTCTCTCTGGAGAAGGCTTTGTCCCATTTTCTTGGCAGTATTTATTTGGGTTGAGGAAGGCGTGGTGACAGTGACCTGGGGAAAGAGCCCACCCATGGTTCCAGGCGAGGAAGGGCGGAAGAGAGAAGGGGCCAGAAGAGGAGGGTGCTTTCCCAGGAGGCCTGCCTAGCGGGGTGTGGTCCTGGGTCTATTCGGATCCCGGATTCCGGGCTGAGCTGGCATCTCTTGATTAGATGCTACATACATGAACTCGGACGCTGCACCCCACGTTGGTGGCAGGACCGTGAAAGTGGAAGGAATTGGGGAGACTTTGGGGAAAGGCTGTCCCATTTATGCCCAGTGAACCAGTAAAGATGAAGAAACATGCCAGGTGGGGTGGCGCAAACCTAGAATTCCAGTGGCTCCGGAGGCTGAGGCAGGAGGATCTCAAGTTCAAAGCCAGCCTCAGCAACTTAGTGAGATCCTGTCTTAAATAAAAAGGTAGAAGGGCTAGGGTTGTGGCTCAATGGTCCAGTGCCCCTGGGCTCCTTCCCTGCTACAAAAAGGAAGGAAGGAAAGAAGGAAGGAAGGAAGGAAGGAAGGAAGGAAGGAAGGAAGGAAGGAAGGAAGGAAGGAAGGGAGGGAGGGAGGGAGGGAGGGAGGGAAAGGAAGGAAGGAAAGAAGCCTGATGGTGGTACAGGGCCAGAGGAGGTGGACCCGTGTGAATTCCTTGCTAGAAGTAAAACTTGGCACAACTACCCTGGAACAGAACTTGACCTTGCCTTGTAAAATCCAACAATTGAAATACCGATGGCCAGGCGAGTCCACTCCTTGGTGTGCCCAAGCCCTTCCATCTGTGCCCCAGGGACACAGACAGGAGGGCTCAGAACAGCTGTGTACGTAGCAGTGAGCGTAAATACACTGAGATCTGGAAGCAACTCGAATGCCCCAGGCTGGGAGAATGGCTAGATGAATCGTGGAGAACTCACACAGAATAAAGCAAAGCCAAATGAACGAACTGTGGCCACACAATAACCTGGATAGACCCTGATAACACAGCGTAGTGGGGAAAAGTGAGTCTCAGAAGACGACTTCCGTGTACATACAAAGACCAGGAAGAAGCCAGGCTAGAAGATACTGTTTAGGCACACTCGAATTGGTGTGTGGAAGGAAGGAAGGGAGGGAGGGAGGGAGGGAAGAAGGGCATGAATAACACAAATGCAGCCAGACCTAGTGGCGCACACCTGTGATCCCAGCGACTCCGGAGGCTGAGGCAGGAGGATCATGAGTTCAAAGCCAGCCTCAGCAATTTAGTGAGGCCCTAGGCAACTCAGCCAGATCCTGTCTCTAGGTAAAATATTTTTAAAAAGGACTGGGTATGTAGCTTGGTGGTTAAGCACCCCTGGGTTCAATCCCTGGTACAAAACAAAAACACCCCCCCCCCCACGTGCAGAGCAGCAATCATTTGCAGGAGAGGACAAGACAATAGGGCTGGCACAAAGCACACAGCGAAATGGAAGGTAGCAATCACATCTAATTTGTGGGTTCAGTAGTGAGTTCACAGTTGTTTGCCAAGTTTTCCCCCACATTTTTTATTGGTGCATTATAGTCGTACATACTGTTGGGATTTGTCCTCACATATCTGTGCACATGCACATTACATGACATAACAACATGATTTGTTTGCTGAGTCATCAAACTAAAAAAAGGAGGGTCACAGTTAAATGGTGCATTATGAACAGAAGTTGGTGACTAGTGCGATGTTGAGTTCTGAGCTACAAAATATAATCCGGACGCCCCCTTGGAGGTCCCTGTGAGGCCTTCCCCAGTCCACACCTGCTGTCCTCAGCTCTACCAGGCCTCACTCGCTCCCTCAGATTGTCACCTCCCTCCTACGGTCTCTTCTGCACCCGTCTCTCTGAACTCAGTCTGGAGGGAGCAGGGCCATGGGAAGAGGGGCCCCTGAGACAAGAGGGCCTCACTGGCTCATGGCCATGTCCCCAGCCCCCAGCCTGTCTGCTTTTGGGCTGCTCGCAAGACACTTAGCCAAAGGCAGGTGGAGTGACCCTGGGTTTGGTCCTGGCCGCCCCTGCTCTCAGCTCCCCTGACGCCCTTGCTGTGGCTTTCTGTCCTTGATGAGGTTGGGGGCTTCTGTCCAAGACCTAAGGCTCAGAAATCTTAGACTCAGCCCCTCCCCACCCTCCCGGGTCCTCATCCGGGCCACATCCAGAGCTCCTCCTGTTCCTTCCTTCATCACGTAGATTTGCTGAGGGCCTCTGCTGTGCCAGGCAGAGGCCGCAGCAGGCCCTGGAGGGGGTGGACCAACTTCTTGGCGAGGCAGAGGGAGGGCGGGGAGAGAGACAATAAGCCAGGCAAGTATGGAAAATGCCCAGGCCGCAGGCGGTGGCCAGCGTTGTGCAGAGAAGGGGGGAAGAGAACACCCAGGGTGGGGCAAGGAGGGGCCACGGCTTTAAAGACAGAGGCCAAGGGCAGCCCTGTTGGGGAGGTGACATTGTGTAAAGAGCCGAGGAGGCACGTGAGCCACGAGGACACCCGGGAGGAGCACCCGGGCGGAGCACCCGGGCGCAGGGAGCAGCAGTGTGGAGGCCTGAGGCAGAAGTGGCTGGTGGAGGGGGGAAGTGACTTCAGAGGCCCTTTTCAGGATAGTTGGCTGAAAGAGACAGGAGTCACCAGAGGGTTGTGAGCAGAGGGGTGACCTCAGCTGATGTCACAGGATCACTCTGGCTACTGAGCGCACAGGGGCAAAGGCTGAGGAATTGGTGACAGCCAGGACCAGCCCATGGCGGCAGAGGTGGCGAGAGAGTTGGATTCTGGGTGCACTTTGGAGGTAGAACTAACAGTGTTGCTGGCAGATTGGATCTGGGGTGTGAGAGGGGTCAACAATGACACCGAGGTTTTGTACTGAGCACCTGGGCAGATGGCTTTGTCACAGGCCAAGGTGACCCATCTGTGGGTGACTCGGGTCTGGGAAAGGCAGGAGTAACATTTTGAGTGGCAACTATGGGACATTCAAGCCGGTGGTCAGTGGGCAGTTAAAGGGACGGGCCGGGAGGTGGGGAGAGCCTGGCGAGGGACAAAGTGTAGACTCAACCCCAACTGTGGCTCCAGAACACTCAGCCTCCCTTTACTGATCCCCTGCCACCCCACTCCTGGGCCTGAAGGAAGATGGGATCGCTTCCTGGGCTCTCAGGAATCCGGACTCTCAGGGCCCATCCAGGGCCCGGCCCACAGGCAGTGAGGAAGGAATGAACCCACGAACAAATGGCGGGGAGCGGCAGCCTCCTGGTCTCTCTGATGACCGTGTATGACCAAGGAGGAGCCGCAGACCTGTGCCGCATAATGATGGGTACATTTTCCGAGGGGTCTTTGAGAGAGTCACCCCACCCTTGTCTCAACCTACACCCAGCAGTTGACTCTGGGTGGCAATTGACAGGTGGGTTGTTCGGGGCAGGGAGCGGGGCAGAGCTGGGTTCAGGTGCCCGTGCTGGTTGGTACCACCTGCCCCCGCCTGCTCATCAGCCTCAGGCTGGGGAGCCAGGTGTTGCAAGGCCTGGCTTCCGAGCTAAGACAGGTCCTCATTCCTCCCAGGTCCCTGAGCCCCCTGCCCTCTCTGTCAGATGGATCAGTCTCGGCCTGTGATTTTCAAACCTTCTTCTTCTATGGTTTAAAGGTGTCCCCAGGGTGCTCCACTGAAAGCCCAGTCCTCATGGCAGCTGTGTTGAGAGATGGGACCTTTGAGAGGTGCGAGGTCCCGAGCACTCTGCCCTCCCGAGGGGTGCACGTTGTTACTGCCGGAGCAGATTCACTACTGCTACTGCAAGAGCGGGCCTGTCCTGGAACTCCGTCCTCCTCTTCTCGCGCCCTTGGGCCTTCCTCCAGGGGACGAGGCACCAAGAGCCCCTCATCAGGTGGGGCTCCCTGGACCCTGGACTTCCCTGCCTCCGGAATTGTAAGAAATAAATCTCTTGCAGGGGGAGGATCACAACTTTGAGGCCAGCCTGGGCAACTTAGCAAGATCCTGTCTCAAAATAAAATACAGAAAGGGCTGGGGACGGGCTCAGTGGCAGAGCACCTGTGGGTTCCAGCCCCAGAACAAAGAAAAGAAGAAAGAAAAGATTGAGACAGAAAGCCACGGCACCCGGTCACAAACGACTCCTGTGGGGTGGGGATGAGTGGGGAGCCGGCAGGGCTGGAGCCAGGACACCTTCATCCAGCGCACGGTCGGGACCGCCGATCCCAGCCCACCCCGGGGAGTCCGAGTTGGTGCCTAACCGGTGGCCCTCGGCTTCCTGTCTCTGACCCTGCTTCCTGTGCCGAGCCAAGTCCTCATCCTCTCTGGGCCTCAGTTTTCTTCTGTAAAAAGGAGGATCCGAGAGGACCTCGTTGCGGAGGAGGATTCAGCAAGGCGGTGCGTGTGAAGCCGTGTCTGTCCCCTCCTGTGATGATCCACAGCCTCCTGCAGGTGCTCCTGAGGGAGAGCCAGGTCTGAGACAAGCAGCCGGAGGTCACCACCACCCCGAGGACGCCATTGTGCAGGGATTCACTCAGCTCTTCGCCTCCCTCCGCACAGAACCCTCCCCTCCCTCCCCGCAGCGCTCACCTGCCTTCCCTCTCCCTCCTGGGCCCTGGAGAGGCAGCAGCCCTCTGTACCTCCTCTCCACCAGCAGGTGCCGTGGGACAATGGGCCTCAGGCGAGTCTCTAGTCTCCCCCACTTTCCGTGACCTCTCAGAAATCGGGGGGCAGCTTCTGAAGACGCTGCTTTTGGCCCAGTTGCCACCAGCCCAAACAAAGGCATTTTCTGCTGGGAAAGCGACAATTGTTTCCATTTAGCACACGTTTGCTGCCAACGCCAGTGTTTTCTCTTGGAAGCCAACGTCTGGTGGAGAAGACAATGCCAAGCTAAATATTTTCTCCGCATAAAAATCCCTTTAATTTTTTAATCATTTGGCAAACATCCCCTCCTCCCCCCTCGCCCTTCTGTTCCTCCTCTCCCCCTCCCCCTCTGCTCTGGCTGGGTCTCCGTAACACCCAACATCTGGGTGAGAGAGAAAGGTTTGGTGGGCCACGCAGATGTTCCCGAACCCACAGATGGTGGGCCGTGTGCAGACGCGCCCCGCGTCGATGCGCTCCTATTGTTTCCTCAGATGTTGGATCTGGAGGTTGTGGGTGGAGGCAGATTGAACCTTTTCCAGCCCCCGCCTGCCCTGGTTCCTATCAAGCTGTCTACATTAAACCCTGGTGAAGAGGGACCAACCCGACCGCAATGGGGGCCCCTATGCCATCAAGAAGCAGGGGAAGGACAGTTCTCCCTCACTCCCTGGCCGATGGCCGAAACAGCTCTACGTTCCTTCTTGCTTCCCGAGGAAGAAGCTACGTGCTCACCCCTGTACCAAGGTCTGCGGCACCCAGAGCTCTGGTGTGCACGATCCCCGTCTGTGCACCACGGCTCCCTCTGACAGCTCCGCTGCTGGGTGGCCTGCCCTCACCTGCCGCCTGGGGCCAGGCCTTCCCCACCTGCGAGGCCTTGTCTTTTTTAAGTCCTGAATTTGGACCTCGCCCAGATCCAGAGTGAGGTGCATATCTGGACAGGACTTGGATAAATGGATAAATAAATCATGGAACAGATGGGCGGTGAGCTAGGGGACGTGTGACTAAGTGAATGAACCACCAAATGTGAGAGTCCAACGTGTGAACTTGCCCCTGCTCCTGGGCCCAGGGCCCCGTGTGTGCACTGACACTGGAGGCAAGTCCGATAAATGTGCAATTGGGTGGAACGAGTCTCCACGGAGCTCCTCACTGGGGAAGGGTGACCGTGTTTACTCCTCTTCGGTGACAGAAGTCTACCACCTGCAGGACGATGCCTGGTTTTGGAAGGTGGACCATCCAGCTGGGTTTGACTCCTGGCTTCACCACATCTTCACCTGTGGCCTTGAGAACATTGTACTCCTCTGAGCCTCGGTTTCCCCATCTGTAAGATGGGTTAGACCTACTTGGCAGGGTTGTTTGGAGAATCGGGAGATTTGGGCAGAAGGTGCTTGCTGAGAATTGGAGGGTAACGTTTTCTGGTCAGTGGAACCAGCACCTTGAGGTTGAATGAGAAATGACTGGACATCTCTGGGCTGCATGGTGGGTGAAGTCCACCTGCGGGCTCCAGGGGAACACGTGATTACACCAAGAGGGCCATTAGACACCTCTGCCTGCCCGAGCCTATCTTAGCTCTTGGTGGATGTTTGACATCACAGGAACCCAGCCAGTGAGGGTAGATTCCAGGGCAATTCTTCCTGACAGGAGGAAGCTTCCTGGGACTCCCAGCCCAGGCAGAGCAGGGACTCGGGCATGGTAACCACGGTGAGCACCAGAGGCCAGGCACGGTGCCGGCCTGGACAGTGAGGCTGAGACACTGACGTGCAACCTTGGCCGTGCCGTTTGTCCTGTGTGCCTCTGTTCCCTTGTCTGTGTAAGGGCAACGATGTCATCCACCTCAGATTTGGAACCACGCCTGCCTACAGTGAGCAACAGAGAAACGTTGTGGAGGTGGGCTGGGTGGCTGTCCCCAACTCTCCGCTCCCCCACCTTTGCAAGTGGATTGTGCATCCTTTCCCCAGGTGACCTTGCACTTGTTTGCACCGTTTGCTTTGGCCGGTGGAATCCTCCAGAAGAGGCTTTGAAGAGCATCTTCTGCCGGTGTTCTTCCAGCCTCCGGCAGTAGAACAGCATATTCCAGGTAACCGTCGCTCTTGTCAGCCTAGAACTTGGGATGAAAAGACACTTAAAGGCCAGCCAAGTTCAACCAAGTGCAGGCGAGTCGCAGACCTTGTACAATGAGAGCAAGAAAGAAATGTCCGTTATCATAGGCTGCAAGATATTGTGGTGGTTGTTATTGCAGCAAATACACCCAAATACGGTTATTATTATCATTTTCCATTTGATAGATGACAAAACTAAGGTTGAGGAGGTCACATGACTTGCTCATAATTACAAAGTGAGCAAAACTCAGGCCCAATTACATATGAATTAAAACTCAAACTCAGATACGCTGAGCCGTTCCTCAGTGAGCACCTACGCTGTAGCAGGCACCGAGGAGGAGGAGACCCTTACTCTCAGGGAGCTGACATTCAGAAGGTGAGAAACCAAGAAGTACCAGTCAGCAGCAAACAAGAAAACACCTTGTGGTCATACCTGGTTTGAAGGATATAAAGTAGGACAATATAACAGTGATTGAGAAAGGGGTGAGGGATAGTTTAGAAAGGATAGTCAGAAGCCAGACGCGGTGGCACACGCCTGTCATCCCAGCTATTCAGGACGCCAAGGTAGGAGGATCACAAGTTTGAGACCAGCCTCAACAACTTAACGAGACTCTAAGCAAGTTAGTGAGACCCTGTTTCAAAATAAAAAATAAAAAGTGTTGGGGATGTGGCTCCATAGTAAAGCACTTGCCTAACTTTACCACAGAACCAGAACTGGAAAAAGGCAGAGTGTGGCGGATACAGAAAGAAAGAAGAAAGAAGATGGTCAGAGAGGACCCCAGAAAGCACCAGCAGCATGGAGATGGAAAGGAGGCGGAGTCAGTCATTGAAGGAGGCAGGGAAGAGCACAGCAGGAGCAGGAACAGCAAGTGCAAAGGCCCAGAGGCAGGAAGAACCATGGAGTTCCAGGAACAGGAAGGGGCCGTGTGGCTTTTGGACATGAGAGATAGAAAGTGGAACAGGAGGTTCAGAGTGAGAAAGGGAAGGGGACAAATGGCTTTGCCACCCACATGCTGGTAGAATTTGTTCTGAATGGAAGAAGATTTCAAGGAAAGCTTTGTGCTTATATTTTAAAATCGTCCCTGTGTGATCTGGAGAGAGAGAGCCAGGGCCCATTGGGAGACCCACAGTAGTGCAGGAGGGAGGCAGTGGCCAGGCCTGGGGTGACCAGGGCAGAAGCAAACCCAGCAAACAGACCCTAGATGTGCTGCACAGGTGGAGGAGGTGCAGATGACCTTCCCGTGACCTTGAGTGGGTGGCCATACATCCAAGGGGTGGGGAGGCTGGAGTCCAGCAGGTCTGGGATGGAGGGAGGAAAGCAGGCTCGCTGCTTAGACTGCTGGGGGCCGTGAGCCCGTGGCCAGGTCAGAGTTCAGTGGAGAGACCAGGGCCAGGGGTCAAGTGTGCGCATCACCAGCTCATGAGTGTGATCTACGGGGACGGGATGCAGTCACCTAGGGGGCGGGAGCGAGAGGGCACTGAGCTGAGTCCTGAGCACTCCGGCATGCAGCCATCTGAGAAGGAGGAGCCAGCAGGGTCCCTCTGAGGCCAGAGGCAATGCTAAGTGTTAGAGAAGCTCTGTGACCCTGGGAGTCTGAGGCTTTGCTATCCAAGACCATGGCCACCAGCCATGTGTGAGCACGGGAACGGTGGCCGGGCGGTGTCCATGGGATGCGCCGCAGGTGTAAGACGCACACCAGAGCCCAGCTCTCGGCCGGGAAACAGGAGCTCACGCACGCTCTTCATACTGGCGGGGGTCGAAACGATATTTCGAATAGGTTGACTTAAATAAAATAGAGTGCTCGGATCACTCTTACCTGTCTCTTCCATTCTGTTTTTAATTTTAAAAAAATGCGAAAGAACGTTGAAAATGTAAAAGGACTGAGTAGCTCCGGTGGTGGCCTGCGCTGTGTTTAGGGAGCAGCCCTGCGTTAGCGGGACCTCGGCAGGGTGTCACCCACATCATGACACCATTACTGAGTGCCAGCCGAGCTGTCCCCGGGGCTCTTGCCTTCCTGTCCTTGAGGTCCCTGGGCTTCCCCAACCAGAAGTAGGCGTCCAATCTCCTGCAAAGTCTAGACAGTTCTCACTCCAGCCTCCGGACCTGCTGTGACCCAGAAGCCACAGATGGTTTTCATCAGGAAACATGGAAAGTTAACAGGAAACCAAGGAAGAAGTGAGATCTCCCTGATGCACTTCCAAGCAACTAACCTGCTTTCCCCAGCTCCCGGCTATTTCTCCAAAGAGAATTGCCACATGGTCAATGAAATCAGGGGGAGGGGTCAGAAGACATCAGGCAGGAAGCTGGGGAGCCACGGGATTTTCCCATCCCCAGCGGGGATCTTGGGCCTAGGCGCGACTTACCTTCCTCCCTAGCGCAGAGTTCACCCCCACCCCCGCGGGCCTTAGCGGGTACCTCGGGCTCTGAGCAACTCCCAACCTCGCCTTCCGGGAGGGTAATGGACTCGGGAGGTCAGGCGGGTGGGGGGGTCATCTTCCTCTGCCCACCTGCCATTCATACCGCTGCGTCGCTCTGCCCTGGGCCATTCCACTCCATGCACCCTCAGTCCCACACGTCAGAGACCTGGAGAACACAGGGGAACACAGAGCAAGGGGGAGGACCTGGGAACTGGGAGGGTCAGGCCTGTGGAAGCCTGGAGGAAGAAGAGAGGGAAGGAAGAGCATTTTCCCTCATGGGTTCATTCACAAAAGCACTGCTGAGCAGCTTCTGTCTACGGCGCTGAGCAAGGAGTGGGGTGACCGTGAATGTGATGTACCTGGGTCCTGCCCTAGGTGCTTAGAGGTCACTTAGGAAGACTTAGAGCAAATGAACACTTGAATCTATTCATAGTGAGAGCCAACACGTGCTTTGGAGGATAGGGACGTGATGCTATGAAGTCGTCAACAGAGGCATCTGAGACACCAGGAGGAACTTTCCTCAGAAATGACTTTTGAGTTGACACCTGAATCTCCGTTAATTGCCCAGAAGGAAAATTGAGTATGAAAAGTGGAGGTGACCGCATGTACAAAGGCCCTGTGGCAGAAGGAATAGACTGGATCTGCGGATTGGAGAACAAAAGGACTAGGGCAGAAAGAGCCAGGGAAAGCATGGTAGGAGATGCATCTGGAAGGAAAGGCAGGGTCAGGTCACATCCACAGACAGGCTGGGGAGAGGCAGGAGGTGGAGTTGAGACTCTGAAGCCGGAGGCTACAAAGAGGAGGAGACGCGTTCATCACCAAGGAGGTTGGGTATGTGTGGCGCGTGACTCAGGCAATGGTAGAGGACAGTACAAAACCACGAGTGGGTCACACCTGGACTCAACCAGAGCTGGCAGTCCACACTCCTGCTACGTCATGTGTGGACCCCACGGGCCTCAGGTTAGGGACATAACCTCCCTGTGCCTCAGCTTCCTCTTCTACAACTGAGAGACCATGTTACTGGAGGGAGTAAATGAAGATTTAATGAAGTATCGCTCTGCTCCTATTTTTAGCATCGTGGAGGTGGGATGGGAGGGAGCCCCACTGCGGAGCTGAGGCTTAGGGACACGGAGGGCCTGGTCGCTGAGAGGCAAGGCCAGTGTCCAGGCCACTTAGAGGCTCCCTGTCTGCACCGCAGCCGGGGCTCCCTTCTCTACTCCCGCCTGGCCGCTGGCTTGAACTAGCGGCTGGGCTGCGGACCTGCGTTCCCCAGCAGGGAGGTCGACAGAGCACCCTGGGTTCTGTCCTGGCACCTCCTTGCTTCTCAACCAGGACCTCAGTTCTGGAGCTTGAATTAAAGAAAGAAGACCCTCACTCCTGGGGCAGGGACCCTGCCACCAGCTTCGGGGACCTCCCCCATGGAGTCTAGTCACCCCAGAACCTTCTGGGTAGAACCTTCGAGGAAGCCTGAGAGGTGGGCTGCTGCCAAGATCAGCATCAGAGAACCACAGACGTGGCGAGGGGGCACCGTGGTGTTCAGAGCCCTCGAGTTCTCTCAAAGGGCCCTGCCTTTAGTCTGCCTTGAAAAATGGCTCTTTTTTTTTTTTTTCCAGTTTCAAAGGTTTGGGGTTGGTTTTTAAGTGTTGCCTATGCATGAAGAAATTTAAATAAAACAACTTGGGGGAATTGGGGAGGTAATTAGTATACATGTAATATGTGTTGGTTTTCTCTTGATTGTGAAGGTAACATATGCTCAACTTGGACATTTGTAGAACACAGAAAAAGACAGATTTAAAAATCAACCTACACCCAGCGTCCACAGCTTCTCTCTGTTAGTGGTATTAATACGTGGCATCCGTACATTTGAACTCTTGTCACAAAAATGCACCAGCCATTGAACTCAGACTTTTCACACTTGATCTTCTTTTGTCTTCACGGGAACCCTGCAAGGCACTTCTGTTACTGTTCCCATTTCACAGATGAGGACAGTGGAGGTTTGTGCAGCTATCCAGCCTGACGTTCAATGTCCTTCACGGCAGAACTGAAGTCCACACCCCAAGCCAGCCTGACCCTGAGCTGCACGAGTCACTGCTGCAGCCAGCTTTCCTTTCGGGTCACATCCTCACGGTCTCCTTGTCTTTGCGTGTATCTGCATTTATATTTATACTTATGCTGACTGCATTCTTCAGACTCTCTAGCAGTCTGGCCTTTTTACTTTGCCACATAGCATGTGCATTTTCTCAAATCAACATATATTCTTCTACGGCACTATTTTTAATGTCTGCATAGTATTCTGCAGTTTGGAAAAGTGTTTCTCAAACATTAGCTCCAGCATCATCTGGGAACTTGTTGGAGAAACAAATTCTCAGGCCCCATTCCAGACCCTGTGGCATCAGAAATTCTGTGTTTGAAGCCCAGGAATCTGTGTTTTAGCAAGCCCTCTAGGTGAGTCTATGCACCCTAGAGTTTTAGAACAGATCCTTTAGACATTTAGTATTCTTAACAACAAATTCTAGAATAGGCACGTGGAGATTGCTTTCAGGTTTGGTTCATCAAAAACAAAGCAAACTAGGCTTCCTCGTTTGTATCTGCTAAGATCAAGAAAGAGGTTTTAAAATTAAGTGGGTGTCAAAACCAAACCCAAACTAATAAATAAAAATCTACTAAAAAACATGATATTTAAAAATCAAACTAAAGGAAAGCTGGAGAGACTTTGGTCAGACCTAAGAAAGTACTTTCTTTTCTGGCAGGACCACTGGTAGGAGGAATATGGCTGGAGCATTTCCAGCCACCTGTGGGGACAGTCGGGCCTGCAGTGTCCCCAAGCCCTGCCCATGAGCTCTAAGCCTTTTCTTGCTTGAAGCTAGCGGCTCAGATGTTTATGAAAGAGACAGCTGCTGCCTGGCCCACCCAGCAGCGGGAGGGCGGAGGGGCTGGAGCTGGAAGATGGATGTAGGGGGCAGGCTGGCCACTCGCCCCCCGCTGGTGGGCCTGCTGACAGGGCTCGACCTGCTTTCCCATGTTGCTCTGCCAGGCCGCAGCGTCATTAGCCTGAGGCTGAGCCCAGACTTCTGAAATCAACTCTAGGCCCTTCCCCAGGGTCTTGGAAGACACCCTCCATCTGATGCCGAGTGGAGATCTGTCAACAGGGCATTTTGCTGCCTGTTCTGGAGCCAGATTGTCACTAATGCGTGCCAGTTCTCCTTTCCCATCTAGTTCCCAAGCCTGCCTGTTGGCAGAAAAAGTTTCCTGGAACCTAACAGGCCCGAGGAATGACTTCCCAAAGAACAAAGGAAAGCAACGCTAACTCTCTGGTGTGTGTCCGTTTCCCCGACTATACGGTGGGTGCGACGATCCCTGCTCTGAGATCAGGGACCCCCGTGGAGGCTGTGAGTGCTGAGTCTTGCAGGATCAGATGGACTCTAAGGTCATTGCCGTGGTTTATGCTGAAGCTGCTACAGCTGGTTAGTGAGGAAAGCGGGGGTCTCTGGGGACATACTGGCCTGGGTTCAAATCACAACGCTTCCACTTACTGACTGTGTGACCCCAGGTGAGTTATGTCTCCTCTCCCAACTTCCACTTCCCTGTCAGTCAAACGGCGAAGACATCCGCCTCCCCAAGCAAACGTGGGGCCACATGGGCCATCCAGCAGAGAGCACCCAGCACGGTGCGCCACAGAGTAGGCTGCTCAGCAAGGGTCTGTGGAACCCGGGTCTCAATCCCCCCTGCTCTGGGGCGCTCACCTGTCTTTCTGGGGGAGGTGGGTGTAGACGGATCTTGTCACAATCTGCACTTCAACACTGAATTCCTGCAAGTGCAGGTCCTGGCTTTGCCAGTGAGTGTGTGGCCTTGGGTACATTACTGCACTACTCCAGGCCTCCGTTTCCTCATCTGTAAAATGGGAGCAGTGATAGCATGGCCTGCACAGGGCTCTTATAAGGATAAAATGAAAGCATGTTCTTAAAACAGGAGAGTGCTCCTTAGGTAGCATTATTACCATTTCCCAGATAGAGCAAAGGCCGAGTCTGTATCATGAAATGTGGAAAAGAGAAAGCCTGGAAAGTTGACTACTTCTCCATTTCCAGTGGACCCTTGGACACCAGGTATGTATTGGGCACAACTCTGGCTACAGCTTGCTTACTGACCCCTCAGTCTGTGGAACTGGGCGTTCGTGGAGGGTTTTCCCCTGGAAGAGAGGCCTCAGTACTGCACATGTAGGAGGACCCTGGGGGCACCGTGAAGGTCCGAGGAGGGAGCCGCCCCCACCACCTGCCAGCAGGAAAGCCATTTCCCCAGCTAGGGTAGATGTTTCTCAGAGCACTGGCCGTGGCTTCCCCAGCCTCCAGCAAGGCAAGACCTTGAGAAATTTCAGGTTAGAAAATCAGCTCTCAGATTCCACTGTAGGTTATTCAAAGGAGAAAAAGAATAAAAATCAATGCGAACCCAGTCTCCGGTTCTGAGGAGCAGTCACATCTTGTTTGTAACCTGCAGGGATCAATAAGAGATGCTTCTTCTGCTCTGTTTTTTAAGCTCAATGCGATGGATGCAATTTGGTTGACAATTATGAACAATCAGTTACCTTGTAGTCTTGCTCCTGCCGCCGCCACCTGATCGGGCAATCACGAGCTATTACCAACGGGGGCGGCGCTGTCCAGGGGCTGGCTCCCAGCCACCCGCCAATGATCACTCCGAAGTAAACGGAATTTGCCGATCAATTGAGTCGTTGGGTTGGAGAAGTTATGGATGCTCCAACACAGAGGCCTGGCTTCTTGAGTTTTCAGACCCATTAGCTAGGGCGTAGGTGCCTATTGATTATATCATCTCTCTCTGGCTTTGGAAGTTTCAAGAGGCCAAGAGTCTGAGCTGAGACTTGCCAGAGTTCAGAAAACCGGGTGCCCCTGGCTGCCATTGAGGATGTAAAGAAGTAACTCTTCGCGACATGGAAAGCTGAATTGGGTGGATAAAAACAGAGACAGGTCTGAGCGTGAGCTTGGCGATTTGCTTGTTAGGAACATTCCCCCAATAGACACGATATAGGACCAGCCCTGTGCTTTGTGTCAGAGCTCAAGGGACCTCCATCCATTTTGGGTCACAGACCTTTTGGGAAAACTGATGCAGGTTCTGCAGTCCCTCATGGAAATTGCTAAGATACTCCAGATTTTGCATATCATTTTAGGGGGGCCTAGGATAACAATGTCAAGTCAAGGGTTTTAGAATCAGATACTTCCTACTTCCCATGTGGGTATTTGCAAGCTGTGTGGTTCTGGGCAAGTCATGTTAGTTCTCCTAGTCTCCTCCTCTTCCCTGTGATGTGGATGGTAACTGTGTCTACCTTGTAGAATTATGAGCTAATCCACATCAAATGTGCCCCATATGTTTAGCAGGCAGTAAGTGATTGAAAAACATTAGCCAGTATCATTATTAACATGAACAATTAGAGTAGGAAGAAGCTTTAAGTCATGTAGTGTCTCTGTGCTACATCTGTAAGATGAGGACCCTTCTCACTGTCTTTACTTATCCACTTATTTATGTGACTATTTGATTTGTGCCTAACTTCCTCACCAGACTGCATGCTCCATGAGGTCAGGGGTCACATGAGCTGGCGTAATTCTTCCCTGCATTTCCAAGTCCTTGGAAGTACCCAAGTGCTTGCCACAAGATACGAACTCAATATATATTATTGGATGGATAGATGGATGGATGGATGAATGGATGGAGAGGAAAAGAGGACAAGTAAAGACTTTCTATAGAGCCAGCCCCTTCCATGTCTGAGTTCAAAGGAAGCTGGAGCGGGAGGAGCCGTACCTCCAGAGGTTGGTGTTTGGTGGGTCTAGGAAGCATCATATCTCTGAATCAAAATCCAACTCTCCTACCACCAGGGCATTGCTGCTAGGGACAGGATGGAGCCACAGGGTCCTGGACATGCCTCCACCCTCTTTTGAGTCTTTGTAACCCTGTCCCCCACCTTCTTCCCACTTAATAACAGTCTTATTCCCTGTCTCCTCATCCAAACCATCCTGTGTTCAGGAACCAAATCTGACACATTCAGGAACAGCTGAGGCTTCACTGGATTTCATTCTTGGGATTATTTGTATTTTAATGACCAAGGATAAGAAATTTAAAGTTCAAGGGCTGGTGCAGAGATGTTGAGACAGCAAACCCTTGTATGGAAACCCTTCTGATGTTCAGAGAGAAAGTCTCTGGTTAGGAAGGGATTGGGCCCTACTGGTTGACGTCCCATGGGCAGGTCTGTGGACCAGGTGGCTTTTCTTCCTGCCCCCATCCCCAGCATCTACTGCTCTAAAACATTATTTATTTCCAGCACCTCCATGGTGAATGTCATGGAGGCTTTGAGTCCTGCCACAGGTTCACCTTAGTCTTTCTCCCCTGCCCTGGCTGAGGGTCCCTCCACCTGTCCAGGCCCCCCGGTCTGGCTGGAAGCCCCTGATTCAGTATCTTCTAGAGACATGCCTTCTGCACAGGGAAGCAGAGGCGGGACTGCTAAGAAGCCAGACCTGGGTTGCAGGCAAGCCCCAGTCCCTCCATAATTAGGCAGGAGCTGGTGGAGAGGAGGAGAGGGTGGGAACAGATAGCAGCCATGAAAGTTGCAGACTCTCCTTTGAAGCAGTCTCTCAGAGGGTCCAAATGGCCATCAGCCACTCTAGAGCCACCAGGGGGAGGCAGTGGAAGGAGATGGTTAGGAAGGGGTCTTTTCCTAAACCCCCCCAAGGGAGTCACTCTCCAGTGAAAAGCAGGTACACTTTAGCTGGTCTGTGCAGTGTGCTCACCTGGGATTCATGAGCCTGGCATTAACTCTAATGGCAAGGCAGTGCGGCTCTGACTTTGAGACTCAGCATGGCCTGCGGCTCCCTTCCTGGGCCACTCTGTGACTTCCCATTAGCAAAAAGAACATGCAGAACTCTGATCGACAGAAGCCCCGATCGCCATGTGGGGGCCCATGCAGCATGCACACGTCTACACCTGCCTGCATACACAGCAGGCGGGTTCAGACCCAGTGCCTGGGTGAGAGTGAGCAAAGGGACCAGGAAAGCCAGCTGAGACCTGAGCTATTGGGGCAGGAGCTACCATATCAGAGCATGCAAGAGAGCTACAGAGGAAAAGCACGAATTCAAAGTCAAGAGGCCAGGGGTCAAGTCCAGCTAAGGGCCAAGGAGCACCCAGCGTTGCTGTGCCCGCTGTACTGTGTGCATCAGGGGCAGCCGCTCCTCAAATCCTCAAGCAGATATTATCCCATTCTCTGTACCCCAGGAAACTGAGATCATGACAACTAAGTTGTCAACATACAACTTAGCTGACATCATACAACTAAGTTGACATCATACCACCAAGAGAAAATGTCAGATTTGAGGCAGTTTTGTTAAAGTCCCACCAAAACGCCAGGTGGTACTGTCACTCTGTTAATTGCTAACCTTGTGACCTTACCGCCTCAGTTTCCTCATTTCCAAGATGGAAGCACTTTCCTCTCCTTCCTCCTACGGGATTATGGTGGGGAGGGCAGCTTACGTGACTGCAGACGAGCAGTCGGACAAGTTCACTGAGCTTTTAAAGCCTCTTTGTGCTTGTTCGGGTTGGGCTGGGGATCCAGACCATCCACGCAGTGCTCACAGACTTGGGAATGCTGCAAAGGAAGCAGGGTGAGGAATTCCTGAGAACCTTCACCCTGGCCTCCCCGAGCCCTGGACTCCTGCCCACCCAGAAAGTGGAGGAGCCCCCACCTCCCTTCCATCCCCAACCAAACTTTGTCTTGTTGATTCTCCTCCACATCAGTCAAAGGACATTTGCTTTGCTTGTCCCTAAGTTGGAGACCTCTGAGAAAACATGAGATGGCTCTCTAAGAACAGGGACTGGCCACCTGGAAGCTGATTGTCCTGCGTTTTGGAGGCTCGGGCACATGACAGGTAAAGCCAGCCGCTCTAGACGGGCCCAGGAAGACCCATTCCAAATTGCAGCCTTCCCCCTCCCTGCCACCCATCATCCTAGGCCAGAGAAAAGCTGCAGACACCTGCAGGGGGGCGCTGGAGGGGTGCCCCACTTGCCAGTCTGGAATGTCCCCTCCAGAATGTCTTCCGCTCTGGAATGTCCCTGCCATGGGTTCACCAAGATGAGTACTTCCCAAGTAAGAAAAGTACTGGGAGACACAGTAGTGTAATGAAATCCATCTGCTGAACGCTTTGTCCCAGAGCTGGGGTAGGCCACCAGTTAGCCAGCCGGGTGCAGGAGCCCAAGCAGGTGACTGAAGAGAGGCTTTTGGGGAGCTACCATTTGACGGCAGCTCCACATCCCTCTCACCCACCTTCTTCCGCTCAGCCCACAGGAATCAAGGAGCCATGCCTCCTTCCCCTTCCTACACACCTATCTCCCACCTTCTGTAAGAGGTTCTGCACAAGCACCAGTTGAGTGTGTGTGCAGGTACAAGCGTGTGCGTTTGTACACGTGTGGGCACATGCTCACATGAGCGTGTCGATACGGTGCAATAGCACGTCTAAGTGTGTGCACACAGTGTCGCACACACGCATGACGCCATGGGCCGCCCCTGAGTGTGGAAGCCTAGCCCCTCTCGGACTCCTTCCCTACCTGGAAACTGGGCTCCTCGCCTTCCCTCCAGCATCGCAGGGGATCTGGGTTTTGTCCACAGCTTCCTCTCCCCAGACCAGTGCCTCTACCACGGACCCCTTTGCAAACTCTGACTTCCACTCCAGACAGACCACCTGTGTCCACCTCAAACCCAGGAAGGCCAAATTGTGCCTGACGACCAGTCTTCCTAAGTTCCCTGCGGGTCTGTCTGCTGCAGTTGGCATTGCCACCCTCCCCGCCCCTTCATCTTTCATGGTCCCTCTGTCAGAGGCTCGTGGCTCCTTCCTGTGGTCGGCTTCCTTTTCTGCGTTCACCATCCGAGGCCAGGCGCTAGCTGGTCTCCGGGCCCATCCACTCCAGGGAGAGTGAAACCATCTTTAAAAACTCAAGCTTTTAAAATGACCAGCCCACTTCCAGTCCTGAACTTTTTCTAGGTTCCTATAACTTTTGGAGCCAACAGCACCTGGACCCAAATCTCCCCTGTCATGCTTGTTAGCTATGGGACACCAGTAACCTCATGAGACCTCCCTGGACCCCACTTTGGTTTCACTGTGTTAGGATAAAAGCCAAGCAAGACAACTTCTGAAAGTACAGCAAAACTGAGCTTCTGACCCAAGTTTTATGTACTATATATGCTATGTGAATATCTTTTTATATATATTTATATACAGGCATGCATACTATATAAAATATATAATTTTTAATTTTTATCCTTTGTTTTTGGGGATAAGCAGTGGTGTGTATGTGTGTGTGTGAATTTGCAAATATGCAAGAAAACGAGCGTTGTATGCAGTTACATGCATAGAAATACTTTTATTTGTCTATCTTGTTCATTCATTCTTTCAGCAAGCATCTCTTGACACCTGTTATGTTCCATGCATTGGATCCAATAGATTTAGAAAGATACAAGTTCTAGCTGAGTGCACATGCCTGTAATCCCACCCACTTGGGAGGCTGAGGCAGGAGGCTCACAAGTTCAAGGCCAGCCTTAGCAACTTAGTGAGGCCCTATGCAACTTAGCAAGACCCTGTCTCAAAATGAAAAATAAAAAGGGCTGGGGATGTAGCTAAGCAGCTAAGCATCCCTGGGTTCAATCCTTGGTACAAAAAAGAGAGAGCCAGCGGGGAGATACAAGTTCTCCTTAAGGATTTGGCATCCCATGACCTTTCTCTCAAGCTGGAGCCCTGACCAACGTCTAGATTTATCTGTTTGGGTCTAAGACCCCTCGTGGTTAGAGTTCGTGGAGTGTAATGGTCTTTTCAAGGAGGTCTGACTGGCCCTGTCTTTGCATAGCTGAGGGACCCCTCACTGGAGTCACCTGCCCGAGAAGTCACCAGGCTTGTAGGTCCTTTTGCAGCCCAGAAAGCCTCTGGCCCGCTTTACTCCACAGGAAGTGAGACTCTGGTCAGTGCAGACAGCAGGCCTGGGTGGAGGGACAGAGGTGGACCAGGCCCCGGCACACAGAGCCAGGAAAACCGGGTTACGCATCGTGTGGGGGCAGGGGTGGAGATCGATTAGACTCCGTTAAACCGAAGTCTCTCCAATTTACTTTCAGGAAAGAGCTCCATTAAGGCGAGCGTTTGGGGAAAAAAACAAAAACACTAATCACCATCCGAAACGTGCATGCTATTTCCCATCTGGCGCGTGGAATTGGATCGTCTCGGGAGTCTCGGAAAGATGCGGCAGATGGGCTGGGTTTGGAGCTCGTCTCCCCACAGGCAGTGGGGGAAGAGGAAGAGACTTGGCACAGGAAGCCGGCGAGCGTGAGGGGTGGTGGCCCCGCCGGGTCTCCATCCACCGGGTCTCCATCCACCGGGTCCTGGGGGACACGTGCCCCGCCCCAGGATGCCTGATGCTGTAGAAGCAGCTGCGCCGGCTGCCCCTGTGGCTTCTGGTCCATCCTGGGGAGCAGTGGCTCTGCTTTCAGTCCGTAGACACTCTAGTTAGGCTGCAGCGGTGCCAGGGGAAGACTGGTGGAGAGCAAATGCTGCTGGTATTCCTTCGAGCTGTGCAGCCTGTGCCGGTCACTTACCAGGTATCACAGCTGGTGTGTCGAGTCACCAAGAGGCTCAGATGAGGTCTGTGGGAAGTGCCCGGGACTGTGCTTGGATGACCCCCACCAGCAGGGCATTTTGAGGTTCTCCTAGAGGATAGGGGCAAAACCTCTGTTGGGGAGGGGGACTCACCCTTGAACTTACAACCTACTGGGCAGAGGGAAGAGGTATCCAGGGTCGCCATGTTGTACCACTGCAAAAGGGTACCACATGGTATCGTAGACTCCAGCTCATCTGTGACCTTGGAGGGGGGTCAGTAAGAAGAGACCAGGGATCTCTTACTGGTGTTCACAGCAGGCAGGAGGCAGGAACTGATCTCAGCAAGTGGAAAGAAAGATACTGCAAGGGAGAGAATAAGGTAGGAAAACAGGGCCCTGGAGAGACAGACCAGAGAGAATGACGCCCTCAGAATTCACTGGCAGGATCCCACCTAGATCCTCCCTCCCCGCCTCTATCTGAACCCCACCAACGACCGCTGTCCTATCTAGTTGGCAGGATGCCCCCACACCTTTCTTCTCTGCAGTGACTTTTAGTCCTCCTCCCTGGGGTGTCTTCCCCCCGCAACATCTAATTAAAGGGAGGAAAGTAATTAAGGCAGGGCATGTAACATTCCCTGTAACACTGAACTTAATAATGCCCCCGGCCCCTCCCCCACTTCCAATCCATAAATATGACACGCAGAACAGTTCACTGCAACACCAAATTGTTTATTGCTTGCTAAGCTGGAAAGCACTTGAATTAACCTCCTGCATAAGTGGAGTTAGGAAAGATCCAGGCATCTTTAAGTGGAAAGAGGACGCGAGCCAGACAGAGTCCTTGTCAGGGAACCTGGAGGATAGGGCCTTGTTCACTCCCTCACCCACGCATTCATTCACACAAGCGTTTACTGAGTGCCCACTGGGTAACAGACCGCGTGCTAGCTAGCGCTCGGGATACAGAGGAGTAGAAACCAAAATTGCTTCTGCGGTTGGAAACATGTTGTCCTTTGCAGGTTTGAAAATGGCAGCTGGTAAGGAGAGAGGACCTGCTACACTCAAGAGAAGACGCTCCGGGGGCTGGAGCTGAATTGAGATGGCAGGCCTGGACCACGGCTATTCAACAAACCTGTCCCTATTCCAGGCACCGTGGGAGGTACAGACATAAAGTAGACACTGTCCTTGACCTAGAGAAGTTCAAGTCCAGCTGGGGAGACAGGCAAGGACATGGCATTAATTGCGGCATTTAGAGATACACTCCTTAACTAAGATGTGTGCTAAGAGCGGGGGGCATTCGGGGACTGGAACATTTCACTCTGGGGGAGTTGTAGGGAGGATCACGAAGGAGCTGACATTGAAGTTGGGATTTGAAGCATAAATGGAAATCCCCAGTGGAGTAAAGGGTGAGGGAAGATGGAGGCTGAGGAATAGCCTATGCAAAAGCCCAAAGGCATGAAAGAGTAGACCGTGTGTTTGGGTTGAAGTGCAGAGGGGTGGAGACCGGCGGAGAGAGCAGGGAGGCCATGGTGACCACATTACAGAAGAGGATCATTTCTAGTCCAGGAAATGCGAGATGGTCCCCAGGCTGAGCAGATGGGAGTTGGGCCGCCTGGATTCGGAACGTGGCTCTAGATCTATCTCCCCTTTCCCATCATCCAGTGGAAGTAATAATCACCTTGTAGGGTAGTTGTGTGGACTCAGAGAATTAATCCACGCCGAGTGCCTTGAACCGTGCCTGGGGTGCAGCAAGCACCTATTGCCTATGATGCTGGCTACCTCTCCCTGCGAGGTACCTGTCCAGGAGCCCCTGGGGGATTTTGAGCAGAACAGTCCCCTCTGTTTGCATCTGGCATTTTGGAAAAGCCTCTCCAACAGTGGTTGAGTTACTGTGAGACCCCAAACACCACTGTCCCAGAATCTCCTGGGGAATTTGCTCTAAAGCTTAGTCCTAAACCCCATCCCAGAGTACAGAATCACAGATCCTCAATAAATGGTCACAAGGAATGTTTGTGGAATGATGGAAATGTTTTAAACCTGGATTATGGTGAAGATTACCCACCACCCATATTTATTACAAATCATTGAATTGGACACTTGAACAGATGACATCTATGGTATATGTAAATGACACCTTCACAAAGCATATTTTTTTTGGGGGGGAAGATACTGGAAATTGAATCCAGGGGCACTTTACCACTGAGTTACATTCCCAGGCCTTTTTATTTCTTATACTGAGGTTCTCATTAAATTGCTGAGGCTGGCCTGGAACTTGGAATCCTCCTGCCTCAGCCTCCTGAACCACCGGGATTATAGGCATATACCACCGTGCCTAGCACAAAGCCATTTTAGAACACAGTCCCTCAGGGGATTCTGGTAAGACAAATTATCAGTGGAAATGATGGCAGCTGGGGTCTAAGCTCCTGACTGCAGGGCTGGTGGGTACAGGGTGGGTGGAGAACAGAGAGGTTGAATCTGGATAACTTGCTCAGTGCTCACCTGGATTTGAGGCTGCTTTCCTGGGCTTAAACTCCGCTCTCATCTTGCTCAAGAAAGCTATTGGATTTTGCTGGGGCATTTCCTCCTCTGGGCTACCAATGTCCACCTGCCATGACCATGCTCGGCCCAAAATGTGGACACTTTGTTTCCAGGCCTGGCTCTCCGGGGGCCCTGGGAGCTCTTCAAGGGCACAGACACGGTGTTGGGTGCACAGTAGGTGGTCACCAAGCACACTCTGGGTGCTCGGGGTACACTGCCCCTGGCTTCCTGTGCGGGGCATGGATGTGCTTCAAAAGCCCCAGGGACCTGGCCCTGCAGATGTCTTCACAGGAGCAGATGCTAAACTTGGCCTCCAGCTCCTGGTTCTGCAGCATCTACTCTTGGCAAGAAGCATCTTCCTCTCCCCGGCTCCTCCTCTGCTGCCGTGGGCCTTCATCCGTGTGTTTCCCTTCCTCGAGGCTGGGAGCTGCTTACAGGGAAGGGTCCCCTTCTTGTGTCACTCAGTTCCCCTACTTTGTCCCCTCTGCTCTTCCCACACAACTCCCTCCTGTCTTTCTCCAGCTCTTCTCTTGGTTCCGGGGATTCCTGCTTTGAACATGATCTCTAGTTTGTCCCTTTGTCCCTTGGGTGGGATCTCAGGTTCTCCTTTGTCCTCTCAAGCCCTATACATGTTCCCTTTGTGTCCCCACGATGCCTACCTGCATCGACTCTGTCACTACTTGTGCCTCTTTGCCTCCCCCATTTATCCCTTCAAATGGCAACTGTGACCCTGTGGCCCTTCTGTGTCACCTCAGGCCCTCCTGTGTTAGTGGGCCACCAGGGGTGCTCAGGAAAAATTAAATGACTGGAAGAGGGAAGCAGCTGGGCAGATTTTTGGAGCTAGATTGAAATGTGATTGGTGTAAAAGTGTTTCCTCTGGAATTATCTGGAAAATTGTGTCTCTTCAAGCTGCTCAGCATCGGAGCTTCTCTGAGTGTCCTGGTGCTTGGGAGGGACTCGGTTGGCTGAGGCCATAGAATGAAATGAAGCCAAATCAGAGAAATGTGGCGGTGGCCACTGGCACCTGTCCCTGGGCCCATTTACTCAACCCAACCAAACCCAGGTGGAGGCCGGAGCCTGGGCTTAACTGATTGGCAGAACTCAATTCCCATCACTCCTTCCTCCTGCCGCCTCAGAGATACAGAGCCCAAGCCTGCAGCCCAGTCTCCCCGACCCAGGCCCACGACTCCTGCCTGAGCCTGCTGCTCTCCTGCTCCTCTGCAGCTGCATTCCTGTTACCCGGGGACACTGTGGAATTCAGCAGTTAGCTCCCCTCTCACACCCCCTGTAACCTTGGAGGTGCCCAGCTTTGGACCTCAGTGGGGAAATGTGTTCATTTCATTCTAAATGGGTTCTGAGACCGGGCAGCTGCTCTGCGAATGGGTAGATTCTAGACTGAGGCACAGGGACGGGTGAGGAATATGGCCACCCTCAGGACCAAGAGGAAGCCCAGGGCGGTAGGGAGAAGGGCTCGATAGGGAGAAGGGAGCCTTGAGAAGTGTCAGAACATGCAGCAGATTTGGGGTATAAGCCTTAGGGTTCCCTCCCCGGAGGCAGGCAGCCAGCCTGCTGGACCAATGCAAGTTCCACAACTTAGCAACCCCCAGCTTCCATGTGGTGGTGGAGGAGAGTAGACAGCTTGATTGGCACCCCAGTCACATGCACGCCAGCCAGCCTGAAGTCCAGGATCTGTGTATGTGTGCGGGAGTGTGTGTGTGTGTCCGCACATGTATGTGTATAAACACCCTGCTCTTCCTATTGGAAGCTTGGAGGAGAAAATGTTCACCTGGGCTCCGTTCAGGAGTCTGACAAGTCCAAACAGCAGGGACAGTTGGTTGCTAAGTGAGACCTGCCCTCACGATGTGCCAGGCACAGTTCTAAGCATACCACACTTATTAACTCATTTAATCCTCACAACAACCCTGCAGGGCAGATCAGGTCAAGATTCCCATTTTACAGATGGGAAACAGGGGCACAGAAAATAAGGTGCAATGCCCAAGGATGCTCAGCTAGCAAGAGGCAGGGCATTCGCCAGGCTGTCTGGCTCCAAAGTCAGTGCTCTCACCAGCCCTGGGTGGAGGTCGGTTCACTGTGAGGTGAAAGCATGCACGTGTGTGCGTGTGTGTGGGCACGTATGCAGTAGCGTGCATGTGTACCTCTGCGTGTGTTTGTTTGTAAAGGTACACAACATGGACAGACCCTGACTCGTGCAGGTCTGCAGTCTCCTTCAATAAAATCTTGAGGCGTTTTCCCCTTTCCAGGCTGCCTCCGCCTCCGATCAGTTCCAGGAGGCTGGTGCTCAGTCTCTCTGATCCCTTGCAAAGCAGTGAAGGTCCGTCTGCATGCAGAGGTGCTTGAGTGTGGAGCAATCTTGATTTCTGGCATCTGCTGCAGCTGGAGTTTTGGCCACCCCCAGTCTATCCAGGACATAAACACTAAGTACTTTCTCCAACATTTGTAGATCACTCAAAAATCCTTTCTCTCTGGAGCAAGGTTGTCTCGTGGAGGATCTGCTGTACCGCGAGGTGAGGGCTAGGGCTGTCTGACATCATGGGAAACCAGGAACCCAGTGTCCACTCCCCTCTGGGCCTGGGGCAGGGAAGCAGCTTCTCTGTGCATAGCCTGCTGTCCCCATCCCCCCCACCCCCGGCTCCTCCTCCTAAGCATCCACAGCACGCGCTACTCTGTAGCAGCCTGGCTGCCTGCCCACCCTGCCTGTCTTGCAGGCGGAGAAGCACCATACCTGCGTGCCAGAGAGGCACAGGTGTGCCTGCGCCACTCACACAGGGTACCGCCTGCTGGAAACTTGGCGGAGGGCAGACTTGGGATGGGATCCATGGAGAGACAGTCTGTGGCATAATTAAGAGGGAGCAAAACACAAAACAAAACAATGTTTTCCTTCCTCTCTCTTTTCTACCACTTGCCCTAATTATTTTCCCACTTTAAAATTCTACATCAACTTTAATTAAGCTGGCCTCGGGCAGGGAAGTCTGGCAAACTTGGAGAAGTTCACTTGTTTATTTTCTTATCGCTCCGTGATTGGATTTGCACTACTCGCTCTGTCTCTTTCTCTCTGAGGAGCGGATGATGGCAGCCTCCTGCCTGTGGGGGTGTGGGGGGGACAGGTGCAGCCGAGAACTGGCTCTCTGTAGCCTCAGAGGGAGGCAGTTCACAAAAATCTACTTTGGGCCAATGTTCATTCTGGTTTTGCCTCCCCTCCCCCTCCTGCCCCTGTCCCTAGATGGCAAGGTCAGGGTGTGACAGAGGAGGGCAAGTGTCAGGCAGTGGAGACAGTGTCCAGAAACTTGGGTCAGAAACTCAGTTTTGCAACTTACTTCCTGAGCACAAGACATTGGTGCCTCTGTTCATTCATTCCCGCGATCACGCATCTGCTCCATCTCTCCTTTATCCCTTTGTTCACTCTCTCACCCGGCGTTCACAGATGCACCCATTCGTCTCCTCTCTTCCCCTTACACTGAGCAAAGGTGTATGCCTGCTGTCCAGCAAGTTCTTTGCGGGCAAATTGTTTGACTCCTCTTAGCCTGTTTCTTTATCCCTTGGATTCCTGGGTTGTTTCAAGGACAAGAGATCCTGTAAATGGAAGACAGTGTGGTTCCTGGCTCAGAGTGGTGGTGCCGTGGGACACCTCTGATGTGACATCCATCACTAGCCGTGAGCACTGGGTCTTTCTGGGCCTTAGTCTTTGCTAGCAAGGAAAATGCCCAGATGATCTGTGGAGTCGGACACACGAGCTGAGTCCTGAAGGTTGCTGAGCTTCGTGACCAAGTGGAAGACATGAGATTGGGGCTTTGAAGGAGCCAAGACACCTGGGTGGCTAAGCATATTTTGGGGTGCCCTAGGTTGTAATAAGAGGTTGAATGGTGTCTTCAGCTCCACCTGAAAAGTGTCTGGGGAGCAGGCAGCTGTCTTTTCTCAGTCTGCTGGGAAGGCAGGGCACGAAGGAGAGAGAGTGAACGAGAGAGCGAGTGAGTGGCTGAACGTCTGAGTAAATGAGTGAGTGGGTGATTGAACAATGGACTGTGCCAGTGAATGAATGCGTGAACAGCTGAACGACGCACACAAAGAGTAGGTGATGCGCAATGGATGAATGAAGCGGGTGCATGTGCGTGAATGAGCCAGGAAAGGAGAGAAGAAATGAGTGAGCAGATAATGAAGCCATAGACAGCAAAGGGGAGAGTAAGTGGACGTCTGAGTAGACTGAGCGATTGGACACATTGATTAATTAGGGAATGACAGAATGAGTGGACGGATGAATTGGTAAGGCACTGAGAAAAGGCATCATGGATGAGTGAATAACTGAGTGGATAAAAAGGAATGGATGGTTCAATGAATGAATGAATGGACCAAATGAATGAATGAATGAATGAATGAATGCAAGAGTAAATGAATTAGGAATTGCCTAAATGACTGGCTGAGTGGAAGGGGGTCCACTGCCCGACCCGGGAGGGCCAAGAGGGGCTGGTTCCCATGGGCACATCCCCCCTCCCCTCTCCGCACGGCAGCAGAGCCCTTGGGACTGTTCCATTATGTATAGATACAAACTGGATCGCATGTATCATTTACTCCTCCACCAGAAGTGTACCACGACCAGTGAAACGCAGATGTCAGTAAAATAACATATCTCTGGTGGCTTGTCTACCTGTCTCCCTCACTGTGGAGAAATAGCTCGCAGCAGCGGGTTAAGCTGACAATAAACACAGGAATTGACTTCAGTGGGAATAAACTTGCTTCACTGTTGACAAAAATCTAAGGTGATGCCACTTTCCCTGGGCTTGCTGCTTGCTCGGGTGGCTGCCGAGCTGTGCTTCTCCCTTCTTGAGACCGGGGTTAGGGACAAAGGCTCCAGGTTGATGAAAAGGTCCCTGTCACTGAGCTGAGAGGCAGGTCCCAGTGTCCTGTAAAGGGCTGGGGCTTGGCTGCCATTGAGAGAGCGAACTGTGGAACAGAGCAGGTCCTGGCAAGGCCTGTGCCCTCCTCTCCTGTGCTAGGGCAGTTGGCAAAGATCAGGCAAAGGGTGGCAGTGGCGTCCTTCTGGTCCAGCACTCCCTCCGGGCAGGAGGCGGCCCCTCCCCCACATGCCCCAAGCCTGGGTTGCAGTTTTCCCAGCAGCCCTGGTGGTCAGACACTGAGGGGAGTGGCCAGAGCCCCAGGACCAGCCCCACCAGTCCTGCCTGCCGCTGGGCAGCTGGAAGAACTCAAAGTAGGCAGGCTTCGGCAGAGGGCACTCAAGTCCTAGGGATCTGCACTCAGCAGCGGCTCGGCGCGCTCTGCTCAGTGGCTTCCCGGGGAAGCGGAGATCATGAATCTCAGTAACTGGAGCCCAGGGCCTCATCGCTCACCGTGATTGTGGGGGATCGAGAGCTGAGTGGATCGGTCTAAACAAAAC
Organism: Sciurus carolinensis; assembly: GCF_902686445.1. Taxonomy (NCBI): domain Eukaryota; kingdom Metazoa; phylum Chordata; class Mammalia; order Rodentia; family Sciuridae; genus Sciurus; species Sciurus carolinensis. Next base: position 182,010,322 of record NC_062213.1, read on the forward strand.
ACGCACACAGGGGACTCGTCCAGATGAGCGGCCAGGCCATCACGGGGGGCCACTCTCCCTTGCCCACAGGAGCTGGGGAGGGGGGGTAGGGGTCATGGCAGGGGCTGGCAGTCGGTTCCCTCCACTGACTCCTACCCTCACCCCCACCTGTGAGCCGGTGGGAGATATGAATCTCTCTGGCAGCGACTTGGGCCAGCTCAGCCGTTTTAGGGGATGTTAATGAAATGCGGGAGCACTTGTCCTTTCAGACAGCGGCCCCTTTTATTTGGGAATGAAAAGCTGCATTAGTCTGAATGAGGTTTGGAGGCCTCATAAATCCAGTGCTGGCTGCCTCGTGGGGGAGCTGAGGCCTGGCTGGTGGGTAGACTTGTTTACCAACAAGGCCAAAAGCCAGGATTGGAGGCTCCCAAGCCCCAGAGATGCGGCTTGAACTGATGCCAGCCCTGGTGCCTGCTGGCGGCAGGGTAGGCTGGGGAAGTGTGTAACCACTGGAGACAGGGCCGCAGGGTTCTCTTCACGAGTTAGGACCCTGGAGCTCCCCTGCTTGCTCCAGGAAAGGTCCCCAAGCCTGGTCTACTCTCAGTCTTTCTAAAGGCAGAGGAGCCCCTGCAGAGGGGACTAGGATCTTCCTTAGGGCCTCCCCCTCGTCAGACTGGGAGGTATAGACATGGGTCACCCTGTGAGCTTGTGCTGGAACCCTGGCTCCTCTTCCAGAGCTTGGGAAACAGTGATTTCCAACAAATATGAGTGGAAGGAGAGAAGGAAGGAAGATCGCTTGCTAGCTGCGAGCCTTTGCTCTTCAACCCTCCAAGGTTTGGAGGCCTCATCTATAAAATGGAAAAATAACCAAGGCCCTGCAGGTGGCTTGTGGAGAGGACCAGGCAAAGGAGTGAGTACCTTGTCTGGCAAACAAGTGATAAATGTCAGCAGTCCTGGTTATCAATAGTTGTTTTTGTTGTCGTGATGTAGCCCACTCTCTCCGGGACTGGGAGGGGACAGGCTGCTGTATCACACAATGGCACAGAGTTAAGTGAAGAACAAGGCCCCATCCTGGGTTGGGGACAGCAGCTTTCCATTTGGCCCCGGGTTCTAGCCAAGCCAGGAGACTGAGTCCCATAGCCTCTCCGCTGGAGCCTGTTTCCCTCTGAAGCCTCGTGGCAGCTGAGCAAAGCCTCCATCCGCAGCGCTGGGGAACTCCCGCCCACTCTGAATGCAGCAGGAGCAGGCAAGTCCTGTGCTGTTTCCTGGGGGTGACAAGGGAGTCATGGGTGACAGGGTCACTCTAATCCTCAGGTGTCCTCAGATTCCCCCTGCCTTCCTTCGCTTGTCCAGTTCCTCTCACTAGCTTTCTGGAAGCCCACTCTCCTCCTCCTCCTCCCCACCTCAATCCCTCCTCTCCCTGGGGCCCACCTCTATCTTTCTTCTTTTGTTTCAAACCACTTGTTTCTCGTCCCTGCCTCTCTCCGGTCAGGGAGTTGCCTGCAGAACAGTCCATACGTAATTGGCACCCAGGATCTTGACTCCTCACTCTGTCCCCTAGCCAGACTTGGGCGCTGTTGGCCATGCCCTGCATCCTTGGTCTAAGTTCAGGTCCCTTTCATTTCTCCATCAGACACTGGAATTTTCTTCCTTAGAGAACAGCCAGGCCTCTTGATTCCTTGGGGGCAACCAAACCAGCTGTGGAAGCTGATAGGCAGGTGATGGGGCTGTGGAATGTCTCCCGTGAAGAGCGCCCCCAGCTGCACCCTGGAAGTTGGGGCGCTCTGCTCCCTCTGCTCCCTCTCCTGCACTGCCTCCTTGCTGGGCCCCCTAAAGCCCTTATTCTTCATCCAGAAGTGTCAGCTGCTGCTTCTCTGGCTCTGGTCTACTTGTCCTTTCCTCTGATCCCTGGGGCAAGATTTTCCAATGGCTGCTTGGTGAGAGGGACCCATGATTGGCAAAGACAGCTACCTGCTAACCTCCATTGACCAGCAGGTCATTGAGGATGTTATTAAGCCAGGCGCACAGTCTCACTTCTCTCTAGGAGAGCCCAGGGAGTCTCTCCTCCCAGGCCAGTTCCCTCACTTCAGGGGGAGGGTGTCCCCTCCTAACTGGTAGGATTGGCCATAGTGATGTTCACATCCCTACACAAAGCCACGGTCCCTAGCTCCCAGGCAGGGAGGGTAAGAAAAAAAATGGCAGAATTAACAGGCGGTTTAGAGCCCAGCTCATTGTATATTTGTAAGAAAATTAAAGATTTGCTCTTAGATGTTGGGGGCCATGCTCTTACCAAGACAGCTGGCAAATGGGAGAGATTGGAAATGATGGAATAGATCAAATTATTTAAATGAGAAAAATAAATTCACACACAGCCTAGCCGCTGCCCGGTGACAGATCCGTTTATTTATCTACTGTATCGGCACCGCTTTGTCTCTGTCAAAAAGGTCATTAAACTCGCCTAACTGCGTAATTCGCAGCCTCCTGCTCCAGCTTCGCTCCACAGCCCTTCTCTTCCCTCGACACCCAGCGCCACTTGAAAAAAAAATTTATTATTGTTAATAAACAACATTTCTTTTTAACCCTTTCAGCTTGCTCCCCCGCGGGTCCTGCTCCGTCCCACGGAAAATTACAGTTTCTCTTTATTGTTTCTCAGTAGGATTCGGGAAGGGGGCAGCAGCCCCTCTTGCATAGTTGGGGAAGAGGGCTGCAAAGGAGTGGGCCTCGGCGCGCACGTCCCTCTACACCCAAGGGTTTAGCAGCCTTCCTCCGCAGCCCCCGTAGTGGCGGTGCGCGGTCAAGTCCTGCCTTCCACGCAGAGGGTCTGACCGGGTCTCTCACCCGGACTAGCTCCCGCGGCTCCCTCGCTCAGCTCAGCGCGGACAAACCTTTTTGAATTCTATCTCCCCAACCCCCAGTCCCAGGGCCAACCCAGCTTCCGCGAGGGACGGGCCGAGGGGGGAAATCGTCCCGGGTCACTCTCTGGCCGCCGCCGTCCAGCCAGCGCGGGCCGCGTGGGAGCTGAAAGGCGAGAGACTCCGCAGACGGCGGGCTCCGGGTCTCGCTGCTCCCGGCGGGCGCGTCTCCTCCAGCTGGTCGGGCCGCAGGGCTGCCGCCGTCTCCCAGCTCGCGGTGCCAGCTCTCGCGCTCCACGCCTGGCTCCCGGGCTCTGTGCCCTCGCAGTTGAAGGGACTGGGGGCGGTGGGGCGGATGGGGACGTCTGGGAAGCGAGGCGAGTCCTCGTCCCCCCGGCGGTCCTCCGAGCCGGGGCCAGGGTCCCCTTCCCCGCCCCCTGCGCAGGTGTGAGCGCGCGCGTGTGTGCCTCGGCGAGTGTGAATGTGAAGTGTGTGTGCGCGGGGGAGTGCGCGGAGGGAGCGCGGGCGGCGGGAGGCGGGAGGCAGGCGGGGGAGGGGGCTGGGAGGGAGTGTGCGCGCGTGCAACTCCACTCCGGGGCTTTGTGCGAGCCCGGGCGATAGCATCGGCGGCGGCTGGAGGAGGAGCGGCCGGAGACGCGTGCAGCCCGCCCGCCAGCGCCCGGCAGCCGGGGCAGGTGGGAGCCCGCGCGGGAGCCGAGCCGACGCGAGCCGGAGCTTGAGTCGAGTCCGAGCAGAGCCCGGGCGGAGCCCAGGAGCCTCGCTTGCGGGCAGCCCGTGGGCGGCAGCCAGGCGGGGCGGGCGCCGGCGGGGCGGCCCCCCAGTAAGATGTGCGCAGCGCCGCGGGGCGCCCCCCACTCGCAGCGGCACTCGGGAGCCGGGCGGCTGGGCCAGGCGGCGCCTCGGGGGCTGCTGCGCGCCCGCGCCTAGAGCTGCCGCCCCAGGGAGCCCGCCACGGCCGCGCCCCGGGCACGCTTGGCGGCGCCCAACGATGACCGCTCCCTGGCGGCGCCTCCGGAGTCTGGTTTGGGAATACTGGGCCGGGCTCCTCGTGTGCGCCTTCTGGATCCCAGACTCGCGCGGGATGCCCCACGTCATCCGGATCGGTAAGGGCTCCCTGGAGCCGGGGTCTCCGTGCGCCCGGGCGGGGGCGGGAATGGGGGGCCTCTGAGCGCGATCCCTAGAGATTTTCCCAACCTCTCTCGGGGCTGGTGGGACCGGGTAACCAGCAGGAGCTCGTCATGGTGAGGACAAAGTTCCAAAGCCAGGGCCACGGGCCTTACTTATTGGGGAGGAGACAGCCGGGCCGCGGCGGGCGAGGGGCCCTTGGCGCGCTCCTGGGAGGTCAGACCTGGTGGAGTGTGGCGAAGGGTTCCAGTCCCAGTCCGAGACGCGGCCGAATTTCGCAGCGACTGCCAGCATGACTGGCCGCCGACCGAGTTCTGGGACGCGGCTTCTCCGGTTTCTCCGGGTAGTGGGAGCCCTGGGGAAGCCGCCAACTTCTCTCCTTTCCCCTGCCGCTCCCCGCGGGACCCTCGCCCCCTCCTCGGGCACCGCTGGAGCGGCCGTGGCAGGGGCGCAGGGTACGGATTCGCATGACGAGGGAAGCGGGTTTCCTCGCCCAGTGGCTGCCCTCGGCTTCGGTGGCCCCCATTCAGCCCGGTGGCGTGGGGCAGGGGAGGAGCTGTCCCTGGAGACCCAGGCCTTTTTCTGCCCCGGGCAATGAAGGTGGGGGGAAGGGAGCGACGGAGGCCGCCCGGCGCAACCGGGAAGGCTGCCGAGGGCTGCGAGTGGTTGTTAAAGTTAGCCGAAATCCCTCCGCAGCTGGCGGCGGCTGGCGGGTCTGCGCGCGGCTTTCTGGGGCTCGGGCTTCGCCGCGTCTCTTCTCGCTGGAGACTCTTACTCCGGCTTTAACTTTGTTGTGGCCGCCCAAGGCACCCTGCTGGCAGCGCTCTGGGCTGTGTTGTGGGGCCGTGCTCAGCCGACCCGCGGGGCTGGGCCGGGCCGGGCCACCGGGAGCCTCGTCACTGCGGGCTCAGGGCCGCCCGGCTGGAAACCTGGGCCGCCTGGGTTCGAGAGGAGCCACCGCCAGCGTCTGGCACAAGGCGGGCAGAGCTCTGTCCAGCCAAGGCCACCTTCCTCCTCTGTAGCTCTTCTCCAGTCACGGACTTTGGGCTGTCAGCCGCGCGAAGGGGATGCAGGGAACCGATGTGGGCTTGATTTCCGTACTTGAGGTTTTCCTGGTAGGAGGTCAGAAACCTCAGAGGATCTGTCTCCTCCCTGGCAGTCTCCTAGGAGCTAGATCCTTTTGAACTCGTTATCTGGATGCGGGTAGATCACGGTCCTCAGCTCTGCCCAAGCTGAGTCTTTCAGTCCATGCTTGGGACCCTGGCAGGCAGACACCCTGAGAGGTAGAGAAGGCCAGGCACAGGAGGAGACTCTGGGGACAGCCCTCATGGTCAGGCTTAACCCTTTGTAGTCCAGGCTGCTCCTGGCAAGCCAAATATGTCTTCTGTCTCCATACTTTAGCCTGCCCAATACCCAGCTTGGTCACCATTCCAGGGGTAGGCAGCCCATTAACTGTGGGCCAGAAGAAAGCATCCTTCTGTTTTTTGAGGGTCCTTCATGGTAGGGTATCCGTGGGAGAAAAAAGGGAGTCCCTAAGGATGCTATGTGTCCATCTCATGCTTTGCAGTACCCTCTTCCTTGATTCCAGTCCTTCCGCTACAGGGGCGGGATGGATGTACTACCAGCCCACCCTCAGGGATGGAAGTCTTTGGAGACCCAGAGAGACAGAAGCAGGTGTGGGCATCCCCAGTGGGGACAGAATGTTGTGTGCTGCTTTGGCCCCTCTGGCTGTGAAATGGAACAGGTCTGGGGTTCCTCACCACATGAGAAGCCCATCTTCAAACCTGCCCGCCCTTTCTTGGGTTCAGCGTGTAATAATGCAATTAGAGGATGGCAGAACCCTCCTCTCTTCTAATCTTCTTCATATTAAGCCCTGGGATTAATTAGCGTGTCGGCCCAGGCCATTTATATCCTAGAGCCCTGCCCCATTTGATTCCCAGCCCAGGGACTGGGGTGCTGTGTGGTTGCCAAACGTGACCGCTGGAACTGTGCCAGTTCCTGTGGAGGATGGGAAGGCTCTGAGGCCTCTGGGCTCCTCTGGAGCTGCCTGGGGGCTGAGTGTCTGACCTCTGAGCCTATGCTTGAACCCCAGCTGGAGCTAGAGAGCTATTGTGGATGTGGTGCAGAGAGAGAGAGAATGAGAGAGAAAGAGAGAGAGAGAGAGAGAGAGAGGGAATTTTTCATGCTGAAACCCAAACACACCGCCTTGGCTGGGCCGATGCCATCTCTCTTTTCCCATCCCTCCCACCCCTGGGATCTGAGGGTTCTGACTGGGCTGCAGGGATTGAGGTCCCGGATATTGGGCTCTGGAGCGTGCTGGGTGCTTCTGGTTCCCAAAAGCCTGGTGCTAGAGCTGACTGAGCTTGGAGCCGAATCCTTCTCCAGCAGCCAGGCGTCGCTGAGCACCGACCCAGAGAGGGTTTACCTGCAGGTGCAAGATGGGCTCTCTGGGCTGGAGAGCACTGCCCGCCCCCTCTCTTTATGCCTCTTTTGGGGGCTGAAATTTCCTCTTAGACAAGGAGATGGATGGCTCAGCAGTGTGACAGAGTGTTCAAACAATCCGTCTTGAATAGATGAATTGCATTGCTCTGTCTTTTTGTAATTGTGTCTATCAGAGAGAGAGGTCAAGGCATTGATTGCTTGGATGGTTTGCAAGTAACAAAGGAGAGTGAGGGAGAGAGCGAGGGAGAGAGAGTAATTGGATTGTAGTCTGCGGAAAAAATGATCATTGATTATTTTATATGAATATGTGGAAGATGTATTCTGCGTGTGATTACCAAGTGTTGCTCATTGAAGGTTTGCAAAGCAAATTGTTCAGCATTTTATTATTATTATCATCGTTATTATTGTTTGGATGGATCCTGGTCTTAACTTATGGAAAGTGGTTTGATTCAGGGTCATTTCAGCCAAATGGGCTTTGGCTGACCTCCTGTGGGGACCTGGATTTCCAGGTTTCATGACCTACAGGCTAAAGTTGAGGGGACACTGGGCTTGCAGGCAGGAGGTCTGGATATTTGGTTCTGTGCTGCCGGTTTATTGGACCACTTTGATCAAAGCACACCCTCCTTCCCACCTTGATCCTGTTTCCCTATCTAAACAATTTGGTTGGCCTTTGTGGTTGGTGTATTCTATGGGTTCAAAGTTCCCTTTAGCACAGGTAGGTGGGAACTGTAATTGTCATGTTGGTTTCATGGTTAGACCTTCCCCAAGATTTCAGACACACTGAAGGATCGAGGGTCAGCCTAGAATTTTCAGAGGGAACCAGGCAATGGTGGCGGCAGCTGGGAAAGCCTGGCCAGCCTTCTGTGTGATGAGGAACTTGGATGGATGGCAGCGATCTTCAGCCAGCCAGTGGGGAAATTCAAAGCCAAATGACTGCAGAGACATAAAGCAGGTGTATGTGTAGGGGGGTGGGGTGGGGTGGGAGAGAAGGGCTGGCCCAGCTCTGGGCTCTCTGAGCATCCATAGAGCAGAAGTAACTGCGAGGTCCTGCGCTTCCTGAATGTGCAGACAATAGCAGCGGGTCCCAGGGGAGTAAGAACCCCTCCTTCAGAGTTCCCAAACTAACCCCACCTGCAACTCCTCTGATCAGCGCACTCAGATCATCCCGAACATTTGTCTCCAGTTTGGGAGCCACTGTGTGTAAAACAATGAGAAATTTCTCGGTGACTGGTGATAACTGAAACATCGCTGCTGAGTGGGAGCAGACAGCCGCTGAATGAAGATCAATAGGGTTTTCCCCCCTGGAAGTAAATAGCTTCAGACAAGACCTGGGAGTGGCCCGAGGGGCCTTCGGAAGCATTAACTTGAGGAATTTCTGCCTCTACTTTTCACCCAGCTGCTTCTGTCAGCCTGGGCTTTCCTCCTCCTCCAGCTGGAGGTTAATTTCCTCTTGATGCTGCCCTGACATTATGCTATACAGTCTTTTGATGTCAGGATGACCTAGGGTTTTTAGAGGTGCTTTATACAGGGTGAGCCAGGCACCCTGGCCGGGTTAAGCTTTTCCAAGGTCACCTGCAGCTGGCCATGATGCGCTGGGTACAGAAGTCCAGCGTGCTGTGCTGTGTTGAAAGGGCTTGGAGGGGCTGCTCCTTATTCCTCACCCCTCCAGGAAGGCTTTTAGGATTCTTTGTAGGGCCTGTGGGTCTCCTCCTTAGTCCCCACTTCCCCGCCTGCGTCCAACCCGAGGAAACAGAGCCCCTTTCCTTGGGGAGGGGGCACAGACAGTCCTGTGGGTATGCAAACCGTTCTTGCTCTTGTGGGAGGTACACGGCATGTGCCCGGGAGGCTGCAGTTGGATTGATGTCCTTTTAGAGGGAGATCTGTTGATGCTCAGCCACTGGGACTGTGTCTCTAGTCTGCTGAGACCAGGCCTCCTCCAGCCTGTCACGGTCAGCTGCCCTGGCTTCTTCCTCCTGCAGCTGCAACCTCATCTCTGCCCTGCCCCTTCAGGACCCTCCAGAGATGACTGAGAGCTGATGCTTTATTCTGCTCGGCAACACAGAGGACCCAGGAGTCCCCCAGGCCCGGCCTGGCAACATGGAGCCGGGACCTTACCTGGGGCCAGCACTCAGCAGGCCCCGTCCTGTCCTCTTGAGGCTGGTGTCGTGGGGCTAGAGCTCTGGGGAGATGGGTGTGCTGAAGTCTCTACCCCAGTGTGGAAGCAGAGCTGATGCACGTGGGACTGGCACCCAGGCCTTGGACTTGTTTCCTGTAGTCCTTCTGCCAGGTGCTGATTCCTCAGCAGCAGCACCAGAGGGCAGTGTTCCTGTGCTCACAGGGCCATCGACTCTCCTGCCTGGGGCCCCACCTGGGTCTGGAGCAAAATCCAAATAATGAAACAACAACAGTACCATGGCCCCAATTTATTGAGTGTTTACTAGCTGCCAGGAGCCATGTATGCTAAGTGCTTTTCAAATAATGACTAGTCGTGGGGGTGAATAGTTAGTGCCTAGTGAATGTAGCATTTTTCTCATCATCTTATGAGCCTTCCTAACCCTGAAGCCATTATCTGCATGTTGCAGATGAGGAAACTAAGCTTGGTGAACTCACAGGCCCAAGATCACACGGCCAGTAAGTGGTAGAAGCAGGATAAGAACTGCCGCCTGCCTGGCTCCAGGTTTGGTGCTCTGTAGTCTGAAGACAGAAAGCAATAATTTTTTTTTTTTTTTTTTTTTTTTTTTTTTTGGTGCTGGGTATTGAACCCAGGGCCTGGCAAGCACTCTACCAACTGAGCTATCTCCCCAGTCCAAAAGCAACAATTTTAAGGGGCTAAGTGCAGTTCACAGATACCCACAGTTCTGGTTGTTGAGCCTGGTTTTCCTGGGCTGGGCTGCAAGAGATCACTGGGCTTGGTCACATTTAACCCCTTGAATGCCAGCTTACGGGTCAGGCTGGCCATGTGGCAGATTTGCTTCCTCCAGGGGAGAGGCATGGATGGTGTTTCCACCCTTACACACACACACACACACAAATATTTCCTACACCCTATCTGGGCCTGGCTCTGGGGTTTTAATCCAGGACCTAAATAAAGGCTGGATTCTCCCTTGGATGGGGCCAGTTCCCCCACATAAATCCCTCTGCTCTGGGTCTCTAGTGTGCACTTCCCCTCTGGGAGCTACCAGGCTCTTGTCAAAGCTTTGAAGACCAAGGGCCTGTGTTTGTGGCTCCCTCACCCTTCATCTTTATCATTCATCCATGACCTGGCAAGAGAAGGGACCCGGTGAGTGAGTTTCCTTTGTTCTTTCTTTCCTCCCTCACCCTGGTTTCCTACCCTGACTGCTTCCCTCTCCTCTCTAGCATCCCTTCTAGGTTAGTAGGTTTTATGATCATTCTACTTTTTTTTTGGTACCAGGGATTGAGCCCAGGGGCCCTTAACCACTGAGCTACACCCCAGCCCCTTTTATTTTTTATTTTGAGACAGAGTCTCTCTAAATTGCTTAGGGCCTTGCTAAGTTGCTGAGGCTGACTTTGAACTTGAGATCCTCCTGCCTCAGCCTCCCAAGTCACTGGAATTGCAGGCATGTGCCACCATGCCTGGCTGGTCATTCTATTTTTAAGAAAGAGTGGCAGCTACCTTCTAAATGGAGCCTGCCTGGTCAGGGCCTGCTGGTGGCCAATGTGTGAGGCCTGAGGCCTGCTTACTTGGCCTCTTGGGCTTGCACTCAGTGTCACTGGCCCACAGATACATGGTTTGTTCAGTATGGGGACCTGGGTGCAGCAGCCTGTCCAGTTCACCCTTACCCATGCCACCTCTACCAGAGCAAAAGCAAACCCACCTTGCCCTCCTCTGTCGCCTTCTCCCAGGAGACTAGGGGAGTTTGAGATAAATGGTGGCTGCCAGGGACAGAGCTATTCTGCAGGTGGGGAGATTGAACTGCTCAGTCACTGCAGTGGTACCAGATTTGAACAGATTTGGTATTGGCATGACCAGAGGGGCCACGTCATTTTCTAGGACTTTAAGTTCCCTGATTGTAAAACAGGAACAGTGCTGCCTATCTCCTAGGGTCATAGATCTGATGTCTTTTCAAAAAAGCCTACATGTGGTCCAGAGATCAGCATTCTTCTTCCTGGAGCCTGTTGTGAGGCCAGCACAGGGCAGAATTTAAGGAGACCCCCCAGTGGTGGTGACCCTGTGCTTGCACCACTGACCTCGAGAATGAGCGCCTCCTTAAATCCTGGCCCTGACCGGCCTCAGCCTTCCTTCTGCTTTGCTGGGCCCCGGAGACAGCAATCCTAGAGGGGTGAGATTTGGGGAGATGAGACTGGATTGAAGTCCGCAGGATTGGATTCCAGGACAACAAATCATTCTGCCTTGGCTTTTCATTTTCTTTCTGCACATTCCAGAGCCGCCATCGCAGAGCCCAGAGCCCGCAGTGTCCCAGGTCCCTCCCCTTGCCTCCCTTGACCTTTAGGCCTTATTTGCTAGTGGCTTTGGGGCGGCTGTGGTTAGGCTTGGGTGTATCTAGACTTGTGTGGCATGTATGGCACACCACGTGCTTTAGACAAGTGCTGCCCGAGGGTGCCTAAGGTCATCGCTTCCCCATCTCTGCCAAGAGGCAGAATGACTTCATTTATAGTCAAATAGTATATGTCATTGGTTCCAAGAAGGACTTTTTTTTCCCTTCACATCTTCACATAGGAAATCGGAATGTATCTCGCAGGTCATGTCTGAGTTTACCTGAGGACTTTTTCTTCTTTCTGGGCACCTCAGCCTAAGGCCTTGGTTGTGATGAAAGGCGCTGGGTCTGCATTGGTATGAGTCACATGCACTTGTAGCGGGACCTTGGGCCAGTCACTTGCCTGTGAGCCTTCATCTCCTCATCTGTGAGATATAAGTATCAATGTTGGCTTGAATCATACTCTGCTGTTTTTGACCTACCAAATTTTTGTTTGGTTGAACCTTATAGCATCTGTTGTCTTCATAGCGCTATCGGGAGGATTAAAGAAGCTAATGTATAGAAAACTCTTTGTATAGAGCCTGACGTCTAATAACTGTTAGGAGAGAAAGCAGAGCTTCCCAAGGTAGAGGCTGTGTCTCTGCCTGCAGACTCTGCGCTCCAGGCTGTCTGCATCTCATGTGCTCGCTGCTTTGTGCCAGCCCTGGCACCCGGGACTCCATGCAGCTCGCTGTGTGGCATTTGTTCGTGGCGCACATATCCATGTGCCCAGAAGCGGAATGGGTGGGTTCAGCAGCTGTGCCAGTTATAAGAACAGGAGAGATGCCCTTCCCAGGATGCTCCTGGGCCACACACCTGCAGCCATGGCCGGGGAGGGTGGGGGCTAGCTCATTCCTGCATTTGCGGTGTTTTAACTGAAATGCATTTTACAAGTGTAGGGGTTGGTCTGGGGAATCCTGATCAGCCCTTCCTGGATCTGGAGTTCCATCTTGTTTCCTGGGCAGGTCAGCAGTGACCTGAGAGGGTTTGTGGCTCCAGGGGATAGATTGCAGGTTCTCCTGGGAGACACCAGGTAATGAGGGCCGGGCAAAAGCTGGGGAGGAGAGAGTCCCCATGGCGATCAGACGGCTCGGAGATAATGAGATGGAATGAGATCTGGGAGGAGCGGCGTGCTTCCACTCCAAACCCTTTGGTGCCATGCTGAATGGCGGTGAAGGAGGCAGAGGGGGAAGAGGAGCGAGGAGGAGCTGAGACTGTGGTTTGTGTGAAGAGAGTTCCAATCCATAGGAGACAATTAAGTCTTGCACTATTAAAGGGACTGATGCAGACAGGCTGCCGATGGAAGGGGGTTTATAGAGTTCTCTGAACAACTGCAGAGCTCTTTAAATATGGGAAGGAGGGAGATGTCTGCAAAGCCTTCCTGCATCTGCTTTGCAGAACTGAAATATGCTATTCCACAAAGCTGCCCAATTGGGCGGAAAAGCAGGAGCAGGGAGCCAAGGACTTCCCAGGGCTCCAGGCATCCCATTTCCTTTCTATGGTGAAGAATCAGAATCCAGGCTGAAAAAACCCCAGGGGTCATTCTAGGCCTCTGGTTCTCCAACATTAGCATGCATCAGAGTCACCTGGAGAACTCTCTCAAACTGAGATTGCTGGACCCCATCCCTAGAGCTTGTGAATCTATGGGTCTGGGGTGAGGCCTAAGAATTTGCATTTTAAATGGGTCTCCCAGATAATACCACTGCTCAGGTCAGTGGAGGCTACACAGAGGCAGGTATCTACCTGTAACAGGAAGCTCAGCACTGTTAGGTCCTGCTCCTCCCTTATTGTAAACATTTTGGCACACTCCTGTCTTGGTGGTGGATTTTCCCTTAAAAAGCTGAAACCTGTCTTCTTGCTGTTCCAAGAAGGCACCATAAGGTGGGCGTGGAGAATGTAGGTTCCAGAATCCACCTGTCTAGATTTAAACTCCTTCCCTTCTGGCTGTGTACATTTGGATAAGTCATGTAACTTCTCTAAGCCTAGATTTTCCTGACCTGAAAAATGGGGATAATAGCAGATTTCACTCAAGGGATTACTGCGAGAATTCACCTGCCTGGTACAAAGGAAAACCTCAGAACATTTTAGCAATCTAGTCTTGTGGATAAGCTCACAGGTTCTGGAATCCAGCAGACTGCCTCTGAGGACTGCCTCCACCAGAGAGGCAAACTAGTCAATCTCTCAAAATAATAATAATGACAGTACCTGCCTATGGTGGTTTTGCAAGGATTGCCTGAGTGGGTGCATCCAGAATGCTTCACTAGGAGAATGGCAGTCACTCCTTAAATGCTACCTGTTACTCTTACTATTGTGATTACTCTGCCCCTTCCTTCTGGTTCCGTTATGCACCCGCCCTACAGCCTTGGAGAATGTGAAGGCATTTTTTGAACTAAAGATGCCCAGTTCCACCAGCATGGTGCTGAGAACCAACCACGATACTGCTTATTCATCAAAACCAGTAAGATCATCACCTCCTCAGATCTCCACTTTGGTCTCCAGTTATACGACCCCAGATTATTTCAGGCCTTTTGTCGCCATTTCATTCTATTGATTTATGCTGAGCTGGTGGTCTCCCGAGGTCACGGGGTCTTTTCCACAGACCTCATCATGGATCTAAGACTTCTCTCATCCTCTTATCGGTAGTTGATCTTTTGAGCCTAAAGGCAGGACCTGTCATTTATCCCTTGAATCTTTAGGCAGTTGTTCTTGTTCATTATTTTGGGACGACTAAAGCCGATTGTTCCCCTTGCTCCATCCTTGGAAGGAAGGCGGGATGACTGTTTCTTCTTTCCCTGGCGCTTCCCTCCCAGGGTCTGTGGGGGCAAGGGTAAGTGGTATGGCTGGAGCTGGGAACCATGTTCTGAACAGGGAAGCTTTGGGGACTCCCCATGGGGTCTGGCATGCTTTGTGGGATCAACATGCCTTCCCTCCTTCAGCTCCTCACAGACACGTTAGACAATGTCATGGTCTTGGATTTATCCAGTGGTCTTGGATACTCAGTCCTGCCTCTTAGCCAGCTGCACAACACTCTCGGCTTCCTCATGCCTTTGGCCTCAGGATCTGTGTGGTCACCATCCCTGGACTTAGCACCGTCCCTCCTCGCCTCATGCTCTGCTCTCTACCAGGCACCACGGCCATAGAAGCCTCTGCTTTCCCTCATGCTCTGGGCCTCTGCTCTGCTCTTCTTCCTGGTCACCCGTCCCCAGGCTGAGGTCTCAGCAAACGTGTCTTTTCCTCTAGGAAGCCTCTCTTGACCTCCACGCCTTCTCCCAGCCCTGCAGCCCCCTGGTTCTAGCCCTCACTGTGCTGTTATCCTTGGTTACCTTAGAGGTGAGCCATGTGAGAGTGCAAGCCTCAGCTGGCCTGCCACCACCTCACCCAGCGTCTCCTGCACAGTGAGTGCGCCGCTCACCAGAGAGGACTAGTGAACGTTTGCCGGATAAATGAATGCGTTGATGACCGTAGTCATTTGAACATAATCCACCTAACTGCCCTATCATTCAGCTCAACACTTCTTCCATTTTACTGATGAGGAATCCGTGAGGATTCTGTGAACTTCATTAGTTCCTCCACTTCTTCTGTGAATGATAATGGTCTCCACAGTATTCTGACATGCCAGTTGGTAACATCTATTCCAAGACCTCTCCCATCTAGGCTGTTGGGTTAAGCTGGGGATTCTGGGGGTGGGGGTGAGACCTTCTTTCTAGTCCTGGGGTTGGCTCACATCAGGGTGGGTCTCCTCGGGAGAGTCACGGCTGTCTACTTCAAGAAGAAACAGAGAAGAGATCCTGGTCTTCCCTCCTGCCTCTTCTGACGTCACCTCTCCTTCCCACATGCCCCTCTGCATCTCTGCTGCTCCCTCTGGGAGCTAAATGAAGGAGGGAACTTCTGCTCTCATCCTTAATACGCTGGTGGCTCAGGACAGCTGTCAGGCAGGAGTGTTGCTACGCCACTTGCGCTGCTGCCTGTCACCCATCAGGTCTCCCTTTTGCCTGTTTCCATCACATCACCAGATCCTGCTAGGATGTGTCGACAACCGGTCTACATGACAGCCTCGGCATAACAGAGAGGTGTTGACCGTCATCCTGGAGATCCAGGCTGTGTAGACAGTCAACCCAAGCCGTTTGACTCTGGAATGTACGCGTCACCCACACTGGTTCAGGGAGTGAGCACAGGTATGTGTCCCTGTGCTGGTGAGAGGTGTCCAGATGGAAGTTTGCTTCTAAGCACAAACTTCCCAAGTTGGGGCTTGGCAGCTATTTCTTTATCCCAAGCCTCATCAATGAGTACAGTGTCTTCCCTTTGGATCGGTTAGGAAAGTAAAGACTGGAGTACTGGTCCCCAGTCCCAAGTGACTGGGCTGATCAGCCTCCTGTGTCTGGTGGCTGTGAGTGAGGGTGAGGCCGGTTTACAGTGGAGTCCCCAGCTTCCTCTGGCGAACACAACAGGACCAGACTCTTCCCCCAGTGCCAGGCCCTCCCCCTTTCTTGCTTCCCTCTCTGGGGAATCAGATGACACAGCATGAGCAGAAAGAGCCTGTGGACTTACATGGCCATTTTTCCTGCCCAGTTTAATAGAGGTGACAGCCGTCTATTTTACTTGTCTCATAACATTGAATCAGTAAATAAAATATGGGTGAACTCTCAGGTTTTGCTGAGTTATGGCTGGCCCATGAGGACTGAGGGCCGGGGAGGCTTGAGTGGAGAGGGGGAGTCCCTGGCTTCTCAAGAGAGAAGCGGAGCCTGGTGTCTTCCTCCTGAAGCCAGGAAACCTTCCAGTGCTGGAGGAAGGCAGACAGGGCCATGGCGTTTGATGCCCTGAGTCCATGGAAGGACCAGGAGGCCAGTGCAGGCCCCCAAACATTGCAGACACAGCAGTACTTCTCTCCAGAAGCCGGAATGTTGAGGACAGAAAAGGGAAAATGACTGATGCCATGATCCTTGGTGAGTCATGGGCAAAAATCAGACAAAAACATAGGTCCCCTGGTCCCTGGTCTATTAAGAAAAGCTCGTCTGTCTTCCTGTTACACAAACACACAAGGGCCGTACACTCGCGCTGCGCTGCTTTGAAGCTTTAAATGTGCCGTCTTAAGAGAACCAAGTAGACTAGACTTTTCCAATGTGGACCCACACCCGCGAAACATTTTTCCACAAAAAGAGAGAATACAAATTGCATTCGTATGTGTTTATAAATACTCATAGCTAATGGCTCACCACGTGTGGTTGGTTCCCTGTGAGCTGGGGAGACGAAGGGTCACCCTTAACCTCTCCGTTCAGCACCACGGAGAGCTGCCCGGCCCCAGGGTACCTCCCGCAGCATCTGCATGCTGACTCTTCTTTCTAGAAGGGGTGATGTGGTTATCGTAAAGTCTTGCTAAACAGGCACTCTTTTTCCAAATGCTATCCTTCCAGGACTCTGGCATTCACAGATGGGACAGTGGTATTTAGGAAGCACATGGTAGGCTCGTAAGAACTGTCGTTTGAGTGATGCATGGTAGAAGAAGATGAAGCTAATGGTTAGAATTTTCTCCTGTCCTCGCCCCCCCCCATAAATTGTTCTTAAATCTTTGGTGCCTTGTACGGCTTGTCTGCTAGGGAGCAGCAGCAGATGACAAAACGAGTGAGCATTCCATTGTCAGACATCACACCTGATGCCAGGCGTCTTTGCCCAGGCTGTCAGCATCATCTTTCACATTGCATTTGGTAAGTAGGCTTCTGTAATGTATTTTTATCCTGCTGAATGTGATTTCTTAAACGTATTTCCTGTGTTATTATTTCCTGAGTCGTGGAGCCCTGCATACCTATAATAGAGCCGTATTTTCTGCTAATAAATAAAATTACTCCTTGCTCAGGTGATGGGAAATAAATGTGTCACAGCTTTGTGACATTCCCCAAAGAGCCCCTGCTCCAGGTGCTGCACCACCTGGATGTGTCTGAAAGCCTTGTGGGGGGTGGGCCTTGACAGGGGCCTCTCCCAGACAGAAGGGTTCTGCCATGACTTCGCTCCATCACTGGGAGACTGAGGACTGGCAGGAAACAGCTGGACTAGAAGCCAAAGGGCCAGAGAGGGCAAAGAGCGTCAGAAAGGTAGAGGAACTGGTGTTCATCTCTGAACAAGGAGCAAGGTTTAGGTAAATGGGTCCCAGGGATTTAGGAGGTAAGAGGGCATCTTGAAGTCATATGGTGGGTAGAAAGATCCAGAATGGGCAGGGAAGAAGTGGGCTACAGGATCTACAAAGTTAGGACTGTCAGGGGCCCTGGCCTGAGAGATCTTAGTATGAGGGGATTGGGGTTTTTTTGCTGCTCCCCTTAAGATTCAGAGACAGAGAAATCTGTTTTGGAAAAGTGGCTATTTTTGTGCTGTTTGTAATTTCGTGTTTATTTCCTGTCTTTTCCACATGGATTCTGAGCTGACTCATGGATTCACCAAACAGCGCCCACTCTGTGGACAGCAGAGCACACGGGGCCCCGGAGTGCAGGGGCTGGGGGAGGGGAGCACCCTGGGCTGGGTGGCATCCTGGTGCCTCAGGGTGAGCCACCTTCTGTGACACACATGCTCCCAGCACTTTCAGGCTGTACCCTTTAGACCAGAGCCCTGCACCCAGCTCTTCCTCATCGACCTGTGTCCCCAGAGTGGTGAGGATCCAAGAGGTGAAGAGATGAATGGAAAGTCACCAGTCAATTCAGCAGGGAAGCCACATCTCTTCCTTCCACCTGTCGCTCCTGCCTCCCACCTGCCCCTGCACCTTCTGCATCACTCCATCACTCATGACGTTCTGCAAGTGTGCTTCCCCCGCACTGGCTGTCACCCCCATCCTCAACCCCCTTTAGGGCTCATTCTGACCAGTTCCTTCCCAGCAGACCTGAACCTGAACCAACCATGGCTGCATGTGTCAGTCAAGAGGGAAAAAGAGAGGCAGTTGGTATCAATTCTTAAGTGTCCAAGGGACATGATTCTGTTTCCTTTTTTGAGAAAGTTCTTTTTTCTGGCTAACTCAGATTCTTCCTGCTGTGATGTGAATCCATCTCCTTCGTGACATGACATGGCCATTCCTGGAGGGTGGGAACCTCTAGCTTGGGAGACATTAGCTTCAGGAGCTTTTCTTTCTAGACCTGTAGCAAAGAGGCTCTCAGACAATTAAATTGGAATGGCTTCACTTTCACTCACAAGGGCTTGGGCAGATTTATAATATTTTCTTTTTTAAAAAATTGGGTTTTTTTTTCATGGAGACAATGATTTATGGAATAATCAATTTCTTTATCTACCTAATACATTGGAGCAATCCGTCAGCGCAGGCATCAATCTCCCCCTGAGGCTGGGGAGAGCAGACAGTCTTTGAACCTGATTCATGGTGGAAAAGGAGGCTTTTCCCATGAGCTCCTTTGCTCCCAGAGCCTGGGTCTGAGGCCTGCAGTAAGCGAGGCCTGGGGCTCTTCAGCCTTCCTCTTCAGCACAAGGGCCCCACTGTCTTCCTCAGTCCCCACACCTAGGGATGAACGAGATGCAGGGAGTTCTGTCCCCATTGCACAAGTTTGGAGACTTAAGTGCCAGAGATGCTCAAAGACAGGAACAGAGATGTGAAGTCAGAAGTGGCCATCTCTAAATCACTAAGGACTGCAGCGGAGAGGAGGGAACAAACCTGGTCTCAGGGGTCCCTATAAAATTGGGGTGATGGTCCAAGAAGGCAGATTTGGGTTCAATCCCAGCTCTTTCACATTTAGTGCAATTTGAAGGTTCAGTCAGACGCCTTGGAGAGCATGGGCTGCCTGTTAGGGAGCTGTTCAGGCGTGGCCAGGGAAGCTACAGAGGGGCCCTGGATTCCTCTCACTATGAAATTCTAGGCATGCCCAGCCATGCGGCTAGAGATGTTGTAAACATCTGGGTTTTCTGAGTGCCCTGAAAAGGCCAGGGCTGCGTCTGCTCGGGGTTATGCAAACCCCATGAAGGCCGAACTCAGCGTGGTGGTTGCAGGGAACCCTCTCCGCCCAGACTCCTTTTCTCCCCTGCGTGCATTCTATGCAGCTCATCCCTCCCGTCAGCAAGGACGCTGGTGGCTGCAGCCAGTTCTAGGGTGAACCCGTCAACATGTTTGAATGGCGTGTGGGAAAACTTACCACATACCCCGCCTCATGGAGTTTGCATCTCTCGCTGATGTAGGTGACTTCTTTTTGCAGACGCGGAAACTGATTTCTGAAACAGAGGGTCCAAGGTTCTGTCGCAGCCTGGAGCTGGAGCTTGACCCTCTCCTTCACAGCGCTGTTCTGCACTGAGGGAACCCGTACTGTGCCAACCCTGTGCCAGGTGCTGGGGCTTCGAGGGTGAGGCAGACAGGCCCAAGGCCTCCCCTCGTGGAGCCTGTGATCTGGCAGGAAAGACCGACATCAAGGCCTGTTACAGGAGCGAAGTGTGGCTGCGGGCAGCATCAGGAGAGGCCACCCTGAGGAAGTGGCTTTGGGGCAGAGTCTTGGAGGAGGAGAAAGGGACCCTTGGGTGAAGGTGACGGGCAGGTAGCGGTAGTGACACGTATAAATGTTAAGTTGAACCCTAGGGAACTGTCAGCTTTGTGGGTCAGCGTGGTCACCTGTTAGCCATTTCATTTTTCACACAGGCGTTTAGGAAACTTGAGGACGTCCCATGTGAGGGTGTGAGCGAAGGGGTGCTGTGGAACCAGCGGCCTGGGTGGTGGTCCTTCAGGGGACGGTGAGCCCCAGTGAGGAGGCCGGCTTTATCCCCTAGGTGCTGGGGAGCCACAGAGGACGTTAGGAAGGACAGTGATGCAGCCGTGTTTGCACTTCTGAAAAGTCACCCTGGAAATCGTGTGACGTGACTACAGGGGGTAAGAGTGGATGCTGTGGGGCCGTGGGAAGCTGTTTTAAGTGACCCAGGTGAGAAAGAACAGCAGGCGTGTGACCGGAGTGGAAGGCTGTCCAGAGATCGGGGGCACCGGTTCCTGCCCTAAGCCTGAGCAGCGGGGCCAGGCCGTGGCGTGCATGAGCAGCCCTGCCCGAGTCCTGTGCCTGCTTCCCGAGGTCTCTGCGAGTGCAGCTAGACCTCAGCTCCATTTCACTGCTCCCTGATGTGACCAGAAAGCCCTGGGCCTGTTCCATCTCCTAGTACCCGAGGGGTGGGCACTCCTTGGGTGGCACGCCGCTTCTCTCACAGCCGCCTCCAGTGGCCAGCCTGGGCCTGGTGGGTCTGGCCGCCCAGCTGGGCCCGCTGCAAGTCTCAGCTCCCTCAAGACACCTGGCAGGGAGACCTGAGTAAGAAAATGAGAGGGACTCTGGCTTTGCCCTGAAGGTCTGAGGGGTCAGGAGCTTGCTGGGGGCCAAGCTCAACCCCGTGCCCCCTGAGCCATAGGAGGCCCAATCCATCTTTGGTGGATGTGGTGGAGGAGGGAGGGCTCAGCCTGCAGGGAAGGTGCGGGGCCACAGCTAGGACAGCAGGGACAGGAGTGGCAGCCCCTCGCAGGTCTGACTCCGCTGTCCTCTTCCCTCCTTTAAACTTTAGCCTCATCAGCCAAAGCAGTATTACTGTATCAATAAAAATAAGAGCAGTGCATCTTCTAGAAAAATGAGGAAGTACGCTGATGTCTGAGCTATCAAAATACATAAATGCATTCTACTGTCATGCATGACTGATTAGAACAAATTTTAAAAATTAATAAAAAAAAATAACAACAGTGACCCATTTAGGATTCACCATGGGCCACTGTGCCAAGGTGTCTTCCAGCCGTTCAGACACTCAGTACTTATTGCAAATCTAAGATGGTGGAATTCCGTCCCACAGTATAGGGGAGGAAGCTGAGAGCTTGAGGTAATGCACCCAGAGAGCACTGTACAGATGGTTCCTGATTCTAGGTTATTGCTGTTATTGTCATCAACAGTACCTGCATGATTGTTTTAATTTTTTTGAGGCATAGTTATTTTACTTATTTATTTAATTTTTTTATTTTTTAAATTGAGAAATAATAATTGCATATGTTATGTGCTCATGGGGTACATGAGATGTTTTGATATTTATTACTGTTACTATATTCAGTAACAGAAGCAGAAACAGATCTCAGTGCCCTGCAGTGGTAGCTGCTCAGGAGGACCTGTGGAGTCTTATTTACATGGTCGGACACTGGGCGACTTGGCTGGGTCCAGCAGCCAGCTTGAGAAAGGGCTCTTCCCAGCTCCCTGCTGCCCCAGGGACTCTTGCTTCCATTCCCGCACCCCAGACCCTTGCCCCTTCCTTCTACTCCTGCCTGAACCCCACAGCCAGCACATCTGTATGCTCTGGACTCCTTAGGCACGGTTTCCTGGACATGGCCACCACTGCTGGGACCCACCCCATGCCCCTCTCTTCAGGGGTGTTACAGGACCCTGGGCTTGCAGGATTTGGCACTGCAGTTGACTTTACCCACTCAGCCACAGGCAGCTCCCTCAGGTAAGGTGGCCCAGCACAGCAGGGACTGCATAGCCCACCTCACCAGCCACCTTCAGCTGCTCCAGGCGGGTCTGGCTTTCTACCTCTGGGGCTTTTTCTTAGGGAGGGGTACCAAGGACTGAACTCCGGGGCACTTGACCACCGAGCCACCTCCCCAGCCCTATTCTGTACTTTATTTAGAGACAGGATCTCACTGAGTTGCTTAGTGCCTCGTTGTTCCTGAGGTTGGCTTTGAACTCATGATCCTCCTGCCTCAGCCTCCCGAGCCGCTGGGATTACAGGCGTGGGCCGCCGAGCCTGGCTCCTCTGGGGCTTCTGCATTCTGCTTCCTGCTTGGAATGCCCTCCTCTCCTTGGCCTGGTGCTGAACTTCTTCCCGCCTCCTGCAGGAAATCTCTTGACACACCCAGGCAGTGGGTCAGGACCTCCCTGAGCCTCCCTGGAGCCCTGGCCTCCATGCTGCAGTCCCCTCCCGCCCAGCTCCTCTCCTTCAAGGCCCTGGCGCTCACCGTCCCGGGGCCTCTGGACCGCCTGTGCTTGCCTCAGGCTGCTGGCCTTTTGTTTTAAATATATATTTCTATTAAAAATAAAACAACACAGCACCTTTTGATGGTTTCCTCTCTTGAAGACAAACCCCTGTGCTTGGAATTCAAAGACTTCTCTATGAGAATTCTACTTCTCAACTGTGCATCAGTTTAGTTTTAAGTTGAAATAGCTTTAAGTCGAGTTAGCCAACACTCAGCAAATTGGAACTTTTGCATATGATTTTAGGTTTCCAGCTTCTCCAGCTTTCCACATGCCCCAGTCCCCACCCCTCCTTAGAGGCTTCCCTGTGCTAGGTCTGTTCACTGTTCTGCTTGTACGATTTGCTTTCTGTTGAGTTCAGAGGGGAAGGGAGCGAGTTTTGTGTACCTGTTTCTTATTACTTGGAGTAAGCAAAGGAAAGACCCAGGGGACTCTTTATTTCCATTGTTTTCCCTTACTGGTCCTGCTTCACTGTTTCCTGTTGGCTCCTGTAGGCTTGAGTCCTGACCCCCTTTGGACAAGAGGCTCCCAAGGCAGGGATCTGGTCTCCTTCCCAGCTCTGATCACAGTAGCTCTTGTTCATTGAGGCCTTTTCTAACTCACTAACCCCTCGCAATCATGCCAGGTGAGTGCAGGTATTCTCACCTCGCAGGTAAGAAATCTGAGCCCTAGGTGAAGGTACCCAGGCAATAAGATGTCTCATCTAAGCGTCACCAAAACTGGAACAGCAGTCCACCTGGCTCTACCGTGATTCCTGAATGTATTCCTAGAGGCTGCCCCAGCGAAGCTCATGGTAGGAATTAATCAGAGCCTGGTGAGTCCAGCAGAATTCCAGGGTCCGAGATGGTAGAGTCGGGCAGGAAGCTTGCGCCTCGCATGCAGGTGGGCAGTGGTGCGCTCAGGGTGCTCCTGGCTCCTCCTCCCTCCATCCCGTGTCTAGCTGACTGCGGCTGCTGCCGTGATCTCTGGGGCGGCATTACCCAGGGTTAACATGTGCCAAGCAGAAAAGCTGCTGTGAGTCCCCTTGGCATGGCCGTGACTTTGAGGCAGGAGGACGTGGTGCAGGCATCGGAGCTCAGCAGGGGCGCTTGAACAGCCTCTGTCCTTGTTCACTCCTGCATGAGTGCAGTGGCCGCAGGCCCATCGCTTCAGCATGGTCCCAGCCCCTAATGGGGCCTGGATGATAGACAACAAAGCACACGCCCTTCCCGTGGTTCCCGTCGGGCTGCTGAGGGGGAGGCTTTGCAAAATCCCTGCTTTCCACTTGGGCTAGCTGGGGGACAATGGTGGGGGAGGCAGAGTCCCCTCCCGGCAGCTCAGGAGGGCACAGGCTGCTGGTCCCCTTGCTCTGGCCAGGCTGGGGGCCAGGGGGAGAGCGTGGGCCATCTGGTGTCTAGAGCCCCTGTGGATATGGTCAGGAGGTGGCTACAGAAGAAGGACGTACCGACAGTCGAAGCACTGGCTCCCCAGCCTCGGACAGCGTCTCTGAACCCTGCCTCCTCTGGAGCCAGTGGCGACGGGACCGTGGTGGGAATCGTTTTCTTTGTGGTTCCGTCGCAGGTGGATTGAGTTCTGGATCAAATAGGGGTTCTTCGTGTCTTGGCATTTGGGGCTGGCTCTGCCTTCCTGCCTGCTGGGGTACGCTTTGGGTAGATCGTTTATCCTCCAAATCTAAACCTGGGGATCCTGCGGCTCCGAAAAGCTTCCAGTTTGGCACTCTGCACCTCCGGGTTTTCTGGACCTAGAAACAAGTCCCTGGCTGGAGGTGGAGTGCCCTCGGCCGATGGCGAGGGATGTCACCGTAGGGATGTGGAGGGAGTGGCCCGCTCCTGACACCACCTGGGAGGGTTTGGTGCCCACAACTCTGGGTTGAGCTCAGACCCCGCTCCACTGGGGTCTCCAATGGGGTCTGACTTCCTGGAAGTGACTGTGTCTGTAGAGATCAGAGTGGGAAAGTGTTTAAATGACCCTCCTTCTTGGGAAAGTGTCTAAATGGCCCTCCTTCTCAGTGCCTAATGGCTATGGTGTCTCCACCTCCTGGGAACTTAGAACCAGCGGAACAGAGGACCAAGAGACCGGTCCCCTCCCCCAGGCCCCGTGCTTCCTTTCCCAGCTTAAAGCGACTTTCTTGACACAGCTGGAGGCAGAGCCCTTATTCTGGGTGGACTGCAGTCCCACAGTTGAGATGAGACGAGACCCACCCAGACAAGGTGTCCTAAACTTCTATGGACCCCTCTGCTGCCTGTCCCTCAGGGTCTCTGCTGTAGCACACAGTCCCTGGGGAGCTGTGGCTGCTCCTTTCTCTCCCTCCCACAGTGGGCAGAGCTACCTTTTCTCGTTACCCCAAGCCAGGGGACAGGCCAGCCCTAAAACCAATCAAACAACAACAACAACAGAAAGGAACTTGACTAAAACCAGGGGACTCCTGGCCAGTGTCTACTGGCTCCTACTCTGCCAGGTGGTGTTCCGGGCTCTGTTGTGAGATCATATTCCTTTCTACTCCTGTCCCCATGAGATGACCAGCAGCCCCCATTCCATAGCTGAAATGGTGTCCTTGAGAGATTCCAGGACCTGTCCATGGTCGAGCAGCCAGCAGGCAACAGAGTCGTGATTCCCACCCGGTAGCCAAGCGCTGAAGCCCTGGCCCTTGGCCATTTCACTCAGGGACATCGCAAAGTAATTAGAGAAAATCTAAGTCGTTTTTAAAATAACAATTTTTCCTGATTTCTCGACCTGCAGTTCTGTAGAATCCGGGTGGGAATTTCCTGGGCTTTGGAGTCTCGTGATGTGACTTGGAAGAAGATGTTAGACACTGGTTTTGACCCTGGAACGAGTTGGTGTAGATGCATTCTCACTGAGAGAAAAAGAGGGAGCCAGAGAGAGGGAACCTGGGATCGAGAAAGAGAGATCCCAGGAACAGGGAAGGGAAGCAAATGGATTTTGGTTCTGGGATGACCAGGCTCTCCAGTGCCTCCTGGGGCCCGAAACACCCTCACGGTCAAGATGGCAGTTTCAGACGTCCTCACGGCCCACCTGGGATCACCTTGCTGGCTTCCCTGACTGTCCCCAGCTTTCCCGCACAGGGGCCCCTGCATGTGTCCTGTCTTCGTTGGATAAGTGCCACATGTAAAGTGCTGGTGGCTGGTCACCTGGCGGCCTGCACAGAGTGGGGCTCAGAACCAGTTCACCTATGTGGGGTAGGTGTGGAAAGATCTTGCTCCGTTCTCATGTGGAGCAATGTCTGAGTCTGCAGAAAAGGGGCTCTACAGGGGAGCACGCCTGTCCTTGCTGGCTCTCAGAAGCTGGTCATCCTGCCTGGTTCTTTCCTTCCCCCTCTCCCTTCCCTCTTTACTTCAATAAATGTTGGTTGAGCACCTCTATGTACCGGGCACAGTAGTACTGGGTGCTGGGTATAGAGTGATCCAAGAGATAAGCTCACGGGACCTGATCTGCTCCAGGTGACCAACAAGTAAACACATAGAGATGAGTCATAGCAAATGCAGAAAACAGTTGGAAGGCTGTGCTTTGGCTTGGGAGCCCCTCTGAGGAGGTGGCATTTAGCTGAGGCCTGAAAAATGGCAGGATCCCGCCTTGTGGAGAATGCTGGGGGAATATTCCAGATAGAGGGAGCTGTGTCTGAGACCTGGAGGGGGGGGGGGCTCAGCCTGGTCAAGAAAGAATGCCCAAGTGACTGGGGTGGGCATGGTGTGCAAAGCAGGTGGGCTGTGGCCTCCCGGCCGGGGAGGTAGTTCTCCAACATTCTGCTAGGTCTTGGGAGAGATGGCCCTGCTCTGCTTGGAGGTGTGGGCTCTTCTCACACTGAAGCAGCTGATGTCTCTGGGCTTTTCAGCCTTCGGGGCTTATTCTCCTCTGCCTTCTCTGCGTCCTTCTGTGGAGCTACTCTCAATGATTGAGGCCCCTCCACACCAGGGCCTCTCCGGAGCTGGTTCAAGTATGTGCTTGGTACAAGGCAGCCTGAGAGGCAGAGCTCTCTGCAGGCGGGCCTTTGCTTCCAGTGAGATGCCTGTCTCCCCGCCAGTCTCCAGCTTCTAGGTGAGTGAACCAGGGAGACCTAAGGTGCCTGGTCATTCCTAGGGCGGGTGGGGAGTTCAGTGGCCCAGGTTTTGATTGGTTCCCTCCATGAAGCGTGCTAGTTTGTACCTGTGGGTGGCTTGCACATCTGGAGAGAGTGCACACACTCTTCAGAGCACCCAGCTCTTTGGAGAATGGGACACAAGGCCATCTGGTTCAAACACTGACAAATTATCCAACACATGTTTGCTCATGCTCGGTGCTTTGCGGGGCTCCGGGAAGGGAAATCACCGTCTGTAGTAGTGGAATTTTCTTCAGTTTGCTGAGTGTGTTCAATGTTCACGTGGCTCTCCTGGTCCTCTCCCCAGCAGTTAGCATGGGGGCAGGGCAGGACTGAAGATCCCCAATTTGTACCTGAAGGAACTGAGGCCTGGTGAGGTCGTGTTGCTTATTCCAAGTCCCACCAGTGAAAGTCGGCTCTGGATGGGAATCATCCCTTTACCTATGCTAGTCTCATTTTTCTTCATCAGACAATACAGGAAAATGTGGCAGCTGTCAAAATGCTGAGCGCAGGGCCTGGTCAGCAGTAGGTGCTTAGTAAGTGCAAAACTCCCTCTGCTCTGGCCTTGGCCTCCGGGCCAGGCTGCTTCTCGACACCCCCTTCCCAGCCTGGTGGGGTCCCAGTTCATCCTCACGGCGACCTTGCACAGGAAACGTCTTGATATTTGCTGCCAGGTAGACAAAACCTTGGGAAGATTGGCCCATCTTTTTTCCTCTCCATCCAAGTATTTGGGTGTCATGAAGATAAAGCCACAGAGATGTAACTGCCAGGGCCCAGTTCCCAGAAGGCCATAAAGCACGGGACGATCCCGCCTGGCCCTGCGCGTCACAATCCAGCAAAGCGCTCCTCACATCCAGCACATGGTTATTTTTTACGAAATCGCTGAACTAGCCATGTTCGCCGTATTGATCAATAAATTACTTTGATGAAAACTCAATAGCCAGGGCCCCTGGCGCTCATTCCCACACAAAGGAAGGGCGTGTACGCGTCTCCCACCTCCACAACCTTGGTGCCATCTCCATCCCGTTTTTCTCCTCTGTCTACCCCTCCCAGGGTTGGGGGCGCTGCTAGAGCTGGCACCTGCCTAAACAGGATGCTGAGATTTCTGGGACCGTGAGCAGTACTCCTGGCCTCCGGGCACGGGGACTTGATGGAGGAGAGCTGATCCATCTGCCCCAGCCCTGGAGAGCCGTTCCGCTTTCCAGGACACACAGGTGCACAGCCCCACTGTGGCTGGACATTCTCCCTGGGGCTACCGGTCCCAGCAATAGCAGCCCCGCTGGGGAAGTGACCGCCAGTCACAGGGCCAGCCTCCCTGCCTGGGGGAACCAGGAGCCAGAATAGGCCCATGTCTTCCTTTCAATTCGACATGTCTGACTGTCCTCCCTCCCTCTTCTCCCTGCTCCATGCTGATGGCTTGTCATGTGAGATCTTACCGCATCCTCACCCAGCGTTTGACCAGTGTTTGGGATTTGCTTTTTACCCCTTGGACATAACAGCAGGCTTCACTGTGTGCTTGTAAAGCACAGCTGCTCTGCTCAGCTCACCGCGTTGGAGGAGCCTGCAGGGTCCGGTGTATGAGCCCGGATGCTGGGTTCAAATTCTGTCACCTGACCTTGGTCAGATTCTTAGTTAGCCTCTCTGTACTTCAGCTGCTCCGTGTAACATGGGTCCAAAAAAGTGTTCATCCCGTAATTATGGAGTAGGCGAAGTGACCGTGGAAAGCACCTCGCTGCCTGCTGTCAGCTGCTGAGGGGGAATTGAGGGGATCCAGGCAGAGTGCCTAGGACAGTGACTGACACAGAGCAGTCGGTGACGTGAGCTCAGACCATCCTCTCGTGTGGCTGTCCACAGCGTGACAAGGCAAACAGCCTCCCCATTTCACAGGCGAGGAAACCGAGGTGCTGTGAGGTCGAACAGAGTCTCAGAGCAGAGATTTAAATATGGCCTGACTCCAGCCCCAGACGTTGTTCTGAAGTACTTATTGGATGGCCTGGTCCAATCGTTGTGCTTCCAAGTTGGAAAACTCCAGAAGATGCCTGGACTAGCAGAATAAATGGGGTACAGAAAGGAAAACCGACTCCAGGGGAGGTGAAGCTCTTTTCCTGAGAGCACACAGACAGTCAGATCGGGTGGCTGCTGGTGGCTCCTGCCAGCATCACAGTTGAGGACAGGATGCTGGAGTTTTCTGGACTGCCCTGCTTATTATGATGGGTGTCCTGCGTAATTCTGAATAATGCCCTTTCCCCGGAGCAGCCGTAACCTAATGGTAGCTCAGCTGCTAAGAGAGCAGCTTCTTGAGCCAGACTGAGTTTGGATCCTGGATCCTCCACTTCCTTGGAATCCCCAGGGCTGGGGGATAGATGGCACTCAGTGGACATCACCTCTTATTCATTATTTTCAAGAATAAACATTAAAATGAAAAGGGCAGACATCCAGTTCTGAGGCTCATGCGTACTGACCACTCGTGGTGACCCCAGCTATCCGGGAGATGGCGGGGCAGGAGGCCCAGTGCTGGCCGCCTGTCCAAGGTCACCGACTGGCAAGACCCACACCCACAACTGCAGGTCTCTTTCTTCTGCCCTGCAGCAGCCTTGTCCCCGTGCTCCCAGCCCCATGCCCAGGGCCACCCTGCCTCCCCCAGAGCAGGCCTGGAGGCTGGGCTCCAGCCCTTCCCAGCTGGCAGGTGGGCAGGTGACCTCCTCTGCTCTGCAGTCTTGCCTCTTCTTCCGTTAGAGGGACATTAGCCACCCTGCCAAGCCCAGCACCCCTGCCCTGCTCCCTCCCACAGCATCCTCAGGACTGTGGCTGTTGGCCAAGGGACATTTTTCCCAATTACTGCTATTGCCCAAGTCCCTGCTTCAGCCCGGCCAGGCCCAGCCCCATTTGCATACCATTAGCTATGATGCCGTACATTATGGATTCATATTTAATTTTAGTACTTTTTGGAGGCAACTCTAACCTAATTAAAATCTCCTTCTCCAAGAATCTGACATTTCCCCGAACTGTGGTATTCTGGGCTCTGCACGAATGGACCACACACACACACACACACACACACACACACACACACACTCACCCTGGTCCAGCCTGAGAGGCATACTGCCACATCAGCCCTGGTTCCATGGATTCTTTTTTTAAATGAAAAGGGGAAAAAAAAAAAAAAAAACAATGAAAAAGTATTTTTCCTCCCAGGTGGTTTGTGTGCAAGCGTGGCTTCTGGCAGCCCCCTGGGAGCGGAGCCGGGAGAGGCTGCCAGAGCAGGGCTCCAGGGGGCGTCTGGGCCGGGCTGGGAGGGACCAGGCTGCCCCCACCTGTCCCCCTCAGTGAGTCAGGGAGCTCCCTGCCTCAGTTTCCCCTCCTCCTGGACACGGTCAGAGGATAATAACCACGGGGCCTGCAGCTCCCCTGGTGCTCAGCTCCTCTCCACTCTGGCTCTTGGAAGGTAGCACCTGGCCATTTTCCTTAATCAGGTCAAATAAAGTAGCTGTGCCTTTCTTGAGTGCTTGCCACATGCCACGCGTTCCAGCCCCACTAACTAGTTCATGGTCAGGACGATCTGAAAGATTGTACATCTCCATTCTACAGACGGGGAGGCTGAGGCCCAGCCTCCCCCAGCCCCCTGGCTGAGGGTGAAGATTGCATTTGGCGATCTTCAGCGTCTGTAGCCTTAACTCCGAGACTGCAGCTCCCTCTTCCTTTCCACCAAGGAAGGACTCAGCACGCGGGGCAGGACAGCCTTCTTTGTCCCAATCCCATGATAATGACATACTTGGCCCCTGACTCGGGGCAAGGTGTGGGCCACCATTCATCTCTCTGGCATTTCTCAGAGCGCAGCAGGTCGGAATTTTCTGGCTGGGCCGTCCCAGAGGTGCTAGAGCTCAGACCAGGCCAGGCAGGCTGCCCGCCCTCTCTGGGGTGGGCTGTGTGAGGGCACTGGCCCAGAGCCAGGCTGGCCACTCACTTGGGTCCTCTGCGTCCTCCCTAGTGTCCTTTTCCTCATGTGGAACTACCAGAAATACACGCCAGGGTGTGGGCGGGGAGAGGGGGCTTTTTCTGGGCTCATATCAGGGGGAAAAAGTTAATTTTTCCCAACATTTAATTATGAAAAAAATTAACTCTAGAGAAAAGTGGAGAGATTTTGCAGTCAATGTCCCATACCGCCCCCTGCGTGGTTTTCATTGCCATCCTCAGACAAGCCCCGTCCCCCTCTACAGGGCTGCCACCGGGAAGCAAAGAAGCCATCGGTGAGCCAGTCGTGGGTGGTTGAATGTGCTGAGAAAATGCCTTAGAAAGTGCTGTGTCCCAGGCCCGGCACACAGTAGGTACACAGCGCTGCGTGTACACAGGAGCTCTTGTGTTCTCATCTGAAACCTGCTGCTGCTGTGCACTGGAGCCTCCAGGCCTTTGTGCATTCGATCCTCCCTGGACTGTCCTTGCCAATGTCCGTCAAGGTCAGACTTCACCTCCTCCAGGAAGTGAAGCCCCCCGGTCTCTGAAGGAGGGATGCTCCCGTCCTCCCTCCTGGCGCCTGAACTTGGAAGCATGGAGTCTGATGCTAGCTGTTGGTTTGCTCCGGCTGTTACCTGCTGACTGCCTGATACTGGGGGCGTTACCAGTCTGCTCCATGCCTCAGTTTCATTCCCTGAAAAACAGGTGTGTTAGCAGGGCCCACCTCGTCGGGTGGCCTCGGTGAGCTGCTATCTCCAGGGCACTGGCCTGGCACCTGCTCCTGTGGGGCTCTGGGCAGTGGCTCCTGTTGTGTCTTGTGAACTGCAGCCTTTGCCGGCCACCTCCCAGGCTGCCTCCCTCCTCCTCTAGGAAGGCGCTCGGAGGCCGGAATGTGTGCCTGTCCCCTTTGACTGCGGCTGACAAAGCACCTCTGAGCCCGGCATGTCAGCAGAGAGATGGGCCTGTGGGGCTGAGGGATGGTCAGCTCAGGGCCGTGAGCAGAGTCTTGGTCAGAAGCAGCAGCTCAGGTGGCAGGTAGACCTGAATTCGAGTCCTGGTGGCCTTGCTCCGTGGCCTTGGGGAAGTTCCTCAACTCCACCCAGACCTCTGTTTTCTCATCTGTGAAGTGGAGACAGTAGTCACGCTCTTCCTAAGGTGCTCCACGTGGCAGGGCTGTGGCCTTTGGGATCACTGTGGTGGCTTATGATTCATGGAGGGACCAGCGTGGGCCACCCGACCTGCTGCACCCCACAGCCCCCGCCCATGACTCAGAGCCGAGTCCGGCCCTGACAGCCCACCACGTGCCGGGTGTGCCTGGACGCTGCCCTTCGTGCACAGGGATTTACATTTTTAACAAATAGTCCAGCTGCGTCCCGCGGGGCATTGACCAAGGAAGGTCTCTGGCTCCAACCTCCCATTAGCTACGGCCTCCTCTCACGCTGAGGCTTTTGCAGAGAATCATGTAATGTTTTTTCTATGTTTAAAGAAAGCTCCGAGGGCCCACCAGGCTCAGGCTGGCTGGCGTGATTTTTGAAACAAAGTGCAGTCCCTGGTGGAACACGCCAAGCCCTGCTCTTAAGGAAGTCGGGGGGCATTTCTGCATGTGGCCGCCTGGCTATATTTAGGCTGCCAGGCCTTTGAACACCTCCCTCCCGGCATTATTAAAGTCCTTGTGAGTGCAGGAGGCTAAGCCTGGAGGGCTGGAGGAGAAGCCCTGGCTCCAGCGGACATCAGAGTGAGCCCTGCAAGGTCCAGGGTTCACGCGTGGCTCTGGCAGTTGTGTGTGTAGAGGCAGGAGACAGGCCACAGGTCCTGAGGTTGCAGACAGCCCTCCATGAGCCCTCCCCAGCCCTGGGCCCCAGTGTCCCCAGCTCACTCCTTTGCACTCACATCTCCCCCTTCTCTGTCTTGCTACAGTGTGCTCCCTAACTCGACCTCCTCGCCTTTCATGTCAGTGATTCCGACACGTCACCTTACCCTCACTCAGCAACCCTCCAGGGCTCCCCAGTACCTGCAAAACAAACCCCCGTTTTCTTAGGCCAGCATTCAAGGCTACCTCTGCATCCTCTTCAGCAGCCCTAAACCCCCTTGGGAATGAGTCGAGTCCATGGGAACAGTTGTCCAGTGCTTTGGAGAGTAACTAGAACATTGTAGGTGCTCATTAAATCCTTGCTGAGTGGATGACTAGGCCCGGGATTAAGTGACACAGTGGCCTGTACAGTTCCCCACCGCCCTATTGGCTCTGAGGGCTGTTGCTACAGACACACCTCCCACCCCCTGTGTGCACTTGCATTCCACCCTTTCTGGCTCAGTCCTGTGCCCTCCCTGGTGGCCCGGGGCCCTGTGACCCCTCCTGCTAGCTTTGGCCGCATCTTGCTGGAAGATGGCCAGCGCCTGCTTGCCGCCTGACCTTCCAGGGTGCACCTGCAGGCATGCGTGGCTGCGCACCCCTGGAGGTCTAGGAGAGCCTGGTTGGTAGTGTGGAAACTGAGTTGCCCAAGAGGGCAGGGTGGGCCCTGGGGGGGGTGTGGGGATCAGGATGCAGATGCCAGCAGGGGGTGAGGCCTGGTCCTCTCGGGACAAGTGATGTCCAGGGGACTGGTGGCTGGTGGGGACTCAGGTCAGCAGGACCACCAGGGAAGTGCAGCATGGGGTCACAAGATGGCCCAAAGGGAACCCTGGCAGTGGGTAGTGTTCACAAGTCCAAGGCAGCAACCAGAGCGGCTTAGAACTGGGGGTTTGTCATTAGAGGAACTGTCCTGGAGAGAAGAGCTACTGGTCAGGTGTCAGAGATGGGCATCTCTTTTCTCAAGCCAGGAAGTGAGGCAGGGACTCCACTGCACCCAGGTCACAGTTAGGGCTCCAGTGACCAATGGGGTCCTAGATGGTGTGCCATTCTCTGCACTGCTGGGCTGGGATGGCCACATCCTTCCTGCTCCCGATGGACCTGCGAGCAGGAGCCCAGCGGTCTGGGGAGGTGGGGGATGAGGAGGGTGTGTCGGGTATTGTAAAGGAGGCTGCAGCCACTGCAGATAATGACTGTCCCCACTGTTATCGCACCCGAGTCACACATGTGCCATCTCCTCCACTGGAAGACATAAGAGCACATGTCTTCTTGATGACCAAGAGGACCTGGGCAGGGAGCATGGGGTGGACGGGATGACCCCTCTGTGACCCTGGAGTCCCCTTCTCTGAAGACCAGAAGCCTGCTGACCCAGGGGCACAAATGAAAAGCAGTGAACAGCGATTGCATTGGGGGAGGGGGCCGAGCTGCTTGATGAGACCCTAGGCGGCCCCCTTGACACTGGAAGCTCAGTTTCTCCTGGGGTCACTTGGCAGTAACAATTTCCCTCCTCTTTGTGTGATCCTTGGTCGCCTTCAGAGCCCTTTTGTTCGGTTTTCCTTTGATACACCCCTGCCAGAGAGCCGTTTAGTGACTGCTTTACAGATAAGGAAATCGAGGCCCAGAGAAGGGGCTGGGCTTGTCTGAGCCCCGGGGTGGCTGTGGATGGGAACTAGCCAGGGCATCTGCGCTTCTGCTCTGGTCGTGGGGTCTGGGGCGGAGCTTCCTGTGACCATGATGCTCGATGGCTTAGGGGGCTGCCTGAGGGGGCGCGAAGGCCGAGGCTGGGCCTGGAGGAACCCATCTTCCTCTCCCCAACTCCATGCGGTGGCTGTCCGGATGGGGCAGGCACCACTCATAGCTGCCCCTTCCGCTCAGCAGTGGGCAGCCTCCAGCAGGAGAGCGTGAGAGCCGGGAGCCCAGGGTCAGAGTCGGGGACAGGAGATGGGCCTGTCAGCCTGGAAGGGCGGCAGCTTTGGGGACCGAAATCTAAATATGGTCAGAGCAAAAGAGGGGACCAGCCTGGCGCCCTAGTCCCTGTGTATCCAAGGGGCCTATCTTGGGACCCCTAGGGACAGTATCAGGACAAATTAAGAAGAGGTTAAGAGGAGAGACAGGTTGTTAACCAGTTGGTCAGGAAGGATTCCGGGACACAAATGAAAAGTGAGCGAGTGGAATGCCATTGGGCCAGGGAAGAGGGCGGGGCCGGGGAAGAGGGGGGGCCAGCCTCTGCTCCGCCCTCCAGGGCCTGCTCCTCAGGCTCCTCCTTGAGGCTGACCCCAGGCGGGAGGAGCAGAGGACCCCCGTGTTGTGCAAGGCAGATGCAGTAGCTGAAATACCATATTATCCATCTGGGGCATCAATGGATGCTTTGTATTTATGTCTGAAAGTACAGTTTGGGGCCATTGCCTGGACCTTGTTTTTGGTTAATGGATCAGTAACCACTCCGTCTCACTCCACAGAAGTAACTTGAAGTTGTTAATAAGAATTGC
Organism: Sciurus carolinensis; assembly: GCF_902686445.1. Taxonomy (NCBI): domain Eukaryota; kingdom Metazoa; phylum Chordata; class Mammalia; order Rodentia; family Sciuridae; genus Sciurus; species Sciurus carolinensis. The sequence goes on from NC_062213.1 coordinate 182,044,568, forward strand.
ATTTCAAAAGATAGTTAACTTATTCAAGGAATTCCTTACCAGGGAAAAGTATCACTTAGAAGTAAAATGTTTCCTGGGAGGAAAAATAAAATGTTATTTCAGTCATCATGTCCATACAGTTTCTATAATTGGGCATCACATTTGACTCTGCTCCTGGTAGCCAAAGGAAAAAGGGAAACACTAGTTGATAACATAAATTTTACCTTTCTTACCTGGAAAAAAAAAATCATCCTAGTATCTCTGGGAGAAAATAAAGCTTTCATTAACCTCTTTTTAAGATAGTATTTTTTATAAATTCATCTGAGGCTTTATGTGGAAGACTTTGAGAAACACCATATCCTTCTAACAGATGACTTACATTTCTTAATTCTGTATGCTTCTCTGAGTTCTTCCATGTCAGCTAAAGACATAATGACAAAACCAAGTTTAGGGAGTGAATTTCTGTGAGGGCCCAGCTTGACCCAAGTCTGAGTCCCAGAATGTCTGGGAAGGAGTCCCCGGCCTGCTTTTTTATCAGTTCTCTGAAATGCCATTTCTCCCCCAGAGAACTTTGACATGTGGCTGTGGTTGGTTGAGGGGACCCCCTCTGTCAGACCTGACATCCAGGTGGTGATTTGGTGGGGGGCGGCTGCTGTGTTTTTGGGGCAGTGATCTCCTGGCTGCTTTGATCATGATCCCTTAGTAAAAAGGTTGAGAAGTCATCCTCATAAATGTAATTTATTCTTTAGAAGTTATATTCAAGCCCAGTGGGTCCGTCTGTCATGTACCTTATATATTATGGGAATCAGATCAACGAAGGTGGAAGTTAGCATAGTCTTCCGCCTCCCCAGGGGATGTCCCTTGTGCATCTCTCAGCTGGGGACTTGCCTTTGGGTACCTCCACTTACTGAGCCTGCCCCCTGCTCTCTGCCAGCACCTGTTTCCTGGCTTCAGGAGCATCCTGCTTGGAGGCACAGAGTTAATGCCTCGTCCAGTGACAGATGAGGACTTAGCTGGGCACTGCCCCAGCTTCCCCTCCCCCAGTTGTGAGGCAGGTTCCCAGAGGACCCCAGGGTGGTGGGGATGGTGCTGCTGAGGCACCTGTTCTTGACAGGCTTTCTTCTCCCCCCACCGGGACAATCCTGCATTTGCTTCCCAGATAAACTTTTTAATCTCAGCTTCTACCTCCAGGGAAATCCAAACCAAGCAATGTTCTTTTCAGGAAATTAAGGAATCTCTCCAGGATCTTGTTTTCTCCCTTCCACAAGGAGGATCAGGGTTTTTATTTTTTAAAAGATTGTCCTGTGTCTATGCCCCGTCTGAGACTCTGGCCTGGAAGATTTCCTTATCAGACATTCCAGGCCCCCGTCATGCAGGGAGAAATTCCATAACGCTCCCAAGGAGAGCCAAGGTTGGAGCCATGTGGCTTCCTACCAGGGGAACTGGGTACGGAACGTCCCCCAGGTAACTAGATTAGTCTCCCTGCTGTACGGAGTCATTGAATATAAGCTCATTAAATTTGAGAGGACAACTGCCAAACGCAATTGATTTTTGCTTTAGAACAATTGATCCCAGACAATTCTTTCTGACAATAGGCAGGTGAAGAACCACTTGTCAATCATGGCCACTCCTGGATTGTGACAATAAAATGGAGTGATGGGCCCACGGGAGCTCATCTTCCAGAGCGCTGGAGACAGCAGGGTGGGGACGTGGCGCACGCACTCCTAGCATCTGGTGGCGGGTATACTTCTTTTATGAATGGAAACTGCTGGTTGGTGATCGGGAATGTCCTTGGGTGGGCGTTGGCCCGAATGGAAGAAGGATCTGCCGGAGCCTCTGGCTCTCCATCCCTGACCCCAGCACCGCCGCCAGGCTCCCTCGCAGAGCAGTAGGTGGAAGCGGGTGCCCAGTCTCCAGCTTGGTAAGTGCCAGCAATGTCCCCTGAATGTGGACTTGAGAGCTGGCACACTTCCCCGGGCATTTTGACCCAAGACAGGAGTTTGGACCTGGGCCACGGTTTTCAGGGATCACCTCTTCTCCCTTATGACCTCAGGTCCGGCAGAATGCCCTCTCCAATGGGAAGCTTAGTGCCCCCGTGAGCAGAGCAGATGTGGCGTTCAGTCTTGACGCTGCATCTTGCTTGCTGTGTGTCTTTTAAAGGTCACTTTTAGCATCTCTCTGGAACTCAGGATCCCTTTCTATAAAATAGAAAAACAGGCCAGGCATGAGGGTGTATGTCTGTAATCCTAGTGACTTGGGAGGCTGAGGCAGGAGGATCACAAGTTTGAGGCCAGTCTCAGCAACTTAGCGAGGCCCCCAGCAACTTAACGAGATCCCGTCTCAAAATTTAAAAAGGGCTGGAGATGCGGCTCATGGGTAAGCACCTCTGGGTTTAATCCCCAACATGACACCAATAAATAAAATAGGAAAATAGGTGTAGGGATTGAATGAATGAACCTACATAAAGCATTCAGCATGGTTCCTGGCTCATAGCTGTTTGAGTTTGGACAAGTTACTTTTACCTCTCTGAACTTCATTTTCCCCATCTGATAAATTGAGTTAATAGTACTTACCTCATAGGATAGTTATAAAAATTCAATTAACTAGAATAAGTGTGTGAGAACTGTGTTGCAGGGTCTGGCTTATAGTAAGTGTTCAATAAAGTCAGCTATTATTAGTGTAATTATTATTCACTTGTCTGTGAAAAGAGGTAGTGACCCCTGTCTTGTCAACCTCATCACAGGAAGGCTGAAAGAGCGCACAAGGGGTGGGTGTCAGGGCCCGCCCGTCCTCCGCTGGCTGGTGTTTCTCCAGTGCTCAGTGCGTGTCAGCCGCTCCAGCACAACAGCACGACTCCTGGCCCCCAGAGCCAACGCTGTAGACGACCCATTGAGAAAAGACCAGGGGTGGTGCTTTGAAGTGGGGACATGGTCCCTGCCTGGGGGGCTGAGGTTGCCTCTGCCCTCCAGATGCCTTCTGTAGGGTGGGCAGCCTGTGATGCCCCGGGGCTTGGCCCCAGGCCCTTGCCCTGGACTTGTGATGGGCTGGTGCTTCTAGAGCCACGGACGGGGGCGTGGGCTAGCCGAGCAAGCCAGAGCTCCTTGGGCTGTGTGGGTGGGGAACAGGGGATGATCAGGGTCCTTTCCAGAGAGCAACCTGGAAGGCCAGATGCCGAGCCCTGTGCTCGCCACCTGCCCTGGTGCTCACCTGGCTTCCATGCCTGCCTCCTGACTCACCGTTTCCTTCCTTTGGAGAATGCAGCATCTGCTGCAGCCACGGGAGGTCACCTGCTCAGCCATCTGCCCTGCAGCAACCTCTCCCACTGCAGGGCGCGTGGTCCCCACCCCAGGCTGTGCATCTCAGTGCCCTGCTCCCTCTGACCCCTGGCGTCCCTCCATGTGCAACTGACTCACCCCATCCCCACCTTACGCCCTTGAGCCCCAGCTGTGGACACCACCCGAGCCTCCTTTCTACTCCATGTCCCATCGGTTTCCCAGAGCCCCCCCATTCCCTCTCCTCTCTCCAGTTCCAACACACTCCACGTCCAAAGCTCAGCAGATCAGGGCAGGCTGGGGCCAAGGGCTAATGGGAACTGCAAGCCCCACCAGATGGAGGCTCGGGAATGTCGCAGGAGCCTCAGAGGCCCAGGCTGCAGCCATGTGGAGGGCCATGGGGGTTCTGGGGCCTGGAGACTTACTCGTGCTTTCTCCTGCCTGCAGCTGAAATCCAACCTGTCGTTCATGGGCTGGGAGACAAGCTCCCTCCAACACCAGGGAGTCCTGGGAAGAGCAGCGGAGTGGAGTACAGGGGGCTTCCCTGGGCTTCAGGTTCCTCTTCTGTGAAATGGAGATAGATATAAGCCCATGCCACGAAGCCACTGGGCGCGGGGGTTAGTGAGATGACGCATGGAGCTTGCCCCGGGACGGGGAATCCAACCAAGGACAGCCGCGATGACGACAATGTGCCCCTCGCACACCATCACATTTGACTCGTTACTCCAGCACTCATTAGGCATCTCTGCACCTCAGCCGGGGCCGATGCTGGGGACACAGAGTGCTCTCTACGAGGGCTGGTTCTGGTGGAGCCAGGGTGTTATCAGGAAGGTGCTACGGTCGGGCCTGGCGCTGGGGAGTCAGGGAAGGGTTCCTCTCTAAACCTGATGGAAAGAGCCACTGACCCTGGGGTCTAGGCCACCTTACCAACAGGGGCCGAGGTGTCCTGGTGGGGGCCTCTATACCTAGACAAGGATCGGGTGAATGCCATGTGCTTTGCTGGTCCCCTCCAGTTCTCCAAGCACACCTGGGCTTGCAGGAAGAGGGCATCCAACTTTGGCCACCTTGAGATGGGCCTGAACGCCACTGCCCCCTCCCTGGGTCCCCTCCCTTCCTTCAGCTCTGCCCACTGTGTGTCAGACATTGTCCTATGCCCTTGAACTTACCACCAGGAACAGAACAGACCCTGGTCTCTGGATTAACGGAACTTAAATTCTGGTTGAAGGAAAAATGGTCACTAAAATGGGTCCTCCCTCTCCCCTCCAGGCTGGGGCTGGTCACCCCTGGTCCCTTCTGAGACTCCTACTGGGCTTGGCCATCCTTGGCACCACAGGTTAGTCCTGGTCATTCCTGGTTTCTCCCAGGACCCACTGGCCTGACCATCATGGTGCCCCTCAGGCCCAGTGAGCTGGTCACCTGACCCCTCTCCTGACTTCGTCCCTCCAGACCATACTGACCCTCCTGCTGGTGTGGCGGGGAGAACGAGGGGCTGGGTCCCCTCGCGGTGTGTGGCCAGGAGCTCCGGGATGATATTTCCTGATTTAACATCTGCGGGCGTTTGCTGCAGCTTTACTGCCTTAAAAATGTTTTCTAATAATCCCCAGGTGTTTCTCTTGCATACAATAGCCTGGCTTGTTACAGCCCAATTAAATCCTTATTTGAGACGCTTAATTAAAACTCCGAACAGAACAAGTCATAAAGCTTGCTCCTTGCCAGCCTCATGCCAAACACGCTGTCCCTGCCCCTGCCGCTGCCTCCTCCCGGGCTTGCCACTGACTTCCAGTTTTGAGTTGGGGGGGAGGCCCCAGTTTCCCCCCTGGGTGGCCCTCGGCTCTGCAGAGACCCAGGGAAGGGCTCCTTAAACACCGGGTCCCGCGGTTCCCACCTGGAAGCCCCCTCCTCGGGCTCCCTTCGCAGGCTGCTCGGTCCCAGTACCACCGACATTTCAGGCCAGGTAACTCCTTGCCAGGTTGGCGGCCTGAGCACCACAGAATGCTTAACAGCCTCCTGGCCTCTACCCGCGAGACGCCAGTAGCCCTCTCCGGTTGTGACAACCAAAAGTGTTCCCAGACATTGACAAATGTCCCAGGGTGGCAGCCGGGGGGAGCAAAAATCACTCTGCAGGGTGTGGCCATCCTAAGGGAGGCAACGTCTCCACCACTTGGTCCCGAGGATCCAGGGCACCTGCTGGAAACACTGTCACCACCTCCTCTGTCCAAGCAAGTTCTAACAGACTGTGGTGGGGGGCTACCTCCCTGTGCCCCCGCCAGCCCCAGGGATGCTCCAGGACCCCAGGGAAGTGCCTGCTGTGGAGGCCACAGACGTATCTCTGCCAAGAGCGGTTTTTTGTGAATATCCTTTGGCCTTTGCTTCTTGTCCCACCCCCGTTCATCTTAGGACAAGTTCCTCTGAGTGACCCTTCCTCTGGGTGGAACCTGAGTTGGGGGTGACCAACTCATCTCAGTTTGCCCTGGATTCTTCTAGTTTTAGCACTAAAAGTCCAGGTTTCTGGAAGCCTTTTGGTCCTGAGCAAACTGGGACAGTTAGGAAGGACTGTCCATTGCTCATCCCACCCAGTGTCCCTGAGGGCCTAAGAACAAATGCCACGGAATGAGTGGCTGCCAATAAGCCACATTTCAGTGCGAGTCATCTCAGCTCCCAGCACACCGTCCGGCGTTGCTAGCCTCCTTTGCTGGGTGACGGACTCGGCTCAGAGGGACATGCCCCTGGTGCCAGCCAGCATGCACAGGCTGCTCTCCCCGCTGCACCCTCAGAGGCCTTGTCCTTAAGCTCCTGGAAAGCAGGGCTGGGATGCTTTGGATCCTGACCCAGGCCTGACATGGAGCAGTAGATGCTGTCCTCCTGGTGTCAGCCACAGGCTGGCAGGGGCAGGAGGCAGCAGCGACGGGACGGCTTGGACCTCTAGACATTAGCTGGGAGTGCCCGTGGCCTGCACAGAGCCTCTGAGCAGCTCTTGGCTGGCCGAGTGATGACCCAGCTCCCAGAACAAAGGATGTCACCAGAGGAGTTGCCCAGGACCTAACTCTGCCCAAGAAGAAGTGGGCTGAAGAGGTGGGTGGAAGTCACCTTGCCCAGTGTCTGTGACATGCACACCCAGGGAGAGCGCAGCAAGTGAACCTCAGCAAGTGACCTACTGACTCTCAGAGCACACCTGAGCAGGGTTCTGTGGCCTGAAATGGGGGGAAGCACAGGCTTCTGTTTCTGGCTGTGTCCAGTTGTCTCCAAGTCCCCAGGTCCTGCTTCTGCTGGTTCGACCAACCGTGCATGAAAAATACTCTAAAAAATTGCATCCGTACTGAACACGTACAGACCTTTTACTTATCATTATTCCCTAAACAGAGTCAAACAGCGATGTACCTGGCTTGTGCATTGTGTTGGGTATCATAAGTAATCTAGGGGTGATTTAAAGAACACAGGAGTTTGAGTGCAGGTTATATGCAATACCCAGGTATGGATACCTGCTGCTGTCCTGGACCCAATGTCCTGTGGGTACTTTGGGACAACTGTACTTCCAAACTGATCCAAGGATGGAACTTTGGTGATTGTGATGGAAGTGACGTGTTTTGTGGAAAGCTCTTGGAAGAGACTAGATTTACATAGGATTTTTCCAAGGATGTAAAAGAAGAGAGCATGAATCAAGAAGGCACAGGTGAAGTGACATTCTTGGGACACCTCACTCCCCAGGAGGAGTTTCAAATGATGAGCCCTTGAGGCAGTATAGAGAATATGTTTAGGGAGAGTGACCATCATGGATAATAATGGCTGCTACGTACTGAGCACTTACTGTGCGCCGGACATTGTGCGCAGGAGGTGATGCTTTGACCGGTCCTCACAGTAGCCCCTGAGGTCGGAAGTACTGGTGATATCATTTTTTCAGAAGAGAAAACAGAGGGCAGGAAAATTTTAAAAGCCACACATGTCATGGGTGGTGGGGCAGGCATGGAGGAGCCACACAGACCTGGTGTCACCTCACAGCATGGCCACTTCCTTGCTCTCTGTGGCCCTGGGTCAGTTGTTGGTCTCTCTTTTCTAGAAAGGAGGTTGTGAGCTTATCCTTGTGGTCCATGCACAGCTATGGGCCTGTGGCTTGTGTCCAGTAAATAGGAGCTCCCTCCCCTTAGGAGGTCATGGGAAGAACAGCCCAAAGCGATGGTGGAATGGGAACAGGGCAGGGGAGACTCGATAGTCTGTTCAGTTTTTATTGAGAACAAGCAAAGAGCTTCACATTAATGGGTGATAAGAGACACTGAGACACTGCACTCCTGTATTGCTTTCAGCTTGAGGGGAAGGACAGGGGCAACCCAAACCATAGGGAGAGGGAAGAAAAAACCCAGAGTGGGCCCTGTGGGAGCCCCAGGCCTGACCTGGAGAGAGCCTCCATCTGGGCTGACAGAATGACCCCCAGTGACCATGGAGAAGAGGGGGCAGGGGATCCCTGGAAGATGGGATGGGCTCCAGAAACCACAGGCCAGAGCTTACTTGAGGCCTGGTTTGTGAGCACCTAGTCCCAACACAGTTCCCCAAAACCAGAAGGAAAGATTTCATGTGTCAAGGCCAAGTCCTGCCAGGTGAACTTTCTTCCTGGGTTATTAAACATGAGGCCACGGGAATGCAGTACGCCTGGATTCAGCAAGGCGTTTACAGGGCCTATCAAACGCCTCCTGTACACGATGTAGAAATGCAGAGACCATGGGACAGACAGTAACTGGCCCAACACCTGCATTCCAGAGGCACTAGCCGTGGACGCTTCTGTCCACAGGTGAAGGGGTTTGCCGGGCATCTTCCCTTGACTCGTGCACAGGGCTTGGGTTGCTAGAGGCAGACTCTCTTCCTTATCTCAGGTAATGAGTATTGCCAGGCACAGAAGCAGTAAAAGGGCTGTGTCCGAGCAGAGGCTGGAGCTTGGTTTGGGTCCAAGACATCCCTGGGACCCTTGGCTGCAGGAGCACCCTATAGGTAGGGCTCACCCCTGTTTCCTCCCTGTGGCCTCACCCAGTCTCTTCCGGGGAGCTTCCACTGACCTGGTTCCTGCCCCCGGTGCCCATCACTTGCCCGTGCTCTGCCATGGCCCCTCCCTCAGCTAACTTAATAGTCCTTCCGCGCCTCCCGCCAATGACGTCATGTTCAGCATTTCCTAGTTCAAGTTCCCATGAGAAGGAATCATGTGAGGCCATCGGCTTTTCCCGTGAGGTCATGGTCATGGGCCTTGTCAACCACAGGTGTGCCACCAGCCTTCCTCAGTCATTCGAAGCTTGGGATGCAGGGCATGGGGAGGGTCACAAGAGGCCCAAGCGTCCTTTTGACGCTTGTGGTGGATTAAACCCGATCACTGCAAATAATAATGATGGTTATTTTTGGTGGTGTGGCAGGTGTATGTGCGCTTATTAAATTCACATGTGATATGAAATTGTGGGACACTGCAATTACGCTGGATGACAGCAGTGACATTTATAAGGATCTTGATGGCTCTTTAGTTTTCAGGAAAGCGCTCTGTCCTCTGGCGGGCACCTGGGGAGCTTCAGCCTTCCCCAGCTGGCTCCTGGTCCCCTCGTCTCAGTAGGGGTCACTGACAGTGACTGTCCATCTCGTGGTACCTTGTACGCAGGTACAGAAACCAGCATGAGTCAGAAGGTGAAGGTACACCAGGGAAGTATGTGTGAAAGTGTTCAGGACTTTTTGTTTTGTTTAGTTTTTATTCCTTTTATTTTTTGCCAGGACATTCAGAATGATGAATCAGTGTACCGTGCCCGTGGAAAAGAATCCCTCTCAATTCTGGGCAGGATTATTAGAAACAAAGGCTCTAACACGGGGAGGTGGGAGGGCCACAGCACACTGCTCTCTGCAGGGCCAAGACCAGAGCCAAGGTTATTGCCTTAGGTTCTTAGCACCAGCCCATGAAAAGGGAGTTCTAAAGCTAATAGCTGACACTTACAGGGAAGCACAGTGTGCAAGACATTATGACTGCCCCGTGGTTGCACTCACCCATCCTCACCCGATGAGACTGATGCTATTTCACAGATATAAAACCAAGGAACAGAGAGGCTAAGTAACTGGCTTAAGATTACTCAGCTTCAAATTCCTTGAAACTTGTAAATTGTTTGAGAAATCGGACATGAGAAAGGTTAATGGTCAGATGGTTTGAAGGCAGAGCCCATATCACAGAACGGGCAGTGTGTGGGACTCTTGGGAAGGGTTTCCTGCTTTAACACAACCGTGTAAGGGTTCCTGTCCTTGTTTGATGGAAGGGGAGACTGATGCTCAGAGAGGTGAAATAGCTTGTCCAAAGTCACTGAGCTAAGAATGGAACAGGGACAACCTAATCAGGGTGGACTGCATGGTGCAACTGTGGGTGGAATCCTGAGGGAGGTCACAGCAGTAGCTATCAGTGGGATGGCCAGGTAACAAGTGGCCAGCACTGTCCATGGAGGGGCTGGGCTGTCCCCGCAGGTACAACTCTCTGCCGTGATGGACTTGGGGACTTCCTGGGGGGGTGCTCATTAGGACTGTGCTAGGGATCCAGGCCTGTGGAAGGGAGGGAGGGGAAGCAGGATTTGGCAGAGAAACTGAGCTGCAGCACCTTACAGCCAATTTTCCAACCCTTCATAGTTGAATTGTGTTGGGGTGAGAGAACCCGGCTGGTAGGCCCCAGGGTTGACCAGTCGTCCCACCTGTGGAAGGCACGTAAGCATGGGGAGTCACAGTTCTTCAGCTGAGGAGGCCTCAGAGTCTCGGGTGCTGGCAGGGGGCAGGCCCTGAAGACCCTCTCCTGCCCACCAGACCTACCTCTCCAGCCATCTCCTGTGTTGCATCCCGGTCTTTCCTGGCTGAGCTCCTGGTTTCTCCCGTCCTTGCCCTGGCTGGTGGCCTCCCTCCCTGATGCCCTTCCGCCTTTGAAGTCAGTCTCTCTTACTTTCCCAAACTCAGGGAGGGGGAACAGCTCTCATTCATCTCTCCCAGAGCTGCACAGCTGACCTGGGACTTGTCCTTGCCACTGCCCCCATGCTCAGCCTCTTGTCTCTTTAGTGGATCTCCAGATCCCCCCCCCCATCTTCATTTGCCATCAGGGATAGAATGGGTTTTGTTTTCCTCCTTCTCGAGTTGGGTCCCAGCCCAGGCAGCTTCCTGGAACTCAAATATTATAAACAGCAAATTAATGAGTGCTCGTCTGGGGTGGGGCCTCAGGAGTGCAGATGCTTCTCCGGAACTCCTGGCCCATTTTCCCAACAGCCTCAGATCCTGTCTGGAGCCAGCTCCTCCTGGGAGTTCTCCCAGCACTGGGGATGTGGGCACATCGCTGGCCCTGGTGTGAGGGTGCCGGGGCCCAGGATGGGGGCTGGGGGAGACCAGATGGAGCCCAGGGTGGTAGATGTGTCTACGAGGGAAAGCCTCACCCAGTGGACAGGCTGGGATGACGTAAGGTGGGGCACTGTGACAGTGGGGGCCTGCTCATCTTTCAGAAATGGGATCCTAAGATAGGCGGCCAGGAGAGCGAGTCGAGTCAGGGGCTCAGGGTTCAACAAGGCGGGGCTGGGGCTGGGAAGGGCAGCAGTGGGGACAGGACTGCATTGCACACAGTAAGCAGTGGTGCAGGGTGCTCATCCGAGCTGCCAAACCCAGAAGCCCTCCCTTCGTGCCTCAGACAGGTTACTCAGCCTCCCTGGGCTTCAGTTCCCCCACATGAAAATGGCTTGAGAATCAGTGTCTGCTTCATGTTCTCTTAAGACCCAAAAGGGATTGTGTCTGGAAGGGGCTCAGCATGGCGCCTGGGGTGACTTAGCTGTTCAGTGAAAGAGGGGGATGGTGATGTCTGCCTTGTGGGCGCCAGAATGGGAGAGGCTGAGAGTTAGGAGTCCTTCAGGCTGAGATCCCAGTCAGGTCAAGCTCTGGTCCCTGCAGAACATGCAGGAAGAGCACACCATGCACCCCAGTGGGTGAGCACTAGGGGAGCCCAGCTTCTTTGAGCCAGGTTGGCCCCAGTCTGTGTCCGCTGAGGCAGGGGCCGATGGGCCTGGGAAGCAGAGGGGCCCAGCCTTGATCTCCAGGAGGATCTCAGATCCAGGCATGTGATTCAGAGGAGCCATGCTGCTGACAGCTCCCCCTGCCACACCAGACTCCAAGCAATTAACCAGCCAGGCCCCGGGGAGGAGCGCTTGGCGGCAATCAGGGTAACCTTGACCTCCTTCATAAGCCTTGTCGCAGCTGCCTCCTAACTCTCGGCTTGAAGGTGCTCCCGCGTTGTTGAAGGGCAGCTCCGCCCCAGGACAGGGTGAACTCCTCCTGCCGGGCCAGCCTGAGCAGAGGGCTCAGGGTCCCAGGCCTGACCACCAGTGCTGGCAAGTGGACCTCCTCCCCAAGACACGCCGGCCTTCACATGCTGCAAAATTGCTCACGGTCCGGGGGAGCTTTCTTGGAGATAGACGACCTTCTTCCCAGCTCTGCGCATGCGTGTGCGCGCGGGTGTGCACAAAGGGGAACGGGCTGGAGGGTGTGGGTGCACGCAGGGCTGGAGCCCCTGTGTGCGTGCGGGTGCGTGTGCGCGGCTGCAGGGCTGGAGGATGTGCAGGGAGGAGCAGGGAGGTGGGCGGGTCGCAAGGGGAGGAGAGGCGGGGCCTGCGCAGGGGCTGTCGCTTGCCTGGAGGGGGAGCGCGTGCGAGCCCACGGGGGTCGAGGGGGAGGGGCGGCGGGCTGAGGGGTGTGTAGGGCTTGGGTTTTAGGATGTAGTGACAGTCGTCTCCCCGCAGCCCCCTCTCCACCAGCTCGGGCCTGTACGTTTCAAATACTTCATTGTCGGCCCTGGTAAAGCCTTTATTTATAAAGCGCGGGTGTTTCATTCAGCTTAACTGAAAAGGCCTTTAAATCACCGCAGCTGGGAAGGGCTAATTGCAGTTAGAGTTGTCAAGGACTCTCTTGTCTGCTTTTGCCATCTGTGACATACTGAAAGCAAAGATCATTTTAAACATAGGCAGTTAATGTAGAGAATAATTTGAGAGCTTTAGATATTTATGGTAAATTATTTAACTTTATAGTTGAGTTTTATTGCCTCATTATTCTATGTGTGAGGAATCTTGGCGTTTTCTGTGACTCGGCACTTTGTGGAGTTTCACTTTGCCGCACTCAGGAGTAAAGTTACTCTCCCCTCAGGGGAGCGCTGGCGCGGCCACACCTCCCGGTGGAGCTCTGCGAAGCCGTCAGGCTGCTGCTGTCTTTAGCAGGGCCTCTGGGCGGGCTTGGGTGCTCAGCAAAGTTTCCAGAGCTGCTTCCTGCTGCCCTAGAGGGAGGATAGCCCCCTGCCAGTTGTGGCACTGCTGTGGTCCTCCTGGTGGGTTCCATGTCATGCTCTGGGACTGTGAGGAGCTGGGACTTCGGGAGGATGGTGCCCTGGCTGAGGGTTTCATGTACCTCAAAGCTCTTTGGACCCTCCGTCCTGAAACCTTTCATGCCCTGCCTGAGTTCTACTAGGGCAGACACTTGTCATTTGGATGCTGTCTGCTTGCATTGTCCCTGAATGATCGTGCAGAGTTGAACCTTCCGTCACTCTGCTGTGGTTTTGGAGAGCCTGGCCCCAGGCACTGCAGCGTGTGCCCTCAGAGATGCACCTGGAGCTCCGTGGCACGCACATTCCAGCCACGCCAGCGGGTTTTGCTGGCAGCATCTGAGATTCATGGAAGGCTGCTCCAGGCGACAGGTGCTGGGTTGCTTGAGCCTTAGGAGTGGCCGTGATAGTGGGAACAGAAGGATTAAACACCCAGCCTCTTGGCTCTCTGGTAGAGTAGTATGGGGTATGGTCTAGGCGTCTGCCAGCATTTGGTGTGGGCTTGAGCCCAGGTCACCATTGGTGACTCCCCAGCCATGCTCCTCTTAGCCTCCTTCCCCTCCCCTGACCCCTCTTCCTTCACCAGTGTCTCTTGGGAACAATTCCCAAATAGGTTCTGACCTGTCTCACAGCCTGTCTCTGGGAGACGCTCTGTTGGGCAGATGTGGAGTTGAACCATAGCACTGCCCACCTGATGGACTTGGGGCTGGAACCTTGAACTCTGCCTCCTCAATCCACGCTTGACTTTGGACGTGGCGTTTCCATTGATTTGGGCTCTGCTCCTAATGGTTCAACCTTGACCCAGATCCTATGAGAAGGCAAGGTAGTGCCCAGCCAGCCAGTTTCAGCACCACCCTCTAAATAAATGTGCTGAAGTTCCTAAGGGCAGGCCGGGGTGACTGTTCTTTCCGTAAGGCTCCATTCCTAGTTTAAGGTCTGCAATGACTGCATGAGGGTCGAACTGAATGTCTGGGAAGGATTTAGTTTGAACCGCAAAGTTATTAGTTGTAGAGTTAAAACTGTCACAAGACACCTCTGAGGTATGTTGGAATGAGCTCTCTCTGTCCCTGGCTGGAAGACTGCCACTCATTCTTCAGGACTCAGCTTAAATGCCACTCCTCTGCCAAGCCCTTCTCAGGCTCCTCCAGGCCCTGGCTGAAGTGTTTCCACAGCTCTTTGTTCAGAGCTTGGTAATTGCACTTATCACACTGTCTCGTCGTGTCTCCATGTCTGCTTCCTGACCAGGCTGGGAGCTGCTCGAGGGCAGGCACTGCTTAGATTCATCGTCTTTGTTTCCAGAGCCCAGGGCCTGGCACAGCCCCAGCTCAGGAAGCATGAGCTGAAGTAATGAACGGATGGTTGGTTGGATGGATGAATGGGTGGATGGATGGATGAACAGATAGATGGATGGGTGAATGTGTGGGTAGGTGGGTGAACTGATGATGTATGAACAGATAGATTGGTGGGTTGGATGGATGGGTGGATGGATGAACAGATTGATGGATGATGGATGGACAGATGGATGGGTGGGTGGGTGGACTGATGTATGAACAGGTAGATTGGTGGATTGAATGGATGGAGGGATAGATGGGTGGATGGATGGATGGATGAACAGATTGATGGATGATGGATGAATAGATGGATGGTCGGGTGGGTGGGTGACAGACCGACAGATGGACGGGGGTGGGTGAGTGGGTGAGTGGAAGGGTGGATAGACTGTTGGATGGATGCTGCAGAATCACTGCCTCCTGCGCTCGAGGTGGGCCTTGGCACTGAGAATCATCAGCTTTCTGCATTGACTGTCCTCTGGGGCAGTTGGTGCCTTAGGATTCTCTCTGGAAGCTCAGAGAGGAGGGTGCAGTGAGTCTGGCTCCCCGGGGGTAGGGCAAGGTTTCCTTTGGGCTGAAGGGTGGAGTCCTTCCTCTTGGGCTGGGTGAAGAATACCTGGGGCTGAGGAGCTGTGGACGAGAGGGGCTTCTTCCCCCGCCTCCTTCTGGAGCCAGTGTCCCTCTCCCACTCCTCGCAGACACTGCAGTGAAGAGGGGGCGGGAAGTCGGCTGGGAGGGCCACTCACACGCTTCATTGCCAGGAACCACTCCATGCATGGGAGATCAGACAGAGAAGGGACCCGAGTGTGACATGGCACAGTTTGGGAGGGCGACGCTCACACACAACAGCCTGGGGGGCAGGAAGTGCCAGCACCTTTGGGATTTCATGTCAGCAGCTGGCAGCTAAGGGCACAGCCTCTGAGCACCCGCCTTTTGCTGCATAGTGGCTGGGTGTGAGGGGGGCCGGGTCCCAAGCCTTTTCTCTCCTGCTCATCCTGTCACTGTCCCTGAGACCCTCCCAGGGCCCGTTGGGAATGGACCATTGCCTGCGCTTCTTTCCCAGCAGGGACAAGGGCCAGAGGCACCTGTGCTTGCCGGTGCCCACCTCACATTTCTGGATGCCAATTCCACTGCGCCTGCTCCTGCAGCTCCACCCAGACGTCAAGGTGGTCCTGGGCCGTGAGGCTGTGTCCCTGAACTCAGCAGCCCTGGGAGGGGGTGCTCCAGCCATGCAGGAGTTACCCGGTTTTCAGCACTTTGGGCAGCTCTGTTAGGGACAGCGCAGCCTTGGGGCCTAGCACAGAGATCACAGGCTCCATGAAGCAAAGGCAGGACCAGAAAGAACACTCTGGGCGTGGATACTCGGAGCACCTGAGGGTGATCATCCCGAGGTGGGTGTCCAGGACTGTTGGATGCAAGTGGCCCTCAGCTCTGAGGACATGGGGCAGACAGAGGAGCCAAAGGGTCAGGAGAGTGAGAGCAAGAAAGGAGGTCCTGGGTGACAGCAGAGGATCTGTCTCTTCAGAGCCTTGGCAGGAGACTGAGACGGGGGCAGGGCAATGTGCTATTCTTGTCCTTGTCTTGTCCCCTCCTTAGGCCCCAAGGCTGTGCTATCCCTAATAGAGCTGCCCAAAGTGCTGCCCAGGATTCAAGCCACATCCTAACCAGGACTGGGACCCTTCTCCTTCCTGTCCAGCATGGTCCCACCATCCCCTCAGCTGCCCATTGTGCACAAACCAGCCCTGCTGAGGTGTCCCCAAGGCCTGCAAGGTTATAAGTAACCCTCAACCTTGTTCTCCGTCACAGTGGTGCCGGCACAGAGATGTCCCCCCAGCCAGGTGAGGAAGGGCCATGGAAGGATGGACTTGAACTATCTCCCAGCAGTAATTCACGCCTTCTCCCTCCTTCCATCCCGGCTGTCAAGCCCACAGGGTTTGTAGCCAAACCCAGAGGCATTTTTAAAGCAATACCTCGAAAGCCCTCACTGTCCTCGCTGGCCCCAGAGCTCCCGTGCTCTGGAGTTTGGCAAATAGGAAGCAGCCATCTGGGGGTTGGGGGAGGATCTCTGACTGTCCTCGAGGGTCACCTGTCTGCTGGGGCCAGGTGCACGGAACCACGCTTTCTCTGCACTGCCCCATCTCCCCTGGAGCTCCTGACCGTGACCCCGAGAGTGTGGAGGGGTGTGAAAGAGTGTGCGCATGTGTGATAGTAGGCGTGCCAGTGTGGGTGTAGCGGGAGAGGGGGAGGCTTTGTGGGAGGGCGTGCGGGGTGAGCGTGTGTGAGTGAGTGTGTGTGTGTGTGAGACGGCGTAGGATGCGGGGATGAGCGATGGCTGAGGGTGACATTGGAAGCCGGTGGGGTTTGGGACCCGGCCTCTGCCTGCGTGTGTGCGTGCGTGTGTGCGTGTGTGTGTGTGTGTGCAGAGGCAGGAGCGTGCTGTGCGGTGCCCTCTGCCTCGCTCATGTGCTCCCTGGTGCGCTGTGTGCACGTTTGCTGGCGGCCTGCTCTGGCCCACGGTGAATCCCCACCCCAGGGAAGTCGTGGGACAGACCAACTAGAACAGGCCCCAGCTCCAGCACAGGGCCTGGCCCCGAGAAGGTGCCCCCGAAAAGAAGGAGAGGAAACGAAATGATTCTGTGAGTGTCATTAACTGATAATTAGCATCAAGGAAAAGCCCAGAGGTGCCCCAAGATCACTTATCTGAGGAAACCAGGGGTCAAGGTGGGCTTGTCTTTGGACGGTTCCACGTGCACGAGGCGATGAAGCGGTACAGAGCAGCGTCAGGAGTTGGCATTCGGGCTGCAGAGGTAGCCTAGTGGCAGAGCACTTGCCTAGCAAGGCGCTGGGTTCAATTCTGGATACTGGAAAAAAACACATCTTGAACTTAAGGGCTGGTTCTGCGGCTTGTTAGCTGTGTGACCTTGAGCAAATGTCCCGACCTCTCTGGGTGGGACCTGGAAAGCACTGAGTGTTCCTGGAATGATCACTGCCTGTCCTCGTGCTGAGAGGGGGTGTGTGCATGTGGCGAGTGTGCCATGTTGCACGTGGGCATGAGCACAAGCATGCCCATGGGACGTGTGGGGACAGTGGGTGCAGGTGTGAGCCCGTACATCCCAGAGCGTGTGGGATGTGGGGGACAGTGGGTGCAGGTGTGAGTCCGTACATCCCAGAGCATGTGGGACGTGGGAGACAGTGGGTGCAGGTGTGAGTCCGTACATCCCAGAGCGTGCGTGCACACGAACTCTTGCATCCGTGGAACAGTGTGAGCCTGCCACACGCACAGGAGTGGGGGCCACGCCCCAGAGGGGCAGAGTTCAAGAACACAGGCGGTCCTTGTGTGTGTGCCTGTATGTGGGTGCACACCAGAGTGTGTGCTGGGATTGTGGGGAATGTGTGACCGGGTGACTGTGCAAGGGCAGGCGCGTGTGTGCCCAGAAGGCCTGGAGCCAGTCCCCGCAGCAGCAGGTGGCCGGGGTCGGCCAGGGCTCGCTGGGAGAAGCTCAGTCTTAATTGTCATGGAGATGATGGGCCCTGGGAAGCCATCAGGACCTTCTGCCACTGCAGCCGGCTCCCTGCCCTTCTTGCTGGCCAACAGCCTTCGGCCAGGTGGACGGCCGCTCCCCCACCCCTCCCCCACTTCCTGCTGGCCACCCTGTGGCCCAGCCCCGGAGCTCTGGTCTTGACCCCTCCATGTCTTCCTCTCCCTTCCCGCTTCCCAAATGCTTAAAGACCCTCAGGACCTGAGCTGCCCCTTCCACCCTCTCTGACCAGCGACTTGCCTGGAAAGGTCATTGGCTGTCGCTCAGGAGGCTTGGCCCGGCCTGCCAGCCAGGTATTGCCTCCTTTCCTGCCTGCTCCCTGCAGAGCCATGGCTGTGTCCCTTAGGTAAGTGGCCTCAGGCAGTTCTCCAGCGTGACCCCAAGGATGGTTCACATCTTTCGGAGTCCGTCCCAGGCAGACAGTGCCATTGTAGCAAGCCTCTGATGGCGCCAGTGCCACCCTCTGGTGCCATGTTTTGAGTAGCAAAGACCTGAGGCTCTCAGCTGGGGACTAAGTGGCCTTTCCCAAGGACTCTGTGTCCTTCCTGCCCTCCCTCTGTGGACAGTGGGCAGAGCAGCTGTTGGGAGCAGGAGCTGCAGGTAAGACCTGGACCTGAAGGACCACAGTCCAGAGCTGCTGGCCGGCCAGCCAGGGCCTGACCACCCTCCCCCTCCTGCCCCACCCGGTCCAGTTGCTGCCCAACGTGACATTCTGCGTTGACAGGTTTGCGGTCTGACTCCCTCAACTAGACTCTGGGTTCCCGGGACCTTGGTTGGATACTATATCCTCAGTGCCTAGGACCTAGGAGGTATGCGTGAGCCCCGTAGGCAGTGCGTACGTGCCCCTGGCAGAGGGAGCAAGAGTGAAAAGGTAGGGGCACAACTCCCCATGGTCCCCCTCCCTCCTGCAGAATGGTCAGGCTGGGCTCAGAGGTAAAATGTGACCAGTGACAAGCAAGATAATCCGCCAGGCCTGGCTGTACTCCTGAGCTGCATGTGTTGGTCAAGTTTTTCTCTCCAAGACTCAGTTTTCCCTGCTGTGAAATGGGCATGTTACCCCTACCTAGTGTGGCAGAATCCCAAAGCATTGTGTGCAGGGGCTCATGTGTGGTTCCCTTTCCTTCCTCTCCTTCACTGCTGCCCCTCTGCCCCACCTTCCTGGCCATAGGGTCGTGGCGATGCCCAACACTCTCTCCCTCCTGGAGACTCAGCTGAGGGTCTGAGGCAGCCCGGGACAGGCATCGGCTCTGCAACGAGACTGCCTGGGTTGAAATCCCAGTGCCGCCCCTTAGTGCGGGATGTGTAACCCCTCCGGAGCCCCAGCCTCCTCGCCTGATCCGTGTGACACAGCGCAGTGCCTGGTGTGTGTCAGCTCCGAGCGCATTTGAGCTGTGGCCTTTGCTTCTTTGGATGGAGCCATCTGCTCATCATTCTTAGGGCAGGGCTCATGGGACAGAAAGCGGGAGGAGGGATGCCTGGACCCAGGGAACTTTTTAGTTTCCTTGTCTGTAACAACAGTCCTCCTGGGGTTCCGCCTGGGGTTCCGCAGTGGGACACCTGCTGAGTGGGCTGTGTGGCCTGAACTTCCCTTCTTATTTGTCCCCTGTTCTTCACTCTCTTCCCCTGTGAGGGGCAGGACAGGCAGGGTGGCTTCAGACCTGCAGCGGCCCCTGCGCCTGCCACGTGCACTGGAGAGGTGAACCCCTGCATCTGAGCAGGAAGGGCCAGGTGTGGGCGTGGCCGGGCATGTTTAGTGACCGCACCACACACATTGGACTTCTCTGTCGTCGGGAAGGCCAATGACACTGCAGGAGGATGGGGACAGTCCAGGGGACAGTCCAGAGGGAGCCCAGGGACAGAGACCTGCAGATAAAGGAGCTGGCGGCTGGCACTGTGAGCAGCCCCGTGGTGCGTGGTGAGCATGTTGGGGGGTGGGCAGAGCCGGGCCACGCCGCACCCCGCAGGCCCGGGAGGTTTCGGGCTTTGTCTTAAGAGCCGTGGGGAGCCTCCAGGTGCAGAGAACAGGCGGGGTCCAGGTTGGGATCTGCCAGTTCCACCTTGATAAAGCGGCCTCTCGCAGGGAGCTTTCCTGGGAAGCCAGTACAGACCCGGGGACGCAGGGGCTGTGGAGAGCTGCGTCCGGCTTGTTGAATTGCTGCTCAAGAGGGCTTACTCTCAAGATGTGTGCGGATCGCAACTGTGACTAGAAAGCCTGCTGGAATCCGGGGGCCCTGGAGAGCAGCCTCCTCTCTCCTCCTCCCCTGGCAGGGCCATGTGGTGTGAGCCAGCCTCGCCCTCCTCCCCGTCTGCCTCCTCGGAAGTCCAGGGCTTCTGTGGTCCATGGCGCTGGGGCCACAGGAGGCCTGTCACGTCCCCTCTGGCCTGCCTGTGCCTCATGACCTTTCAGCTACAGCCTCTGCCTCCACTGACCAGCAGATCTCTGCTTCTTAGTGCCGATTCCCAAGAGAAGAACTCTGATTGGATCAACTTTCTTTATCAGCCAGGCCATGGGTCATTTGTCTCTGGGTCAGGTGCCTGCCCCTTCACCCAGTCAGCTGTGTCCAGGCAGCATGTGGCACAGACACGGCCTCCAGGGCAGCGGAGGCTCTGAAGAGGGCGGTGCCTTGGGAACGATCGCAGATGGGGCAGGCACACCCCAGGGTGCTTCCGGACCTGGAACGTTTCTGCACGAGAGCTCCGACTCCGACTCTCAGCTCCGGCTCCCCGCTCTGGCTCTCAGCTCTGGCTCTCAGCTCTGGCTCTCCTCTGGACTTGCTGGCATGGTCAGTGGTGCCAGGAGGCCAAACCAGTCTTCAAGCACTGGGTGGACCAGAACTGGGCCCTGGTCCCCAGCCCTGACTCTGGTCTGTGGGCTCCTGGGGAGTTGAATAGGTGTCTGTTGCAAAGAGGACAGGCTCTCTGGAGTCCTCCTCAGGGGCTGGCCCACTTGACTGGAGCTTGACCCAAGACTTAGGAGGGAGATTCAGTCATGGAGGTCACCATAACCATCAGCACCTCCTCTGTCCCTGAGCTACCTAGTGGGCTGTTCTGCCCCTACCTGGTACGGCAGCAGCATGGTCAGTGACAGCCTCTCTTGATCTTCCAATACGAATGTTCAAACATCTGCAGTAGTAGGTTGATGGCAAGTGACTGGAGTGTTTCATTCCCCTCCCCCGGTACCCACCAGCTGTGTAAGGTGACTGCAGCATCTCTGTGGAGAGGTGGAGTCTCTCTCCTCTCCTTTAGTGTGACTGGCCATGGAACTTATATAGGCCACGCTAGGGGGACGTTGCACCAGTTCTAAGGCTAGACTTCAAGGCTCTTGGTGTGCTTTTGCTCTCTCGCTTGAAATCCTGTTACTGCCTGTGAACAAGCCCGGTTTACCTGTTGGATGTTGAGACAGGAGGCCAAATCACCCCCATCACCCCAATTGATTGTCTATGGTTAGTCATTAAATGAATCCATCATAGATCAACTGGACCCCCACAGACCACAGACACATCTGTAAGCCCAACTGAGCCAACCCAGACCAGTAGAACCATCTAGATGATCCATGACTCCCAAGCTACTAGTATGTCCTATTTATTACTTTAAGCTCCTGAGTTATGGAGTGGTTTGTTACACAGCAATAGCTAACCGATACATCTCCCTGCAGGGGAACCTCTGAGGATGTGTTGATGATTGCTTTCTAACTCAGTCCATAAGCCTGGGGAGGTCTACTCTTCAAAGGCAGAACTTCAAATGTGGCTGGACTCAAGTTGCAAAGATGACTTGGTATATTGATAGATGCCCTGTAATCTGGGTACAGCGCGTGCCAGGCAGCTGCACTTCCTGCCACTTACAGAGAATTTGCTGTAATGCATTGTGATGCATTAGCATAATAATTGCTAAGCATTCGCAAATGAATAGCTCACTGACTGATGGATTTTGTACAGAATCTGTGAAGGTTACATCGAGGGTGAAAACATTTCACTGTGTCAATGAACATACTTAATTTTTCTGGAAGTGCTATTTAAATTGCGTTGTGCTATGACATTAGCATAACAAAGACATAATGTATTCGTTTATGCTGTAGTAGGGAACACTGCCGTAATCAGCGGACATGATGTGGGGGTGCCGAGCGGGGCCTGGGAGCCGCGAGGAGCAGCCCATTGGGTCTCCGTGGCCATGCAGGGGAGGTCCTGCCCTGCAGGTCCCGCCTCCGGACTTGGCTCCAGATGGGATGCTGGGGCTTCTAGCAGTGGGTGGACACTGTTGATTGGCTCGTTTCCTTTTCGCTGATTTTCTCTTCTCTCTGCTCTGGCCACCCAGTCCTGCTAATGGGTGGGTGGGTCTTGGCTGTCAGAAGAGAAACCCTCGGGAGAATTAGGAAGCATTGAGATCTGGCAGGACTCACCCGCCCCCTTCAGCAGGGTAGGGCAGCCTCCCCAGAATCAGCCAGCTGGTCTCAGGAAGTGGTGCCTTACTCCTCCGTCTCTCTAGCCCCCTCCCCTAGAAGTGCCTTCAGAGCTGTCACGGGGAGTCTCACAGGGGAATGGCTTTATTACCTTAATTTTCTACATGTTTTGCATATCTGGCTCTTCCAGGGGAAGTGTTTGGGGAAGAGAAAACCTGTTAATTGAGCATCTACTGCCTGCCAGGCACTGAGCTATTTTTTCATACACCAGCTCGGCTTCTCAACCAGCTGTGCACAGGCTAGTGTTGCTGCTCTCAGGTTGGAGGGTTCACGTCCCACACTGGCTTTCTTTCATGTGGAACTTTCCAAAAGCTTTGGCATAATTATGACTCTTAACACATCTCCAAGAGGGAGATAGATATAAGGGTATCGAATCTTTAATATAGTGAAACCTGGCTTGGGAGAGGCAGGCGTGAGTCCATTTGTTACTTTATAAGGACTCAGTGAGTTAAGGATTATTAACCGCATCTCAGAGCTGACGAAGTAGCAGCTTCAGGAGGCTGTAATTTGCACAGAGCTGGCAAATGGCCCACGCGGGATTTGAATTCTTATCTGCCTGATTCCAACACCAGAGGGATGATGGGCCTTGGCTTCCTAAGAGGAAGGAGGGCCAGCTCTGGAAGGAGAAACCAACTTGAGGACTGCCACCCAATGGTGCCCATCACACCCATGGGGAGTCTTTGAACACTGGCTGGCCAAGGGAGGCCACTCTGTGCCAGATCACGCGAGTGGCTCTGATCTGTCCTGTGGTCAGGTTCCTTTCTGGCAGAGGGGATGTGGCTCAGAAGTGTGGTGCGTGGACAAGGGGATGGCCCCGCCCACCCTGTCCCTGAAGGGCACCCGCAGGGAAGTTCAGCGCAGTAGCCGGGTGCCTTGGCACTGGGCTGGTGGGGACTAGAAGGGAGCCAGAGGCTTCTGAGGCTCAGACCCCAGGAGGGTGGGAGGAACTGCAAGGTCCAGAAAGCTTGGCCAGGGGACAGAATCAGTGCCTGTTGTCCCCTCAGCTGACAGCATGCTTCAGGGTGGGTTTCGTGCCTCCAGTCCTCAGTCTGCTGGTGGCGAGTCCCAGTAGGGGCTGGGCCCTTTGGGCAGCCTCTGCCAGCCTTGCCTGCCCAGGCCCTGGGCCCGTGTGAGTGGGTGCGGGTGGAGTGAGACCCTGCCCGGAGGCCTTGCCCCTGGAGCCTGGAGCTACTTTCTCCTCAGGGACCCTAGAACCCTTTCCGAACCCCAGTTCGCGTGGAACCTTTCCCCGGGGCCCCATTCTCAGAAAATGCCGCGTATGATGTGAGAGGCCCGGAGTCCCTGCAGGCCACGCCCAGGAAGGTCCTCCTGTCTGGAGGAGGAAGTCGCTGAGATGCAAACCCCAGGGAAAGGGAAGAGGCCTCCGCTGGTTTGCAAGGGTTCACCCAGCTGCCGTAGGTCGGCATTCCCGGGCTCTCTCACTCCCAGCTTCCTCTCTGACGCTCACCACGCCCTGTCCCACTGCCCACACGTGTCCCCTCCTCCAGTCCTGCAGGACGAGTCCCTGCTCCCGGAACGCATCTCAGATCTCCCGGCAGTGGCCTCCTGTCTGGGATGCTCTTTGCCTCTTTGCCAGCCTGGCAGGTCCTGTTCATGCTCGGAGTCCCCCTCTTTGTTCAGTTTCCTCCTGTTGGGCATCTACCAGGTGGGCAATACCCCCTGCTACGTGCTGGGACCCAGAATGGGCAGATGGGCACTGCTTTTGTGTGACCTGTGGGCCAGTGAGGAAGTACTCCAGGAAAGAGGCCTTTACGGGTGTCATGAGGAAGCTGGGGCCAGCCGAGGCTGCCCTGGGAACACAGGAGGGGGGCTTCATTGTGTCCAGGCAGGGTTTCCGAATCGACTCACTTCAGGACCCTCTTCCCGATGTTTGCCATATCTGCGTACCATCGGAACTGTTATATACTTTTCATTGTTTTCCTTTAAATAAACTTTGAATCAGCTCAGTGGTTTACTCCGCCTTGTCCTAAGCAATATTGTCTGTGAAATCATGGGTCTTGGTGTGCTATTTATATATTTTAGAGCACTTAGTTTTTCGTTGTGGTAAAATATACACAGCATAAAGTTACCATTTTTACACATGCGATTTGGTGGCATGAAGTATATTCACGATGTACAACAGTCACCGCTATCCGTTTCCAGAACTTCTCATCTCAAATAGAAACTCTGCGTCCACAGTACACCAGCCCCTCCCTCTCCCTTCTCCCACCTCCCGTGCCTGCTGAACATGATTCCACTTTCATTCTCTATGAATTCGTTATTCTAGGTACCTCACCTAGTGACTAATACGGCGTGTCTTTTCCTTAAAATGTCTTAGAGGTGAAGCCATGCCATCGCAAGGGTAGAACGTCATTCCTTTTTCAGGCTGAAAACGTCCCATCGTATGTGTGGACCTTGCTTATTCACCCATCAGGGACGGGCCCGGGTGTTGCCCCCTTGAGCTACGAGGGATGCTCTTCATCGTTCGACATAGGTGAACGTGACTAGGTATCTACCAAAGTGAAAAGATGGTTTTCTGTGATCACCTCTCCTACAAGCAGAAGTTAAAATGAGGACTCAGTGCAGGTAGTTTATTTGGGAGGAACCAGGAGTGAAGGAGTGGAGAAAGCGAGACAGGAGAGGAATAGAAGCCAGTGCAGAGCCCAGCTGGTTATTGCTGTGGGCACCTGGGGCTCCATCTTAATAAGGAGAACCGAGAACAACGCACCTCCGCCTGGTTCTGCTGGAGGACAGGGAAGCTGGGCCCAGGCGCACAAGTCCCAGCACTTCTGAGGGGCTGAGTGGCTTTCCTATTTTCTAGAGGAGAGAGGAGAGAGCCTGGGCAGGGAGCTGTCCACCACGGCTGTGCTGAAATCAGGTGAGCCGAGAGGCTGCGGCAGGCTGCGCCTGGACGCCAGCTTCGTCATCGAAGCGCATTCTGTACCCCATTCTGTGCTTTGGAAGTTTGGTCCTCCCGGCAGCGATGTCTGTGTTGGCACTTGAGGGAAGAGGAAGAGGCCTGGAGTGCAGATAAAACCAGCAAGTCCCCAGGCAGGGGACAGGCCTGCAGATACCGCATGCTAACCCAAGAGCTATTGGGAGGGTCTAAACAGTGGAGGGGTGTGTGCTGTGACCTGCTGGAGATTTATTTGCATTTCTACTGTTCATCTGTTCTTCCAGGGGCCACACCAGACTGGCCTAGGGCACGGAAGCTGACTTTCTTACCAGGGGCCTCCAGAGGGAGCCCCTCAGGTCTTTGTACTCTCAGAGTCAGCGGGCACCTGGTACGTACTCAGAGTTGGCAATGGTGATGGTGGAGACCTGGGCCTGAGAGCAGGGACCCCATGGAGGTCCTCCAGTGTTAAATCCTTCCTCAGGACATGCACGCTCAATGCCATTCTTTGGCCTCTAGTATAATAAAAGATCAAGGTCGCATGGGGCTGGGTCCTGCCTCTATTACCAGCTAGCTGAAGGATCTTGAGCAATCCTTCCTGTCTGACTGGAAGTGACAATGCCCGGTTTGCATGGTTGTTGGGCGGATTCTTTGAGAAAACTTTTTGCCAGGAACACAGCAAAGTGCTGGAACCTCAAAAGGTGCTCAGGATGTGGTCTTTCCTTTCCTAGTGCCCTGCACTCACCCCTGCTCCCTGATCATAGGAAGCAAGGAGTAACGGAGGCAGCGGGAGCCCTGGTGGAGACAGGCCCCGCCTCCCACTTCCAGAGCCTGCTCCAGCTCCTTCCATCCCCTCTGCCTTGGAACGAAGGCAAGGTCATTGAGCTTCACTGTCTTTCCTCATCCAGGAGCCAGCTGCTGCTTTCCTTCCAAGGTGCTGGAGTTGGGAAGGACTGGGCCACCCACTTCCGGCCTTGGCTGACTCTTGGGGCCTCTGGAGCTCCAAGGCAGCTCATTCTGTTCTTTGGAAGGTTTGGTCCTCCCAGCAGTGACGTCTATGCGGGTTCTGACAGGCAACTTCCAAGGCTCCCAGGCCCTGAGGGTTCTCCTTCCAAAATAACAGCGTGCTGAATGCTGAGTATGTGGTGGAGCCCACGCCGAAGATGGAGCAGGAGTCTCCCGAGTTGGCCGGCTGGGATGTTACTGCTGCTAAGTGAAATTGCCAGCGCCTCCTCAAGCACCCCTTGCATGACTCCGTGATTCATTTCCATTCAGAGAAGGTTAATAATCGGCAAAGGGAATTTCTAACAACAGATGGTCCCCGGCCCGGGGAGTGGTTCCCCTGCACACGCACTTCAGAGAGGTGAGCTGGAGATGTTCCTTCTCATCCCTCCAAATCGTGTCTCTAGGTCTGACTCCTGGACCTGTCCTGTAATGCAGCTGCAAGAAGAGCAGAAGGAAAGGAGGGTGTCAGGTGGGGGCAAGCAGATGCTGGTGGCCCTACTGGCGGGGAGATGGTGGGAGTAGTCTTGCTCTGCTATCCGCTTGGAAGTCTTTAAGCGTAGAGGGTCAGAGCCACTGAGGGCCACCCAAGAGTCTGCCTGGGATTGGAAAAAGGACGGAGGAGCTTCTAAGAGGCTTCTGACATCCAAGCATATATTCTTTTTCTCCTCACAAGTGCTGTGAAAAGCAGAGCAACTTGCACACCCCCCACCCCACCCCACTTAATGCTACTGAGGGAGAACGTAGACCCTGAATTCTATTGATTTCAGAAGCCAAAGTCAAGGTATATTACATAAAAAGGAAAAATTAGAAGACCTTCAGAATTGGATACCCTCAGGGTAGATGGCCTTCAGGCATGGTTAGATCTAGGGGATCAAGCCATTAAATCCCCTGACTTTGCTTCCGTGAGGCCTGGATGTGGCCTCTTTCTCTTCCACAGCATATGCTTTCTGCTCTTTTGTGAGAAAGATGTTTCTCCTGCCAGCTGTAGCACAAAACTTTCCAAACTGGCCTGGACTTGGTGTTGTGCCCATCCTGAATTCCATCCCTGTTGCGTGGAGGATGACTATGCTGGTCTGCCAGCTTGGGCACTGACCCATCCTGATGATGTGGAGGAAGAGCACCGTGGTTGACACTTCCACCAGAATCATGTAGTGGAAAGGGTTCTCCAAAGGAAGGGCTTTGGAAGAGCCCGGATGAACTTGTGCTGGAGAACCAGAGAGAAATGATCAGCTGAGGTCCCACAGCAGCAGTCCTGGGGGCAGGCATGTCATGCCGTGTTGGCTGGTGGCTGCTTGACTCCCTGAGAGCTTGTGATGAGCACAGTGAGCTCCTCCTGGGACTCACCCTGTGGTCTAAGAACATCATCCAGAAAAACAGAGACTTAGTTCTCAAGGCAGTCGCAGGCCACTTGGGGTGCACAGTCATGAAAAAGCAACTACAACCCCGAGGAATGTAAGGTGCCTGTCAGGGAAAGCTGTGGATTCACCTCCCGGCGAGCACGGCAGCCCCATTCCCAGGAATTCAGAGGAACAAGTAATCCCCACGGAGGGGTCCGGCTGGGAAGGAGGGATCCTGGAGGAGATGTGTCAGGAGCTGGTTTTCAAAGATGAGCTGGATTTGGGTTGGGAGCGCCAGGCAGAGCAAATGGCATGGTGACCGGAACCAACCAGGTGCCCATGGCCACCCTTTATCCATTCTATTGAATATTTATCGAGTACAATCATGTGCTAGGAATTGAGCTCACCATGGTGAGCGGATAGAACTTGCGAGGTAAATGGCCAGTGGAGTGACCCAGTTAGTTAGGATATCACAGTGGGACGAAGGCCGGAGATGTAGTTTGGGGCAGTGTATGGGGACCTTCCATACCAGGCTCAGGTGTTCAAGGATTCTCCTAAGGGCAGCGTGGTAATGACCTCCCAGGGCATTCTAGGGGTTTCGGGAGCAGAGAGATCCTCTGCAGCTCTCAGCAGAGACTGATCCTTTCCCATGTGTGTAGTTGTTTGGGAAGACTTTCTCAATTGCCTCCACCTTGTGCATTTTTATCATGACGCTAGTGCCCACTAACACTGGTCCCCGGGAAGAGGTGGCAGCTGACACGACCAGTGATTGTTCTGTCTTCAGGGAGTCACACCTGACATCTGGCACCTTCATCCAACCCATCAGCCTCTCCCTTCATACTGCCATGGGGAGAAAGCTTGTGGATGGGTCTCCTCCCTGCCCAGGTGGGATTGATCAACGGTACTTCACACTGTTATTTTTGATGTGAGTAGGTTGGGTGTCAGCAGAGTTGTCCTTGGCTCCTACAGTGGGGTTCTGTCCACCCACATTTTCATGGGGTTCCATGAAGAGCTCTGTGGTTCCTGGAGGGGTTTGAGAAAATGTGGGTCACTGCCTGAAGTCAGGAGCCATGACTTCACTGGCCACCGTGAGCTCCATCTCCCTTGTGAATTCCACTTATCCTTCCAGTGCCTAAGCCAGTGCCTCCTAACAGTGAAGCCCTTTGGCATCCTCAGAAAATAGTGACTCTCTCGTCACCAAGGTACCCAGAGTACCTTTCACACATCTCTACTGTAGCACTTGTTCCATTATTAGGGTTTTTATTTCTGCACCAGCAATGCCTAGCCACAGGCCTGCCATATGGTTGGTACCAACAAATGTTGAGTGAATGAATACATCTATCAGTGGTTATATGTGGGGAGGTTCAAGTCAAGATCAAAATTCTTACCTAAAATAAAAACAGCTGGGTGCATGCCTGCAATCCTAGCAGCTTGGGAGCCTGAGGCAGGAGGATCGTGAGTTCAAAGCCAGCCTCAGCAGTGTAGGCCCTGAACAACTTAGCAAAAGCCTGTCTCTAAGTAAAACATTAAAAAGGGCTGGGGTGTGGCTCAGTGGTTAAGCATCCTTGGGTTCAATCCCCAGTACAAAAAAAAAGTCCAGATGGCAGACTTGTCTCCCTCTCCCTCTTACCCTGCTACTGGTCTCAGGGGACGCAATGGACTAGGATGGCTAGATCCGCTCAGCTTTCCAAGGGGCGGGGCTCCTCCCTGAGTTGTTTGGCCCGTTCCTCTCTGCTCCCCCTGGGACTGCCTTGACTGGCTCCTGCCATTCATCGTTCAGCCCCAGGTGACTCTTGGCAAGAGAACCTCCAGGGTTGGTTGAGGGACCAAAGGGTGCTTGCCTGGTTTTCTGGAGAGGTTGCTTTGTCTTGGGAGTCAAGTAATTTGGGGGAGGAGAGGGTGACATTTGCACTCAGTTCCATCTCTGCTCCTCTAGGGGAGCAGAAAGGGCAGGGTGTGGGAGCTGGCACGGCAGGGCGCTTTGACGAAGCCACTAAATTGGTTCGCCTCCCTCTGGAGCCGGTCGGAAGCGCTGTCTGCCTTGGGTTTTGTCACTGGGATGAGTCATTCTGTTTGCCCAAACCATTGAGTGTCAAACAACAGCAGAGTGTGTCCAGGGGATGTCATTGCCGTCCCGACAGGCACATCTGCGCTGAGGCACCCACTGCTGGGGAGGCGGGACCACATTGCTACCCAGGCAGTGACCTGGAAGTCTTAGCAAGGGCCCCTGAGGGCCGGGCCTGGTCCCATGTGGAGCTGTGACGGGGGGCAGGGGCAGAAGGGGAAGATCCAGGCTGTAAGTTGAATGCAAGATCAGGTCCCCATGCTGACGGACTGGGCAGGGCATGTCAGAAAGGAGGAGGAGCTGCAAGTCAGGCCTTTGAGAAGACAAGTGAGGGGTTCTTCTGAGCTGTGCAGATGGCCACCAGCTTTTCTGATCCTGCAGAGCCCTGATAATGATGGGGCAGGGAATATGGGAAGTGGAGGGAGGGGTACAAAAAGAAAACCGAAGAGGGTTTCGGTAGAAAAACACCAAAGACACCCAGAGTCATAGGCGGGGAACACAGGCGAAACTTCCATGGTCTGTCGCGGAAGTTTCCAGGACTATTCATGCAAGAGACAAATACAGATGGGGTTGCTGGGACAGTGGGGTCTTTTCCATCACAGACCCCCAGCACCCTGCTCACTGAGCTTCTTATTGAGTCTAGTGCTCAATCTGGGCGTCTGTTCCCAGGTTTGTGGGGACTGGTCCTTCAGGACCGGTTCACTAGACAGAGGTTCACTAGGTCATTATCTCATTATTATCATCTATGGAGTGCTCACTGGGGATCCTAGATCTAGTATCCCAATTCTCACAAGGATCTATTTTTGTCAGCCCCATTTTACAGATGAGGAAACTGAGCCTTAAAAAGTCGAAGCAACCCGTTCATAAGTAGCAAAGGTGGGTCTCCAGTGCAGGCCCAGCCGTTACCATGTGTACCTTCGTGACCTTCTGCCCTTCACTTCTGGGAGCATTGCCTGAGGACCTTCCTTGTCCACACCCATTCCTGCTTGTCAAGCAGGATTTCCTGCTTGGTTTTCCATCCTGCTTCCTCTTGGCCTCCTCTCCTGTCACTTCCCACCTTCCTAGGCCTTTGGTTATGGCCCCGTATCTGGTGGTAGTTTGTCCAACTAGCCACAGCTGACCCATGGTCTCTGCTCCTGCATTTCCCATATTCTCTCCAGGGCTCTGAGCTGCATGTAGTGGAGCAACACCCAGGAGGATCCTGGGACATAAGCTGCCGTTGAATTTAGGCAATTGAATGGTGGTGTCCAGAGATGCCCAACTTCCCAGGAGAGAGGGCCCTGGATTGGATGAGAACGAGCCCTCTTCACAAAGATGACGCCCTTCCCAGCCCTAACCTTTCCTTCAAGCTTCACACCTCAGGCAGAGTTAACCTGAACCATGGAAGTCAAAAGCTTTGGTCACCTCCAGCTGGAACCCAGGAGACCTGTTGGGTGCTGTCCGTGGTGCTGACCTCCCAGCCCCACCTCTGTCCTGGCAAAGAGGCTCTGGTCCAGGCCGATCCAGTCCAAGTGAACCTGTTCCACTGAGCCTTCCAAGGTCCCTGTTGGTTTGGCAAAATCTTGAACCTTGGTCTAAGTCAAACCACAGCCTGCCTGTCTGGCACTTGCCTGATAGCCAGCCTAGTGCCATCTCCTGCCTGAGACACCACAGGTCCGCCCCAGCTGCCCCTCACGGGCCTGTGGAGAGGAGCTGGGCAGTGCCCCAGGGCAGCATGCATGCCTAAGTGGCTGGACCTACACCCCTGGTTGGGACCCTCACTGGCCAGCAAGCCCTGTGGCCCAGTCTTTGGGACCGAGGGCCGTATTTCTCTTCCAGTGCAAAACAGGTGTCACGGGTGGGGCTGAGAAGTGCCATCTCAGCACGATGCTTCCCTGGCTAATATAGCGCGGTGCAGACTCATCCCTGGAAGGGCAGATTAATCATTTCCGCCCCGAGTCACCATCCAGGCCAGATTTATGGTGGCGGGAGCATGGGAGCCCCCGACTTTATGGTCTTGTAAATTACAGAGCTGCTTGTGCAAGAGGCAGGCTGGGCTGTAAATCATGTGTAATTGCTTGTAAATTGGGAAACAAATAGTATTTTTGCTTAAATTGCCCTCTTTGCAGTGTTTCTTGGGAAATTAAGGTCGCACAGGGGACCTTTAACCTCCCGAGGACCAGCATTCCCGTTGAGACTCAATCTAAACCGCCTCAGAGTCTCTCAGAGCCGCATCCCAGCAGATCTGGAGGCCTTTGGGTCAAATGGAGAAGAATTGACTGCAGTTGTCATAAATTCCTCTTTTAGGTAGGCTTAAATCACATTCTGCTGGGACCTCCCTCCCTCTCTCCCCCCATTTTGAATTAACCCCAAGGGTCTCATCTTGCCCCTGGCTGTGGCTGGTCCTCTCCAAGGCTCTGGGAAGCTGAGCCCACGTGAGCTCCAAAGAATCCAATTTCATTCTTCCTTTTCCCCCACGCAAAGGCAATGAGTCACCGTACCTGGTAAGCGTGGCCTCTGTGTAAGGATGCTATTTGCTTCTTTTTTTCTCATCTTCTCCCATTTTGATAAAATTATATTCATAATCTTTTTTGCCTGCCTTGGTCAACTTTGAAGAGTCATTAAATTTGCTGATAGGCAGCCTGCTAAACTTTAATTGAATCACGAACCATGGGCTTCTAGAAGGTTCAGCCTACAGGGGACCTTGGGGACCACATAATTCAACTCCTTCATTTGATGGACAAGGAAATAGACGTCTAGGATGGTTAAGAGACTCGCCCAAGGTCATTCTCAGAGTGAGGGCAGCTCTGGATTGAGCAGCAAGTCTCCTTTCTCGGAGACTGAAGGCTGCCCTCTCCCCAGCCTCTAGGATTCAGCTGTCACATACGCAGCTGTGCTGGGTGATAAACCTGAACGGGATCAACAGGCATTTGTCTTATAATTGGAAGAATTAGCAGCACTTCAAAAACCTTCTCAGGAAATCGGCTCAACTCGTGGGCTCTGGCTGCAGTGGTGGTACTTGGTGGTCTTCTGATGGGCTAGCTCTGGCATGGTCCCCCTGGGGCTGCTTTTTTCAAAGTGGTGTATAAGGCTTGAGTTGGATGCCGTTGGCAATGGCAGCTTTGGTCATAAAATGTGGGACATGGAGGAGGAGCGTGGACAGGACATGGGCGTTCTTGGGTCCAGGCTACGCCGGGGCTCTCCGTGGATGTGGTCTTAGGCAAGTCACGTCTCGGAGCCTCAATTTCTCATTCATCAGATGGGCATCGGGAGCTGTCTCCTGCAGGGTAATTGGGAAGACTATAAAAGATGATGCACGAGGAAGGATCTAGGCCAGAGCTGCGTGTGGGATCCCTGGTCCAGGCTGGTTGTATCGGGGGTGGAGATGTGGGGCTTTCATTTTAAGTAGACTTGTCCATGGAGCTGTATAAGAAAGGCAGCGGAGGGGGAACAATGAGAGGCCACCCTGGGTCACATCACACCTTGTGGGCCGATCCCCTCTCTCTTTGGGGTCCTTATCAGCCACACTAGATGAGGTGGTCAGGCCGGGGTGCATGGCACCTTCCCTCAGTTACCTCTGAGCCAGACAAAGGGCAGACACCTGCCCGGGAACTTGACCAGCCCTGTCCAAAGGGTTGGGACACAGCAGCCCAATGCACCTGCTCCATTCCTGCCAGGTTGTACTCTACTATGTTAGCACCCTAGTGTCCCCAGACAATGACTCCCTTTGTGCCCAGGCTGGGCCCAGTACTTCTTAGGACCTCCTGCCTCCGCATGCTGTTCCTCTGGAGCCTCCTTGGTCAGAGTGGCAGAGAGCACCCACTGCCTCCCTCCCTGTATTTCCCCATGGGAGGAGATGCCACAGGCTCTAAACCCTGTCCCTTCACTCTCTCCAGCTAATTCCTTGTCCCTGGGTCTGATCTGGGGCCCAGGTCACATTGCACATGTTGAGAGGCCCTTGTCAACAGCAGCCATTCAGTGTAGGGGTTCTTCGGGTCACACCTACCTGGAGAGTCTGCAGGAGACCCTCTCTCTGGGGAATGATCCTAAAGGGCCTGGGCCTTCTGAGGGGGGTACTCCTGCAGAGAAGTCAACACCACCCCACTTCTCTGTATCCATCATGAGAAATGGAAGTTAAAAGCAGAGGTTCAAATCTGGGTTCGGTTCCCAGCTGTGCAACTTCGGGTGAGTTCCCGAGCCTCTCTGATCCGTAGATGTTCAAAAGGAGTGACTAATGGTTTGCAGTTTAGAGGGCTGTTGTGAGGACTCAGGGAGAGAATGTGAGGAAAGAGCCGAGCCCAGCGCTACCACGCGGAAAGCTCTCTTCCGCAGCGCACTTATCCCAGCCTCCTCCTGGGCACACAGGAAGCCATCAGCTGCGTGACGGCCGTGCTTTCATGTTCCACCTGGCGTCCTGAGTGTCCTGGTCTCGGGAGGCTGAGCAAGGGGCTTGTTTATTCCCAGAGCTGTTTTCCCCCTGCCTCCCCCAGACACACGCAAGGAGCCAAGTGGGCAGGACGCAGCGTGCGGATCCTGCCAGCCTGATGGAGTGGAAGGCTGAGGACCAGCTCCCGTGGACAGACAGATGGCTGGTGACACTGGGCACACAGCCCACCCCTCACCCAGGCCTCCCGCCTGGGGCCCTGACCCCGGGGCTGACTCAGACCAGGCTGGAGTCCCTCCTTCCTCCTCGTCCCCTTTCCAAGTTCTGGCTTTCTGTCTGACACTCTCTGGTTCTCTGTCCCCGTTCTTTCTGTCCTTTCTGTCCCTCCCCACCTGTACCCACCCCAGACCACTTTTGGCTATTTATCATCGTCCTTCTCTGGCTCTATTTATCTGCCTCTCTAGCCTTTTCTCCCTCCCTCCCTCCCTTCCTTCCTTCCTTCCTTCCTTCCTTCTTTCCTTCCTCTTTTCCCTCCCTCCCTCCCTCCCTCCCTCCCTCCCTCCCTCCTTCCCTCCCTCCTTCTCCCTTCGTGTCATTCTCTCTCCATCTGGTCTGGTCCCTCTCTGCCTCTCCATAGAGATCTGCAGGATGCCTGGTGTCATTCCCTCTCTGACCTTCCATACACTCTTCCCTCCTGCTCTGTCTCTCTTGCTTCTTTTCCTTGCTCTATTTCTTCGTCCCCGTCTCTGATGCATGCACCTGCCCTCCCTGGCTCCCCTGTTCTCTCTCCCCGCTCCTTCTCCCAGGGTTCACTGGCCTCCACATGCCCAGGTCTGGCTCAGAGGCTCAGGAGCGTCCTATCTTCTCCTAGACCAGCATGGGTCGCCTGGCCCTCTTTCCCTGCTTCATCCCCTTTCTCTAGAATCCAGAAGTATCACCTCCATTCCTCCCTGAAAAGTGGGTTGGGGCTGGGACTGATCTTCTGGGGTGTATACCTGGGGGATGCCTTGAATCCTAGGGAGGAGGAAGAAAGCAGGAGGGACACTTAGCAACCTGAGGCCAGTCCCTTGGTCCTGGGAATGGCCAGTGCTCCCGCTTGGTCAGGATGCATTACACCCATCCTGCCTAGTCCTATAGTGGACAGAGCCGTGGAGAGTGCCCGCATGCAGGATCCCGCCATCTGAAGGATGAAACTAATGCTTGTGCACTTGTTCAGAGGCAGGTGCTATGTGGCCAGGGAGCGACAGTTGTGTTACGATGTCATCAGGGCCAGGCCTGTGTTCCCACCTCCAGGAGCTATCAGTCCCTCCTTGGGGTTTCCTTCCTTTGGAGTTTTTCCGTGCCATCCCACCACTGAGTGTGGAGCAGCCTTCCTTCGTCTCCGTTCCTGGAGAGCCCTGGCCTGGCTCATGGGCCAGCTGTCAGCATCTGAAGTCCACCTGGCTGGGGTTCTCCGCTCCTGGACTGTGTGTTCCCCAAGAACGAAGACATCTGGCTTCCTGGAAGCTGCTGAGTCCCCAGTGCCTGGCACAGAGGAAGGACACACAGACTTCCAGTTACTGACACAGGTCGGGGAAGAAGGAAATGTGACTTCACTTAGAGAAAGATGACATTGGCCGAGGGCAGTGGTGCACACCTGTAATCGCAGCTACTTGGGAGGCTGAGGCAGGAGGATCTCAAGTTCAAGGCCTGCCTGGCAACTAAGTGAGATCCTGTCTCCAAATAAGATTAAAGAAGACTGGGGGTGTAGCTCAGTGGTAGAGCATCCTAGGTTCAATCCCAACTACTGGGGAGGAAGAAAGAAAGAAAGAAAGATAGACGCCCTTGTTTCCAGGGTCTCTGTCCTACACACAGCCCCTCCTGACTCTGCCATCTCTAGACGTCAGTATGGAGCTGGCGGGAGCTTGGAGATCACTTTGATCAGTCCTCCTGCTTCACAGGCAGGCCCTGAGGCCCACGCTGCGCCCAGCCTGCCTGGAAGTGGCAGAGGGAGGCTCCTTGGCCTGCGGGTCTGCTGGCCATCCTCCCTCACTCTGGCTGCTGTCTCCTCTGAGATGCTGCCTCTCTCAGTGCCTGTTGCTGTCTTTGTCTCTGCCCCAGGCTGTCTCCCTGTCTGCCACTGTCCTCGTCCTCTCTCCTGCCTTTTATTTTTTTTCTCTCTCTCTGATGGGATAATTATGCTAATCAGCCTGTCAGAACAAAGATAATTTGTGGTGGGCTATTTCAGACTTTGGAATTCAGGCCAAGGCCTCTTCCTGCTTGCCTCTGGATGCCCCTTAGCCTCCAGCCAGGGCCTGAGCCAGGCAGGTCTGAGAGATGGGGAGGGGGTGCTCAGGGGCAGGTGAGTATGTGGGTGCGTGTGTGGGTGAGCCGTGGGTACATTGCAGGGGCCCACCTCTGTGTACAGGGGATCTGCTGTGCCACCAGACGTCTGCAGAAACCAGCAGACATGGAGGGGATAATGAGAGCACTGCTGTCCCTGGGATGTGAGAGCTGAGGGCAGGTATTCTCCATGTGCGCCGCTCCAGCCTGGAGGGACCACCGACCTTCCCAAGGCCGCGACAGTGATGGCAGACATCACTGTTCCCTGGAAAAGACCAAGCCACAGCCTCTGCTCTCTGGGAGATCGTACTGTACCCCCCAGCTCCCCAGTGGGTCCTAGGGCAGAAGGGGCCTCAGGGTGCCTCTCCCCCACCCCTCAGGGTGCTCACTCCTGGGCATAGGTGCTCATGGGGGGGCGGGGAGAGGGATGCTGGTATCAGGCATGACTGGCCAAGCTGGGCCACAGGGCAGCTCAAGTCCAGGGGCTGGCCAGGGGGTGAGGGAGCCATCCTGAGGGACCAGGCTTAGCAGCAGGGGCCTTGAGGTGCTGAGGGGGAGGCCCAGGGCTGGATGGGTGCCTTGCCTGTTCTCCTGGGCTAAAGGATGCTGGACTCAACCCCGGAGTGATCCCAGGGCTCTGGAGGCCATAGCTTGGCCCACCCAGGCCTCCCCAAGGGTCCCTGAACCTCTCCAGGGGACGCTGTACCCTCAACTGCCCCATTTACCCCAGTGCCAGTTTGGGGCATCCACAGGTATCCAAGGCCATGCTAAGCTCGGCTGCTGACGGGGCCTCTGCGTGCAGCGTGCAGACTTGTGGGGGGCTTCTCACCCACACCCCCACCTCCCCGCGCCCCGGCCCAGAAAGCTCCCTGCACTGCAAAGGCGTCCTCTGCTGGCGAGAGCACCGGCCCAGTCCCTCAGATGAGTGCGCAGGACCCACACCCTCGCTCGGGGCCTGTGTCGAGTCTCCATCTCCACTCCTGCTGCGGGGGTGTGTGCCCTGCCTCCCACCAGGTGGCAGAGGGGAGGGGTCTGGCATCCTCTTCCCTCAGCACCAGCAAGCCCCCTCCCCACACCCGCATCCGTCCTCCAGGGCAGGACCCTGCTCTGCTCAGGTGCCTGGCTCTTACAAGCCCAAGGACCACCTCCCTGCTCTAGCCCAGGCGGCTGCCCCGCTGCCCACTGCACTTCCTTCCCCCTCCCAGCCTCCCCGGCAGTGTCCTCTCCGAATGCTCACCTCCGCCCTCCGGCATGTCTCTGCTCCTCTCCAGCCTAGCCGAGTCCTCCTGCTCTGCAGCCCATTCCAGCGGAAGAGGTCTTGCATCTTGATGCCGTGGGTGCCCGGCTGTGCTCACCCCGAGTGATGCAGCTGAGAAACTACCGTCCACTCAGAGGACGGGGACAGGCAGCTGGCTGAGGGCAGGACGGGAGCAGGTGAATGGAGTTGGATGGACGCGTAAGAGAAAATAAAGGTGGGGTGTTGTCTCTAGCAGGAGGGCTCCAAGCTCTTAAGATCCTTTATTTTGGAGGTTTTCAGAATATGTGGATGTGGAGAAGGAGAATGGTGAGCCCCAGGGCTGATGGTGGGTCTGGTTCCGCCTGTTCTGCTGACCTGGTGTCTTTCTCCGGGGCTGTCTCCTCTGTCTCTGCAGCCTCTGCCTGGGGCCCTTTCCCAAGGTGTGGGGCAGGGTCAGCCCCTGGGTCTGGGCAGCGAGGGGGCCAAGGGTGTGGCCTGTGGCCCTGGGCCACCCTTTTCCTGGGAGCCCAGAAGCCTGCAGGCAGTGTGGACGGAGGTGACCGGCTCTCCCCTCTCTCTGGTGTGTTTGGAATGCCACCATTTCCCCAGCAAATGGTGGCAGTTGACAGTGGAAGTTTTGAGCCATTTAAATATCCTTTGGGGAGACACTGAGAGGACTCATACGACCTTCTGTGCTTCTGCCCAGTCAGCACCTCACCAGGGTGGCCCCTTCCCACCAGCCTCTGCTCCCACCCAGTACATTCTTCCAGCCTCTTCCCCTCTCCGCCTCCCTGGCTCAGCCATTTTCCTGCTTAGTACTAGGAGGGGTCTGGAACTGGTGTTGGAAAGTTCTGGAATCAAAACTCCCCTGGCCTGTTGGTCCCAGGCTGTGGGCTCCTGCCCTACTGAGACCCTCCAGCTGCCCCCTGAGGAAGCCTGGAGGCTGAGGGAGGAGGCGTCTCCCTGAGACTCTGTGTGGCCACTGCATGCGTGGCTCTGCTGGTCCAGGTGTGCTGGAGAGCGAAGGTGTGGTCCTGCGTGTGCCCTGGACCAGGCTGTCTGTGGCTCTGGGTTCAGGTGATGCGTGGAGTCTCCGGTGACCCAGGATTCGTGAGTGCGTGTACTCATGTCTGTCAACCAGTCTGTGTCTGTCCAGGTGTTGGAGTGCATGTGCCCATGTGTGCTTCTTGGGTCCGTGGAGGAGGATGCTCAGTCCAGCAGTGCAGGGCCAGGCCCATCCCCGCCTGCCGCTTCCTGTCCTGCTGGCAGGGTTCGCCACAGCCATACCAGGTTCTGCCATTGGCCAGGTGGGCTGTCATTCTTGCTATGTTAGGAGGGGAAGCAACTGGCCGGCAGGCTGATGTGTCCCCCAAGCACCAGCAAATCCGTGAGCTGGAAGCCCATTCTGAGGCACCCCCTCACCGTGCCGTCTAGGGCTCCTCAGGGCTGCGGGCCCAGGCAGGTGAAGCCTCTGTTTATCGCCAGCCTGATACCACCTAAGGCGCCACCCTCCAGGGCAGGGCCAGCTTGGGAAAGAAGGGGCCCTTACCTAGGGCTCCCGTGGGCCCATGCGCATGTGTGTGGACACGTGGGCGTGTCCCTCTGCCCACACCTGCAGGTGCTGCGTGTCGAAGGGCACCTGTGTGTGGCCTGAACGCCGTGTCGGCACCTGGTGTTCACCTGCAGTGTTGTGCGTGTGTGCAGGTGCAGACGTGTGCCTCTGTGCATGTGCCGCACACGCATGGGGGCTTGTTCACACACAGGTGGCTCCCTACAGTCCCTGGGAGACTCCCAAGTGCCTGTCTTGTGGAACACAGATGGCCTGCGGCCTGAGTCCCTCTCCCGGCCCCAGACCTCCTGGACACCAGTGCACACCACTCAAAGCTGCTCCCGCCCCACACCCCTTCCCCGCTGCCCGCGTGCTCGCTGTGCCGGGGCTGCTCCAGGCTTCTCTGTCGCGGGAGGAGCTCTCCGGCCTTTGTTCACACCTGGCTTCCTCCACCGACAGGCCTCCCGTCCTCTGGTCCTGATGCGTGCTGGCGGGGGGCGGGGCAGCAGAGCAAGCGCTCGCTGCCTTCCAAGACTTCTCAGACGGTGCAGCGGCAGGGTCCCAGGCCTGGGCTGCAGTGCACGCTGGGAGCCAGGGGCCAGGGCTTCCAGGCAGGAAGGCCTCCCGCCCGCCAGCCTCCCGTTCCGTTGCAGAAACCCCCTGGGCTCAGGAGTCCCCGCACAGCCTCTTTCCCGAAACCCTCCTCTGTTCTCCAGGTGAAAGCATGTCCCCGGCCCTCCTTGACCTCATACTCCTGGAAGTCCCGCCAGGGCTGTCTGAGTGGCAGCCTCAGTGCCCACACTGAAGCCCTGGTGAGCGAGGACACCAGGACACGCTCCTCCTCCAGGACCCCCTTTGGAGAGACACCTTCATGGTGACATACTCTTGTCACCTGCCTTGCACAGTGTCCTGCGCTGTTCCCTGGGGTGAGCTTTCCCAGTCATATGGCTGGGTTCCTGCTCATCCTTGGACTTGGCTTTAAACAGTCCCACCTTGAAGAGGCCCCCCAGGCCCGCCTGCGTGAGGCTCCCCCACACCCGTGATCTCCACCGTCCGCCTTGGCTCTGCCTTTCCAGCTCGTACCGCGGTGGAAGATCCACTCGTTCCTCTGCCCGCTGTTGTCTGCCGGCCCCGCCCAACCCTGAGCTTTACTGGGACAGAGACCACCTGCTTCTGCTGGTTACCTGGTGCCCACACAGCATCGGCCCAGTGTGTGTGTCACGGAAGGAGCTCCTCTGGTGACATGTCAACCCTGCGAAGGATCCGTTTTAGAGATGAGAAAACAGGTCCAGAGAGGGTGGGGTGTGGAACCGGCCGGTGGTCCCAGAGCTCGTGAGGGGTGGGGTGGGCCTCACCCCAGGCGGGCCTGACCAAGGGCCTGCTCTCATTCGTTCCTGCAGCACCCGCTTTGTGCGTGGGGCCCCGTGCCAGGCCTGGGGCACAGAGATGCATGGGCAGAGTTGCTGGACGGCTCAGGCCTGCAGGGAGGGGACCACGCTGAGGGTCTGTGGGGAGGGGGAGGAGGCTTCCCAGAGGAGGAGCTCTTGGAGCGGGGCTTCCAGGGCTGAGTGCGATCCCATCACTCTGGTGGGTATTGTCCAGCAGAAGGAGCCTGGGTTCCCGTCCCCCTGGCTCCCTAGCATTTGGAGCGAGCCGCTTCGCTCCCTGAGCCTGGTTCTGCTCTGAGGTGAGAAGGTCGCTGCTCCTGACAGCTGTGGGCTAGCGTGGCTAAGGGGCAGGGACCTTCATTTCCTTTTGTTCCCCTCACAGGAGAGGCAGCCCCCTTTCAAAAGCCCCAGGGGGCTGGGGGCAGAGTGGGAAGAGCCAGAGGCAGCTGCCCTCTCCTTGCTGCAGGACGTGGTCCTCCCGTCCCTGTCCCTCTACTGCCCTTCCCCCTCCTCGCCTCCCTCCCCTGTTTATTCCAGCCCTTTCTCCTCTCCTCTCCTCTCCTCTCCTCTCCTCCCGCCTTTCCTCCTCCTGCCCTGCCCAAGGGGGAGAACACAAAGGGTAGTCAAAGTTAATTTAGGCTCAAGTACCTGGCCACCTAGAAGCAAGGCCCGTCCCCTGACGCAGGGCCTCAGCCTTGGCCTCATTAATCTGTGTGAGCCCAGCACAGGCGGTGCCCAGGATGTAAGTAGGGCAGAGCCCGTGGCTGTGGAGGGGGCCCAGCTGCAGCCACCTGACGCCCCCGGCAGTCACACGGCCACCCCCAGGTGGGCTGGGGGAGAGGACCGAGGAGAGGGGAGGAGAAGCGAGAGACCCAGGGCTCTTTCCTTTCACGTGTCCTTGCTCCTGGCCCCAGGACCCGGGACGTGTGCTGTCCCTTCCTGTGCGCGTCCTTGATCACGGTCCAGTCTTCCTCACCAGGAATCCACCTTCAGAGGCTGCTGCAGGCCTTGCGGCCACCTGGCCCAGCCTCTGCGCCCGTGTGCTGGCTCTGAGGACTGAGTGCTGACTCCTGTGGACGTCCTCCGGGTCCTGAGCTTCCACAGCAGGAGCGCTGGGTGACAAGGAGCAGCTCGGCTCCCTGGCCCAGCCAGCTCCCCGCTTCCTCCCATCCAGGCACCCCCTTCATCCACGCTGCCCCAGGAAAATTTCCCTTTGTGTCCCAGGACATTCGCTCTGCTCTACTGTGACTGACCCCAGCCTGTAGCGGGGGCTCCACCATGCCCCACGCCAGCCTGCCCACCTCTCACTCTAAGGTCCCAGGTCCCCGATGTCCCGGGATGAGTGTGCGATTGACAGGTGGAAGCAGGCAAGCAGTGATGAGATCAGCTCCTGCAAACATGTCCCCCAAAGTGAGGGTTTGACCCAGGAGCAGGGGAACTGTTCTGGTCAAAACAGTCCAGGAGGAAACAGACCTCAAGGAGCTGCTTCATGGCAGGATGGAGGAGACCCCGTGGCCACCGCTGGGGCCTCACCAGGCCTGCTCTGTGGAGTCCCCGCTGCACAGCCAGGTGGGCTGAGCCAGGTCCTGGGCCAGGTTGTCCAGCATCCACTTCTGCCCTGTCTTCCAGAGGGCGGGGAGATGGACTGCATTACCGGCCACAAGCTAGCGTCCAGGCTCTTAGGATTTGTCAGTAAATTAAGGAGCATCCGAATTTTATTGGAAAAATATTATTTTATAAATGGAGAAAAGATTGGAAGGACCTGGACCAGGAAGGACCTGGACCTGGTGGCACTTCTGGGTGGCCTCATTGTAAGTGTCGTCGATTTCTTTATGTTATTCAGTGGACACGTATTTAGCAAGAAGGAATGACTGTATTTAAAAATCTGAGTTTGAATGCCAATTTGATTGCATCTCAGCTGTGCTATCTTTGGCAAACCACCTCTCCTTCCACGGTTCCAATTTCTGCACCTCTAGGGCTGGGGTAAGAAAAGTCATTTCATAGCATTGTTTCAAGAAAGAAAATCTGTGTGTGTGCACGTGTGCGGGCAGATACTGAAGCAAGACTTGGCAGTCATTTAGAGACACTCTAATATGATGGGCACACATGGGCACTCTAGAGCCAGCTGGAGCCTGGATTCAAATCCTCATTCTGATACTTAACCTGCTGTGTGACTTTGGGAAGGTTGATTGACCACTCTGTGCCTCTGTTTCTTGTTTATAAAATGGGTTTGTGATAAGAAATAAAGGGATTACTGTATACGAAGTACTTAAAATGGTGCCTGTGCACAGTAAGCATTTCATAAACACTAGCTATTATTGTTATTGCTTTTATTATGTTATTATTGAATACATGTCATTTTCCTTCCCAGGCCATTGGGATTCAAAGCCCTCTGTCACCCAGGAGCTGCATTTCTCAGCCAGGGCTCTGTCCACCTGAGTTTCAGAGCAGAGGGAGACAATGATGATCCTTTAGTAGCTTTAGTCAAGGGACTAGGGATCACCATGAAAACAGGGGTTCAGTATGTAGCTGGGGTCAGAGGTTAGATGAGTTAAAGTCAAGGTTCAGCCTGAGGTCAAGGTTGAGACTAAGTAGGAGGAAGAACCATGTGTCTGCTGGCACCAAGCCCAGGTCCACCTGTTGCTTTCCAGAGGAGCCAGGCAGGGCCCAGTCCTGCTCCATACTGCCGGGCTGGGCAGCCACAGTGACCTTTCTCTGGGTCCCACCTTTGCCCCTTGGGCAAAGCCACGCTTGGCCTGCTTCAGCCACCCCACAGGTGCCTGGTGGCCTCTTCCCACTTGGCGTGAGCCAGGGAACAACACCCCTGAGGAGGCTGTGGAGTCCCCAGGAGCTGCCCCTGTGCCCTGATCCCTGAGCTTGGCTCAGCCTGAGGGGTGGGCTCAGCCGGCAGCACCTGGGCCAGACCTGGGCGCAGCGTTCAGCCTGGCTCCTGCCTGTCCCCCTGGCGGGTGGTGGGCTGGAGGCCTGGAGACAGGGAGGCTGGACTCTCCATTCCCTGGGCCCCAGCAGTTGATGGAGGCTCAGCGGCTCCCCGGAGCGAGCTGGGCTCCTGTGCCGGCCTTGCTGTGAGGAGGAGCGCAGACCTGTGCGCACAGATGGCCCAACACACGCTCGCGGTTCGGCAGAATAAATAGTTATTATTAATCTCTCCATGCCTTCCTTCCTCCCCTCCTCTCCTGCCGGCTGCTGCTCTGGGGAGGGGCCTTTCTCATCTCCATGTCTCCGCACAGGGGGCTGCACCCTCGGCATGACTCCAGGCCCTCTCCGTCAGGAGCTCATCCAAACAGGACCTGCACATAGTAGGACTTCAGCCTACACAGGCTGGCACACGGGAGTTGCTTTTCAGCATGGGGCAAGCACACAGTAGGCATCCTCCCACTATACAATAGGCATTCATCCAGTGTGGTGTTTGGCACATAGTAGGTCCTCACCAATCCAGAGCTCTCCTTGGCTCAGGTAAGCTTCAGAAAAATGTTTGCCGGGTGGTTGTCATTCTCTCTCTGGATACCCAGGCAAGGGCTACCGAGGCCCAGCTTGGTACGAGGCGCTGTGGGTCAGGGGTGGGTGAAGGAGTCAGGCTCGGCCCTCGTTCTTATTTACTGGGCCTAGAGCCAGGGACACTGGCCCTTTGCTGTCCAGCTCTCAGTCAGGTGCAGGGAGGGGGCTGCCTGGAGCTGGGGCCTGTGTCCCCAAGTGCACAGGCAGGTGGTGGGGAGAGCGCGGGGTCCCCCAGGGCCCCTGACGCAGCTCGTCACCGTCACTGTCCAGCACGGCAGGGCTACTCTGAGCTAGAACTGCCTGCTTTCCTGGAGGGCGGGAGGAGAGGAAGAAAACAGCGCCTGGTCCTGGTCCTGGTCCTGGTCCTGGTTCCTGCCAGCGCGCCGAGCGCTTAGAGCCAAAATAAAGGAGGGTGGGAGGCCGGAGGAGCTGGGGGCGGCTGGAGGCCGAGCTGTTTGGGAACTCTCCCATTCGATGACCCCGAGGGTCACCCAGGAGGGGAAGTGCCCAGTGCTGGGGAGGAAGGGCAGGCAGGTGGGAACAGGTCGTGGAGGGGCCTTGGAAGTCCGGGTGAAGAATGTGGGTTGGATGCCCTCGGCCGTGACCCTGGGGGCTTCAGAGCAGAGGAGGATGAAGGAGCAGCAGATTGTGGTCGGTGGCAAACCTGGA
Source organism: Sciurus carolinensis (assembly GCF_902686445.1). Taxonomy (NCBI): domain Eukaryota; kingdom Metazoa; phylum Chordata; class Mammalia; order Rodentia; family Sciuridae; genus Sciurus; species Sciurus carolinensis. The sequence continues at coordinate 182,088,823 of NC_062213.1, forward strand.
GCCGAGACCAAGACCGGTGGGGAGGGTGGCGGTGGTCCAGGAGGAGAGGGCAGTGGGGGGGGCACGAGGCCGCAGGCTGCGTCTGACGTGGAACTGTCTGGCTTGAGGTGAAGCCAGGAGGACAAACTAAAGGCGTAGGAGGGCGACTTGGGCACTGGGATCTGAAATGGAGACACCAGCCCAGGGTGGTGGGGAGCAGATGGTCCTCCCTCTGAGACCGCCTCGCCTCCTCCCTCTCCTCCTCCCCCAGCGCCCTCCCCCTCCCTCTCCTTCTGCAGCGCCTCCCCTGCTGTCAGAAACAGATCGGGGGTCTGGCCCCTGTCCTTCATCCCGAGGGGTCTCTCCTCCTCTGTCCTTTCCTACCCCTCTGAACCAGTGTTCTTGGAGGAAGCATTTCAAAGCAAATCGCCAAGGTCTCAAGGTCTTCACGGGGTATCTGACAGCCTGATGGGCGGGGACAGTGCGGGGACCAGCCAAGTGCCCTGGTTTTTGCGCTGGACAAAATAAGTTTTGGATCCCAGCTCTGCCGTTTATACGCCGCGTGATGTGGGTCGAGGTATTTGACCCCGCAGAGGCTTCCAGATCACACGCCAGCACAAAGCCTGGCACTAAACAATGTTCCGTGAGTGGCAGCTGTGCCGTTATTGGCGGTGGCGGTGGTATTTATTAACCAAATGTGAGGCTGTCCCCCAGATGGGTCCTACAGGTGCCAGAGCCACGTCAGGGAGGTATGTGTGTTTGGGATGAGGCCCATCTGCCCAGGTCACTGGATGCATGCCACGTGTCCCGAAGCCCCACTCTGGACAGGCTGCCCAGTCCTCTGAGCTTTGTTTCCACAGCCACAGGAGGACCAGACCCTCGGTCTCCCCGCAGAAGGCCTGGGGATGCTTGTAGGCTCTGACCCTTGCTGGGGCCACACAAGACCTGGACATAGCAGATTTGAAGCTGCCGGGGTTGCCCTGAGGCCAGGACCCAGTTTGCACCCTACCTGTCTTTTAGGTCAAGGTCAAGAGTCCCATCTGCTCTCTCGAAACCCAGACAGCCCCAGGCCTCCGTGTCAGGGCTGGCTAGGGAGGCTGCAGGTGCAGCGCTCTCCTGTCCCTGACCTGGGCCTCAGCTTCAAAAGAGGAGCGACTGGCATCTGACTCCCCACTGACCGCAGGCCCGCCCCCTCCTGATGGCTTCCACAGGCTGCCTCTCAAAGTTCTGTGTCCCCTCACTACTTCAGGCATCCTCATGTGACTCCCCTTGGCTCTTCACCTTGGCAGGGCCTCTGCTACTAGAGGCTTTCTGGCAATCAGAACCTTATCACCCTACGGAAGCCAGGGTGCTCCAGAAGTGCTCCTGGACCCTTTATCCATCCTCAGGGACGCCAGGGAATGAGGACCCTTTCTCCTCCAGCATGCAGTGGTGGGAAGAGCAGAACGTCAAAGCCATCGCTCACCATCTGTGTGACCTTGGACAAGTCACCTAACCTCTCTGAGCTTCTGCTTCCTGGACTTTGAAGTAAGATTAGTAATTTCATCTTTTCGGATATGTTGTGCTGATTCAAAGAGATCATACACACCAGAAGCACCTCTGAAGCTATCGTGTGATGGGAAATATAAGTCGCCTACTAATACCTGAGTTGGGGAACCCAGGTTGTGCCTCTGACTTGATGGACAAATTTGAGCCGTCTGTGTTCTCTAGTGAATCTCCAGTGTCTTGCTATCTGTTGCAGGAAGGATCAGTCTAAATGATGTTGTGGGATCAGTCTAAATGATGTTGCAGGTCCCTGCCGGTTCTGAAGGTCTGTGATTGACACTTGGATTTTTCTGACCCAGCAGTCTTAGAATCTATCCCTGCCCAGATAGAGGACCCGGGTCCTCAAGACTGGCTCTGGGCCCCCTCCAGCAGCCCAGTCCCACCCCTCGCCTCACCACCCGCTCCACTCCACTGCCCACTCCACCCTAAACTGGTGCTTTGTCCGGGAAATGAATTGCTGTGACTCCACTGTTCATCTGGAGACAATGCACGTCATTGAAACTGCCGCATCAGGAAAAACACGCTCCACTTAGATCTCGCGACGAGCTGGGCGCCGTCCTTCGTGAGGCCTGCTTGAGAGGGGCAGCCACCCCGAGCTCCTCCGATCACTGACCACTGCCAGCCATTTGCTTAATGAAGAGTGTGGCTGTCCACCAGGGGGTGGGACTGGCCAGGTGCACCTGCTGCCCACAGGCTGTGGTGGCAGGGGCGACCTCACTGTGCCCTGCCTTGCCCACCCCCCTGGCTCAGCAGCCAGCCCTTGTGGTCAGAGGGGACACTTGGGTTAGCACAGTCCCTGCTAATAGCCCTGATGTGGAGATGGCAGCAGCCACTGCTTTCTGGGCTCTTCCTGTGTCCTCCGCCAGCCCGGGGAGAACCCCCTGCGGACCCAGTGTGAGCGACCGCGAGGTCGGTGCTTGGTCCCCCGTCTTACAGATGAGGAGACTGATGCGACGTCTCTGATTCCGAAGCTCTTGACTGCTACACTCAGTGACCTCGGCAGGTCACAGGGAGGGGGCTGCTGTGGAGGACCCAGGTGTAGCAGCAGAAGACCCTTCCTGCCAGCAATGGGAGCCTGCAGGAGACCTGGCCCCGGTCTCTGGGGACCCGTTCCTCTTCCCTGGGATCTGGCTGTGGTTTCAATGCTGGAAACAGGCTCCCTGCCGCAGCCGCCTCCCCACCCTGCTCGGGCACCCCGCAGCCCTGGATCTCCTGCCCCGAGCCCCGATGTCCAAACTTGGGTGACTGCAGAAGCCAGCAGGAGGCCTGTGACCTGGAAAGGGTGCCCCTGAGTGTCTCCAGGGAACACAGCTCTCCTGGGTCCCAAATGCACGGCCCCTTCTGGCTTTTCTGTCGAGGAGCAGAAGGAGCCCTGGGGACGGCTGTCCTCTTCCCTCCACCCCTTCTTTATCTACAAGGCCGGCCGCAACTCCCCGAGGACCCCCACCCCACCCCACGTGGGCCTGCCGGGTGCATCCGAGGCCGAAGCCCCAGTGACGCCGTCCTCAGGTTTCCTCTATGCCGAGTGACATGCTGAGCTGGTGAGCAGGTGTTGTGGGGCAGGGGCCACCTGCCCAAGTGCCCATCGCGCCAGCTAAGGTCTCTCTCTGGGCTCAAGGCTTCACCTGCAGCCAGGTACGTGGCAGGCAGCAGCAGGGCAGGGCTGGTGCTGGTAGTGGGGCAGCCCTGGCTTCTCTAGCTCCTTCCTAGACCAGGAGGCAGGGCACATCCAACGCCCTGGTGCCTGCTGAGCTCACAGGGCCTGGCAAGAGTGGACGCTGGACGAATGAATGAATGGAGGCCAGGGGGCCGACTATGGCTAGTTCAGCTCCTACTCATTCATTTTCCTTTGATTCATTTGCTCACTCATTATCTATTCTTGCCAGGAATTTTCTGGTCCAGATTCTTAATGCACAATTATCTCCTGGGTCAGGACTAGGGAGTCTAATGAGGTGCTTTAGGCACAAAATTTACAAAATTTAAGGTGATACGCGCTCTCGGGGTCAGTCACGGCCCGGGTGCTCAGCTCCTGAAGACGACCTTGCTGGCAGGGAAGCATGTTCCACCGTACGGATGGGGACGGGGAGGAGGAGGGCTGCCATCCTTCCCTGCTCACCTGGCTGATGAATAGTCGTCTCCGGATCTGTGGGGCTTCAGTGTCTCCCTTCTTTACCCTGAGAGGGCCTCGGTTTCCCCGCCTTGCCTGACCTTGAGCCGGCCCTGGCGTGGGGGAGGGAGGACGGAGCTCAGCCACTCTCTGTTCTGTGTTGACGTCCCTTTGCCCCATCTCTGGGGCACTCTGGGCAGGGTGTCCAGGGCCAGGTTCCCTCTACTTGGGGGAGTCTGACAGTTGGGGAAGCTACTTAAACTCCCCAATGTGCCTCCCTCCCTATCTGTGAAGGAGACACAGTAGTCACCCCTGCGTCACAGGTCGCAGCGAAGGTTCTGGTGGAGGCCATGGGTAGTGTGTACAGCATGAGGGACGGTGCCCGCTGCAGGGTGGGCTGTGTCATTGTTGGCTCTTCATGACCTTTAGCCCCTTGTCACCTGGAATGTTCAGCCCACTGAGCCCCCAGGGTTCAGTCCCACTCCCCCTGGCCCCCATCCCCCCAGCTGCAGGCAAGGGAGCAGCTCCCTGGCTCCTTGCAGTTGAGCTCTCCTGGAATGCACAGGAGGTTTGGAGAGAGAATTCACACTTCACTGAAAATGTGTTTCGAACAATTAGCAGGTCTTTACGGCAGGAGCCTTTGAAGGCGAAGCCCAGACCCATCTCTGTGCAGGGTTTCCTCAGAACTGACAGGCTGGCAGACGCTGCCACCAGCTTGGCCCTTGCCTGAGTGCCAGGGGCTCCGGCTCTGGGCTGGCCCGGGGGCTCACGTGAGTCCCTCCAGGCAGCAGCTCTCCTGCAGGGAGCTTCCTGATGGAGAACCGGGTCTGTGCTGTGGCCACCCAGGTATGTGGGGAACTGGCTCCGGTGGGTCCTGTGTCGTGTCTGGGCTGTTCCTCTTCTCCAAACCTCCCAACCCCAGGCTAGGTGCAGTCCTTGACATTGAACTTGAAACCCTTGCATCCCTGAATAGTGCCTACCCGGTGTGTTATCATCAGTTGAGTAAACGAAGGGCCGTGGACCTAGAGTTAGCCTCCCTGTCCCCAGCTGCAAGCTGGAAACAGGTGTGGTGGGGGACAGGGTGCTAACTGGTCTCCAGGGCTCTGAGCCTGACCTTACTTTCCTTGGAAGGGTTCTTGCCATGAAGGAAGACTGACTCCAAGTTCTGCTGCCTTTGAGCGGTATGATCTTGAGCAAATCATTTAAGGCATTTCAGTGTTTCCATCTGTAAAATGGGTAAAGCAGTCTCTTGCCACAGGGCAGTTGGGAAGATTGAGCCAGGTGAAGCCTAGAAACCGCCCTGCACAAGGATGGCTCGTGATTTGTTGAGTACAGGCTCTGTGTCTTACTGTGCTTTTCCCATCCTTCCTTTACAGAACTGAAGTAGACCATGGCGGGAGGGGCCCTTCGCAGCAGCCCGCCCCTGCCCACCCTGGAGAGGGGCAGAGGGCCGGCCAGGATGGGAGCGGAAAGCAGTGGTCCCGCCCTCTGCCCCAGGAAGCCCGGGCCTCTAGCCTTCTGTTTGATCCCTTTCCCTGACATTCCATCCATCATCATAATTGCTTCTCCCGAAAAATGAATTTGTAGTTGATTTCTTCAAAAGAGGGAATCAGCCAACAGATAAAAGGTTGTTTTATTTAATTTGCATGAAGAGGCCGCCTGCTGCCTCCCAGCTGCGCTGGCAGGGCTGCGGGAGGGGAGGGGCGGGCGGCTGCGTGAGGAGCGGTGTTCACAGGTAGGGCCGGCTGCTCCCTGGCTCCGGGCTCGTCTCCCCACGTAGCCTGGGATCTCAGGATCCATGCTGATCCTTACAGGACCTAGGCCTGCTCCCCACCTGTCATTTCTGGGGCAAACAGGGGACTGAGACCCAAGGAGCCAGACACAGGGGCAGAAACCCAGGAGGTCAGGGGTTCTGCTCACCAGAGACCCAACACACACGGTGCCTATCAGTGTCCTAGGGAGGGGAGGTGGTATTCAAGTTGCATGTGCCTTTGGGTGGAACTTGGAGCCACTGGCTTCTCTCAGATGTGCTTCATCCAAGGGTGTCTGTCCTGATGTTCCCTCATGCTAAAGTGTGGCTGATTCTCTCCAGCAGTCTCTAATGCAGTAAGGGGAGCTCCGCCTTCCAGAGAGATCCTTGGCAGGGGCCAGGGTTAGTGGGCAGGTGGATCCGCCGCAGGGGTAGAAGTGGAGTTGAGCAGATGTGAGAGGGCACGGTATGTCCGTGCCCTCTGTGAGCCTCTCAGGCCCGGGCAGAGTCCAGGGAGGCAGCCCTCCATGGTTCCTGGGGCAGAATGCAGAGGGAAACCTGGTGTCATGCAACATCTGGAAAAGGTGCCAAGCATAGTGTTCTGTCATCAGGATGCTCCAGGGGTCCCGAGACTGGGGTACCCCAGGAAAGGGGGTGCCATATAATTTACCTTCCAAACACAGACACTTCTGTGAGTGAAAGTGGGTTCTAATAGAACTTGCTCTGAGACAAGAAGTACAAACAAGGTGGTCCCAGCAAAGCAAGACACAGACCGTAACCTCGTCCCGGATGCCACAGAGACCTAGGCAGATGGGGCCTCCTCACAGGAGTTGCTCACAGGGGCCTGGGCATTTCTGGATAGAGCCATAGGCCTGCCTGGAGCTACCAGGGCCACAGAATGACGGTGGAGAAGCAGCTGATTCCATCCACTGGGCCTCTGCTTAGGCAAATCACGCACCGTCTCCGGGCCTCCATGTCCCCTCCGTGGTTTGGGGAATGTGGACGTGCCTTCCATGTTCTTTGTGTGCTGTTTGTTTACTTGCTCATTGCTGTGCCGTTCCTGTCATGCAAGTCCCGGAGGACAGACACCTTGACTCTTACTCAGGGCTGTGCACAGCCCGAAAAATGGCACCGAGAACCAGTAGACACTTGACAAATGGGTGCAGATTTGAGGGGTCACTGGAGGGCCCTCATTTGCAGATACGTGTCCAGTGTGGCTGGGTTGCTCTGTCAGGAGGGCCCAGGGACTGTTTTAGTGGAGGCAGGTAGATCAGGTCCCTCTTGGGGAGCCCCTTCCTGTCTGCACTCTGTCTTCTTGGTCTCCCTTTCTGGAAAGCGTCGGCCCTGCGCTCTGTAAGAAGCAGCGGCATTCAGATGCGGCTCAGTCTTGGGTGTAGTTATTAAGGTAGGTTTGGAGGTGAGTGGGGGTCGGGGCTTCCCTGAATTAAAACTTTACAAAGATGACAACAGAATCATTGAGGATCATTAAATCCCGGTTTAAATTTTCTGGAAGCAAACTCAAAAAGCATTATGGACCCCAGCTGCAGCTCATCCTGGTGGGTTTAGCGTGTGCGTTTGGCTTCTTGCTGGAGGGGCTGGTACGGTGCTGCGCCATTGGTTTTACTCTGGCTTCACCCCTCTCTGTGAAGACCCCCTTTCCTCTTCTCCCCACCGTCCCTGTCCCACCGTCTCTAAACGGGGATGGGGCAGCCTAGCTTCAGGGCTGTTCAGGAGCGGTTGCCCCTGCAGAGACCAAGCCCAGGGGCTTCCCCTGCTGTTGCCTTGGAGAGTCTTCTTCTCCTGTGCCCTTTGTCACAGCCTTCTGGTGGCAAGTGTGCTGCTCTGACTGTGAGAGATGTTCCCAGCCCCGGGACTGGGCCTCTCCCCTGGCTTCCTCTGGGGCGCATGACCAGCTTTTCACTGTCCACTTCTGTGGGTCAAGTGGGCTTCGATTGTAAGTGATAGAAAGTTCTTATCAAGTGACTGACCTTGTCAGTACCGTCCTGTACTGACTACTTCTCCTCCTCCTCCTCCTCCTCCTCCTCCTCCTCCTCCTCCCTCTCTCCCTCCCTTCCTCCCTTGCTCCCTCCATATTTCTCTGGTCCATGACTCCTGCTTTTCCCTGTGAGTTTACTTTATTCTCTCAGGTTGGCTCTTCCCTGAGGCCAAAGCCAGAGTCTGTGGAAGGTCTGGGCTCTCATTTGTTGTAGTTTCCTGTCTTCTCTCTCCACGTCCTGCCTGGAAAACCCAGGAAAAGGACTGGGACCCATCGCTGTGGTCAAGGAGTCTGACTTAGCAAGAGGACTGCAGCTTCCATCCAGAATACAGCCTGGCGCTCGAGGGTGGAGGTGGGGACTGGGGAGACACAGACATTGCTTCTGGGGACAGTGTGAGCTGCAGAAATCCTTCTAGGCTCTGAGCGACATAGGAGTGTGTGTCACCTCCTGGCCTTTCAGCAGAAGGAAGAACTTTGAGAATCAGCACAGGCTGAAGACGCATTTCTCCCGTGAACAGAAACAGCAGCATGAATATTTTGGCTGATACCTTTGGCTCCTTCCCTGGTGGCAGCAGGTCACGGGTTCACCATTCAGTCATCGCAGACCCCTGCTTCAGGGCCTGGGATCCGACTCGGGGCTTCAGGGACGTGGGTTAGCTGAAAACATCCTCGGCACATGAAGAGCGACGGGGAAAGAAATCAGGTCCATACCCATTGCCTGGCCCAGTGTGGTGCCTGTCACCCGTCCTCTCCCTCTGCCTGGACTGGGTTAGAGCCAGCCTCAGTGGGCCATCATTTCCCCACCCCCACCTTCCTGCCTCAGGCCCAGCCTCACTGTGTGCTGCCTTTTCTGCAGATTGTATTGAAATTGTGTGGTGCATAGGGAGGGGCAGGGACTAGGTTCTGTTCCCGGGTTTGTCTTTAACACATGCCACAGGGCTGGGCACCTGCTGTAACCTTAAGGGAATGTTCCTTGCCTGTATCCTGTGCGGGTGCCTGCTTGCTGATCGAATTAGCAGAGCCCCGGTGTCCGCAGAAACCACTCAAGGCAGCCCGGCCAGCATTTATTGGAAGGCCCTCCATGCTGAGTACAGAAGGGCCTTTTCCTCCAACTGGGTTAGTTAATGGACGGAGTGGTCCCTGTGTTGTTATGAGTTGGTGTGACACTTGCTCACCATTATAAACCTGAAGCTATCGCAATTGGAAGGGCTGTTCCCAAGAGCTCGTTTCTCTTTTTGTTGTTCTTGAGTCTGGCTCGTTTCGTCCATTGGACTGCCAGTTTAGGAACAGGGCCTGCTCATCTGCACCCTGCATCTCCACCTGCCCCCCATCATGTCAGGCTGGGAGCAGCTGGGACTTCTCTGGGGCCATTTTTCTCCACCCACGTTTGTCCCCCTGAATCAGAGGAACTCAGGCTGGAAGTTTGTGATGCCTGAGATGATCATCCTGTGGTGAGGAGCAGCTCAAATGCCTGTACTAGCTCTATCTCCCACCATCAAATTTGGGGGACCTCAAAACGGAGCCCATTTCCATCCTTGTTTGCAGAATGGAGCAAGAAGACACCTTCCTTCAACAGGTGGGTGAGATCCCTAGCATTCTAGGATGCTGGCCCACACTAGGCCCCTCCTTCACTTGAGGGTGGGTCACCGAGCTGTGTCTTCCCTTCCTACCCTGTGGACAGGATTTCATTTTACTTCAGGGACAGGGATCTGCTTAGTCAGTCCAGTGCTCCAGCTCTTGAGAGTCCCCTGTCCTGATTCATGGTACCATCTCTCTGACTTTTGAAGAGCCCTGTCTTCTGAATCTTGTGCCACATTGGTGGGAAAGTGGCGAAGAGGACAGGATTGCAGACCCGGCCATCTGTCCCCCTCTGGTGTCCCTGTTGAGAACCCGGACCTAGTGAATTTCCAGAACGTCCTTCATCTTCCCATCCAATATTCTGCCAGAAGAAGAAACGAGATGGAAGTTGGATGTTCCATTTCTTCGTTCACTCATCCAACAGATATTTTAATCGAGCCCCAAACATATACTAGGCACACTCTGCAGAGGACAAAATACACTCAGTCCCTGTCCTCAGGGAGATTACACTCCAGAAAGAGGAGAAGAAAATATACAAGTAAATATATGTATGTGTGATAGTGTCAACTCCTGGAGAGAAAAGTAGACCCGGGGAATAGGCCTGGGGCAGGCAAGACCCTTTCCTCTGGAGAAATCAGGGCGGCCTTCATCAACAGAGGAGCCCTATCAGCAAAACTCTCTCTCATTCCTGGTGGGTCCAGGCCAGCCCCAGCTGTCACTCCTTGCTTTCTCAAGATCTCCAAAACTCTAACCTTTTCAGTCATCGAACATGAGCTTTTTCTTGGGTTGTCCTCAAATGCTTTGGAATTGATTGACTCTACCTTTGGAAAACCGCCCATTTCCCCGTTCCCAGTCCCCTGGAATCCATCCCTGAGCTCCCTCGTGATCCCCTTTGTGTGCCCCAGATTGGGACTTCCGGAGACAAGGGGCTCGTTCTTGCTGGGACCTGGAGATGTGTCGTTTTGTATTTTCTTCACCCAGTCTTTGGCTTCCGTTCTCTCCCATCTCGGCTTACTTGAGTCTCTACAGTCTGAGGATGATTCTCTTTGACAAAGAAGAGTTGAGAAGTTCCTCTCTGCATTATTTATCCCCCCCTGTGGCCAAAATAGCCCCATTCCCGTCTCTGGAATCTGTTTGTAGTTTTCTTTCTTTTTTTTTTTTTTTCCCTGAGACTCAAGTTTCCAGGAGAGTACATTCAGGAAGGGCAAGCAGGAAAAGGGCCTGACAACAGCATTTTCTTTTTAAATTTTCAGAAAGCAATCTGAGGGAGTCGGGGGTGGCGAGTCATCCAGTGTGCCATCAATTTGCGGTTAATTGGTTTAGAATTCATTAACCACATTTTCCTGTCTGCCTCTGCCAGTCTTTGGAACGGGTGCTTGGGTTTTCCGATTCTTTGAGTTGCCAAACTAATAATTCACCTACTTTATTTCCTGACTCGCAGTTAGTTTGTTTTACTCTAAATAATGCATATTCAGCTTCATTAGCATATATTTGGATCATTTCCGACTTGAATGTATTCAATCCCATCAATTTACCATTAGCGAGATCATTCAGGGGGGAAGTTTCCATATCTTTAATGCTTGTGTCAGTCATTCTCATCTGCACTGGGAGTGGGGGAGGGGAGGGAGGGGAGATGGTTTTCCCAGAATGCAGAGCTTCCAAAGGGGACCTCAGTGTCCCAGATTTGGAAGACCCCCTGCCTGAAAGGGACAAATGTAATCCAAAGGTGGTTGGGACTTCTGGATCCAGTAGGCCAGGAAATGCTGGTACTTACTGAGCCCCTACTGTGTGCCAGGCACTGTGCTGGGTGCCAGGTATACAGAGGTGACTAAAACATCCACAAAGCTCCAGTGTCAAATAATGGCGGTGACAGCTATCAAATAAATATACATAAGTGTATGTCATAAAATAGAAATCAAGTTATTAGCTCTTCTCTGTTCCCTTTCCACGCTTTGTTTAGCTGGTGGGCAATGGGGAGGGAGGGGATTGGAAGAGCCCAGAGGATCAGGGATGCACATAAGGGAAGAGAGAGCTGCAGGCAGGACCCCAGGGAGGGGAGCAGGAAGAGAGCCTGCAGAGAGTGCTGGCAGCTGTCTCGGGCCTTGGGACTTTGGAGAAAGAAGAGAGGAGACGTTTAGGGTACTTTTGCTGGGCGGTGTGTACAGCTGGGTGGGTGGTGTGGATGTGCTGCTCAGAGCCCCACCAGGTGAGGCTGCATCAAGGGTCCCTGGCCAAGAGCTGCCCTGAGACCTGCGTAGCTTTCCTATATGATCACGATTGGTCATCGGTGCAAGGAAGACAAAGAACAAGGACTGGGAGGCTGGGGGACTGACTTGAAGGCATGACATTGGGAAGGAGACCTGAAGGGCGGTGGGCAGAGCTCGATTCGGAAGGCATCCTTTAGATAGATCCCTGATCTGGGGAAGGGCCAGCTTGTTCAAGGAACAGGGTCAGTGTGGCCAGGGCAGACAGGCACTGTGGGTTTAGAATCAGGAAGAAGGCTGAGACTGAGGAAAGCTGACAGGGAAAAGAGGAGTCGAGGGGACTGTGAGCAGGAGAGCCGGGTGGGCAGAGCCCCCTTGGACAGAGCGTGGGAAGGGAAGGCTCCCCAGACCCGGAAGGCCAAGGGAGGAAGCGAGGGGCAGCCGTTTAGCCTGGACTCAGGCTCTCGCCCAGTAAGTCCAAGGTGAAGAGCCCTGTTTCCCTGGCACCCTGTGCCACCAGGGTCACCAGACCCCCAAGGCAGGCTTCCTGTTCCCAACTGCCACCCACAGAGACACGGGCAGAGAGAAGGTGACTCAGTGACCAGGTCCTGATGACCAAGGAGCAGTATCTCTGCCCACTAGGAAGAATGGCCAGAGGACTCTGACTATCTGACTATGCAGATTAACAATTCCCCATCCCCGGGGGTGGGGGTGAGAGAGGGGAGAAGCTCAAGGGAAGGAGCCTCCTTCCTCTGGGGAAGCATGGGGAAGAGGGACTCACCCATCTGACCAGTTGAGGAGGTAGGTCTTGACCTCCGTCACGTGGCCAGTAAGTTCTGGCCTTCAGTCCTGTGCCCTTTCAACTATACCTGTGGCTGCCCCTGAACTTGGAAATAATGCTGGAAAAAAGTCTGTAGGGTGCATGAATAACAAAGCAAGTAGAGTTACTGTAGCTTTGACCACGATACAGACACTCAGTTACCCGTGAGCGGATTCACTGACTCACTGATAAACCACAGGAAACCAAGGATGATGTCAGATGTGGGGAAGTGGAACTGACTTCCCATTGGCAACAGCGTCTTTATTTTACAAGGTGCCAACTGTTTGGAACTCGGCAGGAACCATTAGGTCCACGTTGCCTCTCTGAGAACGAGAACCCCCGCCCCGCATCTGCAGTGGATTCGGGTGGCACACGGAGCTGCGAGGACGTTGAGGGCAAGACCTGTGAGAGTGACCTGGCCGTACCTCGTGTCATCTGAGAGTTGACCCCTGGAGTGAAATGCAGTCGCTGGGCGGAGAGGTGGCCAGCCGGCCGGGCGGGAGGTCTGACGCTGCTGGGCTTAGTCGCCTCAGCCCCCACGTGGGCTGCCAGACTATTTAGAAAGCAAAGAGTTCAACTTGCTCAGTGACAAACCGTGTTAGTGTGGGCTTTGTTCTCTGCTCACCAAAGAAAGATAGCTCAGATAGAAACAGACAGCGTAACAGGCGGCAGAGCGCACGGTGAGCGTGTTGCCGCATATTGGATGCAATCGGAACGGAATTGGTTTGCATTAAATCTGTCCTTTGGCACGTTTGGTGGTTGGAGTAGCAGCGATGAGGGGTTCCCCATGACCTCTTTCCCCCATCATTATCCTGGTACATGCATTCAACGTTGATTTCCATGCCAGACACTGGACTAGAGAAAGAACAGCAAATAGACATGGTACCTGGCCACAAGGTGTTTCCAGACAAGGGCTGACCATAGACCCACCCGTGACAGTGACCAGGTGCAACCACCACCTCGCTGCCCTCTTCAAAAAATGTTCAAAAGGCAAGGAGAACATAGAGGTCATTCAGGAGGTGGAGTGGACAGACGTGATGTGGTGGTTTGGAAAACAATGTGAATCTTGTTTTAGCCAAAAGCCTCAGAGTGGAAGACGTGCCACTGGTTATAAAGTGGCTGTTTTGGTTGCTGAGTCTTCCAGGGAATGGAAAGCCCTGGGAACGTCGCTTCCATGGTCTCTTGCTTCAGCCCCAGAAAGGAAAAGATGCAGAACTCCAAGTGTCCTTGGTAGCAGTGAACAGAGAAAGATAAAGAAGGCAGTCACAGTGCTTTGGTGTCTCCTATGCCACCTCCCTACTGAAGGGGAGACAGGCACATCCAAGTCCCCAGGGGCTAGAGCAGACCGTGGCCATCTCTTGCTAGGGAGTGGCATTCACCGAGTTTCTAGGGATTGAGCACTGAACAAACCCCAGGGCTGACTGTCTACACCTGGAAGTTCAATACCACTAGACTGTCATATCAAAACTAAAGCAAGTCAAATTGAGGTTAAGGTCAATCAGCAGAAATGACCAGCATCAGAATTCCCAGCCGTGCCCCAGAGAATGAAAGAGGAACCCCTGAGAGGCCAGCAGATTTGGAGGATGTTGACCCTCTACGAAGCCCCAAGCAGAAGACAGCTTCCCCAGGAAGGGGAGAGGGGATAAATCCAGGCTGTCAGTCACAGCCAGCATGGAGCTCAGAGATGAGACCTGTCTCAAGGGGCTGTGCAGGATGCACAGGGAGTTGTGGGCAGATATAAAGGGGGATGCAGAGCAGAAGCTCCAACCAGGACCAGCCAAGACAAAGGTGCAATGGACAGTCCACTCCTAAAAAATGTGACTGACAAGACGGAGGTCAGAAAGTCAGCCCTGGCCAGCCAGCTGGGGAATAGTCAGGGCTCCTTGCCAGGAGCTGGAGATCCAGCATCTGAGACCCAGACAGAAGGAACTGCACACAGCACTCTGTGGGAGTGTGTTGGAGAAGCTCTCATCTGGTCCTGGTGCCAAATTAGGAAGATGGACTCTCCTCCAGATGTCCCAACACTCAGGCAATATGGCAACGGGAAATGTTCTTCTACCCAGGCAAGAACAATGGCTTATTGAGCGCCAGCATTGTGCTGGGCACCGAGAACAGAGTTTGGAATGAAATAGTCATTATCCCTGTCCTTGTGCAACTCTCAGTCTTTTAAGGAAGATGGACAATAAGCAAGTAAATAAATACATGTATAATTACAAAATGTGTTAAGTTCCAGGAGGGAGACAAATAGGGTTCACCGTAGAGAAGAACAGGTGAGGAAACCATGGGCACGGCCATCAGAGAAGGCTCTTGGAGGAGGTGAGGCTTAAGCTGAGACTGCAGAATGATGAGGACCTTCTCGTGGCTCTCCAGGGGACCTGGGGACTAGGACAGAGCTCATGCCTGCAGACAGGCAGACAGGTGTTTTCATTTCTGTTCAGTCTTGCTCCTGAGTTTCCCTGTTTATCCTACTTTTATTAAGAGTCCTCTCAGGCCTGGTTCAGCGGCTCAGGAGGATGAGACAGGAGGATAGTGAGTTCAAAGCCAGCCTCAGCCAAAAAAGCAGGGCTGTAAGCAACTCAGTGAGACCCTGTCTCTAAATAAAATACAAAATAGGGCTGGGAATGTGGCTCAGTGGCTAAGTTCCCTGAGGTCAATCCCAGGTACCACCCCGCAAAAGATTCATCGCAGGTCTGCTATTACAGTTTGATACATTTGCTTCATAGAGAAAGAACATGTTGATTCGGAAACTTATGATAAATACCTTGAGTCCCGACAGACTGAGTGAAGGGGAGATCCTGCTAACACTGGCTCTGTCAGTCACTTGTGACAATGACCAGCCAGGTCTGGAAAGACACAGTCCCTAGGAGTGGGCTGCGCACATCCAAGCCATGCCAGAGGTGTGCACAGCCGGCCGCAGGTATACAGGCCCAGCTTTCCTGCCACAAGGAGCCACTTCTTCTGCCCACATGGTTGGCTGAGTTCAGGCAGGAAGAGAAGGGTGAGTCTCAAGGTTCAGGTTTTGAAGGAGAAAACTTCTATTTCTAGAATTCTGTTTTTCGCCTGGATGCTAGTGGCAGAGACACACAAGGAAATGGGACAGTTCTGAGTGGGGCCATAAGGGACCCATCCCATAATATTTCTCTCATGGCCCATCCCCACAAAGACTCCACTGGCACCCTGTCTGACCTGGACTCCACCGTAACCTTGGCCACTGTCTAGTCTGTAGGCAGTTCAAGGCTCTGGACAGGGATGTGGTGTCCCACTGGAATTCTGGGCCGGTGGATTCACGTTCACATCTTGCCAGGAGTGTGTGACAGAGAGGGAACAGGAAAACTGCAAGCCATGCTTGCCACTCACCCTCTCTGTGATCCTGGGCAATTCTTTGCCTTTTCTGGCCTCAGTTTTCTCATCTATAAAACGAGAGTTCGAGCTCTGACGGAGGATTTATGATTCCACAAGGTCAAGAGGGTCAAGAGAGGCATCTGAAGAGGACAGAGTACAAAGACCAAGTAGCCTCTGAGGAGATGCGATGACTGAGATAGTTTAAAATAGATACCTGTGTGCACCTGTAGGTCTGAAGAGGGTACACATGCCCATCACCAAGTTCCAGAAGCTTGGGCCAGAAGGCCATCTGGATAGCCAGCTTCCAAGAAGGCCCACAATCATCCTTGCCCCTGGTGTCACACCCTCTTGTTTTCCTCTCCTGCATTGTGTCGGAGTTCTCGTGTGACTGATAAAATCTGGTGCGTATGATAGGCAGTGACTCCTAATGTTGGGTCATAAAAAATACACCTTCGCCTTGTTCTCTTGGATCACTCACTCATGGGAAGTCATGTCAGGAGGGCACTTGAGCCACTCTAGGGAGGGCCATATGCTGAGGACCTGTCATCTGCCAGCACCATCTTGCCAGCCATGTGAACCCACCATTTTGGTAGTGGACCCTCCATCCCCAACCCAAGTTTCCAAATGCCTGGACCCTGGGCTGATATCTTGAATACAACTCGTGCAAAACCCTGAACCATAATCATCCAACTACCTTGCATCTGAATTCCTGAATTACATAGAGAAACTGTGAGATGATCCTGTTGCTTTAAGTCACCAAGTTTTGGGATAATTTGTTACACAGCAGTAGATAACTGATATACCATCCCTTTAATTGCAAAGGAAATAACTCAAAGATGATGTTTCCCAAATTTTATTTGCTTGACCTCTGGTCACTGGAGATAATCATCAACCAAAAGAATTTAAGTATTCAGAGTAAATAAACCTGTTTAGCTGGGTGTAATCCCAGGGACTCAGGAGACTGAGGCAGGAGGATCACAAGTTTGAAACCAGTCTCAGCAATTTAGTGAGACCCTAAACAACTTAGCAAGACCGTGTCTCAAAAAGATCAAAAGAACTCAATAAAAAGGTTGAAGGTAGCTCAGTGGTAAAAAATGTCCCTGGGTCCAATCCCCAGTACAAAAAAAAAAAAAAAAAAAAAAAAAACTGTTTAATTTTGTTTAACCTGGAGTCTTCCAGACTCACAATGACTACATGCATTATTTTGTGCCTGACTGTTCTAGTAATTCATGGACCATGGACTATAGTTTTGGAACTACTCTTTTAGTTAAATAGAATTTTGTACTTGTACCATGGTACAGAAATCTTACATGCTTGCTCCTCCCAAGGTCTTTTTACGTTGAACCTTCATGAAAATTCACCCATCAAGTCATCCCTCCATTCAGTCAGCAATGCTCACGATACCCCTCTGCTGGAACCATACTGACACCAGGGGTACAAAAATGAATCACTGAGTCCACGTCCTCAAAGGCTCACCGTC
Source organism: Sciurus carolinensis (assembly GCF_902686445.1). NCBI lineage: Eukaryota > Metazoa > Chordata > Mammalia > Rodentia > Sciuridae > Sciurus > Sciurus carolinensis. The sequence continues at coordinate 182,105,624 of NC_062213.1, forward strand.
CATGGTATTTGACAGTGGTTTGACTGTGGGCTCAGACGTCATTGTGCAGGAGTCTGGAACCCAGCCCTAGCCCCTTACAAGGAGGGTGGCCTTGGTAAGTTTCTTCACCTCTCTGTGACTCCGCTCTTCATCTCTGAGTGGACACTAACAGTGTACCTATCCCACAGGAACCTTCTTAGGACTAAATGAAACAGCACGTGTAAAGCATTGAGCATGGGCCTGCCATATAGTAAGTGTCTGTGTGGCCGGCTTCCCATCTCTGTCACAAAATACCTGAGACAATCAGCTGATAAGGAGGAGAAGTTCATTTTGGCTCACAATTTTGGATGTTTAACTCAGTGGTCAGTCGACCCCCCATTGCTTTTGGTCCTGTGGGGAAATAGCACTGCATGGTTAGAGAAGCCACTCACTTCACCGTGGCTGGGGAAAAAAAAGAGAGAGAGAGAGAGGAAGGGGCTGGTGTCCCAATGTCACCTTTGAGGGCACACCCCCAGTGACCTAACTTCCCTCCAATAGTCCCAACTCTTAAGGTTCCACCACGTCTCTGTGGTGCCGCAGGCTGCTGACTGAGCCCCTGCACAGGGCCTTTGGGGGACATTTGAGGTCCAAACTACAGTAGCATCCAGTGAACTTTGTCACCATCACCCTTCAGACTCCAGCTCAGGTGCCGCCTCCTCCAGGACCTGCTCCTTGATCCCTGCGTCCCCAAGGGGACGAAGGTTCCCCTAGGTGTTCCTTCCTTGAGAACATTCTGACCTTGCCTCCATCTGAGCATTTTCTACCACATGACTGGGGACAGGGAGGGGTGACACAACCCAGGCAGAGCCCATCAGAGAAGGAAGCCAGGAAGTAGGTTTGGGGATTTCAAATCCAGTCCAGGCTGGATTCCTGGGTGCTGGGAAGCCAGGGAAGGTGTTGAGGAAGGGGGTGACCAGCTGGCTCTCCGTCCCCAGGCATGGCTCAGCCTGCTGTCTGAATGATGGCCCTCAAGGCTGGGCCTGCGTGCACCCAAGCAGCCTGCTGTGGTGAAGCCGGCATCCCGGGCTGAGCCCAGAACAGGGGACGTCATTGCTCCGCTTCACCCATCGCTGCTGCCACTTTTGTTCAGACACATCTGGCAAAATAACTCCCCAGGGCAGCCAGGGAGAAAGGTCTGGGCAGCAGTGGACCAAGGTCCTGCGGCTGGCCCCTAGGGTGGAGGAGCTGTAAGGAACCGCAGCCGCAGAGTCTCTCTGCTTACGGCAGCCACGTTGCATGCTCAGGGGGCTGTCAGAGAACAGCTGGCGAACTGAATTTAGGATCTGCCTCCCCAGCCCTTGTCTCCGCTCACCCCTTCCCTTCTGTGTCTCAGTGGGGGATCACTCTGCCTCCTCCTTGAGACACAGCCCTGCAGGAGCCTCAGAGATGGCTCTCCAGAGGCTGTCCCCCACCAGGAAGCCTGGCCAACTCAGGCTCCCTGACCTCCCAGCCTCGTCTATTTGAGCAGGACAAGGGGTGCCAGCTGGCAACTGCAGAGGAGGCCCGCTAGACCCCGTGTCCCCACCTCTGCTCACAGTCCCTCTCACACACAATTCTGGAGGCGGAATTCTAGCCCGTCTCTGTTTCTTCTTAAATCTGTGAAATCAGGAGCCAGAGGGCAAACCGGGGCTCGGGGTCTCCAATTATCTCTCTCCCCCTGCCTCTCGGGGAGCCTCACACGCCCACACAGCTCTGAGCAGTCAACAGCCTCTCCGAACTTGTTGAAATCTATTACCGACCTTTGGTCTCATCTACCACAAAGGAGCTTTCTGCAGCACGCAGGTGGATTAAACAGAAATGAATTGGCCGATGGAGGCTTTGCGACCCTCTGCGTTCTCTCCTTCTATCTCACTTTTATTTTTTTTCTAGAAAGCCAGCCGGGCAGAGCCAAGATAAGGAGATGTTGCCAGAATGAACGGAGGTCACAAACACCTGAATGAAATTCACTTTGTGCGTTTTGCAAAGTAGGACACTGGCAGTTCCTCCGCACGGGGCCTGTTACCGATAAATTCATTGCATCTGGCAAAAACGAAAATAAAACAAAATGAAAAGCCCATAAAGTTGAACCGTTAAATATTTAGGGCTCATGATGAACAGCATGTCATAATATTTGTTGAACTGCATTTGCTATTCAATGCATCTTTTCCACTTAAGGCCTCAGTTTTGGGAGGTAGATGGAGAAAACTAGAAGAATTAGGTTGCATCAAAAAAATGAAACGTGGGCTTTAATTTAACCTCAAAAGACAAATCTTGCTGTCTGCACACCCTGGGCTGCATGGCTGTTAGCACTCTCAAGCAGGGGTCTCCTCTGCCCCTGGAGCCTGTCTCTCAGTATTTCCATTTAGCTCTGTGTGTAATTAAGCACGGGCCCTTCCATGCTGGATTTAAATTATCAAATGTCAGAATGTGACACTTTATTTATATGTGTTTTCCTTGCTTAGCAATTCAGGCAGTACCTGGGGAGGGAGATGCGTCTGCTCAGCTGGAGGAAGGAGCTTCCTCCTGTAGCTCCATGATGTCTGGAATTTCACTCTTACGGTTCATTTCTCATTACCTCTTTTCATACAAATTCCCCAGGAGAACCCATGCTGACTTGGACTCAGTGCCTTACCTGGTCAGAGGGAAGGTTGGGATCTTTTCTTGAGATAAGGAGACATGGGAATGATTATAAGGACCTTAAGTCTAAGGCAGGGAGGCCCTGAATTTGGCCCCAGAAACAATAGTAGATTCCTTCCCAAGGGGCCAAGGAAATCAATCCTGTTAAAAAGAAGACAAGGTGGGTGGGAAGGAAAGAGGGCACACCTTGCCTCCCCAGTCACCTCGTCCCTGCCTCCACACTCACGTGCTCTGTGGTGCAACTAACCATCAGACAGAAAGTTTGCACCACCCAGAGAGCTGCCTCCTTCCTGTCAGAGGATCATGGGGTGGGCAGAGGGCAGAGGGCAGAGGGCAAAGGGCAGGGCCTTCCTGAGGGAGAGGCGGACTGCAGGCATGGTCCTGGGAATCACCTCTGCCTCAGGGATCACTGGAAAACGGTCTTGAGTCTCCCTAGCCAATGACTTTTGAAATCCTCATGCAGTGACCTTGGAAATCAGTGCATAATGATCCTGAGCTTGGAAATCAGCAAGTAGAGGTTTGGCCAATCAGTGAGTGAGGACTCTGGGGAAGGGTGCTCAGCAGGGGCTGGGGGCTGCAGGTCAGGCCCAGGTGAACAAGGGACCCAGGCCAGTGGGGAACAGGTAAATGGGTGGTGATCCAGGTTCCCTGCCCTTACCTGCTCAGGGCTGCCAGGACCCAGGTGTTCCAAGTAGCCTTTGGCTGCGCTGCCCAGGAGAAGTCCAGATCCCAGAGCTGAGCCCTCCCTTTCTGTTGCCAGTCTCTTGCACCCTGCTTGCCTCGTGACAATGACCACGCTGCCTACACCCTCCGCAGAGTCCCAGCAAGGCCAGGCTGGGGCCAAGTTCTAGATTTCAGCAGGCTTGTTTCTCTCCACGCAACATCTGGGGCTTACTGCCACCATCCGGACCTACTCCCCATCAAGACCTACTCTCGGTGGCTGCCAGTGCCATTATCGACCTCAGCCAGGCAGCCTGACCAGAATCTGGGTAGCTTGCAGAGGAGGGACTCAGGGGTAGGTGCTGGCCCCTGGTGGGGGTCAGGGCAGAAGGTACATCTGGGAGGGAAGAGCTCGGAGCTGCTGTGGGCTTGGCTGTGAAAAATGGGAGCACGGTAATGCCTATCATTTAGGGTGTCAGGGGAGTTGGGTTAAATAATGCCTATTAACCGCTTAGAGCCAGTGTCTGGCCCACGGTAAGTGCCTGATACATATTCCACGATGTGCCGATCCTGAGAGGGCGGGCTCGCACGTCCCTGCTGGCAGGTGGATCTGTCTGTGTGTGGATGCTCTGTGTGCCTCTGGGGCCGTGTGTGTTTGGGCAATAAGTCTGTGCGGATGTTTGTATCCGTGTGTTGGCCTGCTGCGCCCCTGTGAGTCGGTGTGTGCACGTGTGCTTGAGAGCCAGGCGCCTGCTAAATATTTGCTTTGCTGGGCCCTGGGGAGCACAGTTGGCAGAGCCGCCGGCGCTGCGTGCGGTGTTTTTGACAGCTCGAGCTCGGCCTCCGGAAGTGTGAACTTTCTCAGGGTAAACAGCTAATGATACTGCGGTGGCAGCGCTGACCCCTCGCGGGCCTCCTCACAGGCTGGGAGTCATTAGGAGGCTTTGGCTGGTGCCTGCCTCCTGCTCCCCCAGCCTGGCGCTTGGAGGCTGAAAGCATGTGTGATAGGCCAGCGGGGCTCAGCACCCAACCCAGAACCCCCTCCTCTCCCCTCCCCACAACCGGCAGACTAGCTGTGGAGGAGGAAAGCCACTTCCCTTAGCCAGTCCCTCCCTGCCCTTGGCCATCAGCACCCTGGAGAGCTCTGGAAGCATCCCGGGTGGCATGGGGGGTGCAGGGTGTGGAAGGTGTCAAATGGCACACGCCAGACTGGGGCTGTGGGACTCCGTCACTCCAGGTCTCTGGATCGAGGGGAACCCTGGCAGAGATGTGATTACCTGGCTAATTTATGCACAACCTCACTCTTGCCTGAATTGGGTCACAGCCTCTGGGAGCTCCCGAAACCCTGGCATGAAATCTATTCCGTTGATGAGAAAACTGGTCCTTGATCCTCTGCCCCTGAAGTACCCTCCCTGCTGTCTCTGAAGTGTCCCCAACCTGCACATGTCCAACACCCTCCTGGCCCTTGCACGACAGGACTTCACTTGTGTGTTCAGCTGTGTGTACACAAGTGTTCACCCCTGGGTGGGAACTCTGAGATGTGTGTCTGGGCCCAGGCTGGCTTGTGTGCAGATGTGTGTCTGTGTGGGTCAGCAGGTGTGTGTGTGTGTGTGTCCACACATGTGCGTTTTGGTTTCTCAAAAGCCATACAAGGGCAGGAGGTGTCTGGGTATACCCCAAGTGGGGTTCAGCTCCCCCTGGGCTGTCTGCTGAGAGTAAAGACAGGATAACCCCAAGCCTTATCCTAGAAGCTATCATGTGAGACAAGCCAAGAATTGAGAGAGAATGTGCAGGACTCTTTCATTGTCCTCCCAATTTACAGAAAAGGAAACTGAGTCCCCACCAAGAAGCTGCCTCGTGTAGAGTCTGCAAGGGCAGAGCTTGGGCCAGTCGCCATGATCCCACCTCCCACACCCTTGACAGTGGCCTGCTGGTTCTGCCTCGAGCCCCTTCCAAGCCTCCAGCAGAACAGATGCCAGATTCCAGATTCCAGATCTTTCCAGTCTGGTCTCCATCAGACTTGAGGAAGCCCCTTCGTTCTGCCTGCCCTGCCCTGCGCCAATCATTGGAAATTCCTTTAACAGCCGGATCAGGGCTCCCGCCCCCACCCCCACCCCCACCCCCTGCCGCTTTGCCGAGGAGAGCCAACCTTTCCAGACAGCCCCTGTCTGAGTCTCATTACGAAGACGCAGCCATATTCCATTAATTCCTCATTTGCTGTGGGCAAAGCGCTGATACGTACATTTTTACCTGGGGTGGTTTTAATCAGTTAATTTAACCAGAAACATTAATAATGTATTTCTTTGCCACTCGACTGCCCATCTGTTGAACAACTTACCTGTTGGAGAGCAATGTCACCTCCTGTGACTCAGAGCCCTCGGCTGCCCAGGAACAAGATGAGATGCTGCATATTTAATGGCTTTGCAGACCAAGGGTGAGGGCTGGGGGCGCCAGGGCTGCAGCTCGGCAGCGTGGCCTCCCTGTACCCCTTGCTCCCGGCAAGCACCACCTCCTGCCTTTGCCTTTGATCAGGGCTTTGTTGGTGGATTGTGGGTTGAGAGAGATGCTGGATGTCTGCTAGCAGCTTGGAGAGTGGAGGGGTCCGTGAGAGCAGGAGCTGCCTCAGTCGGATCTGAGCTCCCAGGGCCACAGAGCCCCTCCCTGGGCAAGCAGCCCTACTTCACCCACCTGCATGTGTTGGGAGCACTCAGACAAAGTCTAGGTGAAGTCCAAGCACAGGACATGGCGTAGAGTACATCCTGTCTAGGAAGGTTTCTTTCCTTGATAAATAAGCTCGTGGCCCCACATCATTGCGACAAATCCCAGCAAGACTGTAAGTCTAAATTACCTTGGGGAGCCTGGGTGATTTCAATACATGTGATCCCCAATGTGGGGCTGCAGAGCCAGTCCAAGCCCCTCGTGTGACCAGGCATTATTAGACCCTTAGCTGCTGGGTCATGGGGAGCTCAGAGAGGGGTGCTCCCGGGAGGACTTGAAGCAGCTTAGGCAGCAGTGAAAGATTCAGGATGCTGCTTGGCTGCAGGGTTGTGCGTGCCATCCAGGGGACAGAACCTGCACCCTGACCTCCCCTACATCTCAGCTTTCCTGGGGTCCACATTGTCCTTGGAAACCATGTAGCAGCTGCTCTCGGGAGACACCCTCTGTCCTGTCTTCCCAAAGTCTGGGGGTTACTGGAGCAGGCAAAGCCCCCGCACGCCCTCCCAATGGCACGTGAGGCCCAGATCACAGCGCACAAATGCTGGCTGCCTTCCAGGGAGCCCTTGCCACCTGCAGCCTGGTGCTGGGTCCTCCTGCACCTCCCCCTCCACAGGGCCCTGGTGAGCAGTATGAAAGAAAAACCAGTCCCTCTCAAAGGGCTCCCAGTGTCCCTGAGGTGATGGAGGAACTCCTCCTGGAGACACACTTGGGGCAGGCCAGGTCCGCAGTGGGAGCTCCCCCTCATGCCTGGGTCTGCTTTGGTTTCATAAAGTCTGCAACACCACCAACTGTAAGATGCATAATTTTATGTACTTCCCTAAGAAAGAAAAAAAAATGCACCAATTAAACTATGACACAGTGCTTTCTTATCTTCTATTGCAAGACCCATCTCGATTTCAGGGATGTTAAAATGTGTGAAAAAAAATGTGATTTGGAATCAATGCAATATGGTAATGAACATAACACTAGCTGCCGTTTATCAAGAGCTGTCTGTGCACCAGGCCCTCTGCTGAGAGCTGTTCATGCAGCATCTCATTTAATCTTCGTGGAAGCCTGTGAACTGAGATACTGTTCAGAGAGGTTAAGCAACGTTACAAGGTCACCCAGACGATCCTGATCATCCTGAAGCAGTTTTTTGCATGTGATAATGTACTATCAAGATCATCTCCCAAATCTGCAGTTAAGGACACTGAGGCACACAGAGCTTGTGTGTTTGAGGTCGAGGTCATGGGGCTTGTAAGTGGCAGTGAACCATCTGGCTGACCTTGCTGTTAGCAGGACAGGGCTGCTGTGCTTCAACCCCGCTCCACCTCACTCTGCTGTGCTCTGAACCACGAGGCATTTCCGCATCTTTTTGAGAGCAAGCGAGGTAGTCTCTGCGCCCCTATCCGCCCACAGGACTCATCCTCTCTGCCCTTCCAGTCCCCTGGTGGCTGCCCCCGCCACACCCCAATCCACCTTGGGACAGGCCTTTGCTTTCCCCACTGTCCGCCCAGCAGAGGGTGATCCCCACCTCTCTGGCCTCCTCCAGATTCCTAACAGCCGGGATTCGTGAGGGGAGCGGTGGGCAGGCAAGGACAAGGCAGACACCGAGAGCTGGAGCTGCCGCTGAAAACTCACAAATTGGTCCCAGAGAGAAATGGAGCCTCTTTTCTGCCCATCAGCTCACTTCCCCAACCATTACCAGGCAGGCAGTGCAGGGCCTCGGCTGGAGCAAAACCAGGCATGACTGTGCGGAATGGCATCTGGGCAGGGCAGCTCCCTTCCGGAGGGCCAGCCTGGCTCAGCGTCCTCAGAGAACAGGGCTGGGGCAGGGGAGGTGGAGTCCGGTGCTCCTCAAGGAACTTCAGATGGACCAGAGAGGCCAGGACCACCTGCTGTGGGGCAGTGCTGGACAGACAGACAGAGGGCTGTGGGCCCCAAATCTACCCCAATGACAGATGGTACCTTCTGGGATCAAACATGACAAAAGGTGGGTGGAGCCCAGAGCCTGCACTCGAGTAGTGGAGGGAGAGTCCACTCTCTGCCAGGCTCTGGGCCAAGGGACTTTGGTACATCATCCTCTCCCAAGCCCAGCAGGCAGGGGCATTTCCCATTTCACAGACGTAAAAACAGACATGCAGAGGGGGTGAGGGACAGCTGGTGAGAGGCTGAGTTGGGATGCGAACAGTCTGGTTGCAGGCCACGGCACGCTGGTCCTTCCAGTGAACGGAGGCACTAGGTGGTGCACCATGCAGGCCAGGATGAGCCCACAGAGCAGGGCACGTGGTCAGGACAGACCGGCTGCAAGGGTCAGTATGCGCAGCTCCTTCATCCGTGCTGGACTGGGGCTGGCCCAGGTCTTGCTCCAGGGAACAGGGAGTCGAGCAGCCTGCTGTCTTCCTCTCCTGTATCACGTGCCTCTCCTGAGGACCAGCCAATGCCCCTGCTGTGGGCGGGGCCGGGGAGGCCCTGGGCTCTGAGCCCCCTGCACACTCCCCAGTCCTCTGCTGTGGTACCTGTTTGGGGCACAGGCACTGCCAGGTTATGCAGCATCACCCTGTGTCCACTGGGGCAGGGCACTGCTGCAGAAAGGAGTCACAGTTCCAGGACCAGAGCAGAAGTGTGGCCTTGGAAGAAGACCAGGCAGGATGTGATGTCGCTGGGCATGACCACACCCGCTCCTGCTGCCAGCCCAGACCCCCAGGCTTCTGCAGGCTCCGCTCTGCTGCTCCCGCAGCCTTTAGGACCCGTCATCCCATCCACGTTCCTCATTCCTCAAGGCCCAGCCTGTCACCTCCTCGGAGGAACCTTCTAAGACTCTTCCTGCTACTTTCTTTCCCCAGAATACTGCATTTATCACTGCAGAGCATGGTTAGCCTTTAGACTATTAATGATGACTTTATTTGACTCTTTTCCCTTCAGGCTGTGACAGCGGATGTGTCTCCCCCTCCCCTGCAGTGAGAAGGGGCCAGTGCATGTCTGCCGTGTCCAGCCTCCTTGGCCACTTGCTGTCAGCTCACCCTGCCTCACCCCTCCTGGCTTTTGTCACAGAGAGGTGCCCTTAAAGGCAGGGGCTCGCTTGTCTAGCTCAATGCTATGTACCCTGTGCCCCGAAGCCAGCCTGTTGTAGCGGTTCAGTGACTATTTGTTGAATTATGAATGACTTAGAGAAGAGCCAGTCAGAGTTGTGTCCCATGGGACCCAGGATGTGGATTTTATTCCCCCTAGTTTCATTCGAGGATGAGCCGCCCCTCCCATAAAGGCCATAGAGTCTGGTTGGGGGACAGACTTGGAAATAGCGATGGGGCAAATGCTAAACCAGGGATGGAAGCAGTCGGTATGGTCTGGGGAGCACGACACACCTGGACAAACCTGGCTCCTGGTCAGAGCCAGAGAAGTCGCCATTCTGAACCTCAAGTTCTTCACCCACAGTAGAGTGAGAACCCAATGCTCAGGATGCCGTCGAACTCAAACGAGATGAGGCACAAGACCTGACCTGTGAGGGCTCAGATACCGTGTCACTTAGCAAACATAAAGTCAAGCAGAGTCGCCAGGAAGTGGCCGTCCTTGGCCTGGTTGAGTCCGATAGGGCTGAACCACGGCACGTGGAGAGGTGGAGTGGGAAATGAGGCAGGAAAGTGGGTGGCAGCTGGGTTTATGAATAAAGAAAACTGGGGCTCTGGTCCTCTAGGAGAAGAGGAGAGAGAGGATGAGGGGGCAGGGGCCATGGTGCAGGACCGGAGCTGGAGGATCGGGGCGGGAAGGAAGGTCACGGTGAGGGGAGGCAGCCATGAGGGAGATGGAGGTCAGCATGACAGCTTGGTTTCCTGCAGAAGAACATGGGTGTCCTCTCCTGGGATGGGAAGCCCAGGAGAAGAGCAGGTTTAGGAGAAAGTGCTGTATTTCATATCAGAAATGTTGGGTTGGGGACATTGTGGAGGACTTGAAGACAGATCGCATGACAAAGCGCCTTACCCAGATAGAACCTGCTTCCCAGCCACAGCCCGGAGGCTGTCTGCGTCTCATCAAAGGCCACCTCCTCTTGGGAGAAGGCATGGAACCCTGCTGTCCTGAACAAGATGACAGGCAGCCACCCAGACATGGACAGCTCCATTCTCCAGGGGACATTTAATTGGTCTGTCCTTTAGGAAAAAAAAAAAAAAAAAAAGATTTTGCCTGTTCTAATCTCCTGGCCGAATTCCCTCTACTTGGAAATGGGTTTTTCTGTCATTAAGTTTAACCCATTTAAGGCAATTGAAGAACGAGTTGGAAATGCTGGAATCCATACTGTAGAATGAAAACCACATACTATGTGCTAAACAGTTAAACAAAAAACCTGCAGCATTCGGCATCATTGATGAATAACCAGATTTAAGGAATACGTGGTCTCCGGTGCTAACAACTGGGTGAGATCCTTTCCCAGATAAGGTTTAGCAAGAGACTCTGTCTTGGTTTTGGTGTGGATGGGCTATTCCTTCACTGGTCTGACATTTACAACCTTAAGCTCCCAAGTCAAACCAGAGCCTGACTCCTTCAGGAACTGTGGGATTTGAGACAAATCACCAACTTCTCTGAACTTCATTTTCCTCTTCAGAAAAAGAAGACTCGCAGTAGAATCCACTTCATAGGGTGCGGGGAGGATTAAATGAGATAATGAGCAGAAGGGCTTGCACAGAAGCTCGATAGGTGTTAGGACTATTTTTATGGCCCCAGAATTGCGTCTTTTCTCCCTGCTAGCCTACACCAGGTGGTTATGCAAAAAAATTCTGTCTCTGCATTCGTTCAAAGTGCAGTGTTTAGCAGATGCTAAACACACACATTTTTAAAACTGGAACTACTTCTTTGCTCTGTTGCTGCTGACCATATAGGCAAATGTTGAGATTGCAACTTTGCATCAATTCTGCAAATGCACACCTGCCTTCCTGTCCTCCCTGTTCTAAACTGCCTTGGGCTTTCCAAGTGGCTATGACTAGAGGGCATTTATGAGTCCTCCTAGCTGTTGGCAAGGAGAGTTCCGCTTTCTATCTGGACTTCTATGAGGAATCTCTCCTGGTCACCACCACCCCCCACCACTTCAAAGTCCTGAGTCCCATTCTTACTTTATGTGTTGTCCCTCCTACCACCCTGAGGCAGCAGGTCTAGTTAAAAGCAGCTATCCGCATATTCCCTCCCTGGAGTGTTGTTGTTTAGCCATTTCATGCTTGCTTATACATATTCATTATTTCATGCATATTCATTTGTATTTATGAAATGTTTACATAACGCCTCTCATGTGCCAGGCACTGTGCTATATACAGACCATATCCATAGACCCAGGGAGCTCCTATGGCAGTGATTAGGATGGGGACGGAGGTGAACTGCAAACTTGATAACAAATATTTATTTAAGATTATTCCAAACTGCATTAAGAACTTTGGGGGAAGAAGTCAGTTTCAGGGGCTGCAGGCTCCCCACTGTTTATCTGCTGTGTTCCCAGTGCCTGACGCAAGGTAGGTGCTCCTGAATGTTTGCATGAATGAGTGCAGGAAGGGCTGAGTGGCTGAAGGTCTGTCACCGCTGTGGGGGGAGGACAAGGTCGCTGAAATCCCTTTGAACAGCCAGGAGCATGTGAAGATTCTGCAGCCTCATTTGCTAATGATTATAATTAAATCAGAATCTCTTATTTCAAGCAGAGGCCCTGGGGAGAAAGGCCCAAAGCATGGGGCTGATCAGTTGGCTCCCCGTGCTTCCCCCTTGCTGTGCCTCCACCCAGGTGAGCGTGTGCCCACACCTGGCCAGGTGTGCACTCACACCCCTAAGGCTGTGTTAAAGCAACGGTCACTGATGCTCTAGAACTCAGCCCAGTAGAAAACAAAACCTGTCACCCAGGACCCCTGGGGTTTAAGTAGACCTGATACCTTGCCAAAAATCCCTTCTTCATTCTTTCTTGTGCATCTCTAGTGCCCAGGGCTGGGCACCAGGTATGTGGGGCAGACTAAGATGTGGAAGATCTAGCCTAAAATAGCTCACGCCTTAGAAGGAGGGAAAAAACCTTTGCCCAAATCACTGGAACACAGCAATTCCCAAAGCGTATTTCCGGTGAGATGCTCTGCCAAGAAGGGTTTCCACGGTTGTCAAATGAGTTTGGGAAATGTTGCATCCCCTGTCTCAGAGCTTCAGTGCCCATGAGCGAAGCAAAATACCCAGAGAGTCCTGCAGATGAGAAATCTGCTTAACCTTGTTCAACTTCGAGTTTTCCAAACTTGGAGAAGATGTTCACCTCCCTGCACCCGACTGCAGGTCCCTGGGTTTGCTGAAGTAGCAGTGCCACAGTGCTGCCCCCAGCCAGGCAGAGGTGCCCGCTGACCCTTCTACCCGAGGGGCACAGAACGTGGAGTCAGAGCCTGTGACAGATGAGAAGAGAAAGCAGGACACATCTGTCCCCCCCATGCAGGAGAGAAAGAGGATGTCACCCCTGGAGCAATAGGCTGAGGATCCCTTATTCAAGGTGCTTGAGATCCTAAGTGTTCCCGGTTTCAGAGATTTTCTGACTTTGAAGTATTTGCATAGACTTTACCAGCTGAGCATCCCGAATCTGAAAATCCAAAATCCGATATGCTTCAGAGTCTGAAACTTTTTGAGCATCATATCAGCACTCAGAAAGTTTCAGAATTTGGGTTTTTGGATTAGGGATGCTCAATCTCTATGACAAGAGGAAGACCTCAAGTTCTCAGCCCTGCCTGGGCACCATCAGGCCTCACTGTGGGGCCTCCCAGGTAAGCAGGGAGCTGTGGTTAGGGACCAAAGGGATGCCAGGGTCAAAGCTGGGCTGTAGCTCTGTGAGTCCAGGTGGCCAGTACAAAATCAGGAGCAGAGATCCCAGCAGAAGTCAAACTGTGTGGCCGGGAGCAGCTTTGGCAGAACCATTTGTGTTGGCTTTTACGGGAGCTGGAGGTGGAGGGAGAAGATAGGGCCCGAGGGGGCAGGGGTGGGGGGTGGGTGCACTGAGGATGGACAGCTTTGTGGACTCTGGCCAGTGGTGAACCGATTTCAGCATGGTAAAGCCCTGCCTTTAGAACCCCTGTCTGGGAGAGGTTCCCAGGGGAGCCCCTCCTGGGATGGCTCCTCCCAGGCTGTCGTGGGCTGGGCTGGGGTGGGGGAGACATGGATGGTTGTTGCCACAGAATAAAAACAACATGTGTTTCCGCTCCCCCAGGCCCCTTTCTGTCGCTCCAGCAGCATTGTCAGAAAAGGAACAAAACAAAACAGAGAGTGGAAGTTGATTCTATAATTAGTGCGGTTTCTTCACTCTTCATTCAGGATCTCCAGAGATCAATTAGCTTGCTTTTAAGCTAAAAGGCATCTGAATAAGTATTTAACCTGCATAGCAATTGATATTTAAAACAGACTAGGACGGGAGTAATAACGCAGAATAGCCTGCTCTCCTCCGCTGATTTCCTGAACTCTGCTCCCCCATCCTCGCCCCTGCCCACTCCCATTTCCAGGGTGGTCTTAAATGGGGTGTCCTGGAGGCCTCAGGGCAGGTCTGTGGGAGAACAGGCTGAAACAGAGGGGCCACTGGAGGCAGGGCTGCCTTCCTGGTGCTGTCCCCACTGTCCAGCAGGTGTCTCAGGTTGGAGTGGAGGTGAGAGTCAGTTACAGCTGGTTGCAGGACTCGCCCCCAACCAGGGACAGCCAGGTCCTCTCTACAGCCACCTACGGGCACGGGGCAGGGTGTCTCTAGTAACGACTGATCGGGGCTGGGCCGGGTGGGGCGGGCTTGAGGACTACAGAAGCCGAGCATCCTCCTGGCTGGGCGTCTTCACCGTGGTGGTCTGAGGGTGTATGTGTGTCGTCTGGTTTGTCCTGTAACTATCAGAGCGTCCATCTGGGCTTAGCTTCTTAAAACAGCACATGTATGCATTTTATAGATGCGTTTATTTAACAAAAAACATCTTGACATCTTCTCTGCACGAGATAGTGTGTCAGGCCCTGGAGTAAAAGAAGATGCCAGAATGGCAAAGGTGTGTCCCCACGCTTCAGATGGCCACAGTCTCCTGGGGAAGAGAGTGGGGCCCGTGACTGACCACAACGCAATGTAGCACCAAAGTACAGAGGAGGCCGCACGTGGAGCCCTGGAAAGGTGTCTTGGTAGGGGACCCCTGGCACAGATAAGGTGACGAGGACTAGATCTAGGAAGTGATCCCAGGGACCAGCACCCTGAGGGGCAGGGAAGTGAGAGCAGCCAGGGAGTGTGTGCAGGTGGGTTGCAGGTGGACTTGCCCCTAGAGAAGCTGGGGAGCAGGTGCCTCCCAGCGGCGCCTCTGCAGGGGGAGGAGTGGCGATCGTCCACTGGCCCCGTGCCCGCTGGTTGCAGCTGCTGCTGGGCTGGTCCCTTGCCGGCACTTGTGGTGTGTCCTGCACACAGGCCAGGTCAGAGAGAGAGAAAACTGAGGGACGGCTGCAGGTGGCCTTGAGGGTGGGATGAGGGGATCAGGACGGCATCCGCTGCGCAGGCTTAGAAGAGAAACGTGGGAGCCAGAGTTGTCAGGATGGCACCGAAAGCAGGAGAGGTGGCCAGGCAGAGCGAGGCTGTGAGCAGAGGGCACAGGAAGGGAGCCGAGAGGCAGCGGGAGGACGTCCTGCAGGAAGGGGCACGGCCTGCCGCAGGCGGGCTGTGGGACTGCTCAGCCATCAGTCACTGAGGCGGGGCAGCCCTGCTGGTGAGTTGGGAGGCCAGGAGGCCGCAAGACCGCGTGAAGGTTCTAGGTCTCCCGTCCTCCAGCCCCTCCGGCAAGGGCATCCCCCACTCGCCAGGCCCCTCTGCCGCCCTGCTCCTGCTCCTCCCGCCCGATGACAGCCCATCCCTCATCAGGGTCTCTGGGCAGCACGAGAGCCTCCAGCCATCTCTCGACATGGTCGATTCTGCAATATTTGACTTGCATGTCCCTGAGTTGTACAGACAAAGCTCCACATATCACCAGATCAATTAAAACAACTGCCACCAGGCCCCGAGACTTAATCAGGAGCTCCCCTGGGTCCCTGGGAAAGTACGTGTCCACTCCTGGAACTGCCTTTTCCCTGGATACCTATGTCTCCACTGAAGCCTCCCCAGCCTCCCTGCCACCCCATTATAACTTCGGACTCCGTCGAGGGCTTCCAGCGTATATTAGATGATTTATGCCATTAAGGCCCCACAGGCTCCCTATGCTGCAGACACTATTAATATCCCCATTTCAGCTGAGGAGACAGAGGCCTGGAGCTGTGAGAGGACCTGCCCAAGGTCATGCAGCTGGAAAGCAGTGGAGTCATGCAAGTCCAGGCTGCCTGGCTGCTGAGTCCCCGGGCTTCACTTGACCATGTCCTCGTTCAATGCATCGCCCCCTCTCTCACACCTCCACTCCGTCTCTACATCACCGGACAGTTCTAGAAAGGCAAAGCTGCAGCTGCCCTCCTGCCCAGCCCCTCCCTCCTTCTCCCCTCCAACCTCTCCACACCGTCATCATAAATCCATGAGTGAACAAAGAAGGGACACATTTCCTCTGTGTCCTCACTTCCTTGCCCAGAACATCAGAAAGCCCATCCCTGGGCCTCTTTTGCCTCTCTCAACCGTACACAGATGCCCCTCCACCTGCAATGGGGCTCTGTCCTGATAAGCTCATCCTTAGGTTGAAAACAGGGACAACACAGGGCGCCAGAGTGTCTGTTGTCACCCCTCCTGGCTGGGGGCTGCCACTTGCTGCTGCCGCTGCTGCCACCAGCATCATGAGGGAACCTTGTACTGTGTGACCCTAGCCCAGAGAAAGGTCAAAACTCCAAGACGGTTTCTCCTGAATATGTATTGCTTTGCACCATCATAGACATGAAAAATCCTTCAGGCACATCATCGCAAGCCGGGGACTACTAGTGCAATGCCCAGCAGAGAAGGCCAGCCACCTCCTCCCCCAACTTCTGGTGAGACACAGGCACAGAGATGCCCAGGGAGCAAGTTTGGAGACACCACCAAGCCCTGAGGACTGGCTGAGGTGTTAAGAGTAGCCTGCTCAGCACTCAGAGCCTCAGGGGTCCCCGGGAAGGACAAGAGACAACTGAACAGAACACACAGAGAGGCAACCAGGAAGAGGTGTTAGCAACAGTCTCACTGATCAGGGTCTCAATTAATCCCTGTGACACTTTGGAAACTTCAGAAAAGAACAAAGCCTTCTAGAAAGGAAGAGCAGCCTCAGGCCCGAGGACAGGTGCAGCCTGGGCCTGGTACTGGGATCGGAAGTGCCCCTCCTGGGGCCCTGCTGTCTGGCAGGCAGTGGCTGATCACTGGGAACTCTGCTTGAGTTTCCCAAACTCATCTTGCTCAGGGCCCTGCAGGCTGGGCTGCTTTTGCAAGGTCAAATTCAAGGGCACAAAACTGTTGAAGAGAAGGGAAACCCAGCAGACCCCAGGCAGTCCCTGGACATTGGGAGGTCTGCAGCTTCAGCAGGAGGCTGAGCCTCCCTCTGCCCTGGGGACTCTGGGAGATCCTCTTGCCCACAGTGAGGCCAGGGTGAGGGTGCCTCTGGGATCCCTTCCCTTGATGATGAGACCTGGCAGGGCCAGTGACAATCCTTCCTCCCAGCACTCGAGGTCACATTCAGCTTGACACAGGCCGCCGTAGCATCCTCACTTGGGTGACAGAAGGAGTCCACCATATGGCACATTTCTAGAGGTATAAAAAGCAATCTTTAAAATCCAGCATTTGCTTAGGGTGTTCAGAATGTTTCTTAAAACCTGTGCTAACATACTGCAGTAGAAGGAGCCAGAAAGAGGAGGGTTCCAGCGAACGCGGCTACTTCTCTCCCTCCTTCCCCCATCCTGCCCTGGTGGTGGGGGTAGATTTGAGCAGTAGTTTTCAGGTCCTGCTTGGTGGAGGGCTGGGGGTTTCAGAGCCTCCTCAGAAGCTGCGACATCCAGTCTTCCGGAGCCCAGATGATGGAAATGGGTTTGGGCAGTAGTGTGCTGATAAACCCTGTCCAGAAAAAAAAGCCCTGATCAGTAGCATCTGCTTATTTCCATGGTGTAAATTCTCTTGCCATGGCTGATTTCAAGCTGCCAGCAGTTGAAGCACTGGCTTTCCAAGTGCCTGGAAATTTAACTCTTGGCTCTCGCTGGCGGGTGTGAGTCAGCTCCGGCACACGGCTGCTTTGGGCTGCAGAAGGGAATTTTAGAAAGATCCTTAACCTTCCTAGGCCTTGGTGTTCTTTGTAAAGTGGGGCAATGGTGCTTTCTGTCTAATGGGGGCATGGAGGGCCTGTAAATATGGAAGGAAGTGGGTGGAAGAACGCAGCAGCATCGCTGGCACATAATCAGCTGGGATTATCATCCTCGTGTGTTTTATCCATTAGGGTTCCATGCAAGGGTTGACTTGTAGAAAATGTTCCAGGAGCACCCTGCTCCACCCCTGCTTACGTCTTCTGGGACCTGTCTCTCTCTCTCTCTCTCTCTCCTCTCTCTCTCTCCTCTCTCTCTCCTCTCTCTCTCTCTCTCTCTCTCCCCACACACACGTGCACACACACCCTATCCCATTTCCTTAGCGGCCCTGGTGTCGCTGCTCCATTTTATTAAAGCAGAAAGCAGTGACAATTATTTTCATAATGAACTGGCTCTTCAAATTAATGCCAATTACACTATGCAATCATGATTAAGATTATGCATTAATCAACGGTGCCAACCTACTTATTAGCCTCTTTAAATACAGATCATGAGGAATGTATGGGAAAGGAGAGAATGGAGAGGAGCCAGTTGCAGGGGGAGTTGCCTCCAGGCAGGGCGGGAGCTCTCTCCAGAAGCCTAGACCCAAAGCAGCCTGTCTTCTGAGGGGCACAGCTTGGATTGGAACCAGGTCCAGCAGACACCTGGGCTTCCAAAGCTGTGGGCTCTCCAGAAGCTGCCTGCTCAGGAGGGAGAAGGGGCAAGGACTCAGAGGGGAGAGAATAATGGGAGACCCTCGATGATTCAGCAGGTGATGAGGTTCAGTGTCCCCGTCCCCTCCCCCAACAACACTGAAAGGCGGTACAGTTCATGCCCTTCTCCAGGTACTGTTAACCCTGTCTAAGGTCAGGTCTCCTGAACCCAGAGCCCGAGGCAGAGATTGAGGAACATGGGGTTTATAAGGAATGCTTTTCAGGAATGTGTCATAGGGGACTGAGCAAAGCAGGGCACAGGGCTGAGCAAAGATGTGGCCCAAGGTCAGGGCTGGCTTTTTGCCTGATAAATAGTGGGAGGGAGGCATTAGGAGGGGCTCTGGAGCATTCTTCACACCACAGTGCTACCTGAACCTGAGCAAGGGAACCACCTTTTCAGACCTAGCTATTAGGCATTGCCTGCAGGCTGCCCCCAGGGCCCAGGTAAGGGACCTGACCTCCTGGGACTCCCATCCAGAGCTGAGAACAGCTCTCTAGAGGAAATGGCAGCCTGTGAGCAGAACCAAGATTCAACCACAGGCCTGATTGGGTGCCCAGAGACATGCAAACTTTTGGGGTCACCTTGTCCTAATGTGTTCAAATAGAATGAGTCCCATCCTCGCACTGAGTCTGGGGGGCATCCTCTCCGCTGCAATATCTCTAGAATGCTCCAAGGCTTCCCCCTTCTCCCGATCACCTCTTGCTCCAGCCTCCTTCTCCGGTGAGCTCTCCACCTCCTCTCTCTCCCCACCTCCTCCACCTCTCTTCCTCCTTCAACCATAATTCCACGTGCTGAATGCTGTCGCCTTCTTTCAGTTTCCCCCAAAAGAGCAGAGGCTGGTGTCGGCTTCTTGTGACGGACCTTTCTAATGATGAGGGGCTCCTGGAAGCAGGGCCAGTGCAGCACCTGAAAGCTCACGTTAAAACCTAAGCATGGACATCTGCGATTAAAGCTCCTTGGCTGCTTCCTGCCTTGGGAAATTCCTCCCTCACCCACCTGCAGGCCTGGATCATGTTCTCCTTTCTCCCTTTTGGGCCCACTTTGTGTCCCTTCCTTTCTCTCAGACTTTTCCTCTCTCTTTCTCTCTCTTTCACATCCTCTCTTTTCAAACACTCACATCCCATCTTCCTTTCTTTTGCACAGCAGTTTAGTTCTGTCGTCTCATCTTCTCTGTCCAGGCCACAAGGGGCTTTTCTTAAGGAAAGAAGCCCTCATCTCCAAGATAAAGGCCATCCTTCCCCCAGAACAGGGTCTAAACCACAGCCCAACAGCAGAATCCAGCCTACCACCTGTTATTATAAATAAAGTTTTATTGGGACACAACAGCACCCATTGGTTTACATGATGTCCGTGGCTGACTTCCTGCAACTGTGGTAGAGCTGAGTCATTGTGAAGAAGACCAGCTGGCCCACTAAGCCTCTGGTCCTTTACAGAATAAGTCCACCAGCCCCTCCCGAGGATGCAGAAACTCAGATTCATCCTTCTCTAAGCAGCATTGCCTCTCCCCTCTGCTAGCTGCCAGGTATCAAGTCTGTGCCTATTATGCAGTTTGCTACAAGGTTTTAGCTCTTCCTCACCTTGCTTGGCCTTTTGAAGAGCATCCCATTTTGCAGATGGGTAAAGTGAGTCTCAGAGAGATTGAGGCGCTGCCTCCAGTGGATCAAGTAGCATTTGAACTGAGACTTGACAGATACACAAGCCAGAATCGTGAGCCCTTTCCACTATTGTACCTCAGAGTGGAGCACCCTTGGGCATGTTGACTGCTCAGTGGTGAAGTGTGGCTCCCCATGAGACAGTGCTATGGAGAGCAGGGGCCTGTGCTGACCGAGGCCCAGTGGTAGGTTGACATGGGGCAGAGTTTGCTGGGGTTTGACGGAGCTGGACTGTGTAGACCAGACTGAGCCTGCGTGAAGCCTTGGGAGATGGCTCTGCCCATCACCTTGACTCTCACTGGGATGGGCTGGGGGTTTTCTTCACCAGATCTCTCCTTGGTCTCTGTTAGTTTTTGAAAGTAACAATATATACGTGTTGTAAGTAGTTTGGAAAATTAAAGGAAATACAAAGAGCAAGATAAAAATAACCCATCCATCCCTTCTACCCAGAGACACTGGTTTTATTTGGTATAAATTCTTCCATCTCTTTTTTTTTTTTGTACCAGGGATTGAACCCAGAGGCACCTAACCACTGAGCTGCATTCCCAGCCCATTTTTTATTTTTTATTTTGAAACAGGGTCTCTCTAAGTTGCTTAGGACCTCACCAAATTGCTGAAGATGCCTTAGAACTTGCAATCCTTAGCTGGGTGCAGTGGCGCACACCTGTAATCCCAGCCGCTTGGGAGGCCGAGGCAGGGGATTGTGAGTTCAAAGCCAGCCTCAGCAACGTAGGCCCTAAGTAACTCAGCAAGACCCTGTCTCTAAATAAAAAATAAAAAAGGACTAGGGATGTGGCTCAGTGGTTAAGCACCTCTGAGTTCAATCCCTGGTACCAAAAAAAAAAAGAAAGAAAGAAAGAAAATGAACTTGCGATGTTCCTACCTCAGCTTCCCCAGCTGCTGTAGTCTTTTCTTCCTGTAAACATAAATATATGCTTTTTGTTTGGTAAATAGGGATGATATTAGAATATTATTTTGCAGCTTTTGCAGGGAAGGGAGCATGAACATTTTCTATGTCGTTAAGTATTCTTTAAGAACATTTTTTAAAAGCTTTTTTTTCTTCACAACCAAAGCTCACTCCTAACACACAGGACTTAGAAAACAAAACAAACCAAAAGCTCACCATCCATTATATTTTTACTTTCTAGAAAGCACCTCTGTTAACATTTTGGTGTATGTCCTTTTGGTGTGTCCTTTTCGATTTTAATTGAAATTGCATTAAATTTATAAATTAATTTGAGGAGAACTGACATCTTTACAATACTGAGCCGCCCCTTCCAGGAGTAAGTTATGTGTCTCCATTTATTCAAGCCTCCTTTTATGTCCCCCTGTAAAGTTTTGCACTTTGTTTGATGGAGGAATTGCACATTTATTGTAAAGCATTTTATTTTTTTGTTGTTGCTTTTGTGAGTAGGGTCTCTTTTAGCTCTTGTAATTCCTCACTGTTTATTGCTGAGGTACAGGAAGGCTATATGTTTTTCTTATTTGTGTGCTGGTCCTTCTTTGAGCTCTCTGCCTCCTTTCTACTGTTTTCATCTGACTCTTTGGCAACTGGTCAGGGAACCATGATGAGCATCGTCAAGTAATTAATTGCGTCTCTTTTCTGATTGCAAGACCATGACCTTAAAGGATGTTTTATTGCCGAGAATGTCTGTCATGCACAATAGGAGAGTATAATGAATCCCAATGTTGCCACCCTCCTGCCCCCACGACCTGCCGGCCGCCAGTGACTTCCACCCGATCCACATTCCTTCACTCCAACTTCCCCAGGTACCTATTAGGTCATCTCCTATTCTGATTGTTAATGTCTGCCACTTGTTTGGCCATGTGGGTGGGTTTCAACCTATCAACTAATCTCTTGCTTTGGGACATTAAGTTGTTTCTGGTTGGTTTTTTTTTCCAATATTATATTAAAAATATCCTTACAGGCAAGTGTGTTAAGGAATGGAATTACTGGGTCGTCTGGTATTTTGATCATTTATTTCCCATTAAACACACGCACACAATCGCATGAGGGCTTTTCTGATTAGAAATGTAGCCCATGTTCGCTGCAGAACTTTTTGGAAATTCGAAGAAGGAAATGAGCTACCCACCACCTAGCACTCAGGGAAAACCACTCCCGATGCCCCCGTGTGCAATCTTCTCCCCGGGGTTGTGCGGGCATGCCCCAGGTTCATGCACACCCACAGGGACTCACCCTCGTACGGTTGCCTGTTACAACCTACAACCTGCTGGAGTCCTCCAGGAAGGGACGGGTTTATTTGTTTGCTTTTTAAACATTGCCCCTCTTTCCCCTGCTGTTCTCTTGTAATGATTGTTTTCGGAGCCGTTTTAGGCTCACAGCGACATGGAGCAGCAGGGACACAGATTTCCCACATAACCCCCCACCCTGACACCTGCACGACCTCCCCACCTTCTGCACAGACCCCCACAGAGTGCTGCGTTACCCTCACACTGACACACCTCCCAGTCCGCCATTCACATGAGGCTTCTCTCTTGGCGCCGAACCTTCTGTAGGTTTCCACACGTGTGATGACATGCACCTGCCATTACCGGGTCCTACAGAAGAGGTCTTCTGCCCTCAAGTTCCTCTGCCCTCCACCCGTTCGCCCATCCCTCCCCCCGCCCCTGGAGACCACTGATTACTCTATGGCCTCCGTGCTGTTTTCCGGCCCAGGGCTTCGTGGAGCTGGACTGCAGCGTGCGTAGCCCTTTAGGATGGGCTTCTTCCACACAGTGATCGCACCGACGTTTCTGTGTCTTTCCGTGACTTGATGGCTCGTTTTTCTATGTGTGGAATATGTCATCGTGTGGCTGCCCCGGCTTGTTGGTCCATTCGCCTACAAGTTGGGGCAATTATGAATAAAGCTGCTATAAACACCTGGGTGCAGGTTCTTATGTGGACCTGTTCCAGCTCCTTTGGGTAAACTCCAAGGAGCTCGGCTGTTGGGGTGCATGGTAAGTGTGTGTTTCTCTTTCTAAGAAATGGAAACACTGCCAGGGCAGCCCGCTGGTGTTTGAGCCCAGGAGCCCTGCGTGCAAGTTCCGGGAGCTCTGCATCCTCGCCAGTGGCTGCTCTTGGCAGTGGGCTGGCTTGGGGCCATTCTAATAGGTGTGTCGAGGGAGCTCATCCCCTACAACTCCAGGATGTGGAGGATCTTTTCTAGGTTTCTTTGTCATCTTTGAGAGACCTCTGTTAAGGTCTCTGGCCTGTCTTCCAGTCCAGTTCTTTCTTTTTTTGTTGTTGAGTTCTTTGTATATTTTGGATAAGAGTTATTTAGCAGGTAAGTCCTAGTCTAGGGTCTGTCCCTTTCATTCTCTTAAGGGTCTTTTGCAGAGAAGAACATTTGAATGTGGATGAATTGCAGCTATTCAGTTCTTTCTTTCATGAATTGTGCCTTTGATACTGTATCTCAAATGTCATTGCCCCACTCAACATCTGGATTTTGTCCTAGGTAATCTTCTAGGAGTTTTATAGTTTTGAATTTGGCATTTACATATGATCTGTGTCAAGTTCATTTTAGTGAAGGGTGTGAGGTGTATGTTGATATTTTTTTTTCTTTTGCATGTGGCTGTCTGGTTGTTCTACCGCCATTTATTTGAAAAGCCTATTTTTTTCTCTCTTGCTTTTGCTCCTATAGCAAAGATCAGTTGACTCTGTTTACATGAGTCTGTTTCTAGGCTCTCCATTCTGTCCCAGTGATCTATGTTTCTATTCTTTTTTTTTTTCATTTGTTTAGTGCTGGGAATTGAACCCAGGGCCTTGTGCATGCGAGGCAAGCACTCTACCAACTGAGCTATCTCCCCAGCCCTTATTTTTCTATTCTTATGTCAAGAACATACTACCTTTTTAGTTTTACTTATTTTATTTATTTATTTATTTTTTGATACAGGGGATTGGGCCGAGGGGCACTTAACTCCTGAGCCACATCCCCAGCCCTTTTAATTTTTATTTAGAGACAGGTTCTCGCTAAGTTGCTTAGAGTCCCACCGAGATGCTGAGGCTGGCTTTGACTTTGGCGGTCCTCCTACTTCAGCCTCCTGAGCCGCCGGGATCCTTTTAATTTTTTAAAGAATAAACTCTTTCTCACCCCCTCCTTTACAGTGCCAGGGATTGAACCCAGGGCATAGCTCATGTTAGGCAAGTGCTCTACCACTGAGCCACGCCCCAGCCCCCACTCTCTGGACTCCAGCAGCTTTATAGTAAGTCTTGAAATCACCTACTCTCAATCTCCAGCTCTCTTCTTCTCCTTCAATATTGCGTTGGCTCTGTGGCATATGCTACAATATGTCGTAGCATTTGGATACGCATCTTTTGCCTCTCCACGTACATTTTAGAATCAGTTTGTCAACAGTCACGAAATAACTTGCTGGGGGAGTTTGCATGAGCTTGCATTGAACCAGTTGGAACTGACATCTTGACAGGATCTCCTCTTTCTCTCCATGAAGGCTGAAGTTTATTTCGTTCTTTGATTCCTTTCATTCAGAATTTTGTTTCCTCAAATAGATCCTGCACATATTTGGTTAGACTTACACCTAAGTATTTCTTTTCTTTAAATACTAATGTAAATGATGTTTTTAAAACTTTCAAATTCCACTTGTTCATTGCTGGTACATAGGAAAGCAATCGACCTTGGTATTTTGCATCCTACCTCCTTGATATTATCTCTGATTAGCTGCAGGAGTTTTTAGTTGCTGTTGTTGTTTTTGTCTTATTTTTTGTTTGTTTTATTTTGATTTTCTACATAGTCATGTCATCTGTAAACAAAGTTGTTCTATCTGTATATTTTTATTTCCTCTTCTTGTCTTACTGCATTAGCTACTACTGCCAAAAATGATATTTCCTCCTCCTTGCCCCCACGCCCTGGCAATGGCTGTTCTTGATGTTTCTCTGACTTTGAGTATTCTCAGTACCTCATTAAGTGGAATCATTTGTTGTTTGTCTTTTTTGGAACTGGCTTATTTCATGTAGCATAATGTCCTCAGTGTGGATCCATGTGATAGCACATATCACACTCGAAATGGACATGTGAAAAGTAAAAGAACATTCTGTTGTTTGTCTAAGCCAATTTTACTTACCCATTCATCCATCGCTGGATGTTGAGTTGCCTCCATGTTTTTGTGATTGGGAATAAGGCTCTGTTAACCTGGGTGTACAATTATCTGTTTGAATCCCTGCTTTCTGTTCTTTGGGTGTATTCCCAGGTGTGGAAATGCTGGGTCCTCTAGTATTTCTATTTTTAGGAACTGCCATACTGTTTTCCACAGCAGCTGTACCATTTTACATTTCCACCAGTAGTGCACAAGGGTTCCAGTTTTATCATATCTTCACATTTATTTTCTGCTTTTTAAAAAAAATAGTGGCCACCCTACTGGGTGGGAGGCATTATTTCACTGTAGTTTTCATCTACATTTCCCCTAATGAGTGTGATGTTGAACATCTCTTCATGTGATTATTGGGCATTTGTAATCTTGTTTGGACAAATATCTAACCAAGTCTCAGTTTTAATTGGGTTGTTTGCTTTTGTTGTTGTTGTTGAGTTTTAGAAATTCTCTGTGTATTCTACGTATTAATCTCTTATTGGGTGTATGATTTGTAAATATTTTCTCTCATTCTTCAGGTTGCCTTTTTACTTTTAATAATGTCTTGATGCACAATTAAATTTTTTATTAAGTTCAATTTATCTAGTTTTTCTTTTCTTGTCTATGCCTTTGGTGTCAAATTCAGGAAAATCACTGCTAAAACCAATGTCATATAGTTTTTCTTTTGCCCTCTTTTTTCCCTAAGAACTTTAAACTTTTAAGCCTTATGTTTATTAAGTGGTAAATTTGAAATTAGGAAAAGTGGGTCTTTAGCTTTGTTCTTTCCCAAGACTGTTTTGGCTATTCAGGGCCCCTTGAGATTCCATATTGAAACGCGGATGGATTTTTTTCCTTTTTCTACCAAAAAAAAAAATATATTGGGATTTTGATATAGATTGCATCAAATCTTTGGGTAGTATGACATCTTAATAATAGTAAATCTTCCAATCCATGAACATGGGCTATGTTTCCATTTATTTATGTCTTTAATTTCTTTCAGGACTGTTTTGTAGTTGTAGCTCCTTGATTAAGTTAATTTGTAAGCATTTTATTCTTTTTGGTGCTATTGTAAATAAAATTGTTTTTGTAATATCCTTTTTCAGATAGTTCATTATATGAATATAGAACTGCAACTGATTTTCATGTACTGACTTTGTAATAAGATACTTTACTGAATTTATTAATTCTAAGAGTTTTCTTGGAACACTGAGGATTTTCTACATATAAGATCTTATCATTGGCAAGCAGATAATTTTACCTCTTCCTTTTCAATTTAAATGCCTTTTATTTCTTTTCTTGCCTAATTGCTCTGGCTAGAACTCCCAGTGCTATATTGAAGAGAACTGGTCAAAGTTGACATCCTTCCCTCACCCTGGTATTGATACCAAAGTAAAGTGTTCAGTCTTTCATCACTAAATATGATGTTTGCTCTGGGTTTTTCATACATGACTTTTATTATATCGATATAATTTCCTTCTATTCCTAGTTTATTAGGCTTTTTTCTTTAATCATGAAAGTGTGTTGAATTTGTCATTGTCTTTTCTGCATTGATCAGGATGATCACATGGGGATTTTGCCTTTATTCTATTAATGTGGTATATCTCTGTGATTGATTTCTATAGTTTTAATGAGTCTTGCATTTCAGGACTAAATCGTCTAATCATTTACTTTTCATCTCAATGTCTTTACACTTAAAGTAGGTTTCTTGCAGACATATATAGTCCAATCTTGTTTTTTTTATCCACTCCAACAATCTCTTTTAATTCATGTATTTAGAACATTGATGTTTAAAATGAGAATGGATATGGTTGTATTAATATTTACCATATTTGCTAGTATTTTCTATGGGTTATCCTGACCTTCGTTCCTATTTTGTTCTTTTCCTTTTTTTCTCCCTTTTGTGGATTTCACTGAGCGTATTTTATGACTCCTCTTCCTCTCCTCTTTTAGCACTTCAGTTATACTTCTCATTTTGTAGTTGCCGTGGAGTTTAAAATGTACACTTACAACTAATCCAGGTCCTCTCTCAAACAACACTCACCACCTACAATGCTAGCACCTTATAGTGACATTCCTTCCTCCCACAGGATATCAGTGCGGTCCTGCATTGCTAATACACAAACATGCATAAGTGTTTATATATGAACACACTGTTACCATGATTATTTTAAACAAAGTGTTATCTGTTAGATAATTAAAAATAAGAAAAATGATTTTTAAAATTTTACCCTAATTTTCTCCCTCCAGTGTTTTTCCTCTGGTTATGCAGAGCCCTCTCTCTGACCTACATCATTTGCCTTCTCTCTAAAGAGCTTCTCTTGACATATCCTGCATACAGGTCCACTGGCAGCAAATTCCCTCGATTTTTGTTTGTCTAAGAACATCTTTATTTCTCCTCACATTTGAAGGATAATTTTTCAAGGCAGAGATTCAAGGTTGGTGTTTTTTTTTTTTTTTTTCTCTCGATAAATATTTCACTCCTCTCTTTTCTTGCTTGCATGGTTTCTGAGAAGGCAGATGTAATTTTTTATCTTTACCCTTCTGTAAATAAGGTGCATTTTCCCTCTTGCTTCTCTCAGGAGTCATATATATGTATATATATATAAATAAAATCTTGGTTTTCTGTTGTTCGGAAATTATTTCCCTAGGTGTCATATCGGGGGTATTTATCCTACTTGGTATTTTCCGAGCATCCTAGACCTGTGGTTTTGTGTCTAACATTAATTTGGGGAAAATTCTAATTCTCGTTTGGAATATCACTCTGTTCCTGCCTCTCTCCTCCTTCCGCTGGCCTCATTTATGGTTGGATGACTTTTGTCCTTGGTTGGCCCAGCATTGTTGGGTATTCTCTTCTCTTGCCCTCCCCCTCCCCCAGTCTTTTCTTGCTTCTCAGTTTTGGAGATTTCCATTGAGATTTTCTCAAGTTCAGGGGTTCTGTCCTTAGCCACATTCCATCTACTAAAGAGCCCATGGCAGGCATTCTTTATGTCTGGCACAGTGCTTTTGATCTCGGGTCTTCCTTGGGTTTCTTCTGTAGACGCTCCCTCTTTGCCTTCATGGCTCCTCTGCGCCTACCTGCCGTCCGCTTCTTCCAGGGGCACTTGTAGAATATGAATCACAGTTCTTCTGCCTCCTCCTCTGATGGTTCCATCATCCCTGCCACATCGCAGTCTGGTGCTCATGCTCTGTCACTTCAAATGGTACTTTTTGCCATTGAGTTTGCCCTGTAATCTTTTTCCTGATAGCCTGACAAGCTGTGCCAGGTAAAGGAAAGAGCTGCAAAGAGCCCCGCCCAGAAGCGCGATGGGAGGGCAGGAGGCGGGGAGCGCTGCACGCCCCGCCCCGTCCCACCCACTGCCCACGCAGGAGGATTGCTCTCCAACAGTCACTGCAAGGGCCTGGTCGAGCTCCAGGGTGACACGCACAGAGGTGCGAGGACCTAAGCAATAGGTGCGCTGGAGTTTCTGTCTCTCAGGCCTGTCCACCCTGAGCGTCCAGCAACGTGTCAATCGCACTTGGATTTTCCTGCTGGCTCCCTTGGAGGTTTCTCCCCTGAGCAGTTACAATTCTCTCCATTCACCACCTCTCCAACTTGGGAAATAGCGGTTTGCCCTGGTGCCTCGCTTCTCTCATAGATCCAAGGACGGTTGTTCATGTTTTAGTTCATTCTGCTTTTTATTTTATAGCATGGAGTGTCAGCTTCCAGCTCCTGAGCTATCAGACCAGAAACTGGAAACCCCTATGTTTTTTAAATTTCCAAAAAGCCATTAAAACCAGCCAAATACCCATCAACTGGTGGGTGGATACATAAAATGTAGTACATCCATCCAAAGTAATAATATTTAGCAATAAAGAGGAATGAGGTGCTGATACATGCTGCAATATTGATAAACCTCAGACAACTAAGTACACGAAGCCAAAAGCAAAGGAACACACATCGCATGATTCCATTTATATGAAATGTTAGGAAAAGACAAATCTCTGCAAATGGAAAGTAAGTTAGTGGTTTCCGGGGGCAGGAGTGAAAATGATGGGTGACCAGAAATTGTCACACAGGGTCATATTAGGTTATAGGAAAGTCGGAACACTGGATGATGGTGATGGTCATGTGACTCACTCATTTACTAAACCTCACTGTATACTTAGAGCAGGTGAATCTTGTGGAATGTAAATAAAGCCTCGGTACAGTTGAATTTTTAAAAGAATAAAGGTTTATTGGAAAAATTTTTTTAAAAACATGGAAACAATAAGCCATGTCTCCTTTGATTCTCATGTTAATGATTTAAGTTCCTCCTCCTCCTCCTGTCTTCTAAGGTAGAGTCTGACTATGTTTCTTGCAAACACCTTCATTGTTCATTTAAAAATAGATCATGGATATTTTCTATATCATTACTTTTTTTGGTATTAGAGATTGAACTTAGGGGCACTCAACTACAGAGCCACATCCCCAGCCCTTTTTTATTTTTTATTTAGAGACAGTTTCCACAAGTTGCTAAGGGTCCTCACTTAGTTGCCGAGGCTGGCTTTGAACTTGCAATCCTCCTGCCTCAGCCTCCCAAGCCTCTGGGATTATGGATGTGCACCACTATGTGCAGCATATTGTTACATTTTTGCTGTTATATAGATATACTCCTGCTTATTTACCATTTATCTTACTGGATGACTCTAGATCTCCTTCCCCATACATGATGCGTGTGCCCATTTTTGAAATGAATTTCTAGAAATCAAAGTATTGAGTCAAAGATACGAACATATTTAATGCTTTGATAAATTTCTAATGGCTGCAGGCAAGACAGGTGAACTAGTCTCCCCTTCCACCAAGAGTTAAGCAGAGTCCATTTCCAAACCCTGTCAAAGTTGGGCTGCACAGTTTGTTTTATATCTTAGTCAATTAGAGGAGCAAAAAATAGTATCTCACTGTGGATTTAAATTGAGTTTATTTAATTATTAGGAAAAGTGCACATATCTTCAATCATTAATAGCTTATATGTATTTTTTATTGTTTTGTAAAATGTCCCTACTTCCTATTTGAACATTTTTTCTTTTTGTTCTTTTGCATTTTTGTCTTTTTTGTTGAGTTTAAGTGCTTTTTATAAAATAAAAACATAAGAACATTGACCTTTATTCTGCAAGTACATTGTTTTCTATTTAATGCTGTTTATGGTAGTTTTTTGTTTTTGTTTTGGTACCTGGGATTGAACTCAGAGTCACATCCCCAGCGCTTTTTTTGTATTTAATTTAGAGACAGGGTCTCACTGAGTTGCTTAGGTCCTCACTAAGTTGCCCAGGCTGGCTTTGAACTCTCATCCTCCTGCCTCAGCCTCCGGAGCCACCATACACAGCTGTTTATGGAAGTTTTGATGAGAAGTTTCTGTAGAGTTATCAGTCTTTCTTCTACAGTTTCTGTCTTTCTTAAAATACTTAGGCCTTTTCCACCCCAGTACTGTGTAATATTCACCTACATTTTCTCTTGGTTAATTTTACAGTGTTCTCTTCCCCTCATTCTTATTTTCTTGCTATTTAATATTTAATCCATCTGGAATTATTTGGACGTATGGATTAAGATTGGAGTCTAAGGGCTGGGGATATAGCTCAGTTGGTAGCTTGCTTGCCTTATGAGCACAAGGCCCTGGGTTCAATCCCCAGCACCGCAGGAAAAAAAAAAAAAAAAAGATTGGAGTCTAAAATTTTTCCCAAATAATTGAATAATTGTCAGAGGACAATTAATGAATAATTCATTCTTGACTGACCAATGGGAAATAGCCACCTTTATTGCGCTTTCAGTGCTGACCTTGTCTTGAATCTCTCCCAAGGGGCTTTGTCTCACGGTTGCTCTGTTTTCATGCGCTCTTACCATGCGGTTTTAATTGTTTTGATTTACTAATAGACTTTAAAGTCTGGCAATACAAGTCACCTTTCATTGTTCTTGTAAAGGCAGTTTTGGTCATTATCTTAGGTTTAGTCTTCCAGCTACATTTGAGAATCATTTTGCCAGGAAAAAGAAAAAAACAATCCTTCTGCGATTTTAATGGAATTGAATTAAACTGAAAAATTAATTTGGTGAAAATGAGCACCTTGAACCTTGCTACCCAGGAACATAACATACCTGCTCATTGAAGGCTCTGTTTGTTATGGTGGTTGTTTTATTTGTGTGTGTGTGTCTTGGTCCTGGACATTGAACCCAGGGACACTTTACCACTGAGCTACATCCCCAGTCCTTTTTGTGTGTTATTATGACTTATCTATTTATTTTTTGAGACAGGGTCTCACAAGTTGCTTGGGGCCTTGCTAAGTTGCTGAGGCTGGCCTTGAACTTGCGATCCTCCTGCCTCAGCCTCCCAGGTCACTGGGATTATAGGTGTATGCACGACCAGGCCCAGCAAAGACTATGTTTACACCTCCCACTGGAGGTGTTTTTATTTGTTCTTGTCATTTAAAAAAAAAACAAAACTGCAATCGTACACTTCTTATGTGGTTGGTTATTTGCTAATGAATATTTGGGCTGATATTGTAAAGGGAAGTTCTTTGCTGCTGTCTTCCAACTGGTTGTGGCTAATATAAAGAAATACTGTTAATCTGTGCTAACTGGTCATTTAGTTGACCAGCTCTTACTTGTTCTCATGGCTGCAGAATAATTTCAGGGCTTTTGAGGTGACATTATTTGCAAACAAGAATGTATTTCTTAACAAAAGCTGTGCCTCTGAATTCATTTTCTACCTTGTCTGGTTGGTTACTGGTACAGTGTGAATCTTCACCCACAGCCTGCCCCCCACCTTCCCAAACCCCATTTAACAAGGATGCCTCCAGTGTTTCACTAGATATTAGTTAGTGTGATATTAAAGGCTGATGTGAGCTCCAGGTGCTTCAAGAAGTGTCTTTTCTGCTGCTGTTTTATCAAGCGTTCTTAATAGCAGCAGATATTGGATTTTTTTCAAATGCCTTCCTGCATTTTGTAAGTTGATCATTTTTTTTTCCTCCTTTGAACTATCGATGTGGTGGAATGATAGTCATGGATTTCTTGGTATTGAACCAGTCTTACAGTTCTGGAATGGTCATGGTATGTTATCCTTGTGATATTCTGGTAGATTATGCTTGCCAGATCTCTACTGAGAATTTTTCATAGCAATATTCATAGGTTGATTATTTTGGTCTGCTCGGCTCTGTTATCAGGAATTTGCTATGGGGTGACAGGCACCCCCGGAGGACTTTCACAGATCCTGTGCCCTGGCACGGTTTGTATATGTGGCCATTATCCGGGATATCACTGAACCCTGGGTGGGGGCCCTTGTCCTTGAGACCCTGGGAGCCGAGCAGCGTTGCTCTGTCTGTCCCTGCTCCCCACCCATCCTGCTCGCCCATCTCTCGCAGGAGGAATCTTCGAGTATGCGGACGGCCCCAACGCCCAGGTCATGAACGCCGAGGAGCACGCCTTTCGATTTTCTGCCAATATCATCAACAGGAACAGAACCCTGCTGCCCAACACCACTTTGACTTACGACATCCAGAGGATTCACTTCCACGACAGCTTCGAGGCCACCAAGAAGGGTGAGTGAGCTGCCCCTGGCTGTCCTCAGCCCGCCCGGAGATGGGCCAGCGCTCAGCCAGGGTCGGGCCTGGGCCTTTTTCATGTGGTCCGGGCTCCTGCCTCAGTCCCAGTTCAGTTCAGGCTGCTGTCTGTCAACTCAGGCCACCGTCAGGGGCTGGGAGGGAGGGAGAGGCCCAGGAGAGGCGTCAGAGGAGAGGGCACCAGGGCCTGAGAGGAAGCAGTGGGGAGGCCGTGGGTCTCCCCACCAAAGCTGAGGCTTTCTAACTTGTTTCTTTTCAGTTTTATTTTATTTTTAACTGACAAATAATAAACGTAGGTGTTTTGGGGGCGTAGTGTGATGTTTTGATACACGTATGCATTGCGATATGATCAAATCAGAGTAATTAGCGTGCTATCAGTCCAAGCATTTATCATTTCCTTGCGGTGAGAACATTCGAAATTCTCTTTTGGGCTAAGGATGTAGCTCAGTGGCACAGTGCTTGTCGAGCGAGGGAGCTTGTGATTTTGAATAGACAACACATTATTATTGACTAGAGTCACCTTGCTTGGGAAGCTTTTGTCTTTTATCAAAATCCCACCCAAATTATCAATATGTGAAATACACATAAAATAGATAACATGCAAGTTTGAATGTGCAACATCTATTTGCTGTAAAAAGACAAGAAAAACAACACAGCTGCTTCAATGCCTGCGGCCACGGACCCCAGAGGTTACGAATGACCCTGGGAGTCTGACATGGGACCTCATTATTCAGTATTTTCTAGAAATGAGTTGTGACTGCTGCACAAGAAGAAGAAAATCCTAAGTGATAAAAAAAAGGAGTTGTGATCAATCCGATTTCCCACACCTGGATTTTTAAAAAGTAAAATACAAACGAGTGTTGTGGCGGATCTCTCCTAATTAGGAGATGTAAAAATAAACACCAGCCACTCCAGGTCCTCGAACGCACAAGGAAGGTGACTTGTGGACACCTATTTGAGGGCGGTGGTGTGCTTTGTGTTACTGCTTAAAACACACACACACACTCATGCATACCCCGCACATACCATCGGCCCTCCTTTTCGACTCCATATCCACGGTACAGCCAACCACAGATCAAAAATACTCAGGGGACAAACAAACAACGGCATCTCTGCTAAACACAGGCAGATTTTTTTTCTTCTCATTTTTTTTTCCCCCAAACAATCGCGTGTAACCACTACTCGCGTAGCATTGGCACTGTACTGGGTATTACAAGTAATCTGGAGTTGACTTAAAGTATCTGGGAGGATGTGGGTAGGATATATGCAAATACTGTGCATTTTATAGAAAAGACTTGAGCTTCTGCAGATTTGGGTTTCCTCGGGGGGTCCTGGAACCAATTCCCCGCTGAGGCCAAGGGAGGCTGCATATATGAACTGTATTTTTACATATATATTTAATTCAAATATATCTTCAAGGCTTAGATAACTCTGGAAATAGCTTCCATAGAACCTGCGATTTCCATGTAATTCTGTTTAAAATTCTCAAGCCTAAGGAATCTCATTCCCAAAACGACTAGGTCATCCTTCCTGGAATATGATATCATGGCCCCTCGCTTTTCCTCTTCAAAGCCCTTATCACAATTTTTAGTTAAATAAATGTGTGTTTAACGTCTTTTCCATTTTCCCCAGCACCACCGAAAAGAAGACTCTCTATTGATAATTGACAGGGTCCCCTGGCACCCGTAAGACTGGCGTGTAGTAGTTGCTCAGTGCAATGATGGTTGAATGAATCAGTGAATGAATGACGCGGGTCGAGGCACGGGAGCCTGAGATTCATTGCCCATCATTACCCCTGCCAGCCAAGCCTAGGGTACCGCGTCACCCATGCATTTTGGACCGACTGGGACCATCCACAGGAGATCCTTGTCTTCTAAAGAGCTCCCAGTTTGTAATCATGGATGATTTTGTCCCAGTCCAGGGCGCTGCATCTCCTGGGCTCACACATGCAGACCCATCTAGACGCTCCTTACTGCTGGTTCTAGTTTCCAAAGCTCCATTGTGGGTGAGCTTCTCAGCAGGAAGGGGAGCACAGACTCGTCTTGGAGTCAGACTACCTGGACTGTAATTGTGTGACCTTGGACAAAATATCCTATGCCTCAGTTTCCTCATCTATGAAATGGGTATGCCTGGTAAAGTAGTCAGGGAAGTAAGTGTCTGGCACCATAGTTACGCCAGGTATTGCCCCTGTTACGCTTGGCTCCCTTGCCCTCCACGTGCTGAAGGTCAAGACAGGACCTGCCTGCTACAGGGCCTCCACGGTTGGGGCCCACCCTGCCTGCTGCTCCAGAGGCTTCTGTGTGGAAGGTCAGAGGCTCCCTGACATGGAGCTCGGTTCCGTTTGCGTTTTTGAATCTCAGAGCCAGCCTACATCAGCCTGGAAGAGCCTCGCTCTGCCCACCAGCCCTCCTCCCTGCCCGAGTCCTCCCGCCCTCTTCCCAGCATGCCCTGCAGCCAGTGCTACGCAGTGAAGTATCCACCCCCCTGCTGAGGGTCCATGCTGACACCCACTGCCCAACCTCCTCAGGCTAGAAATGACTACACTCAACCAAAACTGCTCCATAAAAAGGTCAGGACCCAGAACAAATGCCCAGAGTCAGAACACGAGGCCCATGTGGGTCCAGCAAACCCAAAGGGCTGGGTTGAGTTGTCAGTCCAGTGTTTCTGAAAATCCCTACAATAACACGGTGCCTCCTTGGTGGTGTGCTGCAGTTCAACCCAGGGGGCTTCCCAGCAGGGGGCCCAGGCAGCGTCTCAGCCTTCCCAGGGGGCTTCCTCCAGTAATGTATAGTCCCACCTAACATGGAACAGGTTGCCTGCAGCAGGCCACAGACAAAAGCCCCCAGCTCCTAAAAGTCCAGCCTAGGCTCCCAAGTGACCAAAGCCACAGCCCCTCCCTACCCTATACCAATCACATGACTTTTTTGCTTAAAACCTTGAATGGGTCCCTTTTACAAATCATCCATCATCAGACACCCATTAAGGGGCCACTTGGTCTCTTAACCTCTGGGTTCTAGATTCTAGCCCTACATTCCACCTCAGGGCCTTTGCACATGCTGGTCTCTCTGCTTGTAATTCTTTCACCCCCATCTCACTCCTGCCCTGCCCTTGACTAGCTAACTCATTCTTCTTCTTAGATACTTCCCCAGATGAGGCCAGGTCTCCTTTCATATTTATAACACCCTGGGCTTTTCTTTCACAATCCTGTGGAGGGGGCTGGGGGGGGCGGATTGTTCATCTTGTCCACTAGTCTGTGAGTCTGACTTGTCTTTTTACTGCTCCACTACAGAAACTCCCATGAACCTGCACATAGGAAGCCCAAAAGCAATATTGTATTTTGATCTGATGAAAAAATGAATGGATTCCCAGTGTGTGAACCCCTCTGAACAAAAACCGCTCCTTCTGATCCCTGCAGGAAGCAAGGCTGTGCCCTCTACAGGTCCTACAGGGTAGGAAGCTAAGTCAGTAGCTAGACCGGCCTAAAGCAAAGGAAGATCACAGGGGTGTGGTGGCCGGGCAGGAGGGCTTCCTGGAGGAGGAGCGACTGAGTCACGCTTTGAAGGATGCTAGGTAAGACTCAGGCAAGGGCCAAAGCAGGAAGCAGAGTGGTCGTGTTATTTGAAGCAGGCCAGCTTATACACTTGAGAAGCCCTTGTGAGTGAGCATCCACTGGGTGTTGGGGATCTCAGAGTGGCCAGGGCAGAGGTGACCAGTCCCTGACACCACAGATCTTGTGTCTTGTGTGGCTACAGCAATGGTAGGACCGTGAGTTGCAGAAGATGAACAGGAGAGGGAGGCGGAGCCCTGGCTGACCCGGGAGCATTTGGTTATAGGAAACAAAACCTGCTTAAGCCAGTTCCAAAGGCTCCACCACCCTGCACCAAGCTGTAGACCCCCCGCACAAAACTCTAGACCGCCTGCACCAAGCTCTAGACCAACCCTGCCAAACTCTAGACCACACACACCAAGCTCTAGACCACCCCACCAAGCTCTGGACTGCCCCCAACAAGCTCTAGACCACCCCATCCTGTGTCAAAACCTGCTTCACTTCCATTGCCCTTTGATGTGTTCCGCACAGTCTGCCGGGGGCATCCTGGCAGATGTCTTTTGGCACACACGTGTCCCCATGGGTACTTGGGGGTGGACGTGCGGGGTCCTAGGACGTGCACAGGTCCAGCCACATGGTTTTTTGCAGGGTTCCCCACAGGGCGGGACCTGCCGCTGCTCCACAACCTCACCAACGCTTGGTGAAGTCAGTTTATTTTTTAATTTGGGCTCTTCTGGTGGTTTATGAAACGGTAATTTCATGGTGGTTTTATTTTGTATTTTCCCTGATGACTAAAGAGGTGGAGTATTTTTGCTTATCCTAAAAGGTCGTTTGAATATTCTTTTTTTCCTCTCACATTTTTTATTGGTGCATTATAGTTGTACATAATGGTGGAATTTGTTATCACGTATTTGTGCATACACACAATAGATCAATATAGTTTGGCCAATATCACTGCCAAGCACTTCTTCCCTCCCTCCCTGCAAATATTCTCTTTTGGGAATGCTCTTTGGAGCTGTTTGCCTCCCCACCCCACCCACCCCGCAGTGCAGGGGATCAAACCCAGAGCCTCTTGCATGCTGGGCAGCTGCTACACCACTGAGCCTCACCCCAGCCCCCCAACAATTTTCTCTCTCTTTTTTCCCTTCCAGTTGGTTGAGTTGCTTGTCATTTTCTTGTTGGTTTGTAGGCGCTCTTTATATGTTCTAGATAAGAGTCCTTTGTTGGAGATACATGTCATACAGCCATTGTACACGGGCTTGCCTTTACACTGCTTAGTGGCACCTTTTGAGGAGCAAAGTCCTTAATTTAAAGAAGCCCAGTTTGTTAATATTTTCCCTTGTGGCTAATGTCTCTTGTGTCTGTTTGAGAAATTCTTGTCTGTCCTGAGGTCCTGAAGATGGTCTCCCTGTTTTCTTCTAGCAGCTCTGTTGTTTTTATCTTTCGTGGTTATCTCTATGATCTGTGGAGGTGGAAGAGAAAACATGCACTTCTCTACAGAACCG
Source organism: Sciurus carolinensis (assembly GCF_902686445.1). Classification (NCBI taxonomy): domain Eukaryota; kingdom Metazoa; phylum Chordata; class Mammalia; order Rodentia; family Sciuridae; genus Sciurus; species Sciurus carolinensis. Next base: position 182,142,886 of record NC_062213.1, read on the forward strand.
TTTGGTGGTATCAACTAAATCTTTTGCCTGCAAGGATGTTCCTAGCCACTTTTAATGATAATCACCCAAAGTCAGAAATAAATTAAGGTTAAGGGCCCATCCACAGAAGGATGGAAGTATTGGGGTGGAGTTATACAATGTGTTTTTAATCAGCAATACAATAGAACAAGCTTCTGCTACACAGAACGTTATGGAGGAACCTCAGGGACGTAACACAGCGCAGAATGAAAGAAAGGTGGATATTTGAGTGGGTATCGCCAGGAATGGGACAGGAGAGAGCCCTCCTGGGTGTTGAGAACATGCTGCGTCTTGATCTCCGTAGCTCAGGATCCACGAGGACCTGACAGATGAATGCGGCGATAGGTGAAAATTCATACGAGTATGTGCTTAAGATTAGCTCGCTTTACTATCTTGCATCTCGGTTTTTAATAATAAGCGGTAGATAACACCCTTCTGCTGTGGATGAAGCAACGCCGCCTGACCCCAGAGGAATTTCTCCTCTCCATAGTGCTCCCAGCGGGCACCCTCCGTCCCTCGGGGAGCCAGATGTCCCCGGGATCTTTATTTTTTTCTTCTGATCTTTGGTTTTTAAGTTGCATTTCTCAGGAGCAGCGTTAGGACTCTTCCAAGGGAGTGCACGCGGGCCTGATTCTGATTAATCCAGTGATAATTCATTTTCCCTACATGGGTGTTCCTGTCACTGCTGTCTCCCCCAGCTGAATCCAGCCACCTTAGACCACGTGGGCTGAGGGGACACAGAGGCTCAGAGCCTGGCACCGCCTGCCCCACCGGCTCTGGTTGAATTAGCCCCCCTCCCGCCCCCCGGGCTTGAGGCCCAGGAGGCCTTTCCCAATCAAAAGGGACTTTCACTTATTGTCTTTATTTTGAAATGTTTTGTGAAAAATTAAAAGATGAGTGACTGCCAGGCAGTTCTGAGCCAGGAACCCAGGGAGCGCCTGTGTTCTCTTCCAAGTCCAACCGGCGTGGGCCTGGAATCGACCAGGGCTGCCCAGGCTCCTCTGCCTTCACTTATTCTCTGGGCTGCTCGATTCCTTTTAAGACATAAATTGATTGGGATAATTTTTGCTATAACTACAATTGCCATGGAGGCGGGGGTGGGGGCCATGCATTCAGACCCTGGACTCCTGCAATGACTGTGAACCACTGAGTTACTGTAAAATGACCAGAAAATGGATTCCAAATTGAAGCCACAAATAATGTAATTACTGCAGTGTGCGCTCGGGCTGCCAGAGGCCGGGCCGGCTGCTGCCCTGGAAACATCTGGAGGTAAAAGCCACTGCTGCTGCTGCTGCAGCTGCTGCCAGCACCCCCGCCCTGGTCCTATGGGGCGGCGGTTGACCTTCCAGGCTGGGAGATCCTCAGAGGACGGAAGGAATGCGGAGAGGACAGGAAGGAGAGTGGAAAGAGACTGCCGTCCCCTGCCACACTCGGAATGAAGTGGCATTGCCTGCATGGTCGCCTCTGTCAACACCTGTCCGTCGCACCACCCTGATGGCGTCACCAGCCACACAGCGTCACCTGCACTGACACCAGCACCGCCAGGCTCCCCTGCCGCCCTCTGCCATCACTGCACAGCAGTGGCCGTCACCAAGCCCTCCAGCGCCAATCTGGCGTCCTTCCTGGCTGTCATGGCGACGTCGCCTTCCTCGCCACCCTCCTATCAACACCATCAAATTGTTATCACCTCTGCTGGACCCAAGGCCAGCATCACCACCCCTACGGTCCTCGTCACCATGGCCACTGCGAAAACCGCGTCTCTATCACCCCCAACCTCCGTCCCTCTGATATGTCACCAGCATCCCCACATCCTGTCTATCACCATCACTGTCATCACTGCCACTGCTCTCACGGCCTGGAGGTCCTCGTCCTCGTCGACGCCAACACGGACGGCAGCGTCCCACGTGGCTGTCACAGCGTCACCGTCAATTCCGCCCTCAGGGGCACCGCCATCGTTACTGCCTCAGCCTCCAGACACAGTCTGCTCCGTGACTGCTGTCCTTATCCCAACAGCCGAGTCAGAATCAGAACCACCCTCTCCAGGTCAGCCCGGCGGCCCCTGTGTCAGGGCTGCCTCTGCACCTTGCGCTGGCTGCCTTCCGCCACCGGGTGGGATGCGGGCGTGGGCCTGGGGAGGGTGGCTCGGAGGCGTCTGCGGAGAGGCGCTTGCTGGACGCTCCGGGCACGGATGAAAGGGAGAAGCCTAGAAACCGCCGGGGAGGGCGGGAGACCACGGCCTTGCACCAAGGGTTCAGTCCAAACAGCCTCCAGCAAAGGAGAATAGAGACAGGAAGAGCTGGACAGAGACCTGGACAGCCGAAGGTTCCCGGCAGGAAAGACGGCAAACAGGAAAGACACCGATTTGGGAAGGTGGCCTCAGGCTTGGGCAAGAGGGAGGGGCCCAGCCTGGTGGCTGTCACTCTCTGTCACCATCTCCTCCCTCTTGGTATCCAGTCTCTGTAGCTAGAGAGTGAGTCACAAGTGGCCTCTTCCCTCAGGAGCTCCCACTCCGGAGGTAACAGGATGGAGGGGCAGGTGCCCGGCCTCCCGGGAAGAGGGCTGCAGAGAGAAGGCGCCCTGCGTCTGACAACTGGCCCGCAGAGCCCGGGCTGTGCGTGTGAAGCATCCGTTCGCCCTGGGGACCGTCTCTCACATGCTCACGCACACGGCTGGCCGCCCGAGGCTCAAGCAGGGACCGACGGCGCTTCCCTGCCTGGTTCTGGCCTCCAGTCCCAGAACCGTGGAGCGCCAGGAAGGCACCGTCTGCGGCACTGCCTGGCCTCCGCCTGCACTTGGCCTTGGTCACAAGAAACCCTGGGTCGCCCTCCGTGCCAACCTGCTGCTAGCCTGCCCCTTGTCCCAGGTGGTTCCAGAAGACTCCTGACAGTCCCCGCTGCCTCCCACCCTGGTTAGCCTTCGCCTAGGCCATAATGGTGTTCCCTGACGTTCTTGGGAGAAGTTCAGATTTCAGGAAAAATAACCATTTCACACAGTGCCTCCCAATTCCAGGAGGCAGCAGGGGTGACGGGTGTCTTCACCCATTCTGCTGGATTCTGATCTACACTGTGTCCCTGCATCCCTTGGTACAACTCTGTGCTCTGGAGGGGTCACTCTCTCCTCTGGTCATCCTCTTCTCCCAGGACAGGGTCAGTGGGACCAAGCCCATGGGCCCACCAGGAGCCTTCTGGACTTTGCTCTAACTGTCTAGAACCCCGATTTCTTGCTCAGCTGGTCCTGAGCCCATTTCCAGGGCATGACCCTCTTCTGACCTGGGTCTGTTCTCCAGAGGGAGAGCCACACTTCCAGGACCCAAGGTGTGAACAAGGGGCCACTGTCTGCAGATGGTGCTCAGATAGAAAGGCCGGGGTGTCCACATAGAAGGAGAGAGGCCCTGTGGTTCAGGATGGAGCCCATGGTCAAACTGAAGTGCAGGCTGGGAGCCAGGTGCCATCTCTTCCTACACCGTGTGGGAGACGTCCCCACTCCCACCTGACCTTGCAGGCTGCTAAAAAGGCACGTTTATCAAGATAGGAGGAAAGGACACATTTCGTTTAACAGTTTATTAGCTTGATTCACATTAAAATATTTAGCCCCTGGCATGGGATCTCCAGGGGTACTCTGACTCTGGGCCCCATAAATCTTAGCAACGGGGCTGTGCCCAGGTTCTCCCAGAGGCGCCAGAGGCAGCCAGGATGTGCGTGTTCCACGGGGGATAGATGCTTAGGCGCTCTGTCTCACGCCCTCCTACGTTGGTCCTGGGCGCCTCTGTGTGTGTGCACCCTGCTGTTCCTGTGAGCCCAGGCTGGGAGCTGCTCCTGCTGTCTTGATACACCTCTGACGGTTGCAAGAAGCAGAAACTCAGAATCTAAATGGTGCTGGCACACACCTGTAATCCCAGTGGCTCAGGAGGCTGAGGCAGGAGGATCGCAAGTTAAAAGCCAGCCTCAGCAACAGCGAGGCGCTAAGCAACTCAGTGAGACCCTGTCTCTAAATAAAATACCAAATAGGGCTGGGGGTGTGGCTCAGTGGTCAAGTGACCCTGAGTTCAATCTCCAGTACCAAAAATAAAAAATAAAAAAAACTAAATGGCTTAAGCACAAAGAGAATGCATTGGTTCAAAATTCAGGAACTCGCTTGACCTGGGGCTCCTATTTCTTTCCCTCCTTCAACTCTGCTCACTTCCGCACTGACTGCTCACGAACAAGCGCTGCACTTTCTTAATGAGCACCAGTCAGCTACTGCAAGCAGATCTTGCTCCCAGGAAAGAGCCCCTTTCCCAGGGGAGAGGTCTCGTGCACTCTATTGGCTCTGACTGGCCACATGACCATGACCAAGGGGTCGTCAGTGAGTGATTGGCCTGGGTCTAAGTCACATGCTCAACTCCTCTGGGTAGGGAGTGGGAAGGGCGGTGGAGACAGAATGTGAGAAGAAGGGGGTGAGCCCCTGGGACTCCCCCACCCCGAATGTGCCTGAGAGGCCCCCTCTATACAGATCTTTAGGCAAAATCCCTGCCCTGAGCCCCGGCTGTTCCGGGTCTGCTCATTCGAGGTTCAGCTGAGCCCACCCATGTAGGACCATCCCAAAAAAGTACAAAGCGTCTGCTGTCTGACCTTGGGCCACTCCAAGAGCATGAAAGGTTTGAAGGCACCAATTCTGCATTCATTCAGCATTTGGATGTTTGATAAGCACTGTGGGCGCAGCAATAAACAACTGAGATCAGGCCATTGCCTCTTTGAGCTTACATTGCAGTAGAAGAAGGCCAACTGGTGACCATTAATAAAGAAATAAATAAAGCAGGGTCATGGGCACTTAGTGAGCTAGGTCTGGGCTTCCTATCACGGTTTAGTGATGGCCTCCTTAATAAGACGAATGCAAAGGTCCGAGGGAAGGGAGAGACAGAGTGACAGGTATCTGAGGGTGGAGCCTTCTAGCCAGAGGAGCAGCAAATGCAAAGGCCCTGAGGCAGGTGAGTGCTTCCTGTGTTTCAGGAACATCATGGAAACAAGGGTTTGAGTGCTGAGAGTAAAGGAGGAAAGGATGAGAGACAAAGTCAGAAAAACGGCAGTGGTAGTGGGGACCGAGAGGGGGACGAGCTGCAGTAAGTAGGTCTTCTGTGGACTCTGGAAGGATTTTGGCATTGACGGTGCCTGAGACGGGAACCCTTGGAGCAAAGGAGTGGCACCATCTACTGCGTGTCATGAAAGGCTCACCCGAGCTGCAGAATGGACAGCAGGAAGGGTGACTGAGCTTCTGCCGTAAAGGACGTGAATGAGAGTGGCAGCTCGGGCCGGGGTGGGCATGGGGTGGGGGCAGAAGAGGTCAGAGGGTGGCAGGTTTTGAAGGCGGAGCGGCAGGAGCTGACGGACAGGGGCGTGGGATACAAGAGAAGGATGGGTGTAACCACAAAAGTAGGGCCTGGGGCCTGAGGATGCGGGGCCGTGGAGGTGCCCTTTGCTGAGCCGTGGAGGCTGGGAGGAGAAGAGGGGTCATGCTTGGACACGTCGATTCGAGGTGCATCCTGGTGTCCAGATGGTGACGCCGAGGGAGAGGTGAGCCCAGGAAGGTCGGGCTGGAGGTTGGAGCAGGAGCCCCTTCAGCCCCTTTGCTTCTCAGTCCCCAAAGCACCTGACGAGAGCATCGCAGATGACCTCACGTCCGTGCCAGGAGTGCCCCTGAGGTCCGGGCCCTGCTCTCATGTCTCCCCCCACTTCCTCTGATCAGATGGGGGAGAGACTTTCAGGACCCCCTCCCTCTTGCAGAGCAGGAGATTGTCCGCCGTCTGCCCTCCCAGGGGCCAGCTGGCTTTCCCACTGCCTCCCCGTGCCCATGCCCCCAGCGCTGACCCCTGTGCTGCGTCCCCTCTCTTGCAGCCTGTGACCAGCTGGCCCTGGGCGTGGTGGCCATCTTCGGTCCGTCGCAGGGCTCCTGCACCAATGCAGTCCAGTCCATCTGCAACGCCCTGGAGGTGCCCCACATCCAGCTGCGCTGGAAGCACCACCCGCTGGACAACAAGGACACCTTCTACGTGAACCTCTACCCCGACTACGCCTCTCTCAGCCATGCCATCCTTGACCTGGTCCAGTACCTCAAGTGGCGGTCGGCCACCGTGGTCTATGACGACAGTACAGGTGAGTGACAGGGCCGGCTGGTCTTGGCCGGGCTGGGGCGTGGAGGATGGGGCTCTGATCCGCTCGCCTAACACAGCCACCCCTGGGGAAGAGACTGCCCTGCGTCCAGGCCCAGCTTCACCTGGTCACACCAGTGCTCGCCCTCACAAGCACACACTCCCAGGCACCACAGCCTCGCAGCTCGCTCAGCCTCAGCCCACCTCACGCCTGCCTCACGCCTACCCACACTGCCACCCCAAGACCCCGCAGCATGAGTGCTCAGCTCTGCACGTGGTACCCAGCCTGGCCCAGCATGCATACCTGTACCCCACCCGCAACCCACCTGCACCTCACCTGCACCCCACCTGCACCCCACCTGCACCCCACCTGCACCCCACCTGCACCTCACCTGCACCCCACCTGCACCCCACCTGCACCCCCTGCACTCTCACCTGCACCCCACTTTCAGCCACACCTGCACCCAAACCTGTACCCTCACCTGCTGCACTTACGCCCTCATGCCCTGTCTCAAGCAAACCCACCTGCTGTCACTCTGTGCTCCCACAAGGAGCTTACTAAGGGTGGCCTGGTGTTAAGTGTGCACGCACTGGAGCCAAACCACCTGGGTTCAAATCCAGCTTTCCAACCCGATGACTGGGTAGCCACTTTAGGCCTCAGTTACCTCATCTGTAAGATGTGGAGATGAAAGGGCATGGTGTATGCAGGTGCCCAGGACCCAGTGAGTGCTCACTGAGGGTCGGTTCTTCCCATCCTCCTCCATCTGTGCTCAGCTGCACACCACTCTCTCCCTCCACTCAGGCACCAAGACACCCGTGCACACCCAGCTATGCTCACACAGACACCAACCCCAGCCTGCCCATGAGACTGTGGGCCCCAGCTGAGGCCAGACCTGCTGAAGTGGGCACTGGGCTCTTGTCTTGTCTTCTATAGCAGAGCAGGTACAGGGACCTGGGGCCTGTGGCTCTGAGCTGCAGGCCAGGCTGGACTCACACCTGTCCCACGTACCTGCACAGCTGGAGCTAACACCGGCATTCTTCTGAGTGGGACCTTCTTGGCCCAGTCCTGACTGACCTCCAAATCTAGCCTGAGACTTGCCTTCCAGAAAACTCTAACATGTTACCACCTACCTTTCAAGCCCAGGGCCCTTCGGGTGGCCCAGAGCACGTATCTACTAGCGAATCCAGCAAATGCATTCTGGGCCTTCTCTTTGGACCCCGTCCATTGCTGGGAGCCAGGGACCCTGTCAGGAGTGAAGCCCAGGCAGCGGTCTTAGCGAGGCCTGCATCATGGGGGGCAGACAGGGCACTGCACCAGTGTGTCTGTGAAACTATAGAGAGAGCTAAGGAGCTGCAGAAAGTCCCAGAAAGGACCTGTGCAAGCCATTGGAGGAGGGGAAGAGCGGAGCCCCTGCTGCTCCTGCCTTTAGGCTCTGTCACCTTCACGGGGTCTGCAGGACAGACCCAGGCCTGGAGAGTGTTCCAGCGGTGGAAGAGGCATGCTTCCAGGTCAGTGCATAGAGGGAGACCGCCCGGTCCGCCGTGAACCAAGGGTTTTTGCAGGCCTGAGCTCATTTGATTTCCTGTAAACTCTTGGGAACTCTGTGGAGCAATGAATTAAAAATGAGGAAACCGAGGCTCAAAGAGGCCACGTGCCCTGCCCGCCGCTACCCAGCCAGCGGGTGTCAGAGCCCGCGGGCGCCTGCAGGCCGGTTGGCCTCCAAAGCACATGCTCCTAGCCAGCACGGAGCTGGGTCTTCTCTCCTCTCTCTTTCCAAAGACTCAAGTCCCAAGATGTTTCTTCGTCTGGCCTCTTCAGAGAGAGTGACCTTGGCAAGTCACTTAGCCCATCTGGCCTCGCCGTTCCCGCGCGTCAAGAGCGGCAGCATCAGGCCTGGAAGAGCCCTCCAGCGCTCGGAGGCTGATTCAGTGTCGGCCCTTGATTACCTCCTTGGGGGGTGGGAATCGGAGGGAGCGAGTTCCTCAGAAAAGCTGTTTGCTTACCTCTGGATTCTACAAACAGCTATTGAGTTCCTGCTGTACCCGGAGCACTAGAGAGGAGATCCTTGAAAACAGGGATCCACCCTCTACTTAGCGCCCCCCCCCCCAAGGGCTTGGCATTAAGGAGCGCTCCTGCCAGATCCAGGTCACCTCCAGGGTTTCTGCAGCACTTCGGCGTTTATGGCCTAATGTCTGTTATGGTTTGGTTCTGGAATGTCCCCCAAAGTCTCATGTGGTGGGAGCTTGGTCCCCAAGGCAGCAAGGTTCAGAGGTAAGGATTTGGGGAACTGATCTGCGCACGCGGGCTCTGACCTCATCAGTGGATTGATCCACTGAGCTGAATGGACCACAGGAGGTGGTGGAGACTGTAGGCCAGTGAGGCAGCGTCGGAGGAAGTAAGTCACTGGGGATGTGCCCTCCGGACTTTATCTTGTCCCAAGCCCCTTCTTCTCACCCCTTCCTGGCTGCTGCGAGCTGAGCAGCGCCCCTCCTCATGCCCTTCCTTCGTGATGTCCCGCCTCCCCAGGCCCAGAGCAGCGGAACTGGCCGAACCCCGACTTAGACCTCGGAAACTGTGAGCCAAAGAAATCTTTCCTCTGAGTAGTTCTAGTGATAGTGACGAAAAGCTGACTAGCACAGCATCCTGCTATGAATGATGTCTGTCTACGAGCCCGATTCCCCCTCCCGACCACTCGCCCCTGAGGTCGGCACAGGGCCTGGTGCAGTGTAGATGCTTTTCCAATGAAAATCCAGTTGGATTAAACTGCAGTTGAACATTTCAGGAAAGAGTGTGAGGGTGAAGAAATGACAACCTTGTTACCCCATCTCTTCTTTCTCTGTTCATTCATTTATTTCTGAGTAGTCAGTCGTGTTACAGACTAGTAGGTGCCCATCTGGAGGTCACTGGCTATCTCAGGCCATCAGCACTGAGAATCGAGGGTCGTGTGCGTGCCGTCAGAACTAGGGACCTTGGGACGGAGGTCCTGTGGCCCTGTCCATCTGAGCTGACTTACAGAGCAGGAGAGAGACTCGCTGCAGAGCCTGTGGCTGGAAGGACCAGGAGGAGCCTGGGAAGGGCATCACAGGGGGCGGGCATGGTGGGAGCAAAAGTCAGGCCATGGGACCATGTGGGCATCTTATCAAGATGACAGCCTGGCCCGAGAAGAAGATGCAGCATGGAAGGAAAGTCAGCTAAACAGAGTATCTGTGGCCCTGTGAGGTCCAGTGCGGGCCTTGGGGTGCAGAGTTGATATTGTAAGTAGCTGCAGACCCTCCACGTTATTTTACAAAGGAGTCGAATAATGAGAGCAGGTAACTCTCAAAGCAGCTCACAGGGAGGACCGGAGGGGAGGCCTGGAGCAAGAAGACCAAGGAGGAGGTGGCCGTCTTCTCCTGGCAGGAACAGAGGAGGCCTGAATTTCAGGGGTGGCTTGGAAGGGAATTGGGGCAGAATGGAAGAGGAGGAAGGGATGTGAGAGGGTGCTGACCCTCTGGGACGTCATGGGCACAGAGTGGGCAGAGCAGACCCTGGCAGAAACCGCTGCTGGGCCTCCACCTGGTGGGTGGGGTGGGGCTTTGAAGAGGAAAGTGAGCTGCGTCTCCATGACAGGCACCTCGCTGGGAAACTGCTCAGAGCTGAGGCCGAGGCTGGAGCTTCTGGCCCCGAGCCTCTGGTTCTGACTGCTCGCCGGTGTAACTGGATCCTCAGCGTCCATGCTGGAATGACCAGTGACCCCCGGTGCCCCTCAATGGGCACCACTCTCCTATAATATGATGAATTGCTTACAAAGAAAGGAGAGGGGACACTTGCATCTTCATCTCTTCACCCAACGCCCAATACATTCTTTCCTGCAATAGTTAATTACGATTTAATTTCACTCATTTTTTCATTTGACTCAATTCAATTTCTGTTCAAAAAACTTTTAAAAACCGGAAGTCGATGAGAGAAGCCATTCGGTCAGAGAGACAATTGGCTTGATGGATTTGGGGTTGGATTCAAACAATAATAGAGCTTTGAAAGTGAACCGTGGGTAGCAAGAGGCGTGTGTCCAGATCAGGACGCGGCCGGTGGGGCAGGACAACATACGGGTCCTCAGATCCATGGAGCAGGAAGTGTTCTGGCTGTTTGTTTAGGGGGCTGTGTCCCTTAGGATTGCTGGGAACAGATGTCGCAAATCACATCAACATGCATAGTAAACACTTGGTCACCTCTCTGACAAGAATTCTGGGTTCGGGCCTTTCTGGGGCTTGTTTCGCTGCTCTAAGTCAGCGTGCTGGGTCTGTCTTGCCACAGCCCTCTTGGTTTTCCCCTCGTGGTCACAACAGAGTGGTTGCAACTCCAGCGATCGCTTCTTCAACCTGATGATGCTCCCAGCAGGACAGAAAGAGGGAAGAGCCAAAGGGATTTGTCTTCATGTGACTCGTGCTTCTTATGGAGGAAAATCTTCCTGGAACCCTCTGGAAGATGGTCCTGTAGCGCTCACTGGGTCCATGCCTACGACTTTAGAAACTGTCAAGTGGGAATGGGATTGCCTTGCTTGGCTCCTCCCAGTCGTGAGTCATCTCTTGGGACTGGCACCCTGCCACCAAACAAAAGCACACTTCTTTTAGCATGCCAGAAGAGGGTGCATCTGTTAGCCCTTTCTACGAGAAGCTGTGTAAAAAAAAAACCCGAAAATTCAATGGCTTAAAATAATAAGCACTCATTTAGCTCCTAAGTCCACAGGGCCAGAGGCTTCCTGTGCGTGGCTCGGTGGTTCCTGGTCTCAGTTGCTCACCCACCTGCCAGTCTCGCCAGGCCTTGCTGGGATGACAGACATGCCTCAGCTCCCCTCCGCGTGTCTCTGTCCTCCAGCATGCTGACATATGTGGCAAAGGACGTGGATACAGGCGGTCAACCAGCACTTGTCCTTTGACCCTTGCTGGCTACACCTTCCCATCTTAATCCACGCACAGACCTTACCAAGGGGAAACGAAAAGGTCTAGCAAAATTGGAATGGAGAGGAGGGTCCCAGCCTAGCAGCCGAAAGACTGGGTCTCGACGTTCGATCCTTTCCTAGCCTGCTGCACACCCACGGCAGGGTCCCTTCCCCTCCGCAGGCCTGGGCTTCTTTATCTGTCCTGTCGGAATGAGAGTCTCTGTTCTCCTTCTAGGATTGGGAGATGGTTAAATGGGGCCGTGGCGGCAGAAGTGCTTCGCAAGTGGAAAGCACCATTCCAACCCCCATGAGCCACTGCGGGTGTCTTGAGAGGGATTGATTAGGGAAGCCGCCAGGAAGGAAACTAGTCTCGGCAGAGGCTGCCCAGTCCTGCACTGGCCTCCTTAGGGAATACACTGATGGGAAGGAGCCCTGACATTTGCTGCTGGAGAATGTGGGTCACCGAGCATTCCGCCGGGTGATGTGCTTGACTGACAAGGAGCCCTGGTGGCCTCTGCTCCGCCATCCAGCCTATCCCTGTCCTCATGTTCTGGGTCCCCAAAGCCCACATGCCTGCTGATGCTGAGCGTGTATCTGAAAACCAAGAGCGAGCTGCATACTCCGGGCCTCCTGACTAGCAACAGGTGTGAAAGGTCAGCGTCTTTCCGCCAAACCAAGTGGGAATTTCTGGATCCTTTGGGAGACAGACAGATGGGCCTGGATTGGGGGTAGCCTGTGGCCCCTCCTTTCCCATCCCCCCATCAAGTCTGGTGTTAGGAGGCACCAAGGTCCATGTGGCCTGGAACACTCCAGAACTCCACAGCCCTCCCCGGCCAGGGCACCTGGTCTGGCACTTTCAGTGAGCTGGCTGTTCCTGATGCCACCGACCTTGGCAAAGCTCGTTTTGGAACTCTGAGAGTCCAAGGGTAGAGGACTGCATCTCTGTCTCCCTAGCACAGTGCAGTGAGGCACAGCCGTCACCTTGTCCAGCCCTCAGGAGCAGAAACGAGAGCTGAATGGACTCAGGCTGTGCACAAGGGATTGTTTTAGAAAGTGGGACTCTGTTGGAAGGCTTCTGAAGTGGGCTGAGTGGACGACTCTGTCCAGATAGGGGACATCGTAATAGCCGATGGCTACTTTAATCCAGTTTGAGCTAGCTTAAGAAAAAAAACGTGTATGTGTTGTGGGAGGATTTGTTGGCAGCCTTTGCAGAAATGGTCAGGGATAATTTTAGCTTCAGGTAGTGTTTGATCCAGGAGCTCCCATGAGTATCATTGGAACTTATTTTCTGTCTGTCCTCTCTGACTTCTGCCCTGTAGGAGTCCGTGTGAAGTTCTGTGTGGTGACCCCTAGAATTATATTCTCCCTATTTGAAGTCAAATGAAAAGGGAGAGTTTCTGACCAGTTGTTCTAGCACAGGTTCTGGGATTCACTCGGAGAGAACCAACTGTGTCCTGTATCCAGTTCTAAGTCAGTCCCTATTCATAGAGGATGTGCTAATGGCCAGGCTAGGGCCACATGTTTTGCCCCCAGAGCTGGGAGTGGATTCCTCCTGAATCACAAAAACTGAGAGGTGGGGGGAGTTTTTCCCCAAAAGCAAAACCCAAATGCTTAGCGTCTGTGAGAACGTGGACCAGGATGCAGAGCTGGGCTGGGCTGGCAGGGGGCCAGGCGGCCGGAGGGGATGGCCTGCTGGCTCAGCCCCTCCTTTGATGGACTGGGGCCGGTGGCTCTGGAGAGCTGCAAGCAGAGAGGAGTCAGCAAGAATGTGGCTTGAAACTGGAACGGAAGTGAACTTAATTAGATCTAAGCAAGCCATTTGTCTCCAGGAAGTGACATTCCGTTTTCCCTGGAAGTCCCCAGATTAAGTGGTTTTACAAAATGCCAAGTTGGAAGATGGATTTTTTCAGGGTGTGGAGAGAAAAACAGTAAGTCAATCCAATTATGGAAATTTTGGTTGAGTACTACCTGAGAGCCGGGCCCTGTGCCAGGGGCCATGGGTACCCAGCCGAGAACACCCAGGTGCTCACGGCAGGGTGAAGAAAGTGAGGTGAGGCCAGTGGAGGCTGAGGGAGAGGCCGCTGAACTGGTGGGGGAGGGAGTCTTTTCTGAGCAGAGCAGTAGAGGAAGGCTTCGTGGAGGAGGCGCCTGGCTTCACCTGCCCTGGACCCGCCCTCGGTACCGTGCACTGGTACCACCCACCTTCACTAGTGCGGCAGTTGGTCTGGGTTAGTCCCTTGAGGCTGGAGCTGCTCCTGTGCCTACATCCCAGAGGCAGGTTTGCTGGAGATGTTTAAGGAAACGAGGTCCCAGGTTTCCCGAGGCTCTGTGACTCTGTAACCCAGGACTAGGGAGGAACAGGAAGCTGTGGCCGGTGGGTGTCTGCTGCCTGTGCCACCCTAGGACCCTGCACAGGAGTGTGCCTGTATCTGTGTCTGCTCAGGCTTCCGTCTACACCTGCCGGTGTGCACAAGCCCAGGTGCCGTGTCCAGTCCCCCTCCACCCCACCTGTAACCGTGTCCGTAGCCATATGCCCACGTGCATGTCCAGGCACACACAGGTGCGTGCACACGTCTGCCTGCGTGTCCTCCCGCCTGTCTCTGGACACTTGTGGCTGTGCCCATGGACGTGCACATGTCTCTGTGCTGTATCTGCCACAGCACACACGCCAGGCTGAGTGGATGTGTGCACACGTGTGCCCACGTGTCTGCTTGGTGTCCCCCGCTCCCCAGGGCTCATCCGGCTACAGGAGCTCATCATGGCTCCGTCGAGATACAACATCCGCCTCAAGATCCGCCAGCTCCCCATCGACTCGGACGACTCGCGGCCCCTGCTCAAGGAGATGAAGCGCGGCCGGGAATTCCGCATCATCTTCGACTGCAGCCACACCATGGCCGCCCAGATCCTCAAGCAGGTGCGTGAGCGGCGGCCAGCGGGAGGGCCGGCGGGGTCTGCCTGCCCCTGCCTCCCACTCCTGAGTGCTGGCGTGGTGTCCGCCAGATCCCAGCTTGGCTCATGGCTCTGCTTCTCCCTGGTGGTATGAGCCTGGGTGTCACTTTTCCTCTCTCAGCCTCAGTTTCACCAGCAGCAAAGGGGACAGTGAGTGACCTTTACGCTGCAACCCAGGGTGGGGTGGATGACCTGCCCCAGCCAGGCTGGAGCGCTGAGCGAATGCTGCCTTCCGTTGGGAGGGAGGCAGGGCTGCCAGGAGGCCCCCAAAGCCACGCGGGGGCTGAGCACTTCAGGATCCCAGAGGGGCCTGGGATTCTCAGGCTCGGCCCCCAAATTGCCTGACTGCCTCCCCCAGTGACCCATTCCCTGTGGCCACAGCGCTTGGTGTTGTCCTCTCCTGCTGCTGGGAGATGTATCGAGGTTCTCCCGCCATCTGCTCAGCTCAGCCACGATACAGGGGAGAACCGCTCTTAGTCCTGGAAGGACGGCTGTTCCTGAACACCCTTCCACGTGGCATGCTGGGGACAAGAGCCAGGCTTCCAGACACCTAGGAAAACAACAGTGGAGTGGCCCCCAAAACCAGCCACTCAGACTTGAGCCTGTGCTTTGTGCAAAAGGCAATTACGTCATCCCAGAAAGTGCTTCTGGTGATGGGACAGGCATCTGCCGCCTTCCGCACAGGACCCAGTGAAGAGGCGGCAGAGAGGACCAGGGCAGGGGTGCTGGAGGGTTTCCAGAGCCCCAGGGGGCTTGAGGCCCACCCTCTAGTTGGACCCTGCAAGAGGCACCTAAGACAAATGAACCGCAGCCTCTGTCCCTGTCCCCCAGGGAAGCTCCGTCACACTGACGTTCAAAAGCTAGTTGGGGAGCTCACCTGCTTCTGTCCTTCCGTATGGCCTGACGGGAGTCAGCCCCTCCTTTGCCATGGGGTTGACAATCCCCACTTCACACAGTGCTGCGGGCTTCCTTGAGTGGTGATCAAGGTTGGTCCTGTGCCCAGCTCAGTCTGCACTGGGCACGGGGCATTGACATCGCTGTGGAGGAAACCCAACCTCCAGAAACCCAGCCACCTGTGCCCCGGGCTTCCCATCCTTCCTAGCACTTAACAGAATGACAGTGACAATCACAGCTGAGGAGTCGCTCTGCCAGGTGCTTGCCCTCCTTACTGACTGTGGGAGAGAGGGGTGAATCAGCTAGGAGGTTGGAATTTATTCTAAGTCCATCCGACATGAGAACTTCTAGAATTAAAAGTGAGGACCCTGCTCAGCTAAACACAGGATTCGAGGAAACTAAGGCAGCCTGCCTGCTGCCAGCCTCCTCTGGCCCGTGCCTTGCTGAGGGGCTGCAAGGCTCCAGGGTTGGCAGGGGACATGCAGCAGTTTCAAGGTCTACTTGATCCTGTGATGTTTCCCCAGAGCACCTGTGGGCCCAGCATTCCGAGGAACCCTGTGGAAAACGCCTTGCCGTCATTAGTATTACGGATTACAGGCTTCCTAAAATATACCAGACCTGGGGAACGCAGGCTTCACGGTGGGGCGCAATAATAACCCAGACGCAGAGTGCGGCTGCTCTGTAGTCATCCAGGACCCGAGAAGCAGGGGCATCGCAGGGCTTCCAGTGCAGGCCCAGGCTGAGGACAGCCTCCCATGCCACCTCAACCCCACCTAGTCCTGCAGAAGAGGGACCCTTTGGAGGGCGCAGCCCCAAACCTGCATCTTTATCCGTCCCAGTTGAGTTCACCACTGTCTGTGGCCTGGTCAGCCTCACCCAACCCAGGCCCTGCCTGGCCTGTCCCCAGCTCTCGCCCCTGGGTAAAGGGAGGACACTGGGGCGCTGCTGGTGGCTGACACTCTGCTCTCCTGCAGGCCATGGCCATGGGCATGATGACGGAGTACTACCACTTCATCTTCACCACTCTGGTAACGTACCTGCGGGTCCTGGCACGGGGAGGGTGGGATGCCTCAGATCAGGGGCCAGTGGCCTGCCTTGGGCCAGCCTGCTGGACACAGTTGCTGCAGTTAGAGAAGATCCAAGTCTGTAAGTGTGGCTCCAGGTAAGGACGCATAGATGTCCTTGTGACCTGCCCACTTTGGAGAAGCCTTGTGATATTGGGAGGAAGGGCCTGGACTCTGGAGCCAGCGTGGCCCCGAGCTCCTCTGCTGACTGGCCAGGGGCCTTGGGTAAGTCATCTGACCTCTGTGCCTCAGTTTCTTCCTCTGCAAAATGGGCTTCTGCCTCTGGGGATAATTGTGAGGACTAATGAGTCCATCGGGCAAGATGCCAAGAGCAGCGCCCAGTTCCCACAGAGCGGTGGAGGCAGGACACTCCCCCTGACCCTCCGTAGACAGCGCTCGCTTTCCCATGCCTGTCTCAGGCCTCGTGCAGCAACGAGAATGACCACTTCTGACTCCTGCAGCGTCCGCGCTGAAGTCAGCCCACCTGCAGGCTCCAGATGGGTCCTGTCCAAACTCTGAGAAAATTTAGGGCCATTTAAAGCCATTAGGATAATTAGCTGTGTCCTGAGATCAGCAGAATAAAAGCATCCCTGTGCCAAAGGGGCACCGACACCGAGCCACCTAGCCTTGGAGCCAGGCACCCCAGACCTCCCCGGGGGCCCTGGGTAGACTATTCCACCAGCCCAGACCTGGGGGCAGCAACAGCACTGCTGATCACTCTCTTGCTGAAACAAGCCACCCGCAGCCCAGGTGGGACCGACCCTGCGTGGCTCATTCGTTTATCAGGCACCCGGCTTGTGCCTTCACAGGCCGGACAGATGGCTGTGGAGAACAGCACAAGGAGATGCTGGGTGCTGAGGGTCTGGGGGCAGGCGGGAAGTTTGAGGCAGGCTTTGTAGAAAAGCGGATGCTTGAACACTGGGCTTTGAAGGATCAGTAGGAGTTAACCACAGAAGCGAGGGGAAGGGATTCCACATATAAAGAACAGCCCAAGCAAAGGCCAAGAGGCAGGCTAGCTCCTCAGCAGGGCGCTGGGGTTGGCTCACTCTGGTTATCCTCTCCCCGCAACTGCACGTCCTGTTGGTAGCTTGAGATTGGCCACAGTGGGAGTGCAGATGCCATAGAAACGGGCAAATGCTACCAAAGAGGTTCCCTCCCCACACCCAGAGAGCATCGACCAGCACACCTCCTGTCACCCTCCTGCCCCCTGCCACTTACCCTGTGCCCATATAGAGGCCACCCTGCACAGGCTCCTGATCCAGGGCTCAGACATGGGGCTTGCCAGGAGCCACATTGGGTGAAAGGGATCCTGGAAGCTGGGGACTGGGACCTGGTAGCTTTTCCCCTGAGTCCCTTCTGGCTCTCTGCCCACCCACACTAACTTCGTCCTCCCATGTTGTATACTGAAAAGTCACTGGAGGCTTGGGATGAGGCCACCAGATCCTTGATTCCATTCCAAGGCAAGACTCTGGAGAAGGCACCTCCCCAGAGACCCCATTACCTTGCACAGAAATACCACTGTCCATGAGGGCAAGGTCAGAGGTTTTAGAGAAAGGACCCTAGCACCTCAGAGTCTTCCCCTAGCCCCAGATAGTGTCCATTTCTCTAACTGTTTCCTAATTCAATCATTCATTCATTCACTCATTCATTTATTCACTCATTCATTCATTCATTCATCCAGCAGCCATATACAAATGCACTGAGCTGGGCTCTTGGGCGGAAGGGGCGTACAGAGACGGGTCCGACACAGAGCTCAGGGGCCGGCGGGCTTCCTCCGCGTGTGTGAGGATCCAGGATGCTGCCTGGTTAATCCATCTGCAGTGGCTAAGCAGCGCCTGGCATGTGGCAGGTGCTCATTAACGCCTGAATGATGGGTGATGAATGAGTGCATGCCTGCAATGCAGAGTGGAGTGTGACGCGTGAAGTCGCCACCACTGTCACAGCAGCCTCAGCTAAGAACGCTGTCTCTGGTGCCAGCCTTCCTGATGAGAACCAAGACTCTTCCACTTCCTTGGGCAAGTTACTTACCCTTTCTGTGACTCGTTTCTTCTTCTATAAAATTGTGACATCAGTACTACTTTCTAGGATTGTTAGTGCCAGTGTTTAATACGTTGATACCCATGCCGTGCTTAGAGTGACGCTTGGCACCTAGTGCAGTGGAAGTATCAAATAAACTCATTAAATGATGCCTGCTTATGTTTTCTGTGTGCTCGGCAGACCCCATCCCCTGCAAAAGGCAAAACAACTCTCCAGGGAAGTTATGACTCTCCCCCAATTTTGTAAAATGTGGAAACTGAGGCTCAGAGAGGTGGCGCAGCAAGAAAGGGGCAGGGCTTCTGTCCAGCTCCAGAGCCCTGTGCCAAACCTGCTGCGCTCAGAGTTTGCACCAAGTGTTCCGAGGCTCCTCTGGCCAGCTGGGATTCCACCCACTGCCTGGCTGTAACGGTCTGGCCACGGTGGTTGACCCTAGCACCCCACACTTCAAAGCCCTCTCTCTGCATCTGCAGATGTTCCTCTTCACCCCATTGAGGCCAGACACCAGGACACTTATGTTCCACATGGATGAGGGGACTCGGCATCAGGGAGATTTTGTGACTTGCCCCGAGTCTCATGGCAGATCAGTGACAGAGGCCTTGGCTCCTGACTCTGGTCTTGCCCATGGCCTGTCCTATCGCTCCAACTCACACCTTCCTGGAGTCAGGAGAGTGGTCCTGCAGGGGAGGCCCATCCCTACTGTGCACCCGGTTCCCAGTGGGGCATGCAGGTGGAGTCTACCAGGGTATTCCCAGCAGCCCCCAGGCCCAGCTGTGCCCCCCACGCCCTGCTCCAGCTGCCCCTGAAGGCCCAGAACGCCACCTCACGATTCTCCCTCTTCGTGCCCATGGGTCATTCCTAGTTGCACTGGGGAGGGCGACGGCATTTGACATTTATCTCCTTCCGCTTTGGAAACCCACGTCACCAACTCTTTGCCTCCAAAGAATTCTCCAAACTTGCTTCTCCCACGCAGAAGACATTTTAATTACCCCCGCTGCATTATCTGTTCCAGCCAGCTCCGAGCCGTTCCCAGATAACCCCGCGTTAATCAGCCCCAGCTGAGGCCCGGTACATGTCATGTGTAGGTAAAAGCCTGGAGGTGAAAAAAGAATTATAATAAATTAATAGATAAGCAATCACAATTAATGCCACTTCCCAGCAATAACAGTTATATCATGGGAAAGATATTTTCATCTGTCAGTCCTTAAGGCGATGTTTTCCGAGCTTCAGCTTCTACCCATTCAGACCCATGGGGTGCTAATGAATTAGTCTATTATGTTATGCTGAATGTTTTAAAAGGTCCCTAGTCGATACTGAATTCAGTGTGTCAACATTTGGCATCAAGAATGCGACTTTTTGCCAAGCAGCAAAGTTGCCCACAGTTCACTGCGTACAGCACTTGGGGGTCTCAGCTCAGGGCAGTTTGGACAGAAATACTTGGAGCTGGACAAAGAGGCCTCTTCACCATTGTCACTGCCCTCATGTCACAGGGATGGGGGCACTCTGTGCCACAAGCCCAGCAACACTCTGCAGCTAAGCCCAGGCAGGGGGGTAACAAGGAAGAAGCTGACCCCCCCACACCCTGCCACCCCATCATACCCTCCCAGGCTGCCACTGTCCCAATAGACCAATACTGTGTCTGGAAAGTGGGAGGAACACCTACACCAGCACCCAAGTCCCCCTCAAACCAGCGAGTCCACCCTTCGCCCTGAGTCAGGTTGGTCTCTGGTCCTAGAAGAGGATAAGCCGGTCACAGAGGCCCTGGCAGGTGCTGCTACAGCATCTGTCAAGCTTAAGTGCCAGGTGGGTTCTCAATCAGATAAGAGCCGAGGCCCCTGCTGAGCGTGGGAGGAGGGTGAACCCAAGGGGCCCAGCAGCTCAGCTCTGACCCCACCCTCCCAGCTCCAAGACCCCCTCAGAGGTGGTTTGAGGAAGCTGTCATGGTCCTGGGTCCTTGTTGAAGGAGGACTCGGGGTTGACACCATCAGTCCCCAGCTGTGTCACCTCGAGCAAAAGACCCGACCTCCCTGGGACTCAGGTTCTTCCTGAGTGTGAAGTGGGGACCTGAAGTAGACAAGTCAATGCATGTGACATTCAGAGCAGCAACCGCTGCTCTCAGGGGGACGGCGCTCAGCAAACCATGGAGGGTCAGGCAGGAAGGGCCCAACCTGAGTATGCACCTCTCCTCCAGTAATCCAGTAATGTCCCTAGGGGCTGCATCCCTGGCTGTGACAACCTGCCACCAGACAAGGCAAACGGGCTACTTGTCAGACACAAATGAAGTGTTCCTATGGGCCAGACATGTTCTGAGTACATCAGTTAACCCGTTCTTTTCCTGTCAAGCCTGTATGCTAGGTACTATTATCATCCCATTTTGCAGAGGAGGCAACTGAGGAGAGTAGATGAAACTTTAACTCAGAGGACCTGGCCTCATGGTCTGTGCTCTCAGCCAGTACCTCAGGCTGCCTCAGTGAGCCACCTCCTTGGGGATGTGATTTTGTGTTTTCTGCTGTAGTCACAGAATACCATAGATTGGGTAAGTTATAAACAACAAGAGTTTATATGACTTGGAGTTCTGGAGTCCAGGAAATCCCAGGACAAGGTGAGGGCCTTCCTGCTTCATCACAACATGGCAGAAGGACAAGTGAGCTTACACGGGGGAGAGAGGAAATCCCAAACTCATCCACCGGGATCATGCCCACAATAACTAACCCACTCACGCTCTCACCCACTTGTGAGGACTGAGCCCTGGGGCCTAATCACCTCTTACGCAAGTTGCCTTACCCCTCTGACCCTCTTTCCTCGCCTGTAAAAGGAGAATATCATTAAATGCCCACTTCGCAGGGGTCGTGAGGATTAAGCCAGGTCCTCCATGTGCAGGGCGGAGCTCAGCGCCCACCCTCCACTCCCCACTGACATTGGGGCCATCTAGACACCCTCTGGCCATCTCAGTGGGGACCCGCCTCCTGCTTTCATCCAGCCTCTTCCTCAACCCAAATCCTGGCTTAGGATCAGGGCTCTCAGTTGTTCCTTGGTGGTCATGGGAAACTGGTTCAAGGACCTCTGCAGATGTTCAAGTCCCTTTTATAAAATGGCGTGATCATTGCTCATGACCTGTGCACAGACTTCAGCGTACTATAAAGCATCTCTAAATCACTTACAAGACCTAAGGCGACGCCGTCACTGTGTAAATAGCTAACACACTGCGTTGTTCAGGGACCGAGGACAAGCCTATGTGTTCAGTAGATGTGATTTTGTTCCAGTGATTTTGTTCAGAGCTGGTTGAATCCACAGATATGGACGCTGTGGATACAGAGGACTAACTGTATTGTTTGGGCACGGGTGGAACTAGACTTCGTTGCCTCTGTTTAAGTCTGTTCCAAGATGCTCCACAAACCTTCCAAGAAGAAATCAACACAATGCTTTCCAGAAAGGGGTCATTTAGGGTGCAGGAGGAGCAGGAGGAGTTTAGCATCAATTAGGAACATGGCAGAGACCATGGGAAGCCTGTGCAGTGTGAAGGATCTGCTCTGTGGGCTTCTGCTTTTATCACGCATCATCTTTGTGTGAGCCATCATTGATTCATGGACACTGGGATGGATGATGGATGGGGTGGGTCCTGCCATGGTGGTAGCCATGGAGAATCAAATACAATCAGTGGGGTCCCCAGCCATCTGTACGAGCAGAGGATGGAGTGATAGAGTAGGGGGCCCAAGGGAGAGGACAGATCAAGAGGCCAGAGTGGAAGGCAGCCACTCAGTGAGGGGAGAATGTGGAAAAGCAGAGGCAGTGGGTAAGGAGATCAGACAAGGACCAGACTCAGTGTCCCCACCAGTGGGAGGGGGTCAGCCTAGACAGTCAAAGAATATATTTCAAAAAGTCAAAAACTTGAATCTCCTGCAGATGTAGATGAACACATTTCCAAGATGGGAGGGACCAATATGGCAGTAAAGCTGGCCTGCAGAGCATTTGAGGATCTGGGTGTTCATAGGTATTTCAGACAGGAGAGGGGAGACCTAGGTCAGATGCAAAATCAATTCATCTCCTGCAGAGCAATAAGCCCACAACCTGGGGGGTTAACTTCTCTGCCAGACACAAATCTGCATGTTCACCCCGAGTCTGGGCCTTTAACCAATAGCCAACAGCGAAGTCAAATCATCCCCTGGGGAATTAGTAATCCTGGACCTTCCTGGTAAACAACACTTCTTTGTCGCACTGAGAGGACATACTGCTTTCGCCTGTTTCTAAGCTGGGGGTCATTTTTAACAGACCACAGCTCTCTCTGCTCCTGGACTTCCTCCCACCCTTCCCCATTGCCCTCTCTTGTCAGGTCAGGGGACATCGGCTTCTCCCACTGCCCCTTCCTCTTGGGTGCCCTGATTTGACAGCTCCCTGGCCCCACAGCTGGAGCTGCAGGAGGAGCCAGGGCCGGCTGCCAGCTGTAAGACCTTGCTCCCCTGGGACCTGCCCTGACAGATTTCGGGGCAGCTGCTCCTGGGAGGCAGGAGAGGTGGTTCTGGCTGTGGCCGGGGGCGGGGAGGGAGGAAGGGAGGCAGGCAGCAGTACTCCTTGGGTCCCCTCTTTTAAAGGAGCAAATATTCCCTTCAGCCTCCTGGGTAACCTGGACACATACAGACCTAACACCCTGGGTCTTTCCAAAGTGAGTGGTCCTCCCCACCCCGCTGCCCTGAAAGGAAACAGCATTGTTAAGCTTCTTTGATGGGCGATTCGTGGGAACAGTTTCACTGGGTCCTATAAAAAGGAGTGATCCCCATTTTGTAGAAGAAACAGGCCAAGGCCCCCTCATTGGCCAGGGGGGACAGTACCCAAGGCAGACCTGAGTTCCGAGTCCTCCTACAGGTGTCCCCGTCACCTTCGCAGGGCTCTGCAGGGAGCGGGAGGGGTGGAGGGGGGCTGGAGCTCCAGGCAGTGGCCACGCCCTGAGTCACACAGACCTCTCTCCCCGCAGGACCTCTACGCACTAGACCTGGAGCCCTACCGCTACTCCGGGGTGAACCTGACCGGGTTCCGCATCCTCAACGTGGACAACCCCCACGTCTCGGCCATCGTGGAGAAGTGGTCCATGGAGCGGCTGCAGGCGGCTCCCCGGGCAGAGTCCGGCCTGTTGGATGGAGTGATGATGGTACAGAGGGCAGCCAGGCAGGCGACCCCAGGGGCTCCCTCCCCCACCACCTCCTTCCTTCCCTCCTTCCTTTTTCCTCTCTCCCGCCCACCACTTCTTAAGTCCCGCCATGTGTGAGCCGGACCCCAGGTTGGGAACCAGGGGCACAAAGAGAGATGAGACACAGCCCCACCCCAGGGACCCCAGGGATCCTGGGCACGGGACTGTAGGCTGTGGTCACCAGGTGTGAGGCTGGGGAGGCAGCAGAGGAGAGGGCAGCCCCTGGGGCGTCTGCGGCCCACAGAGTCACCCAGCCCTGGCCTCTCCAGGGGCAGGACGGGTTGCCTCTGGGCCTCCAGCCTTTTCCTCACCAGGACACCCTGAGCTTGCCGTGGGGGAGGGGAGTCAGGCAGGGTGGGCGAAGGACTGAGCGGCTCAGGGGCCGCTCTCAGGCAGACCCTGGACCCTCCCTCCAGACGGACGCGGCCTTGCTCTACGACGCCGTCCACATCGTGTCCGTGTGCTACCAGCGGGCGCCCCAGATGACGGTGAACTCCCTGCAGTGCCACCGGCACAAGGCCTGGCGCTTTGGCGGCCGCTTCATGAACTTCATCAAGGAGGTAAGTTCCCGTGCCCCTCCCGAGGCTGCCGAGGGCCCAGGTTCAGAGCCAGGCGCCTTCAGTGCCACCTGAACTTGGGCCGGTTGCCTGGCATCTCTGAGCCTCAGTCTCCTGGTTGAACATGGGTCCTCAGGACCAGTCTCAGCAGTGATGGAGAGACCGAATCCCTGGACCATGGTACGTGCTGGTACGTGGTCTGTGCTGTCGGCAGCCACAGCGTGGGCTCCAAGTACAGCGGATGAGGTCTTTGCTTGCTGGCTGTGTGGCCAGAAGCAGACTGAAGAACCTTCCTGAGCCTCAGTGGCCTCATCTGTAAAGTGGGGGTATGAGGCGTGGAGAAGCTGTGGAGGCAAAAGCCAGGCAGCAGGTGGAAGTGCCGAGTGTGCTGAGGAGGCCTGAAGGGTAGTGACCGACCCACCAGCTCACCTCCCCACAGTGGGCCCGTCAGCCAACTTCCTGCCAGCCTCCCGCTGGGACCCTGCTCTGCAGGCAAGTGAGGCCCGAGCCACAGAACCATCAGAGGACCCAGCAAGCATGATCCTGCTGCCAAGATGACCACCAAAACACAACGTATACCTTTCATTTCAAAGGATTCTCCATGCGCCATTGTCCCTGTGGTCCGTAGATGGTGGCAGTGTGTACGTTCCCATCGTGCAGGGGGAAGCTAAGGCCTGGACTTGCACCCTGGCTCCATCCCAGCCAGCCAGCCATGTGACCAGCCCTCCCATCCTCAGCGTGGGATGGCCAGAGTGCCCCGCTCGCAGGATCATTGCCAAGGCAGAGCGCTGGCACACGCAGAGCACCGGCCAGGGCCCAGTCCCGGCAGAGAGCAGTCAGGGAAGGCTGGGGAGGACGAGGTCCAGGCGGGCTCATCCTAGGGCAGCGCCCACGTCCAGGCAGCACCAAGGACAATGAGGAGAAGCTCTGCAGGAGGCTCCAGGTAGATGACCCCAGGCACAACAGAGAGACGGGCTGCCCTGAGAGTTTGTTGGTTGGCGCAGCAGCTCTTTGCTGTGGGCTGCTGGGAGTCAGGCACCGAGCTGTGCACGGGTCACCTACTGTGGCTAGAGCAGGTGAACCTGTACCCACAGAGCCCACGGCCGGGGGAAGGCAGGTGTCCACCGGTTACTGCATGACGAATACACCCCCACGGCAAGGGAAGGCACCAGGGGACCCGCCACCTCTCACACAGGGGCCGGGCAGCTTCCCTGAGGCCCCAGGTCTTCTGTGGCTGCTTTGGAGTGAGGCCAACAACAGCTCCTCCCACATGTCACAGCAATATTAAAGGAACACAGACACGACATGGACTCCTGAGCGCTGCCCGTGTGCCTTGGATCTCCTCTCCACCTCTTCCCAGCTGCGAAGCTTTAGACAAGCTCCTGCCCACCCCCACGTGCCAGTCCCTCACCCGGCAGCACCACCTCCATCCTCCGGAGGGAGAATCCAGCCTTGGCCCTACTCCCTTCACTCCTGGAAGGAATTCCAGTATCCTCAGGTGCTTTGGCATAAGAAGTTTGTGACAGTCCCTTCTCAGCCTACCCATTGAAACTGCAGAGGAAGTCCATTGTCCAATGTCCTGAGCACAGTGAGGCAGCTGGTGACCATCACTTGCTCTTGGGGAACTCAGACTGAACTTCAGATCCCTGCCCACCCCCGATCCTTAGCAGGCCTCCAGCTGAGGGTCTCAGTCCACAGCCCTGCCCTACCCCTCCTCTGGTTCTGCAGGGAGATTTGGGAGGCTCAGGAGCCAGATGGAGGTGGCTTGGAATCTTAACCACTTTCTAGCTGGGTGACCTTGGAAAGCTATGGAATCTCTCTGCACCTTGGCGTCCCCCTCTAATGTGGAGACCACAGCAGACATCTTGTAGGGTTGTGGGAGGATTGAGGGAGTGGGGGGTGCATGGGCTTGTGCCAGCGCCCGGCACAGGAGGTGTGAATAGCTTGACCATCACGGCTCCAGCTAACGGTCTCCAGACCACGCTGCTCCAGATCCATCCCGCTCACTCCTCGGAATGAACCCCTCATCAGAGCAGATTCAACACTGGCCGCCTTCCCAGGGAGTTCCATTCTCCCTCCCAGGACTGACTGACCACAGTTGGGGTACCCTGACTCCAGGGCCAATAAATGACCTCATTCGCAACCCCATACACTCATCTCCTTAGTGTCGGCTTGCCCGTGGTCCTGCGGCTGGCCACGACCAGAACCCAGGTGCCCCGCAGAGCCCAGCACAGTCTTCCCTGGGTCCATTTCCAAGTTGCCCCTCTCCCCATCCGACTGCGTGACAGTAAATCATTTTAAAGACTTGGCATTTCCGAGAGGAGCTGGAAAATACCAGGCCGGAGTTCAGAGCGTGTGAAGCATCTTTCATTTAGCGAGTCCTGAGCTGCGGCTGGAGGGGGCGGTGGGGCTGGGAAATGTCAAGGGGAGGAGCTGCCGGTGGCTCCCTGCCCTGCCCCTGCCCACCCGCCCACAGACAGGCGGCACCTGCTGGCATTTAATTCCTCTGTAGCTGTCAGGGAGAGAGGCTCCCTCCCAGCCAGCCTCCAGGGCACCTGCTGTGATTTCCCCTGGGGGCCAGGAGGTAGCCCGAGGGTGTGGGGGCCGCAGAGGGGAGGGACTGGGGAGCCAGCCTGAGGGAAGCAGAGTCTCCCTGCAAAGTCAAAAACTGTGACTTTTACCTTCTCTGACGTGTCTTTTAATCTCTGTCCCCAGTCCCTGGGTTCTCAGCTCCCTGAGTTCCATGTAAGCTCTCCCCACCCCGCATGAGCGCTGTGACCCCCAGCCATTCAGCTCTGCTACTGCAGCAAGAGAATATTCTGTGCCTGCCAATATTGGGGGTCTGCATAACTCAGTCCCTCGCCAAGCCTCAATATCCATGTCTGTGAAATGGGGGCACTGAGAGGCCCAGTCGCCAGGATCACGACAAGAACTCAGTGGTCTCCTGCAGTGGAAGATAAGGGATCTGTGATTAGCTTCCTCTGGAGCTGGCCTTGGCCGAGGTGACGGCCCCTTTCTCCCCAACCAAGGGCCAGCCCTAATCCTAGGGAACTGCATGCAGACTCTGCATCAAGCACTTGATGCACTTTTCCAATACCTGTGAAGGGGGTCGCTTATCCCTTCCTGCAACTGAGAGATGAGATCACTAGAGCAAAGTTCCTATTCTAACCCCTTTTGTTTGTCATGCCTCCCTGACCCCTGCAAGGCACTGCCCGCTTCCTGAGCTAGGAAACCCATTTGTCCACATGCCTATTCATCAGGAAGATCTCACAGTGCCTCAGAACTGCCCAAGCGCTTGGAGAGCCCCAGGGGTTTGTGCTGGGATCTCCAGGTAGCTAAACCTCCCAGATCTGAGGACCTTAATTTGTGGGTGCGTGCATGGGTGCTGGGCACACTCAGCCAGGGAGAGACTGGGGCCTTTTTCAGAATCTGCAGGGAGCCTGACCGGAGTGTGACCAGGAACCTGCTGTCCAATATCCAGCCCTGCCTTGGCCTCTCTCCTTTTCTCCGGAGACCTCGCCCCCCTGCCGCCTGCTAGCCCAGCCAGGCTGTGTGGGCCCCAGCTTGTCTCTTGCTCCTAAGCTGACCTTTGCTCCCCAGGACTCCAGGACGCATTGGGGTTTGTTTTTCTCCTAGACTCAGAGCTATGCCGTCCCAAGTCTGGGGCTTGGCCCGGTCTCTCCTGTGCTGCGTGAGCTTGTGTGGCTCCAACCCAGGGCCTGCAAAATGGGAATCAGGGTGGCAGCCTGGCCACCCCCAGGGCTGCTTGGGAGGTCACGTGCCGCGAACAGCATGAACGTGCCTTGTAGAGTTAATGCTCTGGGTCCCCAGGAAAGATGATGGTCTGGAACCAAGTCGGAAACCTTCTCCATAAAGAGGCAGGTAGAAAAGAAGTTTAGGCTTCGTGGGCCAAGTGGCCTCTGTCCCCACGTCAGACATCTCACCTCTGCAGCTGTGTTTCAAAAGCAACCAGAGACTGTCTGTAAACAGGTGGGCAAGACTGTGAGCTATTCAGCTATTTACAAAAGCATCCCACCAGCCACAGTGGCCCACCCTGGTCGAGAAGACAGAGCGTAACTCAGTTTGATCTGCCCAAACCTCCACCTGTCTCTCTCTGTTAATGATCCTAATGAATTTTTTTTTTAAATTTAAGAATTAAAGATATTTAAAATACAATGTCATTTAGAGTAATTTTTAAAAATAACTTAAAATCTTAACTATGCTTGTCTCCTCTCTTGGTAACCATGTATAAATGTGCTATTTCCTTAATAGCTGGTACATAAAAAATATCATTTCAAATTTTAAAAATAAATAAAAATTTGAAAGTCACTGTTTATTGCGGGTTCATGCTCTGCCAGGCACTGTTCTCGGTAGTTTACATGACTTATTTCACCCTTACAGCATTTTGGTATGAGGGGTATGTGGCAATTAGTTACATTTTATAACTGAAGAAATATGGGTGACATGGAACATCCAAGATCCCAGAGCCCTTGTGGTTGAACCGAGCACCCTAACCCCGGAGTTCTGAACCACAGTGTGTGTGGAGGTAGGACTGAGGGTGGAGGAGGCTTCTGGGCCTCCCCTGCCTCTGGAGGCTGCTTCAGATTCTGGTTTTATATCCAGAGCCAGCTGGTCCCTTTGGCGTTCCTGCCTCTTGGCGGGTGTCGCCTGCCCCAGGGCCCCTGCTGCCTCCCTACCCCCTCCAGGGGTTTGACACGGGCTCCCCCTTCCCATGGCTCCGAGGCGGGGGCTCATTTGAGCGCATCCGAGATCGATGTTGTACATGAGGAGGTGCAAACGCGAAGCTGGCTAAAGAGTATAATAGAATTTATGGAAATCGCTGGCTCGCACGGCGGCCCCAGCAATGATGGAGGTGATTATTAATTAATCATGGTCTTGGGGGAACAGTATCAGTGCAAGGAGTAATTAAAATGAAGCATTGTACAGTTGTACCGAATGATGATTTATGAGCCTGAGGAATTGCCGCTCTCTGCCCTCTCCCCTCCGCAGGCTCAGTGGGAAGGATTAACCGGACGGATTGTTTTCAACAAAACCAGTGGCTTGCGGACAGATTTTGATCTGGACATCATCAGCCTGAAGGAAGATGGTCTGGAGAAGGTGTGTGGACTCAGAGAAGGAGGTCAGGCAGAGGAGCAGGGTCCTCCTCAACCCCCTCCAGGCAGAGGCTCAGACGCAGAGGGCAGGACCCGGTGCAGCCCATGCTTGAGGTTTGACATGACACTTGTGACCACTGCAGAGCTATGGGCCCAGCAGAGATCATGAGGGGCAAAGAGCCCAGTGGCCTTGGTGTAGCAGACACCCAAGCCACCACTGAGCAAGGACCATCAGTGAGGCTTAAC
Organism: Sciurus carolinensis; assembly: GCF_902686445.1. Taxonomy (NCBI): domain Eukaryota; kingdom Metazoa; phylum Chordata; class Mammalia; order Rodentia; family Sciuridae; genus Sciurus; species Sciurus carolinensis. The sequence goes on from NC_062213.1 coordinate 182,171,987, forward strand.
CTAAAAGACTCATGGGACGGACAGACTGAGTCCCTGCAGGGCTGACATGGGACAGAGGAAGAGACATGTTCTTGAATAAGACAAGCGTTCTAGCCTCTAGGGCATAACTGCCCAGGAAGTCATGAGCTTGCTGTCACTGGAGGCATTTAACCCAAGATCGATTGTCTGGCTGCCCATTGCTCATCTGGAAGACTCGAGGGGATTTCTAGCCCTGGAGAGAGGTTGAAACAGAGTGAGCTCACTCAGCTTTTAAGGCTTCTGACTTCAGAGAGTTTTGGGACAAGGAAAGCAAGCCCTTCTGGGACTGGGGTAGAGGTGGGGGCTCCCCATCTCACTAACATAAAAATGTTGTAATGAGATCAGTTCTGACCCCTGGGACCCCCAGCATGTTCTGACAAAGTCTGGCTACTGGGCCAAGAACAGCTTTAACGTGAGCCCCAGCTTCTCAGCAACCCCTGGGACATGGGGTGGGGAATCTGCCACACCTGTCCAGCAGCAGACTGGGTCCCTGGGAGCTACCCGGGCCCCTCTCCAACCCTGAGAGATGGCATGTATAAAATGCAGGGAGCGGAGGCTGCAGAGTGGGTGGCCTCCAATGCAGCCTCGGAGGTTGATTCCTCTCTCTCCTCCCTGTGGGCCTGGCTCAGCCTCTGGATTATTTTAATACCCTATCCTAACTTCCCCACCTCAGCCTGAGCCCTTCAGCCATCCCAGTGCACACACAGAAAGCTCCCCCGGGCCTGGCTTGCCCTGCCCCCCATGCCAAGTCCCCAAGCTTCAGACTCACTCAGGGCTGGAAGGCTCTTTGACAGTTATCCCAACTGGGCCTTCCGGGCCTGGTCTCCACTGCTCCCTAAACAAACCCCACTGTCCAGTCGTGCCCACACCCTCCTGCATCTCTGGGCCTGTGCCCTACTATTGCCCCAGGTGCAGGCTGTGGCCTCTGCCCCTCATGCACAGACCTGGCTCTGCTCGGCTTGCAGCTCCTGTGGCCACAGGCCCCCATGGACTCCTGAGCTTTCTGATGCCTGGGGACCACTGCACGGGGCAGGGGTTGGCCAGGGAGAGCTTACCGTTCTTCCACAACTGTTTCATGCCTCGCGTTGCACCAGCCCCTAATGACAGGGGCTGCGGCCTCCGCTCCTGATATCACCAAGGCCAGTTGGCCCAACCCCATGCAAATTCTGAGCAGTTTCCGTTTCAGCCCCCACCATGGTGGAAAGCGGCCTTCTCAGCAGCTTGGTGGGTGCAGTATTCACTGCGGTTGCTGTTGCAGTTTTGCTCTCCGCCACCCATCTCTGAAAATAGCCTAAAATTCTAGGGATGGCAGTAGATGGTACACGTGCCACCATTTCCTGCTCCCGTGCCCATGGCAGTCATCCATAACTGATCACTGACACACTCTTTCCATCTGTGCCCACCTGGAACATGCCTGTCCCAGCAGCCCTCTGGACAGCTGGCACACCCCAGCCAATACTTAATACTATTATCCCTGGATGTAGGTTGGCACATAGGGCACTCACCAGAGTCTCCTGGTCACAGCCACCTAGACTGTAAACAGAGAGCCTCCTCAGTCCTTAACTTTCTTTCAACTCCATAGCACCTGCTGTCTGGCAAGGCACAAAGAGCTCAGTAGAGCTTTCTGCAGGGAGGGTTCCTGCTTTTCATGCAACCTCTGGACAGATGTGTGTTAAGTACCTCCAGTACGCCAGTACTGACCTCAACCCCGAGCTTAGCCCATGCAAGAAAAGAGCCTCTTTACTACTGCCTGCCTGTCCCCTCTCCACGTGGCCCTGGTGGTCCCCAGAGCCTGAGATCCTGCTTGGAGAGCATGCTGAGCCCCCAAACACAGCCTCTCTGCCTCTCATATCCTCACTTCTGTTTGCTAAGCCAGGTCATAGCTGATCCAGGCAGCTTCAGCCAGTGGCTTTGGGAGGATTAAGGCAGAATTACCCAGGCATAATTACATATCTCTCTGCTATCTGCTTTGCACAGCTCTCTGAATGGGGTGTTTGCATTCGGTCTCTCTGTTTAATTGATTAAGTTTCCTGAGTACCCCCCAACTGGGCCAAGGACACAGTGGCCATGCTGGAACCTTCCTTGAGAGAGAGGGGCCAAAATGGAGCACAACTGGGCAGAGTTGGATCAGAAAGGATCTTCAAGAGGTCCAGAGCCTTAGGCTCATTTATAAACTTGACCTTCCTTTCCTCCCTCCAGCCTCAAGCCCCATATCCAAAGGATGTGGGGACAGAACGCAGATATTTTGCCATCTTGGCCAAGGTATCTGCCACATTTAGAAATAAATCACAAAATAAACTGTCTCTGAACCCAGTTTGAAGACATCCAAGACCACCCCCGCCCCCGGGAAGTACACCCCTCCTTATGCTACCAGCCCCAAACAGCTTCCAAGGACAGCCCTCCTCCCAGCCCGCCAGCCTGCCTGCGGGCAGCTCATTGCTCGCTAAGTCCACAGTAGCGTGGGGCACGTGGCCCCTGTTCCAGGCCATGCTGGCTTGGGAAGGTGTCTGGCCAGCAAAGCCGGTGCTGAGACTGAGACCCAGTGAGCGAGCAGCAGGGTGCCCAGGTCTTCCAAGAGGCAGCTCAGGGCAGGACACACCCTGACCCAGGGCCTCCGAGTCCCTCAACTCCTGTTTGGCATCAGCTCAGCCCAGGCTGCTTTCCCCCAGTTCCCCGGAGCTGCCGCTGCATTTCCCGTCTCCCTCCGAAAGGGGAGATGGCAGAATTCAGGCACGTTGATGCCGCCGGGTCTTCGTCCTGGAAGAAGCAGGGAGGGCAGCGGGGTTGTCGTCAGAACAGTGGTGACAGTGACGACGACGGTGCTCCTCATGGTGGGGAAGCAGATGGAAAGCGCCCTCTCCTCTGTCTGTCTGTCCAGGTTGGGGTGTGGAGCCCTGCCGACGGGCTCAACATCACGGAGGTTGCCAAAGGCCGAGGCCCTAATGTCACAGACTCTCTGACAAACCGGTCACTCATCGTCACCACTGTGCTGGTAAGAGCCTGCAGCCCTGTGGGAAGGGCCGTCTGAGCAGGGGGTGGGCTCGTCATCTAGGCTGGAGAGAGCCCTGGGTCCTCCCCACCTGTCACACTCTGGGTACCTCCTGGAGGCCGGGCGGCAGCAGGGTGGCTGCAGGAAGGTGGAAACCCTAGAGAACGGCTGGGACACAGGCGCCGCTCCCACGGCAGAGGGAGACCCAAGCTTGTGTGTCCCACCGCCACCCACTACCGAGCCCTGCTGTCTGAGTGGGACCAGGATGGAGGTAGGCGGTGAACTGCCCGTTGCACAGGTCACAGGCCTCCTCCTCGCCCTCCTCCGTCCTTCAGCTGCGAGGGCTGCTGTGGCCGTACCCCCCGGGCTGGGAGCCTGTTACACGCCACACTCTGCAGCGTCCCCTCCTTGAGAGCTGGCCGCCAGGACCAATCCCATCCCACCTTCCTGTCCCATCCTCCTCCCTCTGACCCATTTCAACCCCGGAAGTGGCTCTTGGGGTCTCCCGCGCTCTCTGCACCTGGCGGCTTGGGGCCAAGCAGGAGGACAGACTCGGCCATGGTTCCTTCCGCTGGGTAGCACTGCAGCAGTTCCACGGGTGCCTGCACCTCCCGGGGAAGGCCTCAGGAGTGTGCAGAGGCGCAGGACAGACCCTCTCAGAGTCACAGCACTGCTCGTGGGGGCCCTGGTCGGGTCAGCTTGAAGGGAGACAGCTCAGTCACAGCCAGGTAGACTCTGACCCAAGACTTGAGGACAATTCTGGCCCTCCCTTATGATGCAGCAAGTAAATCTGTGAGGACCCCATGCTGAGGGGGTTCCTCTACCCAGAAGGGAGCTCGCTAAGCCTGTTCTGGGTTAAGTTAGGGCACCGCCGGAGGGAGCCCGGCAAGGCTGAGCAGCCTGGAGGCGGCACTGTCCCTGGTGCCCAGATGGGTGGCTCCCACCTGCTTCCCCAGCAAAGGCAGCTTGGTCAGGCCCTCCTGGATGGTCCTGTGTCCTCCCTGTAGTGCGACTCACCGTATATGTGCTCAGAGGCTGGGTGGTGGGACAGGAAGGGATGCAATGGGGTTGCACCTCATTCTTCCAGGAATGCCAGGGAACAGCGGACCTCAGGGGTACCACATGTGTGCAGCAGGGAGTTTTAGTCTGTGGATCTTATGCCCAGTCCCCAGGGTTGTGATCGCTGAGAGATCCCCAGTAAGGAGGACATAGGTCTAATGGAGATTCTGGGCAGGTTGTTGATGGAGCTAGAGGAAGAGGCTGGGGAGATACCAGCCCCACTTTTGGGGGCAAGACCCCCACTGGAATCTTCCCAATGAATATATATATATTTCCTGCCAGGCTTTATGGATCCACTTCTTATTAACTAGGCAGATATAAAAAATTCAAGCTGCTAAACCCAATAAGTCAAAAGATCTCAACAGGAACAGGAGAAAAACGGTAATGTAAAAATGTAAAAGATAAAAATAAACAAATTTTAAAAAAGCAAAGGGATTAGAGGGTTGCTGATGGGCAATTAGAGGAATATGGATGTGTTTAAAAATAGGACGGAGAAAAGGAGAGCAAAATAGAAAGGTTAAGAGGAAAATAATGAAGAGAAAATGAAGGTAAGGAATGAGAGAGGAAGGCGCGATATTAAAAGAGACGAAAAATTAAATAATTTACGGCTCCGACGAGACAAGATAAAAAATGTTAAACCAAAATGTCAAAAAGCAAAAGGATAAAAGTGTGACAAAGCTCAAATATAAAAGGGTAAAAATAAAATAATAAAAAGGTGGTAAAAGATTAAAAGCAGAGCTGCATAAAATGTGAGGTATAAATAAAACACTTTTTGCGAGGCAAGATTAAAAGAAGATAAAACTAGTATGATTTAAGAGATTCGGAGGAGAGATGATTAAATGAGCTAAGGCGATAGAAGCACAAAACAATACTCGAAAAGAAAGAGGTAAGTGAGGACACAAAAGACAGCCACCTTGAAAGACCACAGGGTTAAATTTTATTAAAATGGCAGCAGCCCAATTTCAAGGGCAAAAACCTTCTGCAGAGGCACAAGGGATTTTCTAGGTCCTTCTGCAGAAGCACAGGGTTTTTTCTACTTGAGCAGAGATAGAATCCAGCCGACACTCCTGCTCTTGACCTGCCAATATTCTCAGTTTCTTCATTAATATTAGCAGCTTCTTGCAAAGGTCCCGACCGGTGGTGCACACCCCATCGTGGGGTGTCCCACCCCAGCTTCCGGCTGGTTCTCAGCACCCCAGGGAAGAGGGAGAGAAGACCCTCTGGCTCATACCCTGGCAAGGCTGCATCTGTCCTTCAACCTTGAAGCATCTGGACAGACATGAGCCCAGCAGCTCTTTGGGACCCGCACTGTGACCAGGACGCAGGCACAGGCCATGCGATGGCTAAGGGCACAGGCCTTTGCGGATGAATCCTGGCTTCCCTGTTGACTTGGGTGTGACCCTGAGATGTTGCTTAGCTGCTCTGTGCCTGACTCTCATCAGGAAGGTGAGATACAATAATTGCACCTAGTCCATGGAGTCGAGAGGATGAATGGTTAATAAATAACAGCGGCATGGGGCAAGCGCTAAACGATGGCTATTATTGTTATTCATTGCTATTGATTACATATCCAGAGCCCTGTGAGTTCAGATTGAGCATGTCACTTGACGAAGTTGGAGTGAAAACCTCTGCTTCCGTCCACAGGCAGATCCCTGAACTTCACCAGAGACCGACCACCGTCCGGCTGGTGATTGCTGGCATAGAGCACCTTGCATTATAAACTTTGCATTTGGGTCTGAAAGCTTTCTGGCCCAGTGGGCCACTCCAAACCCCGTCACTCCCTCGCGGGCATGTGCATATGTGGGGCTGCTTCTCATAGCTTTGTTTCCCCACTGGCCTCTGAAGGCATTAGGGTACAAGACCCACCCAGGGAGCCTATGGCTCTATCTCCCGCAGAGACCTAACAAGGCAGATCAGATGACTGTCTCCTAATCCCCTTCCCTGGTCACCTGGCTCTGACATCATAACAACTCACTCTCCCTGACATGGCTCCAAGCAACTGTCCGGCACCCGAGGGTGGCCACACTGACCATCTTTACATCATCGTGCAATATCAGACAGCCACGCGGTCTGGGGATGCGCCGTGGTTCACCTCTCTCCATTGTCTGGGGTCAGCTCTGCTTTCCCCTGTGGGGCAGTGAGAAAAGCCTAGTATTTCCTGGAGGCAGGAAATGGAGGGGATGACCTCTGGAGGACTGTGGCATGGCCTTTGCCCAGGTCTCCAAGGAATTGTGGGTCCTGCTGAAAGTGTCCCAGGAGTCTCCTGGGAGAGAGATGCACGCTCTTGAGGATTGACCTAGGGCCACCTGGAAACCTAAACCTGTTTCAGATGCTCCAGAGAAGGTGCCTGAAGGGCTCAGTGCGCTGTCCAGAGCCTGGGGGATGCTCTCCGTCTTGGGCTTTTTGGTACAGCCCCACAGGTTGTGAGCAGTGGCCGGCCTGACCCAGGCCCAGTGGCTCTGGCTGAAAACTCAGCCCCTGTGCTTGTCTGCTGAACGCAGGGCCAGCACCTCCTGCTGCGAGCACAGCCCCCTGCTGTCTGGAAGTGTGTTGTCTAGGCAACAGCACTTTGAGTGACAGGCAGGTGCTGAAACCCAGGACAAGAACATCAAACCACTTTGCCTCTGGGGAACAAGGCCTGGAGCTGAGACCCCTGGTGAGAGGGGTTTCTCCCTTCTTTCTTTCCCCTGGAATCTGGTTGGCAGACAGCAGCAGCTCGCGGTGGGCTGACCCCAAACCTGCCTCCTCCTCTCCTCTGTGCTGAAACTCAGGCTTAGGTGCTAAGGGTGCCTCGCCCTGGACAGGCAGATGGACAGAAGCTGACACCACACACCCCGACTCTCAGACCTCTTGCAGCCTTGCCCATTCCTGCCTGCAGTGCCCCCCACCCGACTCCCGCCCGCCCGCCCCGGCCTCTGTTCTGGTTCTGCTCTTCCATCAGGTCATGAAAAATTCATCTGCCCAAACCTCAGCTCACACACAGAGGAAGCACACCCGGCCCACTCCTGGGGGCCCTGCTTTTGAAGGTTCAGGGTTCTTTTAGCTGCTGATGTGAGCGGAAGTGTCAGTGTGTGGGTGTGGGACCTTCGGGGTCTGGATACTCGCTGGCAGTATTTGTGCTGAATGTACATCATGACCCAAATAGACCCAACTGCCAGGCGGGCAGGACCCTCAGCACCAGCAGCAGGAGAGGGGACAAAGCCAGGGCCAGAATGTGGGCTGGGAGAATGGCCCCAGGCTAGTGGCCAGGCTTCTCCTGCCCTCTCTCGTTCTAACCAGCAGAAGCCTTCAGTTCAGGGGCTTTGACCAGCGGGTCCCAGCACGGCTAGGCGGACAGACCACCTGAGCACAGGGTGTTGCAGGGGCTTTGGGTACCGGTGGGCGTGCATGTGTGGACGTGGGTTGACGTCAGAAGTGGGGTGGGGCAGAGTGACGAGGTGGCTAATCCTGTAAGCCCCTCCCCACGCAGGGCTAGCCCCCCCTTCCAACTCCAGGGTCCTATCACGGGAGAAGCTTAGTGCCAGGCCGGCTTTCACAATTGTTGAGAAGCCCGACCAGCAGCCCTGGTGACGGAAAGTCGGAAAAGGTTATTTTTCTGGACCCCTGTTTTCTGTGACTTGTTGAAGAGAAATATTACCCCTGGTCCTACGGCTGTTCTCCCAGAGCAATAGGAGAGCGTGAAGTTATGAAATTGAGGGCACCTTCACTGAGCAATCGATTAGCAGCCGAGAGAGCTTGTGAATTGGCTGTCTGGACATTTCCAGTAATAAATTGTGAAATAGTCCATGAATAAGTAGTTGGCGGAGTTCAGAATTACCCCCTAGGAAATGTTGCAGGTCTGGAGACACATTACCAAGGCGAGCACCATTTTAATGCTCTGGGCTTTGGCTGTTAAATATGTATGCCATCCGCAAAGCACTTCCCGAAATTAATGGCATTTTACAGCTGCTCCGAAAGCAGCGTATTTATATGGAGATGTATAGATTCTGGGGCTGCCCTGGCTTCACAAATGAAGTGCTAATTTTAGAGGATAAGGCCAGGGAGGGGTGGAGAGAGGGTAAGGAAGTGTGCTTTCTCAGGGACCTTTCCCAAGTGGTTTTCCCCTGCAGGCGGGGTGATTTTTACCCTGTGGTGGCATTGGGTGTGGCCTCTAGGTTGGAAAGGTCACTGCACAACAGGTCAGCCAGCACACAGGAAGGCAATAATAGCTAGCGATCACAACAGTGTCGACGAGGCCAATATTGACAGCTGACATTTGCCAGGCACTTAGTGCTTCTCAGGGGTCAATGCAGTTATATCCTCACAATAACTCTCCAGGTTAGGGTGGGCTCTATTATTATCCCCATTTTCCAGAAGGAGATAGGAATCTATATATGGTTGATGGTTCCCCTGGGAAAGATGGTGTCTTCTCTCTGATTCTGTCCTTGAGCTAAATAAAATCAGGGCCACCAGGTGCAGTAGTGTGGCTTGTTCACTGCACAAGAGCATCAGTGAGGCTGAGTTTGGACTGAAATCCCACCCAGGTGCTGCTCATCAAGCCTGGTGCCCGGAATCAGGCTGCATCTGCCCAGAGACTAATTTATAGGAAGGCATCGTGTGGATCTGTCCAATCTCACTTTCCTCCAGGTGACCTCAGCCCCTTCCCCAAGCCCACCTAGACTCTTCCACAATGTTACCGAGCTGCCTAGTTGGTTGGAGGGAGGGCAGGAGAGGCACTGGGGTCAGGCACCAAAGCTGGCCAGAAGGTCCAGCTTCCCAGCTGTTAGACTGAGAAGTTGTTTTCTCAGCATCCCTGGAGAGTCAGGAGCCCTTTGGGACTCAGGTGCGCCTGCTTCCTTCATCCCAGAGGACTCCTGAATGCTAGAGCGAACCAGTCGTATGGGGGATGGGACTTTGAGAGGCAGCAGTGCTGGAGAACCTGGACCAAAAAATGGAGCCCCCTGCCACAGCAAGAGCCTCACTAGAGGCTGCTGGTGGTCTCTGCTCCCGACCGACCCCTGGTGAGAGTCTTCACTGGGACCTCCCAGTGCCCAGCCCACCCAGGGGCCTATGAGGTCACGAGAATGAGCAGTGGAGAGACCCAGGGGACTCCTCCATAATCAGGCAGGCGCCTTATCGTGGGCAGGAGTGGACACCTGCTTTCCAGTACACGGTCCTTCTGTCAGCTAAGAGGCCTGAGGCGTTCTGACGCAGGAGGTTGCCAAGCGCGGCTCGGGGAAGGCTGGCCCGGGGGAGGCGTGGAGGAGCTACAGGCAGAAACCAGTAGTCCAGAAGCAGGCCCTGGAAAGGCAGCTCCGGCCTGAGTCTGGGATCCAGAGAAGCAGGTGAAGTCAGGAAGTTCCGACCCCAAGGAACATCCAGGAAAACAAAGCCAGGCAGGGGTGCTAACTGGGGAGGATTGGAACTGGACCCCATCGAACTATAAGTCAACTCTGGGCAACTTTCTGACCTTCTCTGAACCTAAGTTTCCTCATCTAACAAATGGGGATAATGTCACCTATCTTACAAGCTAGTGAGACTTAAAACATTGGGTGAGAAAAGAGTTTAAACTGGTGCCTGATACGTAGCAGGAGTTCATTAAATGTTGAGTGTTTTGGAATTCAGCCAGACCACCAGGGACCTCAGCTGGGGATGTATAAGTGAGTCCGGGTGGACAGAAACAGCAGAAGCACGGCTTCGTGCTGACCTGGACTCCGGTCACTATGCTGCAGGCCTGGATCCTGACACTCAGACACTCTCTCTCTCTCTCTCTCTCTCTCTCTCTCTCTCTCTCTCTCTCTCTCTCTCTCTCTCTCTCTCTCTCTCTCTCTCTCGGCGGTTCCTGCAGGGCCTTCCGGGGTTGTTTGGAGAAGCCGCGTCTTACTCCAAGGCCTTCACTGGCTTTCCTTCATCAGAGGGGTGGGACCTGTGGCAGGGGACCTGACACTACCACCTTCTGAGGATCACCTGTCCCCAGGGAGCAGTGCCATGGGGCTCAGGACCTCTGGCACAGAACTTACACTCAGTTCTGTGACTCAGGGGTCACATGTCCCAAGTCCAGGTCTCCATCCATGCCTGCTAGGTGAGCTGGCGCAAGTCACTTTTCCTCCAGAACATCACTTCCTGCCTCCCTCCGATGGGACCATTAGCACCCCCTCGAGGGTCGGCACTGAGTGGAGACAGGCACCTCCGGGCTCCTCCGCTGGGCCTGTGCTCGTGCTCCGCTTGAGCATTATCTCACTTGCTAATTTCCTAGCGCCCGCACAGCCACGTACAAATGAAGCTGTCTCTCTTATCAGTCATCACTCACCTGGCAGGTCCTGATGCCCACGCTGAGGAGATCCTTAGAAAGAAAATGGTATCAGGAGTGTGTAGATCTAATCTTGTCGCCGGGAGTCGCGGAAGACGCTGGGTGCAGGGCTGCGTACAGTGCCGTCCGCCAACACCGCGGACACAGGCTTCACGGAGGGCTACGGAAACAGACCGCTGGGCCACACCTGGGGTTTCTGGTGCAGTGGGTCCGGGGAGAGCCCGAGAATGTGCATTTCCAACAAGCTCCCGGCTCCAGCCGCTGCTGCTTCACACTCAGAACTCTCCCAGAGAGAACGTGGGCTTCGGAGTCGGCGGCCTCAAGCTCAAAGCCCGGTTCCGCCACTACTGGTTCTGCGCCCGTTGGGCTACTGAGTCGGTAACACCCATGAGCCCCAGGAACTGCCGAGAGCTTTCCATTTGCAGGGCACCAACTTGGCTCTCAGGAGTCCGCTGTCCCTCTCCTGGCTTAGCCGGCCGTTCATCAAAGCCGCCCCAAACGCTTTTATTTTTAAAAAGTGGAGGTTTCCGGCCTGCCTCCACCTTCCCACTCCGCCTTTGTCACCCCCTCTCCCGTCTGTCCCCGTAGGAGGAGCCCTTTGTCATGTTCCGGAAGTCCGACAGGACCCTCTATGGGAATGACCGGTTCGAGGGCTACTGCATTGATCTGCTCAAGGAGCTGGCCCACATCCTGGGCTTCTCCTATGAGATCCGGCTGGTGGAGGACGGCAAGTACGGGGCGCAGGACGACAAGGGCCAGTGGAATGGCATGGTCAAGGAGCTCATCGACCACGTAAGCCCCGCGGGGTGCGCGCGGGCGGGCGGTGCACGAGGACCCTGGGAGGCTTCGTGAGCTGCTGCGGCACATCAGGGCCAGGCATCCCAGCAGATGAGGACCCCGGAGGCCAGGGGGATGGAGGTGGGAAGGGTGCCCAGCTCTCCCAGGCCTGGCCCCACACCCGGCACCTCCTCCACGCAGACACCTGCGCATCCGCCCCTCAGAGGCTGAGCGCACCCCACCAGCATCTGTGAGGGACTTTCTCAGGAGGAGCTTCTCAGGGCCCTCTGCTCCTTTAAGAGCTACCGAAGGATGTCCCAGACGTGAGGGCCTGGTGCCAGGACGAACGCTCCACCAAGCTCTAGGACCCAGGGGATCTGTCACTGCTTCAAGTAACTTTGGGTCCAAAGAGGAGACAGGTGGCCCAAGGAGCCAGCTGAGGGCTGGGATGGAGGGGTGAGCAAGACCCTGCTGGGAGACAAGAGGCAGCCTCTCAGGCTGCTGGGGTAGGAGAAGGGCCCAGGGAGCAAGGAGCCGCAGCAGGTGGAGGGCAGAGAGGCGCAGCTGGTCAGAAGGCCCAGAGCTTGTCAGACACGTGAGGAAAACAGGAGCCACAGGCTGGGGGTGCCATAGCAGGGGAGGAATCAGGGGGCCCTGGACTGGAGTCCTGATTCTTCGCTCATTAGCATGAGGACAGGAGTGAGTCACCTGACCTCCGTGAGCTGCTTCCTCCTCTGTGAAATGGGTGCATTAATACCCCCTCTTCCCAGGAGCGTTGTGATACTGCTGCAGGGCCCCAGCTGAATGCGCGGGAGCCTCCTAAGATGCCACCAGCAAACACATCCTGGCTCTTGGAAGCCGGGACTGGGGTCCAGTAAACCTGGGGTTCAGTGCCAGCTTTCCCACCCACTAGATGTGCGACAGGCACGTTTCCTCAACCCCGAGCCTCCGTTTCTTCGTTTCTTCTGTAGGGGTAATTAGAAAATACCGCAACCCCTAGGGTGGTTAGACAGCGAGGCCTCATTTGCACAGGCTCACCTGGCACAGAATAAATGCTACCTGCCTTCCAGCTCAGAGAACATGTCTGCTCCACAGAGATCCCATCTGAATCTGATGGAGGCAAGGCCTGGGCTGTGGCCGACCCCTTCCATTCCTTCTCTCACTTACCCTGAGAACAGCCCCCTGTGGTCCGTGCTGTCAGTAACACCCATTTTGCAGATAAGGAGACTGAGGCAGGGAAGGGAAGGCCTGGAGATAGTAAGTGTGGAGCTGGGTTCAAAGTGTTAGGTTCTGTGCCTCCGTAGTCCAGGGCTGCAGCCTCGCCAAAGAGTATGTCCTAACCAGGAGCCAGGGCCAAGGCAGTTCATGCAGTGGGTCTTTGCAACCCACAAGTGCCAGCCAGTGGGTTGGACTTATTACCTCACCTCTTCAGGGAGGAGGCAAGCCAATCAGACCTTCTGTTGCCTGACCCGCCCCTGTCTGAGGAGGCTACTGCCTTGGGGGCTAGGAAGGGGGAGGGAGGTTGGACCTCCGAACATGAAGGCTCAAGCAGAGCCTGACTCAGCGGAGTCATATTCTAGGACCCAGGAAACTAGGTTCCTGAGAAACCCTGGTAGGAGAGTTTTGATGGTAAAGGGCATGAACTTGGGCTGGATTTGGTTCTGCCACTTAGTAGCTGTGTGTTCCTGGGCAGTTTCTTACCTTCTCTGTTCTTTGATTTCCTCATCTGTGAAAGGGGAACAGTATTAATAGGAGCTACTTCATAAGACTTACGTGTATAACCTAGTCAGCACAGCATCTGCTATTATAAATTGCATTGATTGATTGATTGATATCGGGGATTGAGCTCAAGGGCACTTTACCACTGAGCTACATCCCCACCCCTTTTTATTATTATTTTTTAAAAATTTGAGACAGTGTCCTGCTAAGTTGCTGAGGCTGACCTCGAACTTGCGATCCCCTTGCCTCAGCCTTCTGAGTTGCTGGGATTACTGATGTGCACCCCTTTACCCATCATTTATTTTTATTTTTAGTCTTCCAGTTATTCCTTGGAGGCTGGGGGAGGGGGACCTCAGGAAGTCCCTTTGTCTCCCTGAGCTCCCATTTCCTGACGCCTTGGTGAGAATAATGATACCTGCCCCGTGTTCTTCCCAGCGTGGTGAGGCTGGGAGGAGAGAGCGGTGGGGGAGCAGCTTCTAGGTGGTAGAATGTGCTGTAAGTGGAGGGGAGTGGTGTTGTCAGTGTTATTAGTAATAACTGTAATTATTATGGAAATTAGTCAGCAGGCCCAGAGGCACCGCCATCTATCCGCTCCCCTGCGCCTCTGCGTGGGGCTCTGGAGTCTGGGGCTCTGGGTGGGTTTGCAGAGGTGAGCTGGGTAGGGAGGAAGGGGCCATCACACACAGAGCGGAGGCCACGTGCGACGTGAGCGGGGCTGAGCTGCTCTTGCCAGTCACTGCATCTCCAGTGGCCCAAGAGCTTTGAAGAGCCATTTTTAAAAGGGCTGTGCAGGGAAAACCCAGCAGCCGCCACATCTTCCGGAGCTGACCCTCAGCTGCGGAAGGGAGGGAGCCTCATCCAGGGCTTCTGCACAGCTGGGTGGCACTTGAGGAGGCCCAGTATCCATCAAGGCCATGAGCCCTGATGGGACATGCAGGGGACCTTGTTAAACCCGATTCCCTACAATAGATGAGCCTATTAATCCTAGCTTGGTGCCATTTTTAATAACATCATAACCATTTATTAGTGTCGTCAGATAATTAGTCTTCTCACTAGCTCATAGAAAGCATGGTAAAGACTTGGCAATATTATTACTTCATTATTAGGGATCTGAACGTAGGCGTAAAAATGATGAATGCCCACCTTCGTAAGTGTCTGCCTCCCGAGACCCATTTGGAGGCCCTGGGTGGAGCCTCCAACCAGCAGGACTTAAAATGTCCTTCCCTGACACTCCGCTGGCCTCTGTCCCATGCCACACGACCTTCCAAGGAGCCAGGGTTGTGGAGGAGGACGGGTACCTGGAGAACGCCTCTCTCACCTACCAATGTACTTACCTTCCCTGGATCGCCTTGAACTTGAACTACGGGAGCCACAGACATGATTAGACTGGGCAGCGGTTACTGCGTCCATCACCCATCTCCCTTCCAAGTCAGCGCTCCCTCTGTTGCTGTTTCCTGCTGCTCTGATCGCCATCTCAGAAGCCTTCTACTCACTCCTGGGCCTTAAGTGACTCCCCTGTGTTTTGATGACACTGGAATCCAATGGAAATGGATTTGAATTCTGGTCTGGCACATTTCCACTGACTGTGGGAAAGTTATCTAACCTCTCTGGCCTTCATTTCCACATCTACGAAATGGGGATAATAAAAGAACCTTTTGCCCTGTGTTTGTGGGAAGATTGAATGAGATATTGCCTCAAAATGCTTACAGAGCCTGGTGCTGAGTAAGCACTCAGACCTGGGGACCGTCCTGCTCAGCACTATTCCATTCGGGGGCAGCCCCCGTCTAAAGTGTGACCTGCTTCAACATGGTGGCAGTGGGAGAAGTGGCCCATCAACCACGACCATCCTGCTAGGCCAGAGGTGGTCCAGCACCCAGACCTTACCCCAACGACTGCAAACAGGCAGCTTCGCAGGCCTGACTCACATTGATCGAACTCTCAGGGAACAGGCACACACCAAAGTTCTACCCTGTACTTGGGGCATTGGCCTTTTCCAACACAGGGAGCCCCCACTTGCTGTCCAGAGCTTTGGTGTCCTGGTGCCAGGTACCCGGGTGCTTTTTTGGGTGCTGGGGAGGCAGAGTCCCAAGAGTAGAGACCCCAAAGCCAAGAGGAGGGCCACTGGTAGAGAGGGGTAAGAGACAAGCTTCAAAGAGTCTCATGCGCTAAACCAAAACATGTGACTGAGTCCTGGAAGATGCAGAGCCGGGGGTGACATCAACTTGGCACTTGAAAATAACTCTGCTACTGGGCCGAACTGAAGCCATTCTGGAGGTGTGACCGGGACCTGGGTGGGGGAGTGTGGTAGCCTAACTTGGAGCATTATGTTGGGGAAGTAAAGGCACAGCATGGGGACACAGAGTTGACACTGGTGAGACTGGTGATTGGGGGAAGGGAGGAGTCAGAACAAGGTGTGGAATTCCAGCAGGGCAGAGGGAAGGGGCGTGTCATTCCCAGTTGGCAAGGCCCCTAGAGAAGACAAGGATTCCGGAGAGGACATGAGATTAGTTGGGGACATGTTGGGACCTGGGACCCAGTTGGCAGCTGGCCATATGACTAGACATCAGAGGAGACAGCAGGGCTAGAGGTGGGGATTTGGGGGAACAGTCAGCTCAGGCTGCAGGGAACCTGGGAGACAGGGATGGGGACTCTGCTCAGGAAGAGAAGAGGTGAGACCTGGGGCAAGACCAGGAACGACATGAAAGGGAGGAATTCCTGAGACACCTGGACTGTCAAGGCCGAAGAGGAAAGAGGGGAGCCAGGACAGGACTGAGCTGCGGGGAGGTGCCGGGGGCATGCAAGGAGCAGCACCCACTCAACCACCTGAGCACAGCCTCCCCAGGGTGCAGGGTGAGCCCCAGCCTGGGTCCTTGAATGCCCCTGGCCTGGCCTGCCACACAGCTTGTCTCAGAGACCCAGGAGCCCTGGACAGCCAGGCTGCTCTCCAGGCACTTGGGTGCTTGATCCAGATGGAGGAAGAGGGAAGGAGCAGGAGGGGTCCTGACCCTCCAGGACACGGCAGACCTGGTTCCTTTATCTCTACGCTGTTACACCTCGCTTACTGTGTACTGCGTGACGGGAGTTTCCCTGGCTGCTGGAGGGCCTGACCAAGACCGAGACAAGGAAAAGCCACGTGTTGAGATTCACCACAGGAGCATCGGCTCCAGGACTCAGCATGCAGAAAGGCCTGCACGGGGCCTGGCAGGGATCGGGGTTGGGACAAACAGGTGCCAGAGAGGCCAAGGTGCAAGAGAGCTTCAGGGTGCAGCGGGAATCGGGGGCAGCCAGCTAGAAGAGCCCGTGCCCTGCGGGGGCCATCTTTTAGTTCCTTCATTGAGCAGAGCGGCATTGAGCACCCTCTCCACCTGGGCTCCTAGAGAGCAGAGCCCAGGCTGAGGCCTGTGCCATTTCTTCATTAGGGAGTGTGACGCCGGGGAGGGGACAGGACAGAGGAAGTGCAGCAGAAAGGAGGGAAGCCCACATCAGGAGCATGGCCAAGAGCTCAGTTCATGGCCCTGCACCCAAGAGAGCCTTGCGAGGACCATCTCGTGGGATGAAAGGAGGCAGGGGACAGGTTACCCACTGTCCCTGACTTCTGTGCGTCCTGGGTGGGCTTGGTGGATGTGGAGCCAAGGACCCCTAGCAGCACCCACTGGAAGCCTTGGAGCTGGAGGGGCAGCGTCAGCACCCAGGTGGGCAGGAGGTGAGGTGCCCTCAGGTTGAACCTGCAGGAGGTTGGCTGGAGCCAGAAGGTCTTCACTAGTGCATGAGCTGTGACTGACAGCGTGCAGGCCCAGGACAGTGACGAGGGATGTGGGGGTGACAGAGGCAGACATGATCCTTGTCCTCCAGGAACAGACCATGAATCAGACAGGTGAAATGTCACTAGGGTTTTGGTCAGTGCTGCAAAGGGGAGTAGAGGGCCTTTGGGGAGAGAAGAACAGAGGACAGTGACTAAGGCTTCGCTGAGTGACTCTGAAGCTTCGGCCTGAAGAATGGTGCCAGGCCGTGGTTAGGGTGCCCACCTGGTGGGCAGCTGTACCCGCCGGGCAGGCCCTAGGCAGACACACGGAGCAGGGAAATGGATTCTTCTAGGAACGGCAGGGACGGTGTGCCGTGTCCCCCCTAGTGCCACAAAGCAGGAAAACCCGCCGAGCCTCCCGGACACCAACGCAGCACTGTCCCGGGGGACAGAAGTTGGGGAGCTCCTCTCTCTTGCGGTTGGGATCCCCTGGCTCAGGAGGCCCCGCGAGCACCTCAGGAGTGTGACCCGCCCGTTGACACTTAGGAGTTTTCCAGCAGCCGTTCTCCACCTGTTCCGATGTTCGTGAACTGTTCAGAGTGCTGTGTTCGAGGTGATCGACGCCCACAGTGCTTCTGTCAAGGTTACCTGCGGCTGGCAGGCCACCAGCCGACACCTCCCCCTGAGAGCTGTGACGCCTGCTCCTGAGGGAAAGCTTGCTGGGCGACCTCGGTGGAATTCCCATGTTTACACCGGTCAATTTATTCAATCAATCTATTAAGTCAGACCCCATGTTAGGTGCTGTGGTCACAGCAGGAGCCCCTCCCTGAGGCTCAGGACTGACATTCTCATGGAGGAAACAGGAATTCATGAACCTAAGAATGGGTGTCAGCACGCAGCCACAGCCCGAGTGAGTGTTACAACAAGGGGCCCAGCTGCTGGAGACCAGAGAGCGGCAGGGAGACCCTATGACCCATCCTAAGAAACCCTGGAGGAAGGTCCTGGAAACTCATGCACAGCAGCTGGTAGCCATTTCCTGTCCCCTTGGCCAGTCACAGTTAGAGAAATCCAGGGAAGGCATCGTCCTTTCTGGTTCCCTCTGGTGCAGCAGACTGTGCTAATAGGGTTGGGTTAAAGAGGACGTGGCGTGGGAGGCTGTCCCCCCACACCGGTCACGGCCGTGGAGCTCTGAACTCTGGTCTCCCAGACTGCAGGTGAGGCAGGAAGAGCTGGTGTCAAAGGCACACCCCCATTGCCTTACTGTGTCCCCGCTTCCTCCCAACCAGGAACCAGAGCTGGCCTGCACACATGGGGCTCAGCCAGGGGAGCCTCTACCTGGGCCTGCGCCCCTGGACCAGGGCCAGAGTACTTGAACCTGGGACGAAAAGAATCCTGGAGGCCTGGGGAAACAGATGGACGACAGAGGCAGACAGCCAGTGGCCCAGGGCAGTGATTAGGGAGCCCTGTGGAGCCAAGGATGTCACCAGGTCCTTGAGGGCGGGTGAGGGCTGGAGATCCACTGGCATGTCAGAGGGAAAAGGGTGGCAAAGTTCAGGTTCGTCCCTCAGGCGCCAGAGCTCAAGCAGCAGGGTCCAAACTGAGAGAGACATTGGGGTTCAACTGGCAGGGTCCATGTGGCTTCAGAGAATGGGGTGCTGCTGAGCAGCTCCGCCCACAAGGCTGGGGGAGGGGAACAGAACCCATGGGGGTATCCACAGGCTCTTTGTTTCCAACAAAACTTTATTGAACCTTCACTTTATTTCGGGCTTTGTGCTAATCCCATGAGGCCCACCAGCGAGGAAGACGAACTGAGTCTTGCTCTCCTGGAGTCATGGGCTGGCAGAGTGGCCAGAGACTAAGCACTGACTTGTACACACAAATTCAGCTGTGCTCAGGCCACCAGAGTAGTGTGCAGGGGGGCGGGAACGGAACGGGGAGAAAACTTGCAGTAATGGAGTCCAGGCACATGCATGTCAGACACCATCCTTCCTGACAGACAGAGGCACAGAAGGGGCTTCTGGGACTCAGGAATAGGACCATTCTCCTGGTCACTTCAGCTGCCATAACAAATGTCCACAAACCTCCTAGCTCACAATAAGAGATTGTTTTTGCCTCTCACAGTTCTGGAGGCCAGATATCAGGAATGAAGGTAACCGCAGATCCTGTTCCTTTCAGAGGCACTGGAGGAGAGTCTGCTCCATCTCTCCCAGCTTCTGGTGTTGCCCGCAGTCCTTAGTGTTCTTGGCTTGTGTCTGCATTATTCCAGTCTCTGCTTCATTGTCACTTCTCTGTGTGTATCCATGTGTTCTCTCTTAAATGGACACCAGCCATTGGGTTGGGGACCCACCCTGATTCAGGTGGGTAATTGATTACAATTAATGTAATTGGTTAGTATGGTTACAATCATATCAATTTGATTACATCTGCACAGAACTTATTCCATGTAAGGGCACCTTCATAGGTAACAGCATTTGGGATTTGGACATGATCGAGGATCAGGCACAAATTCAATTCACTACACATGGCTTGTATATAGAGTGGTAAAACGTTGGACTTTGAGGTCACAGTGAATTGAGTCCGGGTACTGGCTTTGTCACTCACCAACTTTGAACAAACCTCCCAGTCTGAGCCACCTCATCCTCATTTGGAATGCAGTAATGATGGCTACTCCCTCTTGGGGCTACTGGGAGATTGCATGAGGCAATGTACGTAGCATACTTAGCAATTGTCAGCATGTAAGAAGCATCCATTATGATAGCAGTTCTTACCACTTTAACTGTAACAGGTCACAGTCTGGGCAGCCAGATGCCCTGGGGGATCCCAACCAAGAGGCAGAGCATAAAGATAAGGAATCCTAGCAGACAGATGCCAACAGAACTTCAGACGCAGGGAGCAAGCTGGCGTTCAGACAGTGGGTCTTAAACCCTGGGGAGGACCCCTGTCCTAAGAGAAGTCCAATCAGTGACAAGTTGGCAAAACTGGGACCACAATCCTAACCCCATTTTTGGAACCTGGTAGGAGGTAGCCCAGGTTCCATCCTGGAGTACAAGGCTAGGGTCCAGCCAGCAGCCAGGGCGATGGAATACTTAGAACCAAACTGTGGAGCTGGAGGGGCTGGGGTTGTGGCTCTGTGATAGAGCGCTTGCCTGGCACATGTGAGGCACTGGGTTCCATCCTCAGCACCACGTATAAATAAATAAAAGGTATTGTGTCCATTTACAACAAAGAAAAAAGAATGCCGACTGGAACTGGTTAGGTAGGTCTTGCCCTTAGCTCTGGGAGCCGGGCTGTGTTGACTGGATGCGGCCCTTGGCTTCATGGAAAGCCGGAGGAACACAAAGGGCAGGAACCAGGTGCATCCCAATGACTTCCAGATAAGTGGCAAGCTGCTTGGGAGGATCAAAGAGTGTCCTGGGAAGGCCACCCTTCCGGAAGTGTACAGAAAGTCCTTGATGAGGCAGGAGGGACCCCCTCAGGTCTTCACCTGTAAGGCCGTTGAAGGCGTCATTGAAGGTCAGAGGTTTGGATCTATCCAAGGACATCATTTCTGTAAATAGGGGAGTGAAGACCAAGGAGCTTCTTCAAGCCTCAGTTTCCCTCTACCAAAAAATGCGGGGTTGGAACAGATGTTCTGGAAGGTCTCATCCAGCTCTGAGAGCCTGTGATTTTGTGAATCATCCTCGAAGAGAACTTGCACAAGTGGGAAGAGTCTGCCAAGACTGGGCCTTTCATTCTGAGTAATGAACTGAAACAGCAAAGG
Source organism: Sciurus carolinensis (assembly GCF_902686445.1). NCBI lineage: Eukaryota > Metazoa > Chordata > Mammalia > Rodentia > Sciuridae > Sciurus > Sciurus carolinensis. Next base: position 182,192,340 of record NC_062213.1, read on the forward strand.
CTTGACATCTGTTCCCATCTTTCAAGGGAAGTTGGACAAAATAATGCCTTTTTCAGGGAAATCGTTACCAACAGTGAAACAGAGTATTTCCTGCCTAAACCAAAAATGAAGTGGAGAATGCCAGCCTTCCTGAAGCCCAAGGGAGAACACACGTCTAATCTCCCCGCGAAGGTCATGTTGGCCAATTATCTTGGTACTGTAGGCCCAGGATGCCACCGATGCTTCTACCTCCCAGCCTGTTAAAGCCAGAAAGCAGGAAAAAATGGCAGGAAGATCCCAAAGGCCCTGAGAGAGTCTGGAAGAAGAAAGAGGGTCCTGCGACCAGCCTCCTCACCAGCCTCTGGAACATTCTGGTGGGGTAAGCATTGGCTGCAAACACCTTGGTCTCATACAATTTGCTTTCAAGTCCAGAGAAGATTCTCCACCCCTGACTTCTCAAAGAATCTACTCTAAGCCCCACAGGCCATTCCCAGAAACCAATTCAAAATGTATATTGAGGGGTGATAAGGACTCTGAATGAGTCAGAATGGAGCCTCCCAACATAATGTGCTTTAAAGGGACCCGGCTGAGGGACACCGGGATCTAGAATAAAAGCCCCACTACATTCTTGTCACTCAACATTATAGAAAATTCTAGAACTTCGTAACTGAAGGGGACTTTTCAGGGTGTCCCACCTTGGCTCCTACATGACCCAGGAGTCCTGTCAACACCCTCAACAGGGGCTCTCTTGACCCGAAGCTCCATAAGAGCAGGGACTTGCTTGCCGCTATATCCCAGCCTGGGCCAGAGCCTGTGCACACTAGGTTTTAAGCCAATGCACATTAGTCACGCTGCACATTCCCTGAGAATTCTCTCACCTTCCGTTGCTTTCCTTTGTCCACAGCCTGAGTTGAGAGGGCCCTGGGAGCTGGGGAGGCAGCAGCTGCCCACTTCCTCCTTCCTTTGCCTTCAAAGCCGGGCAAGTTTCACCTCCCACATTCAGAAATTGGCAGAAGGAAGGTCCCAGGATAACAACCCTTTGTTGTAGACTCCTCTTCCCTACCTTTCTCAAGCTCTGAAGTTTGCCGAACCCTTAGGCTCCACATGTCCACGGTGGGGGCTGGGGGCTGCAGTTAGGAGGAACACTGGGACGCGGAACACCAGACCTGTGCATTTCCTAGCTGCCCTCAGCCCGGGCTACCCACAAATCTGTGGAGTTCCACCCATGCCGGCCTGTCCCTCCGTGAAGTCTAATTTCTACTTGATTTCTAGTTCCTGTTCTGAGTCAGAGCTGTTGTTAACAGCTACCCTTTACTAAATATTGATTAATGTCCATCTTCCTACTGAACTGTAAGCTCCATGAGGGCAGAAATCATGTTGGCTTAGGTCTGCTCTGTATCCCTAATGCCTGGTGGATCTCATAGAACAATGGATGGCTAGATGGATGGATCAATGAATGGATGGATGGACGGATAGATGTCAGATGGATGAAGACTGGTGGATAGATGGAAGGATGTGGGTAGGATGTGGATGGATGGATGGGGCTGGTCTGGGCCAGCAAGTGACTGCATCAAGGCCTTGCCTTGGAAGAGGGATTTGCCTTTGCAATGGGTCTTTAGATCTGGCCTTTAGGACCCCTCCTCTCTTCAGCTGTGTCCCACCAGAGGAAAAGGAAGTGATAACTTTGTTCACACTCTGAGGTGTAAATACCCATAGAAGCTCTAGGGAAAGACTATTAACAAATAATCCCAGGACTGAGGGGGAATGGAAATGGAGAAAGACAGCATTGGATTAGCCAGAACCTCGGCTGCAGATTAGCAGGCGAGACACAGGGCATGTGGCAGCCCACGCTGCTTTGCATGCCGAGGAGGCTCAGGTCTTACCATGGGACAGAGTACTTCAAGGGAATTTAGAACTGGAGGCTGCCAGGAGTGTTTCTGGGAGAGGTGGCATGCACAAGGGAAAAGAGAAGGTGGTAAGAATTAGACCACAGGGAGAGGGCATCCTGACAGGGCATGAAATGGGCCAAGCCCGGGGGTGAAGAAGGAGATATGGGGAACAGATATGGGGAGATATGGGTGACTTCATGGGACCGAGCTTAGGAGGCCACAGTCGGGTGAAACCAAATATAGAATGGGAAGGAGGGAGTTCAGATTTTTAATTAGGGAAGGTTCAAACAAAAAAAAAATAAAAAATAGAACTTTATTTATTCCTCCCATTAAATTTTTGGAATAAAATTATTAACATATGAGCATCCCTAGACCTCCCCACCCCAGCCTTCCCCCTCCTGGGAACCAGGCCCTGGACTTGACCCTTTAGTTTCTTGCTCACCTTGACCCTCCAAGAAGGATATTGTCTTTGCCCAGCTGGCTTTTGGGAGGGTTTTCGGATCTCTAGACTATCCAGCATGGGGCAAAGCAGCCCTGAGGTAGGTGGGAGGGGAAAGCAGATTTAAATAAGAGTCATTGTGGGTTCTGCGTCCTCTCTGAGATATTTGAAAGACACATGGAAAGAACATGAGCTATTTTTAAATGTTTGTAGGTTGCTGAACTATATTTGCTTGACAAAGCATCTTGAGAAGGGACCACACAGTTACAGCTTTAACAAGCTTCCATTTTCTGCGTCTTGACATCACTTTCCTCTTAAACCCATGAACTCTTGAAGAACAAAGGTTAGATTGAATGCACCCTTGTCCCTTGTGCGCCCTGGGCAAGGCCCAGGTCAGAAGGAGGGCTCACCGAGGTTGAACCTGGAGTATGGTTAAGTGACCTTGGGCTTAGTCAACCTCACTCCCTCATCGCTCCTCCTCCAAGAAGGGTGCTCTGTTGTCCACTGCTCTGAGGCTTTGCTCCTTCTCTGTCATTGCAGAAGGCAGACCTGGCCGTGGCTCCCCTGACCATCACTCATGTCCGTGAGAAGGCCATCGATTTCTCCAAGCCCTTCATGACTCTCGGAGTGAGCATCCTGTACCGCAAGCCCAATGGCACCAACCCCAGTGTGTTCTCCTTCCTCAATCCCCTATCCCCGGATATCTGGATGTATGTGCTCCTCGCCTACCTGGGTGTCAGCTGCGTCCTCTTTGTCATCGCCAGGTAAGGTAATGCCTTGGCCGGAACTCAGGCCCAAGCTTGAAGGTTGAGGGAGCCAGGAGTGTCCCCACATCCTCAGCCCTTGGCACAGAAGGCCAAGGCTCAGGCCACTATTGTTCCTGCTGCTCTCTCCTGCCTTGTGGCCCAGATCCTTTGTATCCCTTAGGGAACCTTCTACCTGCTTCCCCAGGCTTCCATCAACTGGTCCTCTCCTGGTTTGCGTTTGGAACTCCAGGACGCAGCAGTTGCCCCTGAGGTCCCAGAACCAGACTTGGAGAGGTCAAATCATTTTGCCCAAAGCTGAACCTTGGACCGGGGACCTGGTACGGCAGACCTGGTGGGTGGCTTAGAACATGGCACACGTACACACCTGCCTGTCGGGGGTGCGTGCTGAAGATATGCCTGCACACTTGGTTATTCACATGAAGCAGACACAGTGCCTCCTTGCTGGTAGGTGGAAGAAGGCCGCCAGGAGACAGGGTGAGCCCAGCATTTTGTGAGCTCCTGGTATTTGCCAAGCACGGCGCTCTGCACTCTGTAGCCATGACCGTATTTAACTCTTACAGCCTCCCTCGAAGAGGAGACCACCAAAGCCCAGAAAGGTCCTACAAGCAATAAGTGGTGCATCTGGTACTTGAACTTGCGTCACCAAGCGTTTTATCTGCTACGCCCACCCCTGGTCACTGCTCTGGCCCTGTCCCAAATCGGTGGCTGTGTGACCCAGCCCTTCCACTCCCTCCCAAATGGGCCCTCTGCCTCCTCCCTCCAGGGCCCAGGCCTGGCCCCTGCCCTGGTTCTTCTTTTCTCTAAATCCTAACAAGGTGTGAAAAGAGACTTCTCTGGAAAGGCAATTTGAGATCCAAGGCCTTGGCGTTTCAGCCTTTTTTCCTCCTGAGGCTCCTTTGAAAGCCATTGCCCCGTTCACTCCCTCCTCCCGCGCTGGGAGAGACCAAAGGGAAGGATGTGAGAGATGGAACCCGGCTGCCTCCCGAGCTGGCTGCCCTGCCCGCTCGGCCAGCCGGCAGCCACCAGAGGCCTTCATTACACCTCTCGTCTCACACGCTCCACGAGACTTTCAAAGCCAGGAGCCACTCACGGGCACGCTCGCCATAATTTTAGCAGCTCCAGCGGCCTCTCTGCAGCCACCACCCGCTCTGAGCCGTGAGCTTTTCCAGCTTCGGTTCTGTCCATTCGATGGTCTCCCTTCCCCCTCCAGTCCGGCCCTGAGAGCCACTTTCCGGCCAAATCCTGCACAGATGGGTATCCCAGGGAAGAGAGGGCCACGGCCACAGGCTGTGTCCTGCCTACACCTCTGCGGCCGGTGTGTGATTTCTCCTGAGTGGAGTCAGTGTCTCCAGGTCGACTGCTTTCATTCCCATTTACTCACAAGATTGCAGGGTCCCCTGTAGCCACCAACCCTAAACCCAAGGTCCACCCTTAATTTGACGTGGTACCTCCCAGCCTTGACCAGAGACCTTTGTCCCCTCCTGAAGAGTCTGGATCCTCCCACCCACTGACCTCGGATGGCTCTCCCCTCCCCTGCTGCAGAATGGCACCCAGAGCTGGGACCCTTCCAGCGGTGGTGAGGACCCAGCCTGTGACGACCCTCGATAACTGAGAGGCCCTTTTCCAGAGCCAGTTATTTTCATCACAATAAGTAATTCCACCTCTGGGAATCTGAAACCACACTTCGGAATCTAGGAAGGCTTTCGCAGCCAAGTCCAGGGACAAGGCCACACTTTGGTCTTGGTGGCCATGGAGGTGTGCCGGAGATGTTCCTTTCAGCAGGGGATACAAGACTGGGAATCAGGGCACGGCTGAGTGCCCACCACCAGAGAAATGGTTAAAAACACCCAGGACGTGGTTACAGAGCATGAGGTAGATCCGGAAGAACTGGCCTGGACAGAGGTTGGTGACTTGTCAGATTTAAAAAACAAAGGAAAAAAAGAAAAAACAAGTTCTAGGATCATATACCCATATGATACAGTCTTTTTGATGTTAAAAGTTGTGTGGGGGCGGCAGTAACTGGAACATGGGAAGACTAGGAACCCTGAGCCTCTCTCAGAAATCCTCTTCTTTGTCCCCAGCCCCAGTTCCACTGTGTTCAGAGCCGCGGTTCTTTCCATCCCATGAGAACTGTCAAGGCTGTGACCTTTCAGCTCACTGCCAGGTCACAGAAAGTCCAGGTGTCACTCTAGGCCATGAATTCACTGCTGCAGTCCAGAGAGTAAGAGCTCGTCCAGTAGACCCGTCGAGGCTTCCATCTTCACTCATGGACGCCTCCTCCAGCCCTGGTCATGGAGCCTCCTCTGGCAGCCCATTCCACACCCAGCCCCTGGGCCTGGCTCCTCCTCTTGTTGACATCTGTGGTCTTTCTAGGGTGGGAGTCATGGTGGGCCTGGCTTCGTCTGTCTTCTGCGTGGACTCAGTGGTGAAGCTCTGTGCACCCATCGTCCTTAGGCTGGGTGGAGACTGGTCTCACAGCAGGGACCCTCCAGCTTCCGCCTACAAGGAAGTCACGCACCTGAGCCCTGCCCCCCAGCCTGCCCAGGTTCACCTGCTCAGTTATAGGACCGTGCTCCAGCATCCGGGAAGCCCCACTCCCTGGACTCAGGATACCCGGCTCTCCAAGGTGCTCCCCACGCAGCCCCTCGCCCCTGCTCTCCTGGTCCTCCATCTCTACCCTGTGACTTTAGAGCCTCTAACCAGTTCATGGTGGTCAGTTCCTTTGAAAATTCTCAACTTGGCTTGAAGCCTCACTTGGGAATTTCCTCTCCAAGGGGTCCTCTGTTTCCTGAGAACAAAAGTCTTCTCACATGAGCATTCGTGATGTCCTAACTCTTCTAGAAGGGACATGGAAAAGGGACACCACAGCATCACCTTTAAAGGGTGGCACACTAAAACACATAACAGAATTGATTGGACCTGCCTCTCCTTCCACACCTCTCATCCCAGCACCTTGACGCTCCCATGCCCCCCTCGGTCAGGAGCCCAGGGACCATCAGTCATTCCAGCATCTTTGAACTTACTTATTTCCAACTGGAACTCCCACAGTCAGCCAAGATTCCCTCCAGTAATCCAGAGTCCCCTCCCTTAGAAGGTAGTGGAGGGAGCTCCACAAAACAATTATTTTTGTCATTTATGTATTTGTATGTTCAAAGAGAAAACTATGAAAAATTAGAGCCCACATTGCTCTCTCCAGGGGCCAGGATGCTGGGATACTTTTGCTTTCTCATTGTGTTCTGCTATACTGTTTGAATATTTCATACAGTGTCTTTTACTTTTTCCCATTTTTTTTAATTATACAAGAAATTCAAAAGCATCTTCTCATTTTTAAAAATTCATGTGATACATATAAAGCAACAGGCCTCCTCAAGTTCTTTCTGCCATTCTGACTCCCCCCACCAGAGATGCACACTGACCTTCTTTACATATGGAACCTTCTAGACCCTTTTGTACTCATTCACATACAAATACACATAAAGAGCTATAGGGTCATGTCTTCAGGAATGTATATAATGAGATTACATTGTTCTTCTTTTTTATCATTTTCTTTCAGTCAAACGTGTGTTGAAGGTCTTTCCCTGTTGGAACATCTAGAAGTATCCGTTTCTCTCTTAACAGCCTCATGCTATGTCAAAGCATGGCGTGGCGTGGTTTATTCCTCTATTGAAGGACATTTAAGTGGTCTGCAGTTGTTCGCTGTGACAAACACCACTTTGATAAACACCCTCCTGTGCTCTGCTTTATGTTCGTGTGTGTTTTTTCTAGGATGGATAATGAGTTGCACAATTGCCAGGTTGAAGGGCACATGCATTTTAATTTTAAGAAGTGCTGCTGAATTACTTTTATAACCAGGAAAGGGCACTAATGGTGAAGAACAAGAGGAACAATGGCACCAGCTGCCCTTTGCCTGCCCCCCGGGCAGAACAATGAGGCAATGGATGCCAGAGCGACCCACACCGACATTGGCTAAGCCGCCATCTTGGTGGCACGGGTACCCTTCCTTCTGTCCTCCCACAGCCCAGCCTCACTGCCACTCTCTCCCCTGGTAGGTTCAGCCCCTATGAGTGGTACGATGCCCACCCCTGCAACCCCGGCTCCGAGGTGGTGGAGAACAACTTCACTCTGCTCAACAGCTTCTGGTTCGGAATGGGCTCCCTCATGCAGCAAGGTGAGTGCGGCTCCCTACCTGCTCTCCCGGGGCGGGCGTCCTCGCTCCCTGTGGGCCCAGTGGCCTCCGTGGAGTCAGCAGGGCCAGCCCACCCTCAAGGACAGCCTCAGGTTCTGAGGCTGAGCCATTAGAAGATTGGAGACCCCTCTGAATACTTTGGGGTGTGCCCCCATCCCACTCTTCACACTGCTCTGGCTAGAGCTAGCCCAGGATCTGAAGCAGTAAAACGCCCGACCCATGGTACGCAGGACGCAGCCCCAGTACCTCTGGCTGTGCAGGCTGGACATGGAGCACCCTGATTGCTGGGGTGGCCCCCAGTACCTCACCACCACAGAATCCAGCTGAGCAAAAGTGAGCTGCGGACAGGGCGGCGGGGGGGCACTAGAGGCAGGAAGGCTGTGTGGAAGGCCCTTGCAGGAATGAGATGAGACCTGAACTGGGGTAGTGGCCAGGAGGGTGGAGGGCAGAGGTGGACTGAGAAAACTTCAGGGAGCAGCATGGTCAGGACTCTGGGATCAGCTGAGGCAGGACTTCCACCCAGGTACCCCAGAGATGGGATCTATAGGATGATGGGATTCTCATATCCTCCAAAAGGAGGGCCAATGTGCTGCTCCTGACCCGTGTGGGTGGCCCTTTGGGAGTATCCGCAGCTGCTTAAATATCTAGGAAGCAGAGAACCTGCTCTCACTGCAGGGTGTAACATGCAGAAACATCAAGGGGCTTGAAGACAGGCAAGAGGGAGGCCAGCCAGAAAAGACCCCCAGGGGAATGACCCTGCCCAGCCCACTGACCAGGAGCCCTGTGCCTCTGCCCGAGCCTGTGGAGCTGCCTACCCAGAGCTACTTACCTCAGGACGTGGGCGAGGAGCAACCCAGCCTGTGCCGTGTTAAGTCCCATCAAGGACCTAAGGAAGGCAGGGGATGAGGGGGGCTTCTAGGGACAAGGAAAATTTCCTTGTCCTTCACTCTTCTGTGTGTCACTCAAAGCCCAGCACAAACTCTGGTCCTCAGGAGACAGCCATCAGCAAATGTCTAATGGACAAATGAATCAAGGGCCTTCTCCACCCTGTGCTGGGTAGTTGAATGAAAGAGAAGGGAGAAAAATACATGTGTCCCAGGGAGACCTTTCAGCCATGTAGAGGCCAGGGCAGGGGCTTGTGTCTGGGCAGGGGTCCAAGCTGCCTGGCAGGAGCTCCCCAAGCAAACAACTGAAAGAAGCCACTCTCCCTTTGGGGGCACAGCCAAAGCCCCAGCTTCAGGGAGGCTGGGAGTGGCTGACTGGGGAGGTGAGGCTGAGCAGCCTCGTGGGCCCCAGGAGCTAGGAAGTGACAGGCAGCTTTCAAGGGAAGTGCCTCAATTTGTCCCCACCATTAACAAGTGTCCTGAAGCCTCACCTTGCTTCTTTGCCATCATCTTTGTTCAGTGACAGCTGGGAAAGACCTGGAAGCTTCTCATTGCAGTAATAACTTCTCCTTTTCTGCCTCCTGCTGCTATTCAAAGCCCTGGCCCCAAATGCATCCCCTGCATGGTTTTGATTAGAAGGGAGAAAAATAGTTATGTATTTGAAAAACTCTCCCTTGAGTGATTTCTTTGAGAGAAAAAAAAAATCATCCATATCAAAGCAGACTCTTTTCAGATTGTAGGTCCAAATATTCTGGAAAGTTCAGGAGTCACTTGCTATTTAAATCTCTTGAAAGCCGCCTAGTTAATTACTTCAGTTAGAAGGTTTCATCTGAATTGTGCTCCACACCCAAGGTCAGGGAGGAAAAGTGATATATTTCAGCAAAGAGCTTCCAGAAATGTTGATTTTTCTCTTCCTGCCAAGCACCGCCTAGCAATCTCATATTTGTATACCACTTGTATTGGCGACGCAATTTCTCCTCAAATTATATCATTGCAGATCGCAGTATTTCTGCGAGGCTGGGACAGAGGAAGGACGATCCTTCACGCATTGCAGGGTCCCTGAAAGGGGAAGTGTCTGACATAAGATCACACAGAGAGTTGGAAACAGGATCCACTCAGGGGCCCAGAGGTTCTGACCCTCGTGTGTTCCTGCCCTGAGACCCCAGGAGTGGTTCATGGATGGGCCTCTGAGGGGCTGAGGAGCCTGTGAACTGTTGGCTCTGTGTGTTGTTTGATTTGAGAGCAGTGGCTCTTAAATGTGAGCCTGGGTCAGAACCATCTGGAGGGCTGGTCAGATTGCTCATCCTGTGCTGCCCCCTGATTCAGCAGGTCCTGGGGTGGAGCCTGGGAATTCATATTTCTAGAAAGTTCCTAGGTGATACTGATAACCACACTTCTGAGAACCTCCAATCTAGGGAGAGGGTTTGGGCTTTTATGAGCGTGTTGGGGGCGTCCACGACCCCGGGACTTGAGCAGCGCGTTCTCTCATTCAAGTGTCCACCTTGTAAGGCGCCGCCTGTCTCCTGCCTCCTCCCAGGGTCTGAACTGATGCCCAAAGCTCTGTCCACACGCATCATCGGGGGCATCTGGTGGTTCTTCACGCTCATCATCATCTCCTCCTACACGGCCAACCTGGCCGCCTTTCTGACCGTGGAGCGCATGGAATCGCCCATCGACTCTGCCGACGACCTGGCCAAGCAAACCAAGATCGAGTACGGGGCTGTCAAGGATGGGGCCACCATGACCTTCTTCAAGGTGAGGGTCTCTCCTTCCCATTGCAGCACAATGAACCTCCCCTGGCCCTGTGCTGAGCAGAAGGGGAGTGGGAGGAAGGGGTCTCTCTGTCCTTCCCTCCCTGCTGGAGCTGAAGGGCCAGAAAACCCCAGGGCTCAGACCCTCCCTGTTTAGGGCAGTTGATTTGGGGAACTATGGTAATGTGAGTCATGTAGTTTGGTTACAGCACAAATTCTAGAAGTTTCTGTACCTGCAACAAAGAGTGTGAAGAGGACAGGTAGAGAAAAGGAACGAGTGAAGCAGCGGGAGGAGAAGAGTGATCAGACACCCAGCCCCTGGGGCTGATGGGCGCCCTGCACTTGGTGTGAGGCCTTAGTGCCATCCATGTCCAAGAGGCTAGCTTGGGCTTGGTGGTGAGCGCCCTACCACTGAGAAGGAAGCAGGGGCACGTCCTGGAGGAAAGGAGGGGACATCACACTTGAACAAGTGTTTACAGAATCAGCATGTTGCACTCTTGGAATGCCGGTGACCCCTGCCCACGTGGCTTCTCTCATGGGTGCATCTGATGGTGATTCCGTTGCTCTTCCTGCTTTGGAAGGGATGACTCACTTCCTCAGTGTTTTTCCACCTTCTACCAGTGTAACTCACGTTGGTGGAGGAGACCTGAGACTCTTCTACCTGCCCTTCGAGAACCAGTAGGGGTCAATGTGCTCCAGAAATTCAAGTAGCGATAACAGCAGCTACGGAGCTGCCGTGTGCCAGGCGTGGTGCTCAGGGCTCAGCTTCATTTTACCTTCAGGACAGTCTGTGAGGTTGGCGCTGTCATTATTTCCATTTTACATGTGTGGGGACTGAGACTCAGAGCGATTAAGTGACTCATCTAAGGACTCACAACTGGAGGAGCCAAATGCTGAGCCAGTTCTGCCTTCCTCCATGGTCTGTGTTCTAAGCATTCAAATACCCACCAGTACCGCAGTACCAGCCCAGCCCTCAGAGCGTCTGACTCAGGAGGCCTGGGAGAGAGTCAAGAATGAGTAATTAAAAAAAAAAAAAAAAGTGTCGTGTGTGTGGTGCTGGGGATCAGACCGAGGTCCTCGCACTTACTAGGCAAGCACTCTACTGCTGAGCCGTATCCCCAGCCCCAAGAATGATGCTGGTGGGGCCCATTTAGGCCCACACTTTGAGAACCACTATTCCAATTATGACTTAGAAATGATCAGGATTTTGGAACTCTGTTGCTGCAGGTTCATCTGTTGTAGTTGATTCATCTACTAACTGCTCTCAGTTCTCCTGGAAACCTGGGACATTTCCCTTTCCTCTGGACCCTGGATCCCCACCCTCTAGCCCTCCCTTGCCTCTTCCTACTTCAAGTCTCCAAGAGATAGATGGAGCCCCAGAGGAGCCTGGGTGAAGAGTTTGGGCAGGAAGGCCCCTAGCACTGATTCCCACCCAGCCTCCCCGAGGCCCCTCCCTGGTGTCAGAAGGAGCTCTTTGGAAAGAGAAAGGAGGAGGGGAAGGTTCCCCTCCTGCATGCTGCCGCGGCCGCCAGCACGCTGTGAACCCGCTGCCTAAGAGGTCACGGCCAGGTGTATAGAGTGAGAGCAAGTCAGACACAGTAGGAGCCTGTGGGGCTGTGTCCACGAGTGTGGATGCGGGTGATCGTGTGCAGACCATGTGTGGCTGCGTATGTGCACGTAGCAGCGGGAGTCCACGCCAGCCTGCATTTGTGTCCTCAGCATGCACACGTGTACTCACGCACAGGAGTGTGCCTCTGTGGGGCATATATCTGGGCTTGGGCACAAGTATTTGCATCTCTGTGTATTGGTGAGCACATGTGAGATGCATCCCTGCGATCTGGGCACATGAACTTGTGCCTCTAAGTGTACACAAGTGCCTGCCAGAACGTCTGCACGTGTATGTGTGCAGAGTAAATGTGCATTTCACTGTCCCCATGGGGGTGCCTAGATAGGTGTGAAGGAGGCTGCATGTGAAATAGCCTCTGTGCATGTGTGTGTGTGTGTGTGTGTGTGCGTGTGTGTGCAAGAGCCCGCGCATGCACATGCATCCGTGTGCGTGTGTACCTGCTCGTTTGCGCGTTGTCTGTCCCCGGGCTGCAGCCCAGCCCTTTGACTGTGCCAGAGCCTCCTCATGCATTAGGCATGAGCCTTCTCTAAGCAGGGCTCCCGATCAAAGGGAAGCAGCATAAATAAGCCCTATGCCGGCTCATTGCCGCTGATTGGATGCCCCTGCCTCCCTCCATGCTAAGATGCTCAGATTGGCTTCCCAGAGCCCAGCCCGGCGCCCCACCGAGCCTCTGTCCTCAGCATCAAGCAGCGCCTCCTGCAGCCTGCTCCGCCCTCACCCACCTTCCCTGCAAATGGCACGTGGAGGAGGGGCGTGGGTGCTGACACCCAGCTGGGGCTCTGGGGCTCCAGGGCCTGTGCTCTCAGGGCCCATCGGCCAGAAACAGCAACTGCGCTTCCCCTTCAGGACCGGCGCCACTTTCATGCTCTCCCGGTGGCCAATGAATCCCTGCCGGGGTCTGGCCACGTTGTCTCCCACGTTCTGGAGAGGCTCCTCTTACCCAGGCTGCCTTTCCCTGGCAGTAGCAGCGGTGGGACTGTCATGGAGGTGGGAGGAGCCTGAAAGTGGTCACATGGACCTCGGCACCCAGGATGAGCTGGGAGCACAGCACCCCTGCCCAGAGGTGTCTGGACAAGCCTACCGCCTCCCCGCCCCTCTGCCCTCCAGAGTTGAACCTCCCAGTCACGCCTCCCCCGTCCCCAGCCCAGCCAGGTCACAGAGGTGGAGGCTGCTATGAAAATCAAGGGTGGAGTTGAAAGGGGGCAGGATCCAAGAAGAGCCAACGCAGGAGAATCAACCCCGCAGGCCGTCCAAAGCGTAGGGCAGGTCAAGTTCATGTCCACCAGTAACGTGCGCCTGGTGAAGCTGCGGACGGTTTTTGAACACCCTTCTCCCCCAGCTGAGAGTGGAACACAAGGCAGAGAACCCTTCCCTCTTCAAAAAGGACCCCAACAGAAAGCAGGACATCCGGCTGGCAGGGCTGCAGGTCCCTCAGCCCCATCCTGCAGCCTGGGAGATGCATGCTCGAGGCGGACCCGTCTCTGCGAAGACAGTTTCACTTGGAGAATTGTCAGGAAGCAGCAGACATCACAAACAGCGTCTCCTGTGTTGTCCTCCTCGGTCTTAGAAGATAAAATTAATTAGAAGATGAAAAAGGAGGGCTTTGAAAGCACTGTTTGGCTGTAAAATATGTAGGCAAAATGTAAAGGAGAACGTGGGAGCGAGCGTGATCTCTCCAGGGCGGGCCGGGTGGCTTTGAAGGGAAAAGAAGTGGGGAGACAGCTTCTCAGTAGATCCAGCCCCCTCTGACTGGTGGGGCTGAGGCGCTGAGCAAGGTGGGGGGAGCCACTCCAGAAAGGGCCCTGGGCCTTGCCAGACCCTCCACCCTGCACAGCCTCTGTCCTAGCACCTGTCCCAGAGGGCACCTGGAGAGGTCACCCCATCCACCCCTGCCTCCAGCTGCGTAGCTGTCTCTTTCCTGAGTTGCAGGTGCTCCCCTCATCTCAGCCTCCAGTTTCTCAGCCCCATCTGCTGGCCTCTCCTGGAGAGGCCAGAAGGACCGACAATCAGGCAACTTTCAGTGTGGTCAGCCTGGCCCTGTCAAGTATCATCAGTTTTAAAGTCAGACAGACCAGGATGTGAGTCTCGGGTCATGTGTGTGCTGGGTGACCTTGGACCAGTCACTTCAATTCTACAAGCCTCCACTTGCTCACCCTCACAACAGGGACACCAATGCCCACCATGGGGCAATCTGCAATTGGATTCAATTAGCTTCTGGACGCTGGCTATCCCAGGGCCAGGGATGCTCTTGCCCTGAAATCCCCTCCTAAGGCAGATGACCTCACCAGATGACCTCCTGAGATTGGTGGAGAACATTGGCTTCTCCTATCACAGGTGGTCACCTTCCTCTGCACAGGACTATGCACTGCAGAAAGAACCCTGAAGTCCTTAGAGAATGGAAGGAATCCAGAGAGATCAGGCAAAGGAGTAGCAATAGGTACAGGGTGAGGTCCAGGGATGAAGAAGTCATTGGAAATGACCAAGTTACTGACGACCTCCCTGGACCTTAGTTTTCTCATCTGTGAACTGGGTATGATAGTCCTCAACCTCATCAAGTTATTCAAATGATTAAATGGGGTCATCCATGTAAACATGAACAGTACCTGGCGCAAAGTAGACACACAGTACATGTAACTGTTTCCGTTTATTGTTGCAAATTGGTGATGTGGAGGCCTGATCAGCACGGTCATGATTTGGGGGCCACACATGGCTTGTTTTTTTATAGATATCTCCTTAGGTTAATTGTCAAGGTTTTAAAATTTGGAATCTTCTACATTAAAAAAAAAAAAAAAATTCACCTTCCCAGCTTCTTGAAAATAGAAAAGATCCAGCAGTATTGAACTGACTGTCCTGCAGGGGGACAATTTTCAGAGCTCAGAAATAGAGTCTGTCTCCAATTGTCAGAACCCCACCCAGCCTTTGTGAGTGATTTCCGGTGCCTGGTCTGACCCCATTGGCATTAGGCTTTTTGTCCCTAAGTCTTTTAAGTGGTTCTAAATCCTATCGCTACGCTGCACTATGGAGATCATAGTATCCCCTACTTCTAAATGGGGAAACTGAGCCTTAGAGAGAATTAAGGAGTCTTAAAAAAAACAATGATGCCAGTCACCCCTGGAGACTTAGGGGCCAGGCTCCTGTGTCAATAAGCACTTCGGTGCCTTTTCTTGCTGAATGTTTACGCCAGGCAGTAGGTGTTCTTAAAACCCCCTTTTACAGATGAGATAAGAGGCTCAGAGATATGACATCACTTGCCTGTGGTACCAGAAGGAGCTGGCACTTGAACCCAGGTTGATATGACACCAGAGACCATGCAGTGGAGCTGACCCCTCTCTCTATGCACATGTCCCCCCTGCCACCCTCACCTCTGGGCTCCTCGGGCAGCACCCAGTTACAAGCCTTCACAGCGAGCCTCAGGGTCATGCATGGACGTCAGGAACTGTTGCTGGGGCAGAAGGTCAGTCTATCTATCCTCGCTGGGGGGTTCAGGCCAGTGGAAAGAGGCAGGAAATTCAGAGAGGCCTCCTGGTCCCCATGGAGCAGAGAAGTGATGAACTGCTCGAGGACATGGATCTGATAAGGCCAAAGACTCCAAATCTCGGAATAAGAAAGCTAATTAATTTGGGGAAAGGTCTCCTTTCCAGTATGGAAAGCACCCAGCGTCTTGCATGGAATCACATTGCTGCTGTCTCTCTGAACATATTCTCTGGGATTCAGCTCCCTTCAAAATTAATATATATATTTATGTATGTATATATAGGCCTATATATGTTCTCTTGTACAGAAATGTTAAATTCTCAAGATTAAGTATCTTCAGCTGGGGAAAATCAATTTACTTCTTTGAGGAGGCTGGAATTGAAAAGTCGTGAGCCTGAAACTTACTTTCTTGCCAATTTTCCTGATAAAAAAAGTATCTCCGTCCTGGCAGATGGCCCTGTATTGGCTGCTCTGAATGATTCCATTAATTGATTTGGGTGACTGGTCCTGAAGTAAACCTCATTAAGGTTCCCACCAAAGCCAGGACAGGCAGATGACGCAGGACCTTCAGGTGTGGGACTCTGTTCTCTGGGGGCGTGACAATCGCTCAGGCCAGTGCTGGGAACTCGGGGCTCGGGGCTCAGGCCTGTAGGAGGGTAGAGAGGCCTGAGGTTCCAGAAGGAGCCCTGACCTTGCCTTGCCCTGCCTCCAGGTGCCAGAAAGGGCTTTTCAGAGTTGTGCCCCAGAACCACAGAATTGCTCAGAGGCAGAACTTAAGGGGAAGCAGAGATGTGAGCAGATGTCATTGAGAATGGGGGCCCCAGGATGTGGGCAAGGACAGTGAGAAGCCACCCCAGGGAAGATCTCGGTCCATCTGCCTAAAGGCAATGGGGGCAGTGAGTTTGGACCCTGGAGTGGGAGGGAGTCGCCCCTTGAAGTCCGCGTCACAGCCAGCTTCTGCCTGGGTGTCACCTCCTGTCTTAACTGGCCCGTGCTCTTTGGTGTCTCTCCCATCTCCCTCACTCAGTCCCTTTACCCACCGGGGGCTTTTCTGTGTCTGTCCTCCAGCACCATCTGCCTCAGCACTCCCTCCAGCCCCCAAATGAAATCCCTGTCCCCCTACATGGTGCTGCGTCAATGGGGAAAGTGTGTTTGGGTGCCAGGCAGGCCCAAGTATAGGAGGAACGGGATGATGGTGAGGGATGGGTTGGGGAGGTTTGGAGAAAGGAGCTGTTCTGATCCCATTCTGAGACAGAAGGGGCAGGTGGGCTCCCTGAAGGGTTCCTTGGTTACTTTGGCCAAGACTTGAGAGCTATGGATGACCAGCTGCATAGAAGAGCGAGTGAGTGAGATGGGTGCAAAGGAGAAAGGGACCGATCAGTGGATGAGCTGGGGGCAGGGGGAGGGTGAGAATCTGGTAATGTGGAGATAGTTGAACTTGGATAATTTGATTATAAGAATAATGGGAATTAATTATTATCTGAAAAGCAACTATTTTGGGAATAGAAGTAGCTCATGGGAATGTGTAGGTGACAGAGTGTATTCGTTATCTACTGCTGTGTAACAAATAAACCCCAAGCTTAGTGTCTTCAAACAGCATTTGACCTCTCCATTTGTGGGTCAGGAATCCAGCCCAGCTCAGCTGAGCACTCTGGCTTGAGCCTCTCATAAGCCTGCAATCTGGTGTTGGCCAGCGCTGTGGTCATTTCAGGGCATGGCTTCTAGGCTCACATGGTTGCTGGAAGGACTCAGTTTCTCCCAGGTTGTTGACCTGAGGGCTTCGGTTCTTCTCTGACCATTGATCAGGGGTCCCCTTCTGTCCCTTGCCATGGGGACCTCTCCATAAGGCAACTCATGACCTGACAGTGTTTCCATCAGGGAAGAGAGAGTACAAGCCAGATGAAGTCACAGTCTCCTCTAATGTATCTTAGAAGTGACACTCTGGGCGGGGGGGAGTTAAAAGTCAGCCAGGAAGTCCAGCCCACACTCAAGTGGAGTCTGACTACCAGGAAATGGGGATCATTAGGAGCCATTTCAAAGCTTCCTACCACAGGAGAAGCTGAGGAGCAAGCCTGCAGAGAAAGGACCAGAGGGGGCCCAAGAAGCTGGCAGCAGGAGAATCTGCATATCTGAAATTATCTAGAAAATAAGCAACATCTGGGATGTCAGAAGATCTGGAAGGAGGAGCATCTTGAAGGGAAGAGGAGCTGGTGGGGGAGACTCGGGAAGGAGCTGCAGCGGAAGAGTAGCTGGGAAGGTGGGCAGCTGCCTGGGAGATGGTGGCAGAGGGGGAGAGAGACTGCGGCCACTGAGGGGCAGGAAGAGCGGCAGGAGGGGAGGCGGGGCTCAGGCGGGGCTGGAGCAGCCCAGGGAGACGGGACCGGGCATCTGAGCCCTTCATGCCTTTGACTCTAGGGCAGGTGAATTTGTAGGCAGGGGAGTGTCTGCTTATCTGTAAAGGTGCCCGATCCCCTGTGCCCAAGGCGGGTATTGCTGGCACTCAACTGAGCCCATCTCAGAGGGCATGCCAAGGGGCCCTGCCCGCTGCTCCAAGGCTCCCTCCTGTCCCCACTGCCTCCTCACCCAGGGCTGCCGGGGTCTCCAGGAACCGATTTCTAGGGGCTGTCCCTTGCTAGTAGGAAGACAGAAAGTTCACTTCCCTCCCAGTCTCCTCACCCGCTCGTGGAGATTCAGCTTCTTCCCCAGCCACTGCCCATCCCCCAGTCCCGTGCCAGCCTGTGCCAGTGCCCATGCTGTCACGCACACCAGAGCCGGGCTGGGCGCCAGTCAGACAGGCTGACATCACAGAAAGCCACAGCGGACTTGGCAACAGCCACTACATGGGGACTGCAGAGCCGCCTGCTCCCCGGGACCCCCCTGGGGCAGAGCCGATCCCTCCTGGGGGCAGGCGTCTGGCAGGTACTGAGTTCCCAAGCACCTTCATGAACACCACGCTCCAGGTCTGCCCAGTCCCCCAGGCAGCCCGAGCCACTCAGCCCTGGTCCTCTCCTGGCCCTGGCAACCTCTTGAGTCTCTCCAGGGCAGGTGCCACAGTGCACCCACCACACCTGGGCTCAGGGCTAGTTGGTGGCTCCGCCCCTGCGACAGCATCCAGCCAGCCCAGGGGCCGCAGACCACCTGCCCTGACTGCCCACCTTGCTGCTCTGTGATCCCCACTCTGTGGCTCACTGTACTCAAGAAGAGGCTGGAACCCGGGCTTCAGTCAAAGCCTTCCCCCAAGACTGTCTCCCACATCCTGCCCTCACAGTGGGTCCTGGGAGGCGTGTTGCTCAGTGGTGAGGAGCATGGACTTGGGCCTCAGAGGAACTGGATTTGCAGCCTGGCTCTGCCATTTGGTATCTGGGTACCTTCAGACAAGTTCCTAGACCACACCTCAACTCCTCACCTGTAAATGGAGCTGACAATAGGACCTGCCTCCTGTGAGCAGTGAGGATGGAAGAGTCAGCGCAGGAAGGCACTTCGAGATAGGTGGTGCACATGCTAATGGTTTAATTAATGTTAGAGAAAAAGTTAATTTTAAAAGTAAGTCTGATGACCACTTGTGCCATGGCAAAGAACCAGGGTTTTCAGGAAGTGGGCGGAGTCTGAACTTGGGCTTCATTACTCCTCAGCCATGTGTTTTGAGACCTTTCTTCCCAGGGCCTCAGTTTCCACATCTGAGCAATGGGTCGTGCTTCCTCACTCCGAAGAGTGCAGACGAGAGTTCAGTGACTCTGCTGAGCAGTGCTCGGTCCCTGGTGGGCTCAGTAACTATGTGTGTGTCCCCCTTTCCCTTGCGGCCCAGAAATCCAAGATCTCTACTTTCGAGAAGATGTGGGCTTTCATGAGCAGCAAGCCCTCTGCTCTGGTGAAGAACAACGAGGAGGGTATCCAGCGGACGCTGACAGCAGACTACGCGCTGCTCATGGAGTCCACCACCATCGAATACGTCACTCAGAGGAACTGCAACCTCACCCAGATCGGGGGCCTCATTGACTCCAAGGGCTACGGCATCGGCACGCCCATGGGTGAGCCAGGGGCGCGGGTGGGAGGGTGACGGAGGAGTGGACGGAAGGTGGGCGGGACCCCGCATCCACTCATGCACACGGTCCCCAACTCGTTCCACCAAACCTAGAAGGGTGGCGTTTCCCTGGCCCAGGAGCGGGACAGTCACCTACTGCCAAAGTCAGCCCTGGCCTCAGCCGTGAGAACAAGGATGAACCGAAGGGGGGAGTCAGTTCCCAGAGGCCACACCTACCTCCCCTCCTCCCACCCCTGCTGATGCAGCCCAGCGACGCGGGGCCTTCCGGGGACCCGCAGGGACAGATATCCAAGGGGGTTACCAGGGATGAACACAGGTCAGACCGAACAGAGGCCACCGACAGCCGGAGTCCACTGTCCCCTCCCCAGGCTCGCCATACCGGGACAAGATCACCATCGCCATCCTGCAGCTGCAGGAGGAGGACAAGCTGCACATCATGAAGGAGAAGTGGTGGCGGGGCAGCGGGTGCCCCGAGGAGGAGAACAAGGAGGCCAGCGCCCTGGGCATCCAGAAGATCGGTGGCATCTTCATCGTCCTGGCCGCCGGGCTGGTCCTGTCTGTGCTGGTGGCCGTGGGGGAGTTCGTGTACAAGCTCCGCAAAACCGCAGAGCGAGAACAGGTGAGCCCTGGCCGGGCGCGGTGGGCGGGGCGATGGGCGGGGCGCGGTGGGGGCGGGGCGGGGCACCGCCCCACCCTCCGAGCGCGCAGCTATCCCACACAGCCGCCCTGTAACCAGGCCCCCAGGACGCCCTGCCAGCTCCACCGCTGTCCAGACCCAGCATGTTTCCTATCACCGTTGCTCCACCCCAGGCCAAGCCCCAGCACCTGTGGCCCGATCCCTGCTGCAGCCTCTGGTCTGGCCTTCCAGCCTCCACACGTCCCTGCTGCCCCTGCAAGTCAAGCCAGTGCCCTGTTTGAAACTTCATTTAAACCTTGTCGGTTCCCTGGGTCACACCCTGCAGGGTGGTGGTTGAAGCTGGGTTCCGGTGGCATAGGGGTTCATTATATTGTTCTCTCTACTTCTGTGTAGACTTGGAAATTTCCATAATCAGAAGTTTAAAAAAATAAAGTTAAGAGGCCTAGACCAAGTGTGCAGACAGCAGAGCGAGCCGGTCTGATTAATTCAAGCATGGTTGGGCAGTGGTTCTGGGTCCCCGCAGCAAATTAGAACCACAGGGAGAGAGTTTTTAAGTGCTAATGCTCTGGCCTCACTCCCAGAGACTCTGTTCTAATTGGCCTGCGGTGGAGCCCGGCCTTGGCATTTTTCAGAAAGCCTGCAGGGTGATTTAAACACACACCTGAGTTGAGGCCTCTGGTGGGGGAATCGCCTCTTACCAGAGAGGTTCAAAGGAATCTAGGTCCGGTGTGGCAGGGGACTACAGTTGGATCACAACTGAAGGGTTGTGACAACAGGCAGCATCTGTGTCCATCAAAAATGACACAGAGTCATTTATAGCCAGAAAGCCCCAGTCAACAAGGAGGAAGGGAAGACAATCCTGGGTTTTCTGCTTAGCATGGGCCAGGAAAGAGACACCCTCCAGCACCGCCCAGAGAAGTCTGAACGGGGCATTTCCACAAGGCAGCTCCGCAGGACGCTGTCTTTAAAACTGGTCGTAGATTTGACCAGTCAATCTCATTTTGTAGAAATGTAGCAATGGAAGTGGTCAGGGATACATGTAGTTTTACTTATGAGGATGTTTGTTAAAGTGTTAGTTATAACATAAAAAATGTAGAAATTATCTAAATGTCCAACAATTGGGAATGACTGGAAGAAAAAAAACAAACTATGGTAAGTGCCTGTTAAGATTGGATTGAGCTCCAATTTCTACCAAAAAGCCTATGGAACTCAGTCCTGATCTATCTCTCAGACCTCCTCCTTCCCATCATCCTCCTCTCCCTTACTCTGCTCCATACACACTGGACTCCTTTTTAGCCCATAACACACAAAGTGTGTGTCTGCCTCAGGGCCTTTGCACATCCTGTTCCACCAGCCTTCCTCCAGGGCATCGTAATATTCTTGGCACCATCTGCTCATTCAGCTTACCTCCTCAAGTAACCTTTCTTACCTGTCCCCGTTCTCAGCCCTTCTCTATCCCGTTTGGGAGATTTGTTATCATAAAAATAGTTATCACTACCTGAAATTGCTCGTTTAAGTGTTTATTATCTGTTTATTATCCCATCATTGGACCACAGGTCCCTGAGGGCTGGTATCTTCTCAGTCTTACTGCTACAGCCTAACCCCTAGAGCAGTGCACAGGAGTCTCAGTAAATACTTGCACAATGAAGAAAAGCAGGTCAAAAGGGATGACATTTTGCCTTTCGTAGTAAGGAAGGCCAGGCTGGGCGAGGTCACAGCTGGAAGAGGCCAGGCCAGCATTCAAAGGCAGGTCTCCATTTCCCTGCGCCCCATGACCGTTAGGCAGGTGGTCCTGGCGCCCTGGCTTCACTGGTAAGTTGAGGCCCCACTGCCTTCCACGCAAGCGCCAGGACGACCCCTGGTGGTTCGTCTCCTGGAAGCCACGCCGGCAGATCCCCATGGCGATGCTGCATGTTTGCCGTCCCCCTTTGGCTGCCTACAGGAACGAGGCCCAAACACTGCCACCCAACAGCCCTGCCGGGAGCTGCCTCCCAGTTGCCCACCGTGAGAACGCGTGCTGGGCTTCCCTGAGCCGGGGGACAGCGATTCCTCCCCTTGGTTGGAAGCCCAGCTGGGAGAAGGGCTGCCCACACCTTCATCAACTGTTTCCTGCGCCCTGAGTCTGGGCCAGGCCTCGTGCTGGGGCTCACGGGAATGAAAATGGCTGGTTCCTGCCCTGAGAGACCAGGCGAGATCAGACAGATAAACCAGAGCTCCTCAAGCTTTAATAGCATGCCAGCCAGAGCCTCTGTTTGCTCATCTGTGAAATGGGGATGAGATGATACTACCTGCCCCACATACCTTAGTCCCCAAACAAGACTGGGGGTTTTGTCGACCCCAGTACACACTACCCATCATGTGGAGGCAGAGGTGCGAGACAGATGGGGAGGCTCTGGGCGGAAGGAGGAGCTGGCCAGAGTGGCAGAACCAGGCTCGCTCATGTGCCTTGCTTCCTCCCCCAGCGTTCCTTCTGCAGCACTGTGGCCGATGAGATCCGTTTCTCCCTCACCTGCCAGCGTCGGGTCAAGCACAAGCCTCAGCCTCCCATGATGGTCAAGACTGACGCCGTCATCAACATGCACACATTCAATGATCGCCGGCTTCCGGGCAAGGACAGCATGACCTGCAGCACATCCTTAGCCCCTGTGTTCCCCTAGGCTCAGGTGGGGTGGGGACCACAGGCCTGAGGCAAGGCAAAAGAAACTGGAAACTGGAAAGAACATCCCCATCCCCACGCTGGGCTTGGGGACCAGAGCTGCTGCCTGCATGTTGGGCCAGGAACTCTGCCCTGACCCACCAGGACACCAGCAGGCCCCCAGGCCAGCTGTGTGGGCTTCCTTCTCCTCCTGTCTCTTCTATGGGTTTCTAAAGCTGCCAGCCAAGATAGCCAAGGCCAAAGGAAGCACATGCCTCTCTCAGGCCAAACTCACCGCCCCTCTGCTTTCCTCTAGAGTCAGAAGTATCTGCCATGGCCCCACAGAGGCCACAGAAAATGGGAAATAGATCTTACATTGCCCCTCCTTCTGCAAGAGCCCAAGCCTTCTCCGTCTTGACCATGAGACCAGAGATGCAAAACTGGGCGCCTTAAGGATCTTATAGTGGAGTTGCCCTTGGGAGCCAAAGCATGGTCATCCCATACACCTGGGTAAGAGGCAGGCTTCCGCCCTTGAGGGCTGTGCACACGGCCCTGATCTTCTGGACTTGGCTTTACCCATGGCAGCCCCTTGACAAAGTCGAAGGCAGAATGGGAAAGAGGAGAGAAGAGAATGCACAGATAGAAGTCGCCATTTTGAATCCGTATGGCTTCCACTCCTCTAAAAGGGGTAGTAGTCACACAAATTCTCCACTTTCTGGCCAGAGAAGAGAAAACCCCATAAATCTCTCACAAAGGATGCCCAAAGACTCATCTGATATTTGAAGCCCAGCAGAGGAACAGTGAATTCCATGAAAAACCCACAGGCCCCTGAGCCAATGGACCTTACTTTGCTGGTCAGCAAGCTGTTTTCTAAACCTGGTTGGCATTGGGAACCTCCCCCATGCCTAGCCAGATGAACTTGGCCTCGCTCTCATCCTGAAAGAATAGCCTTGATTGAAGTGAAAGTCAAGTTACCCCTTCTCAGAAGAGGGGTCAGTGTCCTACTGAACAGGCTAACTTTGGGGTAGGTGGGAAAATCCAGAGGGGACCCAAAGAACTCCTAGCCAAACCTAAAGATGCTGCCCAGAAACAGAAAGTTTTCAGGAGCAGGATGGATACAGGCCCCAAGGGCAGGGAGGGAGAAGCTGCCTCCTGGAGAATTAACCAAAGACCCAACACAGAGACAGGGGCCGTCCTGGCCCCTGGTCTCTTCTCTGGAGCAGCTATGGCCTCGCTGGGCTTGGGGGAGAGAGCAGAGTAAGAGCGTCCAGTGCAGCGCCAGCGGGGAGGTGGACCAGATGACCTGTGGCTTCCAGCTTGCCATAATGGAGACCATAGAGGCCTGGGACTCGAAGATTCTTGGAGAAGAACGAGGCGTGGAGGGTTAGGCACAAAGTGTCCTTAAAGAGAGCATGTTAGGGCCAGCAGGCCTCCATGGCCAAGGGTAAGGATAATTTCTGGGCAAGGAGAGAGGACTGGAAGTTCGGGAAAGAGAAGCAGGGGACAACAGCCACCTTCTCCCACCTCTGTCCTGGTGCTGCTGGGGAATCCAGGGAGAAGAGCTACCTTTTCCCCTCCAGGACCTTCTCAGTGGGGGTGAAGCATCCGCTCTTGCAAAACGGGAGATCCCGTGGGCACATGTGATCAATCCTGTCTCTCCTCCAGACTGAGCTGGACCCACCAGGTGGTTCCCTGAATCACAGCAGCCTGGCTGACAGTCTGCACTGGAGGAGGGACCGGAGGCCTAGACTGCAGTGGAACCCGGGCACGGGTGATAGGAGAAGCCATGCTGTCGCAAGCTCCGCGGGGTAGGGGTGTGTGCACGGGTGCGAATTTGTCTTTGTAAGTGTGAGTTTGGGGGCTGAGGGGGAAAGACAGATTTGGACATATAATGTCCAGGGCACACAATAATAGGTGACCCTTTGGGGATCCAGTGTGTGTGTGTGTGTGTGTGTGTGTGTACGCACATGAGTGAACTGGGGACTAGAGAGATATATCTGGACCAGCAGTAGAGCCCCATCTATGTAAAACCAGGAGAAGCCATGTCGTAACGGGGTTCTGGCGAGGACACAAGTATGCATACGTGAGCAGTGTGTTGGTGTGCGTGTGTGTGTGTATGTGTGTGTGTGTGCATGTGCATTCATGCACTGAAAGGCAGAGGATGGAAGGCAGGGTGAGACCTGCAGCATAGCCAAATACATGTCAAAGGAGAAGCCATGTCATCGAGGGGTCCACCTGTGGCAAGCGTGGGCACGGGTGGGCCAGTGTGCCCAGCAGCAAGCAGGAGGTGGGTCCAGCTAGACTGTCATGCAGCGTGGGTCCATGCACAAGGTGTGTGGGGACTATGTGGAACTAGAGCTTATGACTGCGTGTGTGAGCGTGCTCGTGCCCACATCTTATGGACACACGTGCGTGTTCCAACTCACGGCAGGAGCAGAGACAGACAATCAACCAGGAAGGCGGGACATCAGGGTCTGTTTGCACTCCTGTCACAAGAGGGACTGTGTATCACAGATTTGGGGAGGTTGCATGGGTGCGGGCACGGATGACAGCCCAGTGGGGGGAACCCTGCAGGGGCTCATGGCTGGTGACTCCTTTGCTGTAGGCAGAGAACCCTGCTAGGAAGGAAAACAGCTTCATCTTTGGAATTCCTGAGACCCGGATGCTTATGAAAGTACTTACCAATTTTCTCTCACCGACCACAGTCATTCACCACTGTCTGCTTTGTCAGATCTCACTTCACATCACATGCCACATCCACACTCATGGCTCACGCATGTGCTTCTGTGTGTGACGCTCTATGTCCGTGTCATGTTCTTCCGAGGCTATGCACATGTGGAGATTGTGATAGAAGAAAGGACATTTTTCATAAAAGGAGTGAAGAATGGTTGATAAACAGGCACAATTCAACTAGGGCAGTTCCCAAAAGGTACTGAAATAGTTTCTAGACTCTTCTGTGGAGGTGGGATGGTGCGCTGCCTGGTCTGGCCCCTCCTAGCCTAGGTCCAGAGGTGTGGCTAGTGTTCAGCCCCTGGCTGACGTTCGAATCCAGCCCCACGGGCCAGGCGCAGAAGGTGGCGCTCCTCTGTGAGGTGCGACGGGAGGGAGTGGGAGGGAGGTGTTCTGGGTGAGGGGAATCACCAGTTCTTACGGTCGGAGCTTGTGCTGCCCGTGGGGCACGGTTGAGCTGGGGCAGAACCACGCACAGGCGTGTGTCTGGGGCACACTCAGAGTGGCCAGGGGCGTGAAAGCTGGTACCGGTGGAGCAGAAGGTGGAAGGCGCCTGAGCAAGTACTTAAACATCCCCATCTGTCCACACACCAGCCCTGAGCAGAAGAGGGCCCACCTCGCCACAGTGTCTCCGCCTGTCCATCCACGCACGCAGGCCAAACTGAGGAGCGCCCACCCCACTGGGCAACGAGCCCTCCTCTGCCTCTCCCTCCTGCTGTGCGCAGATAGGCTCCACTGGCACTGGGGTGGCCCCACTCTGCAAGAGAGAAACTGCCCCGTTGGCCAGTAAGCTGGACTCTGAATCTTTGGGGGATGGAGGACCGCCCCTCCTCAGTCCAGACTCTGCCTCAGCTGGAAGAGCACATCTGGGTTCTGCCCCCAGAGTCTCACACCGGAAGATGAAAACCCTGGCCCAGGATGTGGGAGGGGTCCAAACAGCTTAACTCCTGGGAAGCAGAGGTCAGACCCAGGCACAGAGTCGCCAAGATCAGTCAGAGGCTCCTCCCAGCCTGCTTTCCAGCGCGGGCGGGGGCGGGCCGGGGAGCTGCTAGCCTCCTCACTCGGCACGAAGTTGGCCCCTTCCTGAGTCACCCTGCTGCCTGCAGGAACATCAGGAAACAAGCTCGACTCAGGGCCCACGTCTAGAATGGCCTGCATGGATACCCATCTGGAAAGGGCCTGGTGGTGTGAACAGACAGTTGTATGAATTTAATAACATCTGGGACCAGCCAGTCCCGCGGACAGATGCAAAAAAAGAAAAAAACAAATGGGCCCAGCTCTGTGAAGGGGTCTGTGGATTAGATACATCTGGAGGTTCCAGGTCGGATGGACACATCTGGAATGGACCCAGACTCTCGCCACAGTGGAAGGGCCCTGCCCTCTGTCCCCATGCTGGTTTGAATCAAGCCCTCATTTCAGTCCTGATTTGCCCTGAAGTTAAACATTTCAGAGCTAAGGTGGTACATGAAGTCACCAAACTGTTTTAGGTAGAAGGTTAATGTTCTGTACAATATATATATGAATGTAAATATATATATATATAACTGTATATATATATATATATATATGTGCACAGTGTATATATGCCCATAGCCCATGTGTATACAAGCCTTCCCCGCACGTCTGCAGAGTGTACAGAACCCAGCTGGTGTAGGTGGGGACCAGGTGAGAGACGGGGGCCACAGCAGCAAGTCTGGGTCAGAGGTTTCAGAAAGCCCTTAGGGTGGGACAGGCCCTTCATCCATCAGAGAGACTGAAAAAGAGGGTGGAACTGTGTAGGGCTGGCAGGTGGGCCTGCGACGGGGGAGGGAGGAGCCACAGGACCTCGTGTCATCCAGGAGTCAGACGCAGGACCGCTGGCCGTGTGGGAAGCAATGTCAGGCACGTACCTGGCTCCTGTGCCCACGTTGCATTCTAATCCTAAGCAGAAGGGCGGGGAGGCAGGGGCCGCTCCCCAGGCCCGGGATCCTGCCGCCCGCAGAGTCACCCTGCAGGTGTCAGGCTCCACCTGTAATAACCCAGGTGGTGGCTGTTCTGGGCAGCAAAGGCCTCAGAGTGCGGCCACCACACCAGGGCGCCCACAGCTCACAGCTAGCTGAGTGCTTTTTGAAGAGAAGGGCCTGAGGGCATTGCCAGCATGCCACTACAATGTCCCCATGGCCTGGGAGCCACCAATCCTGCTCTCGTTGCCCCTGCCTTTAGATCAGAGGACCTCACATCACTCCTCCCGAGGTGGGAGGAAGCAGCCAGGGGCTCAGAAGAATGCCAGCTAAGAACTCGCTGCCCCCGCACCCCGGACACACTCTCCAGGGCCAGAGGTCAGGGAACGACCAAGGAGCCAGAGAGGTGAAAGGTGAGAGCCAGGGACAGCCCCTGTCCTAGCACAGCCTGGTGCCATCTGTCTGCCCTGTCCTCTGCTGTGTCTTCCTCAGAGGGCAATTGGCAGAGGGCCCAGTAAGCCACAGACCTGCCCCTGCCTTGCTGGATCTCTGTTCTCTGCACTCCAGTTCTTTGGCCCCTTCATGGGTCTGAGCATCTCTGGCCCATGCCGGGGAGCACAGATCTGGAGAAGCTTCGCGTCGTGGTGTGCACAGCCCACCCTCTGCTTCCGCCCCAGGCATCAGGTCTGCACTTAACTCTGGGGCCCTGGCCAAGCGCATCTAAATCCAACCCCCAAGGAGGATCCTGTCCTGGCCCCACAGGGACCAGAGGTTCCAGGGGCCCTCCTGCCACTGTGCTCCGAAACCCCAGCCCACCTCTGCCTGGGCCAAATTCCTGGCTGGGCTTCTGTGATGGGGACCTCAGTTTCCAGCCCATGAACTGAGCCCCCAGACAGCACCATGGGCCCATGAGAGCCCTGGCCTGTCCTGCCACCCAGACCAGAGTGCCTGGACACCCCCTACTCCCATTCAACATGGTTCCCACACACTGGTCTCTGGGCCATTCAGGGGATGCCCTTTGTGGACATGCAGAATTTCTATGAATATAGTTTTTTGTAAACATTTTGTAACAATTTGGGTTTCATAGTAACTGTGTTACTTGCCAATCATTCTAGGCTGATGTAAATAAATTTCCAAACAAATCTGATTATTTTCCTTTTTAAGACACTGTGATATATCAAAGTGCACAGTTTGCTGTATGAAGTAATATGGTTTTAAATTTTAAATAAAGAAATGTTTCTAGAAAACAGGGTCCCCTTGAGATGTGTTTTCTGTTTCTCATCTCTCCTTAGAACCGGAGGGTGCTGGGCAGTTCACTTTGGCTTTCTCCGCTCTGGGATAACAATGACGTGGTCAGAAGGTCCTGGTACTGATGAGGTGGGCGTCTCTAGCCCAGGCTTCCTGTTCTGTTTCAGATATGGGGACTGGAGTGTCTGTCCTTGAGACTATTTGGCCTCTGTCTTCTCTCTTGGGCACATCCCTCCCCAACTCATCATCCTCAAAGCTCCGCTGTGAATTGCCCTGTCCTTAAGTGACCCTGTCTCTTTTGTCACAGTTGGTGAGGTCTAGTGGACGTCTCATCCAAGCTTGGCTGGTCAGAGGTCTTGCCAGAGCTTTTTCAAACTGGAAATCAGAAAGCTCTAAGTCAGTCACTCTTTGGAGATGGAAACTGTATCAGTCAGAGCTCAGCGTGGGAGATTGTAAGCAGGAAGAATTGAATACAGGGGTTTGCCACTTGAAGGCAAGGGATAGGAGCCAGGCCAGCCTGGGCCCCGGGAGCAGCTCCCAGCACAACATGGAACTGATCCACCAGGGAAGTGACGTGAGAGCTCTGAGGGAGAGGCACGCTCACTCCAGAGCTGCCATCCAGGGTTCTAGAAGTCTGGATCAAGAAGCTGCTGGCATCAAGACCCTGTCTTAATTGCTTCTCATCATCCAACAAAGTTGGAGATGGATAGTGTGATGCTGCTGCTGGAAAACCTCATATTCCTGTGACAAGCAGCCCAAAAGGGAGAAGGAGGATGGCCCATGTCACCTCTGCCTCCAAATCTCATTCAGATGGTTCCAACTGGTAGGAACTGACTTCCATCCAGAAACCTCCATGCCGTCCTATGACATCATCAAAAAATAACTGGTGTTTATTGCGTGTCCCCATAAGGCAGGCACTGTGCTAAGCTCTTCGCACACGGTATCTCTTTGCATTCTCTCCTCAGATGCTGGCAAAGCTCAGACCCTCACCTGACATGACCTTTCACTCCCAATGTCCAGGACCATTGGCACAGGCTCTGTGTCCCAGTTATAATCCCAGGACAGTGGCTATGATTAGATCAACTGGGGACATGTGGTCACTTGAGGTCCAATCCGCTGTGGTCAGAGGGAGAGGGAAGTCACATAATACAGTGATGTACTCTTGCTACTCCTTCCCCAAGGAAGAACAAGCAGCCCCATCACCAAGTGCTCAGTACCAGCAAGCACTGTGTCCAGCACTGTGCCCCCATCACCCATGGCCTGCATGCAGGGGTAGGCTGGGCTGCGACTGTCCTGGCTGGGCCCCAGCTGCTGTGAGCCTGGCCATGTTTGCCTTGGCCTCTCCTGGCCCTGTGTGCACTTCCCGTCTCAGGAACCAGGACATACATTGACTCCTGGTTCTGCTGCACGGGGCCTCCAGGGATGGAACGTTCTAGAAGGTTCCTCAGTCAGGGATCCCTGTGGCAAGGAACAGAAACCCACTCAAGCTCCCTGGAGGAAAAGAGGACTTTATCGTAAAGCGTCTGTGAAGCAGTTCAGCCCCCCTCCCTCCCCTGATCCCCTTTTCCTTGCTGGGAGATGGCTGCCCCCATCTTGGTTCAGATCCCTCCAGTTCCAGAGCCCAACAGCAACCACATAAAGTGAAAATGTCCCCAATCCAATCATCTGCCCTCCCCTGTCTTGGAGAGCTGGGTGGAGAAGTCCTCGCAGAGGGGCTGAGTCTGCGCCCTGGCTGCACTCCTCAAACTCCACCCGACCCGCAGAGAATGCCCTTCCAATGAAGGGCTAGGCTCGGTCCTTCTGGGATGGCCTGAGAGTGCATTTCCCACAAACTTGCAGGGACTGGGGGCTGCAGACCACCACCAGCACGGCGAACCTCTGCCCTCCTGCTCCCAGCTCCAGAGGCACAGGCCCCTCACTCCATCAGGAGCAGCTACTCTTGTTCCGTGTCTTCTTAAAGTTTCAGAATGGGGAGACTAAGACCCTCCTCAGAAGGCTGTTGCGGGGATTCCATGACAGTGTACATGCCTGGAACCGTCCAGCTCAGCCAACACTAGCCCTGACCATGGAGGGAAAGCAAAGAAGGACTGGACCCCTCGATACGCCAAGGGCCAGACGAGTCCTGACAAAGAAATCGGAAAATGAAGGCAGCTTTGAGGTTCAAAATTCTGAGGCCTAGTCTAAGATCTAAAACTTCTGGAAGCTTCCACTATCTCCCAAATGAGACCAGAGACTCCACAGGTGGGAGAAGGGAGCCTGGGAAGCACCACTAGGCAGAAATGGAGTCACCTCAGAGAGACCCCAGCTCCTGCCTGGCTATGTCATTTCAATTGCCAGCCGGGAGAACCCTGGGGAGGGGACCCAGCAGTCTCCCCTTGCATGAACTCAGCACTGGGCCCAGGAGATGTGTCTCCTGAGAGATTCTGCTCAGTGCCTCCTTCATGACACCTTCCTTGGCAGCCAGTGACACACTGGCCGTTGCATGAGTGACAACCCATCTATACCCTGAGGATGTGCTCAGTGTCTCTCCTTACACTGGGTGGTTGTTTAAAAGAATTATTCAATGAAACTTCTTAAAACACTATAAAGAAGACTATTCAGAACTGTTGCCATAGACGTAGGGACCATTGCAACAGGGTCTTGCCATGTGGTCAACCCTATATGGGTGCGTGGGAATTCATAGCTAAGAGCAGATGGTCGTGGGGGTCAGTGAATGGAAAGTGCTAAGAGGGTGCATCAGGGCTAAGGGGGATTCTGGCCAAACTGACCTCGCTGACTTTCACTGAAGACTCACCAGGGTGATCAAGCAGCTCCTAGGTGATGGTGGAGGATGGTGGGGACCTGGTCAGATATTCAGGATGATCGAGCATCAAGGGTGGGGGTCCTTGCTAAACTGACTTAGCAGGATTCTTTGCTAAAACTGACTTTTTACAAGGAAACTGCTGAGCTAGGAGAAGTTTCAAAAGCCTGATGACAGTTGAGCCCAACAAAGACCCTTTGCCATGGCCAGCGCCCTCTTGCAATGGATCAAGGAATCAGGGCTCCATCCAGAACTCTCAGAGGGACAGTGGTGGAAAAGGCAGCAAGGACCACCCGCTCTGAGCCAAGTATGGCTAAACCAGCGACCCCCTCTGAGAGGGAGAAACAGCCATTATTTTATTCATCATTAGGCTTGTGGTCATTATTTCGGCAGCCCAGGCTGGATTGCAGAGAGCTTGGAGGTGATCTGATAAGACGGCTCTGGGCAGATTCTGGTTGGGTTTTTCATGGCCTCTCAGAGCACAGAGGTCTGAGACCCTGTGAGCTGGTTCCCACCCTCCTCCCACTAGTCCCCAGTGCCTCCAGGCAGGACCCTGCCCTCTCTCCAGCCACCTCCAGTGGCAACCAGTACAGGAGACAGGGACTTAGAAGAGGAGATGAGTTCCAAGGCCCCTCCACTGCCTCAGGGTTGAGCAGGTGACCTTGGACGAGTCACAAGTCTTGGTTCACCTGTGCAGGGAGGATGCCCGCTTAGCTCCCTGGGGGAACTCACCGAGAATGAAGGCACGATTCCTATAGACTCACGTGCTAGTGTGAAGCCTCGGGCTCACTGTTCTCCAGGGTTCTTTTCTGCTCCTCAGTCAGGTCAAGTCCCCCTCCCTCCCTCCCTTCTGTCCCCTGTCGCCTGCCCAGAAGTCAGCCAAGGAGCAGGAGGTCGGCCAGGGCACTCCAGGTCTCCAGTAGCTGTTCGGAAAGCCAATCTGGGCCATGGCTGGGGCCTGGATGGCACTTCCCCCAAGGCTGGATGGCACTTCCTTGGGAAACAGAAGCCCGGTGTTTAAGGAGCATCTGTCATTATGGAAACAAAGTTGCCGGGCCATTTTTTTCTTTTACTATTTTTACTGCGATTTCATTATCTTATGCAAATGAGGCCGCTGATGAAGCCTTTCTGCAGGGTGGCCCATGCTGGGATCAGCTCCACCAAGGGGATTTACTGCCTGCCTGGGCTTCCAGACAGGATCCGGGATGAGGAGGCCCCATGGACATGACTTCCGGAATAGCAGCCCCGCCCTGGAGCTCTCGGCTTCCCTCGAGACGCCGCCAAGGTCTGCCTCCATCCCAGGAGGGCCCTCCTCCTTTATCTTCAAAGGCCCAAGCGTCAGCCCAGGGAGCCCCGTGTGGCTCAGGGCTCTGTCCTTAGTTCCCCAATAGCTGAAGCCCCTTGAAGACTGAGTTGCTGGTACCCAGCAGGATGTGAGGGAAATGATAGGAAGGAAATGCCTAATCACACCAGGCCCCCGGTGCCAGGAGTCAGGTGCAGGATTGTCCTCTGCGTCTGGGACCCTCCGCCACCAGGAAGAGGCCCCTGAGATAAGGACGTGAATACAGGTGAAGATGGGGGTGGGGATGCAAGGTGCTGAAGGGTGCAGCACCCAACTGGATGCCTCTGTGGGCAACCCGACGGAGCTCCTGTCCCATGAGCAGCTCTGGGAGCCAGTCTAGCTCATGCAGTTCAAGCGCTCCCCACCCAAGGGTGGGAAGGGCTGGGTATGTATACACCAAGTCCTGGGAGCCTCTGGTCAGAGCTGATTCCCAGAGGAGGTCAATACCAGGTACCTGTGGGATGTCACGGGATGAGAACCAGGCCTCAGGCAGAGCAAGGCACATGTTAGGAGTGGGACATTGAGTGGCTTACACAAAAGTGGTACAGGAAGGGATGTATGGAGACACTGACAGTATAGGACATGATCCCATTTCACAGATGAAGAAATGGAGGCACAGAGACCAGAGAACTTGCCCAAGGTCCAGTGAGTAAGTGCAGAGCAGTCTGACCCTGGACTCTGCCTCTCCAGCTCAAGATGCCAATAGTGCCTCCCTAACCCCTGGCCCTCCATATCTCCCTCACAGCCTAGGCCCCTGGGGCACCTGTCCAGCGCTCACCCATACTCCTTCCTATAGCCCTGGCCTTGCTGACAGCCCCCACCATCCCTGACAGCTCCAGGCTGTCTCCCAGGTCAGTTTCTCCCAGGGTGCAGTTCACGGGCATAGCACACACCTTCCCCAGTGAGCCCAGATGCAGAGAGGTTTTCCTCCAAGAGGCTGGCTGCAGGCCTGCGCCTAGTCCCACTGGCCTGAAACCTTCACTCTCAGTTTTCAATGAAGACCAGCTTCTCCTCTGTGTTAGTTAGCTTTTTGTTATCATAACACAATATTGAGACAAGCTAACTTTATAAAGAAAAGAGGTTTATTTAGTTTACAGTTTTGGAGGCTCAGGGTCACGGTGCCTGCCAGTGTATCCTCCCACATTCGGGTGCACCCTCCCCTCCCCAGTCCAGCCTTGGGTCACTAAAAATTCTAAGACATCCATGGGACAGGAAGAAAGCTCTGCATTGCATGAGAACCTTCTAAGCACGATGCCTTGAATGGGCACTTTCCACTCTTGGGAGGCCTGACTCAGCTCCTTATCTCCCAGGGGTTGGGAAGTGGAGAGACTGAAGATGTGGAAAACCAGAAGTTTCCCAGCCCCACTCACCTGTGGGTAAAGATGAGGTCACAACAGTTGCCAGGACCCAAATGTCACTTACTCTGCACCCTTTTGCATGACCCAGACTTCCAGTCCCTTTGGGACCAGTCCCAAGTCCCAAGGGACGTGCCCCTCTGAACTTGGACTCACCCTCCCACCTGCGGACTGCAGACTTAAGACCTCTTGGTGTTCAGCCTTTTCTTTTCCGGGAGGAGTTGCCCTTGACAATAAAACTAATAGGTGGCAGCTAGTTGAGCCAAAGCTCCAGACCTGGCACCATGCCTAGTTCCCTTCATGCTTCGTCTGGCATGATTCTCACCCTGTGAGCTAGGAGAAGTCGTCTCCCTGTTTACAGACGTGGAAACAGGCTGAGAGAAGAGGAATTGCCCACAGTCACCCAGAGAGTGGTGGAATGAGGCTCAGGCTGAGACCTCTGCTTCATAGTTTTGGTAAATGAGAAAATGAATAAATGAAGGAGTGAATCAGAAAACAGGCACTGGGAAAAACAGCTTATGGGGGGAAAAAAATCCAAACTTGATTGAGCCCAAAACGAGAATTACTAATTACAGTCACTCACAAGAACGACCCACCATTTATGCCTAATTGCAGTGCAGTCCAATAACAATTATGCACATCAATAAATGTGTCAGATTAACTTGGTTGTAAGTTTTATTTGATCACAACACTGAACCCCGTTCGCAGTCGCTCAGACTGGTCCTCATGGTCACTTCCGGCTACACCAGGAGGATGGTTGGTGGTGGAAAGGAAGTGGAAGGTGGGAGAGGAAGGATGCATCTCTTTCCTCTGCTGCAGCACGTCTACCCTGGCAGGCTCCGGAAAGCAGTTTGGCAGGGGGTCTTTGCAGGGCGTGCAGATCGCTTTGCGAGCCTCCCTCCCTTCCTCAATGCCAAAGGCAGCTTCCTAATTAGAACATC
The DNA here is from genome assembly GCF_902686445.1 of Sciurus carolinensis. Lineage (NCBI taxonomy): Eukaryota > Metazoa > Chordata > Mammalia > Rodentia > Sciuridae > Sciurus > Sciurus carolinensis. Next base: position 182,227,006 of record NC_062213.1, read on the forward strand.
CATAACCCTCAGCATCTGCTTCAAGAGAATTCAGCTGCTGGAAGATGGGGAAGTCCATTAACTTTATTGCACAAAACGTCGGACGTGCTTTTAGACAGAGGATCACTGCCAAGTGAGATAAACTGCCTCGACCTGCCAGAGGGATGGGCCAGGACTTCCTGCAGGCCTCAGCTGGGTCCTCAGGACTCCCCACTCTCTATCCAAAGCCCTGGGTGGTGCTCTGTCTCCCCGGGAGGTTGGAGCCAGGGTAATGGTGACTTTCAAATGCAGGTGCAAACCTGCAGCCTGCTGGATGTCAGCACCAGATAGGGAACATCTGACTCCCAGAATGCACTGGGATTCCCACCCCATAGTTGGGCAGCTGGTTCCTACATCAGCAGGAGTTGGATGAGCCAGTGTCACTAGAAGCAGTAAAATGTGTTGGCTAAGAAGAGGTTTTGGAATCAGATACTCCTGCAACTGAATCTTACAGGAGTCACTGTAAGGTCTGGTAAAAAGGACTTACCATCCTGAGGCTATTCTGTAAAATGGGCCGGTGCCCACCTCTGGGATGGCTAGAAGCTTTAGCGCAATGCCTGATGGGTAGTAAGGCTCTATAAATGAGAGCTGCCCTCCGCAGTCTCCAGGGAGCGCCGCCATAGTGGGTGTGACCAGAGTGAGCTCCCTGGGGAGTCAGACAGTCCTGGTTGTCCTCCGAGCAATTCCAGGTGACTTCATCCCCTAGGCCTTCCATCTCCTCTTCTGTAAAATGGGTTTGTATTTCCTGGACTCTTTTCCCACAGGAGAATCAGGAAGACATGGAAGTGTTTGAAGGCTATTAACAGGGTGTCGCAGTGAGCAACATTATCCCTCTGATTCCTGAGGTTGGTGACCTGATGTCTAGCACTCCCTAGGATGTGCCAGGCCCGAGGCTGGCTCCTGGTGGCTCAACACCCCTCTGCCCAGACCTCCCGCCTTCTCCTGGGCCGCCCGGTCCCCGTGGGGCACAGCCACAGCCTCCCAGCCCCTGATGGGTGTCTTCCCAAGTGGGCCTCCCAGGGCCTCCCTTCTCAAACTCACACTCCTTCCTAATAAGAATAATTAGCAGAAACACTCAGAGGGGGAGGCAACAGCTATGGCAATCGACCCGCGTGATTCCCAAGCCACAGGGAGAGCCCAATTTCACTCCGATCCGGGTGCTGTAAATTCCCATCAAGCTAAGAAAATATAGTGCAATTTAGAAACACTGATATGGCAATAAAACACAGATCTCCCGCAAATGGAACTCGGCGACATCTAAAAATGGAGCCATACATTACCGGGCCCACGAACACCCTCTAGGGACGCGACGCTGGGAGAAGCTGGGGGAGCTTTGTGCTCAAGCGGATCTTTCTTTTCCGGATGAAGGCAGGGCCACCCGCAGCTGGCCCCGGTGTCCCTCCTAGGCAGGCTCCCTCCCTGGATCCAGAGAAGGGTCTGAGCGGGGCTCCCCAGCTGGAGAGGCCCTGGCCTGCCTTCCGTCATGCCTGGCCACGGGAGGTAGCATTCTCAGGGTGGCAAGGGAGGGAGGGCAGGAGGGAGAGGGACGTACTGTGTGCCACTGAGTCCTCACAGGTGACCTTCAAGGGACATGCCACCGTCGGTGTTTTTTAGATGAAGACACGACTGTGACAGCTCGTTCAAGGTCACCCCTGCAGAAGTGGTAAAAGTTGCTCTTGCACTCACGTCCGTCTGCCTCTTGCTAGCCTTCCTGCTGTCTCTGCCCAGCTCAGGACACAGCCCTTCACACTGCGAAAGCTAAAACTAAACCAAACAGTGTAGCTGGTGCCTCCTGGGCCAGCGGCGTGGTCCCTGGAGCTTGGAGGGAGCAAGCCGGCGCGTGGCCCTGCTCCCCGGGACCTCTAACCTGCCCTCTGGCCCCAGGTGTGAGCCTGAAGAGGTGCCCAGACAGCACCACCTGGCCACAGAAGGCCAGAGGGCGGGCGTCTCCCGGAGGATGGAGCTGAAAGCAGGGGCTTTCAGATGGGTGAGGGCAGACCACGGCCCCCACCGACCCCTCTACTTCCGGTTCTCTCTTGGAGAGGCCAAGGGACCCCACGTGGTCTCTGCCCAGTACACACCCAGCTCCCTCCCATCAATACCCTGGCCACTTAAGCCAGGTCAACATCCCCGCTCAGCCCACTCCAACCCACCGCGCGAAGGCACTCATGTGCGCACGCGTGCGTGCACGTACACAAGCACACACCCTACCCAGCCGACTCCCATGCTTTGGCTTAGCTGGGTCTCTCCATCAGCCAGGGAACTTCATGGGAACAGAGACTAGTGTGTTTGTGGCCTTTGACCGACTCCCACTCCTTGGACAAAGCACAGTTCATTGTTTGGGATGCGTGGGAACAGCTTTCACAGGCTTCCGTGGAAACTAGGGCACAGGAGCCCAGTTAGGGAGGAAACCCAAGGTGGCTTCTCTGTCATTTGTGTGTTCAACTTACTGCTCTGGAATGAGAGCAACTTGGGTTTGAGTTCCAGCTCTGCCACCTGCTAGTTGTATGACGTCTGTGGAAGTCACTTCATCCCCAGCCTCAGCGTCCCCATCTGTAAAACAGTTAGTAATAGGTCCTGCCTGGTGGGTGTTGCATGGATTTAGTGAGATGAGTCCTAAAAAGAGCTCAGCACAACCTAGTTGTCCCCCAGATTCTGCAGCGCTTGCCTCCGGGACTCCCCAGAGATACCAAAATTTGCAGATTCTCAGGTCCCTTCTATCAAATGACCCAGAGTTTGCATATAACCTACACAATCCTTTCAGATACTTGCAAACGTCTCTAGATTACTTATACTGCCAATACAGTGTAAATGCTGTGTAAATAGTTGTTATATGCAATTGTTTAAAGAACAGTGACAAGAAAAGTCTGTACACGTTCAGCATGAACACTATTTTTTCCTAACTATTTTTAATCTGTGGCTGGTTAAATCCATGGGTGCAGAGTGCATGGCTGTGGAGAGCCGGCTGTACTGGACAGCTAGGAGGTGACCCACAAATGCCAGTGGCAGTGGTCAGGAGAGGGCAGGCTACACAAAGACCACAGCTGACCCCAACATCTTGGTGGCTTAACACGACCATCTTTATTTCTCCTGCACATTTATTCCTCTGTGGGTTTGAATGTCCTCCACGTGGAAACCAGTGGTGCGGGTCGATTTTGAGGGTGGAGTCAATCTTGTGACGCGACCACCTCAGCCTGGAAGTGATACCCCTTCCTTCACTGGCATCTCAGAGGCCGAGTTGAGGGTGGCATGGGTTCCCCTGAGCCCAGGAGAGGCCTGGTGGGCTCTCCTCTGTGCTTCCTGCGGGGCCCTTTCTGGTGCTCCCTTCCACGTTGGTGTCTGAGCCCCTGAGCCAGCTTGCACCCTGCCCCCCATTTCCATATTCTGCTTTTTTTGGTCCTGTGTCTTCTCAAAAAATAGCAAAGGATACACAAGCTACCCGCTGCCCCCGGCTGCAGCCCACAGGGGCCCCAGGGACGAGGCTCCTCGAAGGGGACGGGCTGTTCCTGCAGTTTCCGGTGCTCCCCCTCCTCCAGCCTCTTTCCTCTTGCTCAAGGGCCATCATCAATCTGGTGACAACCCAGAATTCAGGCCTCAGCATCTGATGGCAATTGTGTCTCAAGGGGTCAGGGAGAAGTGTCTGTTGTCCTAAGAAGGACCGTGTCAGCAAAGACCGTGGTGGGGGAGCTCAGGTCTCTCCCCCGTGAGCAGCAGTGTGTGGGCAAGCCAGGAGTTTCCAGCGCCGGCAGATGAGGGTTGCTGCCTGGGCCAAGAGGCAGGGAACCAGAAAGGAGGGACTTGTGTGGGTGAGGATGTTCTGGAAAGTGGGCTTGGGGCACAGAGGTGACACTGAAGTTGGGCAGAAGATTATAGGGTCCCTGCAGGTGGAGTCTGGTAGGATTGACAAGTACAGGGACAAGAGCATAGCGCCTGTGTGGGATTCGAAAGTTCTCAGGCCTAGAAGGTGTGCGACCTTGGATCCATTACTCAGGTCTGAGCCGCCTCAGTAAGATGGGCCCAGAAGCTCTGCCCTGTGAACTTGTCCTAAAAATGCAGTGAGGGGGATGTGAGACGTGCAGCCCCTTGGGTTCGGCCCTCAGTGGGTAGACCTGGGGCTCACTCTGGAGGTGCTGGGCCACCGGAGTGGGCAAAGGAGTTTCCCTGCCCAGATCCCTTCCTTTGGGCAGGGCAGTCAACCTGGCTGCTGTGGGTGTTGGCTGGTCATGGCTCCCAGCTGCCCCTCCTGGAGCACCTTCTCCCAGAGGAAGTTATACCTCCAATCTCCTGCCAGCTCCAGGGGCAGCTCAGCCCGTGGCCTTCAACATGACCATGCAAAAGACCCCCCTTTCCTCCAGATGGGACCTGTGCTCCAGAGCCCCAGCTAGACTCCTGCAGAGACCTCCGGCCCTTTGCTCCTGCCTGGCCCTACCTGCTCCCCCTCCCTTTCTCCCCAGAGCATCCCCATATGTCTGGAGGCCCCGCCCTCTCGGGCTGTTTGTAAGACAGGCACCCAGTGGGGTTCCAGGGTGCAGGGGGTCTGCCCTCCAGCTGGCCTGGCCAAGCAGCCAGACGGGCCTCATGCCCAGACACGGAGCCACGTGCCAGGGAGAACTCTGCTCTCCCAGGCTGGGGACACTGGTTCCAAACCACTGCGAGTCGGGAGGGGCTTTGGGTACAGCTTCAGGGAGAGAGAGGGGCAGGGCGGGAGGGAGAAGAAACTCCCGACTCTTCCTATTTCTCTATTTATTGCTTTATTCATGGAAGGCTTATCCCCATGTACTTAAACGGGATTTAAAGAGCTTAAAACTAAATGCATTTAAAAGGGACCGATTGGAAAAGCAAAATAGCACAAGAATCATGTCAGACGAGGGCAATATTTTATTTCCTCGGAGGCTAACGGGGATAATGAAGGCAGAGCCTCTTCCTTAGGCCACCAAGAAAGAGGGGTGCTCAAGAAGAGTCACTGGATCTCCCTAATTCCTGGGAATTCCTCCTGGACTCGTGGGTCCCTTTCAGATGTCCTCCCACCTAACCCCAGAACTGTGTCCCCCATGCTATAACCTGAGGAGGCAAGGAAGTCAGGCTTTGCCCCTGGCACTTCACAGGGTCTCAGAGAGTCCCTTCCATCCCTGGGCACTCAGAGCGCCTTTGCCCAGAGAGTGGGCCAAGCCTGCAGACCCCTGGGGTTTTCAAGGACCCCCATCTAAGCGAGTCGGCAGCCAGCAGCTCCTGGGCCTTGGGTGGACGAATGGGAATTCTGCCTCCCTGGACCCAGGGCAGGAGGTGCAGGTGCGGGGAGATGCTGCAGTCACCAGCAATCGGGAACTGGTGGCGGGAGCCAGGAGATTGGGACAGGCTGTGGCCGAACTGGGGAGAGAGTGATCCAGGAAGGGCAGGGAGGGAAAGGAGGACTGGGGCAACTGCTGGATGACCTGTGTTCCCTGGCCTGAGCTGGGGTCAGAGTCAGGGGAGCAGAGAGCCCACGCTGCCTAGGCTGAGGGGCCTGGGGCTTGCCTGAGAGAACATGGGGAACCCAGACCTCAGAGGCCGGCACTCAGCAGGGAGCCCCGGGGCTCAGAGGACTGTCAGTGGCCCTGGATGCACAAACTCCCACCTAACCCTCCCCACACTCTTCCAGATGATTCCATGAGCAGCTCCATTTTAGAGGTACAGCAGGGGTGCAGACCCTGGCCCAGAGGCCACTCTGCTGGCTGGAGGCAGTGTCAGGTTGGCCCTGGACACCTCTCCCTCCAAGATGGCTTCCTCATGGACTCTGTTCCCTCCCTGCGTTGCTGAAGTTCTCTTCATAGTAGACATGGCCTTTGTCCCTAACAAGGGCCTCTGGAGTGAAGCCTGTGCCCTAGGGACACAGTGTGAGGCTGTGCAGGAGAGGCATGGGGGCAATTTTTGCAAACTGAGGCCTTTTGACTTCCACAGACGCCACCTAGCAGCAGGGCCCCCTAGCGGGTCTAAACCCACACCCACCCTGGCTCACGAGCTCCAGCATAAGCGTCTCATCCCCCTGGACCCAAGAGGCTGTGTCCTTTCAGAGGCGACCAGCAGAACTGGCAGCAAGTACTCCTGCTGCCCTGTTGGCAAAGGGAGACCCAAGCTGCATCTGCCACTTCAACAGCATCACTGAGGGGTGCAGAGATGGAGGAGCCAGCGGAGCCCCGTCTGGGCATCTGGTAGCGACTCGTTGCTCCTCCTTCTGCAGGTAGCCCTGCTCCAGTGCTCGCTTGCATGAGCAGCCCGGAAAGGAAACCCAGCGGAGGCCAGGGGAGCAAAGGCTGGTGTGTTCCAGGCAAGAGGCGCAGAATGCCTGAGGACCCAGAAGCAACTGGCGCCCAGCCGGGCTGCAGACTGGCAGCAGAAGCCAGGAGAGTATCCCTGTATCCCTCTGGCACTTCAAGAGTCCCACAGAAATTGTACAGTTTCCACTGTGACAGTCTGTGAAGTCAGTGCTCTCGTAATCCCTCTTCTGTGGCTGGGGAAACTGAGGCTTGAAGGAGCATGTGAGAATGTGGTGAAGAACACAGGCACAGAACCACTCTGTGTGCTTCACATTCTGGCCCTACTACCTTCTAGCTGTGTGTCTTTGGCAAGCCCCTTGGCCTCTCTGAACCTTGATTTTTCTCTCCTATAATATGAGAAATAAAGACTTCCCACAGAGGTAGTTATGGGAATTAGATTGGAAATTTTCACTGAACTCTCAGACCCATAATACATCCTCAATATATAGTAGCTTTATCAGAAGATCATTCTGATCAATTCGATATTTACAGAGCACTTGGTAGAATTCATTAAGGAATATGGTCAAAATAAGCCAATGCCACCATTCCCTCTACAGCCCGCAGCTCTGGTATTGTGTGCGTGCAGCTACAGAAACATAAAATTCTAGAAGGCAGGGCCACCCAAAGCCACCTGCTGCTCTCTCTGTCCCAGAGAAGGGATCATGAGCTGTCACACTGTTCGTGAGGTTCTGCCTGAGCTGGACCACAGGATGCCTGCAGTAGACCTAGGAAGGGCAGTGGGGAGAGGCCCCAGGCTGGCCCGGGAGGCGGAGCCTGGAGGACAGCTGTCAAGGCCCAAGACTCAAGGCTGGGAGGCAGGATATGTGGGGGCAGGTCTGGGTTTGGAAGTAAACCTCAGGAGGTGAGATGGGAAGTGAACTCCAGGGAGACCGAGTCTAGACTCGGGGGTCAGAAGTAAAAGGTGAACTTCAAGAGGTCAGGACTGGAGGTGAGGGTTGAGGCGAGAGCTTAAATAGGGCTCCCAGAGGTCAGGTGCTGGACGTGAGCCTTGGAGGTCGGAGTCCAGGCCAGAGGCCGTGAGGGTTTGGGCGCGTGTCGCAGGAAGTGTCAGTTTCCTCTGGCTGCTGTAACACCCACCACAGGTCCAGTGACCTTAAAATAATTCAAATGTTCAGGAGTTGGGAGGTGTTCTTCCCCTACACACACACACACACACACACACACTTCTTACGATTCTGGAAGCCAACAGTCCAGAATCAGCTTTGCAGAGCTACCAGTCAAGGCGTCAGGCACTCTACCTGGGTCTCCCTGTCCCTCCGCCCCCCATTCTCTTCCCTCCTTTCTCCAGATTCGCCCACTGGCAGCTCTGAGCAGCAGCCGCGTAGCCTCAAATCAGCTCTGACGCAGGAAAACGCCTTGCAAGGGACATTCCCTGCCACCTGTTATTCATAAATTCTAGACACTTTTATTGAGTGTTGAGCACTGAGCTTCCGTGGAAAGGATCCAACAGTGAGCCAGACGCGGCAGTCGGGGCCCTGCCTTCGGAGACTCTGCCACCCAGCAGGCTGCTCCCAGTCCACTCCAGGGCTGCAGGAGGCTGGCCCCAGCCCGTCCCAGCCCGTCGTCCATTTTCTAAGAATGCTCAAGTCAGCCGTTGCACGTATCCACTGTTAAAAATTAGATCATATTCGCTCATGGTAAACCAAATTGTGTTGGAAACAAAGGTAATAAAGCTCAAAACCCACCGCACTGGTTACTTTGCGGAGTTTTCCTGTTACCGAGGCGCCTGGGGTTATGGACACCCAAAGAATCTGTGGGGCAGAGACACCCCAGCTATCGTCATGGCTGTGAATCTCTTCCCAACTCCACACTCAGGCTGTCAGTGTTGGTGTTTTGAAACCAGAAGTGTTTGCACCACAGAACCTGGCAAACACCACCCGGCAGGCTCTTTTTTTTTTTTTTTTTATCTTTTTTTGAGAGTCGGTCACTAAACATTTGCAGCACACTGACACCTGTTCCTCGCAGTGGAGTCCCTGTCTTAGGCCATCTCAGCTCTTGGCTGAAAGTCATGGAGCAGGAAGTGGGCACCTTGGTTGGGGACCCTCGGAGCCCTTCATTCCATCCTCATGGATCGCTGGGTGGGGGACAGACACACAGGCCCTGGCTGTCCATCTCCCAGGCAGGGGGCTCTGGCCCAAGGTTCTGGCCTCACTTCCTCCAAATAAAATCGAAGCGTTGCTGGGCCATCAGAGGACAGCTGTTCCCCAAAGCTCACAGGGCTTCATTCTGATTACAGACACAGCTGGACCGCAGCTCCCAGGCCGGCGTGTAACCAACTTTCACTTTACTCACATTCTCAGGAAAATTGACGATTTTCTGCCGTTTTATTACACTCGACGATAATTTAAAAGGCAGGTTTAGTGCGTCCATAAAACCCGCTTTGCAACAAGCTTGTGATGGTAGAAAAATATATTTGGCCAAGGTCTTTTGTTTGGAGTCAAGGAACAGAGGCCAGGACACCCTCCCCGGAGCAGCCTCCTCTGCTTCCTGAACCCCAGTCCACTGTCATCTCGCTTCTGGGAGGCGGTGAGCCTGGCCCCGGCCTTTGTCCTGTGTGTCCTCAGCTCAGCCAGACGGAGCCGAATGACACAGGCCCAAGGATCGATGCCCAAGAACCTCAGCTCCTGGGAAGTCCAGCCACGTGCTGCGGCACTCACATACTGAGCGACCCCTCCACCCAGGCCCTCCAAGGGCAAAGCTGGCTTCCAAAAGGGAATTTATAGCCAGCTAATCAAAGCTTAATTACAGCAGCGCAGCGGGCTCCAGCAGGAACTCAGGCCGGAATGGTTTTGCTCCGAAACTTTTTACGAGCTTAAGCAGAAGCAGCAAATTAGCAAAAGCAAGAGGAAACTCATCTTGCCTTCACCATGTCCCCAAGCTGGGAATCGGCAGTCACACTGCAGAGTAATGGGGAGACGGAGGTGGGGTGCAGCAGGCAGCCTGGGTGTGGTCCCCTATGGACACAGGCTGGGGCTGGTGCTGGAGACTCAAGCTCCTGACCCCTCGCCAGGGGCCCCAGGGCAGTCTGACACCTCCCCGCATCCCTCTTCTCATTCTCTGCAGCCCCCAGGCATTGCTCCCACTCTGGTGGCCTGGACTGCCTCCTTGCTCCCAGGCACCCTCTCCCCTGGAGTCTTGACTCCTGCTGCTTCGGATCAAAACACTCTTCTCCCTCCCGCTCCATGTTTCAAAATTCCTCTCCTCTGCACAAATCTCCAACCCACCCTCAAACTCCACTCTTGTTCAACCAAGGAGCTGTTCCCGGGCCGGCATGGGACAGTATCAGGAAGGCCTCCAGATCCCCACTCTGCACCCCTGCGCCTGCGCCCTCCTGAACTCACACCCCATGGTCCCGGGAAAAAGCAGATTTGTAGTTATTTTGAGCCAGAAAAACCTAAGTTTGAATCTTGTCACTGCCACCAACTAGAATGTGCTTCTTGGACAAGTAGTTTAACCGGTGGGCATCCTTCTCTGTAACATGGGAATAATAAAACCCGTGGTAGGAGGCAGCAGGGAGAAGTTCCATTAGGTAACTCACAGCAGGTAACGCCACACCTGCACACGGTGGCCTTCCCTAAGCCATGGGTATTACACTCGATTATTCAATAGAGCCGAAATCCAGAGATTACAGTTGCTTCCTCAAGAGAGGACCTCGGGTTCCAGAAAAAAAGGAGAGCTCCAGGCCCCCGGTCTGCCATCAGCGCTTACACCCAGAGGCACCAACTCTGCAGCCAGACAGGGGAGGGGGTCCCCCGAAGGAGGACACGGGAAGAACAGCATAAAGCAGAACGTGGCCTGGGACAAAAGAAACGCAGGGACCCAACAGCGTGCCGACGCACAGGGCAGGGGCCTCCTGCAGAGAAGCGAGGGCAGAGTGCAACTCCAGGGGTGCGCGGAGCGAGCCGTGTGCACGCTGGTTTCAATTGCCTCATCGTTTTATTTACGAATCACAAAAGGACTGAGACCTGCCAGCCCACGTCCACGCTTCCTCCCGACTTTATGAACTTCTCCGACAATGAATAAAACCGCTCTGGCATGACAGGCTCCTGTATTATGCTGCGCGGATTCTTTATTCCTAATGTCATCAATTACAATAATCAGATCGCGGTAACACGGGGCTGTTGCGGAGGGGCAGGCGTGCGAGACCAGGGCGGCTCGGAACCGCGCCTCGCCTTGCTAAAGCGCCGTAGGATGGCTGGGAAATGTGATTGCCCTTAAGTTTTAAATTACCTGCAATCATTAAAATAATCTAGTTCATATTCATAAAGCTGTGATTATATTTTACATAACCAGTAAACACTTTATGAGAAAAACCCACAATTCTGAGACGAAATAAAGAGGCCCGATCTGGCAATGTCAAAATGCTAAGTTGTGTTGGCGTGAAATCAGCCCAACACTGGGAGGTGGGAGTCAGACGTCCGTGGAACTTGCTCCATGCCCTGGGGGTGGGCGGTGGGGTGGGCTTGCAGAAGGATATTAGGTGGATGAGGGAGGGAAAGGATGGGCACCGAGAAGCCAACCCAAGTCCAAAGCTTCTGTGTGTATCCTCGGCCTGGATATCTGGGTAACCTCTGTCCATTTGACTCACACACACGACACCCGTAAGGAAAGGTCATGTCACATGCCCAGCACCATGAGATGCACATTCCTGGGAGAGGAAATCTTGTTTTTCTTATTTGATAGATGGAAAAACTGAAGGTCAGAGAGGTTAGGTGATCTTCCTAAGATCACATAGTAAGTGAGAAAGTCAGACTCCAAACCCAAGTCTGTGTGACTCCCAAGCCCACACCCGCACTTGGTTAGGTGCCAGGTCCAAGGCCACTGGTAGATGGTAGCAGACTGGTGCCCTGCTGGCCAGTGGATGTAGCTGGCCATGCTACCTGACCACCCCAAGGCTCAAGCATTCTTTATTGTGCCCCATTGTATTGTGATAGGGTCCCGTTGTCCTCAGTGTTTGGTGGGACTTCCACGTGAAATGTCCAAGGCACTGCCCATCAGACGCTGGACCTGAAACCAAGCATTTTCCAAAACGCCTTGACTTTGAAAAAAGTAATTCACTTCCTCTTTTAATTTTTTAAAAGGTTTTTTTTTTTTTTTTTTTTTTTTTTTTTTTTTTTTTTTTTAATAACAATGATTCTTAAGAAAGGCCGGTAAAAAAATTTTTTTCAAATCTCTCTCTGCCCGATAGAATCCGACACATGGAGATGGAGATACCAGCACTTCGGGTGTAAGAGCCCTGTGGTCTTAACCGGACGGGTCCGTGACTGAATTCCTGCCCCACGCTGCAGACCTCCCTCCCCTGCGCAGATTCTACTTCCCAGAGGAAAGAGAGAGGATGGCAGGACCTCTCCGCTGGGAGGTGGAACCCACAGAAAAGAAGGGGCTCCACTGAGCATGCTCAGTGCGGGTCGGCCAAACCAATCAAAGGAGAGGGTGGGAGGGTGAGCGTCTTCGGAGCCGAGTGCTCAGGGCTGGTCCCGTTGAACCCGGGGTGGTGGTTCAGGCCACTCCTCCGCCCCCCAGCCGTTGAAGACTGTGATAGACACCCTTCCTCGCCTCCCGGCCCCCACGCCTTCCCTTTTGCGAGTTCTCTCGACTTCTCTGCACATTTTATGTGACTGCAGTCACTGGGCACAGGCGTCCCATTCAGCGCCAGCTGCGGGGTCTCCAGGGTGGCCCAGCCATCATCGTGGCCATATCCACCAGCTGGCAGAGGTCCCATCGTTGGAGCACAGCCCACCCATTATTGGTGACTGGGGCCCTCCCAGAGGAGTGGTTACCCACAGCTCTGCAGCCATCATTGGGGACACTGAGCTATTGGCCCAGCCTGGGTCATTATCCCCCAGGGGAGCCATCCACCCGCTATTCCACCTAGTCCCAGTATGACCTTGGCTGGGAAATATTGAAAGGCCCCCAGGAAATCCTTCTCCCTAAAATTCTGGGGACAGAGGTGTCTTTTTCTGGTCTGCTTCATTTGGAGCTTCAGCAAATAGTGGTCACGAGTGGGACTGGGGAAGAGCTGCGAGCAGCCTCGGCCTGCCCCGCTGGGGTTCAGGGCCACTCGGGGGTCTTCTTGTGTGTCAGGAACTGCTCTGCACGCCTGCAGCCTGTCGGGAGACCCTGGGACCCCAGGGTTGGCATTCCAGAACCCCAGACTGTAGACAAAACAAGAGACACTGAGGCTAGAGTTGGAACCGTGTCCCTTCTCCAAAATTCATGTGACAAAACCTAACTGCCAAGTGGTAGGATTCAGAGCTGGGGCCTTCAGGAGGTGATCGAGTCTTGAGGGTGAGACGAGGCACTTACTGAAGGGGCCTCCCACAGCCTCTGGCCTCCCTGGTCCCTCTGCCTTCCACCGCGTGAGGGCCAGAAGAAGCCTCCATCTTGGAAGCAGAGTACAGTTCTCTCCAGACGACAATGCCAGCACCTCGAATGTGAACTGCCGGCCCCCAAAACTGTGGAAATGAATTTCCGTTTTTATAAACAGTACCCAGCCCGTGGTGTTTTGTTTTAGAAGCAGAGACTTACAGGCCTGGCACGTGTGGTAGACAGCAGCTGGGCAGTCCTGCAGTGCCTGCACACTGGCCCCAGGGGCAGCTGGACCCAGCTCTGGGGTGACAGAGAGAGTCTCTCTTAGGCCAGCTCTGATCCACTCGTGGTGGCTGCCTGTGAGCCGTGCTAAGGAGGACGCTGAGACTTCCCAAAGAACAAGGCTGGGCCCAGGTTCTCGGAAGTGCGCCAGGTTCTGGCTCTGTCCCTCAGCCCCACAGCCAGGCCTCCACCAGGTCCTGACATCTCTCAGATTCACCTGCCTCTCCCGAGCCCATGGCCTCCTCCCCAGGCTGCCACCCCGTCTCCCCAAGGTCCGCCAGCCACAGCCTCCCAGCTGTTCCTCCTCCAGCACCCTTGAGTCCCCCCAGTGCATCCTCCTTCCAGAAGGTGGTCTAAAGCCACCAGTCCGTCACATTTCAAGAGCCTCCATGGCTCCGGGGCCCAACATCACCTGCGCCCAGCTACTTCCACCTCCCGCCCAACACCGGACCAGGCTGTGACTTTCCCAGAGCCACAGAGGGTGGAGGAAGGACAGGTGACAGTCCTCCGTGTTGAGACTCAGGCTTCTGGGGAGTCTGGTGAGAGGGAAAAGGGCCAGACTGAGCGAGCTCAGTCTCTCCAAGTCAGCCGCTGTGTGAGTCTCTCTAACTCCTCAGGGAAGGGCAAGAGGAGCACTCGGACAGAGGGACCAGGCTTCTCTACCTGGAGAGGACATTCCCTCTGGAAGTACAAGGACAGGGGACTAGGAGTCTCCTGATGTGCTTCCAACCTAGGGCCCTCACATGCACTGTGCCCACAGCTACCAATGCTTCCACCCTGACCCTCTGCCTGCCCGACCCTGCCCTCCTCTGGCACTTACTGTGGGTCCCTGCAGCTTCCTGGTTCCCATGCCAGGTGCCCCTCTCCCCCTCCTCCAGACCACTCATCATGACTGAAATTAGACATAAAAGCCGGGCACAGTGGCACACGCCTGTAATCCCAGCAGCTCAGGAGGCTGAGGCAGGAGGATGGTGGGTTCAAAGCCAGCCTCAACATCTTAGGCAGGCCCTAAGCAACTCAGCACAAATAAAATATTTAAAAGGGACTGGGGGTGTTGCTCAGTGGTTAGACGCCCCTGGGTTCAATCCCTGGTACAAAAATGAAAGGAAGGAAGGAAGGAAGGAAGGAAGGAAAGAAGGGAGGGAGGGAGGGAGGGAGGGAGGGAGGGAGGGAGGAAGGAAGGAAATTAGACATATAATTGGGAAAGCCGCTACCTAAGGTATGAGTCCCCTTGATGGAAGTGCTGTATGGACAGGGTCCTCCAGCTGTTTTTCTGCAGGATCCCTGGGCCACGGGTTTGGGGGCATTCAGCGTTGCCGAGTGACAGCTGGGTGAAGTCTTCGATGCAGCGTCCATCTACGCCAGCCAGCAGAGGTCAAGCCAGCCTCGAGGGCCCAGATCAACGAAGGCCAGTTTCTCACACATGCCGTGGGCTCCTCCCGGACCTCAGCTTCTCCCTCTGGGACTCAGGCTGACGGAGCAGCCAGTACTGGTCCATTGCTGGTCACTATGGCAGAGGAAAGGACAGCTAGCGAATGGCACGCCGGCTCCTAAAGCTTCAGGTATCACCTGTACAGGTTCACCTGTGCTTCAGGAGCCAAAGCCAGTCACGTGATCCCCCTGCAAATACAGTCCTGCCCGTGCCCCGGAAAACCGGAAAGCTCTGGTGGCAACACTACCTTGCTGACTGTTCAGTCCTTGCTCCTCAGCGTGGCTCTGGCCCTGTCTTGATCCTGGGCACCAAGGTGAGTCCCAGGCCCTGCTCTCTAGAACCCTGTCCCACAGGGCAGCCACAGGGGACTGCCGAGCACTTGAAGTGCAGCCAGACGGAATGTAGATGTGCTTTGAGTGTAAAAGCACACACCCAATTTCAAAGATGCCGTCTAACGAAAGGAAATGTGCAACATGTCTCAAGAAATGTTCAGATTTGCTCTAGTTTGGATCCTCGGTGTCCCCCAAAGTTCTGTATGATAAAAGCTTGGTCCCCAGTCTGACACTGCAGACACGACAGGGGCCGGTGGAAACTTCATGAGGTGGGCCTAGCGAGAGGTCTTCAGGTCATTGGGGGCAGGGCCCTTGAAGGGGGACTGTGTGACCCCAGTCTCTTCTTTGTCTCTTCTGCTTCCTGGCCATGAAGTGAGCAGCCCCCCACCCCACCACAGGCCTAAAAGCAAAAGGGCCCAAAGATCACGAACCAAAACCTCCAAAACTTTGAACCAAAATAAACCTTTTCTCCTTGCAAGTCAATTATCTGGGATATTAGTAACAGTGACGGAAAGCTAACTAACACAATATCGAAGTGACCTTTGGGGATCTATTGGGTCAAGAAAAAAATATTATTAAATTTAATGTCATGTTTCTTTTTTTGCCATTTTTAATGTGGCTAGTAGAAAATTTTTAAATTATATACACGGCTTACCTTTGCAGCTCCAGATTTCTTCTGGGCCCCTGCCACTCCAGTGCTTCTGATCCTGACCAGGATGCGGCCGAGCGTGGCAATGAGCTTGTGGATGGAGTCAGGCGCACCAGCCGTGAGGAGCCAGGGAGCCAGCGGGCACCGTGGAATCTTCTCAGGCCTGGCCTCGCCTGGCCACAGCCTCAGTCCTTGCAAAACCTCCACGATGAAGCTGCGGCTGCCCCCAGCCAGGCTGGGACCCCCCTTCCCTGGGGCCCCTTGCTGACTACGGCCCGCTGGGCGTGGCCAGGAGCATCCCCACCACAGTCTGGTGCCCAAGAATCCGCCGCTCAGAAAGCGCTCTCGCCTGCGGAGAGGCGTTAATAAATATTTACCGAGCCCTTGACAGCGCGAGGGAGCTCACAAATCAACCCCGCAGGCGCCGGAACCAGCCTCCCCCGGGACGGGCCCAGGCCCCCGCCGCGCAGGCCGGCAGCCCACTGACCTCCGCCTGCCCGCGCCGACCCCGCGTGGCCCAGCCAGCCGGTTTACAGAAGCCATGAAATAGGGCCATCTCTCACCATCGATTTTGTGCTTCTCCTGTGACCGCCGCCCTGGATAACTCACGCTGTATGGATTTTTCTATAAACCCCCAAATTAATATCTGCAGCAGGTGGGAATCGACGGCTGCTGGGCGTGGAGACCTCCCGGCCCGCCCGGGCTGGGGACTGGAGGACGCAGGGCCTGTGCCGCGCCTCCTGTGCCTGGGCCTTCAGGCTGGTGTCTGCTTTGTAGGCACAGAGGCTGACCCACCCCCGGGCAGGGGAGGACCCCTGGTGCTTTCTGCAGGTAAAGGAGGTCATGCCTGCAGGCCGTGTGGATGAGGCCACCCACCGAGGACCCTGCAGTCACTGAGAGACTCTCCTAATAGGAAGGAAGGAGCAGCGGCTTTCACTCAGGGCCCTGCAGTTGGCTCCCAGCTCCACTAACAATCTGCTGTGTGACCTTGGGGAAGTTGCTTATCCTCTCTGTGCCTCAGTCTCTCAATCAATAAAATGGGGATAATGTGATATTAACATTGCAGGGTTGTTGTGGAGCTCATTTACTTATCCAACAAATGCCACATAGGATGATTTTTACGTGGTTAAGAGCTATGAGAGAGACAAGGGGAGCATGACCTGAAGTGTAACTTGGGATGGCCCTTGAGGCAGGCCATCAGAGGTGTTTCTGAAGAGGTGACATTTGAGCAGAGACCTGGAGGGTGGGAAGGCACCAGCCAGACCAAGAACTGAGGCACAGCATGCTAGGCAGAGGAAACAGCATGTGCAAAGGCCCAGAGGCAGGAAATAGTAAGGGGAGGTGGCCATGGGAGTGTGCCCATCACCTTTCCTCACAGGAAGCAGGAGGACATGAGGTCCCCTCTTTGGCTCTGAGACTCATTAGGACAGCAGGTGGACAGGAGTCATTGGTAGGGAGAGGGAGGGCCCAGTAACACTGTTTTTCAGCTCCTCTCTTCTGGGTTCAGCCACAGGACTATGAGGAGCACCCCCTCCTGGGTAGGGGACTGAGGTGCAAGGCGCTGCCCCGGGGAGTGGAGAGGAACTGGGGTGGGCAGTAGGAGAGGACCGTGTGGTGAGCTGAGAGGAGCGAGCCAGCAGGGTGTGTCCAGCAGGACAAGCCCTCCCAGGGCCGAAGACCTAGCGGCTCACTGAAGAGACCCCCAGCTCAGCCGCAGCGAAGTCCTCGCAGCAGACGCGCTAATCTGATGGTCTTTAATAAAACTGCTAATTGGGCTTGGGAGTCTCCACGGGGCCTGGCTGAGCTGGCGGGCTGCTCAGCGGCTCCTCAGTCCTCCCCACGCCTGGTGCCTCCTCTGCCTCCGTGCATTAATCCAACTCGACATTCCGGATGCAGAGGCAGAGGACGAGTTAGAGCCAGAAGACGCTCCTGGCTGGGGCAGGCGTGAGCCGCGGTGGCCTGGTGTGCACCTGCTCGCTGTGAGCAGGACGTGAGGGCCCCGCTCTGCACAGCCACCGGGCTCCCGTCACCGAGCCCTGTACAGCCACATCACCCGCCGAGGTCACCCGCCGAGGTCACGAGCACCTGCTCTCTGGCCTGCCTCCTGACCTGCCCCAGGTTCCTATCAAGGACACAAGGTGTGTGCGCCCCGCTCTGCTGGGCCACGCCCCCCTGCTGGGCCACGCCCCTGAGCCCTGCAGGGCAGGATCCCGCTGCCAGTTCCCAACGGCTTCCTGGGACAAGCTCCATCCTCATCCCCCTGACCTTCCAGAAGCAGCTCAGGTCCTGCCACCGACAGGGTCCTCCATCAGGCTGGCTTCCCAGCCCTGCACCTGGCCCAGCTGGGCAGCGCTGTGCCCCCAGCCCCCGCGTCAGGACAGGATTCCTTCCCCCATGGGGCACAGGACTCCCGGCCCCTGAGCCGCGGCCTCTGCCTCCACTCTCCCTCCTGCTCATCCCATGGAGGGGGAGTGACCCAGGAGCCCCCCACCAAGACCACACCCACTGGCATCTCGTACACCTGTGGGGGGGGAGGCAGGGGAGAGGGAGAGGGGAAGGGAGGGGGAGAGGGAGGGGGAGAGGGAGGGGGAGAGGGGGAGAGGGAGAGGGGGAGAGGGAGAGAGTGCGAACAAGCGTGCACGTGGATGTGGGTCCACGTATGTGTGTGCAAAGAATATCCGGGGAGGTGAGGATGTCGCTCTGGTGGCAGACAGGCTACAAAGCAGGCAGCAGCACGGGTCCCTCCCGGGTGGGGTGGCTCAGACAGGGAGCTGGAGAGCACCTGGAGGCCGGCCGCTGCGGGAGGCCACGCCAGACCCAAGGCTTCAGGCCCAGGCAGGACAGGGGAGCAGGGACAGGGCGTCGCGAGCGTGGAGATGCCAAAGCAACCGAGTGTCAGTGGAGGACCAGAAAGCCAGGGTCAGGCGGCGGCTCAGGGCAGCAACCCCAGAGCACGGGGAGGGACCAGGAGTTGGACCTGTGCATGGACAAGAGCCTGCTGCTCCCTCCTGTGCCCCAGTGAGACCAGGGCATCTGCAGGCGGCACCGGTGTGGCATGCAGCCCTGTTCAGGCTGCAGGATCACCCGATGGAAGAGGGGAGAGGAACGCAGGAGGATCCGTGCAGGGCTGGGCCCTTCCAACAGGCGGGGGACAGCCAGGGCAGGGGCCACATGAGCAGGTGGCTGGGTGACGCCCTCGGGGCTTCAGGCTGAGTTAGAAAAAGGGGAGGAGGGGGCTGAGGAAGGCAGCACAGAGGGGAGGCAGAAGCCAGAGCCACCGTGCAGGGGCCCCTGCCGAGCGCCAGGCGACCCTCGGCCCCTCAGCTCCCTGCAAGGCAGACATCAGCAGACTGACTGCAGAGGTAGGGACTTGGGGCTCAGGAGGAGGGGTGGCCTGCCCTGGCCACACAGCTCACCACGTCCACCGAGTCACTCGAAAGGACACTTAGAGGATGGGAGGCTGTGGACAGAGGGGCTGGCCATTAAAATGTCAACGCTGCATCAGGTTTGAACCATTGGGGCCAAGGCGTGGCACTGAGTGGCCAACGTGAAGATGCTCAGGGACTGAGAGGCCAGAGTGCTGGACAGGCTGTCCCCAGGGCCACCTGAGACCCCAGGATGGTGGCAGGACTTAGGGCAAGGCAGTCCCGGTGAAATCTCCCTCCCTCCTTCCCTGTTCCCTCCCTCTTCTTTCCCTCCTCCCCTCTTATTTTCTTCCCTCCCTCCCTCCCTCCCTCCCTTCCTCCCTCCCTCCCTCCCTCCCTCCCTCCCTCCCTTCCTTCCTTCCTTCCTTCCTTCCTTCCTTCCTTCCTTCCTTCCTTCCTCTCTCTCCTTCTCTCATCCTTCTGTCTTCTTCCTTTCATTCTCTTTCAATAAATCAATACTCCCTGGAGCACAGAGGTTCTAGCTCTGAACCAGATCAATGAGCCCCTGTCCTTGAAGCGCTTACATTCTGGGGGGGAAACACCCCAAAAAAGCCAACAAATAAAATGATTCCAGTTAGTGATGAACCCAGGAAGAAAATACAGACCGACAAGGAAGAGAGACGTGGGCCCGGCTGCCCAGCAAGGCGTTCCTGCTCCAGATCCAACTGGCGGGAAGGAACCCAGCTGTGGGAACCTGGGGGGACGGCATCCCAGGGCACAGAGAGGACAGCGTGCCTGAGCAGGGGACGGGGGCAGTTTGGAGGTGCCACTGACGACAGGAACTATGATCAGGACTGGACTCTATTGCAGCTGCTTTGGGAATCCACCGGAAGTTTTCAACTGGGGCAAAAAAATCAGCCTTGCTCCCTGTGTTAAGAAATTCACTCTGACTGCTGCTGTGGGAGGGTGGACGGCAGGGGCGGGGACAGGAAGCAGAGCTGGCAGCGGGGAGCCTCGGTGAAGCCCAGGGGAGAGAAGCTGGTGGCCAGGACAAGGGACAGGGAAGTGGGAGAAGGTGGGGTCAGATTTGAAAGGTGTGACCACAGAGCTGTCTCCCAGAAGTCAGCCGTTCCAACCCTCCCCGGGTGCTCTGCGGGTACCTCTGCACCTGCAGTCACGATTGCATTTAGTGAGTGCATACAGTGAACCAGAGGTTTCAGAGGCCACATCAAGAACCCAGAGACAACCCCCTGCCCTCGGAGAGCTTCCATTCCCCAGGGAGGGAATGAGACAAGAGGCTCTTAAAACAGTCGGCAAGTGCTGAGGCGGAAGCACTGGGGATGGGGAGTGGGAGGGGCAGCCCGATGGCTGGCAAAGGCCTTGCAGATGGTGACATGGGGCAAAGCTCTGGATCAGCTGAAGGAACCAAATGTGTAGACATGTGGGGACATGCATTCCAGGCAGAGGGCACAGCAAGTGCAAGGGCCCTGAGGTAGAGAGAGCCTGGCAAACTTAGGGAACCGTGAGGAGCCCTGGTGGTTGGAACAGAGCGAGCAAGGGAGAGGACTGGACACGAAGTCAGAGAGGGAAGCCAGCTCCCAGAGTCCCACCGCTAGACTCCAAGGGACTTACCATCTCACAGACGAAGCAGGAGGAATGGAAGAGGGAAGCACTTGACCCGAGGTCAGGTTGCAGGACACCAGAGTCGGGTCTTAAGCCCAGGTTGGTTCCCAAACCAGTGCGCTTGATAGGCACATGCTACTGCCATCACTTTGTGTCACAAACAGGAAGGGACAAGATGAGGGGGGCCCTGGCCCGCCAGCACAACACAGTATCAGCCAAGTGCTATTATTCTAGTATTGCTCCATTTCACAGACGGAGCCTGAGCTGGTCATCAAATGCAGCTCCGCCTGCCTCCACGCCTGCCACCGCACTGGCGCCCCAGGAGCTGATCTCTGCATGTGAATGAGGGGGGCACTCAGTCCAGAAGGGGGTTGAGCGGGAACAGTGAGGCACAGAGCTCTCAGCCTAGGGTTCTATCCACCCCTCCGTCCATCCGTATGTCTGCCTATCCATTCATCGGTCCATCCCTCCATCCACTAACAAGTCCGTTTCCCTCTGTGCTGGGAAGCTTCCCCAGGCCCTGCAGTGAGTGGGGCTGTCAGTGCTGACCCCTTGGGTCATTTCCCTGCCACCTTCCGCACTCCAGAACCAGTCAGGCGGCCCTGCCCACCAGCTGCCCATCAGAATGACACATCCCGGGACTTCTTGTCATTTCCATCCAAGATTCCATTACGAGGTGTGATTGCTGAAGTAATAGACAGATAACGGATCTGTCCGAGCCCCGCCTGGCGCACCGGGCAGCTGCCGGGTTTTTCCCATTAGCCACAGGGCTTGACGGACAGTAATGGATTTCATACTGATGCTGGAGCCTGCGGCGGATAATTCCATGATAACGGTTTATCAGGCACTGACGGGAGTAATGGGTAATCACCAGGCAGAAAGCAAACCCGTCAGGGAGCCTTGGCCTCCGCCCAGCCTGTCCGTGCCTCTGTTGTGCCAACTGCCACCTTTCCAGCTCACGGGGCCAACTACCGTCTGTGTCAGGAAGGACGGTGGAGCGTCTGGTCCGTGGGCACAGGTGTGTCTGGGCCAAGGCCGCGGGGTCCTCAGTGACTGTTTGCAGAGATCAACAAATGACAAGGCATCCAGGCGAGCCGCACCTCCCTACGTTCCCACACGCGCACCCTGGGACTTGCAGCAAACTTGGGAGAAGGGTGGGGGTTTCCAGGATGGCCTCGTGGATAATTCATGAATTTTAACTTGGTGCAGAACCTCTATTCTCCTTACATATTTTGATTATTAGGATGTTAGCAGTTTCCAGATTTCCAAGATACCTCCCCACAAAGGACCAGGTCTAGGACCCCAGATCTGGCACAGGGGTAGATTGCTCCAGCCACTGGTGGTAGGTACCAACCACAGATAGGAAGGTCCCTTCTGAAGACCAGAGGAAGGTTCTGGGGAGGTGAGGGGTCTGGGCCTTGATCTGCACGCCCCCCCCGGGAAGGAGTTATTACCGTTTCCACTCCTACTTCACAGAGGAGGACACTGAGGCGGGGAAGGGAGGGAATCTGCCTGAAGTTGTACCGCTAGTAAACGCTGGAGCCAGGACTCCGGCCCAGGAGGTCCAGCTCCAGACCCTGGGTTCTGACCATGACACTGCGCTGCAGCTTACAACTGGCAGTGACCTGAGGCCAATCGCACCCTGACCAAATGTGGATCCTGGTTCCGTCCAAATGGAGCCACACCAGTAGGGGCGGGCCGGAGCTGGCTCCTACCGCTCCCAAGCAGGCTTCGCACATTCCTGGCCAAGTCTGCATTCTTCAACGTTAGGTGAGCAGCTCCTAATCAGCCATGTGGGCCTGTTTACCAAATCGGCAAACACCACAAATCAGGCTTTTATTCCCCTCTGCAGAGCTGGTTGTTAAATGTTTGCTAACACACCATTGGTCTGGGGTTAGGGGATGACAGATGTCTGAGCGGGGTCTGTAAGCGTAGGGAGGAAGGAGCAGGTCAATCTGAGGACCTGAGCTCAGTCAAGACTCCTTATTCATCTTGGCATAAGCCGGGACTCCATTCACTCATTCATTCAATCATGCATCCAACACACATTAGCTGAGCACAAAAACGGGCACTGAGAAAACAGAGGCCAGGTAGCAGAGCTGGAAAGGAACAGAGCAGAGAGGCTGGGGAGCAGCATTTCTGGCAGAAAGTGGGTGCAGAAGCTCACGCCTGTGATCCCAGCAACTCAGGAGGCTAAGGCAGGAGGATCGGGAGTTCAAAGGCAGCCTCAGCAACTTAGCAGGGCTCTAGACAACTTAGCAAGACCCTGTCTCTAAATAAAATATTTAAAATGGGACTGTGAATGTGGTTCCATGGTAGAGTACCTCTGAGTTCAATCCCCAATACAAAGAAGAAAAAAATAAAATAAAATAAGAAGTAAATCTGATCCTGAGGCCTAAAAGGGCTTCCCATTGCTTTGGGGATTCAAGACTGAGAGGGAAGCAGGTCAAGGAAGCCCGCCTTGGCCTCCCGCTGGGTGCACTGAGTGCTGTGCCTCTCACCTCTAGAACAGGCCCAGCTTCCTGCGCTTGGAATAGCCCACCTGCACACACGTGCAGACACACCCACACCCACACATACAGGCTCAAACTCATTCCCTTCACCTGGTCGGCCCCCAGCCCCCTTCAAATCTCAACTCAAATGCCACTCCTCGGGGCCTCCCCTGCACGCGCTGGGTCCCCTACCTCCGCCAACCCCACCAAGCTCCTGACTCACTCAACGCCGCACGTTTCCCTCTGAGCACATCCCAGAGTCTATGGTTAAATGTCTGTTTATATGACCATTTAGCCAGGGTCTGCTGACCACCCCAGACCCAAAGCTTCAGAGGCCAGGGCCTTTGTCCTCTTTGTACCTGGAAGAGCGCCAGCCACCAGTGTGCTCAACAATTATTTGACAGATGAATGGACAAATGGATGGATGGATGGACAAATGATGGAGTGGCAGGCCCTGGCACAGGTAAAAGCTTGAGGCTGTGAAGGAACTTCTGTACAGCATGTCGGGGGAGGGCTCATGTGGAGGGAGGATGGGCTCAGGGCTGTCCTTCCTGGGGAAGAGGCAGAGGGAGACCCCCACTCCTATACTTCAACCCTTGGGGAGAAGGTCTGAGGTAGACAGACAGACAGCCAGGGGAGGCCAGCAGCTGAGCTGGAAGGATGCCAGCACCCCTCCCCCAGGTGCCCCTGCAGGCCGAGCACCAGGGCTAATTAAACTGGGTTTGCTCAGCCGGGCCCTGGAGGGGACGGCTCCAAGCACTCCAGATGGGCTTTATTTGTCAATTTGAAAACTAATCTCTGACTATTTAAACAGCAGCTTATCCAGGCCCAGACCAGGATTAGTATTTGGCACCTTGACTGAAGAAGGTGGGTGGGCAACGCCCAGGTGTGAGGAAAGGATTCAGGGGTGCATTTCCTTCCAGAAAGAGGAAGCACCAGCTTCCCACCCAGCCCTGCCTGATGGACAGCTCTCTCCACAGAGCTTTCTCCCCCAGGCCTCCTCCCAGGCTGCGCTCCTGTCCCGGAGCCCCAGATTCTGGAAAAAGCAAGCAAAGACTGTCCCTAGACCTCCTGGAAGGTGTGCGCCCCGTGGGCACCTGGGACTTTGGCCTTGAGTCCACTAGAGCTGTGCGAGAACAGGCCCCAGCTGCTCTAAGCCCCTCGTCTGCAGTCCTGTGTCGCCACAGCTCCAGGAAGTGAACCTAAGTCCTCCGCTGGTTCTGACCCTTAAACCAGCTGGGGAAACCAGGTGGAAGTGGTTGGTGTCCAGAAGCAAGTGGGCCCAGGCCGGGGCTCCCTCTCCTCTCTGCATGCCCAGTCCTCCATGATCTCATGGTCACCGTCTAGGGATCTCAGGTTCATTGTCTCTGCTCTGTGAAGAACTGAAGAACGGGACACAAGATAGCGAGCAAGCCGCAGGTTTACTGCAAAAGTCACAGTGACAGAAAAGAAGGGGTCTGGGAGCCGGGAGGCCAGTGGGGAGGTTTTGCCTTGTTCCTTTCATGGTGCCTGGAATTTCCTCCTTTTCCATCTCCTCCCCTGTCCACTCTCTCTCCTCATATTGTTCGTTGGTGTCCCGTGTCCACGCATCCATTTTAGCTTTTCTATTGGATCCCACTGAGGAGCAGGAGTGTGGAAGTGTCTGTCTAATTGGGTCCTCGTTTGTGTCCATGGCGCTGTGGTCAGCTGGGAAGTCGACCTCATTGGAAGACCCTCCCCTTCTCCTTTGGCCTGGCCCTGCCCCTGACTTCCTCGCCCGCCATCTTGCCCTGGCTGCCTACGCCCTTCTCTGGAAGGAGGTGGCGCTAGATATGTGACACTAGATGTGTCTGCACCCGCACCCCATCTCTGAGCTTGGAACTCGGCTGTGCACCTGCTACTGGACACCTCCTGGACTGAGAGGCATCCCAGACCCACACGGAACTCTCGGGCTTCCCCTCAGACCCTCTCCCCTAGACCTCCATGAGCATCACTCAGGACAAGGCCATCGCCCACGTCCCTTCCCATCCCATCCCATATCCCGGTCCTTTGCAAATCCTGCTGGCCCTACCTTTAGGCCACACCTGGAATCCAACCTCTTGGATTGACAGCACCCCTCTGGCCCCAGTGTCCCTGGAGCCTGCCTGGACCAGTGGCACAGTTTTCCTGCTTCCATCTTCTGTCCACAGCTCGTTTTCCCCCCACAAGGCAGGTGTGTATGTGTGTGTGTGTGTGTCCTTGTGTGTATTTATGTGTTTTGTGCGTCTGTGTGTATCTGTGTTGTCAGTATCTATCTGTTTCCCTGTGTGTGAATGTATGTCAATGCATTTCTATGTGTCTGTGTGTGTTGCGTTTGTGTGTCTGTATCTGTGTCAGGTATATCCATGTGTAGTGTATGTGTGTGTCTGTGTGCCTCCTGCGTATGTCTGAAGAGGTCTTTGTGTCTTACCTACTGGCCCTGGGGACACTGGAAGCTCAAATTGCTCTTGCCCACCACTGGCCTCTGGAAATTGTACGGCATGTATTAGGAGCTCAATGATATTTGTTAAATTATTGAAGGCAGATAAGAGAAGGTTTCCTGAGAAAATGATATGTAAGCTGAGGTTGGGAGATGGGGAAGAGATGGCAAGGCAGATGGGGAGGTGGAGAGTTTTAAACACAGCTCAAACTGTGCATTCAAAGGCCCTGGTGTGCACCTTGCTAGGCACATTCTAGAAACAGTGGGTCCATGTAACTGGAATTCAGTGGTGTCCCCGCTACCTATTTGGGACTCCAGCCTCCTGTGCTGGCCAGTAGGCAGTCTTGAGGTTGCACATCTCACCCCCTGAGGCCTCCTGACCCTCAATCCTGCATCCTCTACGAACCACCAAGACCAGGGATCCAGGATTTGCCTGGTGGGTCTCACCCCATCCCCTCTCTGGGATAGGTCCAACTGCCATGCTGTCCCTGAGTTGAGTCAGAGCCTCACACAGCACCCCACATCTCAAGGTGGGGTCAAGGGCCTCAGGAGGAAGCCCCTGATCTGAAATCCCTCCCTGCTGAAATATCTCTCATGGCACAAGGACCAGTTCAGGTTCCAGAGACCTTGTACACTCCACATGTGACCTCTCCCCTCTGAGCCTCAGTTTCCCCCTCTACACAATGAAGAGTGAGGCTTTCTAGCCAAGACAGTCATTTTCTCTGTTCTTTCCCGTGGAGACCACTACCAGGGCTGAATATCCAGGTAGGTGTCACCGCCCTCATCATTAGGGCTCTTTTGTTACCAGGGACAGAAATTCCAACCCAAGCTGGTCTGGGAACACAGGAAGTACATTGATCACGTGACTAAAAGGTTGTGTACATCTAAAAAGCTTCAGGCATGGCTTGACCCAGGCCTCAAACAGGAACCATTATCCAGGATCCCCTGCTCCCTCTCCCCAACCCTCTCCTTCTCTCCCTCTCTATCAGTCAGTTCTACTTTCTGACTCCCCTCCAAGTTCTCTTAGGCTTCAAGATGGCCTCAGTAGCTCCAGTCTCCATATTCTCCCAGATAAAAAGACGTGTAGAAGAAAATACAAGACAGGATGGGGCTCCAGAGGAGGCGGGATCAGACCATGCGGGGACTTCAGCCTGAGGGCCATGGGGAACCCTGGGACACAGGGCCACCTGGCCAGACCTGAGGCTCCTGAGGCCTGTAGGACTGTGATACCTCATTGCCACCATCAGCATTGAGACTGAGAGCCACACCTGTCCCAGCGGCCAGTGCAGACTTGCAGATTTCCCCTCTGCCCTCCAGTCCTGCCCCACGGTCTGATAGAACCCTGCCAGGGCCCCTGTGCCAATCCAGGACAGAGCTGCCATGCAGGCTGCAGGCCCAGAGCACAGGCCTGGTGGGCCAGCAAGGAAGGAAACCCTCAGGGAGGTGGCTCAGGTGGCCTCAGTCAGGGATCTGAGGCTGCTGCTTGTTGATCTTCTGAGTGAGAGGGGATCACAGGGCCAAGCGAACGTTGGCAGAGGAAGGCAGAGAGGCACAAGGGAGCCCGGTGAGCACTAGGCAGGGCTTTGGGACCAGACAGACTGGGCCCTGCGGCAGATTCGCCATGACCGCTAGCTCTGGCAGGCCTCTCACTGGGAGGCAGAGTCTCTGTTCTTCCCTTTTGCCTTAGCATGATCTCCGTAATGACGCTGACCGACAGGACAGGTCCGAAGGCACCCTGTGCCAGTTTTCACCCAGGCCCTAAGAGACTGGCAGCTCCCAGCTCCCCTTCTCAGAGCCCGAATGCCCAAGAGGCAGAGGGACCTGGATGGGCCCAAGGCACCAGGCTCATGAGAAACTCCACAGGGTAGGCAGGCCAACTCTGGGGGCAGGGTAGCCACTCATCTCAGTTTGTCTAGGACATTTTTAGTTTTAGCACCAAAAGTCCTGACTCTGGGCAGATGAGGTCACTTAGTCACCCTACGGCAAGTGCATCCCAGCTCCAGAGCCCCCGGAGGGGCTGAAGCCTTTGCTGCCACCACATGACCTTTGAACTTCTTTCTCCACCCAGTCCTACCTAAGTCCCTACCCCACGCCGGCACCCAGCTTCCTGGGACACCCCCATCTGAGAATGTGGGTCCCAGAGAGTCTGACTAAGCCAGCTCCTCCTCTGTGCCAGGGGCTGTGCCGGCCTGTGCTGTGCCCAGCTCAGCCCTCCCCAGCAGCACAGGGGAGGCCACGGCTGTCCCCTGAGAAAACCGAGGCTCATAGACACTAACTCGTTCAAGTTCACAGAGTGGGTCCAAACCCTCTCCACAGCCACCAAAAGCTCCAGTGCCTTCTCTGCATCTCCCACTGCACCTGACCTGTCTTGCAAGCAGACCACTCTGGGGTCAGGTGCCTCTTCGGGCCTGTCAGCTTAGGAGGAGCAGGAGAAGCCCGAGCTTGTGCCTGGGCAGAGAAGCCCGCGTGGCGCGCAGGGGCTCATGTGCAGGGCCCTGTCAATCCCTGCTCTTCCTTGTAGCCTTCTGATTTGTTTCTTTTTCCTCCCTTTGAAGGGAAGATGGTGCACTCAGCCTTCGTCAGTGAACAGGCTCCCTGCTTCTCACTTTCCCTAAGAGGCAGCTGCTCTCACAGTTAGAAGCACCAGGGCCTGCCTGCGCGGACAGGACGTCCCTGCGCTTGCCTACCTCTCCTTCCCCTGGGTGTCCAGGGCCCGCTGCTCTCAGGGGCAGAGAGAGAGGCCTGTCCTTCCTACTGTCTCTCCCTTAGCTCTCCTCCCCGCCCCACCTCCTCTCTCCCTCTCCGTCCCTACCCTTCCTTCCTTCTTTCAGATCTGCCTCATCCAGGGCCCTGGCACCGTGAAAGGGTGTGAGCTTAAGCACCCCAGATTCACACCCCAGCCCTCACCTATAAAGCAGGGTATAAAGCAGGGGCAGAGCAGACCTACTTCTTGGGATCGCGGTAGAAACCCAGGGTCATGGCGTAGGTGGCAGTCCTGCCTGGGACTCGGCACATCTCGTTCTATTCCCTTCTCTCCGAGGGACATAACACAGATTGGAGTTTCCTCCAAGAGGGAGTAGGAGGTGACCCAGAAAAGCCCCTCTTCTCATTAGTATTTTGCAATTTACCGAGAGTGAGGCTGCCCCCCAGACTCCACGCCACCCTCCCGGACCTCCCAGCCCCTCTCCTGGGGTTGGGAGCGACGTCTGGCACGGGCTCCCCCTGCACCAGCCATCAAAGTGCCACCGGTACCATCTGGTCTGCCTACATCCTCATGCGGGATTTATTACCTATTCCCTCCATTAGCATAAATAATATGGAGCCTGGTTTTCATGATGGTTTACATAATAAATAAAACAGGTCAATTGCCCACAAAACTAGTCTCTGTGAACAGTAACAGATTTAATTAGATTTATTTTACCCTGGGTTTTCTGGAGTGAGGCGGATGTCTCTCGTGCCAAGGATAAACTTCCCCATAAACTTCTATTTCTGGGAAGGCACCTCCCATCCTCCAAGGAGACAAGAGGGAAGAGGGAATGGGGGGAGGGGGAGGGAGAGGGAAGACAGGCCAGAGAGAGGAGGGGCAGAAGGGTGGGAGCAAGACAGGTGTGCCCGGTGTCCCCACACCTTCCATGGGTCCCTTCTTCTGCCTGGGCGCAGCCTCACGCCTGAATCACCCCACCTACCTCTGAGCACGTGAACTTGATGAGCCATGCTCCTGCTCAGAACCCTTATCTGGCTTCCCATTGCTCAAGTTCAAGCCCAAGCCCATGGGCAAGGCCCTCACTACCCTTTATTTTCCTTGGGCTGAATGCACACCATCTCTCCCCACGACCCAGACCCAGGGGCAGGGGACCCTCCAGCCATGAGTTCCTAACCACTCCTTCCTCCCTGGGCTGTCTCTCTGTCTAGAAGGTCCACCTCCAGCCTCTCCTGGAGCTACCAGTCACCCTCCCTGTCCAAAGCTCTGCCTCCGTTCCAGGCAGACTTCTCTGCAATATGCACCTCCCGCTTGAGCCTAAACATCTGTCCTCTGAGCTGTGAGCTGCGACTCCGGTGGCCTACCGTGTCTGCACTGTGTTCTCCCTCAGGGAATGGAATCTCCCCAGGGCAGTCACTGTGGGGCTCACTGTTCCACTCCCTGGGCCCGAACAGGGCCTGGCCCATGAATTCACCTTTCCTCCGGGCTCCTAGCAGCTCCTGACCTTCAGTGGCTTTCCATCCATGTAGGACAGATGCACGATTCTCCCCAGGGTTTTGAGGTCACCTTGGTCCTCTGCTCCCACTGCTCTCTCCATGGCCACAGAGTCACAGCTGAGGATAAAATGTAGTTAAATGCCACGAGGGTCACGCACAGCCCTGCTTGTGGTGGACCTCTGTGGGGTCTGCTGAACGGTATTTTCTCCCACGATCCTGATTTGCCTTTGGGAAGTGCCCTTTCCCTACTCTCGGTCTGTTGCTCTGTGTAGCTACCTCCTCTATGTTCCAGAGAGGCGTGGGCAACCCTGCGCTGCCCAGCCCTGGTGTCCGAGTTGGGGGCCCAAACTGGTCCAGTGAGACTCAGCCTAGGATTTTTGTGCCCTGAATGAGAGATTCGGTTTTTGTGCTAAACTGGTGGGAACTAAGCCTGAGCTTCCAGGGGCCCCAGCAGGGACAGCCTGCCTGGGAATCCAGTCACCTGAGGGACGGGGAGAACTGAGGCACGGAGGGTGAGCCTGGTGACGCCGACTGATCCCCTGAAGGATGCCATGCCTGGTTCCCCAGCTCTCCCACTGCAGAGGAGCCAGTGAAGCTGCCCACACTTGTCTGGTTCTGATAAGCCAGGTTGAGGGGTTTCTGTCACTACAGCTAAAACCATGGGGACCTGTGCCCTATCCTCTAGCACAGAAATTTCACTTCTAAGAATTTGTCCCAAAGACAGTCTGAGAAGCAGACAAAGGTATGTGCACAAAGGTGGTCACTCAGGTGCCCTCGAAGAGCCGCTCAAACTGAGCCCTCTGCAAAATCTGACTCCCCAGAAGGAAGGAGGTGCTCCTTCCTCCCTGCTTCCTGTCACCTTCTTTATGTCCCCATAACCTCTGTCCCTTGGAATATCCCTGCTTCTCCAGTGGATATTGCAAAATGAAGCCACATTCTAAGGAATTGTTCAAGGCGGGTAAGCCGAACCGCCAACCACCTGCCTTGACAGCCGCTGGGCCACCTCAAAGCAGCCCTGAGGGTGCCATCTGACGTTGGCAGTGAACACACTGCCGCCATCTTCCCTCCAAGTCCACACTCTGCTGTGGGTGCCATTCTCCCTCCGGGCCATGCGGAGACCATCAAGGGGCTTCAGAAAGGCAGTCAGGAAAATCTCCTGCCTGGCTTCTGCCTGTCTGCAGAAGGCAGAGACAAGGCCAGCTCAGTGCCGGTCCCACTGACACAGGCCCAGAGGCGAAGGGGTCTCTCCCTCCCTCGGGCCACGCCCACCACCCACAACCCTGTCCTTATTTCTCCTCGCAGGACTAGCCATTTCCCAAGATAATTGAGAAGGGGAAGCTGAGGCCTAGAAGGGCCTTCCCCAAATCCCACATCAGCCAGGTGGAGATGGAAGCTGGACCCAGGAAAAGCAAGTGGAGCACAGGAGAAAGGAAGCCAAGTTGCATTTGCAGGGAGCCCTGAGCATGGCAGGACAGGGGCGGCAGGCCCTGTTCCAGTCCTGCCTGGACCCCGATGCTGCCACTGCCCCGTGGATCCACCTCATGGGTCAGCCCAAGGAGACCAGCAGGCTCCACGCATGCCCAGAGCAGACTATGGGGCGGAAGGAAATCACTGATTGCCCAGAGATATTTTCAGGAACAAGAGGAGGAAGCCAGGAGCACCAGCCAGACCCATGAGATTCCTCTGAGAAGCTCGTCTCTGCAGAATTATGCAGACTTCTTAGCCATAAATCTGCTAATTATTAACGTGAGCTCTGTCTGCTGGAGACCCAAGCTGGGGCTGATGGGGGAGGGCAAGGAAGGTTTCAATTAGAGAAGAAATTGGCAGACAGGGGCCCCAAGGGCTCCCAAGCCTGGATAGCATGGCCCAAAGCACTCTGGCCTCTCTTTGGGGAAGGGCAGGGGATGGAAAGTCTCTGCCCGGATTCCTTCAGTCCTGACCTCTCAGCCCTTGCAATTTCAGGGGTAGCTGTCACCAAGCCCAGCAACCGGAGGTCTGAGTCTCCCTTCCAGAGAAGAGTTCTCTCTCCAGATTCATGAAGGGCATCGAAGGCATCACCTGTCATCTCTTAAGCCCAGATCACTGGGCTGAGACCTGCGCCCCCCGCACCTCTACTGATACCCCCTGGACATTACTCCTGGTACCAGCACAAGGAAGCTAACTGGCCAGGAGCTATGGAGGACAGGAAAACCAGTTTGGAAAACTGACTTTCTCATTTGAAATCAGATAGAAAAAAATGATAAGCAGGTAGAAGATTCAGTAGAACCAAGGAGCTCCTTAACCAAGTTAAACACCATATTTGCATAAAAATTCTTATCATTCAAAACTGGAAAGGGAAAAAATCCAACATAGGTTATGAAATCTACTATGAGATAAAACAATGGCTGCCTCCCTCTGTACTAAGAAGAGCCTTCTATGAAAACAATTTACTAAAGAAAATGAAAGGCATTTTTAGAAAGGCCTCTGTTTTTGTTTTCAATCATCTTTTTAATTGGCGCGTCTCTTCTCTATCCCATAGTCCTTCTTTTTCCAGAATATCACATGAGTGGATGGAATAATATGTGATGTTCTGAATCTGGATTCTCTGGCTTATGATAAGTGGTCATTTCTCATAGGTAAATGCCTAGGGATAGGATTGCGAGTCACACAGTGGATGTATATTTAACTTTTTAAAAGTCTGCTGCACTGTTTGCCAAAGATACTGTACCACCTTGTATTCCCACCAGCAATGTAGGAGAGCTACAATTTCTCCACATCCTCATCCACACATGGTTTTATCAGTTTTTGTTTTATTTTTACTTTAGCCATTCTATAGGTATGTAGTAGTATTTATCAGTCACAGTGGTTTTATAAATGGGCTTCATTTTAAAGTGATGAAGAATTAAGTGATCAAACTCCACCCAGTTGATTTTCAGTTAGTCACATGACTAGCTCTGGCCAATGGTAAGTGGGTGGAAGTGAGAGTGTGTGAGTTGTGAGCCTTGACTTTCGGTGTCCTACCATCTCGTTTTGCCTCTCAGGGAACTTTGACTCCCATTCCATCCTGAAAACAACATGCCCCAAGTGGCCACAGACCCAAATGAGACAGGGAACACATCCAGCCCAATTAACATGTTGACCCACAACCTGAGGCAAAGGGACTACAGCCAATCCCCAGATGTGTGAGCATGAGAACAATGCTTATTGTTTTCAAGGTGTTTGGGATGGTTTGTTACACAGCATCATTGCAGCAGTAGCTGACTAATACACTAGACAATTTGAAGATTTAAAGATTTTTAAGGTTTCAATATAGGATTAAGAAAATAAGCTTATTTTTATGTTTGACAAATTGAATTTTAAATGGGCAAGAAGTAAGTAATAAAACAAAAGTTTTCTATGAAAAAGGAGCTCTTTGGCTGAGAGATAGACAGAAATAAAGCCATGATATAAAACAGTGGTTGTGTCACTCTATACTAAGGAGAAGAGACCTCTATGAAAACAATTTCCTTATCTATCTACAGCTAGATAAGGAAATAGTGTAATACTTAAATCTTCATTTGAAGTCTTTAAGATTTAAAGAAATAATGCAGAAAAATGGAATTAGTGACACTAAAACAATGACCAAAAAATGAGGGTTAAGGAAGAGAGAGACCTGAGACTCAAAATGCAAACAACAGGTGCTTCTAACACTCAATAGGACCAAAGTAATACTCAAAGATATAATAGAAGAAATGTGTTCTATGATTAAAAGCCAAGTCCAGTTTGAAAGAAATCGCCAAACAGCAGAGAATAATACTGAACAACATGAAAGACTAAATACATCATAGATGAATTTGGGGGGCAAGGGTGGTGCTGAGGACTGAGTCCAGGGTCTCATACATGCTGAGAGGCTATGGCAGAGTTACACCCTAGCCTTAAATTTAAATATTTAACAGGAAAAAAAAATGGTTGTGCAAAGAAGAAAAAACTTAGGCTTAGACTTATGTTCTACAACTCTGTTCAGCACAGTAACCACTGTCCACGCAGGACTACTGAGCACGAGCAGCCTGGCTGGTCTGAACCCAAATGTGCAGCAAGTAGAAAAGCACACACCAGATTGTGATTATGTTCAATCCAATAAGAACAGTAAAATAGCTCAATAATTTTTACGTTGATTATATGTTGAAATGATAATGTTTTGAAAATGTTGCAAACAACCAAAGAAATTAATTTTATCTGTTATGTTTCACTTATTTCATATGGGTACTAGAAAATTTGAAGTTACATATGTGGCTTGCATTATATGTTTAATATAAAATGCTGCTCTGAAATCGGGGTTGGCAAACTCGGGTTAATACACCAAGTCGGCCGCAGCTGCTTTTGTAAATAAGGTTCTACCGGGACACGAGCCATGCTCATTTGTTTAGACAAATATCGTGCCTCTTTCACTCTGATGGCAGAACGGAGTAGCTGCAACAGGAACCCTACAGTCCAAAAAGTATGAAGGATGTGTCATCTGGCCTTTCACAGAGAGTTGAAAGATGGTGCGGAAATTTCAAGTAAATTTTGAGATTAAAACAGCACAATGTCTCAATAGAGTAAAATTCTCAGTTATATGTGTTCCCCCTTTCAGTTTGATGAAGAAATTGTTTCCTTCCTTTCTTCCTTCACTCTTTCCACTTTCTTTACCTTTTTAAAAAATTTTTTTAATGATAAAACCTGCACAGATAAC
This sequence comes from Sciurus carolinensis, assembly GCF_902686445.1. Taxonomy (NCBI): domain Eukaryota; kingdom Metazoa; phylum Chordata; class Mammalia; order Rodentia; family Sciuridae; genus Sciurus; species Sciurus carolinensis. The sequence continues at coordinate 182,261,146 of NC_062213.1, forward strand.
ATCCTGAGGGACATGGACACTTGCATGGCCCATTGAACAGAGTGTGACTTGGTCCTGCCTTTCTGAATGGCAATTTGTTGTAGGTGGCAAGACCAAAAGTCTAGGGTTCAGGGGTGGAGTTCGTGGGAAATCTGTAAACCCAAGTGAGAAATCTTTGCCTCTATTTATTTTGACTGATCTCCAGCTGAAAGAGCATATTCCTCAGTTATAAAGAGCAGGCAGATGGACTTGAAGGTATCTATGTCCTAATTCCCACAATCCGGGAATATGTGGCCTAATAAAACCAAAGGAATTTTGCAGATTGATTAAATCAAGACTCTTGCTATAGAAGGATTATCCTGGATTATCCTAGTGGGCCAATGTCCTCACAAGGGTTCTTACGGAAGGAAGCAAGAGAGTCAGAATCCAAGAAGGAGATGCCATGAAAGAAGCAGAGGCCTTGGCGATGTGCAGCCACGAGTCCCAGAAGGCAGGCAACCTCCGGGAGACGGGAGAAACGGGAAAACATTCATTTTCCAGAGGAGCACAACCCTACAAGCATCTTGGTTTTGGCCCCTTAATACTGATTTTTAACTTCTCCAAATATGTAAGTTTGTGGTTGTTACAGCATCAATAAGAAACTAATACAGTAGGCAATAAGCAACAGTAGAATTACACCTCATTGCCAACAGAAATCATGGATACTTTCACATCAGATAAGTTATCTCAGGTATCTCAAGAGTGCTTACATTCAGTTTCAATTTTTCAGTAGTTAATAGACCTCTAGATCTTGATGTTATGTGTATTAATAAAAATACACATCACTATATCAGATCTTTAAAATCATTTGATAATTGCGCTAATTAGCTCCCTCTGTATCCCTATGTCTTATACCTTATGCACTGAAGGTACCATGCTGAGGAGTCCATGGGCTTCGCCAGACTGCCAGTCAGCTCTGAGCACGAGTATGTTAAGAACGCTTGTTATGAACACTCCTCGGTTTATTTCTTCATTCCTCTGTAGAAATATAACAAAGGTCTTTACAATCACTTGATTTTACAAAGATGATAGAAATATCTTTGCATCTGCCTCTTTTTGGCCTGTGAGAGTAATTCTTCGAAGGAGTGGAACTGCGGTGTCAAAGGTCACATGTATTTTTTAATTTTAATGGATTCTGCTCAAGGGCCTTCCATGATGACCCCTACAGGTGCGAGCATACCCTCTTCCTACTCCCGAGCCAGTTCGCCACTTGATATTCCTAACCAAATGAATGAAAATTGTCATTTTAGTCTTCATAATTCTGATTATCAAAATGTTTTTAATTTTTTTTTCTCGTTTGGCCATTTCTCCTCCAAATGGCCAGTTCATTTCTTTTACTCTGTTTTGTACAAGACTCATTTTACTTCTCTGGTAGATTTGTGAGATCTCCTTAGTTATTCTAATTATTGTTTTGTTACATATTGCAAATATTTTCTCCTTTTCTGTTGCTTTAGTTAGCTGGGGTTATTCTACCTTTCATCTTTCAGAAACTTTAAATTTGGATGCAGACCGAATGATCGATCCTGTGGCTTCTGCATTTGATCTCTTGAGAGAATCTTATCTACTCCACTGTTATATCTTCCTCCTTTTTCCTTATAGTGGTTTAGTTTATTTCAAAGTTTTTTTTTAATTCATCTGATATTTGGTTCTGTGCATGACAGATGGTCAGAATCTATACGTGTTTATTTTCTGGATGGCTAGCCAATTGACTCAACATTGCTTATTCTTTCTTCACTTAGTTAAATGGCCACCTTTATCCTATACTAAATTCACACATCCCTTAATTTAATTAGCTTTTATTGAGTTCCTACTCTTTGCCAGGCATTGTTCCAGGCGATGGAGATACAGCAGTGAACAAGACAGAAAAAAGAAAACATTTAAAAAAAAGAAAATGGACCGTGAAGAGAATGCAAAATTACGTGATCAATTTTTTAACAAATGCCAAAGGGATTAAATTTCCCTATTAAAAAACAAGGACTCTTGGTTAAGGTTACAAAAATATATATAAATTTAATTATATTCTGGACCAAGAAAAGTCAAATATAGTCATTCTTCAGTATCCCCAGAGGGATTGGTTCCGGGACGCCCCTCAGACACCAAAATCTGCAAATACCTATGTCCTTTATGTTATTAAATGGCATAGTTCCATATAACTTATGCATATCACTCTATATACCTTAAATCATCTCTAGATTACTTATAATACCTAATGCTATGTAAATGTTATGTAAATAGTTGTTACACTGTATTGTTTAAGGAATAATGACATGAAAAAAATTCTGAACAGGTTCAGTGCGGATGCAATTTTTTAAAAATATTTTCAGTCTGTGTTTGGTTGAATCCACAATGCAGAACTCATGGGAATGGGGGGCAGACCACAGGCCAGAGGAGCCTGTCAGAAGCCCAGAAAGAGACCCTGACCCTCAAAGCACTTCAGTGGTGACAAGATACCCTTTCAAATGAGTGCTAAAAGAATAAAGTGTTTAACACATAATGTTGAGGCAAATATTTGACTATTTGGAGGGGAAAAAAGTTAAATTTTTACCTCACCATAATCAAAATAAATGTGAGTTGAATGAGGAAGTTCAAAGTACTATTTTTTGGGTTCTTTTTTTTTTTTTTTTTGGTACTGAGGTTTGAACCCAGGAGCTCAGGAGCACTTACCACTGAGCTACATCCCAACCCTTTTTGTTTTTCTCATTTACTGATTTATTTGTTAGGACAAGATCTAAGTTTCTGATGCTGACCCTCAACTTGAAATCCTCCTGCCTCTGTCTTTCAATTAGCTGGGATTATAGGCATGCTCCCCAAATACTACATTTTAGAGAAACTAGAAGAAAACTTTGGAGTGAGGAAAGCATTTCCATGATACCTCTCTCTCTCTCTCTCTCTCTCTCTCTCTCTCTTTTAACAAAGAAGAAAGCAAAAAAAAAAGAAAAGAATGTCAAATCTGAAAACATCAAAATTAAACCATTACATAGATCAAAATGTCATGAACAAAATTAAGAATCAAACAAACTAGGAAATAGTATTAACAACATATGATAGACAAGGTGACTAACTCTAAAAAATCAATAAGAAAGTCAAACCCAAACAGAAAAATGAGCAAGGACATAAATAAGAAATTCACAATAGGAAATGACAAATAACCAATAAATATATGAAATATTTCAGCATCACTAGTAATATAAGAAATTCAAATTGAACCAACAAGACATATATTTTGCCTGTCATTTTGGCCAAGCTTTTTAAAAAATCCTAGTACTTAGGGCTGGCACAGATTCAGAGGGAAGGAAGCTCTCCTGTCCCACGGTGGAGCGTGACTTGTCTCAACCATTCTGCAGGGTGATTTATTTACATGGATCAAAAGCTTTAAAATGTCCAGACCCTTTAGAAGGCAATTCCATTTATAACAATTTCTCCTAAGGATATGATTAGAGATGTGCACAAAGATTTATTTCCAAGGAGGTTCCTAGCAGCATAGGATATGACAAAAAAATAAAATAAAATAAAAACAACCAAGAAAACAATGAAGACAAATTATTTACAGTGCTCAACACTAGGGGATTTGTTAAACAGATCTTGTTAGATTCCTATTGTGGAATGCTCTATAGTCATTAAAAATCACATTCTCCAATCATATTTAATCTTACAGAAAAACGCCCAAGGTATAAAGACAAGTGCAAATAAAAAGAATGCTAGACTGCATTGATTACTGTATGATAGATTTCTCAAATAAGTCTGTTCAGTTACGTGACCTGCCCCCACCGCCCCGCAGCTCTCTGTGAGATGCTGCTCGTGTTCCCCAACACGGCCTTCTCTCCCGATGTCTGCCATCCTCTCGTAGAATGCCACCTTTATTGGGTACCACTCCTCTCCACCGGCACCATGACCCCCAACAGGCTTCCAGCTCATCCAGCCAAACCCATTGTGAATACACGTGGAACCAGCCGGTCCCAAGGCTCAGTCAAGACTCTCAAGTTCTCGAATCCCAATTTGAAACAGCTGGATGAAAAGAAGAGTTCTTTGGTTCCCATGACAAACCCTTGGGAAGCAGAGGTGGGCACTTGGAGTACAGGCATGCTCAGAGCCAGAAGTCTGCCCTCCAAACCCCCACCCCACCCTCCATTTTTTGGCTGTGCTTCTCTTGATGATGTTGGACACGGAAATGGGCTGATTCTCTTCCCTCAGTTCCAATTTAACAGTGTTGAGGGGGAGTGCAAAATTCAGGCGTGGGTGTGCATGTGCATTCGTGGACGACGAAAGAGCTAGTACCCTGGGTGCTCAGGTGTGCTCACAGGATTTACAGCTCAGGGAAGATTCACGATTGGTTGAATCTGGTGCCTTAGTGAGTGCAGGATAATACCGTGATTGACAGCTCCCTTACGAACCACAGCGTTGGGATAGGAGATGGAGCGGCCCCTGGAAGAAGAGGTCAGGGTCAGGCAGGCAAGTCCGGTTCCTCTCCTGGGATAGAGGGATGCCAAAGTCATGCTGTCAACATCCTCAAGGTGTTTTAATCCAATCGTTCTTTTTATTTTTGCTTAGGTCTCCTCCCTCTTTCCAAGGACATCGCAGGAATCCATAGCCTGGATCAGGCAAAAAGGAGTTACAATCCTCAAGATATGCTCGGCCTCACCTCTCCCATCTGGCCCTAAGTTCTTATAAGTAACTTCTACTGGTTTCATGCCTTCTGTGTGCCAAGCACTCTAAAGACTTAATGTGCCAGTACCAACATGGCCCAGCTCGGCAGGTGGGTACAGATGCAGATGCACTGTTAGTGTGTTCTTGGTTATTTATGAGCCCACCAATTCCAAAAGTGAGGCCAATAACTCCACTGAGGCCTGGCCTCTCATCCCCTCTGCATTATTCAAAAGCCATGTGTTGGTCAAAACAGATCACTCCTTTTAAAGATGGTACTGCCTGCCAGGAAACCTGGCCAGCACACCTGAGCACCCAAATATCTATCAACTGATAAATGGATAAACAAAAAGTGGCATATCCATACAACGGAATATTATCCAGTCATTAAAAGGAGTGAGATATTTCTACATGCTACAACATGGAAAACAACCCTGGAAAACATTATGCCAAGTGAAAGAAAGCAGGCATAAAGGGTCTCACACAGTATGATTCCTTGCCTATGAAATATCCAGACTAGGCAATCCATAGAGCTGAAAAGCAAACAAATGGAGCTCGGGTTGAGGCTCAGAGGTAGAGCACTTGCCTAGCATGTGGGAGGTACAGGGCTCAATTCCCAGCACCACATTTAAAAAAAAAAAAAAAAAAATCAAGGTATTGTGTCCATCTACAACTAAAAAAAAATTTTTTTTTAAAGCATGTACATGGTTGCAGGGGTAAGGAGGGAAGAGGAATTGAGGAATAGCTGCTTCCAGGGCATTGAGTGATAACGATGTTATGGAATTTGATAGTAGTGATGGTTATACAATTCAATGTATTTGGTGTCACCAAATTGTACAGTGATGATTTGTACACTGAATTGTTAAAAGTGATTTAAAAGGTAAAATCTGTAGTATGCATATTTTGCCATGACAAAAAAATAAGGGGGAAAGAGAACGTCAGTGGAACTTACAGTATTGAAACTGCCCCCGAGTAAGTATTCTAAGAGCCGGTGTTCCAGGCGGGTGGCAGGGACGGAACCTCTGAACCCCCAGCAGCCAATAGGCTGGACAGAGGAGAGGCAGAGGGACTTCTCCAAGCATGGGGCGGCAACCACAGCCCCCAGCTGCTCTCCGAGGGCCCAAGCAGGACCTAAGGAGCTCAGGAAGTCGCATCTGCACCCTACAAGAGCCAACAGGCCCAGTTTCTTTTTGGATATCTGCTCCCATTCATATCCTGAATCCCTGCTCCTTAAATTTCACCACGGGCAAGGAAAGAAGAGGGATGAACTGTTCTCCCCAAGGCCTGCAACAGCACCACCTACCCATCCACCTCTCACCCCCCTGGGGAGGGACGTACCCATGGGAGGGACAGCCCCCTCCTGCCCCACCTCCTGGGATGCTCGGAGATGCTTACTGGAAAGGAGCACTAGAGTTCTGTGTTCCTATGAGCCTGAACCCAGAGGGAGGAGAGAGGGAGGAAGGGAGAGAAAGAACCCTCGAAGCTCTACTGGGGCCTGGTGAAGCCCGGTGCCCCACACTGCGGCTTTGCCCTCCATCCCAGCCCACCCTGGGAGGGGTTGGCAGTGGGCAGAGGAAGCAATGGGGTGAGTCTTAAGGCCGGGTCTTCTTGCAGCACACCAAGGACAGAGCAGAGCACAGGAGAGGACTGGAGTCTTGCTCACCCCAGAGACACAGGGCCAGAACCTCCCGGTGTGCAGCCTATGGGTGTCACCCCAGCTGGCCGGCTCTCTTCCTTCCTTCCTTTCTTCCTCCCAAGCCCACTCCCAGAAGAGTCCCAGGGTGCTGACAGGAGAGTGAAATGACCCTTGACGGGTGATCCCCTCCCCGTCACCCTGCAGGGCCAGCCCTCTGGATCCTCATGGGGACCAGTCTTGCCTTGGGGAGCTGGGCTAATGCCTCCTATTCAATTAACCTGGCGTGGGGGTGGCGGGTGGCAGAATCAGAGGAAGGGAAGAAGTCCTCCTGGGTTTCTCCTGTGAGTCTCCCCCAGCTGCCAGAACGTTCTTTCTCCCTGTGATGATGGTGAGGGTTTGTTTTCTTTTCTTCAAACTCTCCCAAACTTAATTTAAAGTTTCTCGCTTTTAAATATGTTCTGGCTGCCGAGTGAACAGCAGCGAGCTGCCAAAGGAAAGTGGAGAGAGAGATGATTGCCTGCGCAGATATTGCAGCAGCTTAAATGAAAAACTGTATCCCCAGCGGAGCCCCAGGGACTAGGAGAGCACTCAGGGGACAGAGCATGGGTGGAGGCGGGGAGCCCCAGGGAACCAGGGAAGGCCGGAGAGCCTGGTCGGTGGGTATTTCAGACATTGATTCCCCAAGATCCATTGTTAACATCACCCAGATGGCGGGGGGCGGGGGGCGAAGGTGAGGAGTTCCTCTCCTTCCTTGAGTATGGCCTCAGTGGGAAGAAAATTCCTGCTGATTCACTTCCGGTCTGAAGGTTGAGCTGTTCTTTTTCTCCTGTTACCTGCACAGCTGGGGCATGAGCTTGAGACCTCAGTCCATCGCCCACGCGACTCTCAGAGGGGTGCCATGGCAGAGGGCACGGCCGGAGGTGGGTCTTGGTCAAGCCGTGCCAGCCTGCACCCTGCTCCATGCACCTGACCCACCCTCCCCATCTCAGCTCCTGCCTGCTCAGTCCCGATGTCCCCTCCTGAGCCTGGGACAACCACAGAGACTGCTGCCCCGTGTTTTTTTGCATAAGCAGCCCAGCATTCATTTCTGTTACTTCAACCAGAACCAGACTGGCCCCACCTGACCCCAGAAGGAGAAGCGGCTTCATCTCCCGATGCTGTCCTCTGGTTCTGGCAGGTTGCACGTCTCTCAGGTCAGCCGAGGTCAACAGGCCGGGTACAAGGCCCTCATGCAAGGTTTGTTGCGAGAGCCGCCCCACCACCACCCTGCCCATGTCTCTCACCACTGTTAATTACCTCTCGCCCCCTTCTGGCTCAGAAGCGGGGCTGTGCCTGTCCTTGACTGTTCAGATGTGGCTTCCCGAGGCCTCCTCCACTTCGGTTGTGTCTTGCGGAGAACTCGTTTGTTCCTGCTGCCTGCCTCCCGTGGGCTCCACACTCGGTCCCTCCTCTCCTCTCCTCTCCTCTTCCTGACTCTTGACGTGCTGCTGGCCTTAGAATCTGGGGCTGGGGCTGGACGGCCTTGGGAAGCCCCAGCTCTGGTCTTTGCTCTCTAGGACAGGGGACAACAATCTGTCTCACTGGCCCCACCTTCCCCAGGACCAGTGTCCCACCCAGATCTCACCCTTGGTGAGGAAAGAGACAGGTCAGGGGGTCTATTCTCCCCCTGGGGGGCTGGTCACACAGCCTCCTAACCCCCTGCCTGCAGGGTCACCCAGGCTGCTCTGCTGCCTCCCGGGCCACCACCTCCTGTCTGCCACAGGCTTGCTCCCACTGCCTTTCATTCAGACAGGGGGTGGCATTCCAAATATTTAACAGTGACAGAGATGCCCTGGGGCAGATGCTGGAGGCACCCTGCTGTGAATGGCCTTAACTCTCTAGTGACTGGATCCCCGGGAGGTGGATTGGAGCAGAAAGGAGGGGCGGCCGGAAGGGACGCACCCGGGGGCCTGGGACCCCTGCTCTCCCACAGCAGGAAGCTATTTCAATATTTTATTCACCGGAAGAGCCCTGCTATTTAACTCCTCCCCGCTTCCATCATCTGCATCGAACGCCCTGCATGAAATCACTTCTGTCCTAAATATTTAGAGAGGCTTCTCTTTTCCTGGCTGGATCTTGACTGATATAACATCTGACATCCGAATTCCTCTTAGGGAAGCGAACGTCTTTGTATAGGAAAATTCCTTGGTAAGGCACTGGGGGGGAGGGAACATCCTGAGGGCCTGATTTGACAAGGAAGCAAAACAGGTTTGTTAAACTGCTCTGCATGGGAAACAAGTGGCAACTGGGAGGGGCAGGAGGGGCGGGGACAGAGCCGGGGAGCAAAGGGGAAAATAATAAAACAATGTAACAGGAGGTTGAAGCTCAGGTGGTGGAAATGGCTGAGGGGCTTTTAGGAACAGAAATATCAAAGATGGGCTTTCACACTGCTGGCGATTTTGCCATCTATAAATCCCTGCCTCTCCCCGTCCTTTGGAAATGTCTGCTACCCACGGAGACTTTGTGTGCCCAGCCATGCTTTGTTTTAGGGGTGAGGCCGGTTTTTTTTTTTTTTTTCCTAATGGAACATAAAGAAAAGGATTGAGGTCCTCGGTCTGGTCTGGCCGACTCAGGGTGAAACTGACAACGCCGGCGGGGGGTAAGAAGAGGCGTAAACTGAATTAATTCAATGCAAGCAGGAGCGCAGAGCAGAAATGACAATGAGGAGACTCGTCTTTCACAGTGCTTGCCATGCGCCAGGCTGGGCTCCAAGCTCTGCACAGACGCAAACCCGTTCAACCCTAGGAAGGCCTGCGAAGAGGGTGCGAATGTCACCCGTGTCCCCCGCCTTCTACAGACGGGGAGATGTAACAGGCACAGAAGGCGCAGCTCCTGCAAGGCAAGGGGTTGGGACCTGAACCCAGATTTGCCTAACCACACTGCGTGAAGAGCGCTCGGGAGTCTGCAGGAACCCGAGACTGGGTGTGCAGCCTCTTTGGTGGGGATGTGAATGGACCTGACCCAGATCTGGCTTCTGGGTTTCTCTAGCCCTGAGTATCCCCAGAACAGGGACAATAGTTTATTCCTCTGCGACCTCAGAGTTACCACAGAGCCTGGCACAGTGTAGAAAGGGGCTCAAGTTCAAGTTCATTGCGTGCATAAGTGGAGGGGAGGGAGGGAGGGCAAGACCCAAAGAGAAACCGGAATGCTCATCCGGCCCAGCGCGGCTGAAACCGGCGAGGGAGCCGCTTGTTGCCTCTGCCCCCTCCCCCCCCCGCCCCCCGGTGCTAATTGCAGTGCCGCCCCCTCCCACGCAGGCTGAAGCTGTGGATTTCTCCTAATTGAGAAGGAAAACATCTCCTGTCTCGTCGCAGCGGCAACATCAAGGGGCTCTGTGCCGGCCAGTCTCTCTGCCTGCCTGTCGCTGTCAGGCGTTTAACTCCCCTTGTGTCTTAGAATGTAAGAGCCACCCTCTTTGAAGGCCCCCAGAAGAGAGTGCCGGCATCTCAAAGGAGATGGCTCTTCTGGGAGATGCCGAGGGGACAAGGGGTCTCTACAGCAAAGCATTCATCTCCTCGCTGTCGTCTCTTTGGGGTCTATATTCGCATTCTTTATTTCATTTTCATGTGATAAAAATTGAGATGTGCAACCCTTGTCTCAGCTCACGCAGGCGTCCCTCAGCTGGAAAGAGCCCTGTTCTCCCGCGTGGGTGGGTGACGGCAGGAGACAGGCTCTTGGGAAATGTCTCTGTAGACCATGGGGACAGGAGCCCCTCCTTGATCATCCCCCCTCCAGCACATGCAAACATACACACACGCACACAAATGTGCACACTCATGTATGCATATGCCCTGGCCCCCGAGGCCGGGCCCCTACTCACACAGAAGCAGGACTCCCAAATCTGTTCCAGGTTCAGCCAGGTTTGAGGGATGGGAGAGCCCAAGGCCCATCCCCATGACCTCTGCAGACACCTGGCCTCCTCCTGAGGCTGAACACTACTGGTGTTGTTGGAATCCGGGGACTAGATAGAAGCTGGTGAAACGCCGTTTACCGGTGACGAGTCTTGCTTCCTCAGGTGTTGAAGTATAACGCCAGAGAAGCACACAGAAGCAAGCAAGTGAGAATAGAAGTAAGAAGCTTTATTAAAGAAAAGTAAATGCCGACTTCTCCCGGGCGGAAGAAGGGGACCCAAAGGCGGAATCCAGGGGATGAGCAAATTTGTCCTTTTTATAGGTTTTATTCTGCTGTTCTTTCCCCCTTATCTCTTTCCTTCCTGCCTACGTGATTAGGCCTGGTTTTACAGGTGAGATACAGAAAGTGAAAAGCGATGGGCAGGGCGTGGGTCAAGGTGATTCAGGCAGGTAAGGGGGGGGGGGGCATTAATCAGCAGCTTCTTGCCTGCAGTCCCTGACAAGTGCAGGCAAATTTGGTAATCAATGGACTCCGGAGATTCTTGACATTCCATTCTCCTAGGGCAGTCTCCAACTTCCAGAGGCAGATGGCTTTCATGGCCTCCATTTCCTCAATTTGACCAATCCCCTATTTCTACGCTAACCGCCTGTCCCCAATTCTGGCTTCAGTGGGACACCAGGAAGGGCTGTGTTGATGATCTAGGCAAGAAGTAGTGCTGTCCTGGACCAGAGCGCTGGTACTCACACGCAGGATAGGAGGGGCAGATTCAAGATCGACCGGCAGGACCTGCAGATCGGAGAGACGGAGGAGTCCAAGAGGGGCTCACAGGTCTCTGGTTTGGGTGACAGCTTTTGGAGGTGATGTCCCGACACAGAGAACCCTGGGGAAGATGATGAGCTTTCAGGACATGTTTTACTTGAAGGGCATCCAAGCAGAGATGCCCTGCAGGCCGTTGGGATGTAGGCCTGGATGTAGGAGAGAGGCCCGGGCTAGAGAGAGTCTGGTGTATAGATGGCAATCATGGCTGCCCAATGGATGGCCTCATCCAGCAAAGAGAGGGCCTGGTACAGCACTACTGAAGAACCCCATCTGTGAGGAAGATCAGGTGCGAAACTGGGCCCCAGGGTGGGCGAAGAACAGGAGGTGGTGATGCCTTCAAGGTCAAAGCCAGTCCAAAGGAAGTGGGTGAGTCCACCAGGCCAGGTCTGTGGGATGTCAGGCAAGAGGACCGAGGGACGGGGTTGAGGGCCCACAGAGGCTGCCCAAGATGGAAGAGGTAGAGCTGCCCATCCGAAGCGGTGAAGCCAGCATAGGGAACAGGCAGTTAGCGTAGAAATAGGGGATCGGGTCAAATCGAGGAAATGGAGGCCAAGAAAGCCATCTGCCTCTGGAAGTTGGAGACCACCCCTGGAAGAATGGAATATCAAGGAGTCCACTGATCACCAAATTTACCTTCACTTGTCAGGGACTGCAGGCAAGGAGCTGCTAATTAATGGCGCTGGGCCCTTACCTGCCTGAATCACTTTGGCCCTCCCCCTGCCCCATCAGCTTCTCACTTTTTACATCTCACCTGCAAAACCAGGCCTAGTCACGTAGGCAGGAAGGAGAGGTAAGTGGGGAGAGAACTGGAGAACAAAAGAGACCTCAACTATAAAAGATGTAGGGTGCACTCACTTCTTGGGATTCTAGAACATCAGCCATGGCCCCCTTCTCCCCCTTGGGAGAAGTCTGTATTGTTACTACTTTTAAATAAAACCTGCTTAATACGCTTGCCTTGGCTGCTTCTCTAGTGTTCAGACTTCAACATTAGAGGGAGCAGAACTCGTCACACACACCCGCCTAAAGGCGGTATCAGCGGGAGGGAGGATGCAAAGATGGGCATGGAAAATGTGGCCACCCAGAAAGCAGAGGCAGCCTCAGCCCCAAGGAAACTCCAAGGAAGCGGAGGTGAGAACTGGGCCTCCACCTCAAGAGACGAGGAGAGGAGGCAGCTGTGGGCAGCAGTGAAGGTTTCGGCCATTGCTGGGTGCAGGGAAAGGGGTGGGTGCAGGACAGCTCAAGGCCAGGGGTGGCTCTTCTGTTCAGCTGTTGGCTGCTCTGTTGTGTGAGATTGTCCTTAAACCTTCTCAAGCCTGTCTGGGGCCAAGGAAGCTGATGGGACTGTGGTAAAGGAGAATTCACTCTAGCTTGGGGGAGAATCCCCAGCAGAACCTCCAGTCAGCCGAGGGCTACTGGGGAAGTGGTGAGTCCCCCTCAAGAGGTCTAGGTCAAGAACCTTGGCAGAGATCTAGAGTGGGGTCTCCCAAGCCAGGAGGGCTCTTAGACACTGACCCTCAACACCCTGTCCTTCCCTGGGTTCCAAAGGCATGCCACAAGGCCCACTTCTCCCTCAGCTGCCCCAGGTGGGCGGGATGATGATAGGTCTGGCCAGGCCAGCACCCTGCGGACTCCCTCCCTGGGCCCCCCACCCATGGCCCCGCGCAGTTCCTGGTAGCTCCTCTGACCCCACCTGAGGTAGGATAGAATGAAAGAAACCAAAGATAGATGGACAGGAGACCAACAGAAGGACAAGGAGATTATAAATCTAATCTAAAAGACTTGTGCTAAAAAAAAAAAAAAAAAAAAGACTCGTGCTAAAGATCTTTCCTCCCCAAACCAGTTCTCTCTCCCAGTCCTGTGATTCCCAATTTTCTGGGAAATCTACAAATCTTCACTCACAATCTTAAAGTTAACAAAGCGTGTTAGTCAGCTTTTCGTCGTTGTGACTAAAATATCTGACTAGAGCAACTTAGGGGAGGAAAGATTTATTTTGGCTCATGGTTTCAGGACTCTCAGCCCATGGTTGGCAGACTCCATCGCTTTGGGCCTGAGGTGAGGCAGAATATCATGGCAGAAGGGCATAGGAGAGGGGACAGGAACAAAATGGAGTCCCAAGGGCATGTCCCCAGGGACTTATTTCCTGGAACCATGTCCTACCACCCCCATCTCCCAGTGGTCCATTGAGCCGTCAACCCACTGATGAGGTCAGAGTTCAGTCACTCATGGAAGCCCCACCTCTGAACCCTGCTGCACTGGAGACCAAGCCTTCAGCACATGTGTCTGGGGGACACTTCAAATCATAACATAAAGGAGATGTGACCCCTATAACGGAAGGCACTTTTCCAATGTTACTTACTGGTTGGATAATGGAGAAGATGTCAACCTGAGGATCCTGAGAGGCAAGACCACCATGAACCATCTGTGACCACCAGACTGTCATCCCCAAATATCTTCCATGCTCATCCCTCCCCAAGCTTCCTTTAAAAGAAGATCCCAGGACCCCAAAACTGCATCTCACTCTAGAGACAGCCCACATTCTCCTTTGTGCATTTCTTACTTCCCTAAATAAATCTCTGCACCTCAATATCTGACATGTGTTGAAATTCTTTTCTGTCGTGTATGTCAAGGACCCCGTTGTCCTGAACTGAGGTCCCCCTCTCCAGGACCTCCTTGGACCACCTTCAGTAATCCACCGGCACTGGAATTCTGAGAGGACCACCCTATTCAGGTTCATTTCCTGTTGAGCTCAATTTATTAATGCCTCCTTAATCTCTAAAACATCATCCGAGGAGGATTTGGCTATTTTTTTTCCTGTAATTTTTGGTTAGAGAAACTAAGGGTCAGAAAAGTCAGGACTTTGGCTCAAGTTCACAAAGCAAATGGAGGAACAAAATGACCATCCTAGAGCTCAGGGTTTGTTGCATCAGTTCCACTCCACACAGCTGGGTCCACCAGCCCCACCCTGGCAGATGAAGCAATACTTCAGTGACATCACCCGGCCATGAAACTTGTCATGAAGCCCTGGTAAGGAAGAGCCCCTGCATTCCCCATGAAGAAACCAAGGCTCAGAGAGGTGAAGTGACTTCCTCCAAGTCATACGGCCGGGGGATCCAGGCTGGCTCAAGAACCCGGCCTCCTGACGCCCAAGCTAGTGTCCCTCCCTTCACCCCACTGTTACTGGTTCCCCAGAAAAAAAGATTGTATCCACTCTCTGGTTGGGTGATAGTCGAGTTCTCTTCCTCCTCGCTCTGGGGGTCCCTTCGGCAGCACCGGAAGGAAGACCCGGCCAAGGGCAGAGGGAGCCGAGGGCTGCTTAGCTTTGAGCTGGGAAGACAGACACTTGCTGAAGCTCTCTGAGGGCTCTCAGGGGACGTCTAGAGAGGCCACATCCTAGGCAGCCCCAGGGCACCAAAGCTGGGACCACAGGGGTCTCTCCTGGGGGTCATGATGAAGACTTTAGCTCAGTCTAAGGAAGAACTCCCATAGCAAGAATGGCTGCCCACATGGAAAATCTGGCTTTAGGATGGAGTGAGCTTGGTGGGGAGGGGACCCTCATCCGGGCGGCCAGAAAAAAATTCATGCCTCCACTAAGGGTTCAACCAAAGGATCCCAAACGCTCCCCCTCTCTCCCCCTCCGAAATCCTGCAGCTCCATAAAAGGGGCATGTGGATCGGTCCTCCCCCCGCCCCCAGCCCACAGCCTCACACTTGCATCTGCATCCTTTTTTATGACATGAATATTTAAATGTCATCTGATTGCATTATGCGTCACGAGTTAGGAACAACACGGGTCCTGAAAGGCACCTCTCTCCCTCACTGCCTTGCGGGAGCCAGGAAAATAACCCGGCCCTAAATCCCAGTTCCCTGGGGTCCTCCTTCTCCCGAGCTTCTCCAGGCCGCCACGGGCAGACCAGAATGGGAACCACCTGGTCCTCAACCACAGCTCACCAGTGGCAGACAGTGGCGCTGACTGCCAGGTTTTCCTTACATAGATGATCCCATTTCAGGATCCTGAGCCTCTCTCTGGGCCTCTCCCCTGGCACATGCCCACACACAGCCCTGGCACCGCCCACCCTTCCAGCCCTTCCGCTCTGCGGTGATCCCCAGGGCTCATTCATCTCTAGGAAAGTCATCCCAACTCCCTGGCAGTGTGGTCAAGCCAGGAGGAACGAGGCAGGACTCTATCTACAGCCCTGTGGCCTCCAGCTGGGTGGGAGGGAGTCAGAGGGGAAGCCAGCAACCTCCTCTCCATTTACCCTTCCTCCTAGTCCCTGAGGCCCAGGGGCCAAACCCAACCAGATGCCAGAGGCAGAGGAGCTCCTGGAAGCTGACACTTCATGGAGGTCAAGCCTGGGCACAGGGCTGTGGTCAAGGGTGGGGACAGGACTGGAGGGACAGAGGGACCAGCGACTCTTGCCCCCACTTTCCTGGCCACCTCCCACTTCTGCCCCCCTCCCTTCCTCGTAGGAGGAAAGCTAATTCCCTTCATCCTCTCCTGCAGAACCAAAACTGTGTAGCCAAGGTCAAGGTCCTGTTGCCTTGGCTCCCTCCAGCCTCCTACCGCCAGGACCCCACCTTCTAGCTCAGGCCACTCAGCAGGGCATTTCCCTAAACAAAGGCCCTAAAAGGAATCCCACTGTGGAGCTGTTAAGGAATCACTTCTTCTTTCCCTTTTTTCAACCTCAGTTACAGAAGAATGAGCGAGGGAGGGGTGTTCCCTGAGGAAGGAATGGCTGTCCTGTTCCAGAAACCTCTGCCTAAGTCTGGAAGCAGAAGGACACATAGACCTTTTGGGCCCTCCAGGCCCCTGTCGTCCTGGAGTGGCACCTTATCCCTGACTCCTCCCATCTGCCCCCCCCAGAAAAGTGGGGGCTCCCTTGGCCCGGCTTCCCCAGCGTCTTGGCCTATAGGGCTGCATCTCTCCCACTCAGCGGCAGCCATGCTGCTCAGTCCCTGCTCCTACCCCTGGGTCTGTGCCTCCAGCTCCAGCAGCAGCTCTGCCCTGGAGGACGGAGCCCCCTGCTCCTCCTGCCTTCCTGGTTGGAGCTCGGAACAGGGACCCAGGTGGCAAATGCAGCTGATAACAAAGGCTTCCCGCTGAGGTCTGAGGTTTCTCCTGCAGGAGCCACTTCTCCAGCTAAATACCACCCTCTAGATACTTGGTAATGACCTTTTTAAGTCTCCACTTGCCTGCCGTGGTATTTAGAGAGCAGCCTGGTCTCTGGGGAGGGAAGGGAAGGAATACTTAATTCACAGCCGGCCCCAATAAGAGAAGGAGGAAAAGGCTCTCCTCTCCCCTCTGGAGGCTGATGCAGCACCAGCACAATCCTTCCTGCCCCGCAGCGGTGGCTCCACTCTGCAGGTGGCCACAAGGCCACATTTTCACAACTGCCACTCAGGCTTTCCAAACTGGTGTGCACAGGTGCATGCCCACACCGGCCCACGAGAATGCACGTGAGTTCTCCTGCACGTGTGCGTGAGCCAGCGGGGAGTGGGGCCCCAACGTGTGGGGGTTCTGAGTGCGCATGACAGGGCATGGCGTGTATCAGCCCCGGGCCTCCCATGCATGTGTGTAAGTCTGTGAGGACGCGGGTGTGCTGGTGTGCATGCCTGGGCCACCAGAGATCACGATCTCGTCTGTGTGCACGTGGGATACAGTGACGTCTCTGGGCCCATCGATAGCACAGGGTCTGCATGTGACTCAGCTAGACTGGGTCCTCAGGGACCACAGCGCAATTCCTGCAACACGGGAGCCAGCCCCCACAGGGAGGTGCCTGGGGTCCTCCAGGGAGCCAGGCAGGGGTTGCACAGGGTGGGAGGCACCTTGCTCCAGTCTCCCCAAGTCCCAGGCACATCCAGCCAGCCACGTGAGCCCTGCCCCCATCTCCTGGCCCAGCTTCTCCCCTCATCCCGCTGCTCGGCAATGAGGAGCTTCCGGAGTGGGTGAGCGTGGCCCTGCCCAGGCCTGGCGAACTCCGCATTGCCCGCCTGCCCTGATCAGCCTCCCTGGACCTGGCAGGTTGAGCCCATGCCCCAAAGCTGACTTCTCAGCAAGCCCCTGGCAGGTGACTCAGGTCTCAGCACAGTACCTGGCACAGAGTGGGCCCTGGGGACCCAGAGGTGGAATGAACTAGCATAGTCACTAGGAGTGCATCTGAGGTAGAGCTGAGCTCAGACGGTCACAGCCTCTGGGGAGCTGCAGCGTGCTGGCGAGGACCTGCAGCAGTGGCCGGACACAGATGCCCCGACTTGCTCAGGAAAAGGTCAGGGCTGTAAATTCAGACCTGGGTTATATTGCAAATCCCGCGAAGCTGCCCAGACCCTCTTCAGGAGCAACGCACGCATATCCCTAGCTGCTGGGAACTTGGACTGCTGTCCATCCTAGCTGGACTTCCTTGAGTTTGGTCGAAGAAAGCTGCCTCACCCAGGGTGGCACCCATTCCCCAGGGGCAGCTCACACTCGGTGAACTGAGCTGCAGGGACGCCAAGGCCAGATCCTTTGCTTCCACTCAGGATAACGCTAAAGGATCACCCCAGGGCCAGAGCACCCTGTGGGATCTGATGGGGCTGTGGTGGCAATCGCATCACAGTTGACCCCCTTCTGAAGAGCCCTGGTCCGTCATCCCTCTCCGGTTCTCACAGCCACCACCCCCAGGAATCTTTCTGCAGGCAAATCTCCAGCCCAGAGTCTCTGTCTGAGGAAAAAATGGGCGTTACCGCTGAGTAAGTGTCAGAGAAATCCAGGGACCTGGAGAGACTGGACAACAGGGACAGTGAAAGGAGAAGGAAGAGGAGGGAGGAGGAGGTGGGGGCAGGCAGGGGACCAAAGGTGAACCTCTGCAGAACAGGATTGGCAGACTGCAGACTAGGAAGGACGGGTCTGAGAGACAGAGGGGAAGCCACAAGCGCCCATTGCAGAAAGTCAAAAGTGAAGAACGCTTCGAGAAGGATTGGTCAAGAGCATCAAACTCCACAGAGGATGCGGCTGAAGACTCCGACCAGAGCGGTCCCCAGAGCCACGGGGTGGAAGCAGATGCTGCAGGGGCCAGCAGGGAGCGGGAGGGGAGGAAACAGGGGAGGGGCTTAGGTCGTTCCTGGAAGAAGCAACAGCAAGAAGAAAGACGGCTGGAAGTGGCGATATTAATTTGATCACCGTCACTTCTAAGCCAGAAGGCTGTAGCCATGCACGGCCCCCGAGGCATCTCGATATCTGCCCATGTGGGTTTTTCTTGTGCCAAAAGCAAAATTAATAATCCCAACCACTTAAGCAAGAGAGATCCATTACTTTGAACTAAGAGGACACTTGTCTCTACAGGAACACCCTACACATGAGTGCAAACACAGTAGCAGCTGGTGACAGCCTCAGCAGACCCTGGGGTCTACCTGGAGACACCCCGCCCCCTTGCTCATTGTTGTGGGCATGGTTGATCTGTCATTTGACCTTGGAGGGCAGCCTGGAAAGGAAGCTCAGATGCTACTGTTCTTACAGGGAGGTAACTTAGGGAACTGTAGTCCCCTTACTGAGGAACTCCCAGCTTGCCCCTGTTTGGGTCAGTTTTATAGTTTGTGCAGAACTGGAAGACGGCTGCTTGCTCATTAGCCTGTGCAGGCACAGGGTGGGGTGAGGAGGGAGTGAAGAAGCCAGCTACAGGCGAGAAGCAAGTCTGGGGTTGGACTAGAAAGCCCGCTACAGGAGGAACTAAGAGCCAGGTCCTGGTAGACTCAGGTGGACTGAGCCTGAATCCTGGCCTCAATTCTGTATCTGTTGCAGTCATTAAGGCCTGTGGTTTTCTTAACTGTACTAAAAGAAGTCTTAAAGAATATGAGGTGGGACTGCTGTTGTGGATTTACACATTCAACAGAAAATTCAGTGCTGATCTTTCTGCTCTGACATGACCTCTATTCTCAAGGTCTTTTCATGGCCCAACATTGCTGGAAGAGCTCCAGCCATTGTATCTGCATTCCAGGTATGAGGGATGAGAACAAAAAAGGTGGGGGGGATCTCACCCCTCAATTTTAAGGACTTTAAAAATAAGCCTTATACTTTTGCCTACATATCAGACAGAATTAAATCCCATGGTCACCTCTAACTATGAAGAGACCAGGAAATAGAGTATGAATATGTTGCCCAGACAAATAAAAGAAGGTTCTGTTAGCAATGAGGAAGGAGAATGGGTGATAGGATGATCAACTAGCAGTTCCTGTCATGGCCTGTGACCTCAGGCAATTTCCTTGAGCCCTCTGGGCCTTGGCTTCTAACCTACAAGTGACAATAGCCTTTTAGTGCTCTCCCTGCCAATTGGTATCTCAGCAGGGCCAAAAACTCAAATGCCTACAGAAGATGGTTTACATGAGACCATGGGGAGCGGTGGGGACTGGGGTGGACCAGACCTGCAGGCTGTCTAGAAGGAGCAGTCCCCATTCAACCCCAGCTCCCTGCGAAGACCAAATCCTTTCAAAAGAAACTGAAAATCAGGATTATACGTACAACCTCCCTCATCTTAAATTTTGCAATAATTTTCTTTTTCAAAAAATCTGCCAGTTTCAAGATACACACATGCAACAGCACACGGGGATCTGTTGACTAACTGTGGCTCTGGGGCATTGGTGGTTCTGGCATCAGGACAAAGCTACCATGTTGGTTCTTGGCCTTTTCTCAAGACATCTCCATCTCTTTTGGGTATGCTCCACATCCCGTTCCTGGTGACAAGGGCCTACTGGGCGGAGGGCAGTGTGGACAAACCAGCTGAAAGTTTGTACGGACGGTATCTGGGTTGGTGGTCTGACACCTGCTCAGCTTGCAGATCACTCTTCTGTCCCTCATTCCTAGGAACACGGAGCGTGCACGCAACCAAATCAAGGTCATGAAGAAGACACAATGCCACTTGCATTTTCATCTTTTAAGCAGTGATTGCAGAAGTCAACGTGATTTGGCCTGGGTGGCAGGTCACGAGTTAGGCGTGAGCCCCAGCCTGGTGACCTGACCTGTGTCCCGGGTAAAGCAGAGTGAAAAGTCCGCCAGCTTCCTGCACACTCCACACCCTCGGCCACGTCTCCAAAGTCTTCTAAACTCGTGCTCCTTTACAGGCTGGGTCAGTGCTGCCTACCCATAATTTCTGATTTTTGTGCTCGGATTGTCCCTGCGTGGCCGTCCTAACAGAGGAAGGGGGATCCTCTTTGGGATGGCTTCTGTGCACTTTCCAATTTTCCCAAAGGCATTTTTGGAAACACCAATGCCTTCTAACACCAAGACATCTCCACTCCAAGACCCAGCTCAGCTTGACTTTCGGGGAACTCCTGCTTCCCTGTACAAAGTGGTTTCAGTGACTCACCCGTGGCAACAGGACTGCGCAGTCATATGGCGATACCTGGGTCAGATGCACATCAGCCCAGAGGCAGCGTGGCTTATGTCAGGGACCAAGCAGAATGTTAAAGTAATAAGCTCACGTTGTTCTTTCCCGTTCAACTCCACGACCTCTAGATTCTTCCCATCATGTTCTAATACCCATTTCTCAATGTTTATTCTCTTTTTCTTTTCTGCACTCTAGTTAGCTCTTCCCCTGTCTTTTATAGATGACATACTCCTCTGAGATTCAACATATCACACTAAATATTGTCACCAAACCATGTGTTGAATTCGGATGCTGCCCAAAACCTCAGGAAACATCCACACTCGAACGCCAATCTGTTAATATCCCTCTGGGCCAATGGGCCCACGTTTCACACGCCTGCATTTAACTTCCTGTACTCAATTTATGTGGAGTAGTTTTTGCAACTGATGGACTCAGGATGGTTTGTAATGGTGCCAATTTTACTCAGGGCTGTGCATCTTGCTCAGGTAAGATTGGACCTTGTCCACAGGTCTCCTGAAGCAGGACTCGTGAGATGTGTGTCTGGGTGTCATGACACTACTACAGACTGTGCACATTTAAAATTATCTCAGGCCTAATGCATGCTCTGCAGCCGGCATGGCACCAGGACAAACGGCATTGGCTATTCCAGGCAGGTTGTAGGAGTTGGCAGCTGGAAAACTCCGGCAAGTTTGGATTTTTGCTAGTGGCATCTGCTCTAATGAAACCGGAGTAATCATTTCAAAACATAAATCAGATCAGGCCTGTCCTCTACTTTAGCTCTCCGGTAGCTTCCCATCCTCCAGTAGTCAGGATAAAACCAAGCTCCTGGTGCTAATTACATCTTGAGAGGAAGTAGCCCTGGGCCTGCATCGTGGCCTCCCCCAGGGCCATGTCCCCATCCCTTGCTCTGCTCCAGCTGAGGCCTCTGCAATCCGACTTGAATGCTCCAAGCCCACCACCACTGCCCTCTGCCATTTGCATCTGCTGTTCCCTCTGCCCACTGGGCTCTGGTCCTAAATTGAATGTGGTCACCACCGCATTATCATTTATTGTCACCTCCAAAGAAACACCTTCCTGCCCCTAGAGTGCTCCCTCGGTCATTCTCCTGCTCGCAACTCTGATTACCTGCAAAACCCTCCTAGGCCCCTGAGGTTTTTGCTTCTGTGTCATGTCCGTCAGCGTCTGCCCCTGCTGGACCGGAAGCTTCCCGAAGGCAGGCATCTTGGGTGTCTTGTTTGCTGCTCTTTCCCCAGCCTCCGGCTCAGTGCCTACCCATGGCACCATGCGTGTTCCAAAAGTCCATGCTGAATGGACGGGCTGTCAGAAGAAACGCAGAAGGCAGGCGAGACAGGAAGGGAGAGTTGGGTCCTGCTCTTTGCTGTGGTGCCGGGAAAAGGTGCAGACTGTCGGGAGGCGGGGGTGGGTGGAGGACAATGGACATCCCAATCACGGCCTGCAAGGCCCTTCTTCCAGCCGATCAAGGACACATGCTCTCGCCCAGCCCTGCCCGCAGATAAAGTTGCCCAAAGGCACACAGAGGGCACATCCTGCCCTCTGCTCCGCCCCTCCCTGAGCCAGACTCGCCTCCTCTGGCAGCAGGTGGTGGAGCAGAGGCTGAAGGAGCCAGCTGCATCCATCACTCACAGGGAAGAACCACAAATCCTGAGGTCTCTGTCTGCACCTGTCACGCTCAAGGGTAAACCTGCCATGGCCATGGTGCAGAGCCACTCCCCCCTGCTGACAGCTGTGCTGGCTCAGGGACTCACCCAGTGACAAATCTGTTGTCTGCTCAGCAGCATCCACTGACCGAGGCTGGGGCCAGGGCCGGGAGGCTGCTGGAGTTAGAAAAATTTACAGTCAAGTACTTCTTGGGCAAACTTTGCTGGGGACAAGACAGGGAGCTCCCACTGTGAATGCCCAGTCAAGAGCCCAGGCTGCCCTAGCAGGAAGCACTGACACCATGCCCGAGGGCCACCCGTCGCCCCCACAGGGACTGAGACTTTTCAGGACAGGGTCTTGGTCATACCCCAGGTCCCCTTTCTTCTCCCCACACAAGACCTAGACCCCAGGGGCTGCTCACGCCCACTTCCCTGTTGACCTGAATGTTCGGGGGGAGACCACTCTCATTCCCTTTGAACTTGAGCAATGGTTAAGAGCATCCACGCTGCAGTCAGACGGACCTGAACTTGAATTCCGGCTCCAAGCCCTCCGCACGACCCTGACAAGTTGCACGTCCCTCTCTCTAAGAAGGGCTCGCCGGAGGGCCTCTGTGCAGCCCCTGGTGGGAAGCAGACTCTCGGAAGTGGCACTTTTATGGTCAAGATAACATCGTCATCATCACTGCTGTTTGTGACACTGTCTATCTTCTCAGCGCAAAATGCATCAGCCAGGAGGAGGGGGCGCAGTCACCCTCGATGTTGCAGGAGGGGAAACCCAAGGCCAAGGGGCAGGATCATCTTCCTTGGCCTCAAGCTCCTGCAGCCAGAGTCCGCTTTGCAAGAGGCGCTGGGGAGGAGCTGAGGTCCTGGAGGGCTCTCCCAGGAGCCCAGCCGCAGCCCCCGCCTCGGGAGCACAGAGGCCGTCTCGGAAAATAGCAGACAAAGGGGTGCCTTCGGGACCCTCCTGCACCCCGCTCCTCAGAGCTCACCCTGCCCCCTGGAGGCCCTGAGGCTGAGTGTGGTCCCCCCAGCCTTCCCACATGCCCCCCGGCTCACCCCGGCCCCCATGCACACCCCTGCCCGGCACAGAGGAACTCTCTACTCAGACCACCGCCCACCCTGCCCTCCATGCCGCTCCACCCTTGTCAAGACCCCTGTCCTGTCTGTACCCCCTGCAGCCCCGCCTTGGCACTCACTAAGTGACAGCAGGCCATGTAACCAAGCGATGGTGCCTGTGCCCCAGGCAGCAGGGATCCATCTTCACAGGGTCCTTCCAGAGTCACAACTTTAGTCAAAGAAATGGCCCTGGGGGCTGAACTCCAAGCGCAGAGGCAGGGCAGGCAGCGGGATTAGGGCACGGGCAATTTTCGGGCCACTACTGACATGGTTTTCAGGGTCACTTGCTTGGCCGTCGCATGTGGCCTTGAGCATCATCTCCTCTAGCTCGACCAGGCTGTGACTTGGCCAAGGGGTTTTCTCTGCCTCTTCTTCTCCCTTCCTCCCCTGCAGGAGCTGAGCCGAGTCACACTCTGGCCCAGCCACACAGATGATTGCCCCTCCCTCCCTACTTCTGGCCCCCAGAATCCCGTCCATGGTTCACCCCAGAGGCCCAGCCCTGCCTCCCTGTCTTTTTTCTCTGCTGAGGCCCAGGACAGGAGGGGAGCGGAGCCCTGCCCAGGCAGCTCTGGCCTGGGGGAGGCTGCAGGCCAGATCCCCTCCTAGTCAGCAAACCCTGTCCCCTGCAGAACCAGCCTGGTCACTCTCCTGAGGACCCCACACCCCGCAAAGACTGCAGGGCCGGACTCCTCCCAGGGTCTTGTGGGCAGAACAGCAGTCACTTGCATGCAGCAGGTTCAATTAATATCTGCAGTGTGGATGCCTTTGTGAGAGTCCCCAGTCACCCATCCCAACCCCATGCCCCGTCCTCCTTACAGGGGGACACATATTCCCTCCAGGCAGACGGGTCCACACAGAGGTATTTCCAAGCTGTGTCTCTCATCAAGAACCCCCCCTCCCCTTAAAGGACCTGGGAGAGGCCGATCGGCACACCTTCCTGCCTTGTGCTCCGCTCAGTGTGGCATTGCACACTCGGGCCCCAGCAGGGTCCTGAAGAATCCTCCTCACCGTTTACTTCCTGAGAATCTCCTGCCACCCCTCTGCAGGAAGCTCCATCCATCCTTCTTGTCCTTGTCCCTCTGAACAGTCCAGAGGGGCCAGCAGGTTCTGCTCACTCAGCTCCCCAGGCTACCCAAGACCCCTGAGTCACTTGCACCCCCAATACGCACAACACTGGACCGTGTGACCATACTCTGCAAAGTCCTCAGAAGAGCCACCAGGACCAGGAGTAGCCCTCCCCAGACCTGAATCTGCACCTTATCAAGCTGAATTTCTCTTTTCTCCCTATCGGCCACCTCCACCCCTAGGAGAGGGGCTGGGTGGAGCTGACCCCAAGCTAGGGAAGCCTGGGTCACCTTCCTGATAGGAAGAGTAAGAGACCTGGGGTCAAGCCTGGATCCCAAGCTGGCAGCTCCACATGGCTAAGGACAAGTCCCTGTGCCTCTGGGAGTCCATTTCCTTCTCCATTGAGTAGACCCAACCCTGATCCCACAAGCCTGTTTAGAGGCTCCAAATCACGTACAGGGCACCTGCTGTGCCAGACCCTGGGATGGGCACTCAGACTACAGACACACCCAAGTCACAGCCCTGCCCACTGATTGAGAGCGCCCAATCTGTCATGGGGACTCTGGGGGCACCAGAGAGCTCTGCACCCTCCCCACAGGACACAACAGGGATAGTTGTACCTGACACCTATTAAGCACCTAGGCACTCTTCTTTTTGTGTTTTTTCCAGTAAATATTTTAATGATGTGTGAGAATCATATGCATTTATGGTGCAATAATCTGAAACATATACAATATGTAATGGCCACCTCAGGGCTGTTAGCATTTCCATCTCCTTAAGCAGTTATCATGTCTTCGTGCCAGGAACCTTTGAACTCCTCTCTTCTGGTTCGTGATAGAATATGTAATAAGATATTGTGAACTGCAGCCACCCAATGGTGCTGCAGAATATGAGGATGTATGTCACCATATTTTGGCACCCTCCCGTCCCTGCCCTTTCCTCTAGCGACCCTATCCTGCTGTCTGCTTTTATGGAGTCATCTTTTCTAGCTTCCACAGATGAGAAAGAACACTGGGCACCCGTCTCCGTGCCGCCAGCATCATGCTAAGTCTCACAGCCACGTTATGAGTAAGGTCATGACTGTCTCCATAGTACAGATGAGGAAACTGAGAGCCAGAGAGCCTAAGAACCAGCCAAGGGGCAGTCCAGCTGCAGAGTCCCTCTGCAGTCTTGCCTCCAGGATGGACTCTGCCCCTCTACAGGAAGGTCTTTTCGACCATCTTCCTACGCAGGTAGAGGAGTCCCTTTGGAAAGAGGCTGCCTTTGTGCCGATGAGGAGGGGGAGAGCGCCATACCTACACCTGGTGGGCCTGCTATGGCAAGCCCAGGCAGCAGAAGCCGAGGGAGAAGGCTCCTTCTGGAACCTCAGCCCTCCAGCAGGGAGCCTGATGCTGTGGCTTTGTGATGTCCACAAAGGTTGCTCCCTGGTGCTACGAAAGTGCCCCAAAGTAGAATCTCTGATCATTGCTGCCCTTCGTAAGGCACGTTCCAGGCACCAGGCAAGGACACACTCTGCTGCTCACACCTCCCCGTGGCTTGTGTGTGGCAGAGCCAGAACTGAGACCCAGGCCTCCCTGACCACAAAGTGCCCCCTCTCACCCGTCACACCCTGCGTCTCCTCCGAGTCTCTCCATACCACCCAAGGGACTGGCCGCCCACCCAGCAGAAGTGGGAAGCTTGCAGCAGGTTCACGGGCCCAGATCTCCAGCCTGACCCCAGAATGGTCCATATCCATCAAAAAAACTGCCTCCGCAGGTGGGCGGACACTGCAACCAACGTGTAAAACAAGCACTCAGGTCCCTTGATAAAATGATTGCCGCCATGTTATTTCATGGACCAAAAACTAATTTCCAAGCCAAACCCACATTATAAAACATCAGTAATGAAGAACATACTTTAAATATTAATGCCTAACTTTTCTTCCATTATTCATGAGGTTATGTATGTTAGATGATATAATGCATGAGTAAGAGACCCAGATATGTTTCTTGGAACACACACACACACACACACACACACACGTGTGTGTGTAGCTCAGACAGCTAATCATAATAAAGTTTCTTCAGTGTATTCTGTTCCACTCACTATATCAAGTGCAGTATGTGTATTATTGCATTAAGTCTCCTGAAAACCCAGAGAAGTGAGTTCCATTATTATGTCCATAGAAGAAGAAATTGAGACTGGGCCCTACAGGAAGCCAACAGCAGAGTGGAAACCCAGGCCAATGCTCTGCACCTTACCTCATGGCTTATTTTAAAGGATATGAGTTTTGCTTTCGTTTTAAGCTCACATGTAAAGTGACTGAATTTAAAATTTCATAATTCTGTACATATATAACTTCATCCCCAATCCCCTACTCCTGCCCCAATCTGCTTCCAATAAGGTGGTCACCTTGATCCCTCCCAGAAAGGGACCCAGGACCACCCCGTGGGGCTTTGGCATGAGAAGGAAGCACGCTGCTGCCCAGGCAAAACCAGGCCAGAGATGCCGACGTGCCTGGACCTGAACACGGGGACATCTGAGGCCACTCCAAGGGTTTCCTGTCCCATCTCCAGGACTGATGCAGAAAGAACGTTGGCGAGGCCCCTCACCACGGGCAGCACTGTAAGTAGAATCAAAGAGTCACATGGGGGCTGGGGAAGGCCTCAGGCCAAGGGACATCACAGCCACACTCAAAGGGGTCCATCCCCAGGTGACATGGGTTGTGTGGCGGAGCTGGGACAGTCCTTCCCGCCCTGCGTGGTTTGTTGGGGAAGGAACTGAGACTGGAGGAGCAGCCCCAGCTCCTGGTGGCCAGCTGGCCCCGGGCAGCTTTAACGTCACCCGCACCGGGACCCCAATCCTGGAAATTCCATTTCGAAGCCCAGGCCTGGGCACTCTTTGAAACTCCCCTGGGTAATCCAACTGCACAAGCAGGATTAAGAGCCGGGGCTGGCAGAATAATGTGGATCTGCCAAGAGCAACAGGGACTGATAGAGTGAGTCCCTGAATCCGCAGTAGGAGGGAACAACGGAGGCTTCACTCAAGCGCTGTGCTTAGGGCAGGCTGAAATGCTGACACAGGCTTAGAGTCAGGAGGACACAGACACGGGTCATATAATCTGTGTGCGTGTGCATGTGTGTACACCAACACAGAAATGGGGCGAAGCTTCAGAAGGAAAGAGCGAGGAGCTCTGTGAGTCTTGACAAGATCTAGAAGGTCATGGAAAACTCTCTGAAGAGTGTCTGTCTCTGTGTTTCTGTGCCAAGGCCCAGAGCAAGGTGGGAGGTCTGGCAGGTTCCTGGAAGGGTCCCAAGGAAGGAAGAGTGAAGTCCAACGGCGAGGAAGCCAAGGGGCTTCAGTGAGGCTCAGGAGGTGGGGCAGCAGCTCAGGCAGGGCTGGGGGAGAAGCAGCCAGGGCAGGGAGTTCCGGCAGAGGACCAACACCAGCAGGTTTGCTTTTTCTTTTGCAATATTTTTAATTGAAAAAAAAAAATCACATAACAAAGTCTGGCATTCTAAACTATTTTAAAATGCATGGTTCTATGCTTTTTTATTATCCACACTATGTAACCACCATCACTATCTAGTTCCAGAACATTCTGTCAGCCCCCAAGTTAACCCCGTACCTGTTTGCTGTCACTCCCAGTCCCCCGTCCCCCTTCCCCTCAGCCCCTGGCAACCCCTGATCGACACTTTGTGTGTGGAATTGCCAACTCTGGGCATTCTGGATGGGTGGAAGTTTACTACGGTAGCCTGTGTGTGGCTTCTCTCATTGCGCGTAGTATTTTTCAGGTTTACCCACGTGGCAGTACTTTGTTCCTTTTTATAATCAAACAGGATCGCCTTGTGTAGGTGCATCCCATTTTGTTTGTCCTCTCCTGGGTTGATGGAAAGTTCGGCAGTTCCATTTCGAGGCTATTCTAAGCCCTGCTGCTATGAACATTCCTGCGCACGCTTTTGTGGAAACATATGTTCTCAATTTTCTTGGATATACACCTCAGAGCGGAATTGTTGGATCGCGCGGTCGTTCTATGTTTAACTTCCCGAGCAGCTGCCAAACTGCTTTCCACGTCGGCTGCGCCATTTTATAGCGGCGGGCGAGGGCTCCAATTTCTCCTCGTCCTTGCCAACACTTGTTATTTTCCATTTTGTTTTTTTAATGAAGCCATCCTAGTGGGTGTAAAGTGATATCTCATTTTTATTTTTATTTTCATTTCCCTAATGACTAATGATGTGAGCATTTTTTTTCGTGCACTTATTGGCCATTTTATGTCTTTTTTTTTTTTTTTTTTTTTTGAGAACTGTCTATTTAAATCCATTGCCCATTTTTCAATTGGGCTGTTTTTCTTTTTGTTGTTGAGTCGTAAGGGTTCTTTATATATTCTGGATACTAAACTCTTATCAGATATATAACTTGCAAATAGCTTCTCCCATCCTGTAGGCTGTGTGCTCATTCTCTGGAGAGTGTCCCTTCATGCATAAACCTGTTTTAATTTGTTGAGGTCCAGTTTATCTACTGTTTCTCTTGTTACTTTTACTTCTGTTGTCATATTGAAAACATTTGCGGAATATAAGAACACTAAGATGTACCCCTTTGCTTCCCTCTAAGAGTTATATAGTTTGAGCTCTTATAGTTAGATCTTCGATCCATTTTGAGTCCATTTTTTATATGGCGTGAGGTAGGGGTGCGAATTTATTCTTTTGCGTGTGGATGATCAGTTGTCCCAGCATCACCTATTGAAAAGACCATTCTTTCTCCATTGAAAGCTTTTGGTACCTTCTCAAAAATCAGACATATACAATTGTTTGTGGACTCACTTCTTTTCCATTGATCTCTATGTCTCTTCTCAAGCCAGTACCACATTGTTTTGATTATTGTGCCTTTTGTAGTAAGTTTTAAAATCACAAATTGTAAGTCCCCCAACTTTGTTCTTGTTTTTCAAGATTTTTGACTACTTGGGGTCCCTTTCATTTCCATAAAGTTTTTAGGATTGGTGTGTCCTTTTACTCTAAAAGAACAACTTAATCATCTTTAGAGAATGACCCATAAT
This sequence comes from Sciurus carolinensis, assembly GCF_902686445.1. NCBI lineage: Eukaryota > Metazoa > Chordata > Mammalia > Rodentia > Sciuridae > Sciurus > Sciurus carolinensis. The sequence goes on from NC_062213.1 coordinate 182,290,374, forward strand.
TGAGCCTTCTGCACCCATAATTGAGTTCTGGCATGATTTTTAAAGATACAATTATGTTCATGCCTCTTGATGTTGCCTTCAAAGTTGAAAAACAACATCTGGATTGATTCCTATTTCTGTCACTTACTACAGATGTGATCTTCTTTTGGGGGGTGGGGTACTAGGGATTGAATTCAGGGGCACTCAATCACTAAGCCACATCCCCAGCCCTATTTTGTATTTTATTTAGATTCATTGAGTTGCTTAGCATCTCACTTTTGCTGAAGCTGGCTTTGAACTTGCAATCCTCCTGCCTCGGCCTCCTGAACTGCTGGGATTACAGGTGTGTGCCACTGCACCCAGCGCAAATATGATCTTAAGCAAAATGCTTAATTCTTCTGTGTTTCAGTTATCTTGCATGTGACATAAGGGTAAATATTATAGGATTTGTCATAGTCCATTTTTTGTTACTATAATGAAGTACCTGAGGCAGAGAACTTATGAAGAAAAGAGGTTTATTTAGCTCACTGTTCAAGCTCAGCTCTAGTGAGGGCCTTCTTGGTTGCATCACATCTTGGCAGATAACAATGGCAGGAACATGTGTGCCAGGGAGAGACCACATCTTGGAACAGGAAGCAGAGAGACGGGTTGGGTGAGGCCAGGCACCATCTCTTGAGAACTAAGCAGAATCCCACGAGAAGTACTTCAATCTCTTCCAAGAGCATATGCCCAGTGACCTAAAGACCTGCCTCTGGTCCCCACCTCCCAGTATTGCCACCCTGGGGACCAAGCACCCATCGGATGAACCTTGGATGACAACCACATCCAAACTGTAGGACCCCTCGTGAGATTCCATGCAGGTGACACAGAGGAGTACACGAGGAGTACCCGGGACTATGCCAGGATATGGGGTCACTCTGACACTAGACCCCAGTGGGTCCGGATCTGTGACTCCCAGTGACTTGATGCCATTCCTGGCACCATCTTATCTGTGGCATGCTGACCCCTGTGACTCTTCCCTCTCACCATTCTTCCTGCCTGCCCTTCTCTTGACACCACATAGTGAATGACAATACATATTAGCTACTACTTTCATTTTTAAATAACACAAGGAAAGCATTTACCTAGTGCTTATTCCACATCGGGCTCAGTTCCAAAAAGTTTACTGTATTACTCAATCTTTATAAAAACCTGTTTAGAGGCCACCATTATTTTCCCATTTTACAGATAGGTAACTGAGGCTCACAGCATCACACAACTAAGAAATAGCAGAACCAGGATTCAAAACAGGGAGTCTGACCCTGGCCAGCGCCTGTGTTCATAATACCTGCACAATGCAGGACCCTCACTCAAGTCGGGGGCCCACGACAGAAACTGCCAGACGCCCCGTCAAGTCTCAGATCAGGAAAGAGCTGCCCCTCTCCACCTGTGTCCATGGGCTGCACGCTGTGCCGTCAGTGCCCTCTCTGGGCCCACTCGGCATTCTTCCAAAGTCTTCCTCCTGTCTCTAAACCAGCAGGAGCCACTCCAGAGAGTGTGGGGCCACCTCCCCTTGCTGTGCTGAGCCACAAAACCATGTCCCCAGGAGTTACGGGGGGAGGGAGGGGAGACCGAAAAGGAGGTGGAGGGTGGGGAGAGGTGGCCGTGTGAGAGGGGACACACAACCACGTGGCGTGAAGTCCCTTGGAATAGAACTCCTCCTGGCTCATTGGTTCGTGATCGCCGGGGAGCCTCTGGGGCCCCTCTGACATTTACCTCAACCTCAGGGCAGAATTATCAGAAATGAAGAGGGACCGGAGAACACAGCATCAGAAACAGCCCTTGGCCTTGGGAAGCAACGTTTCATCACAGTAGAAACTACAACAGGGAGTCCCGGCACCTTCTCATGACGGCATCTGTTCCTCCAGGCGAGGGTCCCCGGCCCCAGGACCTCCAGGGCTGCCCCTTCTAGCAAACACGGTCCAGGCAGTGGGGACTGCTTCTAGCCAAGCGCCCATGACCGTTCCTCAAGCCTGAAGGATCTGGTGGAGACCCTGGCCTGCCCCAGCCTCCAGCGAGTGGGGAAGACACAGTAGACAGGGTCACCTCCATCGCTACTGAGGACACCGACGACTCACTTTCTCCTATGTCTTCATTCACCAAAAACTCCCCAGGCGCTCTTTTTCTGATTTTTCTTTATCATTTCTAAAAGCAAAGTGGTGGTGGGGGGCGGAGTGGGTATTTGCCAAGCTGATCGCAATTCCGGGTGCTAATAAAGTGTCAATTAAGATTGATTGTGCAGCCCAGAGCTCTGGGAGGTTGCTGGTTTATGCTAATGTTTTAAAAGTCTATTTCATATGCCTTTATGTCGAGTCGTTTCATTAGGTTTATTAAGAACCCAATTGATACATTTCTTGTTGACTCCAAATATTCCTAAGGTGATTAATTCTGAACAATGGGGTTAATTAGTCTGCAGACTTTGGAACATTTCTCTAGGCGGGAGCTTAAGAAACCAGTTTCCAGGGAATGTAATCTCCAAAAGAATTACATTCCTTTCTTCTAAAGGAAAGGGGAAAAATTCTCCCTGGGGAAAAAGGGACGGCTGTGATCTCACGGAGAGTTAAATGAGTGTTAAACTCTAACGAGTCTCTGTGGGTTGGTTTTTTTTTTTTTTTTTTAATTCCCCTCCCCCCCCACTGACTTTTTTTTTTTTTTTTCACTTTCTGAGTTAGTATGTAAATAGCTTGAATTGGGGAGGTAGGTGTATCTGGGGATAGGACAGAGGGTCCCGGAGGAAGAGACCAGTCTGGGGACCAGAAAACAAAGATACCCTTTCCTGCCCCCAAAACAGATGTGCAGCTCACCTCCACCCCACCCCCCCCAGAGCCTTCTGTCTCTGGGACCTCATTCCTTCATCCATAAAATGGGGACAGTGACATCCGCCCTTCCCTGCCGGCCCCACGCTTCTGTGAGGGTGAGATGAGATCACACGTGTGAAAGTCCTTTGAGAATAAAGTCTTTTTCTTTTCTTTTTTTAACCTTTAAGAGGTTAAAAAAAAAAAAGGACCCATTTTAGAAGTGGGCTTTTTTAAACCCTTTTTTTATATTATTATTCCTTCATGAAAGGGTTCCTTCTTGTAGCTGGGATTTTTCATCTCGTGTTAAAGAGAGAGAGGGAGAGGGAGAGAGTTTTAAAAATAGCTATTTTAATGAAAAGAACAGCTCCCCTGAAGAACTGGGCAGCCCTTTCTGCAGGCTTTGCTGCCGAAACTCACGGTCCAAATTGATTTTTTTTCCCCCTCTTCTTTAAAGGTAAGTGATGAAATACTGTGGGTTTGAAAGGGCTGACATTTTGGGTAGCAATTAAACTCAGTCCCATCTAGCCGAGCGGCAGCTGGTGGCGGGCCGGCTCGTTATGGGGGAAAGGAAAGCAGAGGATTACGCGGTGGGCCGAGCCGGCTCTCAGAAGAGCTCAGGCCCGCTGTCTGGAGCCAGGTAATTAGATTTAACAAGCTGGCCTGTCCCCAGCCTTCCCCACCCACTCAGGGCAGGGTGGCCAGGCCCCCAGGGACCCACCTTACACCCCCTTGCCAGGGGGGTGGCAGGCAAGTCAAGGACCCTGATCAGCACAGTGATGGAGGTGGGAGATATTAATGTTGAGTTGCTAATGACCAGACCAGAGGCAGCCACAGTTACGAATTCATGGCAAATGGAGATGGCAGGGCCAGCCGCATCATTAGAATCAGCCCAAGGGCGAGGCGCTTCTGACAGGTCAATGGGATGTGCGGGGAGACATGCGTCGGGAGGAGCCAGGCTGCAGCGGCGGGCACGTGGCTAGCATCCCTGCCCTAATCAGGCGCCCTGGGAGGCAGGGCTGTAACAAGTCCCACTTCCAGGCTCTTAGAAAAAGCCGTGGCCCAGACTCCTCCTCCTACGGGGATTTCTGACCTCTCCGTGGAGCCCCACGGACCAGGCTGGCCCCAGGAATCACCTGTGCAGAGTGGGCATCTTTCTTTTGCCCTGTTCTCCAGATGGGTCTGACATGCCACCAGGACTGGGAACCCCTGTGGAGGTGCAGGCTAATGGTGCAGCCCTGAGTCCAGACTCAACCCGTGCCACACACTGGGTGTCTGCTCATCGGCTGCGAGCGCCTGTCGTCATCCGGTAGCAAGACTCAAGGCCTCAGGCTGTTGTCCGCCAGTTCTCTCAGCTACACTCCACCACTCCAAACTATCAATGACTTCCGGAGGGACGACAGATCAAATCCAATGCTTTGGCTGGCCATTTAAGGCCTCTGGAATTGGAGAAATCTGGAGTCATGGATCTCAGCAATGCTACTCGCCCTTTCTGAGCCTCAGTGTACCCATCTATAAAGAGGCTGCATTGCCAAGTTGAGCTCTCCAGCCCTCCTGCCTGAGAGGCCAGAGGTACTGCAAACCAGCTCTCCCAAGCACCCTCTGGGGTCAACCCATGCTCTTCAACACCTACCACTAGGTGGCGCCCCCTCTACCTGCCAATCTCTGCCCCCCCATCTCTGTGGGTTGTAGTCCTGCCCATCCAACCCAGACCCAATGGGCAGAGTTCCTCACCAAACCCCTCTAGGACATCCCCAGTCAGAAGTCCTTCCTTGCCCTGGGTTCCTGGTTCAGCTGTCTTCCACCATGCTGGCCAACCATGAGGACTGGTGAGAGAGAATCACCACTAGCGATGACGGTGGCATTTGCAGGGCGCCTGGCTCCTCCTCAGTCATGCTCATGAGCCAGGAGTTGCATACGCCACAAGCACACAATGTGCAGGGTCGGTGGAACTCCACAGGTGAATAAACTCACCCAAGGTCGTGCAGTTTCTAATGGTCAGGACCAAAACATGATTGGATGCCAGGAGTCTCACTGCCCAGAAAGTTCCAGATGTTATTTACTCGTCTGCTGCAGAGTCTTCATATGCACACACTCAACAAGAGCCACTTGAGCACCCCCAGGAATTCATTAATTGCTGGACATTTTCCCAGGTCTCTGAAGGGCATTTAAGACCCCTTTGCCACTCAAAAGGCACAGAGGACATGGAGATGCCTGTGCTCACCAACCCACACACCAGCCACTTTCCAGAAAACAAGAGTAATTGTGAACACAGCCCAAGTCCAGAACAGGAAGGAGGCGTGATTCGGGTGTGGAGAGCAGAGTAGGGCCACACCTGAGAGAGGGAATTGAGACTAGGTGGGAAAGGGCCAGTCCAGGAAGGAGGGAGGGGCACCGACGTGGATGGAGCCCTACTACGTGCTGGATCCCTTACAGATGTACCCCCTTAATGCTCCTCAGGGAGGGGAAGAGAAGAGGGAGGGCAGAAACCTGCCAGTCTCTCAGAATCGAGTTTCTTCCCCTAGGTTGGCTGCATTCAGAGGGACCACAGATCTGTTAGGAATGGGGATCCCATCCCAGGCGACTCCAGAAGGTGGGTGGGAATAAGAGAAACAGCATTAGAGGGATTAAAGATGGCCAGTGTCAATTCTTCATCCAGTAGCATTTCGTCAATGAACTGAGGGCTCACATCAAGCTCTACAAATGGAGGCTATTTCTCATTTTCTTTTTTTTTTTTTAATTTTTAAAATTTTTTATTTGTTGTAATTAGTTATACATGACAGTAGAATGCATTTTTGCATTTTGATAAATCATACATAAATGGAGTATAATTTCTCATTTTTCTGATTGTAATCATTTTTGAATTTCTTCCTGAGATCTAGTCAGTGATATGGCGGGAATCTGGTCACTATTCTCTCCACTTCTCCACATCTCCTGGACAGGGGGGTAGGCACTCATGCCTAGAAATCATTTATGTTTCTCCTTCACAACCAGGCCTTGCTTCTTCACAAGGGGACAGGAAATACAATCCTTCCATGTTCCCAGAAGCATTGGACTAGAAATATCCCTACTGACTCCATAAGGAATGAGTCATCTGATTCGAGGTTAGGAAGAAGCAACGTGGGGTGCAGATCTGTCCTCTGAAGCTGCCCCCAGCGGGGAGACTGCAGTGGTCCAGTTCTGCATCTGCCTGGAGGGCAAATGAGAGCAGGCAGCCTGTGGGGACCCAGTGTGGCCACCTTTCCAAGTCACATTCTCCGTGACTCAGAGACAAAGGTGATTCCTTGATCACCATCTGCCCCGTTCCTGTTATTGCTCGGTCGGTTCCAAACCAACTTGAGGGGCAGAGTATGATTAATTATCATCCCGAGCACTAAAAAGTAAAAAGTAAATAAATAAACTCACTCTCTAGGTCCTTGTGTCAAGGTGACAAAATGAATAAAACTGCAAGAAGGGCCCGGTGTTGCTGAGTGGGGTGGGACACGATAGTGGGGGGTCAAGCCGGGTGCGGTGACGGGTGCCTGTTAATCCCAGCTCCTTGGGGGGCTGAGGCAGGAGGATTGCAAGTTCAAGGACAGCCTCAGCAACTTAGCGAGATAATGAACAAATAAAAAGGGTTGGGATGTAGCTAAGTGGTGGAGCCCTTGCCTAGCATATGGGAAGCCATGGATTCAATTCCCAGTACTTAAAAAGAAAAATGGTGGGAGGTAAGGAGCTAGGAAGGAGAATGACTTAGGACAGGGGTATAAAACAGTAGGATGGGACGGGATGGGACGGGAAGGGATGGGAAGGGAAGGGGGAATCAGGGGCAGAGAGACTCTGCTCTGCAAGGCTAAGTTCCCAGGTCCGCAGCCCATGCCCCCAGCCACCCTGACTACAACCAGGAAGCCCCTTCCTCAATTGCTCAGCAGGTGCCAGATCCAGGAGAGAGGGAAGGAAGCGGACGGCTCTTCAGGAGGCTGGCACTGGTCCCAAGCAATCTGTTCCCAACTTCCTCCTGTGTGGGTGGTGGCGGCACGTCCCCAGCCAGCCCCCGCGCCTCTCACCAGCCGTCAACGCGCCCTCACTCTCTCCTTGTGTGTGTTGTCAAATCTTCCCAATATAGCAGCCCAGAGTCTGTCAACAGTTCTGTTCTGTGCCCACTTTCCCTCCCCAAAGGACGCCGAGACGGCTGCCCCGTCTCCTGGATGGAGGCGTCTTCCGTCAGGCCTCCACCTTGGTGCTGGCAAGGGAAGACCCCCAGCCACCTCCCGGGTGGAAGTACATCTGGAAGAGCCATTCCAGCTTCCGAGGTCTGGGTTTCCTGGTGTGGGATGAGACCTGTGCCAAGACATATCTGAGTGACATTAGGAGGAGGAATCCAGGGGACTTGGAGATTGATGGGATGTGGGGATTGGGAGAGCAGAAGTTGAAGGTTATGCTCAGATTTCTGACGCGTATGATTCAGGGACAGTGTCTTTCTCCAAGATGGCAGGTCTCAGAAGGAGCAGTTGGGGGGATGGAGAAAAAGAGCAGACAGCTTGAGCTCTAGAGAGTCCAGGATGTCTGTGGGCTTCCAGTGGGAAGGTCCCATAGGCAGATGCAGATTGGATGCTCAGCAAAGAGGTCTGGATGTGCAAGAAGGTGCCAGGAGGTGAACGTGATCAGCCACAGAAAAAGTCCATACGCTCCCATTTGCTCACGGGGGATCGTCAATAAGCACCCCAAGGACACCCTTCACAGAATCCCCCCGTGCATCCTGCAGGGCTGCAAGGCCTGGACCCCGTTCTGCCTTCTGGATGAGTCTTCGTCCTCAGCCACCTGTGACTGACCCGAGAGCAGGCTTCTTTCCCTCTTCCATCTGTCTCTGTCCTGGCCACCAGGGAACAGGGAATGGAGAGCCCCTGGTCCCAGTCCCAGAGCTGCCAATTAACTTCAGAAACCCAAACAGGTCAATTCTGTCTCAGTCTCAGTCTCCTCAGTGGTAAAATGGAACCAAAGACTGTCAGGGTCAAAGGAGGCAGTGCCTGCAAATGCTTCTCACTCGTGAGGAATCAGGGGAGACTGCCTGGTCCAGCCACGCCACCCCAGTCCTGTCTCTCCACCCTCTGCCCTCCGCATGGCGGATCCTGCACCCAGATGTGTGCGGCTTTCCTCCCCTCCCCCTCCCCCTCACCTCTTCTAGGGGACTCCAGGACACAGCTTGGGTGTCCTCCACATCACCCCTGTCATCCGTGATTCACCAGATGACCCCGCAGGTCAGAAGGCACTGCTAATAATGCTCAAAAGGTGACATTTATTGCAGCGCCAGGCAGGCCTGCTTAGCTTTCAGGGCTATCGGGAAATGTCAGGCACGGAGTGAATCACTCTTTACTGAGCGTCTCAGGCGAACGTTTGCGGTGATCTTCTATTTGCTGATCCTAATTGAGGCCTCCCAAAGTGCACAGACCCCTCGCCTGCTTTGCCCTCCAGCACAGACACTATGTCACAGTGACCCCTGGTCAGCCTCACCTGACAGTCCATTTTCTCCAAGGCAACCAGGGGAGAGGTGAATCTAAGGGGGACAGAAAAGCTGCAGTCCTCTTGGGAAGCAGGGCGGCTTGCTCCCCTGAGCCCTGGGAGTCAGCTCAGAAATCTGGCACTTGGGCTGGAGCCTTTGCGTCAGAGGGAAAGCCTCAGGCTCCACTGTGGACTGTGCAGATGTGTCCTGTCTGGCCACCCCTCCATGAGACAGCCCTCCCCCAACCAGAGTATAGTCCTTGCTGCCAGTGGACCACTGTGGCCACCAGAGGAAGGCAGGACTAAGCTGTCCTCCCCTGTGGGCCATCCACAACCAAGGGAAGACAGGAAATCAGGGGACACAGAAGCCAGGAGCTGCCTTGCTAGATAGGTGACAGGTTCCAGTCCCAGAAGGAGCCAATCTACAGGAGGAAAGGATAAAACCAAACTGACGCACAGACAGAGGAGGGAGACGGTTCTGATGGCGCTTAAGTCCCTGGTCACAACTGTCCCTGCCACTCAGGTCTGTGAGCCAGTAAAACCTTTTTGCTTAATTGATTCGAGTTGAGTCTCTGTCACTTGCACCCAGCATCCTTCTTCACTGTTCCTGATGAGTTCTGTCCACTGACCCTCTCAGATAATTCCCACCTCTTTGCTGCCCAATCCAGCCCAGCCCAGAGGGTGTGGCCTGGGGATCTGGGGCAGGGCAGACCCGTCACCTCACCCTTCCACCCAGGCTCCCTCCGCCCACAGGTGAGCACCCCGGCCTTCTCTGCCAGCCTCTGGTGGCTCACACTCTGCTGCCCTCTGCTGCCTCCCACTGGCCGTAGGCCGTCGCTGCGCTCGAATCCTCACTAAGAATGGGGTGGGGGCTTCACCACCAGGTCCAGCATCTGGGAGCAGAGAGAACACAGGTTGGAACAGAGGCAGAACTCCAGTCCTTCCAGTCACGACTCCAATCTCAACAGGAAACTTATCTCTGTAAACGGGAGCTCAAAAGAGTCTTTGCTCTTCATGTGGGCTAGCAATCCGCCTGTCTTCCGCAGGGTGAGGATGGCAGTACTCACCGTGAGCATTTACGGCAGGCATCTCCTTCCCTGTGACAGCTTCCAGGCAGGTTTCCCACGAGGCTGGAGTGGCGGAACCTAAAGGTCCCGAGGGCTCTGGTAGAGAAACCGAGTCAAGAAAACAGAGGAGCTACGGGACACCACAATGACTCTGGGTGCGAGAGAGCCCTCAAAGAGGTGGAGTTGAACCCCAGAGGGCAGCATAGCCTTTGGGGGTCCATACTGTTCCCAGGGGCTGAGGGCAGGAAGAATCATTCCTGTGTGAACATCTTACAGAACAATTTAGCACGTAATATCACATTTGATTTCATACCACCTGATAAGGTAACTGCTACTGGTCTTGCCATTGGGGGTTTTGTTTTTTGGGGGCTTTTCTCCTCCCAAGGAAATAGAGCTCCTGAGAGATCCAGTGGCTTGGCTGAGGCAAGCTCCTCAGAAACATCACGGCCTAACTAAATCCAAGCCCCAAACAAACACCAAGTCAAGGGCCCTCTGCTAACTGAGATTGCCTCTGCAGGGTCATGGTCATCTGAAGTGGAAACATGGGCTTCTCTGGGGTTGAGGAACCAGGGTTTGAAGTTTTGGTCCTGCCATTTACAATTTGCCTTAGCTACAGAGTCCCCCAAGATGGGTGTCTCTCGTGAGGTGTTTTAAAGGTCATAAATTAGTCTGTGTCAATCACATAAGTGAGAGTTTGAATTTAATATGTCGGTATAATGTTTGCAAAACGTAGCACCTAAGTATTTCCAGATGCAATTCCCCCATGATATTTGGTTCGACTTTATGGTTTGTTGGTCAAATCAAATCCAAGAGATCTGCCCTGGGCCCTTCCCATTGTTTTAACAATAGGAGAGAAGACCCTATGGACACCTCATCTCCAAAGCAAGCTGATTGCTTTAATCCTTTTTCTCTCAGGTGAGAAGCTAAGGCTCAGAGAAATTAACCACTCCTTTTAAGATCAGGCAGGTAACACGTGGTAGAAGCAGGACGGGAACCCAGGTCGGTCTCACTCCGAAGCCCTCGTTCTTTCAGTGACTCTCATAAGTTGCATCTTTGGCATTCGAGAGATTTGTAGGGGCAAGTGAGGAAGCAGAGATCAATCTGGACGCTTTGCAGTGGTCCAGGAGAGAGATGGTGGTGGCTAGCTAGCAGAGGGGACGTCCAGCCGTTCCAGGGCAGATCTGGGCTCTATCTAGGGATTCAGCCAGCAGGCCTGACTGGCGAGTCGACCTGCTGAAGGGAATTTGGCTTAAGCAAAGATGCCTTTCCTGAAATGAGAAGACTACAGAAGAAACTCACTTGGGGGAGAGGAGAATCAAGGGCCCTGCTCTGTCCTTTGACCTTGTATCTTGACATTCAAGGGCAGGCTGTGGACACGTTCTGGGGAGATGCATGCGATGTCGGCAGCATGGGCAGGTCTGGAGATGTCAGCTGAGAGATGAGTCTTAAACCAGAGTGTTAGTTAAGATTTCCTGGGGGAGACTGAATACAGAGAAAAGGCCCAGGGCCCAGCCCTTGGGCACAGCAACGTTTGGAGATGCAACAGGAGAGGAGGAGGGAGGACCAGCAAGCTGGACCATGGAGACCCAGAAGCCCAGAGAAGATGACATGTCCAGAAAGAGAGGACAGCTCTGCTCAGGGTCCATGAGAGGCTGAGTGAGAGAAGGACCAGGAATGGTCAACCGCCTTGAGGAGCCCAGACTCCGTGCAGCGCCCACCCCGCCCCCACCCTCTCCTACACTCTTTATTGGTAAGATGAAGAAAGCCAAAGACTCAATGAAGGTTTGAGACTCAAAATCCACCAGAATGTCAGATCCCACTTCCAGCTGCTCAGGATAACCACAGCTAACCACAGAAGTAGAAGACGACGCAGATGCAGACGTGGAGATTTTTACTGCAGATCTTGGCAAGAAAGCCTGCGCCATCCCTCTTATTCCTGGAGACAGCTCCCTTCCAACTCTTCTTCATGCCGTGATTTAGCACAGAAGCACTTAGGCCTTGTGTTGGTCACCGGGGACACGACCAACGTTAAGATGTGGCTTTGACCTTGACCCTGGGGAGTTTAAAGGGAGGACGGACAGCTCCTTGCAGCAGATTATAGTCACGTTCTGATAGGAGGCTATAGCAGGGACTCTTGGAACACAGGGGAAGAGTCAAAGAGAGCACTGCAGAGGAGGTGACATTTGGTCAAGGTCTTGAGGGAGGACTGGAAGATGAGCCAGCAGACAATAGGATTGCAGGAGGGGAGGAGAGGGCTCTGGGCTGCTCTGAGTGGCTGGAGCCACAAGTAAGTGTGGGGGTGGGGAAAGGAGCAGGGTCTGGGTCTTCCACAGCCTCAACAAAGGACTTAAAAACTTGAAGTTTCCTCTGTAAGTCAGCATTTCGCCCAAGAACTACCTAAAAACACAAGTCCTGATTTTGCTCTGCAAAATCAATAAATCGATAAACCCCAAGATCAAACACATTTGGGGCCTGCTGCAGAACAGACCCTTCCCCCAGGAGATTCACCACGTTCATTAACATTTGAAAGCTCAGGGAATCACGGAGAGCGAAGGAGGCGGGAGGGAGCTTACCTTTGAACTCTCTGAGTTTTTGTCCCCGGCTATTCTCCACATGTAATGCACACGGCATCCCCCAAGTTAACACTCCTGTCGCCAATGGGCAAGCTGAGCCGGGGCCAGGGGACATTCCTGGTTTTAAGTAGGAGAATGTTTCACCTGGAGGCAGGAGGGTGGTGAGATGGCTGTTAAGGGGCCCCATGAACCCTGGCATCTGCGGATGAGAACCAAAATTTATCCCTTCACCCTGAGACTAAGAATGTTTTCATTTCCCTGTGCGGCAAATATCTAGTGAACCCCTTCTCAGCCAGCTGTGCGATGCTGGCAGTACAGTGGGGGAAAACACAGACAAAACCTCTGCATTACGGTGCCTACTGACTAAGGGTCACTATCACCTAATTACACAGATCAAGATTTGAAGGAAAAAAAAAAAGTTCTGTAAGAAAGGAGCCTCGGAATTGAGGAATGTTTTCCTAGTAAGCCATACCTGGGAGAAGGACAGGTAGGGATTAACTAAGCAGAGCGGGGAAGCCTTGGGGGAATGGCATTCTGAGCAGAGTGTGTGCAAAGGCCCTGTGGCAGGAAGGAAAATATTCCAACACAACCAAAAAGGACAGTAAACAACAGTTGCTTCCTGATTATTTAGCAACTTTTCTTTAGTCTCATTAATACCTCCCTTCCTGGTCACAAGTTAGATATCAAATGCCCCAGTATCTGAGATTTGGTTGCTCTGGAAGGGATGTCCAGGAAATTGACCAGAAAAATAAGCAACATGCCCTGGAGTTTCCTGCTTAACCTAGGAGAGTGCTGTCATCACCCCTCTTCATAGATCGAAAAGTGAGTTGAGGGGCAGTGAAGGAAGAATGAGCCAAGATTTGAACTCTGGGCCTCCTCACTGTCATGACCACACGCATCACCAGGTACTGTGCTGTGTGGTCACTCAAGAGCCTCAGAGCAGGACTCAGGTCACCCCACTTGAATAATGACAAACATGTCAACGAAGCTTTGTCCACTACAATCACACCCTTCTGTGCCCGCATTGTGTTGGGAGGCTATTATTTTGCCACTTTTCTGAGATGAAACCCAAGGCGTGGATAGCCTTAGTCAGGCGCCCGTGTCCCCGTAGACCTGAGCCACATCTGCCTGACAAGTTGTCACAACTTCCTCTTTGACCTCCTTAAGACTCCGGGTTCCAAGTGCTGATCCGTCCTGACCAACCATTGCAGGTGGCATCTGCACCGGAAGGGGGATCAGAGACACGTGATGGTCAGAGGTGACAGTGGTGTGTCACCCTGTCTCCATGATCACCCCTGTTGCCACCTGGGGTGCTGAGCTACCGTTACAGTGAAGAAGGAAATCGAGCTCAAGAGGAGATGTCCCAGGCCAGGCAGAGGCCCGGGCTGGTTGGAGAGCTCGGCCTGGTCAAGAGCGCAGGCCACCGAGGTTGGATTCCAGCTCTGACGTTTACCTACGGCGTGAGCACGAGCCAGGTACTTACGCTCTCCAAGCCTCGGTTTCCTAGTCGATAAAATGGGAATAATGTCATCTACCTCCAGAGTTGCTGGGGAAATTAAAGGAACTGATGTATCTCCAGAGGCTGGAACATAGGCAGCCATGGAAACGTCAGCAGCGATGATGCTGGATTCCTGGTGGACTCTGGTCTCTGGAAATTGGAGGGCTCAGCAGGGAAACTGAGGCAGGAGACAGGGCCCTGTGGGGTCAAGTGAGGTTGGAGGGAGAGTGGGGCGGACCTCCCCAGGCACATGGTCAACGGCAGCAGGGCCAAGACAGAGCTCACGGCTGGTGGTCCGCGTCCTCTCCCCAGGAGTGGCTCCAGGTGGGGGCGAGCAGCACTGTATCTGGATGAGGAGAAGCACAGCCTGCCAGAGGGTGGCCTTTGGGACCTGACGGAGCCAAGTGTGACGCCCGGCTCCACCCTGAACAAGGGCGTGATCACCTGGAGAGTGAGAAGGGCTCACGGGTGGACCACTGAGCGGCCTGCTGACTATCCCTGAGCTCTCCTTTCCAGGGTCCTGTGTGGCGTCCTCCTCACGCCCTGCTCTGGGCACCAGCATCCTCCTTTTTGCTGGGGACACGCTCTCCCCTGGACACCGTACCTACCCAGGGTTGCAGTTCTGTTTTTTTGTATGAGCTCCATTCCTTAATTTATTTTTTTCATTATTTTTTTATTTGATTCATTGTACACAAATGGGGGACATGACTTCGTTTCTGTGGTTGTGCACGATATAGATTCACACCATCCATGTCATCATACGTGTACGTAGGGTAAGGATGTCTGTCTCAGTCCACCATCTTTCATACCCCTGCCCCCTCCTCCCTCTTATTTCCCTCTACATAATCTAAATTTCTTCCATTCTTCTCTCACCCCCCACCTCCATTATATGTCGTCATCCACTTATCAGGGAAAATATTTGGCCCTTGGTTTTTTGGGATAGGTTTATTTTACTTAGCATGATATTCTCCAGTTCCATCCGTTTATCTGCAAATGCCATAATATTCTTCTTTATGGCTGAATAATATTCCATTGTGTGTATATACCACAGTTTTTTAATCCATTCATCTGTCGAAGGGCATCTAGGTTGGTTCTTGACTTTCACTGCAGGACCCTGCCAACTCCACCTACCCTGCACCGACTTCTGCCTTGACCCTGGATTCCCGCCCCAGCTGTCCGCTGGATGCCTCCATCTCCAAGGCCCCTCAAGCAGTGTTCTAACCAGAGCGCCTGCTGTCTTCCCAGCCTGGACCCCTGCACTTCTGTAAACAGCATGGCCTTCCGCTCAGGCCCAGAGCAAAACAACTCTGACTCCCACTACCCTTGGTCCAGGAGCTCTCACATCCTCCCACGGCCCTGGACCAGGCCGCCCTTGTCCCTTGTCTCTGGCGGCAGGACAGAGGATGGATGCGCTCACAGGACCGTGCCTCCCTGCTGGAGCCCACGGCGACTGACCCGTCTCTCAGGACCAAGCCTCGCCTTCCAGCATGGCCTCTGGGCTCCCCACCTCAGCCCCTTGTCTCTTGCCTCACCCCTACAGATACGCGACGCCAGGATTTCCGGGCGCGCCCTGCGAGGTGGGACTGGCAGCCGCGTCCCTGCGTCTCCGGATGAGGGGGTAGGCAGACGGCGGGCTGGGGAAGGCCGCGCCGGAGGTGGTGCCTGCAGCAGGATGCTCCGTGCCCTGAGGGACAGGAGGCCTGGCACCTGCCTTGAAGGAGAACTCGGGTGTGGGGAGGGCAAGCGCGTCAGCCTGAATGCCACCTCCCTCCCGTGACCTTTACCGAAGACGTTTTCTCTGAATGTCAGGTTCATTAGACGCAGGATCGGGGCTGGAGGAATCCCTTTAAAACTAAATTAAAGTCAGGACAGACAGACATCGTCCAGGGGGCGATGAAAAGCCAGCCTGGGGTAAGTTGACACGCGCCCTCTGAAGGTCGGACCCCGCTCCGATTCTGGGGGCAGAGCTGTTGGCTGTCCTGGGGCAACACCTCCGCGGTGGTCTCCATCCCCGGGACAGGGTGAGCTGTGCCCAGAAGAGACCGTCCGTGGTGCCCACCAACTGACTGAGTTCCAGGGCCCTGGTTCTGAGAAGTCACCACACCCTCCTACCCCCCGCCCTCCCTGGGAGGTTCGCGTAGAATGTCACAGGAAAGCACCTCAGCCTGCCCAACCCTGTCCCTCCAGCCCAGCCTGTTGTCCGAGGCTCTGGGTTCCTGACTTAGAAACCCGCCCAGCCTACCCCATGCTGGACGGTGAAGGAATGAATCAGGGACACGCCCCACCCTGCAGACGCTCCCAGGCTCAGGAGGACGGACACCGGTGCAGATGCCGTGACAGAGCAGGTGCTGGGCGGGGACGTGCCCTAGGGGAGCGTCAGGAAGGGCTCCCCAGGAGAAGCGGACACCTGAGCCGGCTCTGGAGGATGCGGAGGAGCTGATCGCCTATCTGCTCCTTCAGGGAGACAGCTGGGTTCTGGAAACAATGGCTGCGAGTTCCCCGCCTGAAGATTACGCAGTGACTCTGCCACCTTGACCTCTGTAACCTTGACCTCTGGGTACTTGATCGCTGAGTAGCGCGGTCAGGACCCCAGGAGTGGGGAGCCCATGGGTCTCGGCCCTCCTTCGTGCTCCCGGTTCCCGTGAGGGCCCTCGGCGTCACCGATGGTGCAGTGACGCTTGCTGGGCGCCCCCTGCTCCCAGACCAGCTCACAGGAACTGGTGCCCGTGCCATCTGCTGCAGCCGTACTGGTGCCGCGCCCACGCTGGGCTAGCGGGGCACAGGGATGAGGCGCAGGACGGCAGCTCCCGGCCCCTCTGGGCCCATGAGCACCCCGTTCCTCATCCACTGCATCTCCACCCCCAGACCCTGGCCCGCTCTTGGGGACGACCTGGCCCTGGCCACCCAGCTCCTCCCGGCAGCTCTGCCTCCTCTTCCTCCTCTGCAGGCTCCCCTCCCTTCAAGGGCACCGCCACCGCCGTTCCCAGTGCAGAGCGGCCCCACCTGGGCTCCCGGCTCCGGCTCCTGGCTGGGCACCTCCGCAGCTCCTCAGCTGCCAGCTCTGTCTTCACGCCTCCCAGAGGAGCAGCTGTCAGCACATTCTGGTGGCCGGGATGGGGGAGTGCCGCAGAGAGATGGTGAGATGGTGCACGAAAGGGAGAGAGAGAGGAAGGCAGAGACGGCCTGGGAGACAGGGAGGAGCCCCATGCAGGGAAGCAGGAGGGCCAGCGGAGGACACGGAGGCCAGAACGGAGGCCACAGCTCACCGCCACGTCCTGCCTGCCGTCTGCAGAAGGGAAACCAGACACCTGGCCCTTCACACTGTGCTGAGGAGCCAGGAAGAGGTGGCCTGGCGCGTGCCAGGGGAGGGGCCGGGCTGGCAGCTCCGGGCTCCCAGGCCAGGGGCAGGGAAAGCAGGAGAAGCGTTCAAGCAACAAAACTCCACACACATCCACACATAACGGACAGACACACAGGAAGCAGAGCCACAAATGCACACACAGGCTCCCAGGGCTGAGCGCGCAGGGGTCCCATCGTGATCAGGCTCAAGCCTGTCTACGGCTTAGCGGGGCAGGGGTCTCTTCTCCCCCCGGAGCCGGAGACAGATCACAGAGGCTAGCCAACCCAGGCCCCCCCACCCGGTAGGGAGCGTGTCCACACAGGGCACAGGAGTTCCCCAAACCTGGCAGCTTCACACCAACTGGGTCAAAGCATCATGGTGGAACTGCGGCCAAGTGAGGACATGCAGAGGACGGGGCGGCCAGACAGAGAGAGGCCTGCCCGGGACCCCTCCACCAAGCTGCCCAGAGCTGGCCCTCTGCGTTAGTTAGGTTTTCATCGCTGTGACCAAAATACCAGACCAGAACAACTTAGAGGAGGAAAAGTTTATTCTGAGCTCATGGTTTCAGAGGTTTAGTCCATGGCTGGCCAGATTCATTGCTCTGGGCCCAAGGGGAGGTGGAGCGGCATGGCCGAAGGCGTAGCAGAGAAAAGCTGCTCACCTCGTGGCAGCCAGGAGGCAGAGGGGGAGAGAGAGCAAGAGAGGAGCTAGGGGGACGAGATAGAATCCCCAAGGGCACACCCTCACACCCACCTCCTCCCGCCACGCCCCACCTGCCTGCAGTTGCCACCCAGTACCGTAGTCCTTGCAAATCATCAATCCATCAAGTGGATTAATCCATAGAGCAGATCACAGCTCTCAAAATCTAATCATTTCACCCCTGCCAGGCCCCATGCTGGGAGCTACCCATTATCAACCACCTCTGACCCCCCACTTTGCATGCAGTATCTGTTTTGACTCTCACAACTACTTGTGTACTGTTATTAATCCATTTCAAAGGACAGGAAACTAAAGCTCAGAGAGATGAAGAGCCACACATGAAATTCCAATCTGAGCAGCATCAGAATCCACCTTCTTTCTCAGCACCTCCCTGCCTCCCTGTGTATGTGGGAAAAATAAAGAAGGGATGCACCAGAGTAGGGATTGCTCCTCAGGAGAGATCCCATGTTTGTTGGGAAAATATTTTTTGTAGATTTGTATTAATCAGTTTTCTGTCACTGTAACAAAATGCTTGAGAAAATCAAGTTCAAGGAGGAAAGGTTTATGGAGGTTTCAGCCCATCATTGGTTGGCCCATTGCTTTTGGATCTGTGGTGAAGCAGAACCTCACAATAGGGGCACAGGACAGAGCAAAGCTGCTCCCCTCATGGCATCCAGGAAGGAGAGGGATTTGGGGACGAAAGACAGGCCAGAGAGAGCACAGGAAGGGGAGCCGTGAAAGGCCCCGCCACCATATCCCTGCCATGTGTCTCCTGTGCTGGGCGGGGCTGGCTTTATGCGCAAACCTGGGTTTGGGTGTCAGGGCAATTGGTGGAGACCAGAGACCTCAGGTTTCCAGGATGTCACAGCAGTCCTAGGGAAGGAGATGAATTTCCCCCACAGTCACGGAAACCTTCGAAAGAGATGGAAGAAGAGTGCAAGGTCAGAGAGTCTTCCAGCTGAGCAAACTGGTGAGTGCTGTACAGTGCCAAGCGGTTGGTGGTGACACCAGCTGACCAAAGGAACTGTGCTAGGTGCCAGGTGTTGGTGCAAGCACTGGGTGCATATGGCCTTGTGTCCTCCTCAAAACCAGATCAGAAATTGCCACCACGATTAGTCTCATTTTATGAATGAGGGAACCCTGGAACAGAGAGGTTGAGTGACTCATCTAAGGTTGCAAAGCTTATCAGAGGTAAGTCTTAGAGGCAGATCCAGAAGGTCAGAGTCCAGAGTCGGATTTCCAGCCACTGCGCCTCTTGCCTGGTGTGCCCTGAAGCAATGAGGAGTGGTAAAGGGGGCAAAGGAAGAGAGCCAGCCAGGGCTCCCATGGGCAGGAGGCCCACGCCTGACCTCAGGCCAGGAGCCCTCACGTCCCTGACTCCAGACGCAGCGTCTCTCGGAAGCTCTAGTAAGCTCAGAGTCTGCATTTGGAGCAGCGAATTCCTATTATGCAGGGAACCACACTGACCCAGGTGAGCGGACCCGGGCAGGGACAGGGCTACAGTGCTGACTTCTGCCCAAACTGTCACAGGCCAGCAGTAGGGAACCTCCCAGGCACCATCCCTCTGGCCTGAGTCACCCTCGCCATTGAACCCCTGGCTGAACAAGCCCGGCCCCCAGCACCCCCTCCTGGCTCCCTTCCACTGCTCAGATGATGCGCCATCTGCGGCCCATCTGCAGGGAGCCTGCATGCCTGTTAGAGGGGGGCACCTTCCAGCTGCATCCTGGGGGAGCAGCGGGGACTCCATAAATCTCAGGACCTGCCAGGGAGAAGCCAGGGTATAAAACCCAGCCCCGTTAGTGAGCTGCCAGGGCAGATGCAGGCCATGCCACCCCCTGCTGCCCCAGAAAGATCGACACAATCAAGAGGCAAACTTGTGTGCTAGAGGGGCAAGGGCTTCGCGACGATGTGGGATGGAATGCTGGATTCGCCCTCTGGGGAGTGGAGACTTAGGGCAAATTGACTCTGCAATGTGAGCCAGTTTTTTTTAATCCATATGTGGAAAAGATGTCGCCAGAACTCCATCTTTATCTTTTGTGTATCTTTTCACTTGGGACACAGAAAAGATGTTTGGGGAAGGAAGGAATCCACACGACCCACTCGTTGGCTATTCTACTTTCTTGCTCTCAGAGCCCCATGCAGGCCGAGCAATCGTGTCTGAGAGCTCTAAGCCAGTCATTGCAAATCCTTCCACTTTATGGTGCTTGGCGTGTGACCTGGACATGTGACCTAGTTCCAGCCAATGAGATAGAAGGGAGGGTGCTGGGGGTTCTGGGAAGGGTTTCCATCCCAGTCAGAGGAAGGGATGCAGGAGGAGCGTGTGCTGGCTCCTGTGTTTGCCTTCCTGCTTTTGAGTGTGTTGTGGGGAAGCCAGGAGTTTAGAGATGAAAACACCAAACATTGGCCACAGTGGAAATGTCACCATCATCTCAGGGTGACAGAAGGAAAAGCAGAGCGGAGATCCTCCATTTGGGTTGCCAAGTCAACCCCAGACCCCTTGTCATGGATCTTCCTGCTAATTAACCATAAACGTCTGCTGGGTCCAAGTCACTTCTAGTCGGGTATGCAGATGCCTGCAGCTGTCAATGTCCCACTCTGACGAGGTGACCAGGGAGTGAAGGAGCGTCCTGTAGACTGAAAAACCTCCTGCAAATATTTGTTATTACTGACAAAATTAACACCCCATTTATTCTACATCATCAGTGACAGGATTCTGCTCAGAAGGAAAATTTCAAGATAATTGAAGTTTACCCCATTTAGACTCCAAAATATTAGTTTGATTTTAGCTGGTTTTTATTACAAAAATAACATCTGAAACGTATCACCCCCCACCCCCACCAACTTCTCCCCCTCCCTCTCCCCACCAGGCACTCGCTCAGGCAATGTTGATGAGAATTTATTTAACTTGGTGTGCACACTCTGCTCACCAACAAACCCACGGCCCACGCCAGACGAGTCCAGCACAGCCCTGGAGCTGGCCCAGGTGGGGGCTGCAGGGTCCTGCTGGGAGTCATCCCACCTCATCCTCTGTCTTCACATGGCCTTCTCCTCTCCTCTGTATGGATGTGTCTTCTCCTTTCCTCCTTTTAGAAGGACATCTCTCATTAAATGTAGGATCTACCAGGGTTAATTCAGAATGATCCCATCTTAAGATTCCTAACTTAATTTTTTCTGCAAAGACTCTTTTTCCAAATAAAGTCATATTCACAAGTTCTTATATGATGTACTTTGGGGAACTCCATTTAACTGACCATAGTGGCTATTCTTAGATAAAGAAAAGTCAGACATGGCCCCCAAATAATAGGGCCCCTGAACTACCAGTGAGAGGGGATTCCGGGTGAGGGAAGAACTTGTTCGACTTGGGAGAGAGACCAAAGGAAGACAAGCAGCCTGAGGGTCCAGGACACCAAAGCCAGCAGGGAGCCCAGGTTTAGAATATTATGGGATGGCTACAACTTGTTGTGCCAGAGGATTTTGTTGAACTAGAATGTGTTAGTCTGCTTTTCTTTACTGTGACAAAATACCTGAGATAGACTAACTAAAAAGAGGAAAGGTTTATTTGAACTCGTGATTTTCAGAGGTTTCAGTTCATGGTTGGTTAGTGCTGATGCTTTTGGGGCCTGTGGTGAGAGAGAACATCATGGAGGGAAGTAAATAACAAAGCAAATCTGCTCACCTCATGGTGGCCAGGAAGCAAAGAGTGAGAGAGAGGGTCTAGAGTCTCCATATCCCCTTTGTGGACATGCCCCCAATGACCTTACTTCCACCCACCAGGCTCCACCCCCTGAAGGTCCCACCACCTCCAAATAGTGCCACAGGCTGGAGACCAAGCTTTCAACACGTGCCCTCTGGGAAACTCTCCAGATCTAAGGGAGTTGCCAGTTTTAGGGCATGGGGGTAATTTTAGATTCCTCTTCCCCGACACCTGGAATGGGATTGGGTCTCTGCTGTCACAACAGTTCCAACTGCCTCCTGGCGTAGAGCAACTATGTCTGGCTCGTGGTAACCCCATGGCTTTGACTTGGTCTGTCCCGGCAGCCCTTCCACCCTCCTCAGGATGTACCGGGCACCAACCCCACTTCCTCCTGCCCCAATCTCCTCTCCACCCACCATCCCAGCAGCCCTTCTAAAGCAAGAACCTGCTTGTGTTTGGTGCGTGTATTTATAACACATACAACTATGCCCCCACACTAATGCCTTACATGCATTACAAAACAGAATTAGGATTATTTAGGTTTAAAGTGATAAGATAAAGATAAAATATTTTAAATTATTTTATGTATTTGTTAAAGGTTGAAAGCATTTTCGCTCTTACTAAAAATTTTAATGAGACCCATGTGATTGGAAATGTTTCATTTTTGAAAAACAAAGCTTTATGATAGAGCGGCTCAAAGGTCTGGTTCTTAATTCGGATTATTTTTATACTTGGTTTTAATTGCTGTTATGGCTGGGGGGAAAAAGGAAAGATACTTTGCAAAGATGCATTGATCCAAATGGGAAAATAGCAATGCCGCTGTGCTTCCTGAATTCTCATAGTTATTTTTCATTCCCATCCACCAATTATGCAAAGTTTTTTGTTGAAATTCAGCAAGGAAATTTCCATCTTCCCTGATGTCAATCAGCAGTTCTTACAAACTAATCAAAAGGTGTTACATTTTTATATTTTTAGCAAATAGGTTCTGAAACACTTTGGAAGATTTTTTTAAAGCAGGTTAAAATATTCCAATTCCAAGTTTTTAAAGTTTACATACATAGGAGTCATAATAGGTGATATATATAAAATATTTTCTGTCAAAAATCACAAAACAATGGCAACATTTCCAAATGTTTGTTTTAAAAATACTCTTCTCATAGCACTTATTTCTTTCAGAAATTAATTTCTCTTCCAGTCATTATTTACATATCAAATGTACCATAGAGACAGAGAAAATATGTGTATGTGTGTGCGTGTGTGTGTGTGTGTGTGTGTGTGTTTCTGTTTCAAAAATCTCTGCTGCCTGAGTACAATGTGGTATCCTGAATCGGATTATGGAACAGAAAATGGAGACTGATGGAAAAGCAGATGAATCCAAATGGAGTCAAGAGTTTTGTTAATGATGACATACCAATGTTAATTCTTAGTTTTCACAAATGTCCATGATTATATAAGAAGTTCCATAATGGGAAGTTGAGCAGAGAGTATACAGTTACTCTGAATGATCTCTGCAACTTTTCTATAAACATAAAATTATTTCAGAATGAAACATTTTAAAAAATTGGGCTAGAGAGCATAACTTTGACCAACCCATTGTCATAAAAATGATCAACAAGTTCAAAATAACTTCTCATTTTGAAAAGGAGAGAAGCATAACTCACCTTAAAGTTCCCCATCTCGTTATTTCGCTCCAGCATAACCCTCAAACCTCTATATCCTCATTACAAAATATGTGAGAATTCGACTTTATATTAAAAGTCTTATTTTTACAATATAAACCACATCAATGACATCCTACATCATCATTTTGTATGCTTCTGCCCTTGATTTCTTTGTTTTAACAGCCAGGTTTGAATGAATTTGGTGTTTGGCATAATCTCTAAAACTTTGACCCTGAATCCCTCGTGTATTGCAGTAAAACGTCCACTGTATCATGATTATGTTATTTTGTTTTTCCACAAAACATTGTTTTCACTAAATAAGTCACTGATTATTGGAACTAAAGCTTCTTCAGTACATCTCATAAAAAAGTGGTTCTTTGTGTGTTTCATTATTGAGACCCAAATCCAGTGCATACCTTGTGCAGAGATGCATCAGAAACATCTGTACTTTCATCCCACCAAAAGCAAATCTCTGACTCTGCACAAATTGCTATAGTGCTTGTTTCTTCACATCCTCCGCAGTGCCCTTTGCATCTTCCAGCCACACTTGCTGACAAAGAGATGCATCTGAGTTTGTCCATGGATTGTTTTCTGTAGCTTATTTCATCTATTGTTTCCCGAGGCAGGAAGAACAAGCATTTGCTTGATGGTACGAAACTTTTATCTTTCACTATTAAGTAAGAAAATCTCAAAAGAGGCAGCTAAACATTTGTCACAAAGAACTTATGTAAAGAACCAGAGGGAGCATCCCATAACTTTAGACATCACTGGAAAAAATTAGAAGTTTGTGTTCTGGATGCTTCATTTTTAAGGGTACTATTGAATTAGTCAGGAGAGGTTAGGTGATGCCGTGATAACAAACATCCCCAAGATCTCTGACTAAAAGCGATAGGGGTTTATAACACAATATGGTCAACTGTGTTGCAGCCTCACTCCAGGACCCAGGTGGACTGAGTGGCTTCTTTCCAGAACATTGTCAGTCCTTGTGCCAAGGGGAAGGAGTGTGGTGAATCCTATGCTACCTCTTAAAGCTTCTTTAGGACTTCTGCTCAGATTTCAATGGCCAAAACAAAGTCACATGGCCACACTTGACTCCCAGCAGGCCAGGAAATCAACTGTTGGAAAAGAAAAAGCCAATGCATTCCACCAAAAACATCTGTGGTTGCCAGTAGTGCATCCATTGCATTCCTATTGGTCAATAGCTCAAGGCTTATTGTTAATGGATACGCATATAACACGCCAACCCTTCTTAAAACTTTTTTTGGTCTAATTTTGTGTTGGGCCTGATTAAATCATCATTTGGAGTAGAAGGATCATCCTGTTCATTTTCTAACTGCTTGCTTGGGCTTGCGTTTGTTAATGTTTTCATCAACCCATGATACCTTTGCAGGAAATTTTAAAGCCAGGTTTGCAAAGACTTAGTTAAAAGTGAATTATCTCATAACAGGACACACATAAAAATGTTCTTAGCTGCAATCATAATGTTGAATGAAAGGGACCATTCAAATGTGCGGCTTCACGTATATAAAGCTCAAAGGCTTGTGAGACTCCTGTGTGGTGTTAGAAATCTGGACAGGGCTTAGCCAGGGGCAGGTAGTGACTAAAAGATGTCCTACCAGTGGCTGATCATTTGGGGAGTCTGGTGATCTTAGGTTTCTTAATCTGGAGGCAGTCTATATGGATGTATTCACTTTGAGAAAAATCCATTGACCTGTATCCTTAATATGTGAATGCTTTTTATGTATGTGAATTATGCCTCAATTAAAAGTTTATTTAAAATCAAACTGGAATGCATAATCCATAGAAACCCTAACCAGCTGCATATAAACTGGGAATATAGAGCCAGAAAAGATAGATGAGGGCAGACATTGCCATTAACCCCCGTCTCATGAAACTTGATTCCTTTCTCCACACACCTCATCCCCTTGGTATCCTAGGACGATTGACGTGTGACAGGACACTGATATTAATCCATGTATTAGATATTAGTAAAGCCGAACTTGGATCTTTCTAAGTAGGTCGATCGATGTAAATTGCAATTCTAATATTTCCTTCCCTCTTCCAAAAGATCATCATTCTTAATCCACTTTACAGACAGCTGTTCCCACAGGTCTCCAGCCTGGATCAGAACCGTGAACAGAGCCTGCAAAGCTGGGTGAGGAAAAGCCTGCTCCTTCCAATCAGCACGCGGTGGGGACCCCACCCTGCCCAATAAGCATTAAACCTGGTTTTAAAATTTCCTGCAAAGCATTCAGAGGCCTAGGCATGGGTGCCCTGATGATTTTAAGTATAGAAATAATGTGAGTCTCAACAATGCAAAACTGGGGGTTCACATTAAACCAAATATGCTGGGAAATCTCTGGTATCCCATCTGATCATGAAATAAATGCTCTAGTGAAGCAAATATTCTGCATAATAGAGTGTATATACATGGATTATCAATTTTGAAGAGGAACATGAAAGGCACTTTGCTCGAACACCACACTAACCAGGGGAAAAAATGGTTTTGGATAATGCAGAAGGTACTTCAGAGACTTGTAATGCCTCAAAACACACAATTCATAAGAAATTGAGTTCACATTGAATCCATGCCTTTTGAGCTCCGAAGCTTATGTTCTTTTTATGCATTATGTTATTTGTTGTTGTGGTGTTTAATAATATAACTGTGAAAGAAAAAAAAAAAGGGAAAAACTCAGAAGTCTCCAGAGAAAGAGGGAGAGCAGAATATACCCATAAATCGAGGTTGATGTGGCTCCTGATTAGAATGTCCCCCAAAGACCCATGTGCTCAAGCTTGGTCCCCAGAGTAGTGCTATGGGAAGGTAATGGAGACTCGATGAGGAGGAACCAGCGGAAGGAAGTTTAGGTCGCTGGAGGTGCACCTTTGAAGGGGTATCGGGGCCCAGCCCTTTCCTCTCTGTTTCTGGCCACCTTGAGGTAGGCAGCTTTGTTCTCCCACGTGCTCCCTGCCAAGACGTCCAGCCTTGCCACAGGCCCAAAGCAGCCGGGCCAAGTGACCCTGAACTGAAACCTCTGAAAACATGAGCCCAGAGACTTCCTCATAAGTTCATCCTCTCAGGTATTTTGTCACAGCGGTGGAAAGTTGACCCTGGTTCACTTTATGTCTCCTCCAAATCAGGCCTGGAGAAAACACTTAGGGGGTAAGTAGTTCATAAGAGGTGATTCCCAAGAGCACAGAAGGAGGTGGGGACACAAGGAGGGAAGAGAACCAAAAACATGTGTTGCGTGCATTCCATCAGGTGGGCCACTGCTAGCAGCCAGGATTCCTCCTGCTGGGGAGGCCGAGCACACACCTGGGAACTGTCCCTGGTGGGGTGGGGGGGCAGAGAAGTGAAGTCCCTGTCCCCAGAATCCGTGAAAATGTTTCTTTTGTGGCAGAAGGGATTTTGCAGATGCGATTAAGGATCTTAAAATGGGAAGATTCTTCAGGATTATCTCAGTGGGCTCTTTGGAGCTGTAAATTGTAAGAGGGAAGCAGGAGGGTCAGAGTCAAAGTCAGAGAGAGGGACTAGAGGATACCACGTTCCTGTATGAGAGAAACGCACTCACCTGTCCTAACCAAAGAGCAGGTCAAGATGCCCGAAGTATAGCAGAAAGCGAGGCTTTACTTTAATGCCAGTATTACAGGATCAGGTGTGGGGGTTTTGGGCACAGGCCCACACAGATTGGGTACACCAGCATTTCATCTCCTAGAGCACAAGGTCCCTCCCCCAGTTCCTCGGGCTGAGTATTATGGGGTGCACAGTCTTCCCACATACCTAGGTTTTATTGTCTCCTATTGGGTTACAGAAACACCTTTAGTCCTTTCCCTCCCTTGGTTCTCTTGTGGCAGCAAGGCATCTCTGGGGTGAACGCTGCTCTGACTTCTTTTCCTAAGTTACTATTTCTTAACAGAGATTTCTATCTCTGATGCTCAGGCCAACCCCTTCCCCCACCTCCTGTTGGTCAAAGGCTGTTCAGGTGTGTGGGCTTTGGATCTGCCACCTGGGATACTGTGCCATGTGGAGTCACCTGCTTGTAACTCTCCACTCTGCTCTCTTGCCCCTCTGGAAGCCTTTCTTACATCCCAATTTTACAATTAAGGCTAAATACCATATTCTGAAAAGGGACCACCAGAGCTTCTAATTCTACCACTAGATTCGAAGGTGGGAGAAGGGGCCATTAGCCAAAGAAAGCAGACAGCTTCAAGAAGGCAGGAACACAGTTTTTTGTTTAGGATATTCCAGAAGGAAAGCAGCTCTACTAAAACCTTAGTTTTAGCCTTTAAGACTCATTCCAGGCTGGGCACAGTGGTACATGCCTGTAACCCCAGTGGTTTGGGAGGCTGAGGCAGGAGGATCGTGAATTCAAAGCCAGCCTCAGCAACTTAGTGAGGTCCTAAGCAACTCAGCAAGACCCTGTCTCTAAATAAAATATTAAAAAAGACTTGCGATCCTCCTACCTCAGCCTTCCAAGTCACTAGGATGTGGCTCCATGGTTAAGCGCCCCTGGGTTCAATCCCCAGTATCAAAAAAAAAAAAAAAAAAAAGATTAATTTTAGACCCCTGATCTCCAGAATCATAAAATAACAAACATATGCTGTTTTCAGTCATTATGCTTGTGGTAATTCATTGCAACAGCGATAGGAAATACACACACACTTACATGTGTGTTTGTTATGTTGATTCACTCATTTACTTATTTATTTATTTTTGGTACTGGGGATTTAACCCATGGGTACTTTACTGCTGAGCTACATCCCCAGCCCTTTTTAATTTTTTTTTTTTTTTTTTTTTTTTTTATTTAGAGACAGGGTCTTACTGAGTTGCTCAGGGCCTTGCTTAGTTGCTGAGGCTGGCCTCGAACTTGTGATTCTCCTGCCTCAGCCTTCCAAGTCACTAGGATTAGAGGCGTGCACCACTGCTGGCCTCTGGCTTGTGTTCATTTCTCATCCGTGCTTGCTCATCCTCTATTGCTGCAGAGAAGGTTGCAATGCATGTTCTCACAGCCAGAAAATGTTTCCAGACTAAAGGCATGGGAAGCCACCAGCCTGTTTGGGGGTTGTCCTCAAGCAATTAGTAAATTCACGTGTGAGTTTCCTGGAAATCATGATGAAAAAAGCAAAGTGATTGGGTTTCAGAGCTAACTTGTACTCTCTCTCTCTCTCTCTCTCCCCCTCCCTCATAAAATGCTCCCCATCACTGTTCTTATCATTGAATTCTTGAAGGAACCTATCACACAGAACTCCATGTTGAGGGTCTTTAAAAGACAATGCTTTCTTTGGGAGTTTAAAAGAAAATATTGATTATTTTTTCAGAATTCTCCCTACATAAGGAAAAGTAAGAACATTTAACCCTAGTTTGAGGGAACCACCTGTGTGGTGGGTGAGTCCTGTGGCTCTCCCCGAGGCAGAGCCTGAGCATATTTAAGCATGACCCTCCTTCTCAGAGATCAAGTGTGCCTCCAGTTTGGGGCAGAGGCTAGGTGCAGAGAGCTAATTACGTTAAAGCTGAGTTCTCCCAGAGACCCAGGAGAGCATACATTCTGGGGTCTCTGCAACAGACACTGATGAACTGGGGTCCCAGCTGGGTCTCTCTGCAGCCCTCCTGCCATGGAAGCTGAGATGTCCAGCAGCCTCCCCCAGAGAGGGTCTGTCAATCAACTGCGTTGGGTCATAGAGAATAGAGCCCCCTCAGACTTTCTCAATCCAAAGGGAGACCCTTATGACAAAGGAACAGGTTTCATTGGATCCAAAGACAAAAACAGAAAAGACAAAGTTCAGCCAAGTCATATAGAAATGGGAGAGCACCAGGAAACAGCCCTGGTGCCACTCAGATCTGACCAAGTCATCCGGGTCCCTACTTCAAATTCCCAGTAGAGAACCAGGCCCAGCTCCAGGTTTGGAGAAAGTCCTACAAAGCACAGATCAGGAGAAGCCAGCGAGCATGCCCCTTTAGTCAGGTGTTCAACTCTGGACCAATCAGCAAGGGAAGGAGGAGCTTCTGAGGATTCCAAACCTGGAGGTGATGGCTGCACTGGGCAGCCCGGCCGCAGTTGTGCAGGGTCAGAAACAAGCCCAAGATCCAGCTTCGGCTTTGCCAGAGGATCCAGAGGAGAACTTGACAGACGCCCCGGAAATCCTCCCTGAGAAGCAAGTGTGCCTGCCCCCATTCCTCCACGCCTGTCCGTTCCAGTACCCTTGCAATGTGACTTTACAGAAGCATCAGGAGTCTGGTTTCTCGCTCCTTGAATCTGGGCTAGTCTTGTGACTTGCTTTGACTAATATAATGTGGCAGAAGTGACAGTGTCCCTGTTTAAGCTGAAGACTCAAGGAGCCCGCGCCCCCTTTCTCCCGCCCTCCCTCTCTCTCCCTTTCCCTCCCCACCCTCCCTCCCTCCCGTTCACTCCTGATGCGTCTCCTGAGCATGTCTGCCGCAGCAATGTGAAGGACACGTAGAAAGAGCCCCACTTGAGTCCGTTTCCCCAGCCAAGGCTGTCCTAGATCAGCCAGCTGGCCATAGAGGCGTGAGCGTGCCGGACCAAAGCCAGCCAAGTCTATCCCAGAGAGCCGAAGAGCCCTCCACTTGGCCTGTAGACTCTTGAGGCTAAATGGGGTTGATTTAAACAAAACTTTGGGATGTTTTGTAGCACAGCAGTAGCTAACATACCGCAAGTCAAGACCAGACCCCAAACTGGTCCAGGGAATTGCAACTGTAAAGAAGGCAGTTGGTCAGTTTGACTTTAGTGGACACCAGCTATCACTGCCACCCAGGCACCAGCCAGACTGCAGCTGCCACCAATATCCCCCTACCGAAGAACCAATCAGCCTATGCATGGACTGTTTGGGCTTTACAGGATATTGGTCAAAAGGTATTTTTGCTCAGACAAAGTGGATCTCCTCAGCAGAGGTCAGATTAGCCAACAGAAACAGCTGGACCTCAAAACCATGATCAGAGAGAGAGAGAGAGATGTCCCTGTTTGCTCCAACCACATAGAGGATAAGGTCACCTAAAAGCCAAACCAAATCAGAGTCCGGCCAGCAGGAAGAGTTCTAAGGCACCTGCCTGGATTATGACTGGCTGTGGACTCAAGTCTGATCTCTTGAGAGATTATTTCTCCTCGCTATGTTCTCAAGTGTTTGAATCTGGGACACTTGAACATTAAATATCAGACCAGAGCTGGGGCTACATGAATGCAGAATTTTTCCACTTATAAATACCTTTGGGAAAGTTTGGGTGTTTTGTTTTGTTTTGTTTTTTCTTCCTTAGAAAAGCATTCATACCTTTTATAAGATTCTGAGACAAGGAGGGTGCCATGGTGTACACCTGTAATCCTAGCAACTTGGAAAGCTGAGGCAAGATGATTGTAAGTTCAAGGCCAGCCTGGACAATTTAGCAAGACCCTGTCTCAAAATAAAAAATAAAAAGGCAGGGGACGTATCTCAGAGGCAGAACACCCCTGGGTTCAATCCCTAGCAATAATAATAATAATAATAATAATAATAATAAATTAAAATAAATAAAATGAATTTAATTTAAAAAATAAATCAGACAAGTTATGACACAAAAATCTAAGAACTCCAAGGGCAGAGAGAATACTGGAAGCAGCCCTGCCTGACATATCCACAGCAGTACCTCTCTTATTGCACACGTACATTATAATTCCTGCAAGACATTGTAACCACATGTATTTCTGTTGTCTGTCCCTTACAGGGAATGTCTTTCTAGCTGTGACTGTTAGTATCTATTTTTTACTCTAAGTTAATAAACCTATATGCTTCTGTGACATATATATTACTGCAGTTGTGTGCTACTATAGATTAATATTGCAGCTCTGTTACTCCGTTATTTATCTACCTTAGTGTAGCTAAAAGTTATTATGTGCATATGTAACTGTAGCTATGTGTTATATCACTACATCTATGTGTTACTATATCCACAGAACAGATTCTGTTATCATGTACAAGACTGTAATTGTATTACCGCATCTATCTGTTCCTGTACTTATATTATTGTAACTTGGTGTTATGGCATTTGTTATTGAAGTCACGCTTTACTGCAACTAAATGTCCCTGTTAATTTACATTTACTCCAATAATAAAATAGCATTAACTACCATTTGTTAAGCACCTTCTATTTGTCAGGCTGTCTTCTGCTACAGACTTAACATGCAAGTACTTTACTAAGTCTTACAATGCCCTACATATATTTATATCTATTTGACAGATGAGGAAACTGAGACACAAGTAGGTAAAGTTCTGGCCCAAGGTCATACAATTAGTACGTGGCAATAGAATGCAGGGGAAGAACCTCAAAAACTCAGGTCTGTCTAACTAGTCATTTGTCCCAGCAGCTGTGACACTCTCTAAACTAGGTCCTATGCTTGTATGTGGAGGGCCTAATACAGAAAATGGCTCATTGTCTAAAGATAGGAAAAGATACTTATTGGTTGTAGAATTGTTCTTAAAACTATCAACTTCATGTTCTGACATTTTTGTTGAGTTAGGAGTTCCTGAATACAGAAACAATTAAGTTGCTAAAAGAACCTTTGATTGAGTTAGCAGACAATAAATTTAGAGAACAATGAAATGCATTGTCCTAACTTACAATGAATTTGAAGAGAGATAGACGGTTACCTGAGTTCAATGTTCTGTGGATGCTAAAACTGCCGGCAGGTTGAGACACTGCAGGATCCATGAAAACCCACCCACAAACCCACCACCAGGTATGGAGCTCCCTCCTCACATCCTCTCTCACCTCCTCCCCATCTATAACCTATAAGGATCTCAGGTTTCAAAGGAGGCTCCAGAAAATCTTTCCAAGCTCCCTGAGCCCCTTTCTCTTGGCCTTTGATTCCTGCCTGTTCTCCATGTTCAAGGAGTGAGCTCAGTTAGGACAAGGACAATACGGCCTGGAGCTGAAGTCTACAGAAAGCAGTTCCCAGGGAGGAGGCATCCTATGTCCCAGGCACCAGTGGGCCCTATTCTGGGCAGAGCCAGCCCCAGACAATGAGCCCTCTTGCTACATGCCTTAAAACTCACAGGCAACCCTCCCATGCCTGCTGTCTGTGTAGCATCCCATAATGCTTCCTGCCCTGCTAGTCGCCACCCCTCTCATGCTTCCCAGTCCCTTCCTAGGTTTCAGCCCCTGAGCCAGGGGCTTCCCTTCCTGATGACCACCCACTTTATTTACCCCTGTTTGGAATAGAGCTGCAGTAGACCCCATCCCACTCATAGCACTGATGGCTTTAGCTCAAGAGGGTGGGCACCCTAGAAATCAAGCATCTAGCTCAGGGATGAAAGATTCAGGGCACACAGCGCACCACTCCTCCATCCCGTGCCCATTGCAGACATGACTAGTCAATCACAGACACTCTTTCCTACTGAGCCAGGACACAGCTTCAGTATGCTTTCCAATCCAGATCTCCAACCACCACCAAGTGGCCTGAAGTGACATACAAAATAAAATTCATGTCCTACCTAGGCCAAGTCCTTCACTGTGCAGGTAGAGAAACAGACCCAGAAGAGAATCAAATTGTCCCGCTTTATACAAATGAGAAGCAAAGCCAAGATGAGAACCCAGAGCTCCTGTCCTCTGACCCTGCCACAAAGGCAGAGGAGCAGCTACGCAACTGGCTGGGGATGTTTGACCCTCACTTCTAAGAAGCCCAGAAGCAGCCAAGCTCCTCGCCCTGGGGTTTCCGCAGTGACCTCTGGTCCCCTAATTTGGGACGGGGACAGAGTGGAGGGCTTCCATGCAGATAGAGGATGTACCAGACCAAACCTGAACATTTATTAACATGTCTGTCCTCGTGATGACCTTGTGAGCAAATGTAATTGTCACTCCACAAATGAGGAAACTGCGGGTAGGGACACTAGCATCTCTTCCAGGCCTGCACAGTACGGAAGTGCCAGGGTGAGGATTTTAACTAGGTCGGCTCCAGAGCTGATGGACCTCACCTTACTTCACCAAGGTGCACGAGAACACACACACACACACACACACACACACACACACACACACACACACGTGCCTCCTACCCCACAAGCAGCCACCTCCCCTTCAGCACTGGATATTCTCCAATTCTCCAACGTTGCCCATTTGTCTCCACCTGGTGGGGGAGCAGTGGCCGGGAGAAGATAGGTCCTGGTCTCAGCGCAGGCAGTGGGCTCACCTGTGCCCAGAGCCCACCAAGGAGCCATCCCCAAGGTGTGGGCTTCGTCTGCATGAGGGGCGGGCCGGCCGCTTCTGCCCACAGGGAAGGCGCGCGTGCCAGACCTGGGCTGAGCGCAGTAGATCATCTGGTCACTGGGATTAATGAGGCTTCCCCGTGTTTGTGGAAGTGATTAAGGAGCCTATAGTGGCTTCTCCTCCTGTCAACAGAACAAAAGGCTCCGCAACCACTGTCTTCAGGGGCTCGGGGTGCAGGGCACGTGGGCAAAGGGGTTCATGGTTCTGCACCTTGATCAGTGTTGTGCTTTCCCTCGTAGGCACCAACTGAGGGCATTTGCCCTGACCTGGAATTCCTCCCCATTGCTGCTCATACACCCCACAAGCATTTATTGAGCCCCTAATGTATACCAATCACCATGCCAGGTCCTGGGGATACAGAGCCAGGACAGACATAGCCCCTGTGCTGAGGGAGCTCAGGGTCAGGCAGGAAGAGACCTTAAACAAGCAGCTCTGTGATTTTCTCTAGTGGCAGGTGTGAAGAAGTGCTGCAGGGAGGGGACCATGACCTGGACACAGCTGTGACAGACCCCGCCTCTCGAGAGCCAGAGGGGGTTTCCCTAAGTGCAGGAGGGAGCGGGAGGGTCTCAGCCAGGTGTCTTGACAGGACTTGGCAACTGGAGCTGACGAGACTTTGGATCCAGGGAGTGGTTTGGAAGGCAGCAGCACCTACCTACGGTCGGAGAACCTGACAGCGAGTCGGGCCCCCAGGAAGTGCCCAGTGAGGAGCTGCGGGAGGGGCCTGGGGCACAGGGGCTAGATCTAAGCTTAAGACATCGGTTTGGAAGATGATGTGGTGGTCAAAGTAGCGTTAATGTGCGTCCTGGGGCCGCGTCCAAGGAAGAAGATAACACAGAGCCGAGGACTGCTCTCTGGAGGAGTTGCAGGGAGCAGAGAAAGGGACTAAGCGGGAGGGGTGGAGTCTAGACAAAGCAGATACTCCAGCGCAGAAGAGAGACAGCAGAACCGGGGGGCGGACACTGTCAGGGGCTGCCAAGGGCTCTAGAAAGATAAGGACCAAAGTGTGTCGGATGTGGTACGTGGTCCCCAGTGGCCTTGAAAAGAGTGGTTTAAATGGGGACAGAAGTGAGAACAGAGCAGGGAGGAAGCGCACCCTGAAGGCAGCCGGGAATGGGAAGGAGCCTTCTACGCACGTTGACATGACAGGAAGGCAGGAACGGGCAGTCGCTTGGGAGGTCCCGGGTGGGTTTTTCAGGTGGGAGAAGCTTGAGTAAATGCGCTGAGCTGAGAAAGAGGAAGAGATGGAGAATGGATGGATGAACAAAAAAATAAAGACTTAGGGAGCCAACCAGGGCAGGAGCTGCTGGAGGCAAGAGGGTCCGCAGCACTGATAGAGAGGGGCCCTGGCCAGGAGCAGGGGCAACCCGCCCTCTGAGATTGGGTGGGGAGAACAGCAAGAGGGACTGGGGACAAATGGAGGGAACCCACATCTGCTGACCTTGATCTACACAGTGGAGTTTGTCTGCAGGGTGTGACCACGGTATGAGGGCCGTGGAGGTAGAGAGTTTGCAGAGAACTACAGCAAGACAGAGCTGGCCGCCCCAGGGGCAGTGAGGGCCTCCATGATGGAAACTATCCTCTTTCCCCACTGGTGCCCGTTTGTTGAGTCTGTAAGGCATTTCATTGTCCTAAGAGCCCAGGGAGAGAGGTTTCCTTATCCCTTAAATACAAGAAACTAAGGTTCAAAACTGAGAAACTTCTCCAAGGGAATGCAGGTGCAGAGGAGCAGAGCTGGGGCTTGAACTGAGTTGGTTCCATGCTGAGACCCACGCTCTTTCCACTGACCCGGGTCGCGCAAGTCAGCCCAGGAATGGGAGGGGAGCAGCAGGTACCACGTCTGCTCAGGCCTGGGGACTGCATTGGGCAGCGATGCCAAGAAACCGGAAGTGGGGAGATCAGGAGCGAATACTGGCCAGGGATCTCGGCTGGCAGGGAACAAGGAGAGCTGCTGGTGGACTGAGTGGGACCACGAGAGCAAAGAGCAAAGAGCCTCTGGTCACTTGGAGAGTTGTGCAAAGGACAGGGGCGGGGAGGGAGGGAGAAGTAGTCGGCACCAAGTGCCTGGAGCTAGGAACTGAGAGTGGAAAGCTAGGGTAGATAGCACTGACCCAGGGCTGGAACCCAGACCATGTAGTGACTCAGACATACCTGGGGTCTGATTCCACTCTGTCACTTTACTAACTCTGTGATATTGATCAACTTGCTTAAACTCTCTGGGCCTTATTTTCTCCCACCCACTCAATGGGATCAGTGACCCCATCTATACCTTTTTCCTAGAAGCAAGACCCTCC
This sequence comes from Sciurus carolinensis, assembly GCF_902686445.1. Lineage (NCBI taxonomy): Eukaryota > Metazoa > Chordata > Mammalia > Rodentia > Sciuridae > Sciurus > Sciurus carolinensis. The sequence continues at coordinate 182,325,737 of NC_062213.1, forward strand.
AAAGGCTCCCATTCAGACTCGCCACCTTGCTCTGCTTCAATTTTGTTAGTGCCCCAATAATGCTGTACAAGGAACTCTCCCAAGTCAGGCTCATAAACACCATGTCTGTGGGTTCACTGGGGTTTTGCTGATCTTTCTGGGCTTGGCCGATGTTGGTTCCAGGCCACAAACGGAGTTCAGGTCTTCAGTATGTGTCTCTCTGGGACCAGGGGGCTCTGGGACATTCCAGGGCATGCCCTTCTCTTAGCAATGGCAGAGCACAAGATCGCAAGTGCAACTGCACTAGAACAAACTAGTATCTATAATTCAAGACGTGTGCTCTCATCCTATTGGGTAAAGCAAGTCACATGGTCAAGCCCTGATTTGGACAGCGGAGAAACACATTCCTGCCACCTTGAGAGCCTGGCAAGGATGTGGGTGGGTAAGTTGGCATCAATCATTCCATCTACCAAGGGCCGCAGAGCACTTGCCTAGCATGGCCAAGGCCCTGGGTACAAGCCCTGGAACCGCTAAAAATAACCCTGAGGGTAATAATTCCATCTACTGAATCCAGTCATTTCAGTCTCCGTCAGTCCCCAGATCCAGCCGTGGCCCCCTTTGTCTAAGCGTGCCCTCGGTCTGGGATGCTCCCCCGTCCGCCTCCCTTTCATCACAGCCTGCTTTCTTTTCATCCTTGGAACCTCCGCTTAAACATTTGCCTTTTGAGAGACTGCGAAATGTCATCTTGCAATTTGCTCAGGGAAGGAATGAAATAGGATTCGGTGAATGTATCACACTGTCTCCGCCACGGCCTTCTGATGGTAGAGAATAGAGGTCTCCATCAGCTGGATAAAACCGTCTCCGAAAACAGAGAGTGAGGCAGAGCCCCAGAGAAAGAGGAATGGGAGTGAGGAAGCAGGAGACACAGCAAGGAGACACGAAGGAGGGGGTCGGCAGGGGACAAGGACGCCTTGGATGAAAAGTGACAGATAGAGGCCAAGGCAGGCCCCAAAGAGACAATGGCCAAGAAAGGGTCATGGAGCAAGTGGCAGAGGCTGTTGCAGAGAGAAAAAAGACCCAGAGGGGCTGTCAGGGAGGATGAGCAGGGAGCCCGAGCGTCCCCGGCAAATGCGGAGTTTGCAACTTCCTGCCCACTCTTTCATTCCCTCCGTGGTCACAGAACACACAGCGGAATCTGGACTCTAATTTGGTCTTTGTCAGCTCCCTAAATGCTGTTCTTTAAGGGTGATTCCCTGGAAAATGGACCAAAATTCTAAATTGGACATCCTCATTGGCCGTCCGGGACCTGTCCTCCAGCAGCGGGCAGGTCATGGCGCAAGCATCAACGCTAGTGACAAATGGGAAGGCGCCAGGCTGCTTAGGCAGCAACTTCCGACCACCCAACCAGCGCGGGCCCTAGAGACCTCATCAGCCCAGGCCCGGCCCCTGCTGGCTGTGGCGGCAGGAAACAACTAGGCCCCCAGGAGCCGGGAGCTGATTATTAGAGCAGGAGAGGGGGCCTGGGGGGTTCAGACGAGGCAGCCGCTGTGCCCTCCTCCTGGGGTGGTGGCAACAACCTCCTCCCCACCCCTGACTCTCTGGCCCAGTCCTCACCGACTGCCAGAGAATACTCTCCAATGTGCCAAATGACCATGTCCGTCTTCTGCTCAAAGGTGTCCAGAGCAGACACCTCCCAGCCCGCTGTCACCTCCTCTCAAGTCTGCCCCTGACTGCAGCCACAGAAACAGAAGGCAGCTGTCCCCAGGCTCAGAGCCACCTTGCACTGAAGACTGAATGGCAAGGACAACCCCGTGTCTTTCCACTCCGTCCCGTCCCGGGACCTCCCCAAAACTTCTGGGAACCTGGGGCTTATGTGGTTGTAGGGAAAGTTCAACTTAGAATTCATGCAGGAAAACTAGCACCCCCAGGGCATCCTGCAGGGGCAGCCCAAGGACTGGGGGCCAGTGGAGAAATGCCTCAGCCATCAGTAGTTCACGCAGAGACTCTGGGGTGTTCCCAGGAGGGCGATGGGATCGAGGTCCCCAGAAGCAACCTTGCCAACTGGTCGTTCTCAGACAAACCACCTGTATTCAGGTCCTTCTCTCAGACTATATTCCTCCAACACCTTAGGATGTGTCCCTTTCTTATTGCACTGGCATTTGGCTAAATGTTCTGTTGTCACCATCTCGAAATCTTTAATATTTTTTTAAACAAGGAACCCCATATTTTCATTCTGCATTGTGACCTACAAATCACGCAGCTGGCCATGCCCTCTAGTCCCAGCGCCGTCTCATTCTAAGCCTGTCACTCGGCAGGGGCTTGGTGAATAGGAAACTAAGTTGAACTGAATCCAAGCAAGCGGGGCTTCTGCCCCTCCCCCTCTGCTCCTTGCTCTAGCTCTTTCCCTGCTTCCCTCCTGACCTGGGGCTGGAAGGCTGCCAGGAGTCTGGGACAAACAGCACCAGAGCAGCTCTTGTGGGTTTTCCAGGGCAGGAAGGAGGGGGACCTATGGCCTGCATCCCAGATGGTCCTGAGGCCTCTGGACCTCAGTGCATCCTCCATTCAGTCAGGGGTCCCCCAGAATCCCAGCTCTCTACGAGGAAACCATGCGTTTTCATCTTAAAATGTCATTGCACAGTTTTCATCACATTTTTAAAAGCCCCTTCTGAGATGATTTGGAATTGCCCTAGCTGTAAGCCCTGATCACAGAAGGCCGCCTTCCGCAGAGAAGAGGTTACACTCGCCAAAGCACCACAAAGACGAAAGGTCAATGGAGGACCTCGAGAATTAGAGGCAAACGGATTTTAGACAAGACACAAGTCCAAAGGTGGAAAGTTTAGCTGGGAGACGAGGTTAGGAGGAGCAAATGCTTTTCTTAATAGGAAAAAAAGACAGCCCCAGGAAAATACAGCACACGTGTCGCGTGATCCCTCTCTCTTCTGTTTTCTACTGTGAAAAGGAGAAGAGGAAGGCTGAAGGCGCAGACAAAGGAGACTCGAGGCCTTTCTAGGGATTTGCAGAAAGCAATCACAGATAAGGCTCTTTCACGGGGCAGGTAAAGCCGTAGAAAGGAGAGGCGAGGGGGTTAACACCTTGTCTAGCTGACCGGAGGTCTCCAGGGCTCAGACGAGCTTCAGAGAAGCCAAAATTAAATTGCTCTAAGAAGGAGAGAAGAGTCAAAGTAAAACGAAGCTTAATTATTAGCAGTTAAGGGCTAATGAGGGTGCCTGATTTACCTAAATGTCGAGCTCCTTCTACATTTTGCTCTAAATTAGTTATCACTTGGTGCATGTGGTCATTAGACTAGTTGTTATGCTTTATTATTCAATAAATTCCACTGCACACGCACATGCTGGAGAGATATTTATGGAGAGAAAGAAGGGAAGAGTTTGGGTTCTTGCTTTGTTTTTGTGATGTATAGACTTGACATTAAATGTCCATAATTATCCACAACCGTGGACAGGTTCTAAATTGGAGGCAAGTCTAGCCGGACCCTACAGTCACCTAGTGGCATCTACCCAGATTGCATGTGTGATGCCCTGGAAGAAGAGAGCAACTTCAAATGCCAGGGCAGGGGCACAAGAGAGGAGGGGGAGGGCACCCATGCACTGCTGTAGCACAGGTGAGTCCCACAGGGAGGGGTCATGGGGCGGACATCAAGGATGACCGATTCCTGCTAGGTCGTGGGGGCATCCGGGAGGTCATTGAGGTCCCAGTGACTGCAAGGGATGGGAAACTGAGAAGTCACCCAGAACCAAGAGTGTCCCTCCTTCCCCAGGCCCAGGGCCCAGAGTGGGAGGACCCGGTCTGGTGCAGGAAGAAAGGGTGCGGCCATGAGAGCCCAGGCCAGACCCAGCAGAGAAGCACATCTCTAGGAAGCTGCCCTGAGCTAGAGGGAGGAGCAGGATGGAGCAGGATGGAGCAGTCTCCTGGGAGGACAGCCTGAGCAGAGGCGAGGAAACCAAGTTCCCACCGACTTAAGCCAACGCAGGCGCTGCTTTGGCAGGGCGGAATAGGGACAGCTGTGGCCATCGAGTCACAGAGCCGATGCCACAGCTCACTCAGAGGACCTCCTGCTCCCGCACCACCTCCTGCCCCCGCGGACCCAGACCCAGTCTGGTCAGGGTTTGCCAAGGGGTCCTTGGAGATGACTTTCTGGGTGGATGCCACCCACCAACCTGAAATGCATTGTTTCAGGACCATTTTTAAAAATTCAAAGAAAGATGACCTCTCTAGACTTGATCCCCAAAGGGGTCAGAAGTAGAAAGACTTCACGTTGGCAGCTTTGACCCAGGGGACGACAGGGACAGGAAAGGAGATTATAAGTGTCAGCCCTCAAAGTAACTAGGAGCAGCGGCAGGATGGGGGGAGGGGAGCCCGGTGGCACCTGACGGTCCAGCACATCAGTTCTGGGGGAGGCGTCAGGCCTCAGGCCTGCACCCAGAATCCCAGCATGTGTTTGGCTGAACCGAGAGGGCTGAGGAAAGGCCCCTTCCAGGCCTCCATGCGGGGCTTGCTGCTCTGCCCCAGGGGCCCTGGCCCTGTGGGAACATAACCCTGAGCCTGCCAAGGGAGCCAGACCTGGTGACTGAAGCTCTTCTGCTAAGTCCCAGGCAAAGCCCATCCCTTACAGCTGTTGCCGTCTTGAGTCACAGCCCCCTGCAACTTTCCACCCTCAGGGCAAGACCCGTGTCTCCCTGGGGCCCACCAAGCCTCCCCTTCCCCTTCTTGAGCAGCTTAGACTCAAGGACCAGGACCCCACCAGAACAGGTTTCCTCTCCTTAGAACTTCGGGGTGCCGGCTGCCAGGGAGACGGCTAGACCAGCCCTGGGCCTCCTGTGTTCCTCGGAAGGATGAGGTGGCTGGACCAGGAGCCCTCCACAGGACCACCACAGATTCTGGCCAGACCTAAAGTAGAGGGTACTCACTGACTGTGTCCTGCAAGCCCAGGGTCCAGTGGCCAGGCAGATGGGTGGGCAGATGGGACATCCCACAGGCAGTATGGACAAACCCATGCTGGCCTCACCCACTCCATCCGACACCTCCCTCCAACTCCCAGGGCAGTCCGAGGGCAGATTTGCAAGAGAACATTCTCCACCATCTCAAGGGCCACTTCCAGACCCAAGAACATGGGCTGGGGTCAGACTCAAGTTTAAATTCTGACTTGTCATTCATGACCGCGTTACCTTGAACAGGTTATCTCGTCACCTGATGTCACCTGCCCACTGAGCACAGTCGTTGGTAGAGGAAAAAAAAAGAAAGAAAAAAAAAAAAAAAACAGACAAACGTTGTGGCTCAAAAGAGAGAGAGGCAGGAGAAATAAGGCAAGACAGGACAGAGGCCCGAGGCAGGGAGATAAGCCCCCAAGACGAGGCAGAGGAGGGCTTGCCAAGGAGGAGCCAGCAGGAAGATTCCAGAAGACGGCAGACTGTGGAGTGAGTCAGTTCTCGCAGTTGCTGAATAATTCACGGGGCAGCCGGGATGGCATATGCTTCCTCTAAGCCGCACCAGCAGAGCACCAGCTCCTCCTGGTCCCCACTCCCGCCTGCGTCGCCCAGGAAACCAGCTCCCTCCCTGGAGGAAGGGCCACCTGGGCCAGAGAATGGGGTGGTGGAGGGCCGCAGGTGGGGCAGGCCCCTGTGGCCCGGGATCAGCTCGGCCTGACCCCGCCAAGTGGGAGGCAGGACCCTAGGGTAAGGAGGAGGCAGGGAGGCTGGGACCCCTGGAGACGCTACAGAAAGAAACAGTAAAGGCGCAGACTGTGCGGTTGCCGGCAGTGGCAGCTTAGGGAGGAAACAGGCGGACAGTGTGTCGGGGCAGAAGCAGCGTGCTAGGGGACTGGGTCTCTTCTGCCTTCGCTCCTTCAGGGCTTTGCGTCTGGCTTCATCGGGGACCGGCTGTCCTCCTCTCACATGCTTGGCCCAGGCACCGTGGGGACCTGAGTCATTTTGGCGGCTGTCAGGAACAGCTCCAGTCCCCCTCTGGTGCATCTCCAGCATCGTCCTAGGCCTTTTATAAACCAGGGAGGCCAGCACCGAGCGTGGCTCCTTCCAGCCGCTCCCCATGGACACCCGCCCTCTGGGCCCTGCCTGGCACTTGTGACCTGGCTTCCCCTGTCTGGCTTCCTCACACATCCCAAGACCCTTGCTCTGCCCCTGCCCTAGCTCCTGAAGGGGGTTCCAAGGTGCCCTCATGTCTCGTCTTACTTCCTCATTCTGAAGGCATTCATACCTGCCTCACACAGTAAACAGCACAAAGTTAACAACCAGAAGTTTCTATGGCCTGGACAGTGCCTGTGGCTTTATGGTGTCATGACAGAAGTAGATCTTCATTGGTAAGTGAACTGAGGTTCAACTCCTCTTGCATCTGAAAGCACCACTAGATCCTGGTTATAGAACCCTGTGCCCATGGCTTAACCTCTCTGAAATTTGGTTTCCTCATCTGTAAAATAGGGAGAGTCCTGCCTCAGAGAATTAGGTAAAATGAGGACATAAAGGGGAACCTAATAAGTCATTGTTACTGTTGTTTGTTAATATCATATATGACATTTTATTATCTATAATATACACACAAGTGTGCTTCCATGCTGTCTTAGTCCATTTTCATTACTATAACAAAATACCTGAGAGAAGCTAACTTTATCAGAAAAGAGGTTTACTTAGCTTACAGTTTGGTAGACTGAACGCTCATATAGCATGGCACTGGTTCTGGTGAGGGCCCCCTTGGCGGCATCGCCTCATGCTGGGTGGCAATGGCAAGAGCATGTGTGGAAGGTAAAGCTCACACCTTGAAACAGGAAGTCAGAAATAATACAGGTTTGGGCTCACTCTCTTGAGAATTACTTTCATCTCCCCAGCAGCTCCCCCGGTGACGTACAGACCTCCATCACCTGCCCGTGGCCGGCCACACTGGGAACCATGCTTCTAACACATGAACTTCAGGGGGACACGCCAGCCATCTCCACACCAGAGCCGGTGGGAGTCTTCCTTCCCAGCCCAGGGACACTGTTCTCCGCCCCATCATGGAGCTCAGGCAGAACGCTCAGCCCCGCAGTTCCATTCAGCACAAAGTCTAAGGCATTGAACACTTCATTCAATTAGCAAATTTGCCATTATTGTCTGAGTAAGAGACCGTTTTTTATTGAATTTGCCAAACACGATCATTTTATCGAGCACACCCAGTTACATAAGGTGGCATTCGCACTCCTAGAAGGAGTGACTTCAGACGTGAAAAGGGTGCTACAAAAATAACTATTGCATATGTTTCAAATTTCCCCCAAATTTCTATTTTTCCCCATAAAGAAAAATAAAAGGTTTGGGTTCTTCTTTTTTTGTTTTTTTTAAACCCAGGTTTTCCAAGTTTCCATAAATGCTGTATTTCTCGGCCCCAGAGGTGAGGGAACATGCAGGAAGCTCGGGCCTGCATTTCTAGGTCACCCTGGAGATGGGAGCCGGCCTCTGAGTCACCCTCCATCAGCCGAACCACGTGGGGTGGGGCTGGAGGCTGCAGCCTCGACCCCCCCTCCAACCCCGCCCAAGTTCAGGGCCTCAAAGCGAGAAGCTGGTCTGGCTCCAGGTCCAGGCAGGCCCGGGGCCCCTCCCTGACTCAGTCCCAGGCCTTCTCCTGGCCATTGTCCCTTCTCACCCCAACCACAGTGGGTTGGGTGGCATCCCCTGAGACATGTCAAAGTCCTCGTCCCTCATGCCTGTGAATGTGACCTCCACTGGAAATAGGGTTTCCGCAGGTGTGATGAAATTAGGAAGCCGTCATACAGGATTCGGCTGGGCCTGAAACCCATGACTGACATCCTAACAAGGAAAGGAAGACATGCAGGGACACACTCGGGGCGAAGGCCACGAGGAGACAGGGCTGGAGACCGGAGTCGACGGACCAGGGGCTGCGGCGATCGCCAGGAGCTTCCAGAAGCCAGGACGAGGCCGGGCAGAGTCTTCCCTCGAGCCCTCAGAGGCAGCCCATCCCTGATGACACTCGGATTTTAAACTGCTCATCTCCAGAACTGTGGGAGGTTGGCCTTTAGTCTTCTGAAGCCGTCGGGCTTGTGATTATTTGTTACAGTGTCCCCAGGACACCACTGCACCCCATCCCCCACAGGACACAGGCAGGAACGACAGAGGCTGGGGCGGTGTCTCTGGGTCTCGTCCGCAGAGAGGTCTGCGTCAGGGCCTCCGTCACCCTGGGGGCAGGGGACTGTAAGAACTGGGCTCTGCTGGCTGTGATCTAGAAAGCCACGTCTCGTTCCAGGGCTTTGGGATTCGGAGTAAGTCACCTCCCTGTCAACGAGCCTAGGACGCCTTTGAACAAGGAGTGGAGACCCCAGAGATCCACCACCCTCAGTCGGGGGTCTGCTGCCCCACCTGACATAGGTAAGGTCCCCCACGTACTATGCACAAGGGTTCCATTTAGGACGTGTGACTTGACTGGTGGGAAGCACATGTGTTTGTGGAGACCTCACTTCCGGTTTTGAATCTCCATCTTTCTCGGGCTGGTGCTGAACCACAGGGTACTCACGTGAGGCCGGCTGGCCCACGGCAGCCCCGGGGAGCCGCAGCATCAGCTGCAGGGTGGCTGTGCCGGAATGTCAGCGGGTCCCGTGTGCACCTGGGACTCACGAGGTTTCAGTTTGAACGGTGGGTTTATCAGGAGGTAAGCCCATCACAGAGGAGAGATCTCTGGGGTGGGGGTGCCGGCAGGTGGTGAGTGGGGATGAGGACCGTGGAGTGGATATGCCCATTCACTTCCCCAGGAATCTGTGTAGAGAAGGAGATGTGGGCAGGCAGCTCTGTGCAGGCCTGGACCATGGACTTATGCATGCAGGAGGCAGAAGGCTGGGTGAGAAAGCCCAGACGAGTCAAGGGATTGTCCAAGGACACACAGCAAGAAGTAGATCAGGTCCAGCTACCGGCTGGCTATCTAGTCATCACTCCCAGAAGCTTCCACACGCTGGTGCTGGCTCACACACTCGCTGACTAGGGACTTACTCACCCAGTCCCTGATTCTTTTACCATGGCCTATGATGTAACAAAACAACTAAAAACTAATCTGTGTTCATTATTATCGCACGCAGGGACCAATCCAAACTACCTCCGTGATAGAATCTATCTGCCCCTGTTGCATCGGAGGCTCCAAGGAGAAGCAGACTGCTGGGAGTGGGAGTCGGGGCGGCTTCGCCAAGGAGAAGACCCCTGCACGGGCCTTGAGATCAACAGGCATTCACCGGAACCAGCTACGCCCTGTCCAAAGGGGCTGACCTCGCACAGCAGGCGACGGGCGCCCACCGAGGACTGCCGGCGAGGCGGGCAGTGAGGCTGACTCGTGCTGCAGACTCCTCTCTGGCTGCTGGGCATGGACAATGGGGTGAGGAGAGCTTTGGGAGCCGCCGAGGGTGGGCAGCGCAGCATGGGGAGAGGGGCCCTGTGGAATGTCACCCCGAGGTCCTTGGTGAGTCGGCAGAACAGCCTTGTGGGGAGCAGCGGGCAGAGCACAGCAGGCAGGTGCAGGTGGCTCTCCAAGGGATTCGCTGACAAGGAGGAGAGGACGGGCCGGGAGGGAGGAACCACAGAGGGAAGGGACTGAGGTGGCACCGTGGGGACGGGTGGGAGCAAGGCAGGGCAGAGTGGGACAGTCCTCGGGATGGCCATAGGGTCACCATGCTGGGAGGCCACCTGTGCTGGGCAGGGCAGCAGGTGGGTTGAGGGGCGTCCCAGTGACGCTCTGTTTCTGGGAAAGCTAGAGGTGACTGTGGCTGCTGAGGGTGAGGGGCCGGTGGGGACAGTGCTCCGTCTAGCAGTGAGGGGCGTGGAAGGCCGGAGCAGGCGGGGCCCTGGTGGAGGGGGAGTCCCTCCCGGGGCGGGCGGGGCCAGGTGCCGGGCAGGGGAGGTGAAGCGGCTTGATCTGGACGTGGTCCAGTGCTCCACGTCATGCTGGGAGGGTCACACCGCGTGTCCTGGTTTCTGAGTGGGACAGTATGCTGCCTGCGGGGCGCGTTAGGGTCTGGCGGGAAGCAGATGGCGCACTCGTCGTGGGCGGTTTGAGGAGGGCCGGTGAAAGGCCTGTTTACCAAGGGGTGGGCAGGGTGCGGGGACCACAGGGACAGCGCAGGTCCCCAGGCTTGTATGGGGGAGATGCTGAAGTGTGTTACTGCCCTAGAGCTGAGGGGACAAGAGGACCCCGAGAGAGCCTTGTGGAGGGGGCCCCCGGGACAGAGATGAACCCCCTGCTCAGCCAGCAGGGGAGAGTCCAGCTCCGCTCTCCTCCCTCCCGCCGGGCTCCTGCTGGGCTCCGCACTGCTGGACCCATCAGGAAGTCAGAGGGCCCAGGAGCCCACCGACAGTGCCCCCAGGTCAGCAGAGCAGGGAGCAGAGCAGGGTGGACGGGGCCCTGCAGGGCCTGCGCAGCCCAGCGCTGCCCTGGCCCTGCGGGAGGAAGCAGGCGCCTCTCGGGCCCAGAGGGCTGGGGCATGGGGTGTGCGTCTGCGCGTGCGCGGAGGAGACGCTTCTCACCCACATCACGACTCGCCCTCCCCAGCACCTGATCTCTCTCTGGCGGGAAGTGGCAGCCCTCCTCTTTGGAAAACGTGGGTGATCAGATTCTGTGATTAGGGGGGAGAGGCGGGGGCGGGGGGACAGGAGAAAATCACCTCGGGGGATCAGAACCTGGGGCTCAAGGGCCAGCCAAATGGACAGGCGGACGGACCAGGGACCACCCCGCTGACCCCTGCCCCGCTTCCCGTCCCATCCGTCCATCTGAGTCAAAGGTGCTCATGGATCCCTGAGAAAGATAGATGGAGTAATCAGAGTAAATGAAATTAACATGCACAGGGTAATCAACACTCATTAAGCCAATTTAGTCAAGTGATGACCTCAGTCAGCTTTTATTTAATCATATACTTAAATGTCAAATCAATATGCAAATCTCACCCAGGCCTTTTCCAATTATAACCCATTAAAACTTTCAAGAAAATCAATGTAGTGGAGCTGGGTGGGCCAGCGAGGTAGACGGGCAGGGCCAGACCACTGGACCTGGGCCACAGAGCCCCCACCTGTTCCCAGGGCCCTTATCCTGACCCCCTGGAACTGATCCTCCCGTATTCCACCCCACCCACCCCCATGTGTGGCTCCTCCCCTGGAAGTCCTGCCCAGGGTCACCTCCTTCACCCCAGGCACCCAGTGCTGGGCTTTTGCAATGAGTATGGCGAGGACTCTCTCGGGGACCTGCTTCACCTAGACATTAGTGACCCCAATCCACAGATGACCACGGGAAGCCCAGGAGCCAAGGGCTTTTCTCCAGAAGGAGGAGGCTGGGAGCAGCCACCTGAGGTCACACCAGCCTGAAGGCCAGACTGCCGCCCCACCTTCAGAGCAAAGGGAGGAAAGGAGGCTGGAGAGGCCCCTCCCTCCAAGACTGAGCCGGTCAAAGCCCCACCCCACTGCCCTGTCCGTGTCTCCCAGGCTGTGTCCCATTTGGTTGATATGTGCCAGGTCTGGGGCAAATAAGTCACATCAAGACTATCCTTGCTTATTATCCCATCTGCCTTGACACAGGAAGACAGGTGACCCAGTGAGACAAAATCAGACGTTGACAAGGCACAGTGGCCCACGCCTGTGATCTTGGAGACTTAGGAGGCTATATGGACCCTTTCCCAGGGGACGAACCACCAGCCCCTGCAGGCCAGGCCACTGGACTATGGGCTTGGTTTCCCGGAGCTGATAAGAAGGGTCCAGGGAAGTGGCCAGAGCCCCTGCCTGGCCCAGAAGGTCCAGCCGCAGGCTGTGCAACAAAATGACAGCAGCCTCTCTGAGTCTGCTTCCTGGGCCAGCCAAGAGCTAGCAGGTCACTCCTGGGAGAGTCTCAATAATACCCCAGCTGATCCAAACGGAAACGTGTCCCTGGGGAGATGTGTGCCATCGACTTGCCCGTGGCACCACGGCGTCAGGCAGGGGCTGCTGGAGGATGACGGGGGGCTCAGTGACTGGAAGCGGGGAGCCAGCTCTGGTGACTTTGGTGGTTTCTAGGCAACCTGACCACACCCGAGGGGGTGGATGGAGGTCCCCGATTGAGCGGGGAGAGACAGGAACACACTAACCACTAACTAGCACCCCTGGATCAAGGCTGGAAACACCGGATGTAGAAGACGCCAGCCCCTCGGGTGCCGCCCAAGGTGGGGTCGGAAACAGAACAGGTGCACCTGCTCCTTCCCCTGGAGTAACCAGGGAGGGCCATGAGCAGGTGACAGTGTGCCCTGGTTTGCTGGCACTTTCCCGGCATCAGCACTGAACGTCTGAGCCTCAGGAGTCCCTGGCTCTGGGCAAAGGCAGATGGCTGGTCCCCTCCAGGCGAGGGGAGAAGGACACCCCCCTCCCAGCCTGCACCCGCAGCCTGGGCCAGGCTTGAGCGACTCCTCCTGAGAATCTCACAGCCCGAAGGCAGAGGAAGAAGAGGAAAGAAGAGGTGTGAGAGGGAGACGGGTGACAGGGGACAGAGGCCACCAGACCACGAGTCACGGCCTGCCTGGGATCGCTGGGCTAGGAGCGTCAGAAATGGATCATCTCATTTAATCCTCGAAACAACCTGAGTGGGTATGGTGTGCATTGTGTGCATAAATGAAGAAGCCAGAACTCAGGCCAGTTAAAGAACTGCTGAGAGTAGCTGTTTTCTTAACAGACTTTCACCAGTAAGATTTTCACCAAGGAGGAGAAGCGGACATGAGAGGCGCCAGGGGCTCGGTAGAGCCAGACCCTGCGGCCCAGAGAGGGAAACAGCAGATGGCCCCGCAAGGCCGATTTCTAAGCCGCCTCCTCGCAGAGAGCAGCAAGGCCCTGCCTGGGCTTCCAAGGGGACCAGCACCTGGAAAAGTCCCGGTGAAGAGGCACAGGCAGGTCTGAGAGGTCTCAGGAGGCCCCTCCCAGGTGAGCCCAGATAAAGGCCTCTGTAGGGACACAGGGAGCAGCAGCCAGGCAGAGCCCAGGCCCACAGGAACGGCCAGGACACCGAGCCACCGTGGCTGCCAAAACTCGACGGGACAGAGTGTGAGCTGTATCTGCAAACCCCAGAGAATTCCCGTCGGAGAGGACACGAAAGCCCCAGAAGTCAGGGAGCACAGAAGAGGAATGGGGGGTCTAAGCAGACAGAACCTCCTCCGAAGTGGCTCAGGTCCTCCCTCCGGATGCCATGCTCAGAGCTCTCGGCCCCGCCCGCGGCTGGCAGGCTCCTGTCACTCAGCACCTTGGCCTACCGCTCCTATGACTCTCATTCCTCTTATTTTGCAAATGAGCATTGCTTGAGTAGCTACTGTATGCCAAGCACTGCCCTAGGCACTGTGCACAGCCATGCCCGCGGGAGGCAGATGAGGGCCCTGCTTTCAAAGCCCGGAGAGTCTAGTGGGAAGGCGGGCGCGGAGCCCTGTTCCCAGCTCCGCCTCTCCCAGGACCTCAGCTGGTGTTGGCGTGTAAGGGATGCAGGCTCCTGATGGCTCCAGCCCGGACCTGCCCTGCTCACCAGAGGCGCATTTCCTTCTTTCTACACTTGCATCTCTAAGGAGAATGTTAAGCTCCCATCTGAGGCAAAAGACCAGCCCACACTCTCCCCACCCCCTGCTCTGCGCTCCCTCCGCTCAGACTCCCCACAGCTCCCCAAGTCTGCGCCTGCTCTTCTCTGTGCCCAAAGCCTCTCTTCCTGCCTGCCCACTGCTAGTCACCTGGGGTGCCCTTCCTGAGGCGAGAGCAGAACTCCTCCCAGGGAGCCCTCCCAGCCTCCCACGTCCAGTCCCGGTGGCCCAGAGCCTGTCCCGCCCTCTCTCCCCGGCCATCTGATGACGCTCCCAGAGAAGTCCATTTGCTGCCCTAGATGCCCAGTACCTGGAAGCAGTGCAGTGACCTCTGTAGCAAGTGGCCACACGGTTCGTGGCTTAAACACGGCCGTCTTCTCGGTGGTTCTGGAGGTCAGAAGCCTGGAGTGGGTCCCTCCCGGTTGGAGCAAAGGTGTGCAAGGATGCTGCCTCGAGCCCCGGTGGGGATCTGCGCCCACGCCCTCCGCAGAGCCTAGCTGCCTGGTCCTCGGGCCTCCGGCCTCAGGCCTGGCCCCTGCCCTGTCTTCAAAGAGCAAGAGCGTGGCCTCAGGGCCTGCCGGTCACCTCCTCCTGCTGCGGGCCTCGCCACGCTCTGGGCCTACCAGCAACACAGGATGAGCTCTGCCCGCCAGGGTTCCTAACTGCACCACGTCGCAGGGTCTGCTTTCCCACTGAGGCTGACCCTCAGCTGCCAGGGACACAGCGGACAAGCCACCCCACCCCCGGTGGGAGCTGGCACTTGGTGGGTCTCCAGCTCCTGCTGCAGGGAGCACGGGGGTGGGAGGAGCGTCGCTGCGCCAGGGGCAACACAGGCTGGCTGCAGGTTGGTGGGGGAGTCCACGGCGCCCATGCGCCTGCCGGCACTGGCCACCGCAGAATATTCTCTGTGATAAAGAGAGCAAACGCCGCAACTCCGCGAGATGCAGGAGCCAGGCTGCCGGAGCTAAAGGGAGGCGGCTCCTTCCTGGGACCGCAGAGGGGGCGCGCGCCCTCCATGGCAGCTTAACCTGCTCCATGTCCCAACTGTGCAGACGGCTCAGCGCTGCGTCCCTGTGGACATTCACCCTCTCCCTCTGGTTATTCAGCAGAGAATTGAGGAAGCTACTTTGTGCTACTCAGACGAAGCACAGTCCCTGTCCCCAAGGGCATGCCATCCAAATTCCTTGGGAACATCGCTGGGGTGCCAGCCATTGAATCCAGAGTGCTCAACCACGGAGCCACATTGTTTATAGTTTAGAGACAGAGTCTCACTGAGTTTCCTATGGCCTCACTGCTGAGGCTGGCTTCAACTCGCTATCCTCCTGCCTCAGCCTCCCGAGTTTCTGGAATTAGAGGCATGAACGGCTGCTCCAGCTTCCTGGGAACATCTTTGAACATCCTCGGGCTAGCACTAACTTCCAGACACTTTGGAGCCCACAGAAGCCCCGTTCCTTACACTCTCCAAGGTCTTGCCGGGAGGCCCGTCTACTCTTGTGACACCTTGAGCTGCTCACTGCACACAGGCCGACATTCCCCACAGGTTTCCGTGGTACCACTCTTGCCCTAATCATTTCCTACCACGTCAAACACTGTAGGGGAGTTGGGAGGGGTCCCAGGAAGCGGTGGGAAGTGGCCACAGGGTGATTCAAACCAGAGAGGTTTATGGCCAGGTGGCAGGCGAGGAAGTCAAGCTGTAGCTGATTAAGGAAAACGTGGAACGTGAGGTTATTTTTTAGAAATAGCAATGAACTATTTAATTAGCACTTACTATGTGCCACCTGCACCATGTGCTTATTTAATCTCCCTAACATGCCCATAAGGTAAAGATTATTAAGCCCACTTTACAGATGAGGGGGCTGAGGCCCAGAGAAATTTGCAAGGCACACAGCTGCAGGTAGAGCCAGGATGGGAATTGATTACTTCTCTTCCTTCTAGAAATCTGACCATGAAGGAAAGGCGTGAGGAGGGAGGGGCTGGATCCAAGTGCGTGTGGGGTGAGAGTCGTTTCCTAAGAACAGGAACGTGTTTGCCCTCAGAGGTGCAAGGAGCACCTCCCAGGGGTTCCGCCCCTGAAAGCCCAGGTAGGTGGAAATGCGCTGAGTACACCACCTGCCACATGCAATAGCTCAGCCACTCGGTGACTGCAGCATGGGTCGCGCCCCCTCCTGGCCACGTGGTTGGCTGGGAGCTGTGCCTACTGCCCAGGCCCAGCGTGGCAAGTGAGTACCATACTGCCCCTGGGACAAGATGGCAGCCCCAGATTGGAGGCATGGCCTCTTCTACATGTGTGCCTTTTCATAGTAACGCGAAGCTGAAAACTCGGAAACCGAACCTTTGTACGTTGCGGAATAGCAGAGCGGAAGGGCACGGTAGGGCAGGGGTGCCAGTGATGGTGGGCAGGATCCAGGACCCGGGTGACCGCCAGGCCCAGGAGAGCTGCAGAAGGTGATGGTGACCCAGAGGCCCCCTATGGTGATCAGAGGACTGGGGACAAGGGCCAGGTCAGAGGCAGGCGGCTTCACAGCTCAACGCTGGGAATGGGCCTCGGAGACTCTTGCTAGAGCCTCAGAACAGACCAAGAATGAGTCTCAGTGAAACCACAGGGTTTGCAGAGGTGACATGTCTTGTCCAAGGGCAGAAAGTTGCTGGCAGAGGAGGGACTCAAACCCACCTGTTCCACAAACTCTTCTCAGTCCCATGTCAGACCCCGTGCAGAGTGAGGCCAGGTGCAGGATGACTCAGACACAAGCCTGTCCCCAGGAGCCCATGATTTAGAGTCTGGGAAGGCGGTTTTCAGATGAGGGATGAGATCCCTGAGCGGTTAATCAGCCCAGGCGCCAGCCCAGCCCGAGGTGGAGCACGTGACTGACAGCCCCAGACACACAGCGACCCCCAGCGTCAGCACGCACTCTGCGGTCCCCAAACAACCTCCACCCTTACCTCATCTAGTGCTGGGGAGGCATGAGCACCCCATCTACAAATGCCCAAGGTCAGACAGCTCTGGTGCTCAAGAGAGGATTCAAAGCTGACTCTAAAGTAAGTGCTCACTCGCTGGCTCCGGGTCTTTCCCTTCTGACCCAGAGACAGGAAGGCAACACGCAAAGCATCCTGGGAGGTGGCAAGAACCCACCAACACAGTCAGTCTTGCTTTGTTGTGTTTTGTTCTTTTTAGACATACGTGACACTAGAGTGTACTTTGACATATTATACATGCGTGGAGTATAACTTCCCATTCTTGTGGTCGTACATGATGTGGAGATTCTCTGCGGTGTATTCATACATGAACACAGGAAAGTTGTATCTGATTCATTCTACTGTCTTTTCTATTTCCATCCCCCTCCCTTCCCTTCATTCCACTTTGTCTAATCCATTGAACTTCTATTCTTCCCTCTCCTCCTTGTTGTGTGTTAGCATGTGCATATCAGAGAGAACATTCAGTCTTTGTTTTTTGAGGGATTGACTTATTTCACTTAGCATGATAGTCTCCACATCCACCCATCTAACCACAAAAGTCATAAAGTTGTTCTTTTTTTATGACTGAGTAATATTCCATTTTTTTTTTTTTAAATCTATGCATCTGTTGTAGGGCAGCTAGGCTGGTTCCATAGGTTAGCTATTGTGAATTGAGCTACTATAAACATTGATGTGGCTGTATCACAGTAGTGTGCTGATTTTAAGTCCTTTAAGTACATGCCGAGGAATGGGATAAAAGGGTCAAATGGTGGTTCCATTTCAAGTTTTCTGAGGAATCTCCATACTGCTTTCTAGAGTGTTTGCACCAATTTTCAGTCCCACCAGCAATGTGTGAGTGTACCTTTTTCCTCACATCCTCACCAACATTTACTTATACTCTTGATAAATGCCATTCTGACTGGAGATGGAATCTCAGTGTAGTTCTAATTTGCATTTCTCTAATTGTTAGAGATGTTGAACATTTTTTCATACATTTTTTAACCATTCATATTTCTTCTGTGAAGTGTCTGCTCCGTTCCTTTGCCCACTTATTGGTTGGGTTAGTGTGTGTGTGTGTGTGTGTGTGTGTGTGTGTGTGTGTTCTTTATAATCCTGGAGCTTAATGCTCTATCTGAGGTGCAGGTGGCAAATTTTTTCTCCCTTCTGTAGGCTCTTTTCACACTCTTGATTGTCTCCGTGAAGAAGCTGTTTAGTGTGACACCATCCCATTAACTGATGCTTGAATTTGCTTCTTGCACTTCGGCAGTCTCACTAGGAAGTCAGTCCCAAAGCTGGCACGATGGCAAGTTGGGCCTACGTCGTCTCCTAGCAGATGCGGGGCCTCAGGTCGAGTCCTGGGTCCTGATCCACTCTGAGCTGAGTCTCGTGCAGGGCGAGAGAGGGGTTGCATTTCATTCTGCTACACATGGAGCTCCAGGTCTCCCACACCATTTGCTGGAGAGGCTCTCTTTTCTCCACGTCTGTTCACGGCACCCTTGTCTAGTTTGAGGTAACTGTACTTTCGTGGGTTTGTCTCCGATGGGGCCCGTCTTGATGCAACACAGGGCAGGGGACAGGGCAGCCACCTGGCCCGATGGACTCCAGGGCAGAGGGAAGGACTCAATGACTGAGACTCTCTCCGGGGGCGCTGCAGCACCCCGACCTTGAACATGGAGCCGCTCTGGGTGAAGGGCAAGGGACGGAACGTCGGCTCTGGAGTGGGCAGGCCTGGGTGGCTTTGAATCGTGTGTCTCCAGCCTCTCCCTGCGAGGCCCTGGGCATGTCGCTCCATCTTTCTGGACTCGGCTTCCTCCTGAGGATCACTGCAGCGTGAGGATCAGGTGCACTAACCTCGGGGAAGCTCCGAGTGCCCAGCTCGCTCCTCGGTGCTCACAGAGCCGTCTCTCCCTTTCCAAAAGCGGCCATGCGGTGTGCATGAGCGGACTCCAGCCCACGTTCAGAGACCCCAGAGGGACACTGAGGGCGGGGCTCGAGATGGCACACGGACAGGAGAGGAGGCTGGGTCTCCGGCGTTTGTAACTACTGTGGCCAGCGGGGCCAGCCGGCCAGGCTCCTGTGCTCCG
This sequence comes from Sciurus carolinensis, assembly GCF_902686445.1. NCBI lineage: Eukaryota > Metazoa > Chordata > Mammalia > Rodentia > Sciuridae > Sciurus > Sciurus carolinensis. The sequence continues at coordinate 182,344,316 of NC_062213.1, forward strand.
GCAAGGCCGAAAGGTGGAACCAGAACCTCCAAGAGACCTCCCTGCTCCCCAGACGAGCCAGGGAGACTCTTCTAGAAAGACACAGTCTGCTCAAGAATGTCTGAGGGCAGGAGCGGGAGGCTGGGCAGGGTAAGGCATGAGGTTGGCAGGAAGCGGGCCCAGAACCCAAAGGCCCAAGGAGGCAGCAACAGGTCACCAGCATCCACTGGTCCCCTCGCGTTGGACAGAGACTGGTGGGGCACCCAGTGTGTCAGCCCTGGTGTTTAAAGGTGGAAGATGGGACCTGCCCCCAGGCTCGGGGACTCAGCAGTCAGGGGAAGGAGACACTGGACTCAGGACGTCAGGGAGGACGGCGACCCCAACCAGGGCTGATGCATGGTCATACAACCCGTGTGGCCATCAAGGACTCGAGCCGATCACAACACGAGTGGAGTTGTCCCAGGGAAAGTGGGCAGATGGTTGGTGGGACAGGCTCTGGAACTGACAGAGAGGAACTGCTGTCTGTGGGTCATCAACTGACACCCCGAGGTGTGAATGGGATGGTATCATCAGGAGGGAGCATAGTGACTAACATGCCAACATGAACATAAATGTGACCAGTGACGTACATGATAATAATATAATGGTGTCCATGGTGATATGATGTGTATTTGTTATATATGCTAATAATCTATTCTATGCTGGACATTGATTGAAACCTCTTTTCATGTTATTTCAATCTTCCAGCAATTCTAGGAGGTAACTAGAATATGTTTTCTAAATAACACTCAGAGATGTTAAGCAACTTGCCCAAAGCCACACAGCCTATCTAGGTCATACCTAGATATAAACCCAGGTAACTGAGCTCCAGAACCCAAGTCAGCTCCAGGTGTTCTATGCCACAGCCACCTCTAGGCAGGGCACATGGGCTGCTTCTCACAACCCTATGGGGTGGGTACTGTTAGCACAGCCTCTTTTGTTAGAGGAGGAATCTGAGGCTCAGAAGGGCAGTGATCACTTAACTAGGACAGAGGACTCCGGGAGAGTCCAGGACTCCGGGGGGCCGGAGTTGGTTGGAGCAGTGAGAGAAGGGAAGGGGAGATTTGAGGGGTCCGTTTAAGCCGGAGGCCACTTGGGGATCTTTCGGTGGCAACACTCATTCTCTACTTCACGTGTGCCTGGGTATGATGCAATAAAGAGGAAGTAGCTGGTCTCTGTCCTCAGGTCCTGCCACACAGCCCCAAAGCCCCTGACTCTGCGGGGAGATCAGAACATCTTCTGCGTGCTGCTGAGGGGCCTGGTGGCCAGGGGTCCCCGAGAGCTTCAGGACGGGGGCTGGTGGCCACGAAGCCTGAAGCTGGAGATGGTCGGAACTTGCAGCCCCCGCCCACCTCCTGGGAGCAGCCGGGGGTGGGGCTCGACTTCATCACCCATGGTCGGTAATGTCACCTGTCAGTGAGCCTCTGCAGCCAGGCCTCCACAACACCCCTGAAGAGCAGGGCTGGAGAGCTGGGGTGCTGGGAGACGGCACCCCAGAGGGCAGGGGAGTGCCGCACGCCCCTCAACCTGCCCTGCGCGCCTCTTCCCTGTGGTCATCGGACCGGAGTCGATGTTTACCATGGCCTTTCTGGTCTCTGTGAGCCATTTCCGCAAGGTATTGAACCTGAGGTGGAGGTCAAGGGAGCCCCCAAACTGCAGCCAGTCAGTGGGAAGCGTGGGAGGTTATGCCAGAGGCGGGGTGGGGCGGGGCTGCGGGGCTGCGGAGCTGCGTCCTTTAACCTGTGGCATCCTGTGTTCCCTGCAGGCGGAGAGGGTCAGGATGGCATCGAACAGTCGGACACTCGGGGGTGTCTGGAGAATCAGAGGTTCCGTCACAGTGTGGAAAACACCCCATATTGGATCCAGAAACCCCGCGAGTGAGCACAGCTCAGTGGGTGGTGGCCAACCTAGCCAGGGGCCTCCCTGCGTACTGCCTCTGCTCCTGGTGGGTGGCAGCGGGGAGCAGCTCGCGTGGCCCCTGCCTGTGCAGCAGGTGAAGGGGCACGGGTGTCCCCACGGGAGGCAGGGCGAGTGGCCTGCTGTGCCTCTGGCGTCTTAGGGCCGAGTGGAAACAGTTAGCAGAGGGCACGGGGAGGGTGTGGGGACCCCGGTCTGCCTGGAGGGCGGGGGCAGGGGACCAGGGCAACGAGGAGGGTCGCGAGTGAAGATGAGCAGAAGGTGGGGCTGCGGAGGGCTGGTGACCCACGGTGGGGAGGGAAGCAGGCAGCAGCCCCGTTCGCTGGCCATCAGGAAGGGCAGCAGATGAGCCGCCGAGCTGGTGGATGCCCGCGGACGCCGCGTCAGCGTGCAGAACAGGCTGGCAAGGCGCAGGGCTGCCGCCAAAGTCCCCTCACTCCGCGTCAGCTTCACAGAATCTTGCGGGGCAAAATGTTAGCGAGGGGGACGGCAGCCAGCTCGGAGCGACAGGGCTGCAGACGCCCTGCCAGCGTCAGCCAGGGGCTGGGGCTCTGGTGCTGTCGGGGGCTGGGAGGTCAGCAGGACTTGACCTCTGTTCCCTGGGTCCTGGGCCAGGCCACGCTACAGGTGGGGGCTTGCTGCAGGGAGAGGTGGCCCGGGAGGCATCCTCCTCCCACCCAGAACCGTGATTTGGAAAAGAGAAAAGAAGGCATACCTCTCTAGGGCCGCCTTGACCCGGTACCACAGACTCAGACTCAGAGATGTGCCCTCTTCCAATTCTGGAAGCTTCAAGTCCAAAATCAAGGTCAGCAGGGTCGGTTCCTTCTGAGGCCTCTCCTTGGAGTGCCGATGGCATCTTCTCCCAGGGTCAACACCACGTCTTCCCTCTGTAGGCGTCTGCATCCTAATCTCTTAGACACCAGCATATTGGATTAGGACAAGCCCTAATGATCTTATTCTTTTTAACCTTAATTACCCCTTTTAAAATTCTGTCTCCAAATACAGTCCCACCCGAGGGTCTGGGGATTAGGACTACGTAGCTAGTGGGGGTCAGGCGAACAGTTCGGTCCCTCGTAGGAGGCAGGTAAGGAAATGGGATTAAGGGGTCCTTCAGTGCCGGGACTGGGCAGAGAGAGAGGCAGCCACCAGTCACAAAGGCTGGTCAAAGGACTTCTTAGGGGAGGCAAGATGGTAGATAGAATTTGGTGGGGTCATGGAGATTCCAAGTAGCCCAAGAGTGCCTGGGTCCATGGAAATACGGAGACAGGGAAGTTTCAGGACGAAGCAAGCACCTGGAGAGCCCTGCTCAGTAGCTACCTTCCGGAAGAACTGAGTCCAGTTCTCCCCCCGCCCCCCCAGGGGATGGGATAAATCTAAATGAGAGCTTCCGCTTCCCCAAATTTTAAAGACTTTGAGGCATTACGAGCATAGGACCGGGGAGTCTGACTGGTCTGCAAGCCGATCAGGGGTCTGTGTTCTGGGTCACTTTGAACAGGCACATGACCTCCCCGAGTCTGGATTCCTCATCTACTCGGTGGGAATGAGTCAGGTGCCCACCGCCCGTGGTCATGCCAGAAGGGAACCTGGCTGGTGGCAGTGCTCAGTCAGTGGCAGTGGATGATGAAGCTCTGGGTGGTTGATGTTGCAACCCCTCCCCAGCCCCACGTCCCCGCAGAGGCGTCTTTCGCTTGGGTGCTGGAACCTGGGGAGTCCCCCAACACCTGCCTGGCTCCGTCTTCCCCTGGGATCACACAGCCGTCTCCTTCCCCTGCCCCAGGCCGGGCTGGCACGTCTCCTCCTGGACCACTCGGAGCGCCCCCACCTTGCTGCCTCCCAGCTTCATCTTTCTTCGTGGAACTTGTCACCTCTAGCGTACTCTCCTACTTCAATTATTAGCGTTTCTGGTCGTCTCCCCACCTCCCAGAACCACACTCCAGGAGGACAAGGGATTTTACATGCTATACTCCCCGGCGCCTAGAAAAATATCTAAATCAAAGAAAGTGCTTCATAAATATTTGTTAGGGCCAGGTGCGGTGGGGCACACTGTAGTCCCAACAACTTGGGAGGCTGAGGCAGGAGGATCTCCTGAGCACGGGAGGTCAAGGCCAGTCTAGGCAACATAACGAGACCCAGTCTCAATAAATCGATCAGTCACTCAATGAATGAATGAGTACGTGTTGTCTGAGCGAGCGGAGGGGAAGAACTGATGCCGCGAGGCTGGCGGGCTGCAGGATACCGTCAGCTGCAGGAAGCCACGGGGTCCTGGAGTCTGCAGGAACTGGGGGCGGGGTTCCTGTCCTCTCTGTCCTCTGAAGTTAGGGATCTGCAGGGGACTGGCGTCAACCTCTGCCTAGGCCTCCTTGAGTCCAGCCAGCCTGCAGAAAGCAGCTGCTCAGGAGGAAAGCCTCCAGCCGGAGCGGCCGTATCTGAAAAGCAAATCGCCCTCCCTGTGGCTTGCCCATTTCTGGCTCAGGGAACTGAAATGCCTCATTTCATGGCTTCTGGTTGCCAGGGGACAGCTCAGGATGTGGGATGGCCCAGGACATACCGCCATCCCTGATCCCTGACCCTGAGCAGGATGGTGAACACAATTGTCCCTTGGTGTCACGGGGGACTGGCTCCAGGACCCCTGCCAATCAGGATGCTCAGCTTCCTTATAGAAAATGGCCGAGTGTTTGCCTTTAACCCACACCCACCCTCCCGCACGCTTCAGATCACCTCTGGATACCCAGCACGAAACACATGTTATGTAAATAGTTCTTACTCTGTGTTGTTTAGGGGGTGATGACAAAGAAAAGCGTCTGTACAGGCTCAGTACGAAAGCAATTTTTAAAAATATTTTCCATCCGTAGTTGGTTGAATCCAAGGGCCAGGAACCTACAAATATAGCAGGCCACCCTCTGTCGGGTATGGGAGGCCACAGGGCCCGCTGTCCATGGTGCTGAGCACCTTTCCCCAGCCCCTCCTTCACTCCAACCCCATGACACACAAACTCCAGTGTGTGCAGGTGTCCCTCCTGGGGCCAGGACTCAGGAGTGACACCCTTCCAGGTGTGCTCCGAGCAGTGAAGTGCAGGTGCACACGGGGACCCACCTGTGAGGTACCCTCGCACGTGCACGCATTCAGTCTGCTCACAGGTTCCCACAGGCCAAGGCTACCCTGTTGCCCAGAGCAACATCAAAGGGCGCTGCTGCAGAGGAGAGTCGGCCCTCACAGCAGAGGATGCTGGACCAGTCCAGCCTCTGGGCCCCAGAGAAGGCAGTGGATAAGAGAATCCCCAGGGAGAGCTGGCCAGCAGAAGACTCAGGTGCCCTCCGGGGATGACACAGGAGTCGGCAATCTCCTGTTTGCAGACAGGAGATTAAGCAGAGCCAGGCCAATCACAACCAAGTCCTGTCACCTGCCTCTGCATGATTGCCATGTGGCAGGCCTGAGAAGCAGACTCAGTCTTCCAGTGAGGCAGGGGAAGCAAACCCTGAGACCCCATCCATAATGCTGCTGTGGCCTTCAGGCCTCTGGAGGCTGCAGATGGATCCGGGCTGATGCTGGAGCCAGGGCAAGGCTGACAGTGAGGCTGGGGTGCCATTGGGGCCCACAGTGGGTCTGAGCTGGGCTTGAGATCTACAGTGAGGCTGGGGCTGGAGCTGGGCTAAGACTAGGCAAAAGTGGGGCAAGAACTGGGGCCGGAGCTGGAGGTGGAACTGGCTGACACTGGAGCAGACACAGGTTGTCACTGGGCTGGGGCTGGTGGCTGGTGCTTGGTTGTGATCAACCCAGTGGCTGATGAATGAGTGACCTATTTTTTTTCCACCGATGAGGTGAGATAAGACAAAGTAATGAGAGCCTGGGCCTGGGGTCTTCCCTGAGACATGCGCAGCAAAGCAGCCCGCGTCCAGCCAGCTGCAGCTGCCCTACCCTAGCAGACGAGGCCTGCCCTGAGGCGTTGGGAAGGGAGTGCTTTGGCCCCAGGATGCCTGCCCAGGAGTGTCTGGCAGAGCTGTCAGCCTGGTGCCCCTAGTTCCTCCCACCAATGTCCATGAGGAAGGTCTCCGCCTCTCCCCTCCTCCAGCGGCCAAGACCATGCCCCTCATAAGGAAGGGCCCTGCAGGCTGGGAATCAAGTCCAGGATCTGGAAGGGGCGGGAGAGAACTAGAGTCAAAAAGACCCGGATCCAAGCCCACCTCCACTAGCAAAGCAACCATACAACCTCTGGCACATCACTTGGCCTGGGGGCCAGTGTCCACACCCGTAAGTTGGGAATCGATACACCTCACCTCTCAGCCCTCCAAGTCCCTGGAGTAGAGCAAAAACCTGCCGAAACTCGATTCACCGCTCCCGCTGCCCGTCGAGTCTGCACAAGCTGCAGGCCCCTGCAGCCAAGTGTCCCAGCCCTTGATGGCAGACTGTGCCCCCAGGGTCAGCAGCCCCCACAGCTCCCTTTCAGCTTCTCTTTCTTCGTGGGTTCTTGACTAGCTGATTCAAAAAGTGCAATTCACAGAGCAGGATGAGTGCGCGCAAAGGTAGGACTTGTTGAAGAGCAGGCACAGGGCCCTCGCGCTGCAGGACGGTACCCGCCTCCAGCCTTCCCTGCCTGAGATGCGAGTCCAGGGGTTTATAGAGCACTTGGGTCACTGCTGCTGGTCCAGGTTTATGCTAATTAGGGTTTGGAAACACACGGATCCTATAGGTCACTTCTTGAGTCCAACTGTCACTCAAGTCTGCCCCACTTCCATTTTCTTCTGGCCGGTCGGGAAGCAGGAGGCAGAGGTCGTCAGATGGGGCTGCCGCGCTGCGTGGAGCAGGCTTTTGCAATGGGCATTTCCACGGTGCCCAGGCCTGGCTGCTGGAGGGCCGCGCTCAGGCCCGCTGCTCCTGTTTGGCAGCCTCCCCGCATCCGCTGGCCATGCTGCAGCACCTCCGACCCACCTGGGCCTCCACTCTGCTCGGCCACTGCCACTTCTTGGCAGGGATCCGTAGGTTGGCTGTGCGGCTTCGCAGTTGGGAAGCCATGTCAGAAGGCCCCGTCCAGGTCGGGGCCTCCAGATCCTCACCCCTGAGCTGGCTCCTGGGTGGGCTTCTGCCCCAGGTGCAGGCAGCCAGAGCTGGAGCAGAACGGAGGCCGGTGAAGGGGCAGGGGAGACCCAACTTCTCTTTGTCTCATTTGTCTAAAACATCCAAGATCTGCTCAGGAAGGAGGCAGCTCCGAGTTCTTTTCTGGAAATAATTTGAATATAACCCTCTACAGGGCATTTACCGAGCACCCCCTAAGTCTGGCCTGGGGCGTGTATGAAGAACTTGACCAAAAGACCTGGCAAGAACAACGTAGAGGAGAAAAGGTTAGTTTCGGCTCACATAAAGGTCCTGGTCCACGACCCAGCAGTCCCGTCACATTGGGCCTCTGATGAGGCAGCACGTGATGGCCCCTGACAACAAAGCTACTTGCCTCACAAGTCAGAGGGCGAAAGGGAAGAGGAGGAGACCAGGGCCCACTGCCCACTTCAAAGGCACGGCCCCGCCTCCTGAATGTTCCCCACCACCTCCCACAGCACCACCTGGGGGTGAGGCCTTGAGCCTGTGGACCACTGGGGGTTACTTACCCGAACCACAGCACTCAGTGGATGTGAATTTCAGATAAGCTTTTTAAAAAGTTATTGTCTTCTATCTGGAATTCATATTTTAGTGGCCATCCTATATTTTTACTTGGCAGGTGTGCTGTGGTGGAATCACGTACTAGGCCAGCTTCAGGTTCAAATTCCAGTTCCCACAAATGGCCTTTGTGACCAGTGGGCAATCACTTAACCTCTCTGAAGCTACCTTGCCAAGAAACTAAGTTCTATTTTTGACCTAGGTGGTGTCTACACAGGTTGCTTTTATAACTACTTGGTATACTGCACATTTACATTGTAGATATTTTTCTTGGTATGTGTTATGCTTCTCGACCACAACAAAAAATGTTGAATTAAAGTATACATTAAATGAGATAAAGTATGTCGATGTCCCCTGGCAGGGGGCCTTGCATGTAGTAAGTACTCAGTTTTTTGGGTTTTTTGTTTTGTTTTGTTTTGTTTTGTTTTTAAGGAACACAAACAATCTGGTAGAAGTTGCAACCATCGTGACAGCAGAGCAGACAGAGTCCCCCATATGGGAGAAACTGTGCAGACTTCATGGAGGAGGGGCCCTGGAAGTGGACCCTGAGGGAGGGGCTCAATTCAGGAGGGGGAGGCAGGAGGCAGGTGCTGTGAGCACAGAGGCTGCGTTCCTTCAGAGTCCAGCTGGCCCTGATGGTCTTCTGAGCATCAGGACAGAATGTTCACAGGTGGACGTGAGCTCGCCAGAGTTTGCTCTGGTCACCACCGCTCTCTACCGCCACACCCCCAGCCTGCTTCACGAACTACTTCTAAGTACTTCTAACCAGTCCTGCGGGCTGTCTGTCTGCTGTCCTGCGAGGAAAGGAAGGGATGCACAAGTCTTCCACACGAGCAGCAGGTGAAGATCTGGGAGAGAACATTCTAGAACTCAGACCTGGAGAGGTCAGCAGGGACAGGTCCTGCTGGGTCACATATGTTAGAATGAGAAGCTTGGACTCTCCTCTCAAGACACTGGCGGGCCAGTGAAGTCTGCTAAGCAGAGAAGAGACACGATGGAGTTTCCAGTGATCAAAGCAATTCAGTTTGATAAACATTTATTGAGCACCTACTGTTAAGGTTTGGAGCTTAAATGTCCCCCAGAGGCCCATAAGTTAAAGGGTTGCTCCCAGTCTCTGGGGATGGAACTTTCCGAGGTAGGGTCTAGAGGGAGGAAGCTAGGCCATAGGGTGTGCCCTTGAAGGGCATATTGGACCTCAGCCTCTCCCCCCGCACCTCTTCCTTTCTTTTTTCTTTTACCTACTGTCCCTTGTGAGTGATCAGCCTCCTCCCCAACACACTCACCACCGTGATGCACCAAACCACCCCCAGGCCCAAGGCAACAGGGGCAAGTAACCATGGACTGAAACCATGAACCAGGACATAAGCCTTTCCTCCGTTTAATTTTCTCAGGTAGTTTGTCACAGCAATGGAAAGGTAACTCACACACCTAAGTATCAGGACAGGAGCACTAAGTATCCCCAGATCTTCATCTGAGTTCTGTCTACAGGGAACATTCGCTGGTGAGTAGGAAATGTCACCACCTGACAGTACATGAGCACTGTGACAAGGAGAGTTACGAGGCTCATGCCGGCAGGTGTGAGGGTAAAGAGATGGGCTAGTGGACGCTGATACAGATGACAGGAAGCCACGGGTGGGCAGGATCAGGAGGAGTTGAGTGTAACCCGGACTGGGAAGGGCCCAGGTCAGAGAGCAGGGGGCAGAGCCGCTGGAGTCCAATCAATGAGATACAGGGTGAGGGAGAAACCAAGCGGTGCCCAGTTAGGACACAGGCACCCTGGGGAGAAACGCCAAGGTGAAGGTACTGATTTTGCAACAGAGTCTCTGTGGCCAGTGTCCACCCACCTCTCCCTCACCCCCGCCCCCGCAGCTGACTGCCAATGTCCATGGCACCTTCTGGTTGAAGGAGCATGATCCCTTGTACAACAGAGAGGCTAGAAGTGCCCAAAGTTAGTGATGGTCAGTGACCATTGGGAGCTGGGGAACTCAGCCCTAACTTCCAGACCACACTGCCTCCTGCAGGTGGCGCTCCGGCGCCCACAGCAGCCCCGCGCTCCCTGGGCTCTCTGCTCACTTCCCTTTCGGTCTCACCTCTCCTCTCCCCCTCCGTTTCCTGAGTAACCTCCCCAGGAGGTCCCTGGACCTGAATCCTGGTCTGAGGTCTGCTTCCAGAGAACCCGGACTGGATCGGGTACTGACCCCCCAGCCCAGGTGTTGCTCAGGAGCAGCTGAACAACTTGGAAGGCTCCCTTCAGCACCGGGTGGAATGGGCCTGCATTCTTGCACGTGCCTCAAACGCATTCCGAGCACATCGCCAGGGCGGGCTTGGTTCTGCTGGGGAGGATCTGGTTCTCGCACCCCTGCCTACGGGCTCATGGCGAGAGAGAAGTCGGGGTGCTGGGCGTCCCCCGGGCAGTGTTGAGACCCAGGCCAGCTACAAGGAGTGTTGGGGTGGGAAAGCACGGAGTAGGGGCAGCTGTCCACAGTCTGCTCCCTGGGGCCACATTTCTGAGAGTCTCCATTTCTGAGTTCTGGTATCCACTCCAGCGAGCAGCCTCTGCCCTCATTAGGGCGGATGGGAGGAGGGACTCTGGACCAGCTGGTTCCTCCTGAGCTTCTGATCAATGCCACTTCTGGGAAGATCACTTGATGGAGTGGGTTGCAGGAGAGCTTCAAAGCAGTTTCTGAGTCAGGAAGTTGTTGGGAACATCACGGCCCCAGAAGCTGGGTCTGCACTGGCCTGAGGGCTGCTGGGTCGTGACTGGCTCAGCAGAAGTCTCTGGGCCTCCTTCCAGCTCTGTGTTGGAGGCCTGCGGGTGCTCTACCCCGGCACACGCAGGGTCCTGGATCTGTCCCTGTGGGTCCTGCCCCTGGTCACCTGAGAGCTGGAGGTATCCTCCTGGCCCTGCCACTGACCCTGAGCAAGTCTCTCTTCCTCATGGGGACAGAACTGACTCTGCTGGGCTTGAGGAACTGGCAAGAGATAACAGAGTGATAGAAATAAATCCCCTGCATCTATGTTGAGAGACTGCTGCAGACCAAGCCCAGGCCAGGGGCTCTAGACCCAGGGATAAATAAGACAGGAGCCCTGTCCTTGGGGAGTCCTGATTGACAGGGGTGTCAAACCCAAGTAAGCATCGTGAATATACAGTTGGTTCATCAGGACTGAATGAAGTGCTATGGGACAGAGACACGGGGTGAGGAGAGAGTCCGCACCTCTCATTCATTCTGCAGCTGCGTCTGGGTGTCTAATGCATGCAATCACAGTTTGGGGGATATAGAAATAAAAAAGTTCATGTACTCGTGGAGCTTATAAAGAAACTAATAAAAAATAGTATGTTGGTGGTGATGTAGGTTATAGAGAAAAATAAATTAGGAGGTGCCAGAGGTAGCCTGCAACTTTAAAGAAGGTTGGTAAAGAGCTCCTGAGAAGATGGCACTGCAGATAACTGAGCAGGATGGGGATGTGGGAGAGGATGCCCTGGACTCCATGACCAGCAAGTGCAAAGGCCCTGAGGCAGAAGTGCATTTGACTTGAACAAGAATCAACAAGGATGCCAGTGTGGCTAAAGCAGAGCAGAATGTGGGAAGCAATAGGAGATGAGGGTCAGGGAGATCGTGGGGCATCAGATTGTGAGGACTTGACCTTCTCCCTGAATGAAATGGGAAGCCAGTGAAGGGTGTTTTGGCAAAGGTACAACATGCACAGATTTGTGGGTAATGGAATAGGAGCGGGAAGAGGAGGGACTGAAGTGGAAGTCCTTCACAAAGCTCCCCCAATGATCCAGCAAGCGGGGAAGCCGGTGGTGAGAAAGGGTCAGAGTCCTGCTTGACTTTGAAGTCAGAGCCAACGTGACTTGGTGACAGATCAGACACAGGGACACGGGGTGTGAGAAAAAGAAGAGAAGATGACCCTGAGATTTGGGGCTGAAAACCCCAAAGAGAGGGTGCCATTGCCTGCAGCCGGAGGACTCCAAGAGCCGCCCGGATGAGGAGGAAACCAGGCTTCCCAGGGCTGGAAGGAGGCAAGAGCACTTCCGAGACAGGGACCCAGAGAAGGTGTGAGCAACCTGACCCGTGACCCTGAGGGCCCTCCAAGGTCCAGAGTGCCTGGAGGGCCAGCATGGGGAGAGGCCAGCCTGGTGAAGGCCAAGGGTCAAGTCCACTAGGAGCGGGGACACTGCCGAGGTTCTCAGCAAGAGCAACGGCATCAGGTTTGCCTTTTACACTGATCACCTGCGTCACACGACAGATGCCTTGTGTGGGTTGGGGGGCTAGAGTAAGGGACACAGCTGGGCAGAGGCAAGTCGTGGCAGGTGGGCAGGAGATGGTGAGACCTGAACTAGGACCAGGGCAGAGGAGGCAGGGGAGGCAGGGGAGGCAGAGGAGGTGCTGGAAGGGAGTTGGATGCACCTGCATGGCCGAGGGGCCACCTGGCAAGTGACAGAAGAAGGGAGCTAATTCCACGCCCAGGTTCCTCGCTGGGGGACAGGGCAGTGAGCCGTCTGAGACCACATAAAGGAAAGGGAGGAGGTGGACGGGCAGTTGGGGGGTCACTGTGGAGGCACGCCGGGAGGCTGCATGACATTTCCCAAGGCCAGCATCCCCTGAAGTGAGCAGTGCAAGCTTGGGGCTTGGGCACGGGCAGACCCAAGGCCCTGCACACTGCTCCCCTCCCGGAGCAGAGGATGCTGCATGGGTCAAATGGGCCTTCAGGCCTGGAGGGCCCTGTGCCTGGAGATGGTGCTTGATTGGGCCACCCAAGAGGGGACAGCAATTCCATTTCCAAGATCAAACCCTGGCCCCGCGGGACCGCCCCCCACTGCTTCCACCTCAGCTGATGTAAAACCAAATGGCACTGGGCCCGTGCGCTCTCCACATCAGCACAACAAGATGCTTAGTCAATAAAATAGTTGAGCCAAGTGAACTCAGCATGCGACTCCAGAGGAGTTTTTTTCCAGGGGAAATGTTATCATTTTCCATTCCTGTTTAATGAATCATGGGAATTATAGCAACATTACAAATGGCTTTCTGTGCAGGCTATTACTTTGTTTCTGCAGGGTTCTAATGGCAGGCCCGCTTCGGCGAGGGCTCAGCCTGCCCCCAGCTGAAGAGAATGATGGTATTGTTCTAAGCAGTCCCCGTCCGAGGCTCCACCTAGGAGGGTGGCAGCCCAGGACCTCACGGATTGGGCCTGAAGTGGGAAGCCCCGAGTGACTGATTCAGGACTCCTGGGGAGTCTCCACAGCTGACCCAAGGCTCCTGGGGTTCAAGTAAGAAAATCAGGGGTGTTGGGACAGGAGGGGAAGCGAGAGAGGTAAAGGAGCCCCTTTTATCTGAGCTGGAGAATTGGAAGTGGGGACGGGGATGAACAAGACAGACTCAGTCCCCAGGGGTGAGGAGTGGTCAAAGATGGGCATGGGTAACAGATACATTGCAGCCGTCACCGAGGCTGCCCTGAGCCCTGGGCTGACTCCTGCCGTGGCATACACCAGAAGGAGCACGCGTGGTCCCTGTCCATGGAAGCTTCCAGTTGAGCAAAAGACAGCAGAAAGGAGAGAAATTCAACTCCCACCCCCAGGCCCCCGCAAGTCAGCTGTAGATCCTGATGCTCCTGCTTGGTAGCAGAGGCACCAGAGAGTCCAGGGGTTGCTGGATGGACAGCAGCTCCTTGAAAACATGGAGTCTGCCCAGAGCAAGAGTTTTCTGCCCAGGCAACTGGATGAGATGCCTTGCTTCTTCCCAGCCCACCGCCTGCTTTCTGCAATGTCAATCAAGAGCTGATGTGTGTCTTAAGGGCTATTTGATTATTGTAATAGATCCCTTGGGGGTGGTTACAGCTGACTGGATTAGGCATGCACACCCAGCCAGAATGAAGCTCACAAGATTTTGCCCCCACTACAATATAAGAAGCAAAATAAATGTTTTTGTCTCATCAATCACTACTGTATCTTTTTTGGGGTGGGAGCACTCAGCCACTGAGCCACATCCCCAGCCCTATTTTGTATTTTATTTAGGGACAAGGTCTCACTGAATTGCTTAGTGCCTTGCTGTTGCTGAGGCTGGCTTTGAACTCTTGATCCTCCTACCTCAGCCTCCGGAGCCACTGGGATTACAGGCATGCGCCACCGTGCCCGACCACTGCTGCATCTTTAGTGCCTAGAATTCTGCTTGTCACACAAAAAGACATAATAAATACCTACTGAATGAATGAATGAATGAATTGCAGAAGAATTTGGAATTTTTAACTTGGAAACACCAACTGGGAGTTATGGAAACTGAGTCACATTAGCCACAAGCACTGGAGAGGAGACCCTCGCCTTTCCCCACCAGACCCCTAGGGGCTACCTCAGTCCTGACTCTTCCCGAAGCTGACACATCTCCTCTGAACTTAGAGACAGCCAACTCGATATACTGACCATAAGCCCCCTTTCTTACTTAAGCCCCTTTTTGTTGCCACCAAAAACCCATTACCATTACCATGAGCAATTTTGTCCCCCGATACACCCTGTCTCCCCACCCTGGGAGTCTCTCTTGGAGTCACACCCACTCCTGACTGTGCCTTGACAGCACCAGGGTGGCCGCACTGCTGCCACCACAAGTCGGGAGGGCTCCACTCAGAGACTGCAGAGAGCCTGGTCAGGTCCTTCAGGGCAGGCATGGTGGGACATGTGCACTTCCTCTCCTCCAGGGCCCTACCCCATCCTGTCCTCAGACCTGGGCTCCCTGGACCACACTCTCTTACGGTGTAAACCCAGGGCCGAGTCTCGCCATCCCTGACCGGCTCCTCACACACCTGTGAGGAGAAAATCTGGGTTGCAAGCTGAAGCAGGAGGACAGGATGCCCCAGCCCCAGCCCCAGCCCCAGCACACAGAGGCTGCTCTCCGCCTGGCTGAATCGCCTCTTTCTTTCCGTCTTTCCGCCCTCGCCCCAGGTGCCCGGATACTAATTATAATGACCTGGTGAGTTACAAGACGGTGAAATTGCTTCCACCTGAGGTTGTCACGGGCTAGGAAGAAATACCAGGGCTGGAAATTAAACTGTGCCAGCAGGCTTGACGGGGCGGGAGCAGGAGGGAGGAGGGGGCGGAGGCGGGGAGCCCTACCTACAGCTTATGAAGTGGTGTTTATGGAATGTCGCAAAGAAGCGTCCTTGGAGGAGACACAGAAAAGATTGGACACTACCCACTGCCTGCTGGTCAGGACACAAAGTGTCACCGTAGAGATGAAATGACCGGAAACAGGCAGAGGCCTGACAGACCCCGAGACAGGAAGAGCAGCAGGCCACTGTCGTGGAGGGTGGTAGGGGCAGGGCCAGCTACCCAGAGAGAGGGAGGCGAGGGAACGAGAGCTTGGAGGCAGCCCAGCCTCCGCAGCCCGTGACACAGCTGAGCCACCGTAGATCTGGGGAAGGCCTCTCTTCCAAAGCCAGCCCTTGGTGATCTGGGTTGGGTCTGCCATCCAGCTCTGCTGTGACTTCTTCATTGGGAAGGCTTGCAGGTCCTGCCCAGCATGGAGACCCAGGATGACAGGAGGGAGGGCTTGGAAGCCACACCTCTAAACTCTTCACTGTTGCCTCACTCTGTTCTGTCGTCAGCACCACCAAAGCTGCTCTGCCCAACAACCGCACGGAGCTTCCTCCCAGGCGCCAGCGGCAGGTCCGCCTAAGGAATGGATCCCCACGCTGCTATTTAAATTGTTACAGGGCACAGAAATTAGATTATGCTTATGAGTAAACATAATATTAATTCTAATACCAAAGTCCAACTGTAAGAGAACAAAACAAACAACGACAACAAAAAACCCCACAGCAGAACTATCTCGTTTATAAATTTCAAAATCTGGCAGCACAGAAAAAGAATAAGGATCATGATCAAGTGGGGTTTAAGAAATGCTGAGTGGTTAGTGTCAGAAAAGCTATCGATTTGCCATGTTAGATGATTTAAGCATTACTTTTTTGCATAAATAAGTAACCATTCCTAATTTTTAAAATTCTCACTGAAATAAGAACCAACAGCTACTTCTTAACATGATAAGATATATTCAATCTTAACCCAAATGGGGAAATATTGAAAGTACCCCATTAAGTCAGGAACAAGACGAGACCATCCAATGTCTTCGCTATTGCCTCACTGTGTTCGTAGGTGCCAGCTATGCAATACGATAAGAGGGAAAAACGCCATTTAACTACCTAGAGGATTTCCAACTTTTGAGGGTTTGATTTAGGAATTTTTTTGACTTTACAATGTATTGCAAATACATTGACATACTTTACAATGTATTGCAAATACATGACTTTACAATGTATTGCAAAAGCAATACATACTCAGTAAAAAACTATACTTTGGATTTTGAATTTTCATCTTTTCTTGGTTGAGGATATTGTCTTGCGAGGCAAGGCAACTGCAGAGAGCCCAGCTCCTGGTTAGTCACACAGTCACAAGAGTAAGTACCCATCATGCCTCAGTGTAGTGCTGCTAAGCTGTGATACAGGACATATTGCATAGATTAAATGCATTTTTGACTTATGATATCTTCAACTTTTCACAAGTTTATCACGACTCACTCTCAGTATAAGTCAAGAAGTATCTGTATAAAAATTGAGTGGGAAGGTAAAATGATCATTATCTTCAGAAGATCTAGTGTACACCAAAGAGAATCAACTGAAAAACTACCACAAACAATAAGGAAATTCAATGATGTCGCCAGCTACAAAATTAACAAGCAAAAATCAAGGAACTTCATATTTTAAAATGACAACCAGCTGGAGCATATAATGGAAGAATAGGTGACATTAACAATTGCAACCAAAAAGATAAAATACCTAGGAATGTGTAAAATATATGTAAAGAAAACTCTACAACACTACTGAGGGACTCAAAAGATGGCTTGAACAAATGGAAATGCATACCATGTTCTTGGATAAGAAAAATCATCACCATGAGGGGTTTTTTTAGTTAACTTATGATATTTATATATTCCAATAAAAATACCAGCAGGAATTCTTAAAGAAATGAGAAAACTTTAAAGTTTATATGGAAAAATGAGTGTGAAATATATCTGGAAAAATACAGAAAAGAAGAATAATAAGAGGAGAGTAGCCCTGAACAGATATGAAATATATTCTAGAACTTAACTAATTAGAATAATTTGCTCATGAGTAGACATACACATCAGAGGAACAAAACAGCACAAAAATAAACTCGAAAACGTGTGCACTTAATCTATGACAAAGGTAGCTTTCAAGATCATTGAAGATGGGCTGGGGATATACCTCAGTAGGAGAGCACTTGCCTAGCATGCTGGAGGCCCTGAGCTCCATTCCCAGCAACACACACACACACACACACACACACGATCAAAAGAAGATAAATAATCAACCAATGAATGGAAAAAAAAAAAAAACTCAACATCACTAATCACCAGGGAAATGCAAATTAAAACCACAACGAGATCTCATCTCACACCTGTTGGAAAGATACCCAGTGTTGGCAAGAATGTGAAGGAAAGAGACCTTGTGCATTGTTTGTGAGAATGTAAATTGATACAGCAATTATGGAAAACAGTATGGAAGATCCTCAGAAAATTAAAAATAGAACTACCATATGATCCAGCACTCCCACTTCTGGGTATACATCCAAAGGAATTAAAATCAAGATCTCAAAGAGCTATCTACACTCCCGTGTTAAAGCCTTATTCGAAATAGCTAAGACATGCAATTAACTTAAGTGTCCATCAAGGGAAGAATGGATCAAGAAAATTTGGTGTGTATGTACACAAAGGAATACTATTCAACCTTCGAAAAGAGGGGAATCCTGAAATGTTCATGATGGATGAACGGGGAGGACATTATTCTAAGTGAACTAAGCCAGGCAGAGAAAGACCAGGCCTTCACCGTCTCACCTCTGTGGATGTTCCCAAGGAGTTGAACTCATCAAGCTGAGAGATGATGGCAGTTGCGGGGCCCAGGGGCAGAGGGAAGGTGGCAGGAAAGGAGATGTGGGTGAAAGGGCACAAAGTTTCTGTTAGCGTGAACAAGTTCTGTGGATCTATTGTTCAGCATGGTGACTACAGTTAACAATAATATATGGCGTACTTGAAAATTACCAAGAGAACAGATTTTCGATGTTCTTGCCACACACACCAAAATAAATAAGTATGTGAGGTGAGGGGTATGTTAATTAGATTGATTTAATTAATCATTTCACAATGTTTACATATAATCAAGCATTGTGTTATATATCACAAATATGTATGATTTTTATTTATTGATTATACCTTAATAAAGCTAAGGGAAGAAAACAAGATGATTACTGAGCTATCTAATGTTATTGGGACAAGTGGGCATCCACTGAGAAAAAATAAAACTGGATCATACCTCACCACTTACACCAAAGTAAATTCCAAGCGGATCCAAGATAGAAATATTTTTAAATGAGATAATGAGTAGCCTAGAAGAAACCATTGGGGGAAATTTTAATAATAATCTTGGTGAGTGGGAGGCCTTTGGCAAGGCACCCAAAAGCAATAAAAATAAAAGAAAATAAACCTGGCCGTGTAACTAGAAAACTGCTTCAAGTCAGAAATCACCATTAGCAAAGTCAAAAGACAACCAACAGAGAAAAATATCTGGTGCTTATCACAAAAAAAGGGGCTAAATTCTCACTTGTATTAAAAGCTCTTACAAATCAATAAGAGAAAGATCAAAAACTCAATAGAAAAATGGACAGAAGATAGTTCACAGCACAGGAAATACAGATAAGTTTTAAAACATTCAGAAAGACACTCAATCCACCCTTAATAAGAAGTTTTAATTTGCATTAAAACCACCTGATACACTTTTCAGTGATCAGATTGGGAAAGATCAAAAAGCGTGCTGACACCCAGCGCTGGTGAGGCTGGGAGGAAACACCTCTCACACATTGTCACTGGCACAGTCTCCATGGAGGGCAGGCAATTTGGGAACATCTATTAAAATTACTATGTCCTTTGGCACTGCAATTAAACTTCTAGAAATTATGCAAGATATATACATGGACATGGGTGAACAATGAATGTACACATTAAAAGAGAAAAAAGTTGTCAACAGCTGATTGCCTAATCAGTGGTACAACAGATACATACAGTGAGATACAGGTGGCCACTCAGAACAAGGAATGGCTTAGCAATGCTGTCCTAGGCATATGCCCAAAGAACTGAACACATGTATTCACACACATTCAAAAGTGGTACACAAATATTCATAGCAGCATCATTCATAATAGCCAAAAAGTGGGAACAACCAAAATATCCATCAACTGATGAATGGATAGACAAAGTGCAGCATGTCCATGCAATGGAATATTATTCTGCAATATAAAGGAATGAAGGATTCATGCTTGTTACAATATGAATGAACCTGGAAAACATTATACTAAGAGAAAGAACCAGACACAGAAGGTCACATATTGTATGACTCCATCTATATGAAGAATAGGCAACTCCATAGGAGACAGAAAATAGGGTTAGTGTCTGTCAGGGGTTGGGGGAGGGGGAGCATGCGATACTGCTAAGAAGTACAGGGTTTGTTTTGGGTATGATGGAAATGTTCCATAATTAGACAGTGGTGATGATGGCACAGCTTTGTGACTTTACCAAAAACCACTGAATTTTATTCTGTAAAAGGGTGGGCTGGGGAGATAGCTCAGCTGGTAGAGTGCTTGCCTTGTAAGCACCAGGCCCTGAGTTTGATCCCCAGTACCGCAAAAAAAAAAAAAAAAAAGAGGTGGATTTGATCATATATGAATTGTATTTTCAAGAGAAGAAAAAAGAATGAGGAGGGTCTTTCTGTCTTGCTTGGGATGATGTCTGAACTAGAGTATTGAATGAAAACACAAAGCACAGATCCCAGTGGGTGACATGGTAACATTTATGACCCAAAAAAGGGGAGAAGGAGCCGGGCGTGGTGACACATGCCTGTAATCCCAGCAGCCCAGGAGGCCGAGGCAGGAGGATTGTGATTTCAAAACCAGTTTCAACAACAGTGAGGCCCTAAGCAACTCAGTGAGACCCTGTCTCTAAATAAAATACAAAATAGGGCTCAGTGGTTGAGTGCCCGAGTTCAATCCCCCATATCAAAAACGTGGGGGGAGTGTATTTTATAAAATAGTGGATATATCCACCCATCGACCTTTATCCAGACTTTCTTGAAGGACACATAGAAATTGGTGACCCTGCCTTGGTGGAGGGCGCCAAGAGGCTGGGGAACAGGTGGGAGGGAGACTCTCCACTGCAGATATCCTTGAATCATGAGAATTTTTTGCCTATTTAAATATTAATTTGAATTTAAATTTTAAAAATGAAAGTGACCCCTCTGGCTGTCAGATGTGGGGGCAGAAGGAATTGTCATGAAAGTGGGACTGCCATCAATGACCTTGGAAGGCTAAAAGCCTGGGCGGGTGTACCTAAGTCCAGCCAGCCTTGGACCTGAGGGGTGACTTGTATCAGGGGAAGGTCCCAAGATGATCAGTGGCTCTGAAGGCCCAGCTGGATTCATATGCAGAAGGGACCCAGGGACCGAGGGAGGGACTGGGCCTAGGAAGGAAGGGTTCCCATGCCTTGTCCTGCAGATCAGAGTCAGTTTCTAGGAGCTGTGGCAATAGCAATGGCCTAAGTAAGGAGAGAGGGCAGGAGGGACCGAGAGAAATTGGTTCAGGGGTCATTTCCTGGACCAGCTGAATCTCTCATGACAATGATAATGAAATGCGTGTGCCTGACCAGTCCTGAGCATGGGGTGCAGGGGCAGGTCAGACAGGTCCCTGCTTTCCAGGCAGGAGCCCCAAGTCCAGGGGCTGCGATGTGCTATAGTCCATCCCCAATGCCCCCACCATGGACAGAGAGATGGAGCTCAGCTCTGTGCCCAGCAGTGAAATGAGGCGTGTGGGGTTCCCACCTGGGACACAGCTGGGAAAGACCTGGTTAGGAAGGGAAGGTAATTTGCAGCAGGGACCTCAGGGTCCTCGGATGTAAGTGCCCCCTCCTCCTGGGACTGAAGGGTGGAAGAGGTCATGGGATGTCCCTGGCCGAGTGCTATGGACACCAAGTCAGCTTCTGGGCAGCCAGTTAGAGACCCCATTCATGGTCAGTCCACAGACTTGGGGAACCAAGGAAAAAGCCCAGAGAAAATATGTTGAGAAGCCCCGGTGAGGACTCCAGGAGCCAGGAGAACATTGTTCATGCATTGAATATAAGTAGGTATCCTCCTGCCTTGTCCCCCCACCAGGTCCTAAGGGTTGGCAATGGTGGAGAAAGAGAGGCTTCAGAGAGGGAACCCCCGGGGAGTTCCCAGTCCTTTGAGCACCAAGCACTGGGCTTCTTGCAAATACGGGAATGAAGGCAAGCCCAAAACACCAGCCTGGGAGCCTGCCTTTCCCCAGCAGCTGGGCCAAGGTGACCCACAGCACCTGCCGCGCCTCCCGCCATCCCCCCGCCATCCCCCCGCCACCATCGGCACTAGGACCCAGTCTCCTGATGCCCAGGCCTTTTTCAAAGTCAGAAGGCAGAAAGCGAACAGCCCTCTCTGATCCCCTGTCAATCCAGTATCTGGGCCCCGGACTCATTTTCAAACCAACCAAGCGTCAGAAGTCACACATCAGGCTTATCTCTCCTGCCACTCATCTCCAGAAAGCCCTTCTCCGGTCCCCGTCATTCCCAGACAAATAGAATCCCTCCCCCTGCCCCAAATCCTAATAAATGTCTGAGCTCAAGGAGCCGCGGCCAGCCCTGCAGAGCCCCACCCGCCCCACTGTGTTCCAGGCAGATAGCAGATCCGGCCAGGTCTGGCTCTCGAGGCCAGGAAGCAGCGAGGAGCCTGGCCTGGCGATCATGGGCAAGGTCCTCACTCTCCCCCAGCCCAGGCCGGCCGCCAGCCCCTGTCTCCACCGCAGCTACCAAAACCAGTCCCTATTTCTGCCCACTAACCACAGGAGGGACCAGGGGCTGCAGTTGGGTATGGATTTAAGGTCATTCAATTCAGAACCACCATGGGATGACATAGGTCTGCCGGGAGCCCAGACTGGAGTAGTCTTGCCCTTGCCTGTGACAACTTCTCCCTCGCCACCACTTTGGCCCAGGGGTTAAGAACAGGTAGTGCTTTGGGAATCAAGCAACCTGGCTGCAATCCCTGCTGTCCCTCACTAGCCATGAGGCACACACCTGCGTGCATCCGCTTTCGTTTGACAAATTTATTCATTGTCTGAGCTGCTATGCCAAGTTTGGGGACATACAGGGGGAACAAGAAGACAAGGTCCCTGTCCTCATGGAGCTTACACTGCAGAGGGAGAGGAAGACAATAAACAAGGCCACAATGAAACCCAGTGACCAGAGGGAGAGGAAGACAATAAACAAGGCCACAATGAAACCCAGTGACCACCTGGGGGCGGGGCGGGTGGGAAATGGAAACAGGTGGGGGGGGTCGCATCCCTTGAGGAAGTGACATTTGAAATAAGACCTGGAGCAATTAACCAGCCTCTCAGAACCCATTTCCTCAGCTCAAACATTGGAGTCATTTTAATCATGTCTCTCTCTCCAGATTGATAAAGACTTCAATAAGTTAATAGATGTCAAGTGCTGGCCCAGGGCCTGGCTTGTAATAAGTGGTCAGTAAACAGCAGCTCTGTGTCCAGCTAAGGAGGGAGGGACTTGAGCAGGCCCCGCAGACCTAGGCAGGACTTCTGGATCGAGAGTGGGCTTTCAGACAGCTCAGACCTCGGAGGCTATCCTGGAAGGGCCCCAGGATCCCTGAGACCCATGAGCCGGGGGAGTCTAGATCCCCACACAGCTGAGTCCTGGCCTCCACCGACTCGCTCCCGATGCCTCAGCTGCTGCCTCAGTTTTCCTGGGAGGCTGGAGGCTGCCACGCACCTCCATGTTCTGCCCCATCTCACCCAAAACACCTGGGGCATCAGTGACTGTGCCTACAGAGCACCCAGTGGCCTGTGACAAAAGGTCCCCACTGCACTGCCACCCCATCCCCGTTCAGCCCAGCGCCAGCACTGGCTCCTCCTCCCCCAGGAGCTGGAATTTCCTTCCTCCTCCACCCTCGGGGCAGCAGGACCTGGTCAGGGGGAAGAGCGGGATGCCCAGAGGGACAGAGGGCAGCCAGGGAGGGCAGGATAGAGCTCTCGGTCTCCGGGCGAAGGCACCATGTGTTCCCGCCTCTCCCTCCTAGGCCTCAGCGCTGCCCTACAAATGCCACCACTTCTGACTGATGGCAGGAAATTGGTCCCCGCTAAGCCCATCACGGCAGACTGATAAATACAGGGAGCCGGGGGAGGACTTGGAGGGAGCGCTGCCTCCTTCCGGGACCAGGGGCAGGTGCAGGAGGGGGAGGGAAGCTGCTCTCCTGAGACAAGCCCCCATCACTCAGCCTGGGGCCTCCCCTCTGCCTCTGCAGGGACACGCAGACAGGTAGCTCCTATGTCCCTCCTCGTAACATGTCCTTCCTAACCTTTCCACCAACTGCAGTCCTTCTGATCTTTCGAGGCCTAGCTAGCAGCCCTCCCTTCACCCAGAAGGCTTCCCAGGCTCTCCCAGTCTGACCACTTCCATATGACAAGCCTGATGCCAGGCATCTTATATACAGCATCTCAATCCCCACAACTCCCTAAGAAGGAGGAATTGTTACACCCATCATACAGGTGAGAAAATGAGGCTCAGAGAGGTGAAGTGACTTCCCCAAGGACATACAGCTGATACGTAGATGGTGAGACCCAGATTTGCACCAGGCCCCTCTGACTGCAGAGCCCAGGTGCTTCACCATGACTCTTTCCTTGAGCCTCTGATAAAAACCCTCCATGACATTGCAGGTCGCTGCATCTCTGGCTCCCCCATTAAATTGGAAGATTTTCAAGGGCAGGGCCATCACCCCCTTCCCAAGCCCCAGAGGCCAGTCTGGGGTCTGCACAGGAGGAGTCACTTCCCCTTTGTTGGACTGGAGGGGACTCGGGCCAACCAAGGTGGCCAGCACAGAGCAGAGCCCACAGGTGCGCCCGGCCTCCACCCTCCTGCCAGTTTCCTCCCAGGCAGGAAGCGGCCAGCGAGTGCCCCAGCGCGCCTTAGCGCCTGCTAAACGTTCCTTCCGGCTTCGCCGAGACTCCCTTCACAGGACCTCCAAAATCTCATGAGCCTTTGCATTTTAAGCAGACTCGATTGTATCAGATTTCCCCCGTCTTTCCAGCGGCTCAGCTCTACCCAAGTTTGATGAACTGATCTCAGTTAGATAAATCGCATCAACTGTCGGCTTTGCTGAGACTAGGGAATGACATTTCCCCGGTGTGCTCGGGTTTAATGCGAAGGAGACCTTCCTGCACAAACCGTCAAGGCTAGGTGAGACAAATCAAGAGTTTTATACAAATGGTCCCACTCCACCGATCTGGGCCATCCAGGCTGGCTTCTAGTTCCCTGTGGTTTCTAGAAGGCTTGGAGCCGGAGCCGACAGACAGCAGAACGAAGAGGCACCAGGGATGCAGCCTGCTCTCTTGGCTTGATGGTAATTGGCAGCATTTCCATGCAGGATTATGCCATAAATTTACTTGGCTCCAAATAGGGCTGCTCCCAGCAGGGACTGCAGTAAGGGAGCGGGGGTGGGAGAGGGGAGGGAGCGCCCTCAGACGCTAGGCCTGCCGTCTCTGGACACCCCAGCGCCTTTGCTCCAACGCTGGGCTTCTCTCCGGCCCACAGTCAGCTGTGGACAGGAGGCCTGAGGATCGGCAGCCCAGTGTGCCAGTGGAACAAGCAGGGTGGGGGCTCCAGGCACCAGGGGCAGCACAGGAGTCCGGGGTCGCACGCTGGATGGCCTCTGAGTCTTCAGATTGAACCAAAGGAAGGGCCAGGCAGTGGAGGCACTGCTGTCCCCAGCTGCCCAACTGGCCAGGGCTGGTCTTTAATAGGCCATCCTTGCCCCCCAGGAGCCCAAGCTGGGGACACCGGGGACGTGGTCACTGGATAAGCAAAACCACCAGGACGGATGGGGTTGAAGATGCTGCCTCTCTGCAGTTTGACGCCAACGGAATCATAACAGGGAGGAGGAGACCCTGCTTCGCGGGGCCCCTGGAGAAGAAGGGGACGTGTGAGCAGACTTGGCAACTTGGGGCGCTCTCACGCTCACCAAAACACGCCACTTACACACTCACATTCACCCACCCTTCCCAACACAGGCTCCCTCGCTGGCGCACACTCATGAGCTCACACGCGCACATGCAAAGACACACGTACACACACCCACACCCGCAAACTTAGCAAGGACCCGCGTTCAATTTGTAATGAGTTCGGGTTTTTTTTTTTAATGAATATTTTTTGCAAAACTAATTAAGAGGGATTGAAGCCCAGAGAAGAGCTAATGAGCTATGCAAATACCCTGGCATCGGCCCACTGGTGAGGCTCAGGGATGAGCAGGGTGACTAGAGGGGAGACAGTCGCCCGCCCTGCCCAAGATTCTCACTAGAGCAGGACAGCCTGGGTCTGCAGCCTCTCCACAGAGGGGCCCCAGCTGGCGGGAGGGAGCAGCACAGGAAGGGGCCGCACCTCCGGCCCTGGATCTGGAGCTTTAGCATGGCATCACCAGGAGGGCCGGTTCCAACCCGAACTTGGCTCTGAGGCCTGGGGTGGGCCCGAGAGCCTGCGCTTCTGCAAAGGCCCCAGCTGAAGCCACCGTCTGAAGCTGGCAGTCCGGGAACCTCACGCTGAGGACCTCTGCCTTAGAAGCTTCTAGTTGCAGCCTCTAAGAAGATGCCACCTGGGACTGAGCTCACAGGACTTGAGTGAACCAAGGACTGACAGGAAGTCACCAAAGAGCCCCCAGACCCTACCGTTAACAACCGAGAGGCCAGAGTGCCAGAGAGGATTCAAACCCTTGCTGGATCTAGGGGGAGAGACCCCCGCCTCCCCTGAATGCCCTGTCCCCACGGCAGCCAAAGCTCGTCCACAGCCATGAGCTCTGCTGACTTACCCAACCCCAGCAGCCTGGAAAACCATGTGACTAAGGCACAGACAGGCGACAAAACCATGTGCCTAAGATCACTAGAGGAGAGCTGGGATCTTA
The DNA here is from genome assembly GCF_902686445.1 of Sciurus carolinensis. NCBI lineage: Eukaryota > Metazoa > Chordata > Mammalia > Rodentia > Sciuridae > Sciurus > Sciurus carolinensis. The sequence goes on from NC_062213.1 coordinate 182,369,975, forward strand.
ATCCTGGTCTCCACCTTCCTTCCAATGAGCTTCCTACTCTGTCCAAAAGAGGAAGACAAAGTATAACCAGGTTCTCTGGAGGGATCAGAGTGTGATTTTGATGATGACAAAGTGACCCGTGTGGCATTGGGCCCTAGGAATTGAGCTCCCAGCTCTTTGTCCCTCTGAAACCCAGAATGAACCTTGGAGAAAAGCCCTCGCCATGGCTCGTGCCCCCAGCAGGACCCTGGCATCAGAGTCGCACCCTAGGCAAGGAGGGAGGCCGCGGCGGGCTCAGCAACCCCAGGCAACTTCCCCTCGCCTGCCGGGCTGGCCCTGCCCACCACACAGCAATGCCCTGCGGTCCTACACCCAAACAGCTCCCTGCAGAACACTACTGTCACCAGGGCAGCAGAGCATGTGAGCAGGTCCCTGACCAGGGGTGGCAGAAGGGCACGGAACATGACTCATCGCTGCAGTTCTGAGTCTCCCTCAGGTTCCAGACAGTTGCTCCTGAACTGACTTAGCGACGGCAGACAGGGGCCATGGGCAGGGGCCACCTCCTCACCTGCTGTCTCTCTGGTGCCTCCAGACGCAGCCTGGCTGGGATTTGCCTGCTCATTCATCTGTCCTCATTTGGGCAGGGCAGGTCAATGAATGCAGAGGACTGGGCTGGGCAGGGGCAGGAGACAGGAAAGAACTCGAGCATGACTGTGACCATGGCTGAACCTGCAGAATGTCCACCCACGCTCCTAACACATCAGACTCTTGCTGGCCTCAGACTTCTGAACACGGATGCCCACAAAAAAGAATTTTTGCTTACCATGTGTGGAACACCTGGTCTGCCAAACACTTACATGCACTACTGCCCATCTTTACTGTGTCCCTGCGGTATCGTTTGTTTTATCAGCCCTAATTTATAGGGAAGGAAACCAAAAAAAGAGGGGAAGCCTTGCTAACACGCACATCGCTAGTGACGGGGTGAGGATTCAAACCTATTCATTTTGACCACAAAGTCCACTTTGTCCTACTTGGCGATGCTCTCCTCATGAATCATCTCCCTCAAGAACTCCTATCTGAGGGCTGCGGATATAGCTCAGTTGGTAGAGTGCTTGCCTCACAAGTACAAGGCCCTGTGTTCAATCCCCAGCACCGCAAAAAAAAAAAAAAAAAAAGAACTCCTATCTGAGTCCTCAGAACACTTGGAATGGAACCACCATTTGACCCAGCTATCCCACTCCTGAGTCTATACCCAAAGAACTTAAAATTAGCATACTGCAGTGACACAGCCACATCACTGTTTAGAGCAGCTCAATTTACAATAGCTAATGAGGCTATGGAACCAACCTAGGTGTTCCTCAACAGATGAGTGGATAAAGAAAATGTGGTACATCTACACAATGGAGTATTACTCGGCCTTAAATAAGAATGAAATGATGGCATTTGCCAGTAAGTGGATAGAACTGGAGACTGTCATGCTAAGTGAAATAAGCCAATTCCAAAAAAACCAAAGACTGAAATGTTCTCTCTGATCGGCAGATGCTAACACACAATAAGGGGTGGGGGGCAGGGCAGAATGGAAGTACTTGGGATTAGACAAAGGGGAATGAAGGGAAGGGAGTTGGGAATGGGAAAGACAGTAGAACGAATGGACATAAGTTTCCTTGTTCGTATGTGAATACACAACCAGTGAAACTCCACATCATGTACAACCACAAGAATGGGAAGTTAGACTCCATGTATATATGATATATCAAAATACATTCTGCTGTCATGTATAACTAAAAAGAACAAATAAAAATTTCTACTCCTATCCATCCTCCGAACCCCAGCCCTCCCTGATTCTCCCTTTCCACCTCACCCAGGCGGAGTTAGTCATTCTTAATAGAATTCTAGGTGAAGTTTTGATTAAGCAGGTGGCATTTGACTGCGGGATTCAGGAATGCCTGTGTTTGGTTCTGCTGATTGAGACGGGTTTTGTTCCATTTTGTTTTTATCTGGGGGGTACTGGGCATGGAACCCAGGACCTCACGCGTGATCAGCAAGGGCTCTACCACCGAGCCACATCCCCCTGTTCTAACTATCCCTCCTCCCTAAGCTACACAGTCAAGGATGGCTGGCTCCAGGGTCTAGGGTCTTATTTTTTAGTTGTGGTATAATGTACCTAACATACAATTTATTGTTTCTAATTGTGTCCCTCGGCAGCGCTCAGCATGTCCCACTGTGGAACAAGCACTAGCACCATTCACTGTGAGAGCCTTTCCTCAGCTGTGGGCTCCCAGCCCTCTCCCGGGGACCCCGTCTGCTTTCTCGCCGTGTGACTTTGACTACTCTGGGACTTCTCCTAAGTGGAAGAGCCCAGTATTTGTCCCTTCAGGTCTGGCTTCTCTCTGTCAGCACAATGCCCTCAAGGACCATCCACCTTACAGCGCGCATCAGGATGTCCTTCCTTTCTGAGGCGGAACGACCTCTGCGAGCCTGTGCCACGTTCTGCTTCTCCGGTCATTCATCCACGGATGGTGGTGCTGTTTCCACCCGTGGGCTCCTGTGAACCGTGCTTCCGTGAAGGTGGGAGCAAGTCTGTTCAAGTCCGTGCTTCGGAATCCTCTTGGGTACACACCCAGAAGCAGAGTCTGGAGTCTAAGCACGGTGCTCGTGTCCCCACTGTGGACGTTGCCACCAAGGCCACGCAAGAGGCCCCTCTCCCCAGATCCACTCATTGGAGCTGGCTTCCCTCCCAGTTCTGGCTTCCGCTCTGCGTGAGTCCCTGTCTCCGGCTTAAACCTTCCTCCTAACTTCAGGCTGTAACCAGTCAGCTTCTGGACAGTCCCACCTGCATCCCACGCTCAGTGTGTCAAGGTGAGTGTTTCCCCCTCCGGCTCCGCCACCCTGGCACCACGCAAGCCTGAAGCTGGAGCCAACCTGGGAGTCGTCCTGGACACTGCCCTCTCCTGCCCCCACAGGCACCATCCGCCACCAAAGTGCATCAAGTACCATCTCAAAACATCCCTTGAATCCCTTTCCTTCTCTCCACACCTGTAACACACATCTCACACCCGTGCACACACAGGAGGGTACAGCCACGCCACCCGGTCACTCCCCCATACATACCAGTACACACAGAGCCAGACCAGCTGGTTTGGGATCCTGCCTGGAGGTAACTTCTAGAACCTCAGGACCAGGCCATCCCTTCTCAACTCTTGCATGTGGGTCTCTTCCCTGGGACCTCCAGAAACCTTCTTCCCACTTCTAGCACATTCTGCCTCCTCCCTGAGCCATCTGGCCCCCCTCCCTGTGGGTTCGAGGCTGGGGCGGATGTGAAAGGCCTGGCGGAGGATGGGTAGGACCCACTCAGCAGAACTGTTTACTACCACACAACCACTGGTAATTATTGTTTTTTTAATGCATTTCCATATAAAATTACTCATTCAGATTCTTGGGAAGAATTCAAATGAGAAAGTCCCATGAACAATGAAGCCGGCTGGATAATGAGGAGCCCTTGTCATTTCTCTGGATGTGAGCACTTCTCACCCTGGGAAGCAGGAACGCAATTACGCACAGGAGCCTGATGTTGCCGTGGGGGGCGGGGCAATCCAAGAACCCGAATCAGAGAAAGTGCAGGGTGCACGCCTGCGTGTGTGAGAGACAGCCTTTCGCCCCGTGGTCTCCACGTGCAGGCATTTGTGCCGTGTGTGTGTGTGTGTGTGTTTCCATTTTCTGTTGCTGCACAACAAGCAACTCCAAAATTAAGTGGCTAAAACAATAATCACTTTGTCATTGCTCGTGATTCTATGGATCACAAACCCAGGACGTGCTGGGAAGGGTCATTTGAGTTCTGAGGAATGTCAACAGAAAGGGCGGCTTCATTTAGAGACTGGGTAGTCTGGGGGGTCCGGGATAGCTTCCTCACGCACCCAGGGCCTCTGCACCAGAGCGTGGACACGTGTTCTCTCCAGCAGGGCTGTCTCAGGGTGGGGGGATTCTTCATGGTGACTCAGAGCCCAGGGAGTTTCCAGTGGGTTTTAAGTTACCAGGCTCCTCTGGTCCAGCCTTAGAAGTGGCTTAGCCCAGCCCCGATTCATGAGGAGGGGAATTCGACTCCACTTCTCCTAGGAGAGGAGCAGGAATTTTGCATCTCCTCTTAATTCATCATGGTGCTTCATCATACTGTGGGTGGTGGAAAGATCCTGAATTTGAGATGGATTTGAACCCCAGTGCCTCAATTCATCAACTTGAGCATATGGCCTTGGGCAACTTGTCTGAGCCTCAGTTTCCTGGTCTTATCTTTGTGAGAAACTATAGATAAAGATTCGTCCGATTAACATAAGCTACTGAGCACCTATTTTATGCCAGGTGCCCTCTGCATGTGGTCTCCTGCTTTCTCCTGCCCTCCTGCTCTGGGGCTCATACCTCAGGAGATGCTTGGGATGGGGATGGGTAGGAGAGACAGACACTGCCCTGAAGCCTGACAGCTTCCGTGGTCACATCAGGACCCAACTCACAGCAGCTTGCTTCTCGCCAGCCTCCTGCCGATCCTGTCTGCACCAGTGCCAAGGCCTGAGGTGAGGCCTGGAGCCTCCACCATCTGTGCCAGCTGGGCTGGCTAGAGGCAGCTTCGTCAGCTCAGGGGCGTCCCTGGCTAACAATGGCGTTAATTTTTCATTTGTTTGTTTGATTTTCTGCAGCAAATGAGGAATGTCGGCACAACATCTGGAGCTGCCCCAGGCTGAGGTACGCCGGGCACAGCGGCAGTGATGACGGCTCAGAATACAGCACTCTTGTGATGTGCACATCTATGCTTCCGCACACGTGTGCACGCTTGGTACACACAGGCACTTCTGCAAGCATGTGCTCATGTATGCACACCTAGGCTCTTGCACACATGCAAACACACCAAACCTATACCCATGTGTGCCGGCATGCATGTGCACGTGTGTGTTCCTATGCCTGCGTTCATACACATGCACCTATAGGGTGCATGCATGCCCACACGCATGCACACGTGCACAGACACACGTGTCCACAGACATATATGCACAGATACCCTCTCGTACCCACAGACACCATCACAGCCGTATCACCAGGACTAGCCAAAGGGCTTCCGGTTCTGGACAGGGCTTGGCAAGGCCTCAGCTCCAAGGCAGCCCTGGAAAGCCCCACTCTGCACCCAGGGAAGCCAGGCCTGGCCCACAGCCTGGAGGGGAAGCCCCACTTTCCGTACCCTCCCTTGGGGACACAGGTTTCTCTGCCCTGCCCTGCGCTCTCCAGGGCCATGTCCCCAGGGGGTCTGTGTGTCTGTATGTGTGGGGGCTGGGGGCTGCGTGTCCACATGTGTAGACATGCCTGGGTGCCAGCACGTGGGTGTTCATGTCATGTACCTGTGCTGCCCGTGTGGCTGTGTCTGTGTATCTGTTTGTTTGAATCTGTGACTGTTGGTCTGTGACTGTGTGCTGATCTGTTTTCATGGTGTGTCCTTGTGGCTCTGGGTGTTCTTACGTATTTGCACGAGTCACGTACGTGGGTGCCTATCTGCACACGTGTGCCTCTGTGCGTCCATGCGCGTCTGGGGGTGGAGTGTGTGTGTGCCGGGATGTCTGGGTGTGCGTCCGTGTGTCTAATGTGCACGGCAGTGTGTTCGTGGCTGTGTGTGTCCATGTGTCTGCTTGTGCGTGTGTCTAGGGCTGGGTGAAGGCAGGAGGCAGCTCAGCGTCAGGGTCTGATCACTGGTTTCTCCCTCTGGCTCCAGCTCCAACCAGCCCCCACTGTCCAGCCATGTGGTAGGAAGGGGACAGCCAGAGAGGAGGACTTCCTGGGATCAGCAATGGGCCAGCTGTGCGGTGTGACCACAGAGGGGACAGACGCAGGGGCAGGCCCATCTCAGCGGTCCCTGCTGAGGCCTGGCGCTCTATCAGCTCTCTGACCCCCAGCAGCCTGGAACCTGCCGCAAAGAGGAAGGCCAGGCCCTGCGCTCGAGCGGCCCCGAGGCACCTCTGTGGCTCTCCCTGCTGGCTCCCTCGGCCCCTCGCTCTCTGCATGGAGGTGTGTGCCCTTGACAACTTCACGTCCCTGGTGAAGCCTCGGTGTACCCGTCGGCCACACACAAACACAACCCACAGACAATCCATCCCTTGCCCTCCCACACTCCTGGGGCATCTCGTCACACACTCCTGGCTGGGTATCCAGGTCCTCTTTGTCTCCTCCAAGCCCTTCATCCTCCTCCCCTCCCAGCGTGGCAAGGGCAAGAGCCTCACCTGTAAGGCTTCAGGTCACCAGTGACAGGACCCCATGAACAGGCATCGGCTTCCATAAGGCAGTGTTCTAGGGATACAGGGGTATTTTTTGTAGAACCCAACAGCAGAGCCACGTCCCAACCTCCAAAGGACTGTGACAAAGGTGGGAGCCCGGACTCTTCTCCCCCTGCCCGCCCTCTGCCTCCACTTCCCTCTCTTCAACCTCTCCAGGCCCAGACTCACCAAAGACGGCTGCCCGCAACTCCACAACTTAAAGTGCCTTCCTGCAGCGACCAGCCGGGTGACCAGCATCATGGGTCCAGAGACTTTGAGAGATAGAAGCTGAGTGACCAAGCTCCAGTCAGTTGCCTGCTCTGGTCCAGTTGGCAACGGCTGGGGGCAGTGATGGACCCAGCCCTGAAGGGCTCCCGGTGGTTCTCGGATGACAGGTCTAGAGGGGAATGTGCAGGGTCGGTTGGTGAGTGGGGCCCCCAAGCCCTGTGCAGGCCTGGAACGCGATCATGAGCTTGACCGTGGCTTGGTCCACTTGGCAGCCATGGGCATTCGGGTGAGGCTGAAGCTGTCAGGAACCATGGATCCCCTGGGCTGGCCCTGGGACCTGAGAGTGCCCCACATGACAAGCCTGGTTCCCCAAAGTGCCCTCTGCTTCTGGTTGGATTTGCACCCTCTGCAGCTTAGGGGCAGCCTTGGTCCCTGCCTTCAGCAGTGCCATTGTCCCTGACTGCCTCTCTGTCGTGCAGTGACAGTCCTACCCTCTCAGCCCCCACGTGCAATGGAGTCTGCTCCTCATGGATGACCTGCGGTCTGCCCTGGCCTCCACCTGTCCTGGGTCCACCACCGAAGACATTCCCCACGTGGGGAGGGAGCCACAGGCAGCCGCGTTCACAGGAGCCCCGCATCCTCCAGGCAGGCCATCCCGCCTGCAGGTCTAGAGCTCCAAACCACAGCAAGAGCGGGAGGAAGGGCTTCTTACTCAGAGTCACCAAATGTCCTCTCCTTGGATGGAACCAGGACAGTGAGAGAGTCTGGGTCCTGCTCATAGGCAGGGACCCAAACACATCAGGTCCACAGAGCAAGCTGGCGACAGCAACTTTCATGAATTCTCGAAAGAACTCACTTCAAAGTACATGATTCCTCCAGCCTCAGGTTTAAAACTAGCTTCCCTGGTTTGCCAGAAATCATACTGGCAGCTGATAATAATTATTGTAGCTCACATTTAATGAGCACTTACTAAGTGCCAGGCACTGTGCTAAGCACACTGTAGGCATTATCTTAGTGATTCTCACAGTCACCCTAAAAGGTAGATCTTTTGATAACACACACACACACACACACACACACACACACACCACCTCTTTTTTTGGAAAAGAAAATGAACACTCGAGGATTAGGTAACTTGCCAAGGAACTCCCTCCTAATAGATGGCAGAGTCAGAATTCAAATAGAAAGTATTCCAGGCCTGGGGAGATCGCTCAGTTGGTAGAGTGCTTGCAAGCACAAGGCCCTGAGTTCAACCTCCAGCACCGCAAAAATAAAAGAAAAAAAAGAAAGTCTATTCCATTTCAAAAGCAAAATCCAGAACCCCTGAGTCCTGTCCCCACTACCAGGACACACATGTGTTCAAGGGACTACACATTACTGAACGGAGTGCCCTCTGTCGCTGGCAGCTAACAACTGCAGGTACTGAGAATAACAGCTAACCAACCCCTACAAAAACAAAACTGCTCGGAGCCTTCACGTGCTGAATAACTGCTCCCCCTCGTTCACTTCCACTTCCAGATGAACCACAGACCCCCAGGGGACAGGACCCAGGTCCTCTTCCACCCGAGATCCCTAGAACTGCACATGGATTTCCAGTCCATACACAGCCTTCTGCATGGCTGTCTGTGGGCAGTTGAGCAGGTGAGGGACAGGGGTTTACTAGCCTTGCCAGCTGGTTTTTTGGGTGACCGGATGTTCCGTAGTCAAGTACAAGTCAGCCGGTTGGATGGCATCAGAGTATGAGGTAGGGCCAGGGGTATTCCTGGTGGGAAACCTACCATCCCAATCTCAGTGGGAGTTCTCTTGGTTTCTAGAAAAACTCCAGGAGGGAATCTAGAACCTTCAAATGCTTCTTTCTTCCATCTCTTTTCTCTTTCTTTTTTTTTTTTCTTCCCTTCTTTCCTCTCCCTGCCAAACCCAGCCTGGGCTCACAAGGAGTACCAGGGAGGCATCTCTGCACCTCCACACCAAGTGGCCCAGTGAGGAGGACTCAGGCCCTGGAGGCACCTCCTGACCAGCAAGGGGGAGCTGCTGTCCTTGCTTGCATGCACAGGCCCCCAGGTGGGTTCCTGGGGCTGGGATGCCGCAGCATGGGGACAGGGACCCAGCGTCACAGAGCAGCTGCCTCCTCCTGCCCGGGAAAAAGGTCATGTGCTCCGATATGAGTAATTAATTTTCTCCGAGCTGCACTGAAAAGGTTAACCTGATTTATGGGACGCAATTGAGTGTAGAATGGGTTGTGTATCTTGTAAAAGGCCCATTCCGTCGTCTGAGTCTGTAGACTCCCAGCTGGGAGCTGACCCCACCTTTCATGCCTTTCTGTGGAATCCATACGAGAACCCCGGGGAGAGCCCCGTTGACCAGAGAGTTGCTTCCTGGGCTCCAAATCCTAGTGAGGGGTCATCGGAGCAGGCGCAAAGGGTGTCTTCTGCTCCTGTCACACCCCCAACTCAGTGGCAGCCTCAGCCTTCATCCTTAAACAACCCAGGATTCAGGAAGAAAAACCCTGCCCTGTGCCTGAGTTACAAATTCAAGGCCAGGCTCCTCCACAGACCTCTGACCTCGGTGCCGACTACACAATATCCCCATCTGTAAAATGGGGTGAAAGTTCTCCTCCTCTCATCGCTTGCCAGCTGTGTGAGCTTGAGCAAGTTACCTAACCACTCTGTGCCTCAATTTTCCTCATCAGTAAAGTGGGAATAAGAGTACCTGTCTCATAGGGTCATTATGAGGATTACGCAAATTGATATTTGTGAAGAACTTATTGCCTGGGCCACAGTGAACGATGCACAAGGGTTTTTGAAATAAAATGTGGGTGTTGTCAAGGGATGTCAGACAAGACCGGGACCTGGCCAGCACTGTCACCTGCGGCTTGGTCCCTGGCTAAGGGTACTGATGGTACATATTGAACTATGAAGTGGGAAAGGGAGCAGACGGAGAATGGGGATGCTATGGCCAAAGCATTTGCTGAACATGTCTGTTCGTCCTCACCTAAAACGGCAGCTCTCCCCCACAGTCCTCCAAGAGACTTCTGCCCATCAAACTCACAGATGCTAGTCTAGCACCACCTAGTGGAAAGAATGAGTGCAGCGTGCGGTGGCTTCAGGGCCCCTCCTGGGGAAGAGAGAGAAGTGAAGGAACTTGGAGCTCTGGGAGCTCCTCACCTGCAGGCACTAGGGCCCACCAGAAACTTCCCTGGGGAACTGCCCAGCTGGGAGCTTCTTCGCTTTGTGCCCCTGTAGTATAGGGCGTCATGGTATTTTACAGCAGCTTGATGACGTGCAGGTCTGTGAGCACTGATTAAGGGGGTTGATAAAGATGAAGACTTTAGACCCATGCCTGGAAGGTAGAAATCGTGTGGTACATGCTTGTCACCATTATTGTTACGTGCATACGTGTGCGTAGACCTGAGTCTGAGTGCTCACGTCGTCGTAGATGTGTGTCAGCCACTCCTTGTGCCTGTCTGTGTTTATGGAGGCACGCACATATATATGGGTGCCAAGACCATGCATGTACTTACACTTGCATATACATCTATGTGTGTAAACGTGACCTATGGCCTACATGTAGCAGAGATTTGAATGTTCAGATGTCTGTGTACACATGCATGGCTTAGGTATATTTATGTGCCTTTGTTATATGGGACATCTGTGCATTCTTTTTCTTGTTTTTGTGTTTTGGGGTACCGGGGATTGGATCCAGGGGTGTTCTGCCACTGAGCTACATCCCCGGCCCCTTTGATTTTATTGTAAGACAGGCTCTCACTAATTTGCCCAGACTGCTCTCAAACTTGCAATCCTCCTGCCTCAGCTTCCCAAGTAGCTGGGATTACAGGAGTGCACCACCGCGCCCAACTGTGCATTAGTTTTCAATCGCTCCTTTTGCAGATTGCCACAAACTCAGAACCTTAAAACGGTGACCAACTACTACTGCACAGTTTTCATGGGTCAGAATTCCTGACTCCCCTTACCTGGTCTTCTGATGAGGGCCTCATAAGCTTCGGTAAAGGTGCTGCTGAGAGCTGCGTCCAATCTGAGGCTTGGGGTCCTCTTCCAGTTTATGTGGTTGCTGGCAGACTGTGTTTCCTGGTAACTATAGAACTCACGGTGGCAAACTTCTTCAAGGCCAGCAGATCTCTCTGACCTTCAGACCCCCTTTTAAGGGCTCACTTGATTAGTTCAGTCCCATCCAGGAGGAGACCCCTTGCAGTGAACTAAAGTCAATGGATTCAGGTCCTTAATTAACTTTGAAAATTCTCTTCATCTTTGCTAAAATATATAACCTAGTCATGGGAGTGGCATCTCATCACATTCTCAGGTCCCGACCTCATTTACAGGGAGCAACTTATTCAGTACATGTGTACCAGGGAGTGGGACTTGAGGACCGTCTGAGAATTCTGCCTACCACGAGGTTTATCTGTAGGTACCTGCATGTATGTGCACGTGTGTGTCATTTGTATGTATGTGCACGTGTGTGTGCATCCATGTGTGCTTTCTGTTTTCTTCTCAGTAGAATTGAGGTTCATAACATAAGGACTGGATGCTCCCTGAAGTCCAGAACTTCCTCCATCAGACCAAGGCCTTTTTCAGCATGAGCATTTCAGCCTCCCACCTGAAGAGGGCGCCCAACATGAGGTCTGTATTCTCTACCAGGCGTCCCATGCAGTTTCTGGTCAGCATCTCAGAGGTGCTGAGTTATCATCATCCTGGACTCACATATGTGCACGCGCGTGCATGTGCAAACACACACACGCATGCACACTCGCTGCTGTGACTCACTCTGAGGCAGGATCTGCATGTCCAAAGCCAGATTTCTCTCTTGCTCCTTAAGAGAAGCATCCCCAGCACATCCCCTCCCCCAGTCTACCATAGAACTAGAGTCTGCTCTTTCCAAAAGGAGGCTCAGAAGGTTTCTCAGAAGATCAAGACACCACTGCCCCTCCCAAGCTGGGACCCAAATGACATTGCGATCAGACCAAAGGCTTACTGGTCATATATGAACATTATCCCAAGGGAATACAGTGAGGCCCAAATGAACTGTGGCTAGAAAGTTGTCATGGCCAAACACGTTTGCAAAACCCTCCCGCTCCAGGCCCCTCTGGGAATTCTGCATACACATTTGCACAGCAGAGCCTCTGAGAAGGCTGCAGGGAGGTAGGGCAAGGACAGCGTTCAGCACACCCAGACGGGAAACAGGCACCATGCCTGCGAGCTCCAGGCAGGCGGCAGGGGAGAGGTTGGCTTCTCCAGGTCCCTCCGGCCAAGAGTCTGCCCACATGGACACAGCAGGTGAGATGACTCCTGCCATGAGGACAGAGAGTAGGAGAATGTCCTGGCTTCTCAGGGAACAGACAGGTAAAGGGAGGAACGTGGCAGCAAAGCTGAGCCATCAGAGGTTCTAAAAGCTAATTTGGCATGTGCCAGGAATAAACCAGGGGTGGAGCCATGAGCCAGGGAAGGCGCAGGGGGCCAGGGAGGGGGGAGCACATCTCTGCATCCCCTCCTCTCACGTTTTATATTTACTTCTGTTGATGAGATTTCGTCATGCTCCATTACAATTCATAGACTCGTGTTCCCAGATTTTATGCATCAAAATGTTCTGATTTACAGAGTCACCCTAGGTCTGACACAGCCCCCCCAAGATGCCACTTCCAAGCATGAACTCTGAGGCTCATCCTGGGGTCGCCAGGGGTCCTTGTTTCTAGGTACAGTGGCCTCTGGAGAACACATCTGGGCCACGCATGGGAACAGAGGAGCCGTGGGGAGGTGGGGTGGCCACCTGCAACCACGAATGTGCCCACACGGCACGTCCCCTCCTTTCTGTCTCTCTTCCCTCAAGCCTCCCCAACAGCATCAGGGACCTTCTCCGCAGGGTCAGCAGGCCCAGGAATGGCTGCAGATCTCAGGGGCCAACTGGGGCATCTAGAAGGCAGACCCTGGACGGTGGGCAACCCAGCTCGGCCAGCTCGGCCTGGTTCCCAGGCTGGCACTCTGCCCTTTTGCAGTGGCTCTGCCTAGGCCCCTCTCCAGGGTGTCTGGCTGCATTTCTTCCTGTGCTGCCCTTGGGTCTGGGTTCCCAGGGCTGTGCATCCTTGTGTGATTTGATCCCACGTGGGCATGTACCCCTGCCTGTGTTGCTGCAGGCTCTCGCGAGAGTCCTGGTCCTCTCAGCGTGTCCCTGTGTCTGCCTGCAAGTGTGTGGGTCGCTCTGCTTGTTTCTCTCTCCCCTCCTTCCATCTGTTTCTCTGTCTCTGGGCTTCAGTGTCTGCCCACCGAGGTGCATGGTGAGATCCTGGCCCGCCCAGCTCCGCCTCCCTCTTTGGTGCCCTTGGTACCTGGACCACCGGGGCTGCTTGGGAAACGCCTTGTCCTCCTTCTGTGGCCTCTCTCCTCTGCTCCTGCACTCTTACAACACCTTGAAGACAAGAGACATATGGGGAGTGACGTTCCTGTTTTATGGGTGGGGAAAATGAAGCCCCAAAGTGTGCCATTGCTGCTTTCAAAACTCCAGAAGTCTCTGGATCTGAACAGATGGTCCACTTAGGATGACTGGAGCTGGGTTGGAGTCCCAGCCTCTGGAGGCCAAGTCCGAAGGCTCCAGGGAGGTGTGTGTTTGGGTCACAGAATCTTTTTCTCCTCCCTCTACAGGGGTTTGAGGACCAGCAGGGCTTCCAGGGGGCCAAGCACCACATGGTGTTAGGCAAGTAACCAGCAGACTGGGACACAAGGAGAGCGACAGCTCAGCTCTGGCCGGGCAACCGCTAGGTGCCAGCCTGGGCTTGGCGACGCACACACTGGTCCTCACGTTGCTGCGCAACAGCAGCAGCACAAAGCGGGCAGTCGGAGCCAGCGCACCTTGGTATAGCTCACCGTGTCTGTGGGTCTGGAGGTCCCCAAGGCTGCAAGCAGGCATCAGCCAGGACGGGGGTCTCCTCTAGAGTCTGCCAGCTCTGCTCCGGAGCTCAGTTCAGTTGGTCGGGTTCTGTTCCTGGAGGCTGGGGACTGAGGGCTTTGCTTTCTGCTGGCTGGAGGCTGCTCACAGCCCTCTGCCATGTGGGCTAGCAAAGGGGAGAGTCCTACCTCGGGGCAGGAGTAGATCCTTTTCATTAGGGATTGGATAGTGCCCCCTCCGGGACACTGGCTTACCCCCACACAAGGCACCCAGGTCCTTCGTCACTGATCTGAATGTGGCACCAAACTTCTCTGAAGAAACACAAGGTACAAGGGGCTACAAAATCTCAGAGCACCAAGGTTGAGGTTGCCAAGCCCCAGAGGCACAGGGACATTTCCACCCATGCTCGGTCTGGCATCTTGGCCATGGCTGAAAGGTGGGCTCCGTTTACCTTTGCTGACACAGGGTCTTCAGGAACGAGGTTACGAGTCTGTCCCTTGGCTCCTGCATCCTGGATCTCATGGCAGATCCTCTCTTCCCCTTGTGGAGGGGTGTGAGGACACTGGTGGGGAAAGGTTACCTTGAAGGAACTGAGGACGAGTCCCCTACGGGGCCTTGGCTTTGTGTCCTGGCACACATCCACGTGTTGCGTCCTCTTGACATCCTCTCCAGGTGGGTGTTATTACCTTCAGTCCGAGGAGTAGAAAACTGAATCTCAGTGCCCAAGGTCACAGAGATAAAAAGAATCAGGGTTTGGTCCCCGGTCTGCCTGGTTACCAGGCCAGGCTCATTCTGCTGGGTCTGTCACCTCATCTTGAGGCGTCTCTCATCTCCGCCTTGGACTCCATCCAGGTTCAGAGCGCCTGTTCCTTTGGGCTTGTGGGGTGTCTCGCTGTCATGATCTCTGGCCCTCCCCACCCCCACCCTAGCTTCCTCTCACCTGTCATTGTGGGTTTCCCGCGTTCGTCTCCATGGGTTAGAAATGATTCCTCCACACCATCTGCTTTAAGCCAAATGACACAGATGGTCTGTACCCGAGCCGCAGTCCCTGACCTGCATCGCTGCCCTCTGTCTGTGGTGCAGGCTTCTTCCTGACCCTTGGATAGGGGTCAGGCTTCCAGCCTTCTGTGCAATTGGCCTGCAATCCCTCTTATCCTCCTGTGGCTGCCGTCTCCCCGCTTGGATTCCTGATTGCAGCTGAGTGTTGTTTCCCTGAGATCCGGGCTTTGCCTTCACAGACTGCCCAAGGGCGGGGCCTAGAGCACCTCGGCCACGCACTCGTGACCCCGCCTAGCTTTACACACTGTCACCTTGCCGTCCTTCCCACCCCGGGCAGCTCCCTGGTTCCACTCAGCTCCACCCGCCACGCCCTGCAGGTCCTGCTGCTGGACCCGCTCCGCCCTTCCCTCCTCCACCTATCCCCAGCGGGTCTCCCGCCGTCCTGTGTCCACGCCCCACTTCTGATTCCCTTTCTTCACCCTCCATGACACTATCCGTCACCATCGCAACCCGATTCCATCACCCCTCACACGGCCACCTACAAAATCGTCACTTCCACCCAGTGCCATCACCTTCCCTGCTCAGTCAACGCCACCACCTGGAACCGCACCACAGCCACTGCTCCTGTCCTCGCATCCCCCGACGACAGCACCGTCCACGTTTCACCACTGCTGCTGCCCAGCACCACCCCAGCCTTGGCTCTTACACCCGATCAGTCTCCAGAGGCCTCAGGGAAGCCGGCCTCAGACGCTGCACGGCTGAGGCTACTTTGCGCAAATCCAAGATGCCCTTCCCTCCCCTCCCCACACCCACACTGGCCAGGCTTCCTCTTTGTCCTCAAGTCAGTAAAACGCTCATCCTTTCTGCTGCCTCTGCCACCCTCCGTCCCCACCCTTTTCTAGGAGGCAGTTGCACAAAACCCAGCCTCCTGCCCCCCAACCTCCTCCCATCTGAGTATGAGGCCCGGACCCCAAATGAGGTGAGGCCAGGCCCGGGCCAGGCCCTCCTGATCCCCTCTCTCAATCCCACTTCCAGTCTTTCCGGGAGCCCGGGGAAAGCTGCCCCTCCGCCACCCCGCCCTGGGCAGCTGCGGTCCAGCATTGATCAGCAGCCCCGCACTTACCCTGCAGGCGCTGGCAGGAATTTCAAGGCTGATTGACCTCAAATGAGAAATCCATGGGACTTCAGGGAGAGCGGGAGCCCTCTGCGGGGATAGGGTTGGGGACGGAGAGGGGAGCTGCCCTCACCTGCCTGGGCCTCTGTGTCTGGAACCACAGCTTCCACAAGGGAACATCCACCTGCTGCGGGTTGCCCAGGGCCCTCACCTGGAGGCTGAAAGGAGAGGCTGTCAATCCTCACCTTGCTTCCAGCCTCCTTGGGGACCAGTGCAGGGTGCTGAGGGTGACTAAGTGTGTGATCTAGCCATGCCAGGACCCTGCCCACTGACACGTCATCCCTGAGAGAGGAGCCGTCCTAAGGGAGCCTGGGCAGCCTTCTGGGAAGGGGAGGGACGCTGGGGAAGCCTCTTCAGAGCAGCCGAATAGAGGCTGCGTCCTCCCTGCGGGCACAGGGGGAAGCTGGAGGGCTGGGAGGAAGGTTTGCAGGAATAAGTGACAGATCAATAAGGCCACTCAAGGCATTAAAGGGAACAGTTCCTAGTCCTGGGAGAATTCAGAGGCAAGGCCCCTTTGACAAATCCCCCAACATGAGAGACCTAAATACACAGCAAAGCTCTGATCTTGAACATATTTACAAGCCACGAATTGAGTCCAGAAACCGGCGCAAACATGTTTACTCACAATACCCTCACACCCACCTCCGCATCCGCACGCGCACAAGCCCAGAGACAGAAGCAAACGAAAAAAGCCAGCACCCATGTGTCCAGTCACAGGTGCACACGCACAGACACACCTACACATGTTCACACGCCCCCATCCCAACACACACTAACCCGCCCCACCGCCACAGGCTCACATCGTCACACACGAATCCGCTCACACCTCCTCCGACAGTCTCACAGGCTCAGAAGCCAAACGCCCAGAGGAAGAAAGAGACATCCCCACACCCTCAGTTCCTCCTTGAGAAATCGTGGAAAGAGGGGACCCACTTGTTCTTTTCTTCCTTTCCCCCCTTGCAGAAGGGTTTCATTTAAAAGTTGCCCGAGCTTTCAGATTACAGTCTAGACTATATAGGTTTCCTAAAGATAAGGCTGAGAAATTGATTTCAATTACCAAAGTGGAGAGGCTGCTCTTCTCAGCTTCCTGAGCCGAGCATTAACCCTGGAGATCCAGGAGCTGGAGACAAGGCAGCCTGCGTGGCGGACACACGTGTGCACGTGGCTCCCACATGCAACCCCTCGCTGGCTCCCAGTGTGGGCCAAGAGCCCAGACCTGGGTGTCCGGAGGCCTCGGTTCCAGCCTCAGCTCTGCCAGCTCTTTGCTGTGTGATTTTGGACACCTGCCTATCTTCCCCACTCCCACCCCCAGCCTCTTTGGGAGCCACTTTCCTGCTTTTGAGAGCTCATCCTAATTTCTGGTTGACCACTTGCCATGGTTTGGATATGGTTTGTCACCCATGGTTTGTGTGTTGGCGACTTGTGTGTGGCAGTGTTGATTGAGGTGGTAGAACTCTTAAAAAGTAAGGCCTAGCCAGGCACAGTGACACGCTCTAAACCCAGCAGCTTGGGAGGCTGAGGCAGGAGGATCTCAAGTTCAAAGCCAGCCTCAGCAATTTAGCAAGGCCCTAAGCAACTTAGTGAGACTCTGTCTCAAAAAAATAAAAAATAAAAAGGGCTGGAGATGTGGCTCAGTAGTTAAGTGTCCCTAGGTTCAATTCCCAGTATCAAAAGAAGAAGAGGAAGAAGAAGAAGAAGAAGGAGAAGGAGAAGGAGAAGAGAGAACTAATGGAAAGGGGTTAGGTCAATGGCAGGGAGCACTACCTTCAAAAGAGATTAAAGTAGTTCTCATGGAACCCCAGTTAGTCCCCAAGAAAGTGAAAATAAGCAAGCCTGGCTCCTCCCAACCCTCTGGCTTCCTGTCTCGCCATGTGATCCCTCCCTCTGGTATATGCTTCCCCTGCGATGCCCTCTGCTGTGCTATGACACAGCCAGGGCCCAGCACAATGCTCTTTGGACTTTCAGTCTCCAAAATTATAAACTAAGTGTACTTTTTTTCTTTATGAAATACCCAGCCCAGGTATCTTGTTATAGTCATGGAAAATGACTAATATAGTCTCATCTCTGTTGAGACTATCACTCCCCCCAGGAGACCTACAGAGGCGCTCAGATGCCCTAGAACCCATTGTCTTCTCCACTCTGCCTCCAGGCTACAGTGGGAGTCACCACACATGGGTAGCTAACAGGGCCTATATTAGTCAGAGTGAGCATCAGTAGCTGCTATAACATGCAGGCTCTGAAATCTCAGAGGCTTAAATAATTTTTTCCTTGTGCTCACAAAGTCCTATGTGAGTGTATTAGCATTCTATTGCTGTTATAAAAAATTGTCACAAAATTAGTAGTTTTAAAGCAATACCCATTTATTATCTCATAAGAGGTGGAAAGTCCAGGCTGGGGTGGGGATGAATCCTCTTCTTAGAGTATCACAAGGCTAAAATTAAGAGTCAACAGGGCTCTTGTTAGAGACTCTGGGAAAAGTCACTTCCAAGCTTGTTCAGGTTGTTAGCAGATTATAAGAATGAAGCCCCATGTCCTTGCTGGTAGTTGGCCAGAGGTCATTTTCAGCCTCCGGAGGTTATCCCCATGCCTTGATTCATGGCCTCGTCCATCTTCAAAGGCAGCAGTGGCATGTCAACTCCTTCTCACACTTCCAATCTCTCTGACTTCCATGCTTCTACCTTTCTCTTCTACTATTAAGGATCCAAGTGATCACACTGTATTTACCAGACAATCCAGGATACTCTCCAGGCCAGTTATCTGATTAATAATTCTATTTACACCTGCAAGTCTCATCTGTTGTGTAATATAACCTGTTACATAGTATCGGGGGCAAAGGTCATTGGGTTAAAAGTCTGCCTCCTCCAGTGGCCAAGTGGCTCTCCTGAGTGGCTCTCCTCCAGTGGTGACTCAGGGATCCAAGCTCTTTTGTCATGTAATGCAGCCATCCCCAAGTTGTGACCTCCATTTTTGCCACAGAAAGGGGAAAATGGGTGTGGATACTTTCCTAAGGTATTTTAAAGGCTGAGGACTCCCTTGCCCACCTAGGCCCTGGGTTCAATTCCCAGTACTGGGGTGGAGAGAGTTGTTTTCAAAAGCCATCCTAGAAGGCATTATAATGGTTCTTCTGGGACCAGTCACATAGCCCCAACCTAACTATGAGGAAGGCCGGGAATGCGAGGTTGCACCTGGACATTTGAAGCAGTTGGTTATTCTCTATCATAGGGTGTGAGTTCTAAGGACCCAGGGGACTGGGACCTAGAGAACAAGATTCCTTGCAAAGAGAAGCAGCAGGAACTCAGAACCCTGATCCCTGGGTATCCAGTTTAGAGCTCTGCAAAAGTGTGCCCATTCGCCCCTGAGTCGAAGATACAGGGAAAGGAAGCCAGCCCCACATAGCACCATCCCCTCCTAAATTTGGGACATGAACTTTGAGAGTCTGCAAACTCAGGGACACATCCAGGATGCAGGCAGAGTTGTAAGAACCCCAAGAGAACCTAATGGAAGTTTCCAGGAGGTTCCTGACATACCAATCCCCTGGGTACCCCAGAGGGATCTCAGACAGACTCCCTGGCCCACCTATGGAGGGTCTTTCTACTAACCTTGACCACATTCATCTCCTCCCTGTGCCTTCCCTTGGGGTCTTGGTGACCACCACATCTTCTCTCTTCCTCCTTCCTATCATTCCCATCAAGGACTGCTGATGAGGGGCACAGACGTCATGGACCTGTATGGACCGAATGACGCTAATGGGAAAATGCTTTTATATTGTCTCAGAGCTGATGCTCTTTCGCAGAGTTCCATCCTCTTCCATTCTGGCCCAACCTAATTTCCTCGGGACCTGAGCATCTCAAGGAGAGAAACATAAGGAAAACCAAAGTCCATGACCCAGATAGCTAGAAATCCCTCCAGTCAGCCATGACCCAGCCTGCTTGACCAAGCACGGCCCAAAGAACTCTGCTAAAATCAGGAATGAGTCCCAGGACAGCCACCCGTCAGTGCACAGAGTTTGAGAAAGGTTAAAGCAGATATGGGTTGGAAACTGGAAAGAAGATCAAGACAGAAAATCTGTTTGCGGGGAGTTGGTCAAATGACTTAATGATGGAACCACTGGCTTTGAGGTGACAGAGGAACAGGAAGAAATTCAGTCACGAGGAGAAGACACAGGAGTGGTTAACCCCTGTTTTAGATAGAAACTAAATCAGTCAGAGAGGAAAGTTCTCAAAGTAATAGGCCAGAGACTTGCAGAGAGCAACCAGGTCAGAAGATGCTCCTTTGTGCTGCATAAATCCACTGAATATTTCAAAATCCTCTCCACTTCCACAAAAGGTGTTCCCAGGCAAATCAGGAGTCATTCCTGTGCAAAGACTGGACAATCACAGTTAGATGCAGAAATAAAAATCACGGGGGAAAAAAAGCACAGAATCATATTTTTTTTTTCTTTTCTTGAGATACTGGGGATTGAACTCAGAGTGCTCTACCCAAGAGCTATATCCCCAGTCCTTTTTATTTTATTTTGAGACAGGGCCTCACTGCCCAGGCTGGCTTCAAACCTGTGATCCTCCTGCCTCAGCCTCCCGAGTCGCTGGGATTCTAGGCATGCAGTACCACACCTGGCAGAAACCATAATCTCTGAGCCAGGAAAGCAACACGATCTGTACGTAAAGGAATAGTTCTAGCCTGTACCTCTCACCCAAGAAAGTAAAGTGTGAGGCAAGGGTTCGCCTGCAAGCAGCATCCCCTATTTCTCAGGAAGTTTCCCAGAGAATAAGACCAAGAAGCTAGAGAGAACAGACTGAGGAGGAATATCCAATATGAGCGAGCTTTGCTGACTAGCCACTGCTGTGGGAACTTGGGTGTGGCCCTGCTGGCCCCCTCTGACGAGGGACACTGTGCAGAATGCACCTCGGACCTGTCTGAAGAGCAGAAGGGGAGCATGTTTACCCAGAAGCTCCTGATCCCCATGGCAAAGGGTGGCCCAGGGGCTGAGTACCAACTCACTCACACCCTCGTGTCCTGGTAAACCGGCTGGGCAGGGGTGGTAAGTGGAGCCTTTACCAGTGTCCATGGTGTAGATCCTCCAGCCGTAGTTGATTTCCAGTTGCCCACACTTTAACATCTGCCCAGCAAGTTGCCTGCACATGTAACAATCAGCTCTGGCATGTGGGTTCCAGCACACAATGGCTTGCCCTGCCGGGACTGCACATGTGTGGCTGCTGAGTTTGTCCCCACAGGACATTCAAGCTAGGGCCCCAGGAGGCCCTGAGGCAGAAAGTGAAAGAAACGCCCTGGAGCCCACAAGATGCCCTTAGTTTTCCCCACTGGATGGAACCGGGGGTGGTAGCGATGTTGGGAATAAATGGCAGGCATGAGAGATGCCCAACCACCTCCAGAAAGGAACCGACAGAGGGCAGCAAGGCCCCCGACGAGCTCCTGGGAAGCTGCCCTGTCCTGGCTGAGGGACTTAGGAGTGAACCATATGACCGAGAAACTGGACCCCCAGAGACCAGGGAGGGAGGCCAAGCTATCACCAGGAGGAAACTGGCCTGGAGTCCTGGTGAGGAGGGCAGCAGTCAAGGTCAGAACCACATGCTCTTATGCCAGTGGGCGAGCAGCAGGGGACAATGTGTTCAGGTTAACTTACAAACTCCATCTGGGTCGTCCTTCACTCCCCTTTTACTGCCTTAAAAAAGAACATTCACCAAATGACTAAATTATTTCAACAACTTTGCTCTCAAAGGGGCACCAGCATTGGGTGACCATGAGCAGGGCCCACTCTGCAGGTAGAGTCAACTGCCCCGGTTGTTGCTCCACGTTCCCTCCAACGTCCACCCCTGATGCCCAGTCGTAGCCTGGGAGGATTCTGGGAAGCAGTCAGATCCAGACCCTCAGAGCAGGGTGAAGCAGAACCGCCAGGTTGAGGATCCTCCAGGGTGGACGGCAGTGATCCTGCACCCATGCCTAGTATTCTCTAGAAAGGACTCTGGCCCCATCCGTGCTCCCCTCACGGGTAGGATCATCACAGTCACAGAACCCAGAAGCTACCACCTGCTACCATGCAGCTGGGTCTAGAAGACCAGAAGTGAGACAGGAGTCACATTTGGAAAGGCCAGAGGTGAGTGTCACACCCAGGCCCAGAGGCCAGAGGCTTGACAGTTTGCTGTTGGTCAAGACAGAAGATGCAGGAGACAAGGGAGCAAGGGATGCCCGCAGCCATCAGCCAAGCTCATGGAGGACAGAGGCCTATGAGAAAGTAGGCAAGAACCCCAGGGGGAGAATTCCCAATCTTCCAGAAAATTCTAGCCAGGGGTCTTCCAAAGGTGTGGTGCTTTGCAGGTGGGCCCTTGCCTCCTCAGGGGGCAGGGGGCTGCCTGAGTATTATTTGTGGGCACTTCCCAGGGCCCAAGAGAAGGAAAAGCAGAGCTCAGGCCTCTCCTCTCCCTTCCACAGCAGTTAGTCATAAGGGGATAGAGAGCCGAGAAGCTTCCCTGAAAGAATCCGAAATCCAGGCCCAGGAGGGCACGTTCCCACGGGGTTCTTGCTGTCCTGGACCCCTTGTCCTGGGCCAGGTCTGCTCGGCGAGGGGGCAGGGTGGATAGTAAGGGATGGGGCATTTCCGGTTGGGGTGAGCTGTCGCTGGGCCCAGGCCACCGTGTCCCCACAGTCTCATCTTCAATCCCTCGGCTCCCTGCAGAGGGGGCTGCGGATGAGCAGAACCCCACGCAGGCCCAGCCTCCCTCCGTGGCCTCTGCTGCTGCGGCGCTGCCTTCCGAGGGGAGATACCCGAAGCCGGGGAGGACACTGCGTTCCCTTTCCGCTCCTCTGCGCCTTAATTAAGTGCTTTCATTTCCCTTCTTCCTCTCCACACAGGCCCGGCTGAGATAAGGCATTGATCCCCTCCCAGAGGAGGGGAAAGCCGGCGGGAGGCCTGCAGCTCTCTCTTTGTGGGACAAGATGGATGGCTTATTAGCAAGCCCTTAATTGTGTGGTTTGTAACTCGGGTAAGTTCAAAACGAAAAGAAGTCTGAACCGGAGGTTGCCTGGGAGTTCACAGTGAGCCGTTTCTCCCCTCGAGGAGGCTCTGCTCAGTACCCGTCATGGGAGAGCCTGGCCCAGGTCAGCCCGGCCCAGCCCCATCACGGGGAGAGCAAGGACTCAGGACTGCTGTCACTGTGAACGGCCACGGGGATCTTCTCCCATCGCCAAAAGGACGGTCCATGTTGTCTGATGCAGCCAAGGACAAGGGCCTGATCCCAAGGCCAGAGTGTAGGGACCATCTCTGCCGCTGCCCACCTGCACGACCTGGAGCAAGGGCTCCTCCCCAGGCCTCCGTGTCCCTTTCCATCAAATGGGAGTTGGGCGCCCTCCACAGCGCTTACACTTATGCGCTAGGCAGGGAGGGGGGAAGAAGGAAAGCCAGTGCCCCCATCTCTTCTCCAAGGCCCATTTAGATCTCTGTATTCTGGAAGTCACACAAGCCCTGTGACACTAGGAACATTATGCAATCTCCTTGTCTCAACTGCTTCAGCTGCAAAACAGGCATCTTCACAGACTCACGGGATTGTTAGGAGTAGTTTCAAGTCCTTGGTAACAACTCATCATTATCGATTCTTTTTTTAAAAATAGTTCCTTGATTTTAAGAGGAATAATTTGAAAATGCAGTGGACTCCTCTGTCCCTCTCTGCTCTGATGAGAAGGGGCCATGGACAAGACAGCATCCCATGCCGCCCTGCCCTTCCCAGGGAGCAGCCCTCCCAGCCAGCACGTATCCGTGGCAACCAGCCAGAGCCCAGAGTTTCACACCCACATTTGCTGAATAAAAAATGCACACGGGGCAGGTGTGGCATTGCACACCTTTAATCCCAGCAGCTCAGGAGGCTGAGGCAGGAGGATCGTGAGTTGGAGGCCGGCCTGGGCAACTTAGCAAGGCCTTGCCTCAGAATAAAAAATAAAAAGGACTAGGGGTGTAGCTCAGTGGTAGATCAGCCCTGGGTTCAAGCCCCAGTACCAAATAAACAAGCAGACATGAATGAAAATCAAGGATATGGACAACAGGCCCCGGGGATTGGTAAGGGATAAGGTTACAACTGTTCCCCTTACTGTCCTCCTGCCCCGCCCTAAATGAGCCCACCACCAAAACTCCTCCCATGACCTGCTCCTGCTAAAACCCTACAAAACCCAGACCCTCGTCACAGCCCGCCACCATTTTCCCCTGGAAAATGTGCATCCCCGCCATTGCTTAATAAAGCATGGCTGGTCCTTGGAGTTCTCCCTCCATTTCCTTTTCCTTTTTGTATTCTCTTTCGAGTGCCTTCAACATATGCTTGTGCTTAAGGACCAATATGTACAGAGCACTGCTCACGTACCAGAGGCTTCACGGTCGCCTTCCCGCCTTGGATTCACTGACTCTAGCATAGAGAGTCATCGTCCCTCCAACAGACTTAGCTTGGAGCAGTCAGCGTCCTGCCAGTGGACACAGAGCTGCTCCCCATGCCCAGGGCTGAGAAGCCCCGCCTGGAGTCCATCCCGTCCAGGATTCAGGGCAGGGCGCAGTCGGGCCCCACGCTCCCCGGGGTTTATCACTGACCACACCCGCTGGAGAGAAGGCACTTTCAGAAGCCAGGTTCTACCACTGGATGCTGGGTCTCTTCCTGACCCTTCCTCCTGAAAGAGGAGGGCAGGTTCCCTGCTTCTTCGTTGTCATTTCCACGGCGAAAGGAGAGGTCACAAGGCAGGATCCCAAACCTCTCCTCAGTTTTTTAAAATACTAGAATCCAAACCTACAAACTTTCTTCCCCAAATGCAGACATTGAAAATCAAGGCCACAGAGTTTACTGCAAGGGTTTTAACCAGGTGCTAGAGCACCCCAGGGTACCTTGAAGAAGTCTGAAGAGTCCACAGGGAGCCAAGTCCGGTGGCGCGCACCTGTAATCCCGGTGGCTTAGGAGGCTGAGGCAGGAGGATCTAGAGTTCAAAACCAGCCTCAGCAACTTAGCAAGGCCCTGAGCAACTTAGTGAGACCCTGTCTCAAAACAAAAACTAAAAAGGGCTGGGAATGTGGCCCAGTGGTGAAGTGCCCTGGTTTAAATCCCCAGTCCAAAAAAAAAAAAAAAAAAAAGTCAACAGGAGTCTGAGAAGCCACTTGAATGGGCTCCTGTCCTCCTGTCACCACCATCTCCGCCCCAGTGACCACTCGTCAACCAGAGCAGCTCTCCTTCGTGTATATATTTTGAGTTTCTGCATTAGATGCCACTCTCTAAATTATTACGCAACTTCTTAAAAGTTCGAAAACCGCAGTTCAGTGGGAAAGCACGGTCCAGGAAGCCAGAGAGTCTGGTCCTCAGCCTGTACTTGTCCCGTGAATATGGGCACCTATCCTGCTGTGTCTGGGCCTCCATCTGCCCAGAGGATAGGCTGGGAGTCTGCTTCTGCAGGGCCTTTTCGCCTGGGGAGCTCCTTTCGGGCCTCTCTGCATGGGCGGGCGTCAAAGCCGGGAGGATGGGGAGCTGCGCCTGTCCCCGAGATCCTCCCCACACCGCCTCAGCAAGGGACTATTCAAGTCTGGGATTGTCTTCCTCCCCGTCACTTTGGAAATATTGATACTAGCTTGCCAAACAGGAGAACAATTCCTCTCTCCTATGGCAGCAGGAGAACAAGGAAAACAGCCTGCTCATTAGAGAGGCGGCAGAGGCACCCCTCGCTCCCCGGCTCTCTCCAGGATGGCTTGGAGACGCGCGTAAAACACGGATGAGAGATGTCCATCTGCTGGTATTTAATTTGAGGCTGAAGCTCCCAGCTCTTGACGCTGGAGAACTGCGTGCGTGTTCCAATATGCAAGACCAGGACAGGGGTGGTGGGGGAGGAATTACTGCCGGTGAGGGGCAGCAATTATAAATCAAGGGCTTCCCAGTAATATCTGGGTCCTTCGCTGTTTCCTGGGTGATGAAAGTGGCTCAGATAAGTCAGGGCAGAGTGGTTGATTTAAAGGGGCATCAGCAAGGCCTGGCACTTTCTAGACCTCTGGGAAAATCCTGTCTCCCATCAGTAATAGAATACGATAGCTGTCATTTATCAATCCCCTGCTGTAAACTAAACCCAGAGTTCCCAGCATTACAGACTATCTCAATAAATCCCCCAACAGCCCTGAGGCAGAAAGGGATAGCGAAAGCCCATTTTACAGCTGTGAAAACTGAGGATCAGAGGTGGTCTCTCATTTGCTCAAGTTCACAAACTTGAGCCAGAGTCTAACCAGTTCTGTCTTGCTCCAAATTCCACAACCTACACTCTTAACCACCCCCTTAATGCCCCCCAAGTTCCAAATTCCATAGATAACAAGGATAATGCATTTTGACTTCATGATCTTTGCAGGCATGATGTGCTGCTGGCTGTGTTTTTGGTTATCTCATCTACTCTTCTTGTAAGTTCCCATTTCACAGATGACAAAACTGAAGTTAGGTCAGCTCTCCAAGTCACACACTAGAGAAGGATCGGTTGGGATTGAATGTTCTATGGTTTACTCAGTTTGCACATTCCTTATTGGAAATCCAGTCTTATCCCTGGCAGCCAGTGGCTAGGAGGGCTGCAGTGGGGCCCTAGGAGCAGGATGTGACCGGCACTGAACACACTTGGTGACAGGCAGCAGGCAGAATCGTCCTTCACACAGGTAGTGGGGAGCTGGAAAAGACGCTCTCCCGGAGTCTCCAAGATGCAGCACATGCGGCCAACGGGTGGGGCCGACCAAGACTCCGGCCTGAGGTCTAACTGCTACCTGGGAAATCTACCTGGAGAAACCGGCGGAGAGGAAGTGCTTCAGTCAGCTTTTTTACTGCTGTGACTCAAAGAACTGACAAGAACAAGTCTAGAGGAGGAAGAGTTTATTCAGGGGCTCACAGTTTCAGGGGTGTCAGTCCATAGACAGCCAGCTCCATTCCTCGGGGCTCAAGGTGAGGCTGAATGTCATGGCGGAAGAGTGGCTCAAGACATGATGATCAGCAAGCAGAGAGAGACTCCACTCGCCAGATACAAAATATATACCCCAAAGCCATGCCAATTCCCACCTCCTCCAGTCACACCCTACTGTCCTACTGTCCTTTGGTTACCACTCAGTTAATCCCATCACGGGGATTAATTCACTGATTGGGTTAAGGCTCCCATAACCCAACCGTTTCTCCTCTGAACCTTCTTGCATTGTCTCACATGTGAGCTTTTGGGGGACACCTCACATCCAAACCATAACGGAAAGCCACTGCACAACCAGAGAATGTGGGGACAAAAGCTATTAAAGTGTTTTCTGCAAAGCCAGGGAAGAAACAGCATCTTATGCCCACTGGAAGTCTTGCCCAAGGGGACTGCAGGAAGAGCAGGGAGCCAACATCAAGTCTCCCCTGGACACCTGGGAGCTGAGGGCAAACAAGGAGATGCCCGCCAGCCAGCCCTGAGGACACAAAGCCCAATCCAGACCAAAACAAGGAAGGGATTCCCACTCCCTCTTCGTTCCCCCAGCCCGGGGCCCCACCCTGGGGGATCTGTTATGCAGCCATGTGACCAACGACTTGTTCGCTGCTCTCGCAGGGAGGGGTGAGATTCAAAATCCAATCACATTTGAAGTGTGGATCATTCCCAGGGAGGATACATTCTAATTTTGTAATTGAAACCCATTTGATGCCTAAAAGTGACCATTTAAAATGGGCTTATTACTCAAAAGTGAATCAATAAGCCATGGAGATAAAATTGAAAAGGACAGTAAGAGACACAAATAATGGTGCCTTTTGTTTCCAACCCATAAATTGCAATTTGCAGGTTTTTAGAGTATTGGTTATCTCTGCCAAAGCCAGGGTGAGACCGGCAAAGTACAGAGAAAGGGGTTCTGAAGACCAGTCCAGAGTGGAAGAAAAGGACAAGACCCGTCCCTACTGAAACCAGGCAAACCAGCTAGTCCCTCTGGGTCAGGCCAGAGCTGGTGGGCATCCAGAGAGGTAGCAATGCAGCCTTCGAATCAGTCGCTACGACACTGTCCCAGGGGTCCAGGGGAGCTGCACACTCCCAGCCCTGGTCTGGTTCTTTCCTGAGACCTCTTGAACCCAAACAAGCCACAGGGGCTAAGATAAAGGAATTTTGGAATTTATCTCAGGCCTCATCCGAGCTTTATACTGCAGGCAATTATAAATCATTGAAAATGTCTAGCAAGTGGCCTGGGACATCAGGTACCTGAGACCTCAGGGACAGAGGACTGAAGAGGACACCTTGGCCTCTTAGGGTACTTGCTTCAGTCTGCCTCTGAGCCACCTGCACAGCCTCTCTCTGGCTCTGGCTCAGGAGAGAAACTTTTGTAAAGTCCCAACTCGAGGTCAGCTCTGGATTTCCCTGGGCCCAGGATGGGAGACAGAGCCACCCAGAACCTCCAGCACATCATTCCTGAGGTTGGGCCTGAACTCCAGCCTCTCCCCCAGCTCCAGCCCAGGTCTCCACGCCACCGCCAACCCCTGACTGGATCCACTCCTGTGGCTGCATGGGTCCAGCTCTGCCCGGCAGGGTGTGGTCAGCAAAGCTGCTCTGGGGCCAGGCCTGGGGTCAAATCCCAAGTTACCATAGTGGCCTTGTGATTTCATATAAGTCACTCATTCTCTATTCTTGTCCGCTTCCTCGCCTGTCAATCAGGCCTGATAGTACACCTAAGTGACAGGTGGGGCTGGGTGAGTGAACAGACCAGGGGCCCGCAGCCACCTTGCCCTCTGTGCGTGTTGGCCCTGGCCCAGACCCTGGCTTCCTGGGCTCAGGTGGCTGAGTGCCTTGCCTCCCGCCCCTCTCGGGTGGATTGGTTTGAGTGTGATCTGTAATCTCCCGAAAGGCCCCTGAGGGACCCATCAGCTCCTTCTAAGGAGCATTAACTCAAACTGTAACCAGCTCTGTGTGCGTGCCAGGAGGCCAGGTCCTCTGGGAGCCCCTCTGACTGCTGTGGAGGAAATGACAGCTCCTTGTCCAGGCCAGGGGTGGGAACTGTGGCGGCTGCCTCCGCCCAGCCCCGAGCATGCCCACTAACTCCAGACCCCTCACAGGCCCTCTGCCCCACGCCAGCAGAGACCATCTCGCCCTGCAGCGCCATCTACGTGGGCCAGGGGCACGGCCCCAAGCCTCCTCCCTTCCCGGGAGAGGGAGCAGCCCCCATCTTCCCGCAAGCTCATTCTTTATGGGGTCGACCACAAATCCTTGACCTCTGCCCAGGACCCTGTGCTGTCCCTTCCTGCCAGTGGAAATGAGAAGTTCTCTAGGACCTCTGTTCCAGGGATGAGGGGGAGGGGCTTTTCCAGGAGGAGCAGCTGGAGCCTCCAAAGAATCCTGGAGGGACCAACAGGAGCTGAGCACCAGAGGAGCCGGGCCCACCAGCCCCACCAGGGCTGATTCAGAAGCCCTAGCCCTACTCCCTGTGGCCGGGAACTGGAACAGGGCTCCGAGAGAGGGAAGGGATTCCCATGGGGGAAGCCGGAGACCTGGGACCCCCGAGGGAGAGAGAAGGGGAGTTTCTGCCAGGCCTCTCTCTCAGGTCTGCAATATGGCTCCCCCAACCAGGATGCCTCCCCTCAGAGTGGGTGGTGTCTCCTCCCTCGTACGGGGGCTCCTCAAGAAAGAGCCCAGCCCCCCCCTCAGACTTGATCTACCAGAGGGCACAACAGGGTCTCCCCCACAGATTGGCGCTTCCTGAGAACAGAGCTTCTGGCACCCCTTGACGGACGGTCCCACCCTCCTCCGCCCCAGAGTGCTGTTCCAGATATCACAGTCCCCCACCCACCCAGCCCGGCCCCTTGCAGTGGGAACTGGGAAGAAGCCAGCGCAGGCAGGAGAGAACTGCCTTCGCCCCCGCAGCCCCAGGTAAGAGGCTCAGCCCCCGTCCTCCCATCCCGAGTCGTCCTCTCTTTTGAGCCCCCTCCCCTTCTCTCCTGACTTCCGTCCCTACTGCCTCTTTCTGTCTAACCCTGGCAAGTCCCCTGTTTAGGAACCCACAACCCCTCCCCCACCTGCTCCCCCAGGTCTCACCCAGGTTCCCCTCGCCCATGAGGCAGGTGTGCACAGAGCCGGTGCCTAGCTGCACATCATGCATTCAGAACCCCCATGCTGAACACCCCCGTGTGCCAGGCCCTGGGCTGGGGCCAGGGTTTGGTAGTGAGCAAGGCAGCTGTGGCCCCTGCTCACGTGGAATGCCACCCGGTCGCTGTGTCACTTCCCACACCACAGAGGGAACACTCAGTGGCAAACACCCTGCAGCCCCCGCCATGGGCCCGTCATGGATCCCTTCAACCCTCCTCTGGTTCACACCTCATTACTATCCCGCCATTGTCACAACTGAGGCACAGGAGGCTCTGGAAGCTTCCCGAGGGCACAAGGCTAATAAGGCAACACCAGAATCAGAGGACGGTTCCCATCTGTGATGTCCTCTCTGAGTCGCACGGGGTTTGACAGCCTGTCGCTGATTCCTCCAACTTCCCCGTGGTGATCGCCATTAATGTCACCATAGAGCAAGAAGAAAGCCAGGCTGGGGTGCGGCTCAGGAGAGCTTGCCTGGCGTGCGCGAGGTACCGGGTTCCACCCCAGCACGGCAAAGAAGGAGGGGAGGGGAGACCGGGAACGAACCCCGTGTCAGCTCCACCAAGGCAGAGCCCACCTGACACCCCCGGTGCCCAGGCTCCCCATGTTCCTGACAGGGAGCAACCGTTTCTCACATGAAGGAAAGAAGGAGGAGCAAAGAAAGAGGAGGGTACATGCTTCCGGGTGGCCTCACTGCAGTCACCCTGGGGATGTCCTCTCTCCTGCTGCCCCCAAGCCCCAGCAGACCCCGTGTTTGAACACAGGCCTTGGCTATAGAAGGTCTAGGGAATGAGGGCACCTAGGCTGGGCTGGGGCCTCTGTGGGATCTGAGGAGTCGGCTGAGACGGGAGAAAATGCAGTCAAGGCCGCCCTTAAAGTCAGGGCAGCAGAGAAGCTGAAAGCCAGGCCCTGAGCCCACCTGGCTTGCAAGGGGAGCTGGGAGGGGACTTGCCTGCAGCGGCTCGGCCCCTTGTGCCATCCATCAGCTCCCTGGCCAGGGCCTGCAGCCCCTCTGCCAGCTAGGCCTGGAGACCCCCTCTAGGCAGTCCCCGCTGTTGCCGGAGTCCCCTGCCTCTCAGTCCAGGCCTGGCCTGGGGTCCTGCTGGGCCAGGAAGGCACCAAGCCCCAGGGAAGAGAGAAAATAGAGAAAAGTAAATGACTCTCCGCCCCGCCCCCTCCTGATGCGCACAGATGCAGGTTGCCACTCAAAAAGCAATCTCTCCAAACGTTTAAAAACCGCCTGCAATTTATATCTTGTGCTTGACAGAGCATCTCCAAGTCATTTCCTGGCACCCAGAAGTAGAGGCTCCCGAGTCCAGGGGGTGGCTCCGCCCCAGCCCAGGTACCCCCATGGGGAGGGGGAGGGGCCAGGTGTGGAAATTCCCCCTGATTCCCCTCCAGCCTCAGAGGGAGTCAGGGGGAAGTTCTGGGGATCCTCTGCTGCAGCCCCGGAAGTAACAGAACCTTAGACCAAAAGGGACCTCCTTCCTGGGTTCATCAATGGGCTCATGAATAAGGCCACAGTGGCTAATGCAGGTATGACCTGTTTTCTGAGAGGGAGCATGGGATTCAGAGGAGGGGTCGACCTTCCCTGAGAAGGTCCCACTTCCGCTGGGCCGAGGAGGATGTGCAGGAGGTGGCGGAACAACAACACAGAGGGTTATGAATGGCGGGCACAGCATGGGCAAGGCAGGGTGGCAGAGGGGACCTGAGGCACACAGTGCAAAGCCAGAGGTGAGGCCAGAAGCAAGACTCAGGGGACCCCAGCTCCAGGAGCCAGCGTGGCCTCGAGGTGCATCCACAGGAACACAAGCAGGAAAGGACTTTGATCGGGGAGGCAAAGAGAGACAAAGGAGAGGAGAGTGATCCTCAGAGAAGAGGCAAGGGCCATGGGAGCTGTGAGCGCCCCCTCCAGGCTGGAGCCGGGCTCCTGCCTCCCCTCCCCTCCCTCCAGTGCCACCCTCCAGCTGTGCTCACCTCTGGTCCATTAGCACAGCTGGCCCAGCTCATGCACCCGAGCCCCACTGGCCCCTGCCTACGACATCCTTCCCGCCTCTCCCCTGGTGGCTTTCTTCTGGGGGAAGCCTCCTCTGACCTCCCCTTCCCTCTGCCCAGAAGGAAGTTAGCTTCAGTGGGGTTTGTTTGTTTGTTTAGCAAATGAAATATTTACTCAAGGGTTTTAGGTCATTATTCTGGCCGGCCTCTTAGGACTGTAAACTCTGTAGGATCTGAGATTGAATCTGGCTCGTTCCCAGTAATGACCCCAAGTTCCTAGAAAAACGCCTGGCATATAGTAGGCACTCAACAAATACCTTCTGAAAGAATGAGCAAGCCCTTCGCCTCCGCGGAGGCTGGGCTCCCTGCTCAGAGCCTCCACCTAAGACTCCCCCGGCTGCTGCCTGTGTAATTCATCATGTTCTGTCAGGCGACACCCCTGTGTTGTCATTGGAGGCTGCTGCTCATCTGTCTCTGTCTCGCCCCAGGGCCTGGTGCATAGTAGGTACTCATCTGGGGTTCCCTGTCGCTAACCCTCACCACCTCCCCTGTGTGAGTGACAGGCTGGCAGAGACATTCCGGGGGTGGAAGCAGGCACCCCACCCCACCACAGCAGGTGCCCTGGGACAGGAAGATCTCCAGAGGGGAGCTGGAGGGAGTGGCTGGAACAGGAGCCACAGGACTTGGCCATCCAGCTCTAGAGGAAAACAGCGGACGCAGCCAGAAAGTCACAGGCCTAGGTCTCGAAAAGACCAGCTTCCGGCTCAGGAAGCAGCCTCACTGCTCCAGAGAAGTTGGGTGACCTCAGGCAAGGCGATTTGCCTCTCTGAGCCTCAGGTCCCTTCCCGGAAACAACGCAGGGTTTGGGGGAAGAGCAAATGTCATCTCAAATACAGGATACCTAGCACAACACTGAGCGTTTAGTAGGGGTTCAGTAAGTGCTGGCGAGAAAACTAACAGCATTAATAGTAATAACTAATGGATATCAAGATGCTCATGTGGCTAAAACTTACTCTATATTAATTACATCGCCCTCACCATTGTACTTAGTCTTCACAACAGCCCTGATAGGGTACCATTATTAATATACGATTTCAGAGGAATCAGAGAGGTTAAGTAACTTGCCCAAGACCACACAGCTGGCAAGTGGAAGATACAAGATTCAAATCCTCTTGATTTATTTATTGCTTTTATTGCTAGGGCAGTAACAAACTAAAGTAATGTAGAGTCTTACTGCTCTAAGCCTCAGTTTCCCTGGCCATAAAATGGGTATAAAATACTGTCCGCCACAGGAATATCACAAAGATACAGTATCATGCAGGAAGGTGTCTGGCACATAATGGGTGCTCAGTAAAGGTCAGTGGCCTCTCCTGCCCACACCCAAAGGGACAGCAGCCCACTCAAGCACTCCCAGCCAAAGGCCAGATGAGAATGAAGCCCGCTGATAAAACAAGTGTCGGCTGCTCATTTGGTAAATGGGATTTGGTTAGAAAGATGAACGCTGCCACTTCTGGCTAATGTGTCATGTAAATTCTAATGATAATACAGCTCCCGCGCCCGCACCCGCCCGCGCCCGCCGCCACTGCCGCTGCTGCTCAATTATCTCCCGAGGCTCTGGCAGGATCCATGCTTCACTGGGATCCGCGCCCCAGCCTGCCTTCCCCAGCCGCAAATAATGAAAACCCGCCTCGGCCCTGAGATTGCTCACTTACATTTTCTATTAATTTTTTCCTTTCAGAGGAAAAATGAGAGGAACTGGGGAAGGAGGAGGCACAGTGGGGGTGGGGCCAAACGGCAGCCTTTGGAGGCCAGTGGCCTCTGTCCCAGGGACTGGACACAGGGATGGTCTGGAGAGTGGCTGTCAGGATGGGGAAGAATCTTGGAATCAGGACCCTGGGGTGGGGGAGGAGCACCGAACTTGGAGCCAGGTCAGGGGTTTCCAATCCTCTATTCACATGCTGTGTGATTAGGAGCGAGTCAATTAACCTCTCTGGAGGCCGTTCTGGGGTCTATAAAGAATGGGATGAGCCGGTTGGCGGGTGCCCAGGGCCCATCCTGGGCTGACTGGCTGAGATTCCCAATCTCAGGGATCGACCTCAGCTCCTGGCCAGGAAGGATTTCCTAGCAGACCAGGCTCTACTTAGTGGCAAGCTCCCATCAAAGACGGCGTTCAAACCGTGACAAGGGTGTGCACAGCCTCACCCCTCGGCAAGGCTGAGAGGACCCCCAGCTGCCTCCAGGGGCCTGTGGTCTGGAGCAGGATGGGGAGTGGGGGGGCAGGGGGCACCGTCCCCACTTTGGGAAAGGAGAGACTTGAGGAGGTAAAGTCCCACCCAGTGCCACCCTGAGTCCTGAGTCTGCCTGGGGCCAGCGGGAAGTTGCAGTCATTTTTGAGCCAAAATCTTTCGTGTGCTAGAAATAGTAGGTAGAATCCCGAACCTGGCCACAGCCCTGGCCCAGTCAGTGGGGGTGGTAGCGCCCCATCGGGCGCTCAGCGGGAGGAGCTGGGTTCTAGCCAGGAGCTCTGGAAGGGGCAAAGGCAGCCAGAGGGCCTGGTACCAGGGAAACACGGCAGAGACCTCCCCCTCTGCAAGATGAGGCTCCCGGGCAGGGAGGCCCCAGAGAGCCCGGGCCGAGCCGTCAGACGCCAGGCAGTGTGCGGCTGCCGTCTAAGGGCGAGCAGGTGCGGAGGGGGTGGGAAAGGGGACGAAAGAACTAGTCACAAAAAACACACCACCCCGTTTTCTTGCCCCGAAAACCTCCTGCTCTCATTTATGTCTGCGGGGAAAGGTCTAGAACACACAGGCACTGCTGCCGGGGGTGCACCTGGGGTGGGTCCCGAGCGGGAGGAGCAACCACCGCGGACTTCGCGACCTCCCGCGTTGTGCTGCGGTATAGTGAGGGTGCATTATTTAGTGACATTAAAAACAGATTTGAGAAACGTAAGGAATGTTTAAGCTTTGTCGGCTGATTAAAAATCAAAGCTACATCCGAGAAGATTCCCTCGTCCTCCATACCCCCCTGGCGCCACTGCCTGCCAGCAAGTCCTTCCAGATGTCGGACCTAAATCCCTCCAGGTACAGCGCTGCCTTCTAGGTGAGAGGCAAGATTCTGGTCTGACGCTCTGACCAATGCGGTCAGGGAGCCGCCCCCGCCTCGCGGGAGGAGTGAGGAAGGGGGCCGGGTCTGGCCTAGCCCATGCTGGGGACAGCATCCACCCCCAAGAAGGGATTTTCCCAGCAGCAGCAGCGGCAGCCCCTTCGGCTCCCAGGACGCGTGGGAGGCCTGCAGGCCCAACATATGTGGGATCTTCTAAAACAGGGACAAGAAAGGAGGAAAAATAAAATCTGTTCCCCCAGGTCTGTTGTCTCAACAAGCAGCGGCCTCCAGAAATGCTTCCCGCTAGAGGCAGCGAGGGCCAAGATTCACAGGCAGAGCCCCAGTGCTCAGACCGGCAAACTGAGCCCCAGCTGAGCAAGCCTGACCCTGGCCACCAGTGAGAAGCAAAGCCAGGACTGGAGCGTAGGTCCCCTGGACTGGGAAGGGAGGAGCAGACGGAGTGCCTGCAGGGAGGGGAGGGAGAGGTGGGGAGCCAGGGAGCAGCACCCACAGAGCTGCAGAGGAGACGGGCTGCAGGGCTGCCCGGGATGGGGACACGGCAGGGCTCCTGAGCACCACGGTTGCCTGCAGTTGGCTGAGAGTGGACGTGGTTGGTGCTGCTCCCTGAGCATTTCCCTCTCTGCCCCTTCCAGGCAGGTGACAGGATTCTCTTCCTACAGGTGGAATGAGGTGTGTGACCAGCTCTGGCCAATAATTGGAAACAAAGTGTCATCGTCCCTTCTGGGTCAGAGCACCCAAGTGCCAGCACAGTCCCCAGAGCTCTCTTCCCTCCCTTTGCTCTACCTGGCAACTGGGTGGTGCTCCACCAGCCACAAAGATGAGTAGAGCTGCTGATGACCCTTGCTGGACCCTTGCTGGACCCAGTGCTGAAACAAGAGAGAAATCTGTGTTGTTTAGCTGGGCGCCGTGGCGCACACCTCAAATCCCAGCGGCTCGGGAGGCCGAGGCAGGAGGAGGTCAAACTCAAAGCCAGCCTCAGACCCTTAGCGAGGCCCTAAGCGACTCAGTGAGACCCTGTCTCTAATAAAGGATAAAAAAGGGCTGGGAAGTGGCTCAGTGGTTAAGTGCTCTGGGTTCAATCCCCAGTACCATAAATAAATAAATCTATGTTGTTTTGAGCCAATGAGACTTGGAGATGTTTGTCTGGGTGACACAAAACGGGTCTATTCTGACACAAAATAGAAACCAGGTAGCCCGGGCTTAAATCCTTAAATCCCAGCTACTTCATTGGCTCCGAGTGGCCTTGGGCAAGTCCTTTCACTCCAGTTCTGCCTTCCCATTTAAAATAGAAGACCCACGGAGAGATCCCTCCCAGCCCCCAGAATCCCAGAATCCCCTACTCTTAGAAATCTCCCCCCTCTGGTCAAGATCACACAGGGTCTTGAGGGGACCAGGGAGACAGCACATCCAGGGGATCTTTCGTATGGCAGTGGAATATTCTCCATGGGGAGTGCCCAACCCTGGCTGCTCAACAGTCATCTGGGGAGGTCAGTATAAGGTAGCACAAGGGACGCAACGCCAGGTCCAAAAGCCCAGATCAGAGAATCCCCCAGGGGTCTCCTTTGGCCCAATGGGGGAAGGCTAGGTTGAGCAGCCCTGGTCCAGTGAGGCCCAGGAGCCCAGGGCCCTTCTTTGGTTCAGGAGAGGCTGCCCTCAACCCTCCTGGACCAAAGGGCCTCCTTCTAGGCAGTTCCTGCTGCATCTGAGATAAAAGCAGAACTCGGCATTCAATAATGCAGCGTGGACCCCCCTCATCTGCAGCCAGCCTGTGTGTGGCCTGCCGCAGTTGGGGGCCAGCTAGAGGAATCCCGCCCCAGGCCTGACTCCTCCCACCAGCCCCCCAGCCTCCTCCCCTGCTCTGCTCCCCACCCATCAAGCCAGGAGAGAAAAACACCAAAGGGTGAATTTCTGATTAAAAACCAGTCTCTGTTTATTGCCTTGGCTGTTCTTGCGCTTTTGTGTGTGTGTGTGTGTGTGTGTGTGTGTGCGCATGCAGCAGGTATGTGTGAGTTACCCATTGGGAGTGTACATCTCTGAGTGTGTGTGCCAGCCCAGGGGGTGTGAAAATGTGGGTACCTATATTTCTGTGTGCAAGGACTGTATATGGATTGAGCCATATGTATCAATGCACATATATGTGTGTGCAGGGTTGTGTGTGTGTGTGTGTGTGTGTGTGTGTGTGTGTGTGTACAGACGTGTCCTTTAGTACCAAAAAAGTCTTCCAGTAGTTTGGGTAGTAGATTAATTTTTTTAAAAAACATCAGCTCTGAGGAAGTCATAGAAACAATACGCCCCCTGATATGAGCAACATTTTATTTCAAATTAAAGCCTGCGAGTCACTCGCCTTTTCGGCGTTCTTCAACGCAGGGTGAAGCCTTCCCTTTGCTTTTGTGTCTCCTGATTGGGCTGTTTCATTTTTCTTGGGTAAACTAACTCCACAACACATCATCCTCGATTTCCAATTTCAATTTCTCTAAAGTGGAGCAAAAACTTAAAAGACTCTTGTAAAGTAATATGAGTGTCATGTCTTCTGGATTTTTACAATTCTGCTCCAATCTTATCTTACAGTAGCTTATCCACACCTAATTTGACAACAATTTTTTTTTTTAGCAATTCACCTTTATAGAGTCTTTCTGAGGACTTCAATTTCATTTTATAGGAACAACTACTTTTTGTGTGTTCGCGATATTTTGAGTCTACTTATTATTTAATCGGATTACACAATTTCAATAACAAGTGCCACTGGTATAAACAAGTTGGGAAACTAATACAACTGGCTCTTTGTAAGCCCAGAACTCAGCCTGTGGGCGCAGAGGCATTCGGAAAACTTAGAGGTCCCTTGGGGTGGACACAGGCGTGTGTTTTACAGAGAAACAGGGAACCTCAGGCAGGGGAGGGTGGAGGGGACATGAACCAGAGTCCTATCCATGTGGGTGTGTAGACTTGTATACGCATGCTAAGTGTGTCCCTGTGCCCTGGGACTTACCTGAGCACACACAAGTGTCCCCTGTCACTTACCTCCAGCAGACAAATCTCAGCCTAGACGACAGGGAACCAGGGATTATCCACCCAATCACTCACCTGCAGCAGATGAAGGTGACGTTGTTGGTGGTGAGGCTCCTTCTTCCGTGGGCTGGTCCCAGGCAGCTGAGTTCCTGGCTACAGGACGAAGCTCAAGCGGAGCAAAAGCAGCATGTCATGAGGGTCCACTCTCAAATGGGAGATGTGGACTCTTCTCTTCTCCATCACAGATGAGGAACTCCGACTCTGAGGAGTGAGGGGCTCCTCAGACTAGACAGGGGTGGCACTGAGCAGTACACACAGGCCTCTCAGGCCTGTCACAGACGAGGGAACTCCCCAAGAGATGTAAGTGACCACTGACTTCCCGTGGAGGGTGGCTGAGATCCCCTCATGGATGCTTCTCATGGGCCCCTGTGGACCTGGGGGTGGGGGCGCACTGAGAGTCTCACCAGCAGGTGGGGATGGGGCTGGGTTCAGACTGACACCTGCTACTGACCAGGGCTCAGCTGGACAAAGTCCTCTGGATGCTTCGGGGCCACCCACATCCAACTGGCCCTTGAGTGCTCACATCTCTCCTTGGGAGGCAGGAGAAGGGGATCCTTCTTTTTACAGATGTAAAAACTGCCCCCAGCAATACGTGCGAAAGCTTGGGCATGACCCACCCACATCGCTGCTCTCTTCTCTTCTCCTCCTTACCTCGAGCACAGTACCTGGAAATTAGTAGGTGCACAAGAAATGCATTCTACTGACCCGGGTTGTCTGATGAATAACAAGTTTTTAGTATAGTTATCTTCCAAATATTGCATGGAACATTTATGTTTAAAATTTTGTCATTTGATATTCAAGTGTAGCGAAGCGTCCTGGATTCTTAGTGACTACAGTGGCCCCCCGCCTCCCATTCACGCATTCCCAAACCTCCTGGAGAAGCACCTAGGAAAAGGTGTCAGCTCCCCATCCCCACCAGACAGGAGCGAGGCCTTGACTTCAGACAACTCTGGGTCTTAGTTCCTGCCCCTCCGTGTGTGACCTTGACCAAGTCACTCACCTCCTTTGAGTCTCCGCTTCTTCACTGAGGACTCATGCGTATCAGGTAAGACGATCCACTTAAAATGCTACATCCTGTGTAAGAGGAGCGGTGCTACATGGTTACCGCTTAGCAGGCGGTGAAATCGAGGCTGAGCTAGAGATACAGACTTGCCAGAGGCCACCAGGAGTCAGTGGCAGACAAATAGGCACCCTGGTCACCCTCGTCCTAGCCCTGGGCACTGCCGCTACCTAGCCGCGTTGCTGCTTCCCGGCCAACATGCTGGCTGCAGGCTGGGCAGCCAGGCCGGGGTGACCTGTTCTGAACACCCATCTTCTAGGAACAGGCTGGAGAGCCAGAAACTTCTCCTGAACCATTCCCTGGGGTCGGGAAGGGACAAGTGCTACAGTGGCCCTCACCAGGGGCCATCGCTGTCCTGGCTGAGCCCCGCCTGGGCCCCCACAAGGGCCTGGCCAAGAACTCTGCTGCCTCTGTCTCCCTCCCCGCCTCCCTCACCCCCTGGCTCCCCACCTGCGACCCTAATGAGCTGCTGACAGTTCCCATCTGCTCCTCTCTGGCTTCTTGGGGAGTGGGGAGGAGGGATGCCAAGAAGGGTGGGGCTGAGAGAGCAGTTGATTCTAGGGCTCAGCTGAGCATCTCCGGCCTGCGTGGGCACTCCTGCCCTGCTCCCAGAGACCTCCTCGCACCCCTGCCCCTGCAGGCCCACCTCTAAGGGAGTGAGGGTCTTTGTGAGAAGAGCTCATGGACACTGTCCCAGCCCCAGCCCCAACAGCTGGAAATCTTGAGCTCCCAGAGGGACGGTCAGGAAAAGAAGGGAAAAAAACCTCCCTCGAGATCCAGGGAGGATCTCCCCAGGTACCCTCGTTCCCCACCCTTACCTCTCTCCTGCTCTCAGAGGGTGGAGAGGGTAGGACTTGAGGGCAGGGCAGCTCCAGCCCAGCCCCCTCCTGGCAGTTCCCACTAGGCTCCTGCTCGCCGATGCTGCCATCTAGAGGTAACCCTGGGCATTGCATGGGCTGATGCGTGGCCTGGAGCCCCAGCGTCCCCACTCCCAGGACCACCACTGAAGGGTGGACCAAAGATGGAGGTACCCAGTCACCTTTCCTTGGAGGGAGTGGGAGACTCCCTGCTTCCGGGCAGTCGTGTGTCCATGAGCTGTCCCCTGGCTCCGTGCTCAATAGGTGGCCCCTTTAGGAAGATCGGGGCCTAAAGGAAGGGGACGCTACATGCTGGGCACTTCTACAGCAGCTCCTGCCAGGTTCCCAATGGCTGCCAGGTAGATAATAATGCTGCATTTTAAAGGCCAGGACTTGGGCAGGTGGAGGGAACCGTTCAGTCAGAGCAATCAACACCATGCCATCACACGGGCAGTTTTCCTGCCTCTGCTTTTGAGGGACAGTTAGCTTCAGCACTCAAAGGCTCACTGATGACCGCACCATGCTGGAGGAGGACCTACTGCATGCCAGGGTCTGTGCCCCAGGTCACGGGCAGCCCAAGGACATATCAGACCCTGCACTGGGCATGCTCACCAAGGTGGGAGATGTGGGCAGGACTCCTGGCCCCACCATCTAGAGGTAACCCTGGTGCCCTGCCTTCCAGGTGACCCCACCAGGAAGTCCCCTGAGAGACAAACAGTAGGGTCCACATGAGAAGTACCCTGCTGTGTCCCAACACCAACACCAACAGAGCCATCCACAGCCAGGGCTGACACTGCGGCCGCTCATGCTTCCCAGGGAGACTCTGTCCTGGGCTCTGCCCTGGAGGCTTCCTGGTAAGGAATGAGATACCCCGTCTACCAGTCCCCTCAGTCAAAGCAGCCCTCCCCTCCAGAGGAAGCAGCAAGGACCACGCCTGGACCCAGTCATGCTGGAGAACCCACAGGGCCTGACACACAGTTGGAGCTCAGCCCAGGCTTGAAGAATGAAGGAGAGGCAAGCTAAGGAGCTGTCACCTGGGACCCCCCCACCCCAGTTCATAAGGTGGAATCAACCTCCTCCCCCACCGCCGGCTGCCCCTGCCCACATGGCCAGCGAAGTCCCTGGAGTAGGGGAAACCCAAGGGACCAGGCTCTTGTCCTGGTTCTGCTTCCCACTTGCTGTGACTCATGGCAAGCCACAGCACTCCGGGCCTCGGTTTCCCCCTATGTGAAGAGGGGAGCTGACCTACCCAGGTGGCCTCGAAGGCCTTGGTACAGAGGGCAAAGGGCCCTGCATACGTGAGGGGACTCACCCTATCCAGCCACCTTCTTTCTTGCTCCTTCCATAGCTCCTCCCCAGGGCCAAAGGTGAGGCCAGAGCTGACACTATGTTGAGACCTCAAGGAATACTGCCCAGCACGCCCTTGTGTGCCCCAACACACGCAAGCCACACGTGTGTACCCACGAACACCTGCATGCACGGGAAGCCACGTACAGGCACGCGTGTCCATGCACGCACACCCGGGTCTGCACACCACCAATGCACACGCACACCCTTTGCTCCGTGCTGCAGAGCCTCAGGAACAAGTTAAGGGACACACCGAAGTTATGAAATTGATTTCTCTGGGAACAGTTGGAATTAGTTTTAATTATCTTTATCTTTCTTCCAATTGTGCTCTCAGCCTTCCTCGTGCTGTTTAATCCATCGCTATCGACTTCCCCACAGGCGCTGGGAGGGGGTGGCAGGGCGGGCTGGGCAGCGTGTTCATCTTCAGAAAAAATAAACAACAGCCACAGTCACCTCCTGCCCACCTCCTCCTCTGCACCGAGAACTCAGCCTCACCCAGCAGCCGCCAGGGCTTCCTGCTCACACCAACACGCACGCGCCCTCCAGAGCCCTTCCCCAGGTCTTGCTGTCTACGTGACTGCACGCGCCATGTCCAGGCCTCGTTCTCCAGGAAGCTCTGTCCAGGAAGGCCTCCAGGACACAACCAGAGGGGCTGAGACGGGAGGCCTGCAGATCTCAGCATCTCGTGTGCTGCTCTTCGGAGGGGTTCCCAGGAGAGGCTGCGCCTCCATCCCCCTGCCTCCCCACCCTGAGCACACCCCACGTTCCCTCCAGGCCCCTGCACCCAGCAGTTCCTGAATCATACTCAACACGCCAGGGGCCTGCGTCTGCTTCACCTCTGAGACCAGGCACGGAGGCTGATCAATCCACGGACAGGAAGTGAATGGAAAGCGCCTCCGTGAAGCGGGCCTCCCAGTGCGCTCATTCGTTCACTCACCGGCCTGAGCGCCCTGCTGTGCCAGGCACAGTGCCAGGCACTGAAGGCACTCGAGTGAATGCGAGCGGGTCCCATGGTGTGGAGCACTCTGTGTGGGGCCGTCGGTGGGTGGCCAGGAGCCTCTGAGTGAGCTGGGGTGAGGATGTAGCCCCTGGAGGGAGGAGACTTTCATCTCGAAAGCCTTGAAGACGGTTGCCGTTTCCTCCGGAAGCTAGTGTCCTCACTCCTGCCCTGACTCTGAAGCCTGGTGACCAGCAGGAGGGATGCCCTGTCCTCCAGGGGCTCCCACAACTGTGCCCAGACCTGGGCCAATTCCACAGCAGGGCCTGGGGCTCTGGGGCTCTGGGGCCCTGGGTGTGTGTGCAGGGGGATGTGACATCCTTCTCTTCTCCGTGGGGTCCTCCCCTGGGAGAAGCAGAGAGGGAGGCCATCCCTCAGTGGCGAGGTACCAGCGCTAAGTGCCCTGCAGCGCTAATATTTTATGATTAAAAACCATTAAGGTTTAGACCGTGAAAATCCGAGGGACACAAAATCAATGGCCCGATATTGCTTCCCCCGGTAAGTTGTGTAAATATTGTGTCTTTTATTGTTTGGCCGATGGCAAGAGCAGAGATACAGGTGCAGATTATACTAATGAATCCCCTCCCATTTCAGCCCCGAGCTGGTGACGTTAGCATCCTGGACACAGGGAGGAGGGCCCCCACCATGGGAGGTGGTCCATTCATTCCTCTCCTCTTGCCCTCGGCTCCCATCAGAGGGGACAGCCCATCGTCCAGAGGCAGTGCCACTGCCAGGCCCCGCCCCTCCCCCTTCCAGTATTCCCACACTAATCACTGATCAGACACACACACATCTCACGGTGACATGCTCTCGTGACAGCCCGTCCATCACCGGGCTCCACCATCTGCTTGAATTTGCATATTTAATCAGGATCTGTCTTTTCTCCTCTAGGGGCTCAGATTAGGGTGGGGAAGATGATTCCAGGGGTTGCTTCTGTCTGGATGGGGGAAGGGGGTTGGGGTGTCTCTCCTGTCTACAGGGGTGGGACGGAGAAATGCCTGGGGTGCGTTCTGCCTCTTGGGGGTCAGGTAATGCCAGGCCCTCTCCCTGGCTCTGGGAGAGGTTGAGGCTGACACGGGGACCCTCCTGACTTCCCTCTCTCTTCTTCCTGTCTTCTTCCAGGGCTCCTCTTGCAACCCTGTCCCCTTAGGGAGGAGCAAGGTGTGGCCGGTGCCTGCCCCCAGCCTGCCGTGCTGGGGAAGTTGGAGCAGAGCAGGGGCATTCCCCAGCAATACCAGAGGCTGCGCTGGGGCCATCACGCCCCTTCCACACCTGAGAAGGTGCCCGGAAGAGAGGCACTCACCACTGAGAGGCTGCAGCTGACCGGGGACAGCTGGGCTACGTGGCTGGGAGGAGAACCGCCCAGATGTGGAGGGGCAGCCGGGATGACCTGAGGAAGACCAGCTGGGCTGACGTTGACAAAGAGCAGCTGAGCAGGCGGGCGGGGACCCCAGCCTGATGTGAGAGAGCCACCAGTCCTAAGGAAGAACAGCTGGTTGACAGGAAGACCTGAACCGACAGGGGATCGGGCGGTAGGCCTGAGAGAGCCACCAAGCTCCTGCTGGGAACAGCCGGGCTGATGTGAGAGGGTCATCCTGGCCAGTGTTGATGTCGGGAGCAGCTAGGCTCACTCAGAAGGGTGGGCTGAGGGGACAGCTGGGCTGAGGGGACAGATGGGCTGGGAGGAGCAGCTGGGCTGAG
This sequence comes from Sciurus carolinensis, assembly GCF_902686445.1. Lineage (NCBI taxonomy): Eukaryota > Metazoa > Chordata > Mammalia > Rodentia > Sciuridae > Sciurus > Sciurus carolinensis. The sequence continues at coordinate 182,413,749 of NC_062213.1, forward strand.
GAGGAGCAGCTGGGCTGACCGGGGACAGCTGGGCTGAGGGGGGACAGCTGGGCTGAGGGGGGACAGCTGGGCTTAAGTGATGGACAGCTCGGCTGAGGTGACAGACAGCTGGGCTCAGGGGAACAGCCAGGCTAAGGAGGGGTAGTTGGACTGAGGAGGGACATCTGGGTGATGGACAGCTGGGCTGAGGTGATGGACAGCTTCCAGAAACACCTTGGGAAGGCCTGACCCGAGAACAACCCCGATGCCCGCAGGCTACAGGCAGGGGAGGGTCACGGGTGGGAGCAGCCTCCCCTCAGCACGTGGCAGGACAGCAGGCAGTGGGGACACTGGTCTTGCCCAGAGACTCACCAGGGGCTGTGGATGGCCCTGAATCCCACAGCCCCACCGTGTCAGGACGGAGCAGGCCTCAGAGCAGCCAGTCCAACCCCGACTCTACCAAAGGTCGAAAAGCCACAGGCAAGTCCTGAGCCGCAGAGCAGGCCCGGAGAGAGCCAGGCTTCCTGGAGGCCTCAGACGCGCCTCTCGGCAGCCCGACGCCCAAGGTCGCCAGCCACCATGACAGGCACCACAGCTCTGGAGGTGGAAGCCTGAGGTCAGGGGCCGGAGCCCTTGGGTTCCAGGGGTCTCCCTTTTGGCTGGTAAGCAGACACCACCTCACCGTGTGCTCGCCTGAGGACTTGGTGCACGCAGGGAGAGGGGGGTGAGCTCCCCTGTCTCCTATCCCGGCCCACCTAACTGACAGGCCTCCCCGCGGACCGTCAACAAACGCCATCACACTGGGAGGGGTCTCCAGCACGTGTATTCTGGGGGCACCTAATTCAGTCCATAGCAATTCCACTCCGCTCTAGACCCTGGCCACCCGGGCACTCGGGGACTGAAACTCCTTTTCAGAAGGAGAACTGCGCCTCTCTCCAGATTCCTGATCAACCACGGGAACCGGGGAGCTGCCCTCAGCAAAGGTCCCAAGAACTCAGCAGCCAAGGGCACAGGGGAGCCCCCAGGCCCCACCCTGCTGTGCCAGGCATTTTCTCGTCATGTTATTTGATCCTCCCAATAACCCTGTCAGGTGATATCGGCTCCATTTTTCAGATGGGGAAACTGAGGACTAAACAGAAGCAGCCAAGACTGACCAGGTCGGCATGGCCAGTCAATCCCAGGTTGTCACTAGACTTCAGTGCACCTCTCCAGAGCTCGTCCCAAGAAGCAGGGCCTCTGGGCCCAGTTCTCCGTCTGGCTTCCTGATTCACCTTCCCTCGTCCCTGTTGAGGACATCTACTTATACCCCAGTGTTCCTCCTCTAGGCCCTGGTCCCTGGGAGACCCCAGGGACATAAAGCAGCCACTTCTAGGGACACATAAAGGCCCAGGGACCGGAGGGACGGAGGCTGGAAGAGCTGCCCTGTTAGTGGCAGCTGCTGACCCAGGTTTTTCCAGGAAAAGCACCCCCATCCCACACCCGCACCCGGAACTCCCTCCAGGCCTTTTCCAGCAGGACCCTCCCCTCCGGGACCCTCCCAGGAAGCGAGACCGGGTGCAGACAGGGAGGATTCCAGTGGGCCATGCTCGGGCTGAGGATGTTATCTGTGTGTGCAGGCAGGTCTGAGTGTGTGACAGTGGTGGCCTGTGGAAATTTTTTGACCAGAGGCAAATGCAATGAAACTGCACGCCTAGAGATTTAGTCATACAGACTCTGAAGCCCAATGGCCTGGGTTCAAATCCAAGCTCTACCACTTGAGAGCTGTGTGACCCTGGGCAAGTCACTTAGCCTCTCTGTGTACAGGTCGCTCATCAACAAACTGGGGCTTAGAACAGTGCTTAGACCAGTGAAGGGGACTTGATAAATACAACGGAAGTCAGTTCTGATTGTTATGCACGCATGTGGTCTGTCTGTGTCCCCTAAGAGAGGCAAAGATGCTGAAGGACAGCCTGAGGCTCATGCGGTTGTCCACCCCAACAGCACCCAGAACATAGCAGGAAAGTTGTCCCTTAATGACTGGGAGCTGAACAAAGGACCTTCCAGCCTCTGTGTGCCCACACCCGCCACTATGTGCATAGGTGTGCACTGAGCGCGCATTAACTCTCATGTCAGTGATAGATGGACACACAAAGGACTATCAGCCGTCCGTGCGTGTGGGCACGAGGCTACAAGCACAGCACGCACGCGCCACTTGGATACAGATGCCAGGGGCGCCGGGCGTGTTTAGCGCATGGACCAGCGTGCATTTATGTTTGGACTGTGTTGGGAGGAGTCAGCACCAGGCGCAAGCCGGTCAGCAGTGTGCGTGTGTCTGCGTTCAGTACTTCCAGATCAGCAAGTGTGTAGCATCGGCGTGAGTGCGCACACACACGCGTGCACGTGTGCTCACCAGTGTTGGGCACATGTGTGCATCAGCACTGGATGTGGAGTTGTGGTAGCATCAGGTGTGTGAGCAGATGTGGGTCCATGCTGGGTGTGCACGTGAGTCAGTGTTGTGTGTGGGTGTGCAGCATCGTGTGCATATTTTGTCAGTAGTGGCTGTGTGTGTGTCAGTGTTGGGCATTTGTGTAGATGTGTGTCGACAATGGGCTCATGTGTGTGTCAGGGCACGTGTGTTGCAGCGTGTCGGTGTGTTTGTGTGGATGTATTGGTGTTGTGCGTACTCGTGCGTGAGCACTGGGTGAGTGTGTGTCCCCGAGCTGTGTGAGTTCGGGGACAGTGCTGTGTGCCTACCCATCTTTGTCAGTGACGGGCACACGTGTCTCTGTGTCAGCGTGCCTGTGTGATGGTGCGTGGTGTGCGTGTCGTGTACAGTATCTGCATCAGCACTGATGCACACGTGCCTCACTGTCCTGCGAGGACGCCTGCCAGGGTGTGCCCACATGGCTGTCCCCAGTCCCCATCCAATGTAGGAGGGAGGGAGGGAGGAGTGGCCTGGGACCTGGGCCTGGGCCTGCGCCTGCTCCCCAGCGCCCACGGAGGCGGGGCTCGCCTGCCCGGCGCCCTCCCCACCCCGCCTCTCCTGACTGGCACCCGAGTTAATAAGTGTTGCTTTTCTCCTATTCTACTCAGGTCTATGATGGAAAATCCTCGGGCTGGAAGTGAGCCCCGAATCAATAGTCCATTCCATTTAACAGGGTGGCTGTCACCATAACGAGATAAAAGTGGATTAGCTTCTGCGCTGCTGCCGCGTCCACGGGGAGCCCATCTGTTCCCTGCACAGCCAGCCCGGCTCGGAGCGGCCGCGGGGCTCTGTCAAGGCCCGGGATGGGTGCAGAGGCCTCAGGAGGGCCCAAGACTGGGATCCAGATGCAACTTGGAATGGGGCTGAGGACAAGGCAGCATTGGCGTGCTCCCGATGGAGATGGGGCAGGGAAGAGGACAGCCCCAGGCCGGGGCCAGCCGGGCACCCGGTGTCTGAGCCGACTGTCCTGTGAGTCCTTCTGAGAAGCCTGCACCCTCCTGGGCCTCACCCATGGCTGAAGCACACCTGAGGAAGCCACGGCACCAAGTTCCCTGCACCAGGATGCCCTGAGAGCCAGGCACAGGGTGTGAAGTCATTGGAGGGGAGGCCCTCCCACTCCCCTGGGAACAGGAGGGGAGCAGCGGCTCCCACTGCAGCAAGAAGAATGTGTGTTAGACTCCAGAAGAACTTTCTGGTCACGAAGAACTTTCTGGTGAGCTCTGTCACCAGCAGATGACCCAATGTTTGCTTTCTGGGGGTTTGTCCCAGCTTTTGCTGAGTTTTAGTATACGATGCCAGGGGTCAGGAGCAAATTGAAATGAAGGTTGATTCAACTAGACACCACTGAACTTCTCTCCTCTCCTTTCCTCCTCCTTCTCTCTCTCTCTTTTTTTTTTTCTTTCTTTTCTCCACGTTACTTTCTGCCAATATATTTTCCCAACTGGTCTGCTTTTTCACTTTGGGGTTCCTTATTTGTAATCTGGCAGTCCCCACTGATTGGGGCTTCTCCCCCGGCTTTTACACTTGGGAAGGCCCACTGCATCCTGACATAACCACCTCTACCTCCTCTAGCCCTTCTCTGATTTCCTTTCACCCAGTAACTTTTTCGCATGTACAGGGATTAACCCCAGGGGCGCTCTCACACCACGCTACATCTCCAATCCTTTTTTAATTTTTTACTTTGAGATAGGGTCTCACTAAGTTGACCAGGATGGCCTCAGATTTGTACTCCTCCTGCCTCAGGTGTGGCCACCACACCCGGTTTCCGTTTTATGCATTGAAGTCTTGACCCACCTGTCTTTTGCGTAAAGTGTATATCCTTCTTTTTCCCAAATGACCCACATAATTTCATGGATCGGCTGTTCTCTTCACTTTCATCATTTATCAGTGCCTTATCTGTCGATGTTTGTGCTAACCAATTCAAGTTTTATCTCATATAGTATAGCTTTGTGATAGACTTTGGTATCTAGGTAGGAGTGTGTTTCTCTTTAACATTGATGCCCTGAACCTATTGTTTTATAGGTTACACAAGTTTACCACTTGTGTAAGCGGTAAATTGCATCTAATGAAGAGACCAGAAAAGCATACTATTTGAGGCCTGTAGCCACTGCTTTTGACATGAAAACAGTGGTCCCCAAATCTTTGAGTCAGGTTTTCTGGAAACAGGCCCGCCGGCCTGAGAAAGTTCTCTGGTTACTGGAACAGCACCGTGAGACAAGGACTGAAGCGCCAAGGTCCCCCTGACCATCCTGAGAAGAGCCTGAGGATCAGATGTACATGCAAAGCTGGAACTGGCTGTGAGTGCTCAAGGGACACAGGGCCCGTCTTCCTTTGGGTTCCCTAGAAGCAGACTCTTAGATAAGGATCAGGCAAGTGATTTCCCTGAGAGGTGATCCAGGAGACCCCAGGAGGGGAGTGGAGATGTTAGGCAGAGAGAGGACGGTGGGCAGGCACAAAGTGGCCGTGGGCCTCCTTCCGGGCCTCCTCCTGGGCCTCGGAGGCCTGGCACGAGGGGAAAGCGCTGAGGTATTTACACACCATCTCCTATCAGCCACCGGTGGAGAGGGGCCCTGACACTGAGAGAGACTCCAGAGGAAAAGCCGGCGTGGGCAGGGAGAAGTCGTTTGGGTTGTGTAGAGCAGACAGTCTTCACAGCATCTGAGAGTGTCGGGGTACAACTAGGATGTGGGTCTGGGTCAGGAGGAAGACGGAGGGAGATGGAGAGTCGGGAGCCGTCATTGGCGCCCTGCAGCCAAGGGTGTGGATGAGGGCGGTTGACACTGAGGAAGGATCTGGGTTACGGCCAGGCAGGGGCCGAGGGGCTCAGGGAACACCCCACAGAGGTGCAGGAGTGGTGGTGAGACGTGTCTCCTTCCCACTCCCCAGTGACTGGGCGTCCCTCTCTGCATGGAGAGGGAGGGGGACAGGGAGGGGAAGGGAGGGACCAGGGTGATGTGAATTCTAAAGGCACCGACAGCTGTCAAATAATATAAAACCTCATATGTTAATAATTCTTACAATTTTGCCAAAGACTTAATGGCTGGCCTGTCAAGAGCAGTGACAGAAGCTATTATGGAAACAAGATGGGAATATTTTGGAGGCAGCATCGACAGCATTGCCCAGTGCTGGGCCTCCAAGGACTAGGAGGAGGACGGCCGGGCCTCCTGCCTGTCATCCCCAGGAAGGCCACATTCAGCCGGGGTGGAGCCAGGTCATTGTGGATTCAAGCCATTGACTGTGGATTGATCACCCTGGGGACATTTTAATTAACCGTCAGATCCCAGAGCTGCCCCATCACTGCATCCCCAACCCCTGCCTGGTCTGCCACCACTACAAGAAGTCTCAGCCAACGGCAAGGGCAGGCGCCCCTGGAGGGTTTCACCGGGGTGAGACAAGCCAGCTGGTCCTCGGCCTGGCTGTGGCCTGATCTGGTGACCCAGGAGATCTCTAAGGGGTCCCCACAGTCACAGACTCAGGGTCTAAGGACTAGGTGCGGTTCTGTAGACTGGCTACACGAGCTTGTGCAAATCCTCGTTTTTGAAAGGCCTCAACTTCTCTCATATAAAATGGGAATAGCAGAAAATGCAAATAAAACATGTGCAAAAACACTGTGAAAGGCTCATTTTCTCAGAACCACTTGCCACACTCTCAGGAGCACCTTCTGATGATCTTATTTAACTCCAGCTCCAGAAATAGAATCACTAGGAGGAAGGCAGAAGGGGGCCAAGATTCGCATTTGCAGAGTCAGGATTTGAACCCCCAGGTTCCTCTCCAGCACCAGACTCTGCCTTAATATAAGGGATTCTTCTGAGCCCAATAATGGTGCCGGCTGCTACTACCCTCCCCAAAAGCAAGTGCCCACCTTATCCCAAGAGCTTCCCAGGCTGTGGTGGGGACTGCGATTCTGCATTCCTAATAAGCACACAGATGGGACCAGTGTTGCAGGTCCACAGACCACATTTTGGTGACAAGGTGTTCATGTTATAGCTCATTTAGTTGACACTATATACTATAAAACAGGTACTACTATTATCGCTCTTGTTTGACAGAACAAACCAAGGCTTCGAGAGATGGAATAACTTGATGGAGGCACAGAAATTAGCAGAAGAATGAGGATGTGAGCTCAGGAGTCCTGGCCCGAGTCTGCCACTTACCCCGGCGCTATGCCACCTTCCCAGCATCTGCCTGGAGCTCTGGAGCAGCAGGCTCTGGGGTTGGGCAAACTCTCTCCGGTGATGTAACAGCAGGCAGGCCAGGAAAGGACGCGGTCTTCAGAAGAAACCTTGACCTCAGCAAGCGGGAAGCTGCAGTTTGGAAAGCAGGTATTACTGTATCCAGAAGTAACAATAGCTGGCTCTGGAAAATTCTCCTGCTTGGATGGGAGGGCTCCAAACTAGTTTGCTGTGAAAGAACAGAAAATTTAACTGGACTGGGTAAGAGACCCAGGAGCCAGGGGGAGGAAGAGGCCCCTACCCTCAGGGACCAGGAGCTGGGAGAAGTCGTTCGGGCCCAGGCTCAGGGGATGACTTCCAGACTTCCAAATGTGGGAAAGCTCCTGTCCTTCCTTCCTGCTCACCTGCCCAACTCCTTAGCCTCTGTGGGGACACTGAGGGGGAGAAACCAGGGGTCCCAGGAGCTGGCAGGCCAAAGAAGCAAGGAACAGTCACCCCCACACCAGGCCCCAGGTCCGTGGGGAGCAAAGCTAACCAGGTCCTGCTACAGAGGCACGGAGGCCACCATAACCCATTTTACTCCAAGTTGCCAACCAGGCCTGGAACAGACTGAGCAAGTCCCATGGCCTCCATTAGCAAAGGGCCACAGCTCGGGGGCCTTTTCCTTATGTGGAATGCAGTGTTTCCCACCGACAGACCTCCAGGGACTGCCTTCCCTCAAAGCACAAAACCACGACGCTCCAGACGGTCCCCAGTGACCTCCTTCACATGGGCCACACACCCTCACGGGTCCTCCCGGCCCCTGCCTGCCCTGCTCCCTTGGCTCCCACAGTGGCCATTCCCAGGCCACCAGGCTGCGAGCCCATCCCGCCTGCAGCTGCCCGCCCAGGAGCATTAATTGAAAATTAATCCACCCGCTACGTGCCGACGTGCAAATCAAAGCTAAGTGTCTCAATTAGGAAGAGAAATGGAGTCGGGCACTCTTCTCGGGCACCAGCTTATTTATGGGGATAATATCATTTTTAATGAGGGGAGCTACTAAAAGGCACAACAAATGCAACATTTAATAGAAAAATATTACAGCATTCCATCAGCAGAACGCAGCCGGGAGGGTGGATTCCGGAGACGCACGGGCACCGGGGTGTCACTACGGCAGTGCAGGCGCCTGTGGAGGGGCATGTGCGTGCACACACGTGTCTGTGGGAGCACGTGTGTGGCCTGCGTGTGTGTGCGTGCCTAGCCGTGCCTGGATGTGTGTGCGTGTGGATATGTCTGCGGGCGGGGGAATCTTTCCTGTGCTGCCTAAGTGCCTTGCTCAGGATCATGGGCCAGATAAATAAGAATTCAAGTTATTTTCTATTACCAAGGGGGACTGGTCCACTTGGGTCCTGGAGAAGTGCAGGTCTCTGGCACCCACTTCCATGGAGGGTCAACAGAGGAAGTCAGACCTCAGCTGGGCCTCAGCTTCCCCTGGGCTCCCTTGGCACAGATGGCCATCGTTGTCCCGGCCAGCCATGTCATGGCCAACTGCAGGACAAGACTCTGGGCACCACCCCACGGCCCCAAGCCAGCACTTGAGAACATCCACCCCTTTCAGCCTTGGTCTCAGGCTCAGGAACCACAGGTTACATTTGGCAGGTCAAGTCCAAGTTCCCATCCCTCGGTCCCCCTCCTCCACTCAAGTGCAGCACAGCCACAGCCCCAGGCTGCACAGGCCCAGATGGCCTTGGCTTTCACATGCAGGCAATGGAGAGGTGACTGAGGTGGGGAGCTCAGAATCCAGCCGGCCTCACTGGGGCCCAGCAGAGAAGTCCCTCCAGCCCCCGCACAACGTGCACGCAGCACCCTCCTCGCTTCTACCTCTGGGGATCTTCCTGGCATACACGTCCCCAAAGCTGTCTGCGCCCCACCACCCCTGCCACTCCCCCAAGGACGCCTTTCCGATCACCCCATCCTCCTCAGACTCCTCCTGAGGCCCTGGTGCCACCGTCAACGTCTCCCCTGTGGGAATAACAGTGAATGCTTCTTGTAGTAAAGGCGGACAAGAGACAGTGTCCACCCCAGATCGATGCACAGCGTCAGCACAAGGCCAGGCACTGAGAGGCTCGCAGTTGAGGTCAGCTTTATATTGTGAGCAGGGTCATGGTTCTCCTTTGTCACCTGTCCCCACCCCATACAAACCCTGGAAGGCTCAGAGCAGGGATTCCTATCCCCGTTTCTCATTACAGGAAACAGAAGCCCAGAGAGGTCCAGAGATTTGCCCAAGGCTACACAGCAGGGAAACATCAAAAGTCTGACAAGTTTCTAGAGGGCAGCAGATCCCAGGCCTCCTGGGATCAAAACCTGAGCTCCCCCATCTCCCAGGAGCCTGGGGACTCCAAGCTAGGAGACTCAGGTATAACCCAGCTTTACCTCCCACAAGCTGGGTGACTTTGAACTTGTGACATAACCTCTCTGTGTCTTTTTTCCTTGATAAAATGGAGGTGATAACAGCACTCACTTCGTGGGGTTTTGCAAGGTTAAATGAGCTAATACACCTAAAGTACCTCAAATCAAGCCCAGCTGGTGATAAATCTTCAGTCTGTATTGAGATGTTGTTAATAGTATTAAGCCATGCTACACCCAAAGCGTTCTGTCCCTGGTCAAGCAGTCTGATAAGTTTCCCAAAGCAAGGCTTCCCCTCCCCCACCGGCCAGCCAGGGAGCCGCGGCCACACCCCCTCACCTAGTCCTTGAGCGGCATGCTCTGGTCCGTGCACCTTTCTGTATGTGTGTCGTGCTTGAACTTTGACATAAAAATAAAATGAAGACAAGTGGGGGAGGGGCCGGGCCCATGGAGGGTGCCTGCTGGGCAGCGGTTCCGGCACCTGGTTTCTGGTCTGCCTCCTTCTTGACCTTATGCTGCACACAGGCAAGGACACTGTTTGACTTCTCTCCGGCTGTATTTCCCGGGACCTAGAGAAATGTCTGGACCTGGTGAGTGATTGATGGTCACCAGAGAGAGCGCACCGGGCTGAGGCAGAAGCGGGGAGGGCAAGCCGTTGGACCCGCAGGGGGACACCCAGCAGCCCCTTGGGCTGGGGACAGGCTCCCTGGGTGGAACCCTGGGTCTCAAGAGTGGAGACCCTCACCCTAGACCAAGAGCTCAAAAGGCATGCTTCCTCCTCCCTCTCAGACCGCAGGTCCCTCCAGATTGACGACATTTGAAAGTTAACTTCCCCACAAAAGTCACTCTCCAGGATTAATATTTATTTCTTATGAAATTTAAATTTTTCAGTGTAATTAAATTTTTATTCATCCTGAGTTATAGATAAAAATATTTATAACTTTCCCTTTCGCACCACTGAGGATGAGACTTGGATGAAACCAATTACACAGACCTCCTCCTGGTGACTGCTCCGGGGTCAGAGTGGGGAGGAGTCAGGGGGCTGCTTGGGGGGGTGGCTGGCATCCCTCACCCTGGGCAACAGCCTCAGCACTGCCTCCTGTGTCCCAAGCAGGGGCCAGTCATGGGCAAAAGGGGGTGGTCTCACACCCCTTGGTCCAACTGGACTACCATAACAAAAATACCATAAGCTAAAAAATAAAAACACTTCCCATGCTTCTGGAAGCTTGCAAGTCCAAGATCAAGGTGAGGGCAGATTCGGTGTCCAGGAGGCACACAGCAGCTCCTCCATTAGCAGCAGACAATTCTAGCTGGGCATGGTGGTACATACCGGTGATCCCAGTGACTCGGGAGGCTAAGTCAGGAGGATCACAGGTTCCAGGCTGGCCTCAGCAACTGAGCGAGACCTTGTCTCAAAATAAAAAAATGAAAAGGGCTAGGATGTAGCTAAGTGATAGAGTGTCCCTGGGTTCAGTCCTCAGAACCAAAAAAAAAAAAAAATTTTAAACAGTAAAATATCCTATAGATCCACAGATAGGTGGCTCACCACCTCCCTATAGTCTGCTTGGTGGGAAAATCCATCCTGTCACTAAGTCTAAACACTTAAAAAAAGAGCTATGCTGCCAGGCAGAGTAGCATGTCTGCACTCCCAGTTACTGGGGAGGCTGAGGCAGGAGGAATGCCAAGGTTGAGGCCAGTCTGGGAAACTTAGCAAGATCCCATCTCAAAAACGGGTTGTTCGGACCCACTCCAATTTCCTATGTGTTGCTATGGAATACAGTCCCCTCAGACACCAGGAGATCACAACCCATCTCACACTATCAGACACGCTATCAACATGGCTTCCAATCTGCCCACAAACCCAATCTGTCCACCCAAACAAGGGCACATGTGGGACACACTGTCCACAGGGCTGCATGAGGAGTCAGACCCGGGGCCAGGCGTACAGCGCCATTGGTAGAGTGCTTGCCTCGAATGCACAAGGCCCTGGGTTTAGTCAGACTCTTGCCACACCCATCTTGCCCTTCCTCCCATGTGCCAAAGGGTCCCAAGGCCTGGATGGGACCAGGCCAGGCCTCACCTCCCACAGGCCTCTGGAGCAGGAACCCAGCCTTCTCTCCCTCCTCCCCTGCTTGGAGCTGCAGCTCCTACTCACTAATTAGACCTGTCGCCAGCCCGGAATCATTCCCAGGCTGGGCCGGGGAGGTCATTAAGCCGGAGATGGATAAGTGCTAAGCCAGCCCGGCTCTGGAGATTTACAAGGCTCAGGCTGGGGAGGATTTATAAGGTTTGTTAAATTTCTAATTGAGTTTAGAGTGCGGTGCCATGGTCTCAGTGACCAAGCTGCATGGATGAGAATTCAAACAAGTGCCCTCATCCCTCACTCTCCAGGAGGATGGCAGCCACCCCGCCCCACAGGCCAAGGGCTGGCAAAAGGCAGTGTGGTCCAGTAGGCAGCCCCACCGAGCCCCTGGGCACACCCTGCCAGCTCCCGACCCAGGCCGGCCTGGCTAAGCGCTGCAGGCCTGCGGTCGGTCCCGCCTGGCTGCTCGCCGGCGTGGTGTCTGGATTTGCTGTTGCTTCATTTTTTTTTTAATGGTTAATACACTCTTGTGACTCGACATTCAAGAAGTACCAAAGTATACCCAGGAAATCCCTCTCCCTCCGGTCTCCAGCCACCCAGTCCCTCCCTGGGAAAAGCAAACGAGGTCATCAGGAGGAAGTCAGTGACCCTGCCCGGTTGGGACGCTGTCTGGACACCTGTGTGGGTGGTGGCAGGGCCTCTCGGTTCCCCTCACGCGTCAGGCGGGAGACGTGGGCCTTCAGGATCCAGTCGGTCAAGAGCCCTGCTCAGGGGCAGCGTCCCTTCTGATGCGGAAGGCAGCCACATCCAGAAACGGGGACACTGTCAGCAAGCGCTCCAGAGGAAGAGGGGAGGGGAGAGCCAGGGAGACCCCTCTGAGGAGGGGACACCAGGCCTGAGTGACAAGAGCGAGCCCTCTACTTGAAGATGGGAGAGAAGGACGTTCCTGGGGGAGGGAACTGGCAGGGAGCGGGGGTGGCGTTTGAGCTGGAGCAGGTCACTCTGGAAAGGGCCTGGCCCAGGGGAACATGGAGACACCCAAACAGAGGGTGCTGCGGAAACAGACACGCCTTGCGACAGTTAGGTGACCTCTAACTGTCCTTCCCGGTCTCTGACCCTCAGTTTCCCCATCTGTACGTGGGTCAATAGCAAAAGCACTCCAATTTACTAAGAGAACGAAATGAGTCAGAGGGACTCTACAGCCCAGGTGAAGAGTCTCCCCTGACCTGAGGAGGGGACACCAAGGGCTAAGCCCTCAGGGGCCAGGAAGTTGGGCCAGGTTCACCAGGGTTCTGGCTCGGTGGAGGGACCCCAAGGATCGTAAGGGCCCCAGCCTCAGCGATGCCAGAAGGTTTATCTGTCGTGTCCAAAGTCATAATGAGGCTTGGGGGTCTAGGGCACATAGGCAGTCACTGAGCACGGAAGACGCAGGGAGTCTGAGCAGCAGGAACTGAGACCCCACACCCCAAATGCCTAAGTCAGAGCTCCTAGAAAAGCCTCCCCCTTCCTCACACACATTTTTACCACCCACATACAGGGGTCCCGTGTGACAGAAAGGCACAGAGAGCCCCTGGTCCATAATCTAAGCACCACACGCCCTCTGGTGGCGATTGGGACAATCCAAAGCCTGGAGTATCAAGCTCTGCAGTCGCTGGCAGAGCCCCCTCAAGAATGATAGGGAGCCCTGCCTAGTGGGAGAGTCCCTGACTCTTAGCCAGTGCCCGCCAGAAAAGGACATGCCCCTGGGATGGCACCAGACTCACACAGCCAGCGGATGTACCTAGTGGTCAAGGAGAGAACTCACTCAATCATTTGATCTGCTTCACTGAGCCTCCGCTGTGTGTGTGCCAGGTACTGTCCTAGGCACACTCGACCCAGTGGTGACCCAAACAAAGTCCTCACCCTCAGCAAGGGGAAAGGGGAAAGCCCATAAACACGCCAACAAGCAAATCAATAAGGCATCGGTGGAGACGAGTTCCATAGTGAAAGATGAAAAAAGAACCAGGGAGCCATCTTGGACCAGAGGTTGACAGAGGGTCCTGTGGGGAGGTGACCTTCAAAACAAGACCGTGGGGAAAGCAACCCCAGCCTGGAAGAGGAACATTCCCTAAAGCAGGAGGGTCCTCAGTGTGTTCAAGTAGCATGGAGAACGCCTGGCTGGCCAGAGCGGAGTGAGCCAGGACGAAACGGGACAGGCAGTAGAAACCAGGTCACATGGGGTCCAGCTCCCCATGCTGAGGGCCTTCGGTTTTATCCTAAGTTTTGTCAGGAAGCAACTGGAGGGTTTTGAGCCATCATGAGAGGGCTAAAATTTTTAAGGGCCCACTGGCCTCTGAAGGGGAAAAAAGCAGACAGAGGTCACTTCTGCAAAAGTCCACCAGTAGGAGGGATGACACAAGGGTCTCAGACTGGAGAGCCACGTGGAGGCGACTGAGGTTCTGGTACTGAATGTGAGAGAAAGGAGGACAAGATCAAGCGGTTTGCCGGATCCTCTGGGTAAGCATTCTGATATGGGGACACAGAAAGGCAAGATTTGACGAGGGGAGAATTAGGAGCTGCTCCCGGGCATGGTGAGACTGTGGTCTTGGTTAGATGTAGGACTCTGAAGTTCATTGACAGAGGGTTCTCTGAGGAGGTCCTTGACATTTTGGTGGTGTTTTAAGTCATGGATAGAGAATTCTCCTTCCATTCAAGATGAAGTAGCAAAGGCCAAATTTCTCCTCTCTCCTGAAGTATCAAAAATAAACCAGGCAGATCTGGGTGTAGCTCCATGGTAGAGCACTTTGCTAATATGTGTGAGCCCTGTGTTTGATCCCACACAAAATAAATCACACAAAATATATTGAACAATGGTTTTTGAGATGCCAAATGTCAGAAAACAAAGGACAGTGTCCCTATGAGACAGGAGAAAAACAAGGTGAACCCTAAAAGCATCTCGGCTTACTTCCTTGGGAGTTTCCCAGGTTATATCCAAGAGTGCACTTGGCAATCATTCAGGGCCTGGAATAATGTCTGTTCTCAGGATGAGTAGAAAACCTAATTTATGCAGCTGTGGGTAGAATACTCAGAGGAATTTAATCTTGTCTCAACAGTGAGGAATAATTTGATTAAATGCTTCTCTGGTCCCACCTAACAAATCTTAAATGCAAAACCTAAAAGAAATCAAACTCTTCCCACGAACAAATTAATTGCACTCCAGAACAAAGTTCAGAATAGTTGCAGAAATACGAAAATAACTAGGAAAATATAAATAGCTAATGTATGTGTAATTGGAGTACCCAAAGGAATGCAAAAACACTCAAAGAGGTAAAAATAATAATGACTGTGATCTAATCAAAGGTTATCAGGCATGCAAAGAAAGAAAAAATATGATCCACAATGAAAAGAACTATTAGTTAATTGAAAGTGACCCAGAACTCACATACTTGGTAGAATTAGTATTCTAGGACACCAAAACAGTTAAAAATGGTTATTTTAACTGCATTTCATATGTATTTTTAAAACCCAAATCAAACTTATAGAGATGAAAATCACAAGCTGAAGTTAAAAAAAAAAAATACACTCAATGAGACAGAACAGTAGAAAAGATTAATGAACTCAAAGACATAGCAGTAGAAAATACTGGAATAAAACACAATGAGAAAAAGGGTCGTCAGTGATCTGTGGGGCAATTTTAAGCAACCCAACAAATAGCATGCCCAAAGGAAGTCACTACGGGGGCAAGGAATTAACCTAGCAAAATGCCTTTTAAACATAAAGAAAAGGAAAAAAAGACTATTTCAGACACACAAAACTCAAATAACTCATCACCAACAGACTTACACTACAAAAGATGTTTAAAGAAACCATTTCAGCAGAAGCAAATGATACCAGATAAAAATATAGACCCAAGGAATAAAAAGCACCAGAAATGGTAACTACATAAATATGTTTCATTGTATTTAGCCCACTTTAAAAGGTAATTGACTATTTAAACAGTAACAATATATTTTGAGATTTGCAACAAATGTATATGTGTGCAAAATGTATAACAATAATACGTAAGAGCTGAGAGAGTCAAGATTCCTATAGTATTCCTAAAGTGGTACAATATCATTTGAAAGTAAACTATGGTAAGTTAAACATACATACTATAAACCCAAAACAAGCACTAAAATAACAAAACTTAAAATTATAGCTAATAGGCCAACAATGGAGATAAATCAGAAACATAAAAAATACTCATCTAATCTGAAGGAGATTGAAAAAAAGGGAACGAAGAATAGATAAGACCAATATAAAACAAATAACAATAGGCTTATGACTAACTATACCCATAATCACATTAAATGTAAATGACCCAAACACCCCAGTTAAAAGGTAGAGATGATGGGATTGGAGAAAACAATCAAGACTCAACTACATACTGTTTCAGATATTAAATACAGACAAAAGTAGGTGAAAGTAAAATGATGTGCAACCTGCTTACCCTAAATAAAGGAAAGTTGGAGTAGCCAAACATCGGACAAAATTATTTCAGATCATAAAAATATTACTAGGAATAAAGAAATTCACTGCATGATGATCAAGGAACCAAACAAGAGGACATAATTCAAAATGTTTATGCATCTAATTACAAAGTTTCCCAATGCCTGATGCAAAAGTAGAGACAAGTGCAAGAAGAAATAGACAAATCCACAACAACAGAGGTTTCAATATCTATCTCTCAATAATTGATAAAATAGGCAGTTGGAAAATCACTAAAGATGTGGAAGATTCAAATAACACTATAAAACAATCTGGCCTAATTGATAGTTTTAGAACACTTCACCCAACAGCATCTGAATACATATTATTTTCAAGTATGTGTGGAATATTTTAAAGATAATTTCTGAGCCATAAAAGTGGCCTAAATAAAAATAATCCAGGTTCTACAAATAATGTTCTCTGACCACAATGGAATTAAATTAGGAATCAATAACAGATGTGAAAATCACCAAACACTTGACCACTGACTAATAAGCTTTTAATCACCCATGAGTCAAAGAAGAAATCAAAAAAGAAATCATCGACCTGAATGAAAATGAAAACCTAAAATGAATGGGATGATCCATAACAGTACTTAGGAGGACATTTATAACACTAAATACCAGTGTTGGGGAAAGAATGGCCTCAATTAATGACTTCAGCCTCTGCCTTGAGAAACTAGGAAAAAGAGCAACTTAAACCCAGAGTAAGCAGGGGGGGGAAAAAAAAAAAGAATGAAGATTAGAGCAGAAATCGATGAAATAGAAAACAGGAAAATAATAGAGTAAATCAATAAAGACAAAAGCTAGTTCCTTGAAGAAATCAATAAAATTGATAAACCTCTAGCTACACTGATGGGGGGGGGGCAGGGAGAGAAGACAGACATTACCAACATCAGGAATTTATCTGACATTTACCAATATCAAAGCAATTATATTAGTATGGATTCTACAGATATTAAAAAGGAATAAGGGAATAGTTCTATTAAATAAGCCAAATTCGTAGTTAAAGCCTTCCTACAAAGATAACTTTGGAACAAGATGACCTCCACCCAGGAATTTTAGCAAACACTTAAGGAAACTGTGACATGGTAAAATGTATATTTGGCACGCAGCTCCTAAATCCTCTGGAACCTCTGGAGTGACAAGAACATCTTTCGTATGCTGTCCCAGCCCATTCGCACTGCCACAGTGAAATATCTTAGACTGGGTAATTCATAATAAAATAATTTTATTTTTCATAGTTCTGGAGGTGGGTAAGTCTGGAGGTGGGTAAGATCCAGGCACTGGCAGATCAGGTATCGAGTAAGGGCTCGCCCTGCATAGATGGTGCCTCCTTGCTGTGCCCTGCTGTGGCAGAGGGGTAGAGGGAACTAGGCAGCCCCCTTCAAATCATTTCTGCTCCCAAAGGCAGAGCCCTCCTAGCTTAGTCACTTCCCCAAAGACCTCATCTCTTAATTACCATCATCTTGGGGATTAGGTTTTAACACATGAACTAGGAGGGGACACCAATTCAGATCACAGCATATGCTAATGAGATGATGGGTAGCTGGCAGCCCTCATGGAGATCTGGGCTGGAGACTGACCATCAGAAAGACTGAGGCAGGACTTTCAGCCGCGCCCCCACCCTCTGGGAAAGGGGAAAGGGCTGCCGGTTGATTTGAAAAACAGTGATTTCAGCAATCCTGCTTGCGTAATGAAAGCTCCAGGAAACCCGAAAGCACAGGGTTTCTGAGAGCTGAGCAGGAGAGGGACCTGGCGTTGTGCTCCCAGAGCGGGCAGGGAGTCCCGGGCCCCTTCTCCCCATTCCTTGCCTTACGCATCTCTTGGATCTGGCTGTTCGGCTTCATCCCGTGTAATACGCCTCCCTAACAAATCAGCAACCGGGGAGTGCTTCCCTGAGTTCCGTGAGCTGCTCTGGCAAATTAATCAGATCCAAGGAGGGGATCGTGGCAACCCAAAGAGGAAGCGGGAAGCACAGGCTGCAGCCTGGGGCTGGTGGTTGGCACCTGAAGTCGGGGGAGGGGTGGTCTTGTGAGCCTGAGCCCTCAATCTGCGGCATCTGACACTATCTCCAGGTAGATAGTGTCAGAATTGAATCGAATGGCATCCCCTGGAGAATCACTTCATGTGTGGGGAAACAGCCACCCACACCTGGTGTCAGAAACGTAGGGAGTGACCTGGGACAATGTGACTGTGGGCAAGTGCCATCACCCACCCTCAGCCTCCGTTTCCCCATGGTAAGGGTAATAACCTCCTCCTGCCTGTGTTGTGCAGAGGGGGTGCCACTCCAAGCACGGGGCAGGGCCCAAGGGATGGGCCGTCCTTCCCTCCCAGCTCACTCCCATCTTGGGTCCCCATTTGACCCCGGAGGCCCCCAGTTCCTGTCCTGCTTCTACCCTGTGATGGTGCTCCGTGTCTGGGGCCAGCACCCCCCAGCAACTGCAGAGGTAGCAATAGCCACCAAGGATGTGCCTGAAATGGGAACTGTCCCAGCAGCCAGCAGCCAGGAGCCCTTCGAGGGTGGATGGAGGGCGGAGGAGTCCTGAGCCCAAGGGAGGGTCAGCAGAGCGGTTAAGACTCTAGACAGGACCTGCGTTTGAACCTGGGCTTTCCACTTACCAGCTGTGAGACCCTTGTAAGTCACTTCACCTCCCTGAGCCTCAGTTGCCTGTTCTGTAAAACAGCATTCCACAGAGCTGACTCCACAGAGTTGTCATGAGGATTAAATGAGATAATGCATAGAGGCACTTCACCCAGCACCCAACCCATGGTGAGCACAGTACACACCGGCCAGTGATACCCTTACACTCCCACTCAGCTGTCAGCTGGAGCCTGAGTTTCCTGTAAGCCAGGACCAGGCTCAGAGAGCCTGGGGGAGCAGGGGAGGGTACCCATACCCGCGTCCCTCCACTCAAGAGGGGCTTCATGAGAGAATCCCTGATCACCAACTGATATCCAGTTTAGTGATCACTAGTGCTGCCCTGAGATCCTCAGTCCAGCTACTGAGTCTGCCAGCTGGGGCTTGGCCCTGGTGCCCAGCCTGGGAAAAAGGGAGACCCAAAGAAGATCAGACCCACCTCTGCCTGCCTCAGGTGGTACCTCTCAGTGGCTAAGAGTATTTGCTACTTGGCTCTGCCTCCTCTTAGCTTCATGATTTCAGGCAGGTTATTTGACCTCTCTGTGCCTCAGTTTCATAATCTGCAGAATGGGGACAAGATTGGTGCCCCCTCACAGGGTTCTTGTGTAGGTTAAATTAGTCAAGGTATGTAAAGTATTTACAATGGCCCCTGGCAGCCCTAAGAGCCATGTGAATATCTGCTGACCTTTTTATCATTTTTATATTTTTATAGTACCTGGCCAAGTGCAAAGTAGGCTTCAGGACATGCTCGTTAGATGAATGGATAGGCAGGTGCGATAGTTAATAAACCAACCAAACTCTAAGGTTTCCACTGATAATGATGGCTATGGGTTTTGAGCACCTACTAGATGCCAGGTGCATGGTATCACGTGATCTAAGGAAATCTGCCCAGTGAAGAGTGAGTCCTTATGCCCACAGAGAAGGAAATCAGAACTCTTAGACATTTACTCACTTAAGATCAGTCATTTTTTCCTCCCAGTTAATTTTCTAATTATACACATGAAAGAAAAATCACTGAAGAAAAAAAAAACTTTAAAGAAAGGGGCAAGATAAAAACAATCAACGTAAAATCACCTGAGATTCCACACCCAGATATTACGCTTGCTGAGCATTTGCTGCCTCCACCAAGACTGTCTTCATGCAAATATATTTTTTTAACAAAGATGGGCTCACATTATGCAGACACAGCGCTGCATTCGAGTGTGACTCTCTCTCCGTGTCAATAAATATGTATCACTGGCAGCAGCTAGTATTCCATTGTAGAGCGGAATCACAATTTATTTCACCAATTTACTGTTGGGGAATATTTAGGCTGATCCAATTTCTCACCATTTTATGTGATGAATCACCTCCTTATCCATACAACTTTTTGAACTTGTCCAATTATTTCCTTAGGATAAATTTCTAGAAGTGAAATTTCTGAGTCAAAGACAATATACTTATTTAGGGTTTTTCATATATACATACTGCCAAATCGTCTCCCAGGAAGCTTGTACCAATTTACACTCCCACTCTTGGCAAATGAGATGTGGGCCACTAATATTGAGGATATAGGAAATAGGTCAGAAAGGGGGTATTGGTCAGGTAGGGCCGGGCCAGACTGCAATAACAAATTAACCCCCAAAGCTCTATGGCAGGACACAGCAAAGATTTATTTCTGTCCACATAGCAGACTCAACCTGGTTGGGCAGAAGGAGGGTCTCTGCTCACATAGTAAAATTCAAGGACCTAAGACAACAAGAAGAGAGCCTGCCTGTTACAGCTGCACCCATGGGGGGAACATGGGCCCCCAAGGTTGCCCTAGAGTTGGAAGGGCGAGCAACAGGTTCTTAGATGCCTTGGCACAGAAGTGACACCTGTCACCTCCACTGGTTTTTCATTGACTGGACCTATCACATGGCCCTGTCTGGCTGCACAGGGACTGGACAGTGTGCTGTTTCATATGTCCGGGAAGGAGAAAGAGGGGCATGAACACCTGGGATGTCTGCTACAAATAGTAAAAGTTAAGGGTCATAGAAGGTTCCTTTTGGTAGGAGAAATTCAAATTGAATTCTTTTGCAACTTGTACTAGAACGGGTATTACCCGCTCCCATGTGACTTTTGTTTAAAAAAATATTACTTTGTCTCAGTGTAAGGAAGACAAGAGGGAGGGCCAGGCTGTCAGTAGTGGGCTGACCATAGCTCCTCTCTGCAAGACAGTCCCTCTCCTGGGCTGCCCACCAATAGCCAGGCAGACCCCAGAATGGCAGGGGACTGGGTTGCCTCATCCTGAAAATCTATGGGAGGCACAGGAACAGAGTCCGTGAGAAATCCTGACCCTGTAGCCCACTTAACCAGCCCCTGAGATCAGACCACCTGCCTGCAATCAGGTCACCTCTGTGAGCCAGGTGCACATGGGAAACTAGAGATCAAGAATGGTGAGAGTAGTTGGGTGTGGTGGTCATACCTATAGTCCCAGCAACTCAGGAGGTTGACGCAGGAGGATCACAAGTTTGAGGCCAGCCTCAGCAGCTTAGGAAGGCCCTGTCAAAAAATAAAAAGAACTGGGAATATAGCTCAGTACCACCACCAAAAAAAAAAAAAAAAAGAATAGCTGGAGTAAGGGTTTTGGAGGGATACTGCCAATCTTCATGAACAACTGAGCCATTGACCAATTCTGTGACCTTCAGCAAGCTACCTAACTTCTGTGTGACTCTGTTTCCCTATCTCTAATAGGAATCATGAGAAGAGCAATCTCCCAGGGCTGGTGCAAGGCTTAAATAAGACAACATCCATCTCTTCCTTTAACCACAGATGGTGACAGATTTTCTTATAGGCCCTAGGGATGCAGAGATGAGCCAAAGAAAGCCCCTGCCCCGTCTTAAGGACACCAGCAACACATAACCCACATATAACCAATGACAAACAGCACGGCGT
Source organism: Sciurus carolinensis (assembly GCF_902686445.1). Classification (NCBI taxonomy): domain Eukaryota; kingdom Metazoa; phylum Chordata; class Mammalia; order Rodentia; family Sciuridae; genus Sciurus; species Sciurus carolinensis. The sequence goes on from NC_062213.1 coordinate 182,434,894, forward strand.
TCCAGGAGATAAGTGGTACAAAGAAAAATGAAGCAGGGTAAAGGAAACAGACAGCGACATGAAAAGCTACTTGGTCCAGAGCATTTGCTCTGTAAATCAGCACTGGAGCAGAGATCCAAATGAAGCAAAGGAGAGCGATGAGGGGAGAAAGAAACGTCCCCACAGAAGGAAAGGTGAGGTCAAAGACCCCAAGGCAGGAGGATGCTTGCTGTGTCTGAGGACCAGCCAAAAAACCAGCACTGGCCAGGGCAGGTGGACAAGAAGTACACCAGGAAACCAAACCCGAGAGGTGCCCACGGACATGGGAGGGACTTGAGCATTCACAGCAGGTAAGGCAGGGAGCTGCTGGAGGGTTTTGTGTGATGTGTAAAATACCACGCAGCCACACGTGCTGCCAAGACCACGGTGACGGTGGTGCTGCTGAGGGTGATGGCCAAGGGAGGCGGGCTCAGGCCCGAGCTGAATGCTGATGTACCACAGAGAGACAGGAATCTGGGAGGTACAAACACTTCCGGGACATCCATCAGCGTCTCTCCTTCCCACTCCCTCACCCAGCCCCTCGCGGTCCTGCCCCAGAGTCCCACTCCGCCAGAGTGACCCTTGACACGGAAGTCTCCTGGGCCCCAGAGTTCCCGCCCCAGCTCCGTGCCCCTCCCGTTCCCCTCTGCAGCTTCCCATTCCCCGTTTCCTCCTCTTCTCACCCCTCCCCTGCCTCTCCTCCCCTAAGTCAGGCAAAGGGAAACTGGCATCTGGAGTGGCCAGCGATGCCCATCTTGTCCAATGGCTGGACTTGGCTGAGCCTGTGTCTACTAACAGTGATTCCCACTGCAGAGAGTTTTAAATGTGCCCCTGCCCGGCTTTTAATGCACATGCACGTGTGCACGCAGACACGCTGACGTCCGAGAGGCAGGAGGGTCTGCCACTGCAAAGTCTGAGTGCAGCTGCGTGGTTCAGATCCCAGCTCTGTCGTTCACGGTCATGTGACCTTTGGCTGTTTCCTCATCAGGGGTTGCTGTGAGGATGAAATGCATTCATCTGCTCGTGGATTAGTCCCATCACATGGCCATTAGTGTGTGCCGCTGTTAGGACAAATATCAACATGGGGTCTTGTAAAGGAGCAAAACTAATCCGGGTGCACATCCACAGGTCTGCAGATGTGCACAAATACAGACTCGGGTGCCATCAAAACCCTGCACACCCCATAGGCAGTTAGCAGGTGTTCCTTCTGAGCCCAGCACCAATTGTCCCTTGCCAGCCTGCAGAGGCCCAGCCCACAGGAAAAATGCTCCTAATGGCCCCTCAGCCAGTACCCATATCCCCCCTGCTCCCAGCCCAGCGCCTGCCATCCACTGCCCTTCCACTGGTAGAAGGGCTCGGCCCAGCCCACACTCACAGGGGGACGGACCGGAGGAGACTCCCGGTGGGCTTCCCCTCAGCCCAGGCCTGGACCTCTCCTCCAGCAGGGAAGGCCCCTCCCATTCACCTGTGTCCTTCCCACAGCACCAGATCCTCACTATGAACCTGTTACCCGCTACTCAAAATTCTCCAGAGGGATCCCTGAAGAGTAGGGAACATAGTATTTGAGATCCCTAAGGTCTGATCCCCAGCTATCCTCAACACCCCACCTCCTGTTCAACCCACCCACCTTGTCCTAATCAGTCCCTGAAGGGCAGGCTCAAAACATACGCACTCCAATGGAAGCTCTATTAAAAACTGCAGTCAGAAGTCACCTGCAGGCCGGGTGTGGTGGTGCACACCTATAATCCCAGCCACTGGAAAGGCTAAGGCAGGAGGATCTCAAGTTCAAGGCCAGCCTCAGCAACTTAGCAAGGCCCTAAACCACTTAGTGAGACTCTGCTTCGAAATAAAAAATAAAAAGGCCTGGAGATGTGGCTCAGTGGTTAAGCACCTCAAGTTCAAACCTCAGGACCAGAAAAAAAATCTAGGAAGTCATCTTCAGATTCTCAAGCCTTGCAGCCCCCAGCCACCTGGCTCTGTGCTCCACCTGCCCTGACACATCCCCTACTCCTGAGCCCCAGCCTGTGACAGGGTCATGAGTCCTCAAGGACAGGGACCTGGTGCCCCTGGCTGCAAGATCCCCAGCTGGCAGCCAGGAAAGGGACACAGTCATCATTAGCAGACAGCTGTGTGAGGAAGAAAGGAAGGGAAGAAGGGAGGAAAGACCAGCAGCGCCAGACGACCCCTACCCTCAGGAACAGGAACCGACACTGAGGCAGAGCCCGCCTGCCACGGCCTGTCCGGCGGGGCCGCTGCTCTCCCACTCAGAGGAGGAAACTGAGGCACAGAGAGCTTCTGTGAAGCCACCCCGCTGAGGGGGCGACCACACCACTAGAGCAATCCAAATGCAAACAAGGGTACAACCAACGCTGTGGCTTCGAGGCAGCCAACTCACCCAGAGAAACGGTGACCCCTCCCCACTGGCTGGAAGGAAAGACGGGTCTCTACCAACATCGAGGTGCAGAACTCAGCAAAGAATTCCAGCTGAAGGCAGTCTGCCGTCCCCTTACCCCCACGCTCAGGGTCAAGGGTGGGAATGAGGAGACCCGCGGGAGAAGACCAACACATAAAACAGCAGTCATAGATGTCCCCTCAGAGCACAGTGGGGACCCAGATGAGAACATGAATCCCTCAAAGCCAGCAAACTCCAGGTTGAATTAGCAGAAAGGTAGATGGGGAGGGTTCCTCCAAGAAGCTGTGATCGTAGCTCAAGCCCTAACTCCAGGCGTACGGACGGCAGAAAGTTTAAACACGGAGACTCACGCTGTCCTGTGGGAACTGAGTCAAAGAACAGAGGTGGTGGGGAAGGAGACCTGTGGCTCTGGCAAGGCCCTCTGCTGGAGTCAGGGGTGGCTCCGCTTACATGTGACCAGAAGAGGGACTCTGATTTTATCCCCATGGGAGAGGGAAAAAGATGCACACAAGAATGCCGGCTGCTGGGGTCCTGGAAGCACCATTGGTTGTGATCGCCATGTCCCCATGGGGCTGCCAGCACTGGCCTCACAGAAATCCCGGTGGGCCACACTCTCTGTACAGTGTGCTCCAAACGGGTTCAGCTGAGATTGTCGGCTGGCTGCATTCCACGGACAAATGGCTTAGGCCGGAAAGTCAAGGGTCCCACCCACGTCTGGGGTCTCCAGGCCACTCACGGTGGCCTCTCTGTCTTTCCAGGTACGAGCTCGGGCTTCCTCACAACAAGGAGGTCTCAGGGTGGTCAGATTTCTTACATGGCGGCCGGCTTCTGAGAGTGGACGGTACAAGCAACAGAAGTGGAAATGGCATTTGGCCTTAGAATGCCTTACACGCATCACCTTCGCCCTTGGTAAAAGCTGCCAGAGGCCAGCTGACATTCAGGGGGAGAGAAAACATATTCCACCTCTCAATGGGAAGAGTGGCCCAGACATGTGGCCACCTTTAGCCCGCGATAAAGGTCAAGGCACTTGGTGGGGCCGCATTCAAAGTTCGTAATACTTGTTTAAAGCCTCAACTTGGCCAGTCGAGGTGAGGAAGAAAACCTGTGTGAGAGCTGGGTTGAGGGACACCCTTACCAACCCCATCCACAGCTGGAGCCGTAAGTAGAGGTGGCGGCTCCAATGGCTTCTCCTTCCCCAGACACCTGGATCACAAGAGAGGAACCGGTTACCTACATCCCCCAGGCCACTTCCCCAGTGCTAAACCTGGGTTTGCATTTGCACCCAGTAGGTCAGAGCTGGGGTATACAGCAGGCAGTGGTGGCCACTGGCTTTGGGACCCTTCTCAGAGCAGGTCCTTCTCTGTCCAACTTTTGGGGACAGCAGCATTTTTTTTTTTTTTTTTTTTTTACTATTTTTAGTTGTAGATGGACATAACGCCTTCATTTATTTATTTATTTATATGCGGTGCTGTGAATCGAACCCAGTGCCTCACATATGCCAGGCAAGTGCTCTACCCCTGAACCACGAGCCCGGCCCCACACAGCAGCATTCTGAGGGACCTTAGCTCTCACCTCCCAGAGCCTGGAGTGTTCGCCATGGAGGTAGTTCACTGTATGTGTCCACCTGACTGGACTATGAGGTTCCCAGATATTTGGTCAAACATTATTCTGATTTGTGTGTATGAGGATTTTTTTTTTTTTAGATGAGAGTAACATTGAATCTGATAGAGCGCTTAAGACAGGGGGAAAAGAACTCTTTTCCTCCTCACACCAAACACCCACTTACCTGTGGTCACCAAAGTGTAGGAATTTCTCCCCACCCACGGTCAGCCCTGCAGCAGATGCCAGCTGGGTGCCCTCTGATGCAATTTAATTCTGACACTATCTGCCTAGAGATGGCTCAGCTCCCACAGGTGCAAGGTTCAGTCCCATGAGGCTGCCCCTCACTTCAGACACCAATTGCAATCCCCAGGTTGTGGCCTGTGCTTCTGATGGACCGGCTATAAATCAGAGTTCTCGCGACCTCTTCCTAAGGTTTGATTAATCTGCTAGAGCAGCTTCCGGAATTCAGGAATCACTTGACCTAGGTTTACTCATTTATCACAAAGGATATTACCAAAGTCACTGAGGAGCAGATGGAAACCACGCACAGGGCAAGAAATGGGAGCACAGGCTGCGGAGCTTCTATATCCTCCCCAAGCAAGCTCCCAGGTGCCCACCCTCTGCCTGTTCAGCTCCCCAGAAGCTCCCCATCCCCTGCCTTGGGGGTTTTCATGGGAGCTTCATTACGCAGGCACGATTGATTGAATTATTGGCTACTGGTGATCAACTCAGCCTTCATCCCTTCTCTCCTCCCAAGAGGTCTGAGGGTGGCCTTGAAAGTTCCAACACTCTAATCACATCCTTGGATACCCTGGCAACTGGCTCCCATTCCAAGGTTATCCAGGAGCCTCCAGCCACCAGACATCTCATTAGCACACAAAAGGCATGGAATTAAGAGATTCCATGTTTTTAGGAATCAAGAAATGAGATGATAACCAAATCTATATATTCACAGTATCACGCTGAACAAAGCTGAAGGTCCTCCCCAATGTGGGTGGGCCACATCCAATCAGTTGAAGGCCTAAAGAAAATTAAAGTGCTGTTTCTCCCATGACTAACGAGGAACCTGCCTTGGACTGGTGTCAGACTCCAACTAAAACACTGGGCTTTTTCTGTGTCTGAAAACCTGTCAAATTTCAGACTGGAACTACTCCATAAGGCTTCAAGCTCACTACAGATCTTGGGACTTCTTAGCCTCTGGAATCACACAAGTAGATTATTTATAATGAGTCTTTTGTGCATATATACAGTTGGCTCTCCACGTCTACAGATTCAACTAACTGAGATCAAAAATATTCATGGAAAAAGCCAAGCATGGTGGTGCACCCCTATAACCCCAGCAGCTAGAGAGGCTGAGGCAGGAGGATCGAAAGTTCAAGGCCAGCCTCAGCAATTTAGTGAGACCCTGTTTCAAAATAAAAAATAAAAAGGGCTGGGGATGTGGCTCAGTGGTTAAGCAACCCTGGGTTCAATCCCTGAGACCAAAAAAAAAAAAAAAATTCAGGAAAATAATTGTATCTGTCCTGAATAGGTACAGACTTTTTTCTTGCCATTTTTGCCTAAATGATTCAATATAAGGATGATTTACTTAGCATTTACTTTGTGTAAGCTATTATAAGTAATCTGGAGATGACTTGAGGTCATTACTTATAATCTAGAGATGTGTGCAAATTATATGCAAATACTAGGTTATTTTATATAAGGGACTTCAGCATCCAGGGATCTCAGTATCTATCCACAGGAGGTCCTAGGACCAAATCTCAGCAGTTACAGAAAGACAACTATATAGAGAGGTTTATTATAGAGGAGTTGATTTTATCTACATAACTGATTGGAATAGTTGGTTCTGGCCTCTGGAGAACCGATCCCATCCAGAGCTCAATGCCATCTAGACCTCTGAAGAAGGACCCCTCCTTACAGCCTGACCCCAGCCCAAGTCACATCATCAGAATCGCTGTCTCCTTAGTCACACCCCAGGCCCATCCTGGGTCTTGGTATAAACCAAGATCCTTCTCTGCCTGGCACAGGGAATCCAGAGCTTCCCCCTGGAAGAACTAACCCTTCAGACTCTGAGACCAGATGCCAGGCGGGGGCTGGGGTGGGGCTAGACTTTCTGCTCCTGAGTCACCTGGAGTGTGGTCCCATATGTGGCCTTGGAGATCCAAACCAAACCACTGCTGCCGTCCCCCTGCCCACCAGCGTGCCAGGCCGGGACTGCTCATCCGAAGGCTCCATGACGGTACCACTTACAGAGGTGCCAGCAGTAGCAGGACCAATGGGATGGGCTGCCCCCGTACAGCAGGGCAGAGGAGAGGAGAGGGCAGGGAGTGGCCGGGCGGGGAGAGGGCAAATGGCAGAGGGATCAAGGGAACCACGTGCAGCCTCCTCCCTCCTGGGTGTCCAGCGCTCTCTGTATGTCGCCGCCTCCTCCCGAGCGTCCTGGGCCAGAGGCTGGGGCAGGGCAGGAGCAGGCAGGCCAGCTGCAGGGTGGGGCGCCGGCCCCTCCGATGGGCCCCTGTCCTCAGGCTCGGGGCCGAGCACCCTCCCTCGCTCCATCTGGGGCTCCCATGCTCCCTTCCTAATGAAGTTCCCACACTGACACCTCCTAATTCCCCAGTGATTAACTTCCAGCGGATTAGAACCAGGACAGCTATTTAATTAACACGCATGTCTGAGATTACTCAGGACTCATTAAGACCCCATGATTGACTTGTTAACATTCAAGAATTCAATTACTTGCCTGACACTGAACTCCTGGCCCGGGCGTGAGGAAGCGACCCCTGAGAGGAGTGTCCCCCAGGAGGTGCTGGCCCGCCTGGGAGTCCCAGCCTGAAGGAGGAGACTGTCCAGCCCTGAGGGGCCTGAGGGAGGAGACAGTCTAGTCCCAGGAGAGGCCCCTCGGGGAGGGAGAAAATACCCCTCCACCTCTGAGGCCTCCAAGATGCGGGAGAGACCACCCCTGACCCTGGAGACGTCTCCGAAGGGCGGAGACCCGGCTCTTGTCCCTAGCAGACCCCCGTCTGGGGAGGCGCGGCCCCTCTGCATCTCCTCCTTCCTAGAGGGACAAAACAGCCCTTCCCTGGGACTGCCTTGTCCCTGTTGGGAAGGGGGCACACACAGCCTCGTCGCTGGAGGCACGGTCTGGAGGAGGATCAGCCCAGGCTGGGGGAGGACATGTGGAGCCGTCCCAGGGGAGGGGCCTGGGTGAAGGACCAGCATCTCCAAGGGAGGGACCCAGCAGGAGCAGTGACCGGGCCGGAGAGGAACACCCCCCTGGGGGGACCCGTCTCCTCAGAGGCCGATGGGGAAGGGACGACAGAGGCAGGGAGGAGGACAGAGTGGACCAACCTAGACTGCCTCCCATGAGCCTCTGCGCCCTGCCTGTCACTGGGTCCCTGGCTGCCTTCCACCCCTCACTGGGAGCCTCCAAGGTTCAGGAGGTGCTAATCTCTACAGTCCCCACGTCACCCTCCCCAGCCAGTCACTGAAATGTGCCATTGCACAGGACTAATGGGAAATGAAAGGAAAGATGGCCCAGGAACCAAAGTCCATCCAATGAGGTGCATCATCCACTGTAAGGACGATGGTGCATGTAGGAAGCACCTCCTCGATGCTCAGAGTCTTATATGCATCGTCTCAGTTGTTTTTCCCACAGCTGACTGAGGTCCAGAGAGGTTAAGAAACCCGTCTAAGGACACACAGCAACAAGGGGTGGAACCTGGCTAGAATCCACATGGTCTCTCCCCTGAGCCTGCACCCTTCATCATTACCCTTTAGCACATTGCCCCCAAACCCCAGTAAGTCCTGGTGGCCCTGACAGGCAGGCTCACGCATGTCGGGGCAGTTCCTATGAATTAAAACTCTCATCTCTCTGAGACGGTTTCCTTACTGCCAACCAGGAATGGAAGCAGTAGCTTCCTTGTGAGGCTGTTTTGGAGAGTAAACATCACACAGGTGAAGAGTTCAAACCCGCCCCCAGCAGACAGCACACGCTCTCAGCCATTTTGCAGTCATGGTCATTTGTTAACATCGCTGGAGGCGAGAGAAGTCGCCAGGAGCCAACAACCGTTCACTCTAAAAAAAAGTTCTGTTCAGGGTTGGGGATGTGACTCAGCGACAGAGGTTAACAGTTCTGAGATGAGGAGTCCAAGAGTACCAAAACTATTTCAGAGAGGCATCTGACGTTCTCCCAAGAGAGCATTGTTGACTTCTGTAAAATGTGGGCCGGGCAAAATATTGTCATTGTCACTCAGCTCTGCTGAGTGCTGATTAAATGGTTCATGGGCAGCGTCACTGAAGGGGGGTCACTGCAGATGTGCATGACAAGTGTCTCGAAAGATGACAAGATGCCACGAAGCTGGAAGGGCTGACGAATGTCAGATGACCCCCAAAGTCCCAAACGGTGCCTGGAGACCACGAGGACCCCGTGCAACAAGAAAGGTAAATGGCCTGCCCTTTGAAAAGTGGCAGGGAAAAAAATTCCACCATATGGTGTTTGGCAAACAAAGCAGCAAACAGAATTGGTGGGTGGAGAGAGAGGAATATGTGTGCGTGTCTCCAGACATCCCGGAAACCCTTGCAAATAACCTTGCGACATCTTAAAAGAGCTTAAAATAGCCTCCGAGTTCTTAAATAACTCTGGGAATATATATAAGAAATTAACACCTTTTTTTTTTTTTTTCCCCATCGGTGAGGAGGGGAACAGAGGCTGGAGGCCAGAGGTGTGGGAGGGAATTTTTCACTGAATAACACCCTTTTCTAATTTTTAATTTTGAACCCTGTGAATGTATTGCCTATTCAAAAATTAAATTAAAGAATGTTAACACTGGTTATCTCTGGTTGCTGGGGTGATGGGTGGTTTTACTTTCTTCTTCATATTTTCCTGTATTGTATGCATTTTTTTTAAGGGCCATGTATTACATTTGTAAATCAAGAAAAATAAGAGAGCTATTAACATTTTCTTTAAAAGTCTGTCTCACTTGTAGAGACTAAAGACCTGACTGGGCCACAGCTCATGTTAACAGAGGAAATATCAGAGGCTCGTGGTGAAAGGGAAGCTGTTTAGAGATGGGAGCAGGTTTGCGGAGGGACCGAAGAGGCCAGGAGGAGGAAGGTCGCGAAGAAGGACCGGCCACAGCTCAGGGCAGCAGCCGGGAAGACTTTCCTACCCAAGTCCCCCCTGGAGGGGTGAGCCCCCCGTCACTGAGGTGTGCAAATGAAGCCTGGCAAGCGTGTGTTGGGGAGTTACAGAGAACTCACACTCAGCAAGGGGGCTAGGGAGGCTAGGTGCTGTGGGTTCAAGGTCATCTCCTTAGGCACAGGTGTGCCTGCCTCTACTTCCCTTTGGCCATGAATGCTAAGCAGGAAGGTCACCTCAGAGGCCCAAGCCCGTCCCTGGCTGCCTGGACCCACCATTCACGACAGGTGTAGCATCAGGAATTCGGATTAAAGCAAACGCCAAACTCCTGATAATATGAAATAATACATGACCATAAAAGCAGCTAATATTTATTGAGCACCTACTGTATGCCAGGTACTACCCCAAGCACCTACCATAGATTAACTGGGGGTTAATTTTCGGGACAAGTCTGGAAGGTGGGTAGGGTCCTTTATCCTCAACTTGCAGATGAGGAAACCGAAACCAGGCTGCGTCAATGTCTCCTCCGCAAACGCTCTGCCGAAGGAGCTCTGTCTGTCTGTCTGGCATCCTACAAGAGAGGGAAGTTTGCGCTAGGAGTGGTAGCGCCTGCCTGTCATCCCAGCGACTTAGGAGGCTGAGGCAGGAGGAGCACAGGTTCAAGTCCAGCCTCAGTCACTTAGTGAGGCCTTAAGTAATTTAGCGAGACCCCATCACAAAATGAAAACTAAAAAAAATAAAGGCCTGGGGGTGTGGCTCAGTGGTTAAGCACCCCTGGGTTCAATCTCCAGCACCAAAAATAAATAAGTGAATGAAAGGGAAATCTGTGCAGAGGGAAGACAGTGAGAGGACCCGGGGAAAAGACGGCCACGCGCAGGGCAAGGAGAGGAGCCCCAGGAAAACGAACGACCCCCTAGACCTGGGGACGTGGCTCAGTGGTGGAGCGCTTACCTCACGTCCTGGAAGCACGGAGAGATGGAACCCAGGGCGCTGCCCGTGCGGGGCAGACGCTGCACCACTGAGCTCTGCCCCCAGCCCCTGCCACTGCCTTTCTGGCCTCCAGCGCTGGGAAGAAACAAATCCGCCGCAAGCCGCCATCCTCGGCACTTGTTCTGGCTCCCTGGTCAACTAAGACACTGGCCAGGTACAGGCGGTCATGCAGGGTACTGCACCTTTCTTAGCCTCTGTCACTGCTAAGGGTGCGTATGCCAGTGCTGGTGCGTGTGGGGGTGCCAGACGCGGGTGTGCGCTGCCTGGGGACAGGTCGGCGGGTGTGCGCTGCCTGGGGACAGGTCGGCGAGCGTGGCCTCGCTCGGATGCGCTCATCTGAGTACCTGAGTGAAAGGACACACAGGTGTGGCCATGTGGGGCAGGGCACCTGGACGCTCGGGGACGGAGCCCTCTATGCACAGGTGTGTGTCCATTCAGCCCAGCCTCGACTGAGCCTCTGTTGGTTTCGTGGCGCGGGGAACTGAACCCAGAGCCTCGCACGTGGAGGCAAGAGCTCCACCACTGAGCCACACCCCTGCCCTCAGCCCAGCCTCCAGACAGAGGAGGACAGTGTGCCGTGCGGCCACGCACCTACACCCCAGTGGCCTCCTCTCCTTGCCCAGGACATCTGGGCATGTAAAGCACTTCTGCATCACCAAGTCAAATACCAGCCCAGTGAGGGGCCAGGCAGGGCACACAGTAGGACTCACTAGACATTGCTGTTTGCCACTGTGATTTTCATCACAGTTTTACAGAGGAGGAAATAGGAAAGTGGCCTGTTCCACGTCACATGCTTAATTAAGTACATGGCAGAAATGGGGACCACGTTCACAGGACCCAGCTCCCAGACAAGCACTGTTTTCCTACACTCTGTACCTTGACATGTTGATTGGAATTTATAGGAGGCCCCAGGCGAACTGCACTCCTACTCTGGGCCTGAGATGGCAGAAGTCAGCAGCGTGGGAGACATGAGCCAGGTCCCCACACAGACCACGTTAGCAGCGTGAGGAGGAAGGCCCCTCCGCTTTAACTGCTATCAGGAAGCTAACTCTGAAACGACCAGCCAGCCGTGGACTGTGCCCCTGCCTTCCCAGCCCTGCTCTGTGCCCACGGCCAGCCTCCCGTGCCCAGCCAGCTGAGCGGCACTCCACCCGCAGAACAGGGGCTGCTCCACTCGGAACCCGAAGCCAGAGCCAGTGAAGATCGCTGAACTAAACTTGCTGCAATTTTGTCTTTGGACAATACACGTCCCCTGACGTGCACAGGTGAGTATATATAAACCTCAATCGCATGCGGGCCGATCGCGGCTGTCAGTCACACGCACAGCCATGCTGGTGTCCGTCCTGTGGACACGCGTGTGAGTGTTCATACGCACCTCCTCGTCACACATGCTCACCACATACCCAGGTGTTCATCTCATGCACACATATCAACTCACATCCCAAACACATGTGGGTGTCCACCACACATGCATACATGGGTATCCACAGAAACATACATGCGGGCTCCATCACACACATGTGTCTATCACATACAGGCACCTATCATGCACGCCCATGTGTGGGTGTCCATACACAAACACTCACACGCACAGGGTTTCCTCACATACACAAACACAAGTGTCGGTCACACACACACACACACACACACACAGGTGTCAATCACCCACACACACACACACACACACACACAGAGGTGTCAATCACCTACACACACACACAGGCATCCACCTCACACATACACACAAGCATCCTTCACACATGCACATGTATGCATTATGTGCACAGAGAAAATGTCCATAACATGCACACACACAGTTCTCCATCACATATGCACACACACCCACAAAGCATCTATCACACACACACACACACACCTGAACATAGAACATAATCCCAGCTCGTGTTTACCCAACAGTGAACTTGGTATCTCGCATGTATCGCAGTCTCACAAAAGCCTTATGGAGTAAGTAGCATTCTTACCTGGCAGGCGTGGAAACGGAGGCACAGAGTGGCTGAGGAACTTTCCCAAGGTCTCCTCCTCTCTGCCGGCAGAGGAGGCCAAGCCGGTGCCCTCGACCCCTCTGCTCGCGCCTCCCGCGGGCACCTTCATCCCGGCATTGGCTCTGTTGAGTGTATAATTATTCATCACACAATGCTCTAATATTAAAATGAAATTAGCAGCGACCTAGGCGTGGGCAGACACTTGCACACGGGGCTCCCTCCCCCATCTCTTCCTGGGGAAAGCCGGGTGATTTTGAACGATCAGACATCTGCATAATGGCTTCCCTTTGTTCCGATTAAATTGGCCAGAATATGTGCCTCTGTTAAACTGAAGGCCTCTAGTCCAGGTCTAATTTCTCTACCCCGTCTGTAAACAAGCATGTGCTGGGAAAGGAGAAAATGGCCACGTCCCCCTGCCCCAGATGCACCGTCTAGACTTTGGGAATTCTCAAGTTGGCCTGAGGGCACCAAAGGGTCAACTGATGGCCTATTTGGAAGCTGAGGGGCGGGCCAACGGGCTGGGGTGCAGCTCAGTGGCAGAGCGCCGGCTGTTCCAGCAGGTATGGCGCCCTGGGTTCCATCCCCAGCACCGCAAAGAATAAAAGAAAGGGCGCGCTAAAAGCCTTCGGGAAAAAGAGCCGAAGTCAGGCCCAAAGTGGTCTCTCCTGCCGAGGCCAGGACGAGGCACTGAGACGGAGCTGACACTGGTGGGCGCGAAGCCCTGCAGGCTTACAGAGGGTGAATGAGAACCTTTCTTGAGCCGAGCTGACCCCAGGACTCGCTGATCTTCGCCACTGTCAACCAAACCTCCCGCACCGTCTGCCAGCCCAGCAATCCCGGTCTTCATTTTTATCACCTACACACAAAGCCAGAAGCCACCGTGCGGAAGGATGGACGCTGGCGTCACCACACACCCACAAAACAAGCGTGCACAGGGCAGAGGGGGCGTGCCAGGTTCGGGTGTCACTATCTAGAGCCCCTCATGGGGTTCAGGGTCTCCCAGGCTCGGTACAGGGGGCGCCCCACTGTCCGAGCTGGCGAGGAAAGACAGATGGCAAGAGCGCCCCTCCAGGTGTGCAGTCCCCACCGTGACCTCGCGCACAGAGACTGGAGGAGCATTCCAGAGGGGCAGTGGGAGCCAGTCCCCGCTGGAGGGAGGAGGAAGAGGGAACGCCACCTCCCCACACCCCCGCACCCCTCTCTGGCTAGCATGCACACAACCTCAAGATACATGGCCAACCCCCCAAAAAAGAGTGAAACCATGAAACCGAAGCGTCCCCAGGAAGCTTCGAACCCAGAAGCACCCCAGCTCTTCAGCAAGCAGAAGACCCCACGAGGCCCGGTCAATAAGCAGGCGAGCCGAAGCCATCTTTGGGATTTTTTTTAAAAAGGTGTCCATTTGGGCCCTGGCCACAGCCTCAAGCAGTGCCGTCACTGCCTCACTGAGCCACAGCTAAAAGCAGATCGGGATTCGAACCTGGGGCTCCAAGGCCAAGGCTCAGGTGAGCTTTGTTCCTTAGTCTCCAAAACTTGCACATGTGTCTGTGCTCATGCAACCAGACGTGCATTCACAAGTGTGCAAGCACACCCAGGGCCCAGACTGGAGGGGGCTTGGGCGTGCCTGGTCTCAAGGGGACATGTGACACTCCCTTGAGGGATTGCACAATCTCAGATGGAAGGTCCTTGTCCTCAGTGAGTCCCCCAGGGGACCGGGAGTCTCGCCTGTGCCCTCGAGTCTGAGGGGGAGGCAAGGCCCTGACCTCAGGAGCCCAGTCCAAGTTCAAGAGGCTGGGACGGGGCACGGCCCACTCGGGGTTCTCCATTCTGAAGAGAACAGCGGAAGAACGCAAAGGGAGGGGGCCTCCGCCCCTCAACCAGCCCGTGAAAACGGGTTCCCGGTCTCCCAGGCTGTGGGTCCGAATGAGTGGCATCCGCCCGAGGGCCTCACCGGGGAGAGCCCGGCAGATAGGCAAGGAGCCAGGCGCAGGCTGTCACTCAGCGCCGTGGCTCCCCAGGGAACATTTCACAACTTCACCTATTCTGCGTCGCCTGCTTGATGGAGCATCCAAAGCAATTCCAGGACTATATTTCATTGTCACATTTATTTGCAAAGGGTGTCAGTCAGCCCGGAAGTTGGCTGCCCGGCTGCTCCTAACCTTTTGTTACACACACACACACACACACACACACACACACACACTCACTAGGATCCACACTCAGGTGCACCTCGAGACACACAGAGGACACCCAGGAACAGAGCCATGCACACGTCATGGACACACAAACTCAGGGCCCTGGATCAGGCTGCCATGTTGCACGAATCCAGGGGCAGCACCACACCCCACTCATGGACATGGCCGCTTACACACCCCAGGCACGCAGGCACTCGCACGCGCACACAGGCACACACACCTAGACAGCCAGAGCCCTCAAGCCAAGAGCACCACAAGCAGGCCTCACCCAGGCAGCCGCTCCCACAAGCCAGGGACAAGGAGCTGAAGAAGAGCAGGGAGCTCTCCAAAGCCTCCTCTCCATATCCCATGAGTTTCTGGAGCTCAGAGGGCTGCCTACGCCCCCCACGCACACCCACAAACACACACACGCCCTTACACACGCACACCCAGCAGGAACCTCTTCAGCTGCTGAGCTGAGACTGAGCCATTAGCGCTAATTACCACACTTGTTGGGAAAGGGATTTAATTAACTCTCCGCTGGAGCTCCAAGGGGAACCGAGGCCCAGGGCCTCTTCCTCCCTCATGTGGCTCTTCGGGTGTGGGGGGGAGGGTTTCTAGTGATGGAGCAGGACGGGGTCACGTGTCTGGACATCCAGATACATACTGGCACCAATTACACACGTTCAGAAGGACGCATGCATTTGCACAGACGTGCTTGGGAGCGTCCCCACATACAGGGATCACACACTTGAAAACAGATGACAGATGACAGGTAGACAGGTAGATGATAGAAAGAGAGATGATCGATAGCTAGACAGACAGATAATAGGCAGCTAGACAGACAGACAGCAGCAGCTAGACAGACACGAGAGGGTAGATAGGGTAGGTGGGTGGGTGCATAAACAAATGGAGCTGCCCAGGTGAGCACACTGGAGCAGGCTGGCGCACTGCACCCAGCCCGCACTCACTCCCCCTCCCTCTCCCCCTCCCCTCCTTCTGTCCCTCTTTCTCCAATGAAGGAAAGCTTCACAGAGTCATGATTGACAAGTGACCCCCGAAGTCGGACTGCTTGAATCTGAATGCTTCTGCCATTTCACCACTACGGGAACTTGGACACGACTTGAGCTCTCTGTGCCTAAGTTTCCTCATCTGCAACCCGCGCACCCTGGTACTACGATACAAGCTTGCTCTGAGGAGTGAAGGAAATGAAAAGTCACTAGAAGGCGAGGCGTGTTTGGAAAAGCAGCTGGGACCCTGTCCAACCTCACTAGCCATTGTCCCTGAGGTGGAAGTTTCTCCTACAGAGAACAATCCAGAGGTTCTGGAAATACCCAAGAGCCTGGGTTCCCAGGGAAGGAGGCTGAGCTCCCTCTTCCCCTCCCCAGGCGCCCTCTTTTTCTCTCTGACACACAGGGTTCCCGGAGACCAGGTCCTGACAGAGCCCCAGGGCAGGGAGAGGGCTGGGGGGGAGGGGGGGGGCCTTAGGCTGGCAATCCTGCAGAGCAACCTTGTGTGCAAAGATGGGCGACGGCCAAGTAAGGAGCTGGGAGAGCCCGTCTCCAGGGCCCCTGAGCCCCCAGCCCCAAACAATGATAGATATTTTCAATTTTCTCAAATATTATATATTTTTCTCCTCCAGACGTTCATCTTGTGCTTTTTGACCAGGATAAACCGAAAAATAATAGAATCCAGATGGGAAAGAGATACTCATTTGTCCTGTGCAAGACGGTGATGCCGGCAGGAGCCCCCAGCCTGGGGGTGAGCATCTGCAGAGCCAGTGGGCAGCCTGGAGCTGGTGGGGCTGGGGGGACGAGGTCGGGGTGCCTCCGAGCCCTAGATGCCTGAAGTCCCAAGAGGTGGGGAAGAGCCAGGTGGGAGCGGGGCACCTGTCTTGACTCCCCGTGTGACCTTGACTGAATTGCAACCTGTTGGAGCCTCGTTCTTCTCACCTGCAAAATGGGGATGATCACTTCGACGGGTGGATGGAGATTTAAACCTGTCACGCTTGGGAGGGCTTTGTGAGATGTGCCCCCACCCACTCGAGGCAGCATCTGTAACCTGAAGGGGCTGGCACCCCCACCCTCCCAGAGCTCTGGGCCTCAGGGCTGGGTCTCACAAATGAACCTTCTTATCCCTTCTGCAGATTCTTGGCAAGTTTCCCTCACCCAGCAAATCCCACCCCCGGGGCCCTCAAATTCCACTCCACAGTACCATCACCATCACCCTATCTAACTCAGAAAGATGCCAGGATGGTGCTCTGGTTTCAAAAGACCACCAAAGAAGACGAAACCACAGGCTCTCCGTCAACTATTTCAGAACCCACTCATTTGGAAAGTCCTTCCTAATGTCTAACTCAATCCACTTGCTCTCATGTACTTGTTTACTCTTATTATGACCCCAATTGGTCAGTTAGGATCATCATTTTTTTCAAAAACAAAAATCTTCCTTTGCCAATGCTCCTTTTATGGAGAGGAGACTACTAAGGAATAAAAAAGGTATTGGAGTTTGGGGTTCAAGCATTGACTTTGTCACTTATTGGTTGTGTGACTTCAGGCAAGTTACCTAACATCTCTGATCCTGATCTCGGTAGGGCTCAAAATCCAGCATTACCTGCCTTGGGGGCTGCAGTAAGGAGACCTGGAAGCCCTGAGTAAACTGAGATTATCTTTGCAGATGTGCAGGATGCCTGGCTGGGGACCACGCAGCAGCTCCAGCTTCTCCCCCACACCCCAGCTCCAGCCTCCCCACCAAGGGTTGGTTTGGGGAAAGGCAGGCAGCAGAGGGATGGTTTGGGAGGGAAGAGAGGAGCTGCTACCTCTCCGCCCTGAGTAATTGGTGGCAATCCCACGGCAGGGCCTGTTGCCTCACTCCCAGCTGCAGGGACGCTGTGGCCTCATCATCCGTCATTAGCCAGAGCCCTTCTGGCGGCTCAACTGTAGAACATGATTTTAATAACCCTGGCAGGAGGGGATCATTCTTCTTTTGTCACTTAACTCCGATTCTGTTGGGGAGAGACAGAGACGAGAAAAGAGAGAAAGACGGGCTGACGGAGCGGCAGAGACAGAGTGAGAGACAGGAGGGCGAGGCGCCCAGACAGGAGAGGAGAGGAGAGCTGGGAGCAGCAGCGCCAGTGAGCAATTCGGGGACCACGGCAGGACAGCCATGCCCCTGGGGCACAGCTTCCACTGTGGCGCCCTCGTCCCTAATCCCATCCCCGCTCCACGCACATGTGGAGTAGCCCAGGCGGCCCGCTCTGGCCCAGCTCAGGGCCCTGCAAGATGGACACCGTGTCCCAACGCGGTGCAGGAGGGGGTCATGCTTCCTGAATCTGGGGCCCTTGGCCTCATCGCAGCAAGTCTGAAGTGCAGGGGTGAAGGACACCCGTGTGAGTGGCCAGTGGTGGGCAGCAGGACACCTCTGCCACATGCTCTGACCCTGCTCTCCTCTGTGCAAGGGGCACCTACACCCTGCGGCTGTGTGGTGGATACTGAACTGGCGGGGCTCGCCCAGGGTAGTGCATGGCACATGGAAATGCGGGCACTGAAATGCCCAGGCCACAGGAAACAGACGGCCCAGGAGCTGAGTGGCCTCTCAAGACAGCAAGGAGCTAGTTTCGGGGGCCTTTGGGCTTCTCAGGTCCTCACTCTGCCAGCCTTAGAGATATCTCACCCGCTAAAGACCACCAGGTGAGGCGGGAAGAGACCCACAAAAGGCCAGGGTTGGCGGGACCCACCAGAGCTGCAGCCCAGTCCCCAGGATGGCAGAACTGCAGAGCCAAGACCCCAGGCCTACAAAGCTGGGGGCACAGTGCCACCTGCTGGCCGGCGGGGGAGCGAGACGAGACCAGCCAGGGAGGAGAGATGGGGCTTCTCAGCCTTCAGAAGGACTTTGGGCTTCCCCTGGGGCTCTGGGCCCTTCTCTCTGTCCAGGGTCCACCAGCATCTCCTGGGCAGGCCCAGGAGAAGGTGGTGACCAAGCACAAGAGTTAGAGTGATGGCAGCTGTAAGTCTGCACGTTTCCCTCCACGTCTTGGGGGACCCAGTCCAGAACTGGAAAAAAAAAATCCTTTTCCATTCAGGTCTAGAAGACTCTGCTGTGGACTTGGGGCCTTGGAGAGCAGGGGATTATCCAGTTCCCAACCTGAGGGGCCACAATTCTGGTGGGGTGAAGAGGCGAAGCGGCTGAAGCAGACCCCAGCAGGTGGGCTGAGACCCGCGGGCTGGGACTGTACGCACAGGCCTGCAGGAGAGGGGCCGTGGGGTACCAAAGGGGCGCCACAAGTACAAAGGCCCCCGTCATGACTGTCACTGACTCAGGGACGCTCTGTTCCTCAGAGGGCCCTGCCCGTGGTCAGGGTTACTCTCAGCTGTCTGGTGACTGTGAATTTCATCTCCTCTTTGGGTCTTGGTGTTGCCCCACCTGTGAAATGGGTGTGATCAGATGCGGTAGAGACACAGGTCTGTGTCCTGGGTCCAGGGCTCACAAGCCAACAGAGCCACCTCTGATTTCTGCTTTCTCACGTCCAGGAGGAAGCCACACTGCTCTGAGACCTGCCAGTAATTTCCCTCTCCCAGGAACGGTGGCCATCCCAGAAGTGAGCTCACAGCCTGGGCCGGGAACGGGGTGTGTTCCCGCAAGAGGAGCGGGTATGAAGCCCCGTCAGGGCGGGGGTGGGGAGGAGCTGGCCAGCGTGGCCTCTGCTCCGAAGCCGAGGCTCACGACATCCAGACCAGTGTGTCCTAGTCCCTGCAACTGAGGAGCATGGGTTAGGCTTCCCAGGACCCCGAAGATTTTCCAGGACCAGCCTGAAGACCAGGCATGTGGCCAGCGGAGGTCTTTGTCCCCAGAGTAGGACTCTACCGGGAGGCTTCGTCCTTACAGGCTGGGCCCAGAGTCCCAAGGACTCACCCACACGCTTCCACCTTGTGCGGGGCTCCTCTGGGCACCCCAGCAGCTCCCGACTCAGGGGCCTGGCAGCCTGAAAGAGGGCAGAGGCTGCCACAGCCCCACCTGCCCCTCCCCCAGAGCCTCTTCTTTTCTCGTCGCTCCCTGGAAGCTTCTCTGAACCAGGGCCCAGGGTGTGACACGGGAACTTGCCCTCAGAAAGTTCCCGTAGGGTGTGGTAGCCAGTTACACACTGGGCACCTGGGATCATGGAGGTTTCCTCCTCCCATTGGACAGAAAATTTATCCTGGGTCTCAGTCCCCGTTTCACATCCCACCAGCGTCTGAGTCCTGTTGATTCTCCCTCCGTGAAGTCTCCAGGCCGTTGCTCTCTTATCACTATAGACGGGGCCACCTACGGCAGCCTCTGCCCCCCACACAGTGGTGCCCTCCCATGGACACGCGCCTCTCCAGCACAAAGGACAGCTCCAGGCAGGCCTCTGCCACCTCTCAAGGCCACCAGGTCCCTGCAGTCCTGTTGGGGTTTAGGTCATCCTGGAGAATATGGCTAATGGTGTGTGGACTCTGTGCAAAGCCAGGTCTCCCTGGTGGGGGAGGAGAGCACCCCCATAGAGGTGCCCGATATGGTGCTGGGGAGGCACCGCCCCTTGGGATACCTCGAACATACGCTGCTGTGACACTGCTGTCAGGGGTCGCCGAGAGTCCCAGCCCCGGGATCCAGCCCCAACCCCATCCTCCCGCCAGTCTCTCCTCCAGGGTGGGTCTCAGACCTTTTGGCCCACAGAGATCCTCCTCGTCCTTCCTGTACCTGTGAAACAGGGATGGACCCTGCTGCGGCGGCCGGCTGGCTTCTGAGCATGCATTGGTGGGAGGCTGGAGGATGGGGAGAAGGGAGGCAAGGGGTGCCTCAGCCTCCCTCCCACCTGTAGCAGCCGCAACAGCCACTGTGTGCCCCTGCTCATCTCCAGCTCCCGCCTGGCAGGCCCACCACGGGGCCAAAGCAAAGCATTCAGGCCCTGCCTCCTCCCTGTGTTTCCTACCAACAGGTGATCATGGCTTCAGTGATCGAGGGACAAAGTCCACCAGCCCAACTCCCCCGCTGACCCATGGAGTTGGTGGTCTTGCTCACCCACCCCACCCCAGCCAAGGGAAGGGAGGCAGAAGGTGAATCCAAGGCAACAGCGCATGTGGGGACAGGAAAGTGCAAACCCTACAGAGAGGGTGCTTTCCTGCTGTGTCACCTCAAGTCAGCTACTTACACGGCCTTGTTCATTTATAAAACGGAGACGCCACTAATAGCTGCCTCACAGATTGTTCCAAAGAGTCAACGAAGCCCAGGTGCCGTGGCCCACACCTGTCCTCCCAGTGGCTCCGGAGGCTGAGGCTGGAGGATCACGAGTTCACAGCCAGCCTCAGCAACTTAGAGAGGCCCTGAGCAACTCAGGGAGATCCTGTCTCTAAATCAAAAAAGGGCTGGGGATGTGGCTCAGTGGTTAAGTGGGTTCAATCCCTGGTACCAAAAAACAAAAGTCCCCAAAGCAGTGGTGCAGGCCTGTGATCCCAGCCACTCTGCGACCCCAGCCCCTGGACTGTGCATTCCAGCCCGGCCCGGGCAACTTCAAAAGCCCTGTCTCAAAATAAAAAATACAAAGGGCTGGGGGTGTGGCTCAGTAGCAGAGCACCCCTGGGTTTAATCCCCAATACGCCAAAAAAAAAAAAAAAAAAAGGAATAAATGAGTTAATCCATAGACAGTGTTCAGGATGGACAGTGACTGACACATTACAAGGAATACGTGCACATATGTGAATCACAAATGCTGCAGATTGGACCCGCTGGCCGCTCTGTGGTGGTCAAGGTGCCCACCACACATTCACCCAGTGCCATTAGCCCGCCCGTTGGCACACGAGCCCTCCCTGTCCTCTCTCGGCCCACCTCGAAGCTAGGCCTGGCCTGCCCTTGCCCCGGCTGTGGGTGTGGTGCGGCAACTTCTGGGACTTCAAACAAAGCTGGAGCTTGTCCTTTGTACCCTTCTTCCTCATATCCTCCAAACTGCTTCCCGAACCAAGGAGCCCCCATCTTGGATCACAAGGAAGCAGGTCAGACCCCAGGGACAGGGAACACAAGCTGGGAGGAGCCTGTGTCTGTGAATGCTCCAGCGCCCCTCCAGCCCCCGATGGCTCCTTCTGGACTTTCAGGTGACCAAGAAAGAAGCTTCTGTCTTGTTTACGGCCTCAAACAAACAAATACACTTTCCTAGTCGCGGTGGAGACGGAACAAGTGCCCGACTTGGCCGTTCCAGCTAGCAAGGCCTTCTCACCGTCGGCAGCCTTCAAAACTCTCCCAGTTCCAGGTGACCCCCAGGGAACCCACGTGCAGAGGGGTGACTCTTACACCCCACCGAGGCCACTGTGGATGCTTTGCAGTCCTCAGCAGGACAAGCCTGGGCTTTGCAGGCCAGGGAACAACCCCAACCAAGTTTCCGACCCTCAGAGACAAGAAACGGAAGTACGTGAACTCACAGGCCCCCAGCCTGAAGCACCTCAGGCTAGGGCCCCTCCCCTGCACTCTCAGCTGCAGCCTAGACCACCCGTGGCTCCCTGCTGCCCCTCGGCTTGGAAGGGAAGACGAGGGGAGGTGAGGAGAGGGGCTAGCACCACCACCCCTGAGACCTCACCCTCGCAGGGGCCCATTCTCCCTGGGGATCACTTTAGTGGCCTGTGGACAAGTCCAGCTGGACAGAGTGGCCACTTCCTCATCCCTGAACCTGTTCTGACATGTTCAAAAGCCCAGGAAATCGCTGGACTTAAAACTGACCTTGGTCCCAGACCACCTGCTGTGGATGTGGGACCCATTAGTCTTCCGTGTTGGGGGACCTCACCTGCCCCCTGGTTCTAGAACTACTTGAGTAGAATCCACACTTTAGTGTGTGATGGGTCCCTGCTTCTTCAGCTATTTGTCCTCCACAGAGGACACCCCCAGCAGGGCCCCCCAGGCACTCGTCACTACCAGCAGCCACTTGGCAGGTGACTGCAGGGGAGGTTCCTGCATCCATCACGAGTGCCAGACTTTGGGCTGTTGTGCACCTGGGCAGAGGGGAGCCTGGAGGCAGCCCAGGTACCTCAGGATACAAAGCTGTCCACAACCCATGCCCTACCCCTCCATGTCCCCAGCACCAAACTGGCCATAGTCCTCCCACCCCCTCTCCCTCAAGCTGGCCTCTGGTCATAGGAGACTGGACCAGGGTGGGGAACCTGCTGGTCAGGCTCAGGGCTGGGAGACAGGCGGGACAGTCTAAAATCCCACCAGGACCCTGGGAGCTGGACAGTTTGTGGCAGAAAGGGCCCCAACCTGGTGACTCATGGAGCTTTGTGTGAGGCACGTCCAGCGATTGGCCCCACAAACCTACCCAGGATCCACACAAAGCAAACTACAAACTCTTCCCATCAACACCATCCTCCTGAAAAGAGGGCCCTCCTTTGCAGCTGATGGAGACAATTTTATCAACTAATTCAGAGCTGGCCCAGCGGAGAGACCCCAGCACCAAGACCCGTCCTCAGATAAATGGCTCCTCCTAACTCCCTCCCGTGCCTTCCTTCCTACATTCCCTCCGAGTGCTGAGAACACTTTCGGGGGAGTTGAGGCCTTTTTCTGATTTCCAATGTGTTCAACGCCCAGTGTGTTGCTTGTCTTTTAAACTTCATTTATGGCGCCATCTGTCTTGTAGAAGATATTTATTTTTATGAGGTCAAACCTAACTGTTTTCCTTTACGGTCGCTGAGTTTTGAGCCTGGCTTGGAAAAGCCTCCAGCACCTCAAGGAGGCCTTTTCCAAGAAACAGCACTTCAGCCCAGAGGAGGCACTTTGAACTCTGTCTGGGGTAGGCAGGCTACCAACATGCTCCTGGGGGCTGCCCCGGAACATTCTGGAGGCTGGCGGACCATCTCAGGGGCCCAGCAAGGATGATTTGTTGATTGTAGCAAAATCACTGTGTGCTCAAAGCTGGTTATTGTGGAAAATTCCAAACCAAAGGGCTCCGAGCTCTTATCTCTGCAATTTCAATTCACTAAAGAGGTTCCAGTCTGAAGTCCTCATGATACACACCACTCCCCACGTGCCCCCCTTAGCTTTCTGTCATGCAGGGGCTCACACTGGCTTTCCTGCTCAGACCTACTCTGACACTCAGCTCTTTTTCTTCTTCCCTGGGTCTCTCCCCAAAGCACCAAATCTCTGCCCTAGCAAGGACTTCTTGGGTCATTTTGTTTCCCATTTGTCACCTATAGAAAAAATCTGTCCCCTCAGCACCATGACTGGACCCAAAAGGACTCGTGACCCCATGCTGGACTTCTCAAAGCACCCTGACCCGGGCCTGCCAACCAGAGCAGTGGCCAAGACTGGATTTCCTGGACCCCGTCTGCCATCGGACCATGAAGAACTCAGCAACGGGGGGGGGGGGGGGTCGGAGGGTTTGGGTCGCGGTGGTGAACAGCTCTGGCTGTCCTCGCCCTGCTGGAACAGGGGCAGCGTGGCTGGACCAACAGTTGAGGCACACCTTCATTTTGACACAGAAGCAGAGAGACAGGACTGGCCCTCTCAGCCCTCACCTTCTGTGCCCCAGTGCCAGCCATCCTTCTAAGTAAGCCAGCTCTTAGGGTTCAGTCTCCACCTTGGTGCTAAGCCAGGCTTGCAGGGGACCTACTGCGGGCCACATGCATGGGGGAGCGGAGGGACACTGGGGCCACTCCCCAGACGGCAGGAAACAGCAGCTGCCCATCACCCACAGCGTCACTGTCTCTGACCTTGGCAGAGCCCACTCTGCTCTGGTCTGCTCCCCCAAGTCCGTCCCCGCCACCCTCCCCTCTGCAGATCTCAGCCAGCCACTGAAAAGCTGTTGAATCAAACACCAGACCAGAGACAAGATGGGGACTCGGAGTGGGGCTCCCAGAAGAAGCAGCCCCCCCACTGAGGGCCACCAGGAGGCCCAGGAGGGCCGGAAGGCACAGGCTGGCAGGGGCAGTTTGCTCTGAATGCCCGCCCTCCCCTCTGCCCTGTCCAACAGCAGCTCTGGACTTCTCTGTCCTCTGCTCTCCTCTCCCTTCCCCCATCAAGAGGTTGGCACCTGGCCTCCGATCCCGCCCCACCTCCATGCCCAGGAACAAAGTTCACCTAGGTCACCTGCTCCTCACAGAGGCTTTTTCTCCAACCGCGTCCTCCTTGGCTTCTCTTCCCAATTCTATGAACTTATGCACGTACAAACTGAGGCCCAGAGGGGGCTGACTGCAGGTTCCCTGGTTCCTCAGCTGGAGACTGGGGACTCCACTAGACGCCAGCATGAGGGCCCTGGGCAGGTGACGGGCAGAGCTGGATGTGCACTGAGGAGGTCTGGCCAGAGCCCCAGCTCTGACCGGCATCCCACACAGTCTCAACTGACCACGCGGTTGCGGTAAATTCCAAACACCTAAGTGCTTCGTCTTCCTCCCAGCAGGGCAGGACATGGCTTCACCCCAGGGAAGGTTAATTCAGTCATCAGATTCCTACTGCTCAAGAGAAAAAACAACCGTCTTCACGGTTGCCATGGATGCTGTGATTGATCCTGAAACCTGGCTTTGAGCTTCCTGGAAGCCAGGGCGAAAAATGAAACACCAAGTTCTGACAGTGTCACTATCAGAAAAGAGGAAGCAGATGGCTTCCTCCACAGGGACAAACGTTTCCAGGAACCAATTCTGAAAGAGGCTTCTCACCCGGGGCCTCGCATCGGGATATGGTATGACATCGTAAAATCTTCTAAGCCTTCTAAACAACTTGACCCCAAGTGTAGGTAGAGGATTTTCAATGTAAGTGGGGGCCACTGTGACAGGAAATGTTGGAGGTGACATGTGGATTGCCTGTTGGTTAGAGCTCAGAAACACTGGAACTTTCCCCATGGCTACATTTTGTCTTTTGAAAACACAAGACTGTAGTTGGCTTTCTGACAGGGACAGGTAGGGCAAAGACCCAGGTATGGAGACTGGAGACGCCCACGAAGGGGACGCCCTTCCAAAGGCTGAGAGCGGGGGTGCGCGTTCATTTGCCAGGCGTCCGTGAAGTGCCAGGCCTCACACTAGGTGGAGCGCGGATCAGTGAAGGGGTAATACCGGGTCTAACCTCCGAGAATCCAGTCATTAACAGGGAAGCCCCATTCGTTTTGGGGGCACCTACTCTATAATAAGCATGGAGCTGAGTGTTTTGCATCTAATATCTCATTTAATATTTCTGCCTAGCACAGTAGTGCATGCCTGTAATCCCAGGGACTCAGGAAGCTGAGGCAGGAAGATCCCAAGTTCAAGGCCAACTTTAGCAATTTAGCAATAATCTGTCTCAAAATAAAAAATACAAAAGAGATGGGGGTGTGGCTCAGTGGTTAAGTGGCCCTGGGTTCACTTCCCAGTACCAAAAATAAATAAAAAGAAAGATTAAAAAAAATATATAGGGCCAGGGTTGTGGCTCAGTGGTGGAGCACTCACCTAGCACATGTGAGGCACTGGGTTCGATCCTTGGCACCGCATAAAAATAAGTAAATAAAGGTATTGGGTTCATATACAACTAAAAAAATTTTGTAAACATATACATAATATTTCTAACAAATCTATACAAATTAACATTGTCATTGCTAACTGTAGCGTGGGAACAGACAGCAAATGAATCCTCTCTGGAGAACAGTAGCCCCAACTTAGGAATTCAGGATTCCCAAAAAATACACATATAAATCCACTCTTTAAAAACAATCACCAAACACAAAAGGAAGTGATTGTCATCAGGAAAAACAAACAATAGATTTAGGTCTCTAAGGATGACAGAAATTGTAATTATTATATTATGGATAGGAAATAACTTATAATCAAAGCTTTCAAAGAAATAAAATACCACACCAGGAAAATGATAAGGAAGAAGAGATCATTAAAGAGACCGATCCGATCTGGAAAAGAACACAAGAGAATTTTTAGAAAGGAGAGTGTTAGCTGTCAAAATTGAAAATCCAACAAATAGGCTAAACAGCATACTAGACACAGGACTGGGACGTGAGAGCTGCAAGACAGATCTAAAGAAAAGAGCCAGCTTTCAGCAGAGACAAGCAAGCGGAACATGAGACATGGGGGTTAAAAACTCTGGTGATAGAATCAAAGTCCCAGAAAGAGAGTAGAGAGAGGGAGAGAAAGGAGAGAGGTGATATTTGAAGAGACAATAGCTGAGAATCTTCCAGAACTGATGAAAAGCAGGACTTCACAGATACCCAGAGCACAACAGATATCTAACAAGGTAAATAAAAGGGAATTCACAGCTAGTCACAGCGTGGAGAAACTGAGTAACACCAAAGAGAGAGACCTTAAAAGCAGCAACACAAAAGCCTACAAAGGAGGGATAATTAGACAACACACCTCTCCAAAGCCACCCTGAAAGCCAGAAATGGAGGATCTTCAAAGCTCTGAGAGAAAATAACTGTCAGCCTGGAATTGTGAACTTTGCAAAATAATGTCTTGCAAGGACGCTGAGGGTGAGATGGAGACATGGGGATTGTTTTCAGATAAAGAGAACCCAAAAGAGCTTATCAACAGCAAATCTTTACAAGAGGGAGCTCAGAAGAATGTGCTACCAGGGAGACTATTCCAGAAGGGAGGGACGATGATGTGGGAGAAAGAATGGTGAGCACAGACACAAATGGATGATCCTGTAGGTAAATCTATACAAACATCGTGTAAGGTAAGGACAACCTGGAGCACCAGAAAGCAAAGAATTGAAATGCCACTCCAAAAAGCACTCAAATCTGCAGGAGACCATCGAAGCCCAAGAGTCTCAAAATCCCTGTAATTTTAGGAGAAGCTGTTTAAAGTACTAATAACCTTAAACTTTATTAGGTAGGCAGGATAGAGTTTAAAAAACAAACACTGGAAATAGAGAAGTAGGGTCTATAAATCGGAAATCGGTGAAGGGGGCAGGAGAGAATAGAATAAGAAAATAAACAAAGTCCACAAATCCAAAAGGAGGAGAAGCAAGGGCGAAGGGGGAGAAAAGCAGGATAAGAGATCATAAAAACAAGTCCAAAGGCATTGATAAGGGCAACCAGCTTTCAAATTCTAAATACATCATTTAAAAGACATATTGCTAGATTGGATTTTTAAATTCAACTCTGCTGTGTACAGTAGTGAATCATAAAACATAAAGAGAGAGATTAAAAGACCATAAAAACACTAAGAAAAGAAAGTTGGTATGAGGACAGTAAAAATCAAAAGGAAGAAACAGACTTAGAGATGCAGAGCAATATTGACAGAACAGGTCACTGCGAAAACAAAGATTAGAAGTTTATTTGTCCTGGAGACATAACAATTCTAAATCTGCATGTACCTAATAAAATGTCCTTGAAAATGATAGGATCACTGGGCAGGGCGGCACCTGCCTAAAATCCCAGCAACTCAGGAGGCTGAGGCAGGAGGATCGCAAATTCAAGGCCAGCCTCAGCAACTTAGCGAGACTCTCCAAACTTCAGCAAGACCCTGTCTCAAAATAAAAATTAAAAGGGCTAGGGGTGTAGCTCAGTGGTAAAGCACCCCTGGATTCAATTTCCAGTACAAAAAAACAAAGATAGGACTTCAGTAGAAACAAGAAAAACTCACTCTCCTGGAAATAGACCTTAATCCTCACCTCTCCATGATTGGCAGGTCAAGCATACAGAAAATTAGTCAAAGAGGATTGGAACAATATAACTGGCAAGCTTTAATAGTATTTAATAGAATTCTGCATTCAATCACTATAGAATAAAGGGGTTTTTTATTTTTTTAGTTGTAGATGGGCACAATACCTTTACTTATTTATTTATTCATTTTAAATTATTTTTAGTTGTTGATAGACATTTATTTATTTATTTATTTATTTATATGCGGTGCTGTGAATTGAACCCAGTGCCTCACACATGCTAGGCAAGTGCTCTACCACAGAGTCACAACCCCAACCCCTTATTTATTTTTATGTGGTGGTCATTATACAGCTGGATTGAACCCAGGGCCTTGAGCATGCTAGGCAAGTGCTCTGTCCTTGAGCTGCATCCCTAACCACTTTCTATATCATTTTAAAACAAGGTTCATCCAAAGAATCATCACCCCATAGACTCTGTTCACTGTTTAAATTAGAACTCAGTACAATCAAATTCAAAATTGATCAATTCAAAATCCACATACATTTGGAAATGCTAAGGTTTTCTTCTAAGTAATTCACACGTCAAAGAAGAAATCCAAAATGGAATTTTAAAGACACTTAAAACGATAACGAAGATAGCTGTCTATTAAAACCGTGAAGTTGGCTGGGTGTGGTGGTGCACGCCTGTAATCCCAGCAATGTGGCAGGCTGAGGGAGGAGGCTTGCGAGTTCGAAACCGGCCTCAGCAATTTAGCAAGACTTTCGGTAATTTAGCAAGATGTTGTCTCAGAATAAAATCTAAAAAGGGCGGGGATATGGCCCAGTGGTACCGAGCCCCTGGTTCAATCCCCAGTACTGTCGGGAAAAAAAATGAGACTTGTAGGCAGAACCTTAAGAAGTTAATTTCCTGTAAGCAGAGAGTAGAACAGTGGTCACCACGGCTGGGAAGGGGAGCTGGCAGGGGCATAGAGAAAGGCCAGTCAATGGGCACGAACTGTAGTTCAGTGGGATTAAGTGCTGGTGCGCCATGACACAGCAGGACAACTACAGTCAATAATTAATTGTCTATTTCAGAATAGCTGGAAGAGGGGATTTTTGAATGTTCCTAATAGAAAGAAATGGAAAGTTTTAACATGATGGATATGCTTGCTAATGACCCTAATTTGATCCTTAAACATAGATGTACAAAATATCAAACTGTACTCACAAATATGCAAAATTCTGCATGTCAATTAAAAATACCTTAAAAACTAAGATAGATCCAGAGTAGGACTACTAATAAAATGTTGAGTTTAGGCAAAAAAATTAATAAGCTAAGTTCCCAACTTAAGATGCTCTACATTTTTTTGTTAAAATAGAATGAATCCAGTGGAAGTAATCATCAAAGCTAAGAAGAGAAATTAATTACATCAAAGCAAAGAGACAATCAAAAAAAAAACAATGTCAAAAATTAGTTCCTTGAGAAAACTAATAAAAAGACAAACATCTGGAAGGATTGATTAAAAAAAAAAAGATGTCACCAAAAATGTTATTAAAAATAAAAAAGGAATGTATTTAGAGCAGAGATTAGAAAGATAGGAAGTAAACACTACGAACAGCTCCGTGTCAAAGGGCAGACCATCCCAACTTACCCAGACCAACAGAGAACTGGAAAGACAGGGTCCAGTCCGTTCAGAGGACAGTGCACCCGGGATCCCAAGATCTGACAGGCAGCGTGTGAAAAGGAGAATCAGGCCAACTTCACTCAAGAGCAGAGACGCACAAGTCCCCACGACCCGCAGCCAGCGGTGTGTTAAGTGATAAGATGCTCAGGTCAAGCTGGGGAGAGCCTAGGGTAGCAAGAATAGTTTAGCACCAAAAATCTCCAAAGGCTCTCAGCACATTTTCTCATGGAGAAAAACTGCATTATCTTTTCCTGTTTTCAATTGTTTTATTGTAAATCGACAATTTACAATTATATTTATGGGGAAAAAAGCCTTGTGGTTTCTGAGCGCCATCAAGCCAATGAACATAGTCACCACCTCAAATGCCAATCTTGTCTGGCTATAAGAATATTTGATATTTGCTCTCTTAGCAATTTAAGTGTGCAATACACCATGATTAACTATCTTCTCCGTTGATGCTGAAGTATTTGGTGTGATTTAACGCATGATTCTTTTAAAAACCTGAATGATAAAGAGGAGAAGGGAGATTGCTTAAATAATAAAAGGTTATCTACCCAAAACCTCTAGAAAACGTTGTTCCTAACAGGAAATTAGCATTCCCTTTAAAATAATGAAAAGATAAAGATGCTCTCTGCCGCTGCTTCTCTTCAAAGCCAAGCTGCCAGTGCCAGCCAGCGAAGCGAGACGAGACGCTGAAATAAACCATATAAATATTGGAAGGAAGCGCCGCAAAGCTGACTCATACACTGGGTTGACACTTCTTCCATTAAAAGAGGATTTCAAGGGGGGGAAAAAAGACTGGAAGGAGAGAAATGTGCATCACTCACAGATGATATGTTTATTTACATTGAAAACTCAAAAGTCTGCAAGTAAAGTGTTAGAATGAGAGTATCAATAAAGTCACTAGTATTTTAAAACATGTAAGAGCAATGGGAAGGGCGGGGTGGTGCACACCAGTAATCCCAGCAGCTCAGGAGGCTGAGGCAAGAGGATTGCAAGTTCGAGGCCAGCCTCAGCAACTTAGTGAGGCCCTAAGCAACTCAGTGAGATCCTGTCTCAAAATAAAAATAAAAAGGACTGGGGATGTGGTCAGTGGTTAACCACCCCTGAGTTCAATCCCTGATACCAAAAAAAAAAAAAAAAAAAAAAGCAATGGAATTGAGGAGATATAATTTTAAAATACTTAGCATGGAAAGAATCATAAACCTGAAAGACAGAAAATAATCCTTCCTGGATAAGAAGATTCAGTATATGAATACACCAGATTCCAGGCTGGGGTGTACTCCAGGGTGGAGCACTTGACTAGCATGCGTAAGGCCTTGGGTTCTATCCCCAGAACAGCAAAAAAATAAATAAAAAATAAAAAGCTAAATGAAGATGTTGACTTCCTCTGAATTGATTTATACTGTCAATGTAACACCCATCAAGATCAGGCCAGAACTTTAGTGGATCCAGACAAGCTAATGCTAAACTTCCTGGGAAGAACAAAAACACAAAAGCAGAAACTACTGGAAAAGAAAACTGAAGCAAAGGGACTTCCCCTACCCCATACCAAGACCGACAAGGGTGAAGCGCCGCACGGACACAGGAACGACCCGACCCACCAAGGGAACAGAATGCAGCGGCTGAATGCCGACTGTAAACACAAGGGAGTTTGCTGCCGGACCCAGGTAGCCCTGCAGATCACTGCAGAGAAGAGGACTGGTCTCCTGGGGATGTGGCCCGGTGGCAGAGTGCTTGCCTAGCATGTGCAAGGTTCCGGGTTCAATCCCCGGCACCCCAAAATGAAAAGGGAATGATTCATTAAGGGAGTAGCTGGAAATCCAAAATAAAATTATTGTAATTGGATTTTTTTTGGTGCTGGGGATTAAACCCAGGGGTGCTCAACCACTGAGCTACACCCCCAGCCCTTTTTATATTTCATCTTGAGACAGGGTCTCACTAAGTTGCTTAGGGCCTTGCTAAGCTGCTAAGGCTCGGCCTTGAACTTGTGATCTTCCTGCCTCGGCCTCCCAAGCCTCTGGGATTAAGATGTGCACCACCGCACGGGTCCTGTAGTCAGATCTTCTCCCCACATCCTAAATAGTGTGTGTTCCAGGTGGTTTAGAGATTTCAACGTGAAAGGCAAAACTTTTAAACTCCAAAGAAAATATAGGAAAAAGTTTTGACCTCAGAACAGAAAAGGATTTCTTCAACAAGATAAAAAGCACCAACCACAAAGAAACTATTCACAAATGACATTAAAATTATGAAATTTTCTCCACCAAGATATCACGAATAAAATGAAAAGACAAGCCACCAACTGACAGGAGTCATTTGCAACATATACCACTGATCATCCAGCTGGAAACATGAGCCAAAGGCATCTCCAGAAGTGAATCATGAAAAAACTTCACTGATAATGCAAAAAAATGCAAATTAAAACAATATAACATCTATATTTTCTTTTCCCCCATACTGGGGATTAACCCCAGGACCTCGTGCATGCTATGCAAGAGCTCTACCAACTAAGCCATGTCCCCAGCTCCTTTCGGTTTAATTTTCTTTTTTGAGACAGAGTCTTGCGAAGTCGCCCTGGCTGGCCTGGAACTTGCAAACCTCCTGCCTCAGCTTCCCCAGCAACTGAATCTACAGGCACGTACTCTCACATCCGGCTCATGAGATACAATTTCACACCAGCTAAACTGGCAAAAATGAAGAAGACCCACTTCACCAGGAGTTGAGAAGGACCTGGATCAATCGGAATTTCTACACTCAGCTGGTTGAGATGTAAATTAGGAGAAGCCTTTTGGAAAACAACATGGTACCATGGGTATCTTTGAACACATGCTTGTCCTACCTGCTTAGCAATTCTGCCAAAGAAACTCAGGAACTCATGGACCAGGAAAGACATACACGAATGTCCAATGTAGAGGGGAAATGGATAAAACCAATTTGGGGTATAGTTACACAGTGAACTATACAGAGAAAAAAAATAGATACATTTTGTCAAAAAAATTAGTTCTAGATCAAATTGGCTTTTATTTCAGGTTCCTGAATGGCGAGGGGGGCGGGCAGCCTCCATTCTGCAAAATGAAATGATAGCCCTCCCTGGCCTAGAACTGTGGGCTTTGTTCAGGTGGACACAGGAAACAGAAGAACAGGAAAGATTACCTCCTGTTACGTTTTTGTAAGGGTTAAAGCAGCAAGGGCTTCCTTTTAAAATCTTATTTTTCATAAAACAGCTTTACTGAGACATAATTCACATTATCATAAAATACACCCATTCAAAGTATACACTCCAGTGGTTTATAATATGTTCACAGAGTTGTACAACCATCTTCACAATTTTAGAACATTTTATCACCCTAAAAAGAAATTCCATAATCATTAGCAGTCATTCCCATTTCTGTTTCCTTCCAATCCTCTCTCTCCAGCCCCCACATTCCTCTGCCTCAGGCAATCGCTTATCTTCTTTCTGTTCTTACATATTTGCCTATTTCAGACATTGTAAAAATATTCCTCCTGTTCTTTAACCAACATCTCCCCACCAGCCACCATGCCCCAACTCCCAAGCCCTATTCTACTCTCTACTTATGTAAGATGAATTTTTTTTAAATTCCACATATGAATCAGATCATGCAGTATCTGTCTTCCTGTGCCTAGTTGATTTCACTTAACATAATGCCCTCAAGGTTTATCCATGTTATTGCAAATGACAAGATTTTGTCTTTTTTATGACTGAATAGTATTCCATTCTGTTTTTACAGACCACATTTTTATAATCCATTCTATTCAGTGATAGGTACTCCTTATCTTGGCTGTTGGGATAATGCTTCAATAAACACTGACATACAGATAACTCTTCTACATGCTGATATCACTTCCTTTGACTATATACCCAATAGTAAGATTGCTGATCAGAGAGGACTTCCTAGCTACACTGACTCAGGTACACTGGAATTTCCTGTTTTCAAGAAAAGCTAGTCTGTTTTGGGATCTACTACTTGCTTCCTTAAAATTTCAGTTTGATTTTGTGGTATTTACCATGAATCACTCCATTTTGTTTTGATCTTGTCTGATGGGGCCTAGTGCAGAAGATCAGTCCAAAACAACAGGTTGAGCAGGGGACGGGGGCTGCAGGTGTAGCTCAGTTGTAGAGCACTTGCCTGGCATGGGAGAGGCCCTGGTTCAATCCCAATGCCCAACCCCAAGAGGAAAAAAAGCAAACTAAAACTAAAAACAGCCTCCTATTATTTTTTGGGAGGATGGGTACCAGAGTACCAGAGATTGAACTCAGGGACACTCAACCACTGAGCCGCATCCCAGCCCTATTTTGTATTTTTTATTTAGAGACAGGGTCTCTCTGAGTTGCTTAGCGCCTCACTTTTTTTTTTTTTTTTGGGTGCTGGGGATCGAACCCAGGGCCTTGTGCTTACAAGGCAAGCACTTTACCAACTGAGCTATCTCCCCAGCCCCTAGCGCCTCACTTTTGCTGAGGCTGGCTTTGAACTTGCGATCCTCCTGCCTCAGCCTCCCAAGCTCCTGGGATTACAGGTGTGCGCCACCACACCCAGCCTCCATCAAATTTTAATAGCCTCAACCACCCATCGCAAGACAGCAGAACCATAGCATTTCTTGAACAAAGCAAGTGGCAAAATACTGCGTACAGAGTATGGCATTTGTATAAAGTTTGAAAACAAGCAAACCAAGCAATGTGTCCCGTTTACAGAAATATACAAATGCGATCACCCTATTTTGA
Organism: Sciurus carolinensis; assembly: GCF_902686445.1. NCBI lineage: Eukaryota > Metazoa > Chordata > Mammalia > Rodentia > Sciuridae > Sciurus > Sciurus carolinensis. The sequence goes on from NC_062213.1 coordinate 182,469,205, forward strand.
AATGGAAAACACAAGATTCGAGGTAGCTGTTACCTCTGGGAGCTGAGGAGACGGAGAAGCAGATAAGGAAGGAGCCCGAGAAGGGTGAAAGGTCTGGGTGGTGTTCCAGAACGGTGCTGCCCAGCACGCAGCCATGAACACGTTAGAGTGAGAGTCACGTGCAATTTAAAGTTCAGGTCCTCAGTCGCACTAGCCGCCTTTCAGGAGCTAGAGAGCCGCAGAGGGCCGGGTGCCCGGGCTTGGGCAGCACAGATAATGGCCCAGTTCCCCGTCACACAGCTGGCTCTCTTCTAGACCAGAGGTGGGGAGACGTGTCTTGTCAAAGGCCAGGTGGCCAACATCCTGGCTCCGTGGAACAGGAAGTCTCCACTTCTCCACTCTGCCACCATCCCTCAAAAGCAGCAGGCAAGATGTAAATGAGCTGCTGTCTCCTATCCTCAGGTTAATTCCTGATTTCTGTCACCGTACAGTGGTCAGGTGTAAGATAATGACCTGGGTTATCCTTGCCGTTTTGGTGTGGTTTTGGGTGATAATGGGACTTGAACCCCAGGGCACTCTACCACTGAACTACATCTGAGCCCTTTTTTTTTTTTTTTTTTTTTTTTTTTAATTTTTTAAAATTTTGAGACAGATCTTGTTAAGTGGCTGAGGCTGATCTCAAACTAGTGATCCTCCTGCCTCGGCCTCCTGAGCCACTGGGATTACAGGCGTGGGCCACCCCGCCCAGCTGTATACTATTCTTCAATAAAAAGTTTAACCCACCATTTGACCCAGCTATCCCACTCCTTGGCCTATACCCAAAGGACTTAAAATCAGCATACTACAGAGATACAGCCACATCAATGTTCATAGCTGCTCAATTCACAATAGCCAGATTGTGGAACCAACCTAGATGTCCTTCAATTGATGAATGGATAAAGAAAATGTGGTATATATATATATATATATATATATATATATATACCATGGAATATTACTCAGCCATAAAGAATGATAAAATTATGGCATTTGCAGGTAAATGGATGAAACTGGAGAATATCATGCTAAGTGAGATAAGCCAATCTCAAAAAACCAATGGACAAATGATATCACTAATAAGTGGATGATGACACATAATGGGGGGTGGGAGGGGTTAGGGTTAGGGTTAGGGAGGGGGACAAGAATGGAGGAAGGAAGGACTGTATAGAGGGAAAAGAGGGGTGGGAGGGGTAGGGGGAAGGGAAAAAAATAACAGAATGAATCAAGCAACATTACCCTATGTAAATTTATGATTACACAAATGGTATGCCTTTATGCCATGTACAAACAGAGAAACAACATGTATCCCATTTGTTTACAATAAAAAAATAAAAATAAAAATAAATAAAAAGTTTAAGAATCCAGTTCCTGAGGCTCGGCTGGACAGGGAGGTGGAGGACTGGATGGTGAAATGCCAGCGGCTGAGGTAAGGGACTCACCTCACCAGGGAGTGAGTTACGGCTGGGCTACAGAGGCTGATGACAGGACGCGGAGGGACCAGGCCACGGCGGGGAGCTAGGTGGAGGGAGTGAAAGGGGACCATCAGTGCAAGGTCGCAGGGGTGGAGCAGACCCAGGGGTGGCCAGGTCCAGGGTGCAAGCGAGGGTGGAGTGGCTGGGGTGGAAACGCCCCTGGAGAAAACCAGGAAGGGACCGAGGAAACAGCACACGGGCATATCACCCATGCACCCACTCGGGTGGGCACAGGGCGGTGACAGAAAGGAAGAGCAAGAGGTGGAGGTGGGTGCCCAGTGAAGAGGATGAAGCCAAGGCGCTGGAGGCCGGGCGAGGAGAGGACGCGGGAGGTGCGGGCTGGGGGCAGGGGTTCTTGCTTTGGTTTTGGTTTTGGTTTTTGTAACAGGATTGAACCCCAGGGTGCTTAACCACTGAGCCACATCCCCAGGACCCCTCCTTTTTTTTTTTTTGAGACAGATTCTGGCTAACTTGCCCAAGGTCTTTGCCGAGTTGCTGAGGCTGGCTCTGAACTTGTGATCCTCCTGCCTCAGCCTCCAGAGCTGCTGGGATTGAGGCTAGGGCAAGGTCTTAATGAAGGCCCTGGGGTCATACTGGATACAAAATGGGATGGGGCTCCTTCTCCCAAGGCAGCCACCATGAGGGAGAACCTGGCCTGGCCTAGGGACGCTTTCCTTTGTCCGGCTACCCCAACCCCATCCACTAGCCACCCGTTTGCAGAAGGGAGTTTCCTCCAGGCCAAGATAAGCATCAGAGCTTTTATCTGACTTCAGCCTGATTCCCCCACCACCACGGCCACCAGCGCCACCATGCAGTGGCAGGGCCAGGCCCGGAGAGCAGAGATAAGGCCCTCCTGGGCAGCAGACCGCAGGGGGTGGCTGGGGGGTGCCAGGGAGGGCAGGTCTTCCCCTTTGCCCACTCAGAACTGGAAGTCTATTTCCTGTCCCAGAGAAAGTCCCCAAGAGAGGGTCTGGGCAAGTGTCCCAGCCTCTTGGCAGCCTGGGGTCCTACAATTTGCTCACCAGCCTTCAGCATCAATTATCTCCTAATTAATTCATTTCTCATTTGGGGCTCCAATCAAGGGCGGAAAATCCTGCCAATCTGAGCACCAGGGAAGAGGGGGAGCACCGTGTGGGCTGCCAGAAGGTAGAAGAGACCACTCCAGACCTCTCAGCAGATGCCTGCCACCCGCACACCCCACCTGAGGACCCAGGCCCCACGTGCGAGTTGGACAGCGGCTTTTTTGTGTGTGTGTGTGTGTGTGTGCTGGGGATTGAACCCAGGGGCGCTTAACCCCCAAGCCACATCTCCAGCCCTTTTTATTTTTTATTTAGAGACAGGGTCTCATTCAGTTGCTTCGGGCCTCGCTAAGTTGCTGAGGCTGGCCTTGAACCTGTGAGCCTCCTGCCTCAGCCTCCCGAGCTGCTGGAAGGACAGGCGTGCCTACAGTAGCCTGTCATAGCCACCAGGCCTCATGCTGGGAGCTGGTCACAGATCCACTCCTGCCCTCAGGGAGCGCCAGGGTCGCCTGGGAAACCTGGCAAGTCCATATTTCCTGCTGGGTTGGGAGAGACGCAGGGTTGGGACATAGAAATAAGGAGAAGAGCGTTCCAAGCAGAGGGCGCAGTGCGGGGAAGGTAGCACAGGACCAGACAGCGATGGGAAGTGGCATGAGCGAAGGGTCCAGCTAAGAAGAGGAAGGGGAGCTGGGAAAGGGAGAATCCAGAAATGAGACCCCAGGGTGTAGGAGAGCAGGGGCCTGGTGTTGAATGGCCTCAGCTATGAGCAAGGAGCCAGTGGACAGTTTCCAGTTGGCCAGTGTCGCGCAGGGACATGTGGTTTGGAAGAAACCAACTGAGCGGAGTGATCAGAGGCAGGGACCTCAGGATGGCAGGGAAGGGCAGAACCCAGGGAAGGAGTGCGGGCCAGATGAGGCAGCCTCAGAGCCGGTCCCGCCTGCGCACCCTTCACCAGGTCACAGGTTAGCCAGGGGTGTGTGGGACTGCCGAGCCTCCAGGGGCAGCTGGAGACCCGAGAGGCAGGACCGAGGTGCCGCTCAAAGACATGCGGAGTCAGTGGGACACCTCTGACGGGAGGACACCCACTCCCAGGCTGGGCAAGCCCCCCGGACCTCCTTGATGACCCCCAGACACACGCTTCCCATTCCAGCCTCCAGGCCCTTCTCCTTGCTGTTCCCCTGACCATCACACCCTTCCCTCCTGTCCCAACCCCCCTACCCCTCAACTTCCAGCTGGAGTCCCCCCTCAGCCTCGGGGCTCAGAGTCAAGGGTAAGGGTGGTTCTCAAAGAGAGGTGGTGAGTGCAGTCTGACCTAGAGCCCAGATCAGCCCCCAGCAGCTGTGTGGCAGGGGAAGGTCACTCTCCCTCTCTGGGCCTCAGTTTCCTAACCTTTCTAGAAAGATCTTTGAAATTAGGGAGCTTATAGTCTACAAAGGCTCATAAGATCAATTATGACCAGGACATCAGAGCTGTATCAAATGCCTTGAATAGGGGCAGAAGGAAAAAGTTTATGAAAAAAGACTTAGTCATATTTTCTGAGCCTGCGAAGAAGATGGGGTGAGATTTCAACAGGCCCCCCAGGTAGAGGGACCGGCCTGAGCAGAGGCTGCAGGGCAGAGAGCTCAGGGTGTGTTCAGGGCAGAATGAGCATCCAGATTCTGGTTTCTTTCTGAGTCAACAGCTCAAGTGCTTTTTGTAAGCGGGTCATCCAAGCCGGGCAGTCTCCAGTAAACACCTGTTTGCACAACTGAGGTCACGCACAGGGGTGTGTTTGCACAATGACCTGTTTGCACAATCTCAGCCGACTGCTATATTCCAGCCAAAGCAGGGGAGCACAGCCTCCACTTCCGGATACTTAGGCTGGCTAGCTGACCCAGCCCCAGCCTGGGTGCCCCTGGAACGTGCTGCGTTTGGACCCACCCAGAAGTCCCACGCATCTCAGGCAGTAGCAGGAACAATCAGTACCTTAGCAGCCAGGCTGCCGAGGACAGGGCTTCTGTGCAGGGTTCCCTGGTGGGAAATTCCAACCCCCAGGCCTAGTATGATGGAGGAGGGGCAGGGGGCAGGACAGCCAGAGGAGGAAGTATCCGCAAAGCAGGTACTGGTGCCTGCGGAGAGGATGACTCCTCATCTGTCTTGTGCTTTTTAGTTCATCACAGTAAACACTTATTAAGCATTTACTGTATGCCTGTTTCTGTTCCACGAGCCTTATACTTCATGGATTTCTCTCAAGAATCCCTGAAGCAGGGACTATGATCCCCATTTTAAAGATGGCAAAACCAAGGCTCAGAGAGGTTCAACAACTTGTCCAGAGTCAAACAGACATTAATGCCAAAACCAAGCATGTGACTCCTCAATCCACGCTCTTAACCTCTTTACCATCTGGAAAGTTTTTCTTTCAATCTAACTTTTACTTCTTGTAACATAGTTTCATTTCAGATGTTTCAGTTTCATCTCACGGGGCAGTTTCTCAAGAGTAGAGCACCAATGAGACCAGAAAAATCTTGCTCCAAAATATTGAAGCGTGCTGAGAGGAACAAGGAAAGCAATTTTATTGAGCAGCTAATTTGTGCTGGTTACCGAGATAAGCATTGCACTTCTGAGGGGTCATTTAATCCTCACAAAACCCCTGGGAGGAGTCATATCCCTGTGACAGAAAAGGAAACAGAGACTTGGAGAGGGTAAGCCACTTCTCCAAGATCCTGCAGCCCCACAGATAACTGTGAGGCCTCCCCTGTACCCGCCGCCTCGCTGAGCTGGGAGCTGGGAAGCAGAGATCCATTTCCGCCCACAGAGCTCAAGTCTCGGGGAGCAGGCTCAAAGCCGACGGTGCACTGCTGCGTTACAGGACCAGTGAGCAGGGAGCACCTGGCACAGCTTGGTTAAGGTGCAGAAGACCAAGCTGGGTCAGGCACAGGGCCCAGCCAGCGGAGGTGACAGGCATCCTCCAGGGCAGAGGCACAGAGGTGTGGCTGTGCCGGGCAGGCAGGGAAGACTAGAGTACGAGGTGGTGCCTCTGGGGAAGCGGAGCCCGGGAGGCAGGGCAGGGGGTGCGGGCGTCCGGCTTGTGTGTGGAGGGGTCAGGATGAGATGGAGGAGTCTGCAGAAAGGCGGAGAGGAGGGGAGCAGGGGGTGCCCTCACCCCCGGCACCCCTGCACCCACTCAGGACCCAGGACCCAGGACCCTTCCCCAGTAACAGCTGAGGGGTCGGGTGCCTGGCAGAGAGGGTGGAAGGAATGACTGCTGGGGTCCTGGGGCGGGGGATCTGGGGGAGGAGGGGATGGTGACTAATGCACCAAGATGGGGCGTGCAGGAATTGGGGACAGATTTGATACAGCAGGGAAGATTCATCCGTTCCATCGCTCGTTCGGCAAACGTGCACTGAGGTCTCACTGAGTGATGGGCAGGGTCACAGAAGCCAGAGGCAAAGTTTTAATGGAACAAATGACCATTACTCTCAAGGAACTTCCCTTCTACGCTGGGTAGGGACAGCTAATATCAGGCGCTGAAAAGGGATATAGAGGGAAAGAGAGACGGGGAATGGGGGAGAGGTTGCAGTTTTCTTAAAGGGGACTCAGAGAAGGTATCCATAAGAAGATGACATTCGAGCCAAGACTTGATGAAGGGGAGGGAGTGACCCCATGAAGCTATCGAGGGGAAAGAATTCAGGGGTCAAAGAAATAGCAAGTGCAAAGGCCCTGGGGCAGGGGGCAACCTAGCAAAGTTCAAGAAATAATAGGGGAAAGAGTGGCTGGGATAAATCAGCAAGAGGGACAGTAATAGGAGAGGAGCCAGGCAGAAAGTGGGGGTGCCTTGCAGACTTTGCAAGGGCTTTGACTTTGGCTCTGAGCAGTGGGAGCCACAGGAGAGTTGGGGCCTGACTCCTGTTTGATCACCATCACGCTGGCTGCCGGAGGAAGAGCAGATAGGTGTGGGAGAAGGATGAAGGGACACGGAGAGCCGGGAGAGGGCTGCAGCCACCATCTGGGCGAGAGGGAAGGACGGCTTGGGCCCTTCTGGCATTGGCGTAAGCGCTGCTTATATTTCTCAGTCCGTTATCGTATGTTCAAACACAGAGCCGAGCTGAATTCTAGCGTGGATGCCGATGTGCCCCCGATTCTGGCTGCTTTCTGAAGGAAGGGCCACGGGATCTGAGGAGCAGGGAGGGCCTGTGAAATGTCCCAGGGAGACGGCAGCAGGCCGCCGGGTACTGGACCCAGAACCAGATGACACCCGGGACCGCACCATCGCCCCGGCCCCAGAAGCCCACGTCCCCTGGAGGACGGCCTTGCAGACACACGGCCACCCTGCCCGTACCTAGCCATTATTGGGTCGTGAAGGCGATAAACTACGAGCACAGAAGTCTCTGTGCACAGCTGCAGAGGCCGCGTGGACACAGACAATCAACAGCTCACATGGAGTTTATTTCTCTCAACTAGGATGACGTGGTGAGTAACTGTTGGTCATTTTTGATGACTATATGAAGACCCCAGGCCCCACAAGCACCCAGCCGTCTTGTCCCCGGAGCCTCCATTGCTCCATCTGCCTGGCCACGGGCAGTGGTAGAGGGAGTGAAGAGGTGGCCTTGCGTGTCTTGCCATCAACTCCCTTCAACCCGGAGGTCGCCCTCCTGAGGGCCACAAGGATCAGGGTCCTAAGACATATGTGGAAAGAGCTGGGGACAGAGGGAGCCTCAGAGCCAGGTCTGCCTCCCAGCGATACCCGCCCGGTGTTATGGTTTGGAGGTGAGGTGTCCCCGGAGCTCACGATGCACAAAGAAATGGTTGGGTTAGAAGCGCCTTCACCCGACCCCTGAGTTGATCCCCTGATGGTTAGCGAGGCCGGGTGTGGCCGGGGAGGCAGCCTTGGCTGTGCCTTTGGGGTGCATCTCGTGTATCTGGAGAGCGGAGTCTCCTCCGCTGCCTCCGATCACCACGTGAGCTGCTTTCTTCCACCCAGAGGAATGGAGCCTGCCGTCTGCGGATTGCGACCTCCGAAACTGTGAGCCCCACACAAACTTTTCCTCCTCTAACATGGTTCCTGTCAGGTCTTTCAGTCACAGCAGCAAAAAGCTGAGGAAAACACCCGGTGGGGGCATAGGGGCGCATTCGGCCCAGCTGCTCCCTGGGTCCTGCCTGACCTCCAGGCTCCGAGCTCAGGAAATCCGGAGGCAGGAGAGGGGACACGGTTGCCACATACCCCAGCCCTGAAGACCCCTGAGGCAGGAAGGCTGTCTGGCCTCACCAGTTGCCCTCGCGGGCGCCTTCCTGGGAGGAAGGGGCTGCCTGTGCCCGCAGAGGCGCAGGGGAGGGATGGAGGAGGCCGGGAGGTGTCGCAATCCCGGGCCCCCAGCCTGTCATTAACGACAGGGCTGGGGCAAGAAGCCCAACCGCGGCCTCTTTCAGGAACTCGCCTCGACGAGCGGGGAGCGGGCGGCCAGGCACACCTGCCACGGCTCCAGCGTGAGTAGGGGACACCCAGGGAGGGCTGAGTCCCAGGTCCCCTCCCCTGGCTCTGCCAGGTGCCCGTGACCTGAGCCTGGGCCAGGCTCCTGTCTTTGGGGCCGGTCCCTGGGAACCAGGTGTCTCTCTGGGGATTGCGTCAGGGAAGTTGCACATAGCCAATTTCTCTGTGGGGACACTGAGCTGGACCCAGGGATGGCCGCAATCTCCCGGCTCATGTGTCCACATGCTCCGGGCTGCCTGGCTCCCTGTGTCCGTCTGTATTGCTCTCGGCTCCCATCTTTTCTCCTCAGCCCCTCTCAGATGTGTTTCTCCCTCTCTCTCTTGTCTCTTGTGCTTCTGTCTCTTAACCTTAAGCTTAAGGTGGCAGGCTATTTTCTTGACCTCTGAGGCCTCTCTGGGTCTCTTGGACTCTTTTTCTGTCTCTTGGAGTCTCTCCTGCCTCTTTTTTTTCTTTTCTTTCTTTCTTTTCTTTTTTTGTACTGGAAATTGAACCCAGGGGCGCTCTACCTTTGATTTATATCCCCAGTGCTTTTTTTATTTTTATTTCGAGCCAGGGTCTCGCTAAATTGCTGAGCATGGCCTTGAACTTGCGATCCTCCTGCCTCGGCCTCCGGAGTGGCTGGGATTGCAGGGGTGCGCCACTGCGCCTGGCTCCTCCAGCCTCAGTCCTTATCTCTGTAGGTCTCCACCATTTCCGACTGCCCCGACCTGGGTCCTTCCATCCTGTTACTCTTTCCGCCTCTCTCTCTCTCTGAACCACATTTGGGAAGCCCTCCCCTTTGATTAATTCCCAGTCTCGTCCTCCCTCCCTGCCTCCCTCTTCCCACAGAAAGAATTTCAAAGGAGCAGCGTAGCAGAAGGGAGCAGAGGGAGAAGCCGAGTGTGCGAGTGTGCGAGTGTGCGGGAGGAAGGGAGAGGAGAGCAGAAAGAGGGCGTGACGGCAGCCACTGCGGGCGGCCGGCATCGGGCGGGCTGGGCACTGAGGGTCCGGGCAGCCGCAGAGCCCAGCAGAAGTGACTGGAGTGGCAGGCACAGGGGACGGGGAGCTAGAAGGGGAAACCAGGAAGGGAGCTTTGAAATCGCACAGTGTGACACAGACAAAAACAAAGGTGGCCATCCTAGGAGGCTGTGACCACTCAGCCAGGGGGCAGGGGACGAATCCATGCTGGGTTCCACAATGGCATCCAGCTTCATGGCTCTGGGAAACCCCTGTGGTCACCAAGAGCCCATTTCACTGTCACAGCAACACTGAGAAGTGGACACTGTTATTACCCCTTTTCACAGATGGAGAAACTGAGGCCCAGAAGAGTGAAGTAACTTGTCCAGGGTCACAAAGCCAGTCAGTGGTGGAGCCAGAGGCCAGAGCAGGTGAACTGGGCTCCCAGCCTCTCTGCATCCTGGCTCTCCCGAGAGTAAGACTCCAGGAGGTGCCAGCTCCCACTGCCCCAGGGTACCCAGGAGGGCTGTGGGGACCAGGGACAGATGCCAAAATGCCCACATTCAGCAACCCAGGGGGAGGAGGCCAGGGCCTCTCTGGACAGGAGCCAGCGAGTACCTCACTAGGCACAGGCTGGGTCTGAAGCTGACCCTTGCGAGGGCCAGGGAATGAGCAACCCTGCTTGGAGATGGGAACCAGCATCCCCAAATTTGCATCTAAGAGACTAAATCTTCTCCAACCAATGGGGGAGGGGTAATCAAACTGGTGTTACCAACCACTGCTTAGTGCTCCCGACGGTTGTGCAAGTCTCTCAGTGCACAAAGCTGCCGGGGCAAGGGGCAATTCCCCAGCTGCCCCTGAAATCCTGCCTGTCCCCCCGTTGCCAGGTCCTGGCAGGAGGCTGCCTCTGTTCAGTTGGCTTGCCCTCCTTCTCTGTTTCAATCTCGCCAACCCCTCACCTGCTTCTGGGTTCTTCCCAAATACACTAGCTTCCTGAAGCCTTGCATGAGGTTTTCTGGAGAGTGCCGGGTTTAGATAGGAGGGAAGGGGAAGAGGTCACTTCTCGCTGTCCCCTTCCCTGCCCATTCCTGGAAGGCAGGTATAATAACAACTGTGGTGGTCACAGAGTCATTTCCGATGACCAGGCATGGTGCAAATCCCTTATCTTTTATCATTTTGTGTCTTCTTTCCAAAGCCGTGTGCAGTATAGGCTGCTGTTACCTTCATTTTGCAAAGAAACTGAGGCTCAGAGAGGTCAAGTAACTTGGCCAAAGCTGCACGTAGGAGAGTGAGGATTAAACCAGCTCTGATTCCAAATCCTTCACCTTGACTGTCCCCCTCTGCCTCCAGGTGAGCACCAAGTTGGCACTATGGCAGGGCTGGGAGCCTGCAGCCTGACCAAAGCTGCCCTGATCTTCCTGATGCTGCCCACAAGTGAGTGTGGTGGGGAGGTGACGGGCGGGCAATGAGGCAGGGGAGTTATGGGAGCCATAGGTGGGGTGGTTGTGCGCCCACCCGCAGGCCTCACCCACCAAGAGGAATGGTGAGAGGGCCTGGGATGGTCAGTCTGGGAAAGGTGGGGGTCATAGAGGCCTTATCTGCACATCTCTGCAGGCTGTCAGACAGAACCCTGGGCCTATGCAGCCTTGGTAAGCAGTACCAGTAGACGCCACAGGAGGCAGGCTTCATCCTAACAGGAGAGAGCTCAGGGAGTTCTCCAACCACTGAGGCTCTGTCTTGAGAGGTAGAGAGCTTCGCATCTCTGGGGGTATGCAAGCTGAGGCCAGGACTGACAGGGGTCAGCAAACTTTGACAGTAATATTTAGGCTTTTCAGGCCACATACAGTCTCTGATGCTCTTGTTTAGTTTTTACTTTGTTTTGAGCCTTTTAAAAATATAAAAAAGATTTCTTAGCCAGAAGCCCACACCAAAACAGGTCACCCTAGAGAGGACACAGTGTCGGGGGTGTTTTGAAGTAGACAGCTTCTTAAAGTTCTTCCCAGCCTGAAATCTGAAAACCTGGAAGCTTCGTTAGGTCCTTTCCAGTCTGTGGAGCGGTAGAGCCCCACGTTGAGAATCCTGAACTAGCACTGTCACCCTGGGCAACCACTCCTCCTGCGAAGGCCTCATCAGCTTCCCCATCAGCAAACCTGACAGAGGAGAGAGGCGGCGTGGGCCAGGTGCCTGTTCACTCACTGATTCAAGAAACAGTGCTCAAGGGCCTACTCTGTGCCCAGAGTGTAGCAATGAGCAAAACGGTCAAGGTCTCTGGCCTTGCAGAACTTAAGAGTCTAAGTGAGCTGGGTGTGGTGGCACACGCCTGGAATCCCAGCAACTCCGGAGGCTGAGGCAGGAGGATCATGAGTTCAGAGCCAGCCTCAGCAATTTAGTGAGGCCCTGAGCAACTCAGGGAGACCCTGTCTCTAAATAAAACATAAAAAAGGGTTGGGGGTGTGATTCAGTGGCTAAGTGCCCCCAGGTTCAATCCCTGTTACCAAAAAAAAAAAAAAAAAAAAAAAAAAAAAAAAAATAGATAGAGAGAGAGAGAGAGATAGACAGACTCACATGGCTGCAGCTGAGTTGATGGTCTGGGTTGGAACACAGTGAGTGAGGCAGAGACTGGGCCGCAGGGCTGGGTGAAGGATTCGGGTCTCTATCCTAACATTAGTGGCAAACACTTACATCCCAGACACTGTTCTGGGTGCCTTACCCGTGTTACCACGTCTGTTTCTTCCAGTGACTCTAAGGTAGGAGCCATTTTTTTTACCACTTTACAGACGTGAAAGGTGAGGCACAGAAAACCTCAGTGACAAACATGAGACTCACATCACTGGCAAGCAACAGATCCAGGATCTGAACCTGGGCAGGCTCGTCCCAACGCCCAGGCTCTGCCCCCTCCCACCACGCTGTTTCCCAGAGCGTGTGCCTTTCGAGGGCTGTGACGGAGATGGGCTCTCACAACCAGATGTGCAACCCGAGGAGACGTGTGGCTGCAGGCTTCTGATCACTCTAAACATGGCTTTCACCATGCGTGGGGAGGGGACGCATGGAGAGCTGGAGCCGGCTTGTGGGAACTGACGGTGCACGTGTCCTCCCTGCTCTGAAGCAGGAAAGTCACAGTGGTAGTTGACATCAGTCGAGATGACGGCATTTACACCATGGAAAGCAGCACATGCTGCCAATCAGGGTCTACAGAGCCAGTTGACCGTCACTGACCAGCGCCCCTTTTTAGGCTCGGCAATCCCCACACCCACCTCCCCTCCCCAGGTCCCATGTCTAAGGGGTAAGGCAGGAAGACGAGAGCCCCGAATCTAGGAGCACCCAAGGCCTAGAGCTAGCGCAGCTCTGCAGGCAGAGGAGTCCTTCATGGCCCGCTCTCTTCCACCCCAGGCCGGGAGGAGTGTGGGCACATCAGCCTCTCAGCCCCCATTGTCCGCCTGGGGGACCCCGTCACGGCCTCCTGCATTATCAGCCAGGATTGCAGCCTTCTGGACCCAGAACCACAGATCCTCTGGAAACTGGGAGCAGAGCTGCAGCCCGGAGGGAGGCAGCAGCGCCTGCCTGACGGAACGCAGAAGTCCACGATCACCCTGCCCCACCTCAACCACAGTCAGGCCTTCCTCTCCTGCTGCCTGCACTGGGGCAGCAGCCTGCAGGTCCTGGACCAAGCTGAGCTGCGGGCGGGCCGTAAGTCCTGCACCATCCAGCTGTCTGCCTCCAGTGCTCTCCCGCCGGCACCCATAGGAGCAGTTACCCAGGAGCCCTTGCCGAATAAGCGCTTCGTGGGTCTGCTCTCAGGGAACTGTCCCCATCCGTGGGTAATACCATTTAGCCCCATTTTGCAGATAAGTAAATTGACATCTGGGAAGAGGAAGTGGCTTGCCAAAGGTCACACACTAATAAGGTTGGAACAAGATTAATACCAGGCAGTATGGCGCTCAAGCAGGGTGGTGGCCACTATTCCTCTATGTGGCTGCTGAATAGGCCTCAGCCCTAGCGGGGGTCCAGAGCGGGCAGCCTCACCCAGCAGGCTCATGCCCAGTCCTCCTCCATCCCAGCCTCAGCCTTCTTTTCAAGTTGAGCAGGATGGAGTCAAGCCCAGGCATGAGCAAAAAACAAGGACCCAGGTTCTTGTTTAAGAATCGATAGTAGTGGCTGGGCAGGGTGGCTCACGCCTGTAATCCCAGCAGCTTAGGAGGCTGAGCAGAAGAATCTCAAGTTCAAGGCCAGCCCCTAGGCAACTTAGCAAGACCCTGTCTCAAAATAAAAATTGAAAAATTGAAAAAAGGGCTGGGGATGTGGCTCAGTGGCTAAGGGCCCCTGGGTTCAATCCCTGGTACAAAAAATATATATATCAGTAATAGCAATTAACAGGTATGTAGCACTTCATGAATGGAAGGCATTCAGTCCTCACGATATCACTAGCCCTGCTTTACGAATAAGGAAACCGAGGTGCACTGCAGCTAAGTAACATCGAGATCACGTGGCTAATGAGTGGCAGAGTCAGAATGAAACTCAGACACTAACTAGGCTGCCACGGGCAAGGGACCTGGGGTTAGGGGGAGGGTTAGGCACAGGGGACCCCCCTGTATATGCCTGCAACGTGTGGTCCCAGAGACGCCCCTCCATGGTCACACTGCATGGAGACTGGGGGATGGGCGAGGTGACCCCAGAGGGACTGACCATGGCAGGGAGTAAGGCCAGCAGGAGCTTTCTGAACAGTCCCACCCAAAGCCCTCACATTCCTCCCACTTCGTGCACAGACCCTCCTGCCACACCCTCCAACCTGTCCTGCTTCATGAACCTCACCACCAACAGCCTCACCTGCCAGTGGGAGCCAGGACCCGACACCCACCTGCCCACCAACTTCACCCTGAAGAGCTTCAGGTGAGCAGAGGCCTCACCCAGCCTGCTTCCTGTGGAGCCTGGGTGGAGCCTAGGCCGGGCTGTGGGCATGGGAAGGAAGCCGGAGGCTGAGATGGGAGGAGCAGGAGCGCTGTTCCGCTCCTCTGCTTGGCACCCAAGCCTGGTCTGTTGGCAGGAGCCGGGGCAACTGTCAGACCCAGGAGGACTCCATCCCGGACTGCGTGCCTGAGGACGGGCAGAGCTACTGCTCCATCCCCCGCAAACACCTGCTCTTGTACCAGAATATGGTCGTCCAAGTGCAGGCAGAGAACGCGCTAGGGACCAGCGTATCCCCACAGCTGTGCCTTGACCCCATGGATGTTGGTGGGTGATGCTGGGTGCAGGGGAGGAGAGAGGTCCCCAAATTAGGCAGCCCGAGGTGCACAGAGAGAGAAACACAGACCTGAGGACAGACAAGGAGACCCTGGAAGACCCAGACAGAGAGGCAGAGAAGAGAGACCAGAAGGGTACAGCTGGAGACAGGAATGGGGACACAGGCTAGGAAAGACATTCATTCTTTCTTTCTTTCATCTAATTTCTTGAAGTGCTCACTGTATGCTAGGCACCGTTTGAGGTCCTAGAGATAGAGAAGTGAAAAAAACATCAAAAATTTCACCCTCCGGTTGTTACATTCTGATGGGCCAAATAAATAAAACAGAATGCCACATGAGCAAGAAGGTGACAACTAAGATCCTTAGAGGAATCTGGATAATCTGGGAGGAAAGTATTCCGAGCAGAAGTGACAATCAGTGCAAAGGCCCTGGGGCAGGAGTGTGAAACCAAGACCTAGAGATGAAAGCACAGGAACATGGTAGCGTGGACAGATAGGAAAAGAGAGGCCACATGGATGGAGACCCAGGAAGGAAAGCAGAACCAGGGACAGGGAGATAAGAGCGAGCTAAGGCAGAGCTCTGTGGGTGAGGCAGGGAGAGGTCTGAGAACCCCACTCCTTGCAGTGAAACTGGAGCCCCCCACACTGTGGGCCACGGCCCCACGCCAGCCAGGCTGCCTGTGGCCCCACTGGAGGCCCTGGAAGCCTAGCCTGTTCATGCACCAGAAGTGCCAGCTCCGCCTCCGGCCCCAGCGTGAAAAGACCAACTGGACACAGGTGAGGCGGGGACCTCCCGGCCTGAGGCGGGGCTGAGGGAAGGGCCCACGACCCAGACTCAAGACGCCCACGCCCCAGGTGGCCACGCTGCCCTCCAGCGTCCTCCAGCACGAGCTCTGTGGGCTGCCTCCCGACACGGCCTACGCCCTGCAGATGCGCTGCATCCGCTCGCCCCTGCCCGGCCACTGGAGCCGCTGGAGCCCCAGCCTGGAGCTGAGAACTGCTGCGCAGGGTAAGCGGGAGGAGTGGTCGAGGTCGGGAGCAGCCATTAGACCCAGCGCAGTGCAGGGCCCTCCCTGACCAGACCCCGCCTCCCTCGCTCCCGCCACAGCTCCCCTCGTCAGACTGGACACGTGGTGGCGGCTCAGGCCGCTGGACCCCAGGACAAAGGGCGTGCAGCTATTCTGGAAGGTGAGTTCCTCCAAAGGCCACCCTCCAACCCAGCAGGCCCCTGCACCGGGGTTCAGGACCCCAACAGGCCCAGGAGGCCTGGGCGTGTTAAGAGGTGACTTGCAGTTTGCATGTGCCTAGGAAGAGGCTGCGACGCAGGACTCACCTGTGCCCCAGTTAAGGGCCTGGCAAGGGCACTGGCTTCTCCCTGCCCTCCCTCCTAGAACCTGGCACGGGGACCGGGGAAGGAGGGAGGGAGGAAGCTGGGGCTCAGCTCCTGTGACCTGTCCACCCACCTAGAGGCTCTTCCCCACTCACAACAAGCCGTATGCCCCCCTTCCTGTGTCCCTCCTCTGCCTGCCACAGCCAACACCCCTGAAGGAAGACAGCGGGCAGATCCAGGGGTACCTGCTCTCCTGGAGACCCTCGGGCCAGGCAGGGCCAGTCCTGCCCCTCTGCAACACCTCGGACCTTCACTGCACCTTCCACCTGCCTTCAGAAGCCCAGGAGGTGACCCTCGTGGCCTACAACACAGCTGGGACCTCTCATCCCACCCCAGTGGACTTCCTGGAGAGCGAAGGTAAAGGGAGCAGGGAGCCAGAAGAACACAGTGCAGGGCAGGGTGGGTGAATGTGGAGGCTAGAAGCCTGGGTGGCATCTACTCCTCCAGCTCACTGATAGTATGACCCGGGCAAGTTGCTCCCTTCCCTGGCCTGTCTACTCCAGATCTAGCAAATGGGGATAAACCTGTGCCTTCTGAGGGTATTGACAAAGAGTAACTGCACACTCTAGGTTAGCTATTAATATTATCATCAGCCAGAATCCAGGTAAGCTGGTGGTGGTGTCTATACACACACAGTGGTTCCGCCCAGAAATGTGAGAGATAAAGCCCTGAGCTTCTCCAGCTACGACATGGCCCAGGAGTTAACTGATCACCCACCACCACCCCCAGCATCCCTAAACATGGGCTTTCGTAAGGTGGGACGCATAATCATGATAACAATAATAATAGCTAAGGGGCTGGGGTCGTGGCTCAGTGGTAAGAGCACTTGCCTAGCATGTGTCAGGCACTGGGTTCAATTCTCAGCACCACATATAAATAAATAAAATAAAGGTCCATTGACAACTAAAAATATTTTTGAAAATAATAATAGCTAAGATTCCCACTTAGAGTTGTGTGACCTTCAATAAATTATTCAACCTCTCTGTGTCTCTTAATTTTCTCATTGACAAAATGGGGACAATAGTAGTACCTCCCTGATGTGACAATTATAGAATTCAGTGAATTAACACACAAGAACTAACTGTACCTGGCACAGAACTATATACCTAGTGTTCACATCGTCATCAAGTACTGCTCTGCACTCAGCACTATGCTGAGCTCGTTGTGCATGCCGTCTCATTTAATCTGCATCAAGACCCTACAAGGCAGGAAATGTTATCACCTCCACTTTACAGATGAGGAAATTGAGGCTCAGAGGTTGACCTACCCAAGGTGTCCCAGCCAGTAGGCAGCAAAGGTAGGATTTGAAACCAGGCTTCGGGTGCCAGTGCCTGTGTTCTTCTCACTTCATTTCACTGTGTCCACTCTGCCTCCAGGCCCACCCCTCACCAGACTCCAGGCCACAGCCCGAGGACCTCACAGCCTCTGGGTGCACTGGGAGCCCCCCCGGCCTCGGCCTCAGGGCTATCTGATTGAGTGGGGCCTGGGTCCCCCCAGCCCCAGCGGCAGCAATACGACCTGGAAAGTGGAACTCGGCGAGAACATCACCGGGACTCTGCTGCAGGGTGAGGCAGGCCTGGCGGGCAGGGCAGGTGGGCACTGACTGACAGTAGCAAGGGCATCCTCGATTGCCCTAGAGACGGAGTCCCCAGCCTTACGGGAGCCCTCCTCCTTCTCCCCTCACATCCTCACTATCAGGAAGTTCTTCCTGCAGTCCAACCTGATCCTTTCTCTACAGCCCTGACCCTGCCGCCCTTCTAGCTCTCTCTTGCACTTTCCCTCCCTCACCCCATCAGATGATCTAAAGAGATTGTGAAGGTGAGCCCTGCATCCGAACCTCTGCACCTCGAGGCCAGGTTAGCCCTGACCATAGGTCTGAGGTTAGATCCTGGCCCTCAGCAGAGGTTAGCTCCCAACCCGAGTGCCTTGCCCCATTTTCTCTCTGCAGAGAACATCAGGCCCTTTCAGCTCTATGAGATCACAGTGACACCCCTGTACCAAGGCACCATGGGACCCTCCAAGCAAATCTACGCCTACTCCCAAGAGATGGGTTCGTCAGCCACCAGGCCCTTCCCAGAATCCTCTCCTCTCTCCTCCACGGCCTGCGTGGCCCCAGCAATCACCAACATGCGGGGACATTTCCTTCCTCCCCAACTTCTGGCCCTGGAGAGGGTTACTCCCAGTCCTAAGATTATCCCCGGCTTACATCAGACCCCTGCAGCTGAATGAAATCAGGTGGTGGGCTAATAGAAATTGGGCAGTGACTTGGCAGAATTCAGAGATGAAGTTTCACAAAATCAATCAATGGCCCTGACAGAAATCAGGTGCCACATCTGATAGATTCAGAGGGTGAGTGGCAAAAATCAGTGAGTCAGACAAAAGCACACCTGGCAGAAATCAGGGAGTGAGGATTTAAAGTCAAACAGAACTGGGTTCAAATCCTGACTCTGCTACCTATAAGCAGTACATGTAACTCAGACAAAATCCCTGGGAAGCCAGACACAGTGGCGCACACTTGCAATCCCAGCAACTCAGGAGGCTGAAGCAGGAGGATCCCAAGTTCCAGGTCAGCCTGGGCAATTTAGTGAGACTGTCTCAAAATAAAAATAAAAAGGGCTGAGGGTGTAGCTCAGTGGTAGAGCACTCCTGAGTTCAATCTCAGTACTGGGGTGGGGGGATGATCCAGGCTTGGACAGAAGCCCCTTTTCTTTTCTCACCCATCCACAGTATGTCCCAGTTCCTGGGTCCAGGGACCCACAGGAGTCCAATCAGGTTCCCTGCCCTGACCCCTCTTGCATTTCTTCCCACAGCCCCCTCCCGCGCCCCAAAGCTACATCTAAAGCACATTGGCAAGACCTGGGCGCAGCTGGAGTGGGCGCCTGAGCCCCCTGAGCTGGGGAAGAGCCCCCTCACCCACTACACCATCTTCTGGACCAACTCCCAAGACCAGTCTTCCTGTGAGTCCATCCTCAACCTCCCACAGTCCCAGAAGGCCCAGGAAGGGGTGCTCAGCAGCCACAGAGGCAGCTCAGCACCCCAGCCTAAGCTGGTCATGTGTCCCATCCCAGCCACCATCCTGAATGCCTCCTCCCGTGGCTTCGTCCTCCACGACCTGGAACCCGCCAGTTTGTACCACGTCCACCTCATGGCTGCCAGCCAGGCTGGGGCCACTAACAGTACAGGTCTCACCCTGATGACCTTGGCCCTAGGTAAGGGGAAAGGGGGACGGGGCAGTGAAAGGGTGCCCCACTCTAAGGGTCCTGAATTTGAAGTAGACCCGGTCCAGCCTCTGGACCCTGGGCTGAGGGAGGAGACCCACGCCTCCTCACGTGCACTCACCCTCTGGCTTTCCCCTCCTCCCAGGGGAGTCCGAGCTATACATCTTCCTGGGCCTATTCAGCCTCCTGGCTTTGTTCATCTGCCTCTGCAGACTCGCCTGGGTCTACTGCAGCCCCAGGTGAGTCCTTTGAGAGGAGTGGCACACGCTGCCCCTACCCACAGGGCACTGCAGGCCAGGGTGGGTCAGTCGAAAGCCCAGCCTGCCTAGACCTCGGGGCCCCTGTCTGGGAGGCCTGGCCCTCCACCCCCTCCTCTCTGCACTAAGGGGTAGCTGCCTGTCCTCAGCTGCTGGGGTGAGCGGGACAAAGGATGGAAATCTGGGAGGGTGTGTCTGAACCTCCTTCACACGGCCCCTCCTCCAGCAGGAAGAATGCCCTCTGGCCAAGTGTACCAGACCCGGCCCACAGCAGCCTGGGCTCCTGGGTGCCCACCATCATGGCGGAGGTGAGGAACTGGAGGAGAGGGGACTGGGGCTGGAGATGTGGGCCAGGCTCAATCTCAGGAAAGGGAAACCCTCCTTCCCTGTGGAGTGAAGCCCACCTGAGTTGGAATCCCACCTTGGCCCATCTCAAGGATTTAGTCAGCCCCTCACTGTGAGATGGGATACTCACAGTGCTGAGTCTGAGCAGCACGTTGCATGTCAGAAGGTACAGGTGCCTTGCAAATATAATCCTTTGTGTTCCACCAGACAGCAGCAGGGATGTCCCTACAACTGCCACGATTCAGGAAGGGACAGTGGCTGGGGCAGACATCTGAAATGAACCATGTCCTCACTCCATGTCCTTGTGTCCAGGAGACCTTCCAGCTGCCCAGCCTTTGGGACCCTGGCATGCCACCCATCACCAAGATCACTGTGCTAGAAGAGGAGGAGAAGAAGCCAGGGCCCTGGGAGTCCAGTGACAGCTCAGACCTCTGTGACCTCCCCACCCTGATCCAGGCCTATGTGCTCCAGGGGGACCCAAGAGCAATTTCCACACAGCCCCAGCCCCAGTTTCCCACCAGTGACCAAGTCCTTTATGGGCAGGTGCTGGACAGCCCCACCAGCCCCGAGCCTGGCCACTACCTCCGCTGTGACTCCACTCAGCCTCTCTTGGAGGGCCTCACTCCCAGCCCTAAGTCCTATGAGAATCTTTGGTTCCAGAACAGCCCCCTGGGAACCCCAGTGCCTCCACCCCAAAGTCAGGAGCATGACTGTGTCTTTGGGCCACTGGGTGACTTTCCCCTCTTGCAGGGGCTCCGGGTCCATGGTGTAGAAGGACCAGAGGGCTTTTAGGACTCCTTAAGTCTCCCCACCTGGGCCTGCCTCTTGAAGGGCCTGGACTATCCAGAGGAGAGGTCAATAAACCCCTGCATCCCGAAAAACCACCTACCCCAAGAAAGGTCCCCAGTCTCTTTCCCCCCAGTCTCCATGGGCTGGGCCTCCCAGGCCACCTGCATACTTTAAAAGCCAGATAACTCTGTTCACCCCCACCCTCTAGCCTTTTGTTCTTGTTTCCTAGAATTGTGGTCTCTTAAACTGCTTTTTTAATTTTATTTTTTGGCTTTGTTATTGTTTTTAGAAACTCCTGAGTGTATCTGAGTCTCTGCTTCTTTTCAGGACCCTAGCAGCTGGGATTATGTCTCAGAATCATCTTTCCTTCCTTCCTTCCTTCCTTCCTTCCTTCTCTCCCTCCCTCCTTTCTCCCTCCCTCCCATCCTTCCCTTCCTCCCTCCTTCCTTCCTTCCTTCCTTCCTTCCTTCCTTCCCTCCACCAGCTCTCACCTAGCATCTAGACCCTCTGCTGCAGCAGGAATTCAAAAATGGCTCAGCTCACCCACTCTCAGAGGGCTCCCATTCTGATGACAGAGACTCAAAACTGATCACTAAGGAGCAGCAGCAAGCCTTGTGTGCAGGGAGTCACAGAGCACTGTGGGAAGTCGTGAGGAGACCTTGGAAAAGACTAACCCCTATTGGGGATCTATAATCGAAAACAAAATCTCCTACCAACCCAGAAACCCTCTCTGCAAGGGCAAAAGAGCAAGAAAACAGTTTTATTATTGAATAAGAATGTGGTGTGCAGGGCAGGCAATCCATTAAAGAGATTGCAAAGACAGAGAAATGTTCCCATTTTATATAACCAAGTAGATACAACTCATGCACATGCTTTTTAAAGATGAACTACAAACTTGAAGGGGGCGTTAACAAGAGATAGTGTTCAAGTAAGAGGACAGTACCATTTGTCACACATAGTTCATCCTAAATTCACCTGGTAAATGGGGTAGCTACCTGGGTTCACTAATTGCCTCTGTCTGAAGTATAAATAAACTTCCCTTGTCTTTACCACAGAACGGTTTGCAACTGGGAGCCAGGCATCTGCTGAAGTTAGGATCCTACCCTTCCCTAAGAAACTGGGAAGGAGATAGAGCAGGATCATCTTTCAGGATTACATATCAAAGAGATGGCTCCCAGGTCCTTGAGAAAAACCTTCCTGGGTTGTAAAACTGGCAAGAGGTTTATTTAGCTTGTAAAAAGATTTCCATGCATCTCAAAAGAGTAGAGAGAGAATTCACAATTACAAGTTTTCTAAAGAAAATGCTTGAAGAAAAGTGAGGGGAGAAGAGTCTTTTCACACCAGTGAAAATTAAATTTTAATTCTTATTTTTAATTTGCATTTGCCCTCACACCCCTCATTTCACAAATATGGTCACAGTTAATAGTTATTGAATGCTTACTATTTAATCGAGTGTTTTGCACAAAACTGCCTCAGTTAATCCTCTCAACAATCTGAAAGACAGATGTTATCACCATTCCCACTTGACGGATGAGTACCCTGGCCCAGAAAGGTTAAGTGACTTGCTCACAGAATCACACAGTAACTGGCCGAGTTAGGATTCCAGTCCAGCGACCTTCCAAAACCAATGATCTTAGCCACCAGGCTACCAGGCGGCATGGAAGGAGTCTGAGCCCCATTGGTTGTTACAGGGTCGCACCGCGGACCTTCGGGGAGGAAGGGCGGAGGGAGAAGGGGAAGAAGGTTATGGCAATTCCCCTGGAGGCCCCAAAACAACCGGAGCACGAGGCCAGGAATGCAGGGGAGGGATTAAGGTGGCACTTTGGAGTTTATACGGCGCCGCACAACAATAACCACAGGGCCACACCCCCAATCTGGCCAACGCTCCAACTCACCGAACCCTGCCCGCCAATCCATTCTCTCGGTCCTCTTCTACTCGGGTCGAGCAACTGCCTCGATTGATCGAGCCTGAGCCATCATGGCGGCGCTCGTGTAGCCCGGTCCGTACCGCGAAGGAGACTGGCTGTGGCGCGGGCCCGGCGGGGTCAGAAGTCACCATGCTGAGGGCCGCGTGGAGGGCCCTGAGTTCGGTTCGAACCCAGGCAGTGACCCAGGCCCCAGTCTCTGGCCTGCTGGGGAGAGGGAGCGCCCGGCTTCCCTCCGACCAGTGGGGCCTACAGCCTCAAAGTGAGGAGCTGAGAAATGGGACCGCGGGAGTCGGGAGTGGGGTCCGGCGGGGATGGAGGATATCCCGGAACCGCGACAGGGGAGAAGAGCGGTGGCAGGATGAGGGAGAAAGTGTGGTGGCTGGGGAAGAAGTGCGACAAGGTGGGGGAGACCTGGGGCAGGGGCCCAGGCGGAGGAGAAATGGGGCGACTGTTCGGCTCAGGGGCACAGCAACCGTGGGGGAAAAGTAATGCGAAGGGCGCAGGAAGGAATCAAGCTGGACAGTTTAAGGAAATGGGTCTCAGCACTCTCTGTTCTGCGTAGGTCTCCTACAGGCCGCCCGTGGATATACCATCCAGAAACCAGGTAGGCGAACTTGGGGCGAAAGAGAGACCGCCTGGAAGATTTGGGGTGGCCAAAGGGATCGAGATGGCGAATTAGATCTATTTGATGGGGTGGGCAAAGGGGTGGACCAGAGGTCCTGAGCAGACCACCCCATCCACATTATGTAGATCCCTAAGCCAAAAGCCTTCATTAGGGTGGGGGAAGAAGGGTATGAGCAAGAGACTTGGAAGGGCGTATGTATGCCTGAAAATGAGCTAGCCAGCGTGGTTGCAAGGCTGGCACCACCCAGGCCTTCCTAGAATATAGCACTTTGTGTCTCCCTTTGCATAACCATTCAGCTCTCTCTTTCTAGATAAGTTGTTTGGGGCAAGTTACTTTCTCTGAGTCTCATTTCTAAAATGAATGTAAAAGCATCCATTGGAGAGCTTTGTTGTTAGGATTCCATGATAACACATGAAAAGCATCACTGTGCTTAATAAATAGTAGTATATATTAAGACTGATTGCTATTAGTGTTGCTTGCATAGCAGCAGAGCAGGGTCTGACTGAAGAGGACAAGTAGATCTACCCCATGCATCTCCCTCACCTCCAAGGGACAGCAGGGATGCAAACACCAAAGCTCAGCTTTTCCTGTACTCTGTACTTGATGCTTACATCTCAGCTGGTCCTAAAGCTGGCTGTCCTTCCTCAACCCCCTTATTTAATTCTTGAATCAGCCAGCAAGTGTTTGTTGAATGCTTATTCTAGGCTGGGCCATGGACCAGACTGTTGGGGGGGAGGGTGGGCAGTTCAAAGGGCATCAAACTCAGTCCTGTCCACAGGAGAACCCAACCTAGTGGGGAATCTGATAACTATAGAACCAGGCAGGTATATGAGAGGTGCAGGAACAGGTATGTGGTCTTGGGAAAGACTGACTCCTTGGAGAATGAAATACCAAAGCATGTGCCCACAGGGTTTGCAGAGAAGAAACTAAGCCCAGAATCCAGTGCCTTCTCTGAGATCCTGGATGTCTCTCGGAGAGTTGGGGAGTGTGTGAGGAGGAGCGGTTAGAGTTGACTCTGGGTGTTTTCCATCCCTATACTTGACAGTCCAGCCCAAGCAAGATGATGACCCACCCCCTTCCACGCTGCTCAAAGACTACCAGAACATCCCTGGAATTGAGAAGTAAGTAAGCAGGAAGAAACACACTTGAGGAGTCAGGGAAAATTGGTGAGGAGTGGGAAGGAGTGACCTTGAGACTTGACCTATCTTAAGCTTGATTATAGAATGAAGAAGAGAGCTATAGAGAGGGGAATGGGCAGCAGGGACAGATGGAACTTGTGGGGCTCAACCACTTGCTTTTTTTTTTTTTTTTTTTGTACTCAGAGAAGATCTACTACTAGATACCAAAGAGCTAACATGCCTTGTGTGTCTTTGTAGAAATGTCCCACCTCTTGAATCTTACAAAAACCCTGAGGGAAGAAATCATGGCCCTGTTTTATAGAGTATTAAGCTGCCCCATGTCATATATCTCCTAAGGAGCAGAGCTGGAGTTTGAATCCAGTGCTGACAGACACCTCAGGTCCTCCTCAGTGGAAGCAGGGCTTCCCTACAGTCTCACTCAATGTGCAGTTTTGTCTTGAAGTGTCTCAAGACAGATTGACCCATGTCATACCTGAAATGGAACTCCTCCCTGAGCCCTTCCTGTGATAAGACTAGAACACTCAAGCCAACAGCTGCACTTTTCTGTAATTAACACATCACTCCATGTCCTCAGCCCAGCAAGCCAGAGCCGTGCAGACTTTTAAGCCCTGGAAAATGGCTCCCCACCTCCAGAGAGCCTTATTTGTTGTAGAAGGAATTCTCAGTCATCTTGCTTTTTAAACTAAAATGAAAACAGCATTTCTTCCCCTCCCCGCCCCCCATACTTGTCACTCATTGCTCTGGTTTTTCCACAGGGTCGATGATGTTGTGAGAAGACTCTTGTCTTTGGAAATGGCCAACCAGGTGAGTGCCTGTGCCAAACCTCGGCCTTGGCCTCCCTAGGACTACCTCCTACCCTGGTTAGCACCCCAGTACCCATGTTTCTCCAGTCACAGCATACATCCCACCTTCACTCTGTGTCTGCATGTCAGTACTCCCAGACTGAACACCTTGAAGGAAGGGACAGTTTTGCTTCCCCATTGTACCCCTAACACCTGACAGACAGTAGGTTCTGAATAAAGATGTGTGCACAAATGAGCAAACTTTATGGACATTCATTCGACAAGCCATTTCTTTTTATCAGTGGCTTTGGCCTTGGGCTCATCCAGATGTGGATAGCCATGTTGTTTAACCAAGGCCATGGTGAGTACAGTGAAGTCCGGCCCTGAGCTCCATAAGGCCTAGTTGTTATAACTTCAGGTACAGCCTTGCATGCAGAAGGACTAGTTCTTAGGGCATGGAAGACTGCACAGATTTTCTTAATCTTTGTCTTCAACAGAAAGAGAAGCTAAAAATCAAGCAAGAACAGTTGATGAACAAAATCGTGGCAAACCCTGAGGACACCAGTTCCCTGGAGGCTCGAAGTTGGTCAGAGGGCTCTTGGGGAGTGGGGATGCAGAGGAGTCTGCTAACTGGTACCTCATCTAGGGCTCATCTACAAGTACACTTAGATATGGCTTGAGAAAAGGAGACATAAGGACCTAGGGCAATGAAAACTGGACTCTGGATCCCAAGCTGTGTGTGCTAGAGTCAGTACCCAGGTCCTGCCTTGTACTTCTCTATGAGCTTGGGCAAGTCCTCAAGTCCTCTCTGGAGCCTCTGTTGCCTAGTCTAAGACACATCTACAGAGCCCTCCTGCCAGACAGACACTGAGCACTCCCAAGAGCATAATGTTCCTGCTGAGTTTTCCAGCTGGAATTGGCAATAGTCCCCATTAGCTGTGTTTGAAAAACCCCACCACCTCCCCTGCTTTTGGTGCTGTTGATCTTCATTGACCACTAGGAGCAGTGAGGTAGACTGGTGGGGTCTGCATGTTTCCTCCCCCTTGCCTTTGAACCGTATTACAGCCTCTGCTTCCTCCTCCCGACCCCTGCCTTCATTCTTTTCTTCTCCCTTGCCAGACTAAAGTCTGGTGAGTTCTTGGCCAGCAGCCAAGACTAGACCCCATGGAGAGGCCAACTCCTGGTCCTCTATAGTCCCTTTTGAAAAGTTAAGTTTCCACATCCCCTCAGCCTCCCTGAACCTCACTGGCCCATCTCATCCACAGAAGGGCTGCTTATCTCACCTTGCCTGTTTCTGCATGATCACCTTGTCTGTTTCTGCTGAAATCTCTCAGGTTGACAGGAACAGATGGGCTATTTGTCAGGACATCAGTGAGGTGATCACTAGGGTCCTCTTTAACCACAAGCATTGGTGATGTATTACTCAGTTTTCTGAAGGCCACTTTTTGCATCGTGTCTGCTCTGGAGATGCCTGTCTCTTCCTACTCTGTAGCTGAGGTGGTTTGCAGGGCCATGTGGTCAGAGCCAGGATTCCCACTGCACTCCCTGCAGTGTGCCCAGAACTCAGTGTGTCCTGGGAAGTGCCCACTTGAGGGACAACCTCTCTTTGAGCCAACTTCTGCTTTTGCCCCCAACTTTGCAATACAGGTGGGAATCAAGTAAGATACCTGAAGGGGATATAGTCCAGGGCCTTGGGAGACAAAGGGGAGCTAACAGTCCTGGAAACTCGGTAGTGAAAGCACAGAAATAAGGATGGCAGCTGGAAGAGAACAGGCAAGGAGTAGGTCCTGACAGCCTTGGAATCGTATCAGCTGCATTGGCTGGACCTCTAGTACAGTATCAAATCACATGAGACCATGGTAGGCTGATTTCTGAATTTAATGAGAACACTCTGAAGTTTTACCATTAAGAATGCTATTTACTATAATTTTCAGATGATACCTTTATAAGATTAAAGAATTTCCCTTTGGAATTTTCTTTCTAGAGGAAAGACAATGCAAAGTCTTTTGAGATCTTGTAATTTAAAGTGCTTTGGGATTACAGAGAGCAGTACAAGAGCATTGGTGATTGTTATTCCTTCATTTCTTAAAACATAATGCAGGCCTGGGCCCTCCCTTCCTCTGTGCCCAGCTCTCATCCTCTGTGGTTTGTGGTTTCAGTTGTTGCCTTGACCATCAAGATCCGCAATTATGAAGAACACATGCAGAAACATCGAAAGGTAAATCCTGAGCACCATTCACAGTTAAACAGCAGCAGCCGGGGAGAAAGGAGTCTGGGAGGCGAAGGGCTCTGTATCCTAGGAAGCCAGTGGCTGTGACACCATGGTGCCCTCATTAGCTTCAGTGGGAAAAGACAGGGTATTTTTGGTGGGAGCCTTACAGGGTTATACCAAGTCTCTAGTGGTTAAGAACACTAACTTTAGCGCATGGTCACTGGGTCTGGCATATGGTGGGTCCTGAATGAATATTTGTTGAGTGCATAAATGGACTCAGATTGCCCTATTCAAACCTCGGCTCTGTCACTTCCATTTAACTAGCTGTGTGACTCTGGGGAAGTTACAGGTCTGAGCTTTGGCCTCTTATCTGTAAGACGGGGATCATAGTAGTACCTGCTCACAGTATTGCCTGGGTTATCTGAAATAATAATAGCAGCCAGCATGATGCATAGAAAAGTCTTGGGCCCCATGCTATGCTTTACATGCAACATCTCGTTCAACCCTGTAACCTTTGTTCTTTCCCATTTTATAGAGGGATAGTCTAGTCATGGAGGGATTACATTTTTCCTCAAGGCACTAGGGAAGTGATGGTCAAGACTTGAAACGACTCAGTGTTGCTACAGATCCCACATGCTTAACCATTAAACCCTATCTCAACACGGTGTCTGGCACAGAGCTGCTATAATTAGCAAATTAAGCAGTTGTGATTATTTTTAATAAAATATACTGGTACCTCGGTGCTCTCTGGAGCTAGCTGAACATGCTCCTTAGAGATTACAGTTTCCTTCATTTGAGGTGTGAAATACCAGCCCCACCGCGAGGTCCCTCAGAGAGCAGCCCTCAACTATGGGTGTGGATCTCCCTCCTCTCTACCCCAGCTAAAAACAGTTTGCTAGCCGTGGAGAGACTGAGTGGGTGGTGTAGGGAAAGAGCATGAGATTTGGAGTTAAATCATTAGTCCCAGATCCAAGACTGTACTTCAGCACAACATTCTGAGGACGTTTTGTGAATCATAACATCTCTGAACCTTTATTTTCCCATCTATAAAATGCAGACAACAATGACAATGCCTCCTTCAGAAGTGCGCTAACATTTGTCACAACAGTGACAGGTAGAATACTAAAAAAGTAATACAGATTTTCCTGCAGGATAAAGCACACAAACGCTATCTACTGATGAGCATTGACCAGCGGAAGAAGATGCTAAAAAACCTCCGTAAGACTAACTATGATGTCTTTGAGAAGACATGCAGGGAGCTGGGGATCGAGTACACCTTTCCCCCTCTCTATTACCGCACTGCTCACCGCCGCTTCGTGGCCAAGAGGGCTCTGTGCCTCCGGGTATGAGTCAGAATTGCTCCTTTAGTCAGCTTTACTGGGACTGTGATGGAGGGTACAGAAGGGACAGGTAAACTGTCTTTGTCAGAAGCCTAAAACTGACCCCGGGGAAGTCACAGGTCACCAATCCCATGGAGGAAGGCTGGGCTTACCATCGGGGGGAGATGGTTCCCACCTGACCTCCAAGTCAGAGCCTTCACATATGATTTCCTGCCTCCTTCCAACCCCCAGGTTTTCCAGGAGGCACAAAAGCTGAAGAAACAAAAAAGGATCTTAAAAGCTGCAGCCATGGCAACCCCAAAACAAGACGACCAGGGGAACCCAGAGAACCCTTCCAAAGCCTGCACAGAGGCACTCAAAGGAAACCAATAAAGTCTGTTAAAATTATTTATTTCTGCTTTGAGAGTAACAGGAGAGGAGAGAGCATTCTTTTTGGTCCAAGAAAGACAAGGAGGAATCTATTTTCTCATTCAGCTCTAGGATCTCAGAGGTGTCTGAGTCCCTACCCTCACCCACCAGAGAACACAGGCATATAAACAACTACGTGTCATCCAGTGCAGGCAAGGCTGAGCACAGGGCAGCATGGTAGAAGGGTGGCTGGCTGGGTGGGAAGGCCACTTATAGGAGCCGCTTCTGGACAAGGTCCTAAAGGATAAGTAGGAGTTTACTAGGCAGAGAGAGAGGGACAGCACATACAAAGGCAAGTCTAGAAGTGTGTGCTGTGTTCAGGAGCAGTGCAAAGCAAGCTGGGCTAGAAACTTGCACACTGTCCTCTAGGGAGTGGAGAGGTGCTTAAAGTCTTAAGACCAAAAGAGTGATGCCAAGGGCAGACCTCTGTTTTTAGTAATTGGGCAGCAGCTGTGTGCAGGGTAGATTGGAAGGGAGATCAGAGAAATTCATTATTTGGGGGCTGGGGTTATTGGTGTTCACATTGAAAATCTGATTTAAAAAACAACTAGCTGGGTACCACGTTGCACACCTGTAATCCCAGCTACCTGGCCAGGAAAATCACAAGATCAAAGTCAGCCTGGGCAACTTAGCAAGACCCTGTCTTAAAATAAAAAAGGCTGAGAATGTAGCTCAGTGGTAAAGTACCCCTGGGTTCAATCTCCAGGACTCAAAAACAAAACAAAAAAACGATTAGTTCTGTCCCCAGGAAACTAAACTATATATAAGCAGACTTTGCTTATAAGATCTGTGTGTTGGGAGGGAGGTTTATAAATAACCCCTTCCCCATAAATCCCATCCACTTACACCAAGTGCCAAGGCCTGGGGGCCTAAGCATACTTAATGTTTCAAGAATCCAAAGAAGACAATGTGTCAAACTGAGCAAAGAAGAGCAAGATGAGGTCAGAAAGATAAGCAGACATCAGATTCAGAGCTTTCTGGGTATGAAAATCCGCTCAGGCTGCCAAAACAAAGTACCATGGACTAGGTGGATTAAACAAGAGACGTGTTTTCTTACAGTTCTGAAGGCCATGAAATCTTAAGATCAAGGTACTATGCAATTTCATTTCTGGTAAGGGCTCTCTTCCTAGCTTGCAGAGGCCACCTTCTCATGTCTTCACATAGCCTTTCCTTGGTTTGTACACTGGAAGGGATGAAGAAAAGGTGAGCTCTCTCTTCTTCCCCTTCTTCTAATCCCATCAAGAAGGCCCTGCCCTCATCACCTAACCCCAATTACCTCCCAAAAGCCCCATCTCCAAATACCCTGTAATAGTGAAGTCAAAGCTTCAACATATTGGGCTGGGGAGATAGCTCAGCTGGTAGAGTGCTTACCTTGTGAGCACAAGGCCCTGAGTTCGATCCCCAGTACTGCAAAAAAAAAAAAAAAAAAAAAAAAAAAAAAAAAGCTTCAACATATTAATGGGGGAAATAAACATTAAGTCCATATCTTACCCACTAATCAAAGTCATCTTTATGCTGCACATTGGCTGATTATTCACATTTTACCATGAGAAAATTAAGGCTCAGAGAGATTAGGTAATGTGTCCAAGTTCACACAGCTGGATAGAGACAGGTCTAGGATTCAAACCCAGCTCTGTCTTGACTCCAAAGATCATATTCTGTCCCCTATAACATACTGCCGAGGTAATGAGAAAAAGTCGGAGAAGCTATGAGAAGAGCCTACCACGGAAAACTCAAATGCCTTTAGGAGCCAAGCTGGTAGCAAATGCTCGAAGGTAATGATGATGTTTATTCTATTCCTATCCTAATTATATTTCCTTTTACCACAGTGCAGAGACAGGGCAAAATGACCAAATCAAAGATGGGCTGGCAGCTTTGAACAAATTTATAGACCTGGTGTTGATGTGTCAGTTAAGGGAAGGACCAAATAATATTTGAGATGAGGCAGTCTCAGTGAGGTGAAGGGAGCTTAATCCCAAGTACCACAAGGTGGGGAACAAAGATATTAAGGAAGCTCAGAGTGTGAGTGCAGACTATTTCAAAAAGTTTGACTGGGAAGGAAAAGAAAGGAAAATAACTAGAGAGGGTGTAGGATAGAGGGGAAATATTAATATGGGAAGGACTTGGGATTGACCTTCCTCAAGACAAGATTTCGCAATGGTGTGGTTATGAGGAAGAGGAAGGGGGCAAATTACCCAAAGGGATAACTTGCTGATGAAAAGAGTTCTAAGGCTAGGTGGGGGCAAGGTGGTGCAGATGACTCTGAAAAGGTAGTTGAGTGCCTGAGAGCCTCAAATGCCATGCCAAGGCATCTCAGCAAGAGACGGGTCATGTTAGAAATTAATAGGACCCAAAGAAAAAGATCTGGGAACAAAGGCCTGTTTCAGGTCTGCCAGTATCTGGGAAAAAAAAAAAAAATGATGAGTAGGTTTTAGAAGTATTGAGATTTACAGGAACAACTGTTCATCAAAGTGAAAATATACAGTGGGTGGCCAGGTGATCCTGGAGCTCAAGATGGAGGTGAAGAAGAGGATCACTGCCCTGAAAGGAGAGAAATGTTTAGGAGGCCTGCTTTACAGGGTGGAGAGAACTTCCGAGTTGAAGCAGACAGGAACAGGCCTGGCTTGCTCCACGGAGTACGAAACCAGGTGGGTCGCCGCTTCAGATGGACTTCAGGGAGGAAATGCAAATGAGTTGAGGGTATCGGTTTCTTCCCCACTTAAAAGAAAAACCAGCAACTGATTCACTGAGTGCTTTCGTGGTGTTTTCCACGATCTCACAAACCTGCCCCAAGTCGCACAAGGAGAGCCGGGGGCCGACTGCAACCCCGGTCGGTTCGACCCGAGTCTGCTCGCGAGACGCTTTGCTGGGGGCTCTCCTCGGTCATCGGCCGGCAAGCCGGGAGGGGTGAAGCACGTCCAGAGCGAGCGGTGCTGGCCGAACCCGCCTCGACCCTGCTGCGTCCAGCGCCCCAACCACCGCAGCTTAAGAAAATCAAAACCAGCGCTCCCCAAAGCAGGCCAACTTCCCTCCGGCGTCCGGGCTCCGGCCAATCCCCAGGGCGGTCCCCGCCGCTCTACCCAATGAGCGCCCACCCTCAGGGTACCTCCCACCAAGCTGTCTTCTGATTGGCTCGCTCTTCCCGTCCGCGGCGTCGTCTTGGCAACCTGGCTACTGGACGCAGAGGGGCCTCCAGGCCACTGTCTACAGAGCCCCAGGCTCCTCACCTGCCCTGCTGCTTTCCAGCACCATGTCGGTGCGGACGCTACCTCTGCTTTTTTTGAACTTGGGCGGGGAGATGCTTTACATCCTGGACCAGCGGCTGCGGGCCCAGAACATCCCCGGAGACAAAGCCCGCAAAGGTGAGAGGCGCCGGGACGCACACCCAGACCCGCACCCGGGTTCCCTGGCCCCTGCTCTAACACCCACAGCCAGACCTGCACCCTTCAGCCCAAGCCAACACCCCTTGCACACTTCACCCTTATAGTCAGAGACCTTTCTTACAAGCCACAACTCCCATCCCGTTGGAGACCCTGGGAAGTCAAATTCTCCAAAAGATACTTCCATTGGAATTTAACACCCCCTTTGGCTATAATTAGAGTACCTGATCCTGCCTAATTTCCCTATTCCTCTAAATGGAAGAGGTGATCCACCAATTTCCCTTGAAAACAGGTCCCTTCCAAAATTGTGAGTTCTATCTGTTCACCACCTAGCAACATAACCTTTGCCAGACCAAACATCCTTTTAACCTCCAGGAACAGGTTCTGATTCTCCATTCCTCTATGTAGTGCCCTCCCGCATAAGGTGGAAATCAGTATTTCAGAAGCTGTTTCTAGAAATGTAAGGTTCCAAGCCCAGCACAATGGCCCATGCCTGTCACACGGGAGGCTAAAACAGGAAAATCACAAGTTGGAGGCCAGTCTCTGCAACTTATTGAGACCCTGTCTCAAAATTTAAAAAGTGAAAAGGGCCGGGAATGTAGCTCATTGGTAGAGCACTCCTGGGCTCAATCCCAGTACCAAAAAAAAAAAAAAAGAAAGAAAGAAAGAAAAAAGGAAAGGAAAGAAAAGAAAAAGAAGAATGAAAAATAAGAGAGAAGAAAAAGAAACATAGGGTTCTAAAATAGTGAAGATAAGTAAGAAAACATAAGGAATTCATGTCTTTGCCTTAACAAGTGTTGGAGGGGAATACAATTGTGAATTTTTTTTTTTATTTTAGCTTCTAAAATACAGAATCATCTGGTTTCCATATATACCACATGTAATTCCCACAGCAGTGACAACCCAGAACACTCTGCCACTCTTTTCCTCACTTCTTAGCAAACAACTGTTTTCACCAAATTTCCTCAGATTAATTAAGAAGGAAATATTAAAATTCATGGTAGAGGAGGAAAAGTTGATATCAAGGCAATTGGCATGGCCACTGATTAAAACATTTATTCTCTACAAAAGTCTTTGCCCAAATGATGTTAAATATACATATTCAGGTATTAATTATTGTATTTGTGTGATTGATTCTAAGTTCATGCATAAAAAGATAAGAGAACTCCCCATAGCACACCCCCTCCATTCATTCTGCACACTACTGCCAGTGGGCTTTCTGGATTTTGTCCAGATCTGTCCAGACTTCCCCCTGCTTATAACCCTGTCACACCTGGCAAGTTCAAAACCAGCCTCGGCAATTAAGCAAGGCCCTGAGCAACTTAGCAAGACCCCATCTCAAAAAAGTAAGAGAGCTGGGTATCCGACTCAGTAGTTGAGCACCCCTGGGTTTAATCCTCAGTATCAAATAAAATTAAATAAAACCCTTTGTCAGTTTTCTCCTGCTGTCTGGGTGGAGGCCAAGTCCCTATGCAGCACATTTTGGGGCCCTTCCAAATCTGATCTCCCACCACTGCCTCCTACTTTCTATCCCAATAACACCAAACTACTTGTAGATCTCCACTGAAACCATGCTCCTTTGTGTCTCCATGCTTGTAATCCCATCTCTCCATTCTTCCTCTTCCATCCTGGATCATTCAGCTGAAGAATCATCTTTCTTCAGGAGGCCTCCCCACAAGGGACCTGCTGATGAAGCACCTTAGCTTTTTTGTTTGTTTGTTTGTTTGGTGCTGGGGATTGAACCCAGAGCCTTATGCTTGCAAGGCAAGCACTCTACCAACTGAGCTATATCCCCAGCCCCACCTTAGCTCTAATAGCTCTCCACACCTGCTTCTGCCTTGTTATTTGGCCATCTTATGTGGGAAGGACCTGTGTATGTCTCCCCCACCCAACTTTCTTATTCATCTTTGCACTTCAATGCCTATCATAATGCCTGGACCAGAATAAATCAGTGCTCAGTAAATATTGAACCCATAATCTAAATTGGCAGTTTTATATGGCATTGTCATTTTTTTCTCAAGAGGGTTGTTTTCCTTGGTACCTATGTGATGTGATTTAATTCAGGTTAATGGCACCAGTGAGATAACAGGCCAGGGTTTTCTACTAGTCGTCTGCATCTTGGAAGACAGCATAAATTAGCAATTAAGAGAATATTCTTTAGAGTCACTTGGATCTGGGTCCCAATGCCAGCTTTGCTATTTAACTAGTTGCATGACCTTGAGATGTAACCTCTATAAGCCTCTTCCTCCAAAAAAAAAAAAAAGATAATAATACACACCTGGAAACAAAGTTGTAAAGATTAAATGAGACAATGTATTTAACATGATTAGCATAATGAATAATAGGTGTTATCTTTCAAGAGTCATCTGGATAAGGCCCTGTGAATAAAAGGGACTGGTTTTGTCTTTAAGAGCTACAGTCCCTCTGGTTTTTCTAGGTTTGATTTTAGGGAATTTCAGCCTTTAGTAGCTCACTGTCACACATTCATTCTCCACGGTATTTGAGTGTCACCCTGTGCAAGATGCTGGGTGGAACCTGATCCAGCCCTTCTATGCTCTCCTTGGAGGTAGGGCTATTGGTCATTCAGTTCCAGTAACTGATTCTAAAACTGGGGGATATATCTTCCTAATGACAACAATAAATGCTAAGACAATTTTTTTAAATTTTATTTTAGTTGTAGATGGACACAATATCTTTCTTTCTTTATTTTTATGTGGTGCTGAGGATCGAACCCAGTGCCCCACATGCGCAAGGCAAGCACTCTACCAATGAGCTACAGCCCCAGCTCCCTAAGACAATTTTTAAGTGAAGATTTTACCAATTACCAAAGACTCCTCTTAAACACCTCAGTACCCACACTGTTCTATCACATAGGTAACATTATATCCCCGTTTTGTAGATGGGAAACTAAAGCTCCTTTGTACATGTTTACCAAATTGATAAGAGCAAGAGTCACAGATTTGGAGCATCAGGCTCCTGAGCTCATACTCCTAACCCTTGTGCCCTTAATTGCTGCCCTATGCTGCCATCCCAGGAGTGGGGAGAATATATCAGAATCTGTGTGGCTTGTTAGGTCAGGAGGAAAAGGGAAGCTTTAAAAAAAGATATCCAATATACCCACTGATCTTATAAAAGAAATAACAGAAAATAGTTGGCCGATGGGATTTGTAGACAATAGAGAAAGCCAGGTAGAGAGCATAGGATTCAAAAAGCTGAAAAACACTCATCTATTTCACTGTTAGCTCTGGTGTGGCTGCAGGAGCCGGAGCCACTTGACAGACGCAGTACGCAGGCCTATAAAACACCAGGCATAGTAAACTAGTCCTTGCGGAAGCTTTGAATGGAAATCGTATTTCTTCTAGATGTTTTCATTATCTTACACAACTAATTGGTCTCCTGGAGGCCATCGTGTTCCCTCAAGGCCCATGCCGATGTTGCGTTTCCCCCGACCAGGCTGCTCTAGTTTAGCGTTCCGCAGAAAGGAAGCCACTCTTTATGGGGTAACTCTGAGCGTTGCACATTGAATGCTGTCCCACATTTGAAGCAATAGCAAGAACAATAACAGTTACCTTTGCCTCACTCCTGGCCTCTTAAACACACTCACAACTAAGATCCTGTTGCACTTTGTTTACATTCCTCATTTTATAGGAGAGGAAACTGAGGCATAGGGGCCATGAAATGATTTTTTTCAAGACATGCAGATGCCAGTGGAGTACTGAGCAACCAAATGGTGGTGAGGTTCTGTTTCTGTATTTCTAGTTCCAGTTTCACAGTCAGCCCTCAATAGCCTTTGGGCTGCCTCCCACTCAAACATAAGTAGAATTGTCACAAATGAGTCATCTGGAGAAATAATAGAAAAATGGGGCATGGCATACCTCGCCTGGATCCTCAGGAGGAAGGTGCTGGGAACTTGCAGTCCGGCAGAGCCCTCTGCTGGCACTGAACCTCATTGCCAACTGGAGTGTCCCAGGGCTCCACAGCATGCACTGTCCAGTTCCATCTCCTTTTCAGCAGGTAGTCCCTATCCCTGAGAGAGGGTGGGCCCCTTGCAGTGACACTGTTCCCAAACAGACCTTCAAGAGGATCAAAGCTCCCCTTCTCAAAATTCCTATGCTAGATCACCTGTGGAATAAATGCCACAGAAAGATGGAAATGTGGACATTATGCCTAAGAAACCAGATTTGCTTTAAGACTTGGTGCTGCTTACCCAGTATTTTCTCTCCAAGAGCCTGTGATTTGGGGAGGAAAAAGATGGTGACTTTTCCCAGGAGAGTCTGACCCTTTGTAGCCCAAGGGTCGTGGCCCTGGGTGGGCTTGCAGACTGGTTTTGTAGGAGCTCTTGGCGTTGTGTACGGAAGCTAAGCTAATGTATATACTGAAGGCATGTCTATGCTTCAGTGTAACTTTCGAAATCAGTGTTTCCAAAAGAGACCATTAATTACAACATGTTTTTAAAATGTGGATGTGCATAGAACTCTGTTTATCTGGGGGTGGTTTTTCTAAATGGAAATCTCCCCCAAAAAAATAAAGAAGGAAAAAAATCATCCTTGGGTGGAGTCCAAAAACCTTCAGGAGAAAAAGAATGGAATTAGAAAAGAATCTAGTCGAGTGTTTGACGTGTATGATCCATTTATCACCCAACAACCCTATCAGGCATGTGCTCTGTGATCCCTATTTGAGGAAACTGAAGTTAAACAGTTGCTTGAAGTGTATATAGCTAGTCAGTGGTAGAGCTGGGTCTCACCCTACAAAGATCTTGATTCTCACAGATCTTTCTATCCAAGTACATTTTTCCTAATTTGGTCTCCTCTTAGCCTCTCCCTGACTGCCTTAGTCCTCAGGAGCTTTCTTTGTAGTGATAACATCTTTAGTTTCTTCTTTTTATGTGGCGATCATGTATCCATACATAAAAAAAAACTGAAACAAATATTGACATAATTTCCTTTTAATTCCTATTTCATGTTTTCTGAACAGTTCCAACTGTACTCCAGAAGAGGAAATTTTACATTAATAAAAAATCAGATTGCATGCAAAGCAACAATCTGCCTGTTCCTGCCTGTTCTTGGATTATTCTTCCTTGGGGGTTAGTGTTGTTAAAAGCCTGCTTTGGGGGATGTGTGTTCTTGTAGCATTGGGGAAGATGACTTCCAGAACTGTCAGGGTGAGCCTGGAGGTCACTATCCCTCCTGAGCTTCCTCTTGTCCTAGACTACTCTCCGTGAGACCTAGCCTTTCTTGTGGTTGTTTATTTTTGGATACTGTTATTTAAACAGTTTTTAAAACTTTTTAAAGTTTCAAATGGAAGACAGCATTCACATTGGACATTAAACACAAACATGAAAAATAAAGTTTCGTAGACTAGATAATTGGATTGGTATTTGCAAAGCCTCTGTGAAAAGAATGTTCTTGCTTCATGAACTGGTGTTTTCTTTTTATTTGCTTCATGTAGATGAATGGACAGAGGTGGACAGAAAACGAGGTATGCTATCTCTGGGCTGCATGTACTCAGTCTGTATCCACAGATTCACCCAGTCTTTTATCAGTGGGGCTTAAAATGGGACCACTCTAAATATTTCTAAGAAAATAGGCGTGAGTTTCTCTTTAGGTGAGACATTGGGTGGGTATACATTTGAATCTTTTACTTAAGAGGAATAAACACATTGCATAAGAGGAAAACTAAGCAGACTTTGGCAAAAGGGCCACATTGCACCTAAAAGAACTTTCTCCTCTTTAGTTACAAGCATAGCAGGGACAGCTGGGGCAATGGCTGCACTCCTGGTAGAGTGTCCTATATGGTAGTCCTAAAACAACTTCATAATAGTATCATAAAACCAAAGAATTGTGCTTCAACATGAGTGACTCTCCCCCAGCCATTCTTTTTTTTTTTTTTTTTTTTTTTTTTTTTTGTGGTGCTGGGGATTTGAACCCAGGGCCTCGTGCTTATGAGGCAAGCACTCTACCAACTGAGCTATATCCCCAGCCCCCAGCCATTCTTATTACACAGAAATATCTGTTAAGTGACAGAGAATCATGGAAGCATGTGACTGCATGGCTGCCAGGATCATGGGCACATGGGGTGACATCATGCATGCAGTATCTTCCATTTCCCCTTCACACACAACTAGCAGCAAACCTGAAAAGGCTGTCAGCTGCTCAGAATAAAACCTTAGCTTTTCTCAGCCTTGATATGTCCGATACCTTTACTTCATTTGACACTTGGATGTGGGTTTGTGCCTGTCATTAGCCATCTTCCTCAATACTTAAATGCTCTTATCACACCAAATATGCCGGGGAGATAATGTGTAATACCTAAGAACAAAGACATTAGAATAAACAGACCCCATTCTAATTTCAACTCCACTACCACTGTGTGACCTTGGACTTTAATTTGTGTGTGTGTGCATGTGTGTGTGTGTGTGTGTGTGTGCATGTGGTGCTGAGGATTGAACCCAGGGCCTCACTCACGCATGGTAGACCAGCAGCTTTACCACTGAGCTATATCTGCAGCCTTGGATTTTAAACTAAGAATCAATTTTCCTCCTCAATAGAATGAGGATAATAATCAGAATTGTCCTGGAGTTTAAATGAGATAATGTATATAAAGTTCTAAGCCAAGTGCTGGAACATGGTAATGATTCAAAACTAGGTAACTATCCAGCAGAGTTTCATAACTTCTTTTATGCTTAGCTCCAAATTGCATGTTCCCATAAACAAGTGAATTTAGAGCAGAGGTAATTGATTAAAAATTCTATTGCTTTCATCGAGATAATTATTTCATCAGACTAGGCTCAAAGAGAAGCCCAATTGAAGTGCTTGATATGCTTTTATTATATTTCATAACCATCTTTTGACACTGCTCTTAAGCAATTTTTGGCTCATCCCTTGAGGCATGGCAGAATTTTAGGTGCAAAGTGTAGATCTTGAGGGTTTTCATATACATAATTTAATCACTGGAATTTATTTTAACCTAAGTGTTCATCATTTGATCATAAGACTAGAATCTTGATGACTTATTTTGTTATTGTTGTTGTTACGGTACTGGGGATTGAACCTAGGATGACTCTACCACATCCCCAGCCACTTGTATTTTTATTTTATTTTATTTTATTTTATTTTATTTTATTTTATTTTATTTTATTTTATTTTATTTTTTGTAAACCAGGGGTGTTCTACCACTAATCTACATCCCCAGTTCTTTTTATTTTTTATTTTGAGGTAGGACCTCACTAAATTGCCCAGGCTGGACTTGAACTTGCGATCCTCCTGCCTCAGGCTTCTAAATAACTGGAATTATAGGCATGTGCTACTGTGCCCTAGAAGCTTGATATGTTGAGAGCCCTATTGCCACCCTTCTGATATATTTGTGAAAACCCCTTCCTTCCCCTGCCTTAGCCTCTTCCGGATGAGCTCAGTTTCCCAGTGTGTTCCTGCCTTATGAGAAATATGCAAAGCTCATATGAGTGCCAAAAACTAACGAAGATAGGGTTGGGGTTCTAACTCAGTGGTGGAGTGTTTGCCTCACACATGTGAGGCACTGGGCTCGATCCTCAGTACCACATAAAAATAAATAAATAAAGTTATTGTGTCCGTCTACAACTAAAATAAAAAAAAAAAAAAACTAACCAAGACAAACTAAGAGTGTGATGTGATTAGAACTATTGTTCCACAATAGCCAAGTTATAGAACCACCCAGGTGTCCATCAATAAATAGAGTAGACGTTGTGGTATATAAACTCAATGGTGTTTTATTTGACCATAAAGAACTAAATTATGGTCAGTGCTGTGGGGCATTCCTATAATCCCACAGACTCAGGAGGCTGAGGCAGGAGGATCCCAAGTTCAAGACTAGCCTCAGCAACTTAGCAAGACTCTGTCTCAAAATAAAAATAAGAAGGGCTGGGAATGTGGCTCAGTGATAAAGTACCCCTGGGTTCAATCCTCAATACCAAAACAAAAAGAACTAAATTATGTCATTTGCAGAAAAATTAATGGAATTTGAGAGCATTATGTTAAGCAAAATAAGTCAGACTCAGAAAATCAAGGGTTGTATATTTTCTCCCAAATGTGGACGCTAGAGAGAAAAAAGTGGGGGAAAGCAGGAGGGGTGGTAGGGGGAGGTATCTATGGACACAGAAGGAAGACCAGTAGAGCAGAAGGAGGGAACAAGGGAAGAAAAGGGGAGGTACTGGGGAATTATGTGCATGTGTGAATACGTCACAAATGAATCCCACCAAAACGTGTTATATTAAGATTATAATGTGCCAAAAGAAAATTAATTTTAAAAAAGAAAGCCCAAAGCAAAATTTGAAAAAAAGAACTATGCTCAGGGGTAAATATGATGTGGGCTCATGACTGGGGTAAGGCTAACGTCCCCTCCTCTGTGTGCCCATGGTGTTTACCTCAGTGTCTGGCACATAGTAGGCTGCCTCAGCCAAGTGCCGGGGAAGGCAAATCACGAGGAGAAGAAAACATGCCAATGTGTGCCTGCACATTGCTTCCAGAGAATACAATGTGAGATGGGTCCCAGGGCCCAACCATAAAACTTCCCTTCCCTCTTTGAGGGCATGTGTACACACTGCTCTGCCCGCAGGGACAGACCCGCTGGTGCTCTCTTCTCAGTGGGTGAATCTTCTGCAGCTCTTGTGCAGGGAGCTATGGTGATATAGAGCTCCTTCACCTCCCGGCGGGGAAAGGCTTCATTCTCTTTTTGCTTTACCCAAGTAGCTAACAATCACCTTGGGGTTTTCTTTCTTTTAAAACCGATTTGAGCTAAGCTATTTTCTAGATGGTGGTAAGAGCTCAAAGACCCCAGAGAAATGACTCAGCTCTTCTACCACTAACCCAACCCAGCCACAGGAGGCTTTAGCGCCCATTCTCTTCTGAGGACATATGTATGGCTTTTCAGTTGTACCTGTTTCCTCTCAAATCCTGCTTTTGTTTGTGTTTGTGTGTTTTGGGGTTTTTTGTTTGTTTGTTTTGTTTTTGGTACCAGGGATTGAACCCAGAGGTGCTTAGCCACTGGGCCACATTCCTAGCTCTTTTTTTTTTTTTTTTTTTTTTTGAGACAGGGTATCACTAAATTGCTGAGGCTGACCTTGAACTTACAATCCTCCTGCCTCAGTCTCTTGAGCCACTGGAATTGCAGGGGTGCGCCACTGCACCCAACAAATTCTGCATTTTACTTATAGGCTGTGGTAAGAAGAAGTTAGAAAATCCAGTTTCCTGCAGGTCCTTACTTGTTTTGGCCAAAGGGCAACTGTGAGGCCTGAGACAAAGCCAGAAGGGTTCCGGTGTCTGCACTGCCCACACTGGGGGAGCATTCCTGCACATGAAGGATGAGCCTTGGTGGGCTGAAATTGTCAGATGTGAAGGACGCCCCTGTTGGTAATGGGCCTGTTTCTTCCTCTCCAAGTAACAGGATGGAGTCTAGAGTAAAAGTCAAAGGTCAAGTGTCAGTTCAGCACTTCTATAAGGAGTCACAGTGGGTCAGTCCTTTGTGTTCATGTGGGGGGCAATGTGTCCCCTCTCCCCTCTCTCTGAAGCCATTCCATTTAAGATTTAAGTACAGGGCTGGGGAGATAGCTCAGTTGGTAGAGTGCTTGCCTCGCAAGCACAAGGCCCTGGGTTCAGTCCCCAGCACTGCAAAAAAAAAAAAAAAAAGATTTAAGTACAGCTAGCCCCCAGCTTCCCTTTCTCCATAAAATGCCTTGAGATGATTTTAAGTGCTGGCCTGAGCCCTCTGGTTCTTCTGTCAGTTATCACAGGTACAGGGCGCCTGAAACAGTAACCCCCTGCTCTGCCTCGCCCTCACTCTATAGACTGACGGCCACAGCCAGTCACTGGAATGTCACTGGCATGTCCTGGGTATTCAGTGAAAGAAGGAAGAGTTTCCATCTTTCAGAAATAATCACTCATGACTCATGTTGAATAATTGAGTTCATATAATTATTTTAAACAACCCAGTTTTCTTCCAGATTTTAATTACTATGAATGTATTTTCTTGACATCTACATACTCTCACCTTTAGGCCAGAATAACTGGCTTAATTAAGAATAATCTAGTAGTGAAAATATCTAAATGAATGAATATGTGAAAATACAGCACTTTGGTTTACACATTCCTTTTACTCTCACCTGATGGAAATTTTTATTTGAACAACAGTATGAGATATTTGTGGTATAAAATCAATAGTATAGACCACACAACATCTCAAAGTTCATTTCTTATAGAAACATGAGAAATGTTTTAATCTATAAACAATAGATAGCTATGTATATTTCCATAAAATGCTTTTTCAAAAAATCAGCTTATCATTATTTGTCCCATTTTTATGAAATTTAATTTTAAGTAAAAATGTTTAGATTTGCTTTTTTAAAAATATGTGATTTCTCATTTTGGGAAAAGCTCTAATCTAAAACACTACAGGATTTGTTTTTTCAAGGAAAGAAGAAACATTCCCCTTATTACCCAGTCAGAAAATGTTTGTGAAATTGGTTTGTAACCTCTGAAGCGCAACCCACTTGCACATTGTCATCTTGGATGTTTGCCTGAATGGTGACACAAAGCACACTCTCAGCTTCCTCCTGGGTCCCTGGGTCAACAGATCACAGCAAGCACACAGCAACCCAACTCCGCATATGCCCAGCTCCCCATTCCTACCCAGAGAGCATTTCTGAATAAAGCTCCCTCTGGCACCTTCCTTGCTCAGCTGTATTCTCTCTTATCTCTGCAGTACTGAATGACATCATTTCAACCATGTTCAACAGAAAGTTTATGGAGGAATTATTCAAACCCCAAGAGCTCTACTCCAAGAAGGCCCTAAGAACCGTCTACAACCGCCTGGCTCATGCCTCCATTATGAGACTGAACCAGGCCAGCATGGATAAGGTGAGAGACAGCCACTGTCATCTTTTACAGATGATCATAGACTGGGGTCAGATGAGATGATATGTGCAATGGTGCCTTGCAAAGGAAAATAGGTACTTAGAAATATTAGCAGTAATTGCTGAGTTTTAGAATTGCGAAGAACCTCAGAAGTCATCCACGCCAGCCTCTCCATTGGTTTATATCATTCCACCTGCCCAAAGAGGGTACTGCTTTTCATTCCCTGGAACACATGGTTAACCCAAAACAAGCACACGACCCTCAAAACTTTAATTCTGTCTCATTTATAACAAATTTCAGCTCTGCAATGAGGAAAGTAGGCATCTTTTAAAACAATTTAAGCCAGGTGTGAGGCTCCACATCTATAATCCCAGCAACTCAGAAGGCTGAGGCAGGAAAATTACAAATTTGAGACCATCCTGGGCAACTTAGCAAGACCCTATCTCATGCTGTGCATGGTGGCACACACCTGTAATCCCAGCAGCTCAGGAGGCTGAAGCAGGAGGATTGTAAGTTCAAAGCCAGCCTCAGCAATAGCAAGGCACTAAGCAACTCAGTGAGACCCTGTCTCTAAATAAAATACAAAAAAGGACTGGGGATGCAGCTTAGTAGTTGAGTACCCCTGGGTTCAATCCCCAGTGCTCTCCCCCACCCCCAAAACAAAAAAAGAAAAAAGAAAAGCCTAATCTCAAAATAAAAAATAAAAAGGGCTAAGTATATAGCTCAGTGGTGAAGTACCCTAGATTCAATCCTCAGTACTGCAATCAATCAATCAATGAAATAGGG
Organism: Sciurus carolinensis; assembly: GCF_902686445.1. NCBI lineage: Eukaryota > Metazoa > Chordata > Mammalia > Rodentia > Sciuridae > Sciurus > Sciurus carolinensis. The sequence continues at coordinate 182,512,835 of NC_062213.1, forward strand.
CAAATTAAAAACCAGACAGTCTTCACTTTTGGCATGAAAATAGCTATTTGGGAAACAAATTGGGCACTCTGGGTTTTTTGGTCTTTTTGTTTTGTTTTCTTTTCTTTTCTCAGTACTGGGGATGGAACCTAGGATGCTCTACCACTGAGCTACAACCCAACCCTTTTTATTTTCTTTTGAGACGAGTTTCACTGCCCTTGAACTTACCATCCTCCTGCCTTAGCCTCCCAAGTAGCTGATTTTTAAAATAATAGTATCACACAAATAAATGGCAGAGGATAGATAGATTCGTTCAGAAGAATTCCAGATGTTTTACCAAGATATTCTACCCTCAGGGAGGGAGAGCATTCCTCTGTCCCATTAAGTATGGGCTGCACTCAGTGACATCCTTTCAAAGAATAAGGTATGAAAAAAAGGAGAAAACAATTAGCTCTAAAGCAAAACCTGACAAATGACCTCACCCAGCACCCAGGAGGGTCAAGGTTCACACCAACAGTGATGAGGCATGTTGATGGTGTGTACCCTGACATGTGGGATGAAATGGTGCTTCCCCTCTGTAGTCTTCCTCCCCAACCCACAATCCCAGTCTCACTACAAGAAAAACATCAAACAAATATCATTGTCATGACAGAAATACCTGACCAGTATTCAAAATATCAAGGTTACCAAAAACAAGAAAATCAGAAAAACTGTCACAGCCAACAGGATCCCAAGAAGACATGATAATTAAATATAATGTGGTATCCTGGATGGATGGTATTCTGAAACAGAATAGGATATTAGGGGGAAACTTATGAAATCTCTTATAGTATTTAGTTAATTCAAAAAATAATAACAAATCCTTTTTAATATCTTCCATTATGTGCATTTTTTTAAATCATGAGGATTGACAACCAGGAGTAGGTGTGCAATCAATTTGCTTATTCCTGGTACCTAGAAGAAGCCTCAGAGAGACAGAATACCTTTAACTATGCCCTCTTACCTCCTGCTGCTTTCCTGTGGAAAGTTACTTCATCTCCCAAGCCTGTTTTCTCACTATAAAATGCGGGTAGCTCCTTCCTCTTCCTCTGCCTGCTCAAGGAGGTGGCAGCTTTCTCCTACTCAACCTCACAGCCACCCTCAGATCTCTCACAAATCCCAAGATCATCAGAAAAAGGACCAAGTTCACCCAGCACCAGTCAGTCCAGATTTGCGGGGGATGGGGAAGGAAGTGCTCTACCACTGAGCCACACCTCCAGCCTAAGGGTCCAGATCTTGCTGCCCCACAGTGGTTATAGGAACAAGAGGAAGACAAAGCACATGCTGCCTGGCATCTTCTGGAAGCTCCCAGGCCACAGGGAGCCAGAAATGCTGCCAGTGTGCAGCAACTCTAACTGTGCTGGGATTGCTCAGTATTTCCTACAAGAACCGCAACACCGCTATGGAAAGAGCAGCCCAGCTGGCCATCAGCGTCGCCAATCCCAGTGCCAGGCTGCACAGTAAAGAAAATGAATACATGGCTCATGTGCACATTTACTTAAATAAAACCATAAAAACTGCAGTTTAAAAATGAGGATAGTAATAGCTACTTGATCAGTTATTGGAAGTCATTGCTCATCTCTCTCTGCCTTGGAGAAGGTTTAGAAACAACATAGCATTTGGTATTATACCTGAAAGCCAGGTGTGGTGGCACATGCCTGTAATCCCCACTGCTCGGGAGGCTGAGGGAGGAGGATCACAAGTTCAAAGTCAACCTCAGCAACTTAGCAAGGCCCTGAGCAACTCAGTGAGACCCTGTTCTAAATCAAATGTAAAAAAGGGCTAGGGATGTGGCTCATTGGTTAAGTACCCCTAGGTTCAATCCCCAATACAAAAAAAAAAAAAAAATCCTGATTTAAAGTCTTAGCTGTGAAACCAACTTTACTGAGTAAGTAATCCTGAACTTTTACTTCTTCATGATATATATTTTTATCAGCTCTTCCTATCACAGTGCCCTATATGCAACATGCACTGAAAGTTTGATAATGAGTCTCAAGTCTATATCTCAGTACTGTACACCCCGTCCCATACCCCACACATGCACCAGGCTGTTCTAAATGTGTGCCACTTTCTAAGTGGAAATGTTTGGGTGCATGACAAAGTTGAAGTAATGGGAGTGTGTAAAGAGTCTAGCAAGTGTCTTACAATTTGTCCTCTTGGGCTGGGGAAGTAGCTCAGGGTAGAGTACTTGCTAGGCTTGCCTCATGCCAAGGGTTCAGTCCCCAGCAGTGCAAAGAACTTGATCATCCTGAGTTCAGATCTCACTCTGTCACTTTCCAGCTACATGAACTTAGGCAAGTTTCCTTTTTTTTTGAACTGGGATAAAACCCACCTCATAGAGTTCTTATGAATATTAAGTGGTATCAAATGAAGGAATGTATTACATGTGTTTGGCACAACATTCAGGTGGTAGTAGTGTATATTTTCAATCTTGCCCCAGACATGTCCATTCTAGACTGGTCATCTTCTCCCTTGGCTCCTCCTGTCCCCCACCCCTACCTCTTGTCCATTAGAAGCATCATCCTTCTCCCTGGTGCTGGGCTGGAAGTGCTGCAGTCCGTTTGGACCACCCTCATTGTCATCCCCAAATCTGGCCATGCTGTCACCATATACTGACAGCTTTTCCTTCTCAATGTGAAACTATGTCCTTTCTCTGCCTTCTCCAGTCCCACCAGCTCTCTCCCAGCCTTATGTCTGGATTACACCAGCGACATTTCTTTCATTTGTCTCACCAATAGATATCCTCTAACACCTATTAGGAGCCCGTTAATACGGGCCTCCCCAACTCCAGCCCCTCCCTTCTCTTTATCAAATTGCCAGGGGGACTAATCTTCAATCACCACTTTGATCGTGTCAGCTCAAAAAACTTCAATAGTCCCCTAATTCCCACCATTTTTACTCTAAATTATTTTGCCTGCCTTTCCAAAACTTTCAATATTCTCGCCATACCTCCCAACTTTATTTTCCACCATCCCCAACATGAACTATCCTGGGCCATTCGCCTCTTCCGCCTAGGAAAACAACGTACTCGTTGGTGCCTCCAGGCCCTCACACGCTGCTATTCCCTCCATCAGCTGAGTTGCCCTTCCTCTCTTTGGCCAGTCTGAACCCTGACACTGCCTCAAGATCCATATCAAGCTATTTGTGCCGCAGAGCCTGTCTGAACAACCTTGATCATCACCAGTTTCTCCCTTCTGGTCCTTCCTGGATGTTTACAAGTTCAAAGTCAGCCTCAGCAACTTAGCGAGTTTGTGGCTGTCCTAGTGTTGTTTACCATGTAAAATTGTTCTTATATGGTTTTAGAACTTTCTACTTGCCACTTTGACGTGTAGCATCTCATTCCTAAACCCACAATGTTGGGAAATTAGGTAGTAGTTTTTACAGACAAGAAAATTCAGGCTGAGAGAGAGTAAGAAAGCTGACCAGGGCTAGGGTGTAGCTCAGTGGTAAAATGCATGTTTAGCATGTACAAGGCCCTCCGTTCAATCCCCAGGACCTCCAAAAAAAGAAAATTGAAAAAGAAATTTGGCTAAGGCCATAATAAAATGTCAGCAGCAAAGGAGCACCTGAATTCAGGTGTCTTTCCTCCAAGTCCAAGGGCCGGTCCAGGACTCCACAGCTGCCAATATTGTTTCATATGTGTCCCATCATCAGTACACATCGCATGACCAGAAATTCTGGTTTTCCTAGGAATGCCCCAGGTTCCTCCTGTTGTTCTAACTTAGTTACTAAATCACCCCCTTTTACTCTCAGAAGCACCTTGGCTTGGGCAATATGGTCACCTGAGCTGTGCAGAGTTGGTTTTCAGTAAGTGCTTGACTGAATCATTGCCAGAGATCCTGACATCTACTTTTATGATCCTATTTATTTTGTTTGTGTGTGGGTTGACAGCTCTATGACCTGATGACTATGGCTTTCAAGTATCAAGTACTACTGTGTCCCCGTCCCAAGGATGTGCTGCTGGTCACTTTCAATCATTTAGATGCCATCAAGGGATTTATCCAAGACTCCCCAACCATCCTGCAGCAAGTGGATGAGACTTTCCGGCAGCTGACAGAAGTAAGAATATCATCAGTTTATCACCTCTCGGTCCCAAAACTTGTCCTCATTCCTCTGTCAGAGAGAACAGGGTGAGGAAATGACAAAGGCAGCCACCCTTCAAGAACATTCCAAAAATCTATAAGCATCCATTTTGTTCAGTAGGCATTATCATCTTATGCCCTCCACTGTCACCTTCATAAGTGTGAAAGCAGCATTACAGAGAATAGCCATTTCTAACTTTGCTGAAAGGGAGTTTTTTATTTTGCTAAGCCTTGGGGAACAGGCTCTCCAGGTATGGAAAATGGGAGAGACAAACTGTATGCCTGCTCTGCTGTGGAATAATAGGGTTTTTCCACTGGGGAGAGAGGGTGCTGGCACTCCTGCTGCCCGCTCCTTGCTTCTCTGTCTCCCATCCCTGAGCACCCGCTACCCTCGCCTATCCACACTGCTCATCTCCTTGTGAAAGTGAAGCACCTCTCTCTGTTTTGCCTTTGGCAGACATACGGGACTCTCTCTGCTGGGGAGTTCCAACTGATCCGGCAGACGCTCCTCATCTTCTTCCAAGACCTGCACATCAGAGTAAGTGAGCGGGCAGCAGGGAACCCTAAGGCTCTGACCTTGGGAAAAAATGGGTCATCAGGGCAGACAAGGGCCATGATTTTGCCCAGTTAGTGATATCCATCATGGTTTGAATCCATGATGACACACACTCTGATAATCTGATAATACACAATCTGATGAGACACAGTTTTTAAACTTAAACCAAGGAAAGGTGGACGCAGTAGCACATGCAGCAACTCCAGAGGCTGAGGCAGCAGAATTTTTGCAAGTTCAAGGTCAGCATCAGCAACTTCACAAGACCTTGTTAAAAATTATACATAAACATAAAAATATATGTGATATATATATATATATATATATATATAAAACTTTAAAAATAAAATTATGGAATGTAGTTCTGTAGTAGAGCATCCCTGGGTTCAATCCCCAGTACTGCCAAAAAAAAAAAAAAGGACCAAGGAAGACAATGATGCCCATTCTTTCCCAGTTACAAGGTTCTTTGCAATATTTTTATGCTAGGCATGGTGGTGCACACTTGTAATCCCAGTGACTGGAGGCTGAGGCAGAAGGATCACAAATTCGAGGCCAGTCTAGGCAATTTAATGAGACCCTGCCTCAAAATAAAAATCGAAAAGGGCTCAGGATGTAGCTCAGTGGTAGAGTGTCCCTGTGTTCATTCTTCAGTACCACAAAAAAAGAAAAACGCAAAGAAATACACTCTTGTCTCTTCGCTTCTCTAGAGGAAGTTTGCTCTCAAGGTACCTCAGTTCCAGCCTGACCTCAGTTCCAGAGTTTCTCTGCATACTTATCGTCCTCAACTTCTTCAGCACCACTGTCGAGAGGCTCCCTCCCATTCCGTGACACTCCACCCTCCCTGCACTTCCATGCTCCTCCTCACCCTGGCCTTCCCTTCCCTCCAACTCAAGGTTTCTCACTCCTTCCTCTCCCTCTACCTGTCTCCAATCTGCTTCCTTCTTCCTCCGCCCACCCTCTACTCTTTAGGAATCTCCCACCCGACTTTGTCTACCAACTTCTTAATCTGTGACTCCGAGTCTAACCTCTACTCCATCCTTGCCACCACGCTCCACCTGCTCACGGAAACTGTCAATGAGGATGTTCCCCCAGGGCCAACAACTCAAAGGTCTCTGACCAAATTCATGTCTGCAGTTCAAATGCTGTCCCAACTTTGCAGTTTCTTTTAAGGCACCACCCTTGCCCCACTCCTTGGCTCAGAACCAGAGTACCACCTTTGATTCCCCTTCCCTGATCTTCCAGTTGCTTCTCAGGCTCACAGAGCCTGCCTTCCACAGCCACCTCCTCCCTTCCATCCCTGCTGGCCCAGCCTAGCTCAGGTTCTCATACTTCCTTCAGACTATTGCCTCCCAGCTCCCTCTCCTCCTCCTATAGACAGTCCTACATCCTAACTTTCAAAAACACATCTCTGAGTTTGTGAATTTGTGGCCTGTCTTTCCTGAATCTGATTTTGTTCCTTTCCATAATTTAGCAAACTGAGATGAGAAAGATGGTATGATATGGCAGAACAAACCCAGACTTTGGAATTAGACACATTTGCTTTTTCCTTTCTTGGTACTGGGGACTGAACCCAGAGACATTCTACTACTGAATTACATCCAAGTCCTTTTTATTTTTTATTTTGAGACAGGGTCTCACTAAGTTGCCCAGGTTGGACTCGAACTTGTGATCCTCCTGCCTCAGCCTCCTGAGTAGCTGGGATTATAGGTGAGCACTACCATGCCTGGATGGAGTTAGATACCTACTAGCACTAGCTCCATGATCTCAGGCAAATTACTTCACTGGGGGCTTAGTTTGTTCATCTGAAAAAGGGAATTACACTAGCCAATTTAGTTTGTTAGGAGGATTAACCAAAGCAACAAATGTAATATGTATATATTTGCTGATGATATACGAATAGTGTAGAGTGCTTCTAAAAGGATATGCAAGAAACTGGTCACAGTGGTTGCCTCTTGGGAATAGCAAACTGAAAGGAGGACAGGAGTCCCAGAGAGGCTTACTTTTCATTATATACACCCTTCTGAACCTTTTGAACTTCACACCTGTGCATGCATAATATATTCACAAAATAAAATTAAAAAAAAAAGAAATAGAGTATGTTTAGTGCCTTATTGTATTTCCCTTCTATGGACCAGGAGTGACAAATAGATTTCAATTCTGCTGCCAATTTTATTTTTAACCCTCATGAATAATTTTGCTCTATTTGCCACGGATGGAGTAATAACAACATCAATATAAATTAAGATCTCTAATAGTCATTGATTATAACAGAAAAATATGAAAGTACAAATAAGATTAAGTTTTGCATCAAATTTAAAATCAATTTTAAAATATTGAAAATTCCACATAGTATTGTTATCAAGACCATGCATATTTGGGCATATTTTATGGTTTACAATAATACAAACAGCCATACTGATTTCTCAGTTCTGACAAGATAAAATTCATAATGAAAAGACTTGCCTAATAACAATTTTATAGCAAAATCATTAAAATGTATTAAACCACAAAATATATTAAGCTTTAATTGCTAAATGGATGAGCAATGAAACATCAGAATGTTTGTCAAGAAAAATAGGAATCACATGTCTTTGTCATAGTCTGCCACTGATCTGGAACATCTGGGCTGGTTTTCCATGTCTGGTCTTTAATGGCATTTCTGCTCAGCTGTTACTTGTGCTTGCCTACACAGATTTTCTGTTTTCAAAATGGTCTTGATGGTTTTTAGATTTGTAAGCAAAACAACTAAATCAGGAAAACACAGCTCTGCTCTAATAGTGCCTTGCTTATTGCTTAACCCAAGCAAATACGAAACTACCCATTCAATATCTAAGCTTTCTGTGATATCACCAAGTAACATGAAACAGACTTAATGCTCAAGGCCCTGACCTGTGGATCAGAGCCTGGAGAGAGACACTACAACCAATTCCATTTGGAATTCTCAATAGTTGTTTACAGTTATCTCAACTCCTGATCCCCTTGGGCCCTCTAGAAGTCCTCCAGCATTGCCTCCTGAAGGCTGAGCTACTCAGACCTCTTACCCTTTGCCCTTGTTCCCATTCAGGTACCCTTCGGTCACGGGCTTCCTTTCTGTTCTTTCCATTGTTTCCACTATTGGAAAACATCATTCCATCTTAGGCTCTCCACAGAATAAGACACTATACCCACATCTCCACTATCCACTCTCCTTATGAAAACAACCTAGTAAATATATATTGATGGCCTACTATGTGCCAGGTACTGTTTTAAGTGTCTGAGACTCACAAATGAGCAAGATCAAGTCCCTGCCTTGAAGAGGTTCTATGCTAGGAGGAAGAGACTGGGAAGATGAATATGTTATGTTCTTGTACTAATAGCTTTTAGGAAGATGAGAAGATTAGGTAAAGTTGTAAAAGGTAACAAGGATGTTATTGTATTAGACCAGCGCCGTCCAATAGAACTCTCTGGATGATGGAAAGGCTTCATATCTGTACCGTCCAATATGATAACCACTTGCCACATGTAGTTCTTGAATCAAATGGAATTTATTTATTTATTTATTTATTTATTTATTTATTTATTTTGCAGTACTAGAACCAGGGCCTCCCCATGCTAGGCAAGCACTCTACCACTGAGTCACGTCCCCAGCCCATAGTTTTAATTTAAATAGCCACATTTGACTAGTAGCTACAGCTTCAGAACAGTACTTCTTTAAATGATAGTTACCGTGAAGGACAGCCATAATCAATAACTTTCCCCTACTCCACCAGTGACTCAGCCAAGAAAGAAATCAGGAAAACCATCCCGTTCACAGTAACCTCAAAAAAATAAAATTAAATACCTGGGAATCTAACCAAGGAAGTAAAAGAGCTCTACAAATAAAATTATAGAACACTGAAGAAAGAAATTGAAGATGACATTAGATGATGGAAAGACATCCCATGTTTTTAGATAGGCAGAATCAATATTGTCAAAACAGCCATATTACCAAAAGCAATATACAGATTTAATGCAGTCATCATCAAAATACCAATGACATTCTTCACAGAATTAGAAAAAACAATTCTTGAATTCATTTGAAAAATAAGAGACTCAGAACAGCCAAAGCAAGAAAAGCAAAGTTGGAGGCATAACAATACATAATCTGAAATTATACTACAGAGCTATAGTAACAAAAACAGCATGGTATTGGCATTAAAATAGACATGTAGACCAATAGAAAAGAAGACACAGAGACAAATCCACATACCTACTGCTGTCTGATATTTGACAAATGTGCCAAAAATATATTTTGGAGAAAAGTCTTTTTTAACAAACAGTGCTGAGAAAACTGGATAGCTCTATATAGAAAAATTAAACTAGAACCCTATCTTTCACCCTGCACAAAACGCAAATTGAAGTGGGTCAAAGACTTAGGAATTAGACCAGAAACTTTACAACTACTAGAAGAAAACATAGGGTTAACACTCCATCATATGGGTGCTGGCACCAACTTCCTTAACAAGACCTCCAAAGTACAAGAAATAAAACCAAGAATCAATAAGTGGGATGTCATCAAGCTACAAAGCTTCTGCACAGCAAAGGAAATGACTAAAAGTATGAAGAGAGAGCCTGCGGAATGGGAGAAAACCTTGGCCAGCTACTCTTCCAACAGAGGATTAATATCCAGAATATATGAGAACTCAAAAAACTTAACGCCAAAAAAACCAAATAACCCAATCAATAAATGGGCAAAAGAACTAAACAGAAACTTCTCAAAAGAAGAAATACAAATGGCCAACAAATATATGAAAAAATTTTCAACATCTCTAACAATTAGAGAAATGCAAATCAAAACTACAGTAAGATTTCATCTCATTCCAGTTTGAATGGGAAAGATCAAGAATATGAACAACAATAAATGCCAGCAAGTTTGCCAGGAGAAAGGTACACTTGAGCATTGTTGGTGGGACTGCAGACTAGTACAACCACTCTAGAAAGCAGTGTGGAGATTCCTCAAAAAACTATGGATGGAACCACTGTATGACCCAGCTCTCCCACTCCTCAGTATTTTCCTAGAAGATCTAAAATCCACATACTACAGTGACACAGCCACATCAATGTTTACAGCAGTATAATTCACAATAACTAAATTATGGAATCAACCCAGATGCCCATCAATATACAAATGAATTAAGAAATTATGGTGTATATGTACAATGAAGTTTACTCAGTCATAAATAAAAAAGAATGAAATTATGGCATTTGCCAGTAAATGGATGGAAATGGAGAATATCGTGCTAAGTGAAATAAGCCAAACTCAGAAACTCAAAGGTCGAATGTTTTCTCTCATGTGTGGAAGCTAGAGTAAAATAAAGGAAAGGGGGAAGAGAAGGATAGGATAACATAAAGAACCAATCAAATAAAAAATTAATAAATGAACAAAAGGAAGTCTAGTAGAGTAGAGGAAGGAAAAGGGAGAGGGGAGGGAGAACGGGAGGGAAAAGGAGGGGATCAGGAACTGAAACTGATTTCCATCCATGTGTGAGTTTGTGGGATGAACCCAACCACCATGTATAACTATAAATCTCTAATACAATAAAAAAGAAGAATGTTAAAAAAAAAAAAAGGCACCCTAGGCAGAAGGCACTGGCTCAGTTATGCACCAAGGCATGTGACTGCCTGACATGGGAGAGGAGAGGTGCCAGAGTAAGTGTGAGGGGCCCAGGATTCAGGAACTTGGCTGCACAGAGGGACAGGGCCAGCTGCATGTGATCTAGCACATAGCAGAGAGCTGGTGAACGATTTTAAGTAGGAGCTGGACATGATGGCATGTAAGTGTAGAGGGTCTCTTTCACAGCAGAATGGAGGATGCATTAAAACAGGAGGAAGGAAGGCAAGGAGACAGTAGGAGGCTCCTACCATTCCAGCAGATGACAAAGGCCTGCAGTAGGGAGCAGTCGTTGGGAGAGGAAGAGTCCGTTACAAAGGATGGTTGTTAGATTGACAGGGCATGGCAGCTGCATAGATCAGGGGAGGTGATGGGAGTGGGGCTCAGATTGCTGACTTGGTGATCTGGTGGTGTCACTGGCTGAGCCTGGGAATTCCAGAGGACCAGCTTGGGGAAGACGAAGGTGAGTCTTTTCCTGAGCAGCATGAATCTGAGGTGCACTCGGTGGAAACTTATGGTGGACATGTCTAACAGGCAAGGGATGGTGAGTCAGGTGTCCAAGAAAGGAGGCTGAGTGGGAGCTTGAAGTGTGGAAGCCATCAACACAAGAGGTGCACCCTGGAGTATGGGACTGGATGAGATCACTGGGAAAGAAAGGGTGGAGAGCGACAGCCACCCCACAGCGGATGTCTGCAGAGGGGCTGCACCTCCTGCCACAAGCAGACCGTCCCAACGGTGCTGTCCAGCCCCAGGCTCTGCTTTTTATACATTATCTGGTTTAACTGTCATACCAACCCATTGATTAGACTCTATTATTACTCCCAGTTTACCAATGAGAAAATATATACACAGAAAGATTATGTCACCTACAAAAGAAAACAAGATCAGGGCAGGACGTGGGCATAAAGCACATGCTTATCACGTTTGAGGCCCTGGGTTCAACCCCCAGTATCAAAAAAGGAAGGGGATTAAGAAAACAGAAACCTCGAACCAAGAAGGGGCCCAAGGATAGCTGAGCCCAGACAGTCTAGTAATCAGTGTGCCACACTGCCAGCCTACAGATCTTAACACCATGCATTTTCCTGCCTTGCCCCCAACAGAGGCTTATTCTTGATGTTACTAATAGAAATTTGCAGAACTGTAGAACTGGAAGGGGACTTCAAGTTTATCTCTCGTTTTACAGATGAGAAAGCTAAGACCCAGTAAAACTGATTAACTGCTACAATCTTTATTTGGGTTTAAACTGAATGGGCAAAAGCTCAACAGAGAATAACAAACAGGGAGTAGAAATGCATAATGTGTTTCCAGCCTTGAAAAAGACCTGGACCCACCCTGCTCCAGCCTCCACTTCTCAGCAGGCTAAGAGCTCCGGATCCAGTCAGAGGCGAGAGAGCTGGCTATCCTAACCTCTGAAAGCCAATTCCTCCTCTATGAAATGGCAATATTGAGGTTCTTACAACACAAGGCTCATAGCTTCATGCAAAGTGAGCAGGCAGCCAAGGAATGGGTGTGGAATTTGGAGTCAGCCTTGGCTTTGAATCCCAGCCCGACCTCTTCATGCTCTCTTTGGGCAAGTCAGTGTACTCTGAACTGCAGCTTCCTCATCTTTAAAATGGGGTAATATGACTCACCTGGAAGGTGTACTATACCATTCAAAAGTAGTCCTGCTTGTAAAACCATCATAACTGTGCATGTTATTTATAGGAGTTCTCAGTATTATAAACTCACAAGGTAACATCCCCAAACCATTACACACTTTCCATCCTCAGAATATTTATGTCTATGAAAACATATTCATAAAAATGACATTAAATATATTTTTTCCAGGTGTCCATATTTCTAAAGGACAAAGTTCAAAATTCTAATGGTCGCTTTGTGTTGCCAGTGTCTGGACCTGTTCCCTGGGGAACTGAAGTTCCTGGACTCATCAGGTGAATTCGCAACAATAATTATCCAACAACACTAGAGGTGCCAGGAAACCAGAATGTGGGTCCCACATAGAATGAGGCACTGCTGAGCCCTCAGGCTCTGTTCACCCTGCCCTTCCTGAATTCAGGAAAGCTTAGCTACCAAGGAGGTCAGTCAAGGCACCATGGCACATGCCTATAATTCCAACAACTCAGGAGACTGAGGCAGGAGGATTGCAAGTTGGAGGTCAGCCTCCACAAGTTAGTGAGATTCTGTCTCAAAATAATAGATTAAAAGGATTGGGGCTGGGTTTCAGTGGTAGAGCACCCCTGGGTTGCCAGTATCACAAAATAAAAAGGTCAGGATCTAATCCTAGCTTTCCTCCTTAGCAGAAGAGCTTGAGGCAAGGCACCCAGTTCCCCAGGATTCATTTTCTCATCTTAAATGGCTGCTATGAGGATGTAAGATAATCATGCTCTAAAGTGCTTACATGGCACTGGGCATATAATATATGTTCAATGGATATTATTGTCACTATATTATGTTTATTTCAAAGAAGTGCATAAATTCCTTTTTGTCCCATAATAAAAAGAATAAGAATGGTGTGACTTTAGAGAAATGAAAAGTTGCACTCCATTTGTGTACAATGAATCAAAATGCATTGTGCTGTCATGTATAATAGAACCATTTTTAAAAAAGAATAAGGGAGCCTCCAGGATTACCCAAGCTTGCAGAACATTCCATCATATCATACTTTGTATTTCAGAATGTTCAACAACAAAGGTGAAGAAGTGAAGAAGACAGAATTCAAGCATGGTGGAAACTATGTCTCTGCACCCAAAGAAGCTTCTTTTGAACTTTATGGAGATCGAGTCTTGAAACTGGGAACTAACATGTAAGCAAGTTCTCCCTTCCTAAATGAACTCTAGTCCAAGGAAGGTCACTTAAAAAATCAACCTGACTTCTACTACGCAAATTCCTGCTGACAACCGTAGTAATTTCTCTAGATAAGGGCATGCAGGGCCCTGGCTTTTCCTAAGACCATTCACAAGCATAAGGCAATCAACAGGTCAAAAAGACATGTACACTTAAAGTCATGGAAGAGAAGAGCCAAAGGCTCCCTTCCTATGGAAATCCAGAAACACAGTCTTCATGTAATGTTACATGTCTTTTTTTTTTTTTTTTCTTTTTTTTGTACCAGGGATTGAGCCCAGGGACACTTAACCACTGGTCCCCAGCACCAGCTCTTTTTATTTTTTGAGACAGGGCCTCACTAAGTTGCTTAGGGCCTCCCTAAATTGCTGAGAATGGCTTTGAACTTGAGATCTTCCTGCATCAGCCTCCCAAGCCACCGCCCCCAGTGCTACATGTCTTCAGTGATACAAGAGGAAGATTTTCCACACAGCTTCCCTAGTATTTTTCTTTGGAACAAAGTGAAATCTGACTGGCTAGCACTAGGTTGTATTCTGTACTCAAAGCACCTTTCTGAATGCCATTTACGGTCTCAAAAGTTATGCCTGGGGAGGCTGAGGCAGGAGGATCTCAGGTTCAAAACCAGCATCAGCAATTTAGTGAGGGCCTAAGCAACTGAGAAAGACCCTGTCTCAAAATAAAAAATAAAACGGGCTGGGGATGTGGCTCAGTGGTAGGGCGCCCCTGAGTTCAATCCCTAGTACCAAAGTAAAAAATAAATAAATAAAAATAAAAGCTATGAACTGTATTTCCAAGTCAGAAGGAAGTCAGTGAAAAGGGACTAGATAACATCACCATTTTCTGTTGATAACAGGTACAGTGTAAACCGGCCTGTGGAAACCCATATGTCTGGAGCATCAAAGAACTTAACCTCACAGACACAGGTGAGCTTCTGCCTCCCTCCTTCCCTTCCTGCTTCTTTCTAGGTACAGGAGTCAGCATGGGAGAAGGGTGGGAACTCTAGATTTTCAAACCAGCCAGGATTTCCCTCATTGTTTGCAATCTTCTTCACTCAGCCTTATAAGCATACAGGTTTTTAATTGTAGCTGTTCATGGAGCCTTCCAGTGATCTGACTAATTAGGTAATTTTAGGCTTGGTTCAACCACCATAATTAAGCAGGAACCACACACCAGGACATGTGAAATAGCATTGTGCCAGTGTCACTAGGTCTGCAGTTACAGAGTCCAGCACTTGTGTGTATGCTAATCATTAAAACGTCCCTCTTCAGCGCTTCTCTATGTAATGATATGGTAGCTAAGTTCAAAATGGGGTTTTTGGTCTCTGAATTCCATCTTTACAAATTTTCTCTAATAGATACCAGTGAGCTAAGGGACAAATCATGGAATAGTCAATTATTAAGTGAACATTTATTGAACTGCCTCTCTGGGCTGGGGACCCAGGGATATAAAGCTGACGAAATTGTGGTCCCATCCTGAGGGAGCTCGTGGTTTAGTTCCCTGGGAAAGACAGCAACAGGAACAAATAACTAGACTGAGGTGGAAGATGAGCTTGCTGGGTATTCTGTGCCAGAAGAAAATGTGTTCTGTCCAGCAGGGTGGGGGACAGGGGACAGGGATCCAGAAGTCTTCTTTCTCAGAGGAGGTGACATTGAAGTGGGGCTCCAGAGTGGGTAAAATGCTAAACTGCCGAGGAGGAGAAAGGATCATGCAGCTGGAGGTTACAGGATGAGCGACAGCACAGAGGAGCAAAAGAGCATCCTGAGGGGGAAGCAGGGAGGCAGCGTGTCCCCACATGGCTAGATCAGAGCATCCTTGAGCAGGGGGCAGAGATGGCACTAGACAGGGACAATGGGGCCTGATTAGGGAGAGTTGGCTTTGTTCTTTAAACGGAAGTCAGAGGGGTTTGTTCAAGTAAGTGATAAATGAGACAAGAACTATATTTTAAGTAACTGATGACTGTGGATCAAAGATTGCCAGAGTTGGGCAGGAAGGCTGAAGTGGGGTAAGGACAGTGAGAGGAGGGAATGGCTTCAAGGGTATGTTCCTAACGCTCACCATCAGAGGGCAGTGTGGGAGCTCCTCAGGAATGGTGCCCTTAAAACTGGAGAGCCACTTGTGATACTGAGGGAAGTAGGCTGAGTTTAAGAGGAAGCAGTGTTCTCGCCCCCAAGGAGGAAGGTAGTCTGAGGAGAAGTATAGATCCGTGGGAACTTCAACTCATCTTGAAAGAATAAAAATCTCTGGTTTGCTGCATCATTAGATATCCTCTACTGCTGACATGGATTAATTTTCTTTTTTCTTTTTTTTTTAAACTTTATTTAGTTTATTTATTTTTTTATGTGGTGCTGAGGATAGAACTCAGTGCCTTACACGTGCTAGGCAGACGTTCTACCACTGAGCTACAGCCCCTGGATTAATTTTCTTTTGGTTAAGTTTGCTTGGTAAGCTTTTAGTTGGACCCAGGAATAAACAGTTTTTGTTTGTTTGTTTGTTTGTTAATAATACCTCCATGGGTCTTTGGGGCCTTAGCAGGAAATACGATCACCTTCATGTGGCTACAAACCATGCAATTGTTTCTGCAGGAAAACATCGTTCCAAATCCTCTTGCTAAAGAAGAGCTGAATTTCCTGGCCAGGCTGATGGGAGGGATGGAGATCAAGAAACCCAGTGGCCCAGAGCCAGGATTCCGACTGAATCTCTTTACCACTGATGAAGAGGAGGAGTATGTTTTAAACCTGTTCTTTACAGACATATAAAAATCCCATGTGTGATAAGAACCTAAACATGACAATTACAAACTAATGACACATATAAATACAGATATAAGGGTCACAAATGAAATACCAACAAATTCAAAACCTAGTTAAAGTAGTAAATAGCCTGAACCTTCTGGAATATTCGGGAAAAAAAGTGCTAATGTTTAACTTACCAGAGCATAGATAAACAAGAAATATCAGAAGCCAAAATGATGGTACTAAGAAAAGTTTGTTAGGAAACTAGAGAAGTTGAGTGTCTTTGAAGTTTGACAGCCTCACCCAAACCAACAGCAGTAGTGATTCTCCAAGTTTGTACAGTGTTTCAGTTGACAAGCACTTCTACATGCCGTACCTCATGTGAGATAGAGGCTGCCTTCTCCTCCTCTGTTCACTTCAGTAACTTCTTTCATTTACTTCTGTGTGACAGGCACTCTGTTAAGTGTTGGGATCACAAAGCTGAAGGGCAAAACCTAGAGCCTTTCCTCAGGACCCTCCCAGCTTAAAGGAAAAAATGAAGTGTCTAAGTCATTTCAGTGCCATGTCATGAATGCTCTCATTGAGGACACAGTGACTGTTTTGGCACCAGCAGATTGAAGGGGTTGGAGTTTGCCAAGCAGAGGGAGAGGGAAAACATTCTTGGCAGAGTGTAGGGTGTACAGCAGCTCAAAGACATAAAAGGACCTTCGGGGATATAAGGAACATTGGTTGGAGATGGAGTGGAAAAGTAAAGAGAAATGGTAGAAAGCAGAAAAAAAAAAATAGTGTGCCAAATTATCAAGATTCAGTTCGCAATGCTAGCAGGAAGACAACCCTGACCTTGTTCTCTTTTCTTTACCATCCCATTTAGACACGCAGCACTATCCAGGCCCGAAGAGTTATCCTATGAAATTATCAACATACAAGCTATGCAGGTGAGTACAGGGGATTTCACAGGGTTGAATCTTATTCCCCTCATCTTTAATAATCTTGAACATCAAAGACCC
Organism: Sciurus carolinensis; assembly: GCF_902686445.1. Taxonomy (NCBI): domain Eukaryota; kingdom Metazoa; phylum Chordata; class Mammalia; order Rodentia; family Sciuridae; genus Sciurus; species Sciurus carolinensis. The sequence continues at coordinate 182,529,697 of NC_062213.1, forward strand.
CTTTTTTCTCTCTAATCAGACTGTAACTAAAGTCCCCATTCTGACAAACAGCTGGGCAACTGAAATGCATACCAATGGTGGGACCAAGAAGTAAGTACCTACTGCAGCCCTGCCCACACATCTCTTCATCCCTCTCACCCCGTTTCTCTAATAGGACCAGCAACGAAAGGAAGAGCTGGCTCGGATCATGGGAGAGTTTGAGATCGCAGAGCAGCCACGGCAGAGCTCCAGCAAAGGGGATGACTTGCTTGCCATGATGGACGAGTTATAGGGGTGCTGATCAGGTGCGGCCCTCCCTCCTCCTCGGCGGAGGGCTGCCTGATGAAGACCCCTGGGAAAGAAGGCTCCAGAGTCCAAAATGATGCTGCTAGTTTCCCACTGCAGGAGGCTGTTACCTGTAGTTCCTGTTTACGTTGTAACGGGCTGCGCAGGTCTCCCTAAAGGGAGCAGCACCCCTCCTGAAGGCACACGCATACACATATCTCCAGAAAAATATATTTGTGAATTGAAACCAGACCTTTCCCATTTATTTCTGATTCTGTGGCAACCATGCAAAGCATCCTGGGCCAGAGGTTGAAGCCCAGAGTCAGTAAGGGGTCATTCCTGTGATCATTTTCAGGTTTATGACTTCACCTCTCCTGTAGGAACCAACATCTCACAGATGCTTAAGTCATAACAAAAATGTCAGCATTTTCTGGGATGTAGATGGATTGAAATAAGAAGAAAAAGCAGTTGCCTTAATTCATGGGGCCCAGTTTAGACAGCCTTCCTCACCTGGTATTTTAGTCAGCTTTTTGCTGCTGTGACTAAATGATCTGACCAGCACAATTATAGAGGAGGAAAGGTTTATTTGAGGGCTCACAGTTTCAGAGGTCCTAGTCCATAGAAGGCCAGCTCCATTCCTCAGGGCTCGAGGTGAGGCTGAACATCACAGTAGAAGAGCGAGGCAGAGGAAAACAGCTCACATCATCAGGAAGCAGAGAGAAACATACAAAATCTATACCCCAAAGCCATGCCCCAATTCCAATCTCCTCCAGCCACACCCTACCAGTTCAATTAATCCCATCGGGGATCAATTCACTGGGTTAAGACTCTTTATCACCTAATCATTTCTCCGCTGGACCTTCCTGCATTGTCTCACATGTGAGCTTTTGGGGGACACCTCACATCCAAACCATAACACCTGGCTCTCTAAGAACTGTCACCTCCAAGGCAGGGTGAGGTAGGCCGTGGAAGTCACCCTCAGCCAGGGCTCAGGCAGGGCACGTGGGGGGCTCTGTGCTTCTCTGCACATCTGCCTGTGCATGTGGCTTTGTCCCATTTGGAGATGTGCAGCGAGAGGATGTTCGCCTTTTAGCATCATTATGTACTCCTTACCCCCAGAGGCTGCCTCAGCCACTCAGTGTACTTGCCTTCTAAAGACGCCAGCCTGATGTACAGTGACATCTGTCTCCTCTGCTCACCATCAGTCAGATGGTGAGTCAGAGCCTCAGGTTGGGAGCTTGGGAGGTGCATGTGGTGCCATTTTCCCTTCTGTGGACCCGCAGAGCCACTTCCCTTGGGATCCGCATGCACCATCTCAGGCCAGCAGCAGCCCTGCACCACTGAATCCCTCTCAGATCTGGGGAACAGTGGTCCAAGGTCAGGCAATATCAGGGGCCTTTCATTCCTAGGGAAGGAATTTCCACATTGGCAGAGGGGAGTACAGAAACTAAGCTGAGCAGGACATTGCCTAAGTTGGGGCCAACTGCAGGGACAGCTGTGGCCTACACACACTGGGAAAAATGGGAACCAACTTAGTTCTGAAATGTGAGGGCAGGGAAGCTACACATCGATTGACCCAAGGTGTAGGGTTTGGATATAGAAAGGTAAATCACCAGAGAAATTTTTTTGAGGGGGGAACTGAGGCACTTAACCTCTGAGCCTTTTATTTTGTGTTTTTTAGTTTGAGATAGGGTCTCACTAAGTTTAGCTCAGGACCTTGCTAAGTTGCTGAGGTTGGCTCTTGAACTTGCAATCCTCCTGCCCTGGCCTCCCAAGCTGCTGGGATGGCAGGCATGCACCACCATGCCTGGCTACCAGATAAATTTAAATTGCTTCCCACCCATTAAAGTTACACTTCCTTATCTATGAAGATACTACCTCCCCCACCCCCTGAAATAGTTCTGTTGGGAGGAGAAGCCTCTCTTGCTGTAATACCCATGCTGCACATGTTCCTAGTGCCTTCTGATTAGTCTCTTTGAAGTAATCTGGGTGGCAGGTGAAAGGAAAAGTTCTGTCCTGTTTTGAGCCTGGCTCCCTCCATGCTGCCACTATTGTGAACCCCACTGTCTGCTCTGGGCATGTCCTGGGCTTTGGAGTTGGGTCACAAGCTGCCCAGAGCAGCAGCCTCCTCCCTCCTCTATCCCAGAGCAGTGCTGGTGGTTTCAAATGTATCCATCCTCTCAGTAAATAAACAAGATACAGATCTCTTGTGAGGCAGATCTGTGGTGAGGCAATCTTTGAGTTTCATGTCTCTATAGACTTGCACAAATATTGAGAAAAACAAGTTTATTTGCATGGTGATTCAGGGCAACCATGGAAAGCACTAGAGTCAGGAGGAGGCAAGAAGAAAGGAGACTGGCTGGGATGTAGCTCAGGGATGGAGGGCCGGGCTTCCATCCCCAAGACCTCAAAGAATCAAAACAAAACAAGACAAGAAGATAGGGATTCCTCTACCTAAAACGTGGGTAAGTTCTAACAATGCATCAGTGTTCATTTAAACTCAGGCCAATGGGGTGCAAGGGTCTTATGCAACAGTGCCCAGAATACTTTAGGGAAGGCTCTTCGGTTAAAATCAGGACACAGCACTCTGGGCCCATCCCTATTCCTGCCTCACACTCACCATGTTGTCTGGGGTCAGTTATCTTCACAAAGCCCCAGTCCTTTCAGCCACCAGAAAGAAAAAGACCTAGTTCAATGGCTCCACTTCAGCTGTCCAGGCGAGTGAGTCTACAGCATCCAGGCCCTGCCCCACAGGGGACCTGGGAGTTAGAACTTCCTTTCAGTTCTCCTGTGACTATAACTTCTTCCCAACTAAGTTACGAATTGTTCCACTCTTGTCCTGAGAAGGTTAGGAGGCCCCGGAGGTTATGTGAGGCAAAGTTGTGGAAAAGCCCAATGACTTGAATGGCTCCCAAAGTTCGTAGTAATAAAAAGAGTGAAGGAGGCAGGAAAAGGGAGAAATGTATTCATCCCTCAATTCAAAGAGATGTCGAACCAAGTCCACATGCACAGCTAACAACTCTTAGCCAGGGATAGTGGCACATACCGGTAGCCCAGCGACTCAGAAGGCTGAGGTGGGAGGATCACAAAGTCCAGGCTAAGTTGGGCAAACTATCAAGAAAATAATGTCTGAAAATAAAAAGTAAAAAAGCTGGGAATGTGGCTCAATCCCCAGTACTGCAAAAAAAAAAAAAAAAAAAAAAAAAAAAATTAAAAATAAAAACTTTTAAAGGTAAAACTCACTTTTTTCCTTAGATGTCTATCCCAAAAAGAGAAAACCAGATATATATATATATATATATATATATATATATATATATATATATATATATCTGGTTATATATATATAACAGCCAGATCCCAGAGGAGCCAGCTCTACACAGGATCAAATGCCTCAGGCATATGCCTCTGCTCTGTAGCCATCTGCTTTGTCACTCTGGTTTATGTTCAGTGTAGAGTCACACTGTTCAAGAAACAAATCATAGAAAGACAAATGGAAATTTTAGAATATATATATATATATTTTTTTTCTTAGCATAACACCTAATCTTAAAAACCTAAATTAAAATCTGAAAACTAATACAACCTTTACCTGCCCCTTAATCTCTTTAAAATTTGCCCTGGCAAACTCCTCCAAAGCTACTTCCTGGATAGCCGACAGGGGCAGTTAAAGGCAGAGACTGGGATGGGGAAACCCCTGCACAGCAGGCTTTTCCCAGCATAGCCTGCGACTGGACATGGAGGAAACGCTCAGATCCTAAGACACTGCTCTTCAAGTGAGAAGGCAGGAGGCAGTCCAAGGGCCGATGGACATTAGTTTAGATTCTCTGGCTACCCTAACACTCCCCACCATCGCCACATCCGTGCTCCCACACACGCACGCTGGATTCTTTTGGTTTCTGGCCAGTGGTGCCTCTGATGAAAAATTAACATTCCCAGGCAGATGTGATTCCAGATTGCATTGCCCAGCCACTAACACAGTCCCAGCAGAGCAGGAGTCAGAACCCAGGCCTCGCCTGTGCAGATCACTCTGCCCTTTACCCTCGCCAGGCTCCCTGACTTCCCCCTTAAGTGTTGAGGCCAGCAGGGTTTCCAGGGGAAGCCTAGACACTGGACTCAGCTGAGGCTCCAATGAAGCAGGAGATAACACCTGTTTTATGTGCTCTGCCTCATCTCCTCCTCCTGACCAAACTGCTCCCACCACCCGCTTCGCCTCTGCTTCTGCATGGAGGCTTCTTTCCATCTTGACTCGTCTGGCTGCTCACCTGCCGCCCCACCTGCCCTCCCACCTCAACCCCCACCACTTCTGTCACTGCACAGGTCTCATCCCCATTCCACTTGGCTTTCTGAAATACTTTTCTGCCTAAAGCACTCTCATTCAGGCTGGGAAGATAGCTCAGTTGGTAGAGTGCTTGCCTTGTATGCACAAGGCCCTGGGTTTGATCCCCAGCATTGAAGGGGAAAAAAAAAAAAAAAAAGAACACTCTCAATCTTTGACTCTTGTGTTTCTAATCATATTGCTTTCTGATCACGCCTCCTCTCTCTCCTTGGTACCTTCTGACTGGGGGTTGTTTTTTGTAATAAGAAGTATGAGGTGACCATTTAAAAAAGTGTCAGAATGAGGGCTTGGGGTTGCGGCTCCAGGACAGAGCGTGTACTTTATGCACTTTGCTTCATGTGATGAGGGCCCCCCGTGCAATCCCCAGCACCAAAAGGGTAAATGAAAATAATAACGTGTCAAAATGACCAGGTCCATATTCAAATGATCCTTATTTCATTCCTGGCCTTTTCCATTTCTTACCTTAGCTCCCTCTGTCACCCCACTTCTCCACTCTCTCCCTGTTCTTTATTCTCACCCTTTCACTGATCCTAGAGTTTGATGATACCTACAACACTTAGTTTGCAATCTTCTGTAAATTTTTTTTGCATCTCTTTTTCTTTTCTTTTGGTATCAGAGATTGAACCCAGGGGTGGTAAATCACTGAGCCACATCCCAGCCCTTTCGATTTTTTATTTTAAGACAGGGTCTCACTGAGTTGCTTGGGGCCTCACTAAGTTGCTAAGGCTGGCCTCAAACCTGTAATCCTCCTGTCTCAGCCTCCCGAGTTGCTGGGATTACAGGCATTCAACACCTCACTCGGCCTTTGCCTTATTTTTTCTCACAGTTGCCTTCACCTCCGATCACTGCCTCTGCACTGGCCCATGCTGCAGGCTTGTTTCCCTAATGTCCCACACCTGGCACTTCAGTGTCTAAACTGAAGTCATATTTATTTTACTTCATTTTCAGAGGGCATAAAGAAACTTGATGCAGTGGCACATACCTGTAGTTCCAGTACCAGAGAGACTGAGGGAGAAGGATCATGTGAGCCCAGGAGTTCAAGGTCAGCCTGAGCAACGTAGCTGGACATTGTAAAAGAAAACACACACACACAGGAACTCGTGTGGCAGAGGTGGGGTACTGGGAATTGAACCCAGGGTTGCTCTACCACTGAAATACATTCCCAGCCCTTTTTTTATTTTGAGACAGGGTCTTGCTAAGTTGCTAAAGTTGGGCTGGCCTCAAACTTGCAATCCTCCTGCCTTGTTCTCCTGAATAGCTGGGATTACAGAAGAAACTTTTCAAATTAAATATAATACAAAAATAGTAGCCCAATGGGCACAGGATCAAGTGGCAAGTCACTGGAGTAGTTCAGGCAAAGGTCAGGGGGCATCTGTAAGATATTGCAGAGGAAATTTGGGCACTACAGGGTCAATTACAGCAGGTCACCTGGGGAGGCCACCCTAACTCTCAGGAATCTGTGATCCTCTGCAATTAGAAACAGAACTAAACATAGCTCATCTAAAGGGAACAGAGAAACCTAAGACTCCTGAAATGAACTCATTTCAAGTGGCCCCAACCTAGTCAAGGTTTTCAGTTAAAAAAAAAAAACTGAAACCAATTCTAGGTATTTATATAAAAAAGAAATTTACTCCCAGGGCAACAGGCAACTCAAAGAGTTATCAAGAAGACTAGAAATCCATCAGAAAATGGCCATGAAGGAACCAAGAAGTTTAAGCAGCAAGGGAAGGACTTCAGTACCAGCACCAGGAAGGAGGCACTAAATGACACAATCACCAGGACAGAGCAGCAACAAACCCTGCTGGCTTGTGTCACTAGTTCCAGATTTAAAATTTGATAATGCAAGTTCAACCATAAGCCCACCTCATAGCTAATAAGGATCAAATGCAGTATCTGGCCTTTAAATCATCTATTGTGAGTCAGGCACAGTGGTACATGCCTGTAATTCCAGCAACTCAGAAGGTTGAGGCAGGAGGATTCCAAGTTCAAAGCCAGCATGAGCAACTTAGCAAGATCCTGTCTCAAAAAGGGCTGGGAATATAGCTCTGTGATAGAACACTTCCCAGCATGTGTGAGACCCTGGGTTCAATCCCCTGTCCCAGTACTGTAGAATAAAAGGCGAGGGAGTGGGGATAACAGGTTTAATGAACAAGAATACCATCAGTAATTTTTGCCAAAGAAGTTAGTAGAGTCTTAGAAGTACAAGCTGGATTATAGTGAGTTGAGTAACTGGTGTAAGAAAGTGGAAACCCTCAGTACAGAGCAGCAGGTCACAAATTTCTCAAGTCTCAGAACCCTTCATAAATAATAAACTTTTTAGCATGAGTTCAAAAAATAACTGTTTTCCAAAAGAAAAAACTTGTTCAGAAGAGTGACATTCTTCTGTAATTTTGCAAGTGTCATTAATATCTGTCATGGGAGGTTGGGGATATATATATATCTCAATTGGTAGAGCACAACCACAAGACCCTGGGTTTTAATCCCCAGTACCCCCCCCCCAAAAAAAATATCTGTCAGGATAGAAGACAGCTGGATTTTCCTACCTGCTTCTGAATTCAATCCTTCCAGATAGGTTATTCTGGTTGAAGGGTATTAAGGAACTCCTGCCTCACACAGGTAAATTAGCTGGAACAGAACTCACACCTGGGGAAGTGCTGGTAGAGGGAGCACTCTTGAGAAGTTTGACTATGGAAGGTTGGAGAACAGTAACTTGCATGGAGGAGAAAATTTTATTTTTAGGACTAGAGACCAACTGTGGTCACAGGGCAGGTTCCAAGGGAAATGGAAATCAATGAAGGAGAGAGTGAAGAAATGGAAGACTAATTTCTGAAGCTTGTCCTAAGTGCCACGTTGCTCTCACACCTTAACGAGGGTTACTCAAATCTTGCAAAACTTCACAATTCTCTGAAATAGACATTAGCTTTCATTTTCCAATGAGAAAACTGAGGCTGAGAGAAGAGAAGCAACTTTTTCAAGGTTATAAAGTGACCTTTCAAAATGGAAATAAAACAATGTCACTCTCTGCTAGCTTATCAACGCACTTCTAGTGGTAGATGAGGAAGCAGAAGTCATACATACTGAAGTCAAGCAACCGACAAGAAGCAGATAGAACATAGGCACTACGAAACCTGCTGCTCCTAACCGTGAAATGCCAACTCGACCTTGGCTTACAAAGTCCTAAAGGCTGTGGCTCCTGCTTTCTCTCTGACTTCTTGATACGCCACTCTCCCTGGCCTCACTGGCCTTTCTGTTTTCCCCCACATTGTGGGGGTCATTTCCACCAGAATCTTCGTATAAACTCTTCCTCTAATTGCAGTGCTCCTCTTCTAGTTTTTGCAAGGTTGACTTCAACTCCTCTTCTCAGTTCAAATGGCACTTCAGGGCATTCCTGATCGGCCCCCCAGAACGATCACATCACTCTATTGTAATCAGTTTAAGAACGTTTATCCTATTTTTCCGGTTTGTTTTCGTATGGGCTTTCTCTCCGCAGCGCGGTAAGCCCACGCGGCCGGCAGACCTCGCTCGCCGCTCCAGAAGGCGAGCCTGGGAAGGTCCCTGATTCCCGGCACCGCTCAGTGAGTATGCGCAGAAGCACGGCCCGCGGCTGCGCGGGAGAGTCGGGGCGCCCGGCGCCGCGCGGCCTCCTGGGAGCTGTAGTCCGAGCCCAGCGCCCCGCGCCCCGGCTGCCCGCGGTTGCCATGGCTTCTCAGCGCTGCGGCGGCGGGAGGCAGCCCAGCTAGGCGCCGGCGGGCTTCGGCCGCGACGCGGGAAGCGGAAGGAATCGCGCGCGGTGGGTTCGGGTTGACGGAGTAGTGGGAACCCGGGGGTGGATCGCGGGGGAGCCCGGGGAGCGTCTTCTCCCCGGTGTGCGGAGTAGCTGCTCGCCCCACATCCACCACCTCTGCTGTGTGCCTAGAGCGGCCTCAGCGTCCCCATTTTACCGCGGGGCAGTCAAGCTTCAAAACGCCAAGTGACTGGCGCAGTTTCTCCCTCCTAGGAAGTGTCAGAGCCTGTCCTAGAGCCTGGGCCCGACTCGAGTTCCAGTGACTGCTCTTTGCAGTCACAGGGGCGGCCCCAAACGCTTGCTTGATCCGAGTGTCAGGCTGAACCCTGGGTACGGGTCTTTGGACCCTTCCGTGGACCAACCCCCAACCCCCTCATCAGTGGAGTAGTAGTGCCGCATCTAATGCTAACCTGCACAGCCTTGGTCATAAAGTAGGTTCCACCACCTTGGACTTAGGGTCTGAAACGGAGAGCTAGATAAGACATAGTTAGATAATCCAGTATCAGGGAATGCTGAAAGCAAAAGAAAGTGTCTTCAATGTAGTGAGATTCTGGTAGCCTTATGTAGCCTGTGGTTTAATAAATGTGTAAACAGGTTCAGGGACATTAAGTAACTGTCCTAGGTTTACAGAGTCAGGAGCGGAGTGGGAATTCCATCCTAGGTTTCAGTTTCTCTACCTTAAAACCTGTGCGCTTCATGTACCTTTTTTTTTTTTTTTTTTCTTCTATTAATTACCTAAATTTTCTACTTAATGGCACTTGCACAGTATAGACCAGTAGTTCTCAGAGTATGGGCCCCAGAGCAGCGGCATCAACATCACCTGAGAACTTGTTAGAAATCCACATCCCTGGGCCCAGCTCAGACCCACTGAGTCAGCCACTGGGAGTCCGTGATTTAACAAGCCCTTTGGGTAATTCTGATGCACACTAACTTTTGAGAACTGATGTCAACCAGTGATTCCCAAATGTTAACATGCATCTAATTCATCTGGGGGTCAGATTAAAATGCAGATTCTGGGCTGGGGCTGTAGTTCAGTGGTAGAGCACTTGCCTTAAACGTGTGAGGTACTGGGTTCTATCCTCAGCACGACATAAAAAAATAAAGTTATTGTGTCTATCTAACAACTAAAATTTTTTTAAAAAAATAGATTCTAGGGCTACAGATGTAACTCAGTAGGCAGAGTGCTTGTCTCACATGCACAAGGCCTTGGGTTCAATCCTCAGCACCAAAAAAAAAAAAAATTCTGTTCCAATAGGCCTGGGGAAAGATGAACATTTTGCGTTTCTAACACATGCTCAGATGATGCTAGTCCATAGAACATTTTTTTTAAGATGGTGACAAGATTTTTTTTTTTTAGTTGCAGATGGACATCCTCCCTTTATTTCATTTATTTTGAATAGCAGGGATGTAAACTACACTCTTTTTGAGACAGGGTCTTGCTGTGTTACCCACGCTGGACTCAAACTCTACTTTTTTTTTTTTTTTTTTTTTTTTTTGGTACCAGGGATTGAACCCAGGGGTGCTTAACCACTGAGCAACATCCCCAGTCCTTTTTTCTATTTTTTATTTTGAGACAGGGTGGGTCTCACTAAGTTGCTTAGGGCCTTGCTACTTGCTGAGGCTGGCTTTGAACTTGCAGTCCTCTTGCCTCAGCCTCCTGAGCAGCAGGAATTACAGGTGTGTGCCACCATGCCCAGCTCAAAAACCCCCCTTTTTTTTGTTCTTTCTTTGTTTCATGTTTAGTATTGGGGACTGAAGCCGGGATACTCTATCACTGAGCTACATCCCTAACTCTTTTTTTTTTTTTTTCTGAGACTGGGTCTTGCTAAGTTGCTGAGGCTGGTTTCAGACTTGTGGTCCTCCTGCCTCAGCCTCCCACATTGCCAGGATTACAGGTGTGCACAATGGCACCCCAGTTGAGCTTGAACTCTGTACTCTAGTCTCAGCCTCCCAAGTAGCTGGGAACATAGGTGTGCAATACCACACCCATCTTTAAGTATGCTTTGGAGTAGTGGTTCTCATCCTTGTCCACACATTAGAATTACCCAAAGAGTTTTTAAAAAGTAGGACACTGGGGTCCCACCCCACTAACCAAATGAATAAGAATCTCTGGAATGTGGAGGCCAGGTTAAACACTCACTAGATGATTCAAATGGTACAGTGAGGATTCAGAACCACTGGTGTACGGCTTGGGGATCGGGCAGCTATGGATTTGAATACCAGCATCTCCATTCAGCAGCTGTGTGGCTGTTGTAAGATTTACTCCTAGCCATATTTTCCCCATTTATAAAATGAGTATAATTAATCCTTGGTTTGCAAGGTGACCTGAGGATTCTGTGAGACAAGGACAGTGAAGCAGCTTTGTCTACAGACACAAAAACTGGGAGGTGTCAGGCTTGGGGAGGTCTGTGCTGGAAACTTTGTTTGAGGATCTGGTGGAGGTGTGTTGGCAGTATACCCCCTGATGCACCTCCCATCTGTGTGCTCCTGCCCACAGCCAGCAGCCAGCCAGTGTGGAAGAATGGCGGTGAGCCACTCGGTGAAGGAACGGACCATCTCCGAGAACAGCCTGATCATCCTGTTACAGGGCCTCCAGGGCCAGGTAACCACTGTGGACCTGCGGGATGAGAGTGTGGCCCGCGGACGCATTGACAACGTGGATGCTTTCATGAACATTCGCCTGGCCAAGGTCACCTACACGGACCGTTGGGGGCATCAGGTTGAGCTGGATGACCTCTTTGTGACAGGCCGTAATGTCCGATATGTCCACATCCCGGATAACGTGAACATCACCGCTACCATTGAGGAGCAGCTGCAAATCATCCACCGGGTGCGCAACTTTGGCAGCAAGGGGCAAGGCCGGCAAGAGTTTCCCTCCAAAAAATATAAGTGAGGCTGCCCCTCAGGAAGCTCCGACGCCAACTCAGGTTCCTCCAGTGTTCTGAGCCAACTCCCTGTCATCCCTCCCTTCCTGGAACCTGGTGTCCGACAGACACCACCTGTCACAACTGCCTTTCACAGGGTTCCACCTCTCAGACTCCTTGGGACCCAGAATCCTATCTGTCTGCCTGAGGCCTTAGGGTGGATGACAACCCCCCTTTTTGATCATTTGCATGTAAGTCTCTGGTTTACTAGTTTAGGGAATCTGTCAAATAGTTCAGCCCTCTCCCAGTGAGAATTATTAAATGTACTTGGCCTGAGTCACCTCTAATTCCCCATTTCGCTCGCAATTGTGTTCATTTTCTTATAAAACTAAACTTAGATACAAAGAAGTCCACGTCTCATGCTTTCCCTGCTGTGTGCTGGGCTTCCTGTTGGCCCTGTGTAATAGGGCACAGTATCTCAAACTTGGCTGCACATTGGAATCATCCCTACCACACTCAGAGATTCAGATTTAATTGGTGTGGCCCAAGCAGTAGGACTTTTAAAGTTTCCCAGGTGATTCTAATACCAGGGAAAGAGTGAGAACATAGGAGGAGAGTACTTCAGTGTGGTCAGGTGAGAGTGGCTTTTCTATTCAGATTCTGTTTAAGAGGCTGTTAAAGTCATTGCTCTTTCCTGAAGCAGGGAGGTTGGAGTATTCTGGGCCCAACCCTTGGGTGTGGGAGTTCTACCAACAGCAAATCAGTCCCGATTCTGAGTCATCTAATCCTTAGGGTTGGAACCCAAGTCTCCTGTGCTCATTCTAAACCTGCCACGTGCAGACAAGCGTCTCAGTGAAAGTGGCTCTGTCCTATGGAACCAGAGAGTTTGTGTTCATCAGATAGTCATAGCGTGGCGGCCATGTGCTAAGGTCACCTGTTTAGCACACATTGCCAAAGACCCTGAACCTATCTGAAGAGGAGCTTATGATCTCATGGGGAATGTGATCAACAAAAACCGAGATGAAATCCTGCTTGAGAATTGCCGTGCCCTATCTCTGAGTAAGGCAGGGCAGCTGACCTCAAGGCACTCACATTTCTTGAAATTTTAGAGGACTGTTGTCAGACACTAGCAGCCCAAAATCACATTCATGTTCTAGCTAAGTTATCCATGGACCACCTCATCAGAACCAGATGGAATTTGCATTTTTAACACCCATGGAAATCCTTCTGCATACTGTGTTTATTTCATTTTCTCAAGGTCCTAGAAGCCCCTTAAACTATGCCCTTGACTTTCAGGAGAGAACCGAGGGTCCCAGTAGGTAGAAATTCACTTTTCTGAGTTTCCAGTCCCCTGTGACAGAATTAAGGGGACTGGCACCACATGATGACTGCTGGTAAGAGAAATGAGGGGGCAGGTCCAGAGGGAGGTCCTCAGTGTGGAAATGTCCATGGATCCTCAACCAGTGGGAGAGACTATGAATAGGTAGGAAGTCCTCCACAGCAGCCTCTTGCACAGAACTCTCCCATGTGTCTGCAAACATTTCCAGAGTGGAAGAGGGCTCTTGCTGAGGGTTTGGCCTAGGAATGGAGGCAACATCTAGCCCTCGGGCTGCAATAGTGTGCTGGGGGCTTCTACACCTCAGCAGTGCCAGCCAGGGAAGCCATAGGACTTATGTGGATTGCTGAGAAGAAAGTCTCAGGACATATTCCTTAAATTTTGTGTGCCAGATGCCAGTGGGCCCTCTGTCCTTCCTGGAAAAGACCCTGGAATATAAACGGGAAAGGGCATACAAGCTCCACACAGATGCATTTGCAAAGCCTCAGGTAAGCACACAGCTGAGTCTGCAAGCCCCAAAGGTATGGTTCTTTTGTGACCTGGTCCTGGTTTGATGGGAAAAACTGCCAGGTTCCCAGACAGAAGCTGAGAAAGCTCGGTGCCCACCAGCCATGAAAAGCCAGGAACTCCCACCAGTCAGCATTCTATACAGCATATATCCCAGGTACAGTGGTCATAACTGAGGGAACATCAGGATAAACAAGTGTCTTGTCCTCAGGTGACTGACATTCTAGTGGGGCAGACACATGATAAACCAACAAAGTAAAAATATATACAGACTGAGAAAGAAATAAACAGGACCCTTTATGAAAGATTAGCAGAGGTGGTATTATTTTTGGAAATGTAGTCTGAGGAAGTGAAATTTAAACTGAGAAGAAGACTGCTGTTTAAAGAGCCTGGGAATGGTAGCGCACCCTTGTAATCCCAACAACCCAAGAGGCTGAGGCAGGAGGATCACAAGTTCAAGGACAGCCTCAGCAATTTAGCAAGACCTTCAGTGACTTAGCAAGACCCTGTCTCAAAAAATAGGATGAAGCTCAATGGTAAAGCACTCTGGGTTCAGTCCCCAGTACTGAAGAGCCAAGGGAAAACAAAGGAAACTGCCAGTACAAAGGTCCTGAGGTGGGAGGCTGGGTTTTAGAAGGATAATACCATTGTGACAACTGATGGAGAGGCTAGGAAAGTGGAGAAATGGGAAGGGAGGGGAACAAGTGATACAGGCCTGTGAGCACAGAATGAAGCTGGTTGTGATTTCTTTCTTTTTTTTCAGGAGGAGTTGCTGGGAATTGAAACCAGGGCCATTGAGCTACATCACCAGCCCCAGTTTCCAATTTCTGATATGCAGGTACTCTTACTCACTCAGCATTCCTATTTCACCCCACTCAGCCAGCATGGCAGAAACCTAATGGCAATCAATTCCAAGTTCCCTGCATTTTCCTCTGAATTATGTTTCAATTCTGGGGTTTGCCCTTTCAGCTGCCAAAGCCTTGAGGGTAGTGTGATCTGATGGTCATCTAGTCACACTCGCATCCACTGAGATGACCTCCTTTTGTTTCGTCATTTGTCATCAGCCCTCAGAGGTTACTGCTGAGTTGTTCCGCATGTCACCCATACACCTCTCAGGTGGTATATCTTTTTCCCCCTGCTTTCCTCCAGATCATGTTAGGCATAGTGAATCTTTGAGTCTTAGATTAGTTGGGCCCAGTCTGGCCAAATGTAGCATACAGCTCCAGAGTTGCATTTCTTCAGAGCATTTTGTTACCTCCCTGGTGTCCACTCTGGAAAAGGAGCTTGGCCCTTGCCTTCCTTCAGTTCCTGAGACCCAGCCAACACCCCCAGCTGGGACACCTAGAATTTTCTCTGTGGACAGGGGCCCTTTTCCCACCCCAGACTCCCAGATCCTTGTCACACAGTTTTCTAAATTTGTTTCTACACAGAAATTCTTTCCATTCCTCCCTGAAGACTGGGCTTTTGGAATTCAGAAGCTAAAAATGGATTCTGCATTCTGTCGTATCCTTCACTTCCTGAAGTAACCAATGCAGAGTAACTTGTGTAAAGGAAGGGCCCAGGGATACCATGGAAAATGTATTTCCAGGTGTCATTGCCTCATGGGAATCTGCACCGTGTGCTACTCATTGCCATGGCCTTTGCTCAAGCACACACACATCCAGCCTTCCTGCACCTTCAGCCACTGTGGGGGCCTGGTTGATGACCCCAGGACTTCTGAGTGCTCAAGTGGCACAGTGTACCTTCCCTCTCCTCCCATTCCTGGAGAGAAGAGACGTGTCCAGGATCTCAAATTTGTGGGGAGGGGACTACAAGGTCTCTGATGAAAGGTAGGTGGGCATGCAGCTTACAGTTCTCATTTCCCAGGGACACAGAAGAGACATAGCATGTTCAGCTTTCAGCATGACTGAGCTGGGTGGGACTTCCGTTGGTCCAGTGAGTTCCAGTCTGGCATCCCCTCCAGCAGGGGTTCTTTGCATTCTCATCAATGTTCCAGAAAGACCCAGAGAGGGCTGGGGATATAACTCAGGGGTAGAGCACTTGCCTAGCCCTGGGTTCTATTCCCAGCACTGCAAAAAAGAAAAAGAAAAGAAAAGAAAAACCCACTGGAAGGACCCAGAGAAACAGCACATAGTTTATGAACTGGCTTAATCTCTGTTCTGGGGCAGAATTATGCCAACACTGTGGTGGTCACACTGGCCCCCTGCTCCCAATTACAAGCTCTAATTGGCTGTAATATAAGGTTGTCATGAATGAAAAGGAAGAAATGATTTGATGCAGGTGGATAGCAGAAAAAATTCACAAAATACAAAGCTAGCATGGAGGAAAAATGCTACAGAAGTCTTTGAAGGTAGGAAGGTTGGGAACCACTAACCCAGTCCAACTATCACTTCATGGTTGATGAAATGAAGTCCTATAGAGGGGAAGGGCTCTACCTGGATCTGGTGGTTAAGTTAGAGGCAGTATGCCAAGATAGGTGTCATAATGGTCATCAAAAATAGCTACTGCTTGGGCTATGCCCTGTCCTAGGGGCTTTTTGTGCTCCATGAGGGTAGAAATGATGTCTGGTATTATGGGTGCTTCCATCAGTCTTTATAGAATAAAAGTAATCTTATTATATCATTATAACAACCCTATATATTAACAGCCCCATTTTAAATATAAGCAAATAGAGAAATTAAATGATCTGCTCAAGATGAGCAATAGAGTGGGAATTTGAACTTAGTTCTGCTACCTGCAAATGCATTGATCTTAACTACAATACTATACATACTATTCTGTTTCCCAACCTTCTTTTTGTGATGCCAGGGATTGAACTCAGGGCCTCACAAATGCCAGGCAAGCACTCTGCTTCTGAGCCACGACCCCAGCCCTTTCCAGCATTCTTGACATCATACTGAAGATAATGTAGGAGGTGCCTCTGTCCATTACAGTGGTTGTACCCAGCTACAGTGTTAGAGCCATACCAAGGCCTTAGAGCTTGGCCCTATATAGAGGCCAAAAAAATGTCAGGAAGGATGACTGGGGTTCAGAAGTGTCTCCTTCCTCCTTTGATGATAGGCGGATCTGCCTATACTTCATCAAGTAACCATCTTGGGCTGTTGTGACAGGTGTCACTTCTTTACAGCAGCCAGCAAGCCAGAGTTGGAGAGCTAGAAGGAACATGTCACTGTGTATGTGCCCCAGCGATTTCCTCATGTTGGTGTTCTGATGACAGTTTTTCATTTCCTCTGGCTGGCGCCTTTAGTTTCTATTCATTGCCTCTTCTCCTCCCCTCTTTCTCTTCCTCCTCCTCCTCTTTGTTAAAATCCTATATTTTGAATCAGCTAAGAGTTTCCTGGGGGTGGGGATGGTGGTATCAGTGCCAAGTGATTCATCTAGCCAATAATTAGAGCTCTGGAAAATCCAAAACTCATTCTTGTCAGAGTCAAGGCTTCCGGAATCCCTAGGCTTTCCCTTTATCAGAGAGAAGCATGGTAGGCTGGAACTTGACTTCTCTATACCTACCTTTTGGTCATCTACCTCATTGGAGCCTCTGCCACTGAGATGAGTGTGAACACTCCCTGGATCCTGTAAAAAACTGTTTCCATAACTCACTTAGTCCTCACAGTGATCCTGAAAAGTGTTATCCCTATTTGGACAGCTGGTAAGGTTAGGGAACTTGCACTTAAGTTACCCAACTTGTAAGTGACAGAGAAGGGATTCAGATCCTGGCCCTTTGGAATTCACCAGACTTGATTCAAATCACAATCCTGTGATTTTTAGCTGTGCACTTTTGGACAGGTTACTGCCTCTTTCTGAGCTCTAGCTTCCTCATCTGTAAACAGATGCCAGATGCTGATGTTTCTAAAGTGCTTAACACAATGTGTGGCACAACAGTAGGAGCTGCTCAGATTAGGATTGCTATTCATCCCCATTAGCAGCTCAGTGGACACCGGACATTCAGAGAGACCAAGGAAAGGACACAGTCAGGGGCAGTCAGACCTCACTCAGACCAGCCCTCATGTTCCAGGCAGGCACTGCCTGTGTGATGACAAAGGCACATACACATAAGTGCTTGGCCACATACCCAAGGAAAACCCAGCAGTGCATACAGGCTTGGTCACATGTGCCTACATGTAGATACAGAGTGGCCCAGAGAACAACTGGAAAGACAACCGTTTGTGAGTTAAACAGTCACAAGCAGCAAGCACACTGGCTCACTTCTCTGAGACAAAGGAGTCGGGCTATGGCTGCTGGTGCTGCTGCCACTGAGCCCTTCTAGCTGCTTCTGCATGCCAGTGGAGGGAAGCCAGGCTCTCAGAGGGCCACAGTGAGTCACCAGCCTGATGCAATCCCTTTAAAGGGCTCATCTGCTAGTGCAAGAAGCTGATTCATGGAGGGCGTGGTTGCTGGAGGAGGAGGAGGAGAAAGGGATTGAAACTATATCAGGAGGGACTGAAACTGTAGCGGAAGGAACAGAGGTTAAATGACTGGTATCGTTAATAGGAACTCTTCACTGTAAACCTTCCTGGTCAAGACACCAGGAATCTCCAGGTTGAAGCTGACCATCCTCAAGGTTTCTAAGGGCCAGAGAGGGAAATGAATTGTGAGCACTGCGACAGGAATGTCTGTCTTTTATTGAGCCTAACTGCAGCACTTTCCGCAGAGTTGCAGAAGTCGAGGAATGGAGTTCAAAGAAAGATCGCCTGTCTGATAAATACGCAACCATTAACCGACCTCCTAACCGCTGGAGACTTCAACCCCACCAGTGCTAGCGTAGGGCCTGCGAGGTTCTGTGGAGTCAAGGTGGGGCGGTGCCTGTGTCCCAGCCTCACCGCAGACTTAGATTAGTGGTAAGTACCAACCCTTAGAATCTCAACCTCCAATTGTCTCACAGGCTTCGGCCCAGACCCCATCCTGAACCAATCGTCAGTCTGATTCTGGACGCTAGCGTGAAGGCTTCCGCCCATCGTCAAGATGGCGCCCCAAGCCCAGGCCGCGGGGCCGACGACGCAGGCGAGGGGGCGGGCCGGGGAGGGGCGGGGCTGCGGCGCGGGCGGGGAGGGGCGGTGCGTCACTTCCGTTGTCAGGTGGCGGCGCTGCAGCCATGGAGGGAGGCGGCGGCGGCGGTGGCTGCTCGCGCTGCTGTGCTGGGAGGCGGCGATAAGCGGCTCCCACGCCCCCGGCCCGGCCCTGGCCCGCCGGGACGGAGCGCCGAGCAGCCCCGGCTCCGGGCTGCGGACTATGGGCGAGCAGCGCTGACCATCCGGGGAAGGTGAGGCCGGGGGTCCAGCGTGGGGAGCCGGGCGGGGGTTGCTTGTTGGTCCGGCGGGCCTCGGCGGCCATGGGGGTGGGACCCGGGTGACAGCCTCAGACCATCCGGGCTCGACGAAATGGCAACAGCAAACGCCCCCTCCTCCGCTGGGGGTCTGCCCTTTCCCGGCGGCGGGGGCGGCGACTGCTGGGAGCCTCAGTCCCCGCCGCAGCCCTGGGAAGTGGGCACAGCCAACCTTGCCGGGAGTCGCTCAGCCACTAAGTGAAGTGTTCGGCGTTTCGACCCGGCCAGGTTTTCCCAGAGAGACGTCCTGGGACCCTCCACGCTTCCCTTCTGATCCCAAAAGTGACTTGAAAGTTAGGATTAGTCCCCAGGGAGGGCCAGCCGGGCTTCCTCCTGGAACCCTTTGGCACCGGTATCATCGCTACTGGGGAATTTTCGCATCCTGGGCGGCGTTGAGGTGCGAGTCACAGCGGCCTGCTTGCCAGGTCCACATTTGACCGATCTTCCCCAAGGGGAGGGAGAGCTTGCTGTGGTCAGTGTTTTACCTGCCGTGCGGGTCAGGCCCGCCCATTCCCACGCCACTTGGCGCAACCTTCCAACCAGTAGATAGGGGCATTCATTTTTCTGAAGGCGTTCTCTGCCCACCCCAGTCCCCCAGGTTTGTTTCCTTTTTGTTGGCGGAAGGAAGAGATGACAGCCGCCTTCTGTGGCAGGATAGACTTTGCTCTGTTTTAAGTCATTGGAGGAAACTGGTTGGCTTTGCTTGGTTTTGAGAACCATTGGGGAAGAGGGTAGTCATGCTGGGCTGGGCGCCTTTCCCACTTGGCTGAGTAGTTTTGCTTCAGATAAGGAAGAGCAGAATATGTAATTGTAGGGCCCAGAGAATCCTTATTTGTAAACAGTGCTTGTGAACTCCTTCAGCTCCCTTTCATGGCCTTGCTCTGCATGTTGTTTATGGATTAGATCTAGAGAGTCTTAAGGTAGTGGTCATTCATTCATTCATTCCTCACGGAGCAACGGGGGTCCTTGCCTGGAGAGGGAAGTATTGTATAATACAGTGGTTGAGAGTGGGCTTTGGAGCCAGGCGCGGTGGTGCTGGCCTGTAATCCTAGTGGCTCTGAGGGCAGGAGGATCCCAAGTTCAAAGCCAGCCTCAGTAAATTAGCAAGACCATGTCTGAAAATAAAAAATAAAATGGGCTGGCAATGTAACCCAGTGGTTAAGTGCCCCTGGGTTCAATCCTTGCTACCAAAATAAAAATTGGAAGTTGGCTTTGGAACCACACTTATGAGTTCAAATTCTGGCTCAGCAGCTTTTTAGCTCATTGACCTTGGGCACCTTGCTTAACCTCTTCATGCCTTCAGTGTTCTCATCTGTAAAACAGGTGATAGTATAGAGTTGTTATGAAGAGTTAAAATGTTAACAAACACATGTAAAACACCTAGAACCATGTCTGCCACACAGTAAGGGTTCAGTGTGTTAGTTGTTCCTATTTCAAGCAGTTCACAGTCTAGTTAAAGGAGACTGACATGTAAACAGATAGTTGAAAGGTGATCTAAAAAAGCTAACAACAGCAGGAGCAGAGTGCTTTGGGAGCCCAGCAGAGGAAGCTTCTAGCTTAGTCAGGGATATGACACATGGGGTAGGGAATACCCTGGGAGGACCTGGTAGAAGTGACAAGACCAGAGCCAAGACCAGAAAGAGAGGAGGGAAAGCTTAGCCAGTTGAGAATGAAGAGAAAGGTGTTCTTCTGAGAGAGAGAGAGAGAGAGAGATTCATAGTTTATTCTAGGAACCTCTGATTGTTCAATATAGTGGTATAGAAGTTGACATGGTAAAGCAATATAGGTTGACTAGAATTTAGTCAACCAGGTTACTGGGGAGCCAGTGAAAAGCTTTTAGGCAGAGGGGTAACATGATTTGATCCATGTTTTTTAAATAGATGTTCCTGGGATCCTAATACAGGAAAAAAGGGAGAGGAGAGGACTGAAGGACTGGAGCCCTCTTCAGAGACCACTGCAGGCTTCCAAGGGAGGAGTATTGGTACTATGGTAGTGGATCTCTGCAGAGAAAGCACCATGTGCAACCAGTGCTAAGTGGCTAGCTCCCTGCATGGGTCTGGGCTTCTCTGCCTGACACAGAAGCGCCTGCTTGGCACATGTGCCCTTCTCATCTTAGGATCACAGATCACTTAAGCAACTGGGTAGGTGAGGCTGACCCCTCAGAAGGCTAGTTGTAAGGGATATATTTGCTCATTTGTGCCTTTAATTTGACCTTTGGGGAAGGCAGTAGGAGGTAGTGGCTTATTTGGATCAGTGTCCTACTCTAGGGGTACATTTTCTCCATGCCCAGCTTTCTCATCTATAAAATAGCAACAATATGAGTACCTCCCTAGTAGGGCAGCTGTAAGGATTAAGTAAGATGATGCTGTTCATCAAGTAGTAATGTTTGGTAAGTGTTAGCTTTTAGTACAGGCTGCTGGAAAGAACTTCTAGGAATTAGTTGAAGCAGTTCATGGTGACTAGAAGTGTGTCCCATTGAGCTGTCAGACTGTCCTGAGGGATCACAAGATCATAGAATTTTATTGTTTTCTTTCTGAAAAGAAAATCTATGGGAAGTTTACCCAGTCTGTATGGGAGCAGTGCAGATGATTCAGCTTGGCTTTTTAAAAGAACCATTTTTTTAAAATAGAAGAACTGCAGAGGAAAAAAATAGTATTTTGAAGTACACATAGTAAATTAGAATTTTTCTGTGAGTCCCTACTAGTGACCCTTGTCTGGAACCTAAATTGGCATCATCAGGAAGTATCAATCCCATTGATATGTGTGGTGACTCAAAACTTAGAACCCCAATTGCACACACATGAGCTGCCATGTATAGCTGGTATGTGTGCTGGATACTAAGAGGAGGAGAAGGAAGACCTACCAAGGAGGAAGACCTACCTTGGAGGAAGTTGTGTTCCAGCCGAGACAGGTGGGCACCTAACCCATGAACACTTGCACAGAGCTTGAACCAAGTAAGTGGATGAAGAGATTTGAGAACTTCAAAGAGTACTTAAAATTGAACTGGATCTCGAGGAGTAAATAGGATTTTCTGAGGGTCCATGAAGCACTTAGAGGGGGAGCATTGTGGCACAGGTGCAAATGTATTCTGGCATGTGTGATATTTTTGGAGCCACAGGAGTTCCAGCATAGCTGCAGGACAAGCTGGAGAGGTAGACAGGCACCCTACTAACATTCTTGAACTTTATATTCTGTTAGTGATATTTGTCTTTAGTGGAGGAAACACTATCAGACCTGCATCTCCCAAAGAGCCCTCTGGCTGTGGGACGAGGATGATCTGGAGAGAGTGAATCCAGAGTACCAGTTATCACAGCAAAGGCTGGTGGGGGCTTGGATCAAGACGGAGGGTGTGGAGATGGGGAGGAAGGGCAGACATCAGAACTGCTTGTGGAGAAATCCACTGGTCTCTAGGAGTGTTTGGAAGTGATGGTTGAGGGAAGAGGAATGATGGCAGACAATCCTGTGGCTCTTGGTTTGGGCGACAGTGAATGATAGTGCAATGATAAGGTGACTCAGGGAGAAGATAATAGGCTATGGAATCTGCCAACTCCATTCAGTAAGCCCTGAGCTTACCCTCAAGGCCAGAGTATCAATTGCAAAGACCTGTGGAACCCTGTCCAGCTTTGGGGCAGACCTCCTGCCGCTTTTGCCTGAGTTGGCACCTGAAGAAGGGCAGCTTCATCCTATATACATGTATGAAAAGAATTTTTTTAAAAAATTTATCACTGTCAAAAAAAAAAGATAATGAAAATAAATAAATAAAGTTAAAAAAAATAAAAACAGTCTATTTCATGAAAGAAAAAAAAAAAAAAAAAAAGGAGGAGGAGGAGGACAGCTTCCCTTCACCTTTTTTCTGTCCAGGTTTGACCAGAGTGAACTTAATCAAATTTCAGAAACTCCAGTATAGCCCTTCCATCTGGTGCTAGCCACCCTAATGCAGCAAGCTATAGCAGATGGGGTCTGAACAGCAGCAGACCCTCAGGGGAGAGACAGCTTTCTTAGCACTCCCTGTAGATCCTATTTGGAAGGAGACCTCAGGATTGGATTACTGCCTGATGCTGGGTTACCAGACTGAATCCTGCTTCTCAGAACTCAGAACCATCAGGGATATGAAAGGAAGCTGCCCCTTTTCCCGCTTAGTTCTGAGGGAGCTGGGAGCTGTCCCTGAACCCGATTGGGCTATGGAGAGGGGAACAGGCCCACTGGAATTTGGGAGATTTGCACAGGTTTTTGTTCTTGGGTTGTGGTGTCAAGTGAACAGGGAAGTGACCTGAAAGAAGAGCTTTTTTCCTTCCACCTGCTAAGATGGCACTTATCCTTGACGGTGATTCCAGTGCCTCAGCTGCCCCTTCATATCACCAGGCTTTCTAATCAAGAGCCAGGAGGGGGGAAACTGGTCTTCTTCCCTTGATTTACTTGCTATCTTAGAGATGGTTCCATTTTGGCACATGCATATACTTGTCTGGGTCATTTTTGGTCACATTGCCCCATCTTGAGTGTAATTTATTTAACAAGCTTTCTGCTGACGATAAACAGGTTATTTTCTGTCTTTGGCTCCCCAAAGCTGATGTGACTTTCTTCATACACATGTTTTGACCGCTTTAGTTATCTGCATGATGCATTTCTATAAGAGGGGGTTGCTGCCCCAAGTAGTCTCTCTCTCTCTCTCTCTCTCTTTTTTTTTTTTTTTTTTAAGACTTTCTAGGCTGTCCTTTAATAAACTGGAACAGCCTTGTTACCCCCAACAAGTACATCTGCTCTTGTGTTGAGTATATGGGCAGTATTCCAGTGGTGTTCATTTTCTACCTGCTGTGGTGTCTATGTGGGTACGAGTTCAGACTCCCCAGGGGCTAGACTTCTGCAGGCCTGAAGAGTTAAAGAAAATTAAGTTTTCTGTGAAACCCCTTAGATAACAAAACTATGAAGGGCTCTTACCATTCAGAATGAAGCTGGCCCCTCTGTATTTTGTCAGGCTACCATCTCCCTGGCAAGAGAGGAAGACAGAATATCTTTTGCCCTTGAGAAATCTGTGGCTCAAGTGTTCAGAAGGAAGAAAGAATGGGGTGATCATTGGAATAGGAATTGGCAAGAGCAGGACTTTTGTGTGTTTGGGTCAGAGCTGATATGAGGTTTGTTAAAGGGACAGCAATGACTCTTGGGAGAAGTTCTGTTCAGCCCTTTGGTGGATCTTGGGACTGGCATAACCCAACATTCTATGGGGCTTTGGACTCCATTGCTGGTATCTGCCATTTCTGGAGAGCAACAGTCCTGCTACTTTTGCAGCAAGTATGTTGCTTCAGGCTTCCCTGGGTTTAGGGTGTCTCACAGTACATTCTATGCTGACTCTTCTCCTAAGGTGGTCCCACCTTAAAAAAACGGGAAGGGAAAGAGCAAAAAATAAGGAAGGATCCACACCACCATCAGGTCCCTTGCTGGGGCCTCTGTGGTAGTATTGACTCTGAGGAAACAGTTTATCTCTGCTTTACAGAGCATAGCCAGACTGAAGGGTTAAATAACCTGTCTACCATTACAGAGCCAGTGAGGACAGAGCTGGGACTTCAGCCACATTTGTGTGACTCTGGTGCCTGTGCCATTCCTTTCCTCCATCCTGACCAGGCTGTGGCCCCAGGGAGGTGAGTCCATATAGACTTTTGGATTCATAGAACTATGAAGCTGGAAAGGACCTTGACAAAGCTCAGTCAGTGCCGCCTTTGCCAGAAGAGTGGAACTACCACAGCCTACAAACAAGTTCCTCCCCCTCCTGCCCTATGAGTAGTGGGTAAGAAGACTTTAAACCTTGTTTATGTAGCAGTTAAGGATCTAGGTTCGAGTCAGACCTGACTTCAGAACCCAGCTGTGCCACCTGCTAGCTGAGTGAATTTGAACAAGTCATTCTAACCCCAGTTTCTGCCTCTATAAAATAGGCATAACAATCCCCGCACCCACAGTAATAATGAGGATTAAACACAGGGTGTTTTATCAGTAGTCTGTTTAGCTTAGTGCCCAGTACGTAGTCAGGACCCTGGCCGCAGCTCTGGTGGGGCCTAGGTGATATCTTTGCTAGCAGATCTGTAAGTATCATCAAAGGAGCACCCTGAGCCAGCTGTCAGCCCTCCTGCATGCCAGGTAGCTATCAGGAAGTTCCTCATAGAAGTGTTTGCAAGCCACCTGGGAGAGCTGAAGCTGTCCAGGAAAGTTGGCCTTGACCTTTCCTTTCCTCAGTCTCCATGAGACACAGACTCATACTTCTGGGGCACTTGCTTACCCCTGCCCCATGCCATAGCCTCTCAAGTTTGCCTTCTTTGAAGCCCAGCCTCCCCTGATTCCATTACTGTGCTTAATTTTAATGGGTTCAAGAAACCTTTAGTTTTTCAAAAAGTTATTATTATTAAATTATGCCAAAAAATATAAAATAAAATTCCCTCCTCGCCGTGGGCCCCTAGTTCCATTGTCTGGAGGTATCCACTATTAAATTTCTTCTAAAAATATGCTTTGTATATTTGTTTTAGGCAGCTTTTTTACTGTTGTGACTAAAAGACCTGACAAGAACAATTAGAGGAGCTGGGGTTGTGGCTCAGTGTCTGAGCACTTGCATAGCATGTGTGAGGCACTGGGTTCGCTCCTTAGCACCGCATATAAATAAATAGGTAAAATAAAGGTTTATCAACAACTTAAAAAAGAACATTTAGAGGAGAAAAAGTTTATCTGGGATTCACAGTTTCAGAGGTCTCAATCCATACACAGCCAGCTCCATTTCTTGGGGCTGGAGAGGGGAGTATGGAGGAGGGAAGCTGCTCAAGACATGATCAGGAAGCAGAGAGAAACTCCACTCACCAGATACAAAATATAAACCCCAAAGGTATGCCCCCAAAGCCACCTCCTCCAGTCACACCTACCTGCCTTCAGTTACCACTCAGTTTACTGTTTTGGTTAAGGGTCTCATAACCCAATCATCATTTCACCTCTGAATATTCTTTGTTTTAGGGGGGTGGGGAGGTACTGGGGATTGAACTCAGGTGCACTCGACCACTGAGCCACATCCCAGCCCTATTTTGTATTTTATTTAGAGACAGGATCTCACTGAGTTGCTTAGTGCCTTCCTGTTGCTGAGGCTGGCTTTGAACTTGCCTCAACCTTCCGAGACGCTGGGATTACAGGCAGGCGCCACTGTACCGGGCCTGAATGTTCTTGCATTGTCTCACACATGAGCTTTTGGGGGATAATTCACATCCAAACCATAACTGTATTCAAGGATGTAGGATTTTGTTTTGTTTTAGTGTATGTGATACTGGGGGTAGAACTCAGGGCCTCTACCACTGAGTATATCCTCAGCCCTTTTTATTTGGAGACAGAGTCTTGCTAAATTGTCCAGGCTGGTTTTGAACTTGCGATCCTCCTTCCTCAGCCTCCCAAGTAGCTGGGATCACAGGAACGCACCACTGTGCCCAGTTATAATATTTTTAACAAAAAATAGTATCATATTATACATATAGTACTGTAGTTTGCATTTTTGGGATAACTTACCATAGACATCTTTCTCAGGAGGTATGAACCTAGTCTTAAAGACTACATAGCATCCCATTATTTAGGTGGAACATAGTTAACCAAGTCTTCTTGGTGGACTAATATATTTATATTGTTTCCTTTCTGGGATGTGTGGGTGTTTTTAATTTTTGTGGTTTTGTCTTTTGATACTCTGCATGGTTCCACAGGGACCCTGGATGAGCCCATTTCTTTTTATGAACTAACTTGAATGTACCTAAAGGATAAATCCCCAGAGCTGGAATTGCTGGGCCTGGGCATGTGTATTTTTTTCTTTTTCATTATTGGCTGTGGTTTCATATATGTCTTCTGTGCAGTTGCTGGGCCTGTGCAGGGATGGGGGCCTGAGATAGAGAAGCCCCCTTTCAGGACATCCATTGGATAATCAGACGTGCTCTTACTGGTGTGTGGACAAAGTATGCAGTGTCTCATGGCGTTCAACATCAGCCCTAGCTGACCTCTCAGTGGCTTAGAGCAGGTGGGGCCCTTACATGGGCCCACCCACATGAATGGCCAGCTGAAGGGCACTTTGATGGTGGGGCCTGCCGCCTGCCTCTATAATCATACCAGGCAGCTTCTTGCCCCTCTGCGCAACCACAACCAGCAGCATTCCATAAAACTTCAAAAAGTGAACTGTATTGTTCACTGTCAAACTTGTGAAATTTAATTTAAGGTTTTTATAGAGGCAGTTAAGGAAAGGCAGTTTGTTGGCTCCACTCCAAATTCTCTTTTTCACAGGACGATTGTGGTGACGTTTGCTGTTGAAAACAGTATAAAGAGAGAATTGCATGCACCTGGATCCAGCCTGGGCTTTCCTGTGTTACTCTGGAAGTCTGTGATAAAAGGAAGAAGTAACATTTGTCTAGTGCCTCCTCTGTGCTGGCTTCTGGCAGTCCTCAAGTGTACCCTTCTCAGGGGCAGTGCTGTCCCTCTCTAGGCAAGGAGGCTGTTAACAGAGAAGCTTGTGTCCAGGCCACAGAATGGACAGAAAGGTGACTCTCAGGCTTAACCAGTCCTTCTTTGGTCTCTTGCTGCTTTCTCCTACCTGATTTTGACTGTCGTGGGTGGCAAGACTTGAACTCCACATGGGATCCTATGGAGGCCTTGTTCCCAGGCTGAGTCACCACACAAAGCAATGACTGATATTTTGAGCTGAGGAGCCCCTGAGTCACATGCTCATGCCAGGATTTCCCTTGTTGCAATCTTCTCTTCTAGCCCAAGGGAGCAGGAGCAGGCTGGCATGACATGGGAGAACTGTCAGTGACTTGCTTTGCTATCCCTGCACACGATAGAAGGCCCCCTGCAAAGTCAAAGACCACCACAACTGTTTACCAAGCCATTGTGCTCAACTGCTTCCCCAGGCTGCTTCTCTAGAGGGGGAATCCCAGACCAGCACAGCCCAAGAAAGAGCTATTAAGTCTGTCCCTTCCTCCTCCAACACCCACACATAGTGACAGATATTTGTTGTCGCATCAGCTGCTTCCGGAGGTAGGGAGGAGGGGTGAACTGGTGGCAGGACTGGCAGCATTGCCCTGGATCCTGTTTTGGTGGCTCTTAGAGTGACTGCTAGTGAAGCCCTTTGTGCCCAGGAGGAGCCAGCCTATCAGCCTCCCTAGGGACTGGTTTCTTATTTGACTGATCTTTTCCCCAGAAGAACCTGCAGAGTGATCTCCAGCCCCAACACTTTTCTTCAAGAATGCTTTTCTTCAAAAATTGCTTTGGCATCCTCTGAGCGAGGGACCTTTAGCTTCCTTGCAGCCTTCACAGAGGCCACCATGAAACCCTATGGGGACTTCCTCAGGCAGTGGAGTAAAGAGGGACATGAGAATGATTACACAGTCTCCTGGTGTGGGACTGATCGATGAATTCCATCTCCTGGAGGATCCCCAAGCTGCAGACACAGGACTTTCCAGCCCCTTCTGGTCCCCAGGCCTGCTGCACTCCGCACACTGGAGTCGTGCTGAGGAAAAGCAGCCACAGAGGACAGGTCTGGTGCGGATGTGCAGGGGAGAGCAGGCTGGGCACACGGCCCTCTTTGTGAGCACCCCTCCCACTTCCCGCTGGCTGAGTCACTTCCTCTCTGGCTGCTGCAGGTATTCTCCCACAGGCCTGGGAGCAAAGCAGATTCAGGGGGTGGGATTCACCCTGTGCACCCAGAGAACTGTGAGTAGAAGCCGCTGGTTCACTTGTAACCCCCCCAGGCAGTAAAACCCAGTGTTTAGAGAATGATGTGATATATATTTTTGACAAATTGGAGTTGTGCCTATCCTGAATTTTCAAAATGAACAAAATCATTACTCTGGGAACAGTGAAGATGACAGCACATGCATGAATCCATGTCATCAGGGAATCCTGGCTGAAGTCAAAAGATTGCTAATCCTCCTCTCCCTCCACCTCCCCATCCCCCCAGAATCCATCCTGAGCACAAAGCAAATGATTTCCAGTGGTTCCTTCAAGCTCCCAGGGAGAAGGTTCAGGCCTCCTTCAGCAATGGCTGTCCTTCAGACTTGATGGAAAAGCCCATAACAGAGCCTCCTTCCAGCCAGGCTAACAGAAGCAGAAGAGAACAGGCCTCAGGGAACCTCCTGGTCTCCAGGCTCTGCTTTTTCAGTAATAGAGGAGGAAAAGTTGTGAGAATTAAAGAGAGAATCCCTGGTACAATGACACACACCTGTAATCCCAGCTACTGGGGAGGCTGAGGCAAAAGGATCACAAATTTGAGGGCAGCCTATCTCAAAATTAAAAGGACCTGGAATGCTGGGTGTGCACCTGTAATCCCAATGACTTGGGAGGCTAAGGCAGGAGGATCTGGAGCTCAGAGCCAGCCTCAGCAACTTAGCAAGGCCCTAAACAACTTAGTGAGACCCTCTCTCAAAATAAAAAATAAAAGGGACTTGGGATGTGGCTCAGTGGTTAAGCACTCCAGGCTTCAATCCCTGGTACCAAAAAAGAAGAAAAAAGGGAGGGAGGGAACCAGGATGTGGCTCAGTGGTGGTGTGCTTGCATGGCATGTGCAAGACCCTGGGTTCCAATCCCAGAACCATGGAAAAAAAAGAATCTAGGAAACCCCAGGAATGCTTTGTGGCAAGTAGGAGGTACCCATAAAATGGAAGTTAGAAGGCTAGGGTGCCTGGAAAGATTTGCCACGAGGGAGGTCTCCTCTGCGTAGAACAGGGAACATTCACCTTTTTGGTTAGCGAAGACCTAGGGACACCCATCAGCCACGGGATCACATCTGCTCCTTCAACCATTCCATGATGGAGGGAATATTACCATCCCTGTTTTACAGAAGAGGAACTTGAGGTAACTAGGATCACAAAACAAGTGAGTGGTTGGGCTCAGTGATACAATGCCTGTAATCCCAGGCGTGTATCACTGTTTCTAGGGAGGCTGAGGCAGGAGGATTACAAGTTCAAAGCCAACCTCAGCAACTTAGCGAGACTCTGTCTCAAAATAAAAAGGGCTTGGGATGTGGCTCAGTGGTTAAGTGCCACTGGGTTCGATCCTCAGTACCAAAAAAACCCAAATGAGTGATAAAAACTGACACTTGAACCCAGTTGCACATGACCCCTGATCTTGCTTTCCCAACTGACACTTGGATAACTGGTTCATGGTTTGAGTCCCTCAGATCTGTGGACTGATTTTTGCTCGGTTCTCTGGGTTGAGTGTGGATAGAGAACAGGTATGTAGGGAAGTCCTTGACCTGGGTAGAAGCATCTACATGTGATCATTGAGGTGCAGCGAGAGTGGCTTCCAGAGTGCTTGGGTCAGAATAGGGAGGGGGGGGCTTGGCTATAGGGAGGTGGTCTTGGTAACCTAACCTCTGAGCCAGCCCTTTCACCAGAGAAGCCCTGCTCAGGAACCCTACAATGCCTCCTCCAACAATGTCATGGCCCCTCTCCCTCCCTACTCACCTGCAGCTTTCTGACTTGGCAACCCTTAGGTTCCAGAAGTGCAGTTTGTTTATAGTAGGTCTGAAGGGTGCTGCCCTCTCTGGTTGGTATTCCTAGAACCATGCAGATTTCAGGTGAAATGGGAACAGTGAAGGAAAGCAGCATGGGCATGTAAAAAAAAGTGTGGGGCTCAGTGATGAAAAACCTGTGTTCATGTCTCAGCTTTTCACTAGCTAACCAGGTGACTTTAGGTAAGTCTCAGTATCTCTAAACCTCATTTTTTTTTTCCTAGAAATTTTTTGTGGGTTTTTTTTTGTTTGTTTGTTTGTTTTTTTTTGGTGAATTCATTATTATTAAGTATTTGTGAGTGCTTTGTAAACTATAAAAACGTGCAAAAATTAGGATAGTTAAGGTGGGACTCTCATGTGAACTCTTGAGTCTGAAATTCACCACCCAGAGACATTCACAGGGAATTGCCAAGGGAACTGGCAGCCCTCCAGTGCAGATGGTGGTCTATAAAGCACAGATCCATAGGTTATCTTAGTGGGATCACATATTCAGATTCACATGGGTCTTCTCCAGTCTCCCCATATCATTCCAGATGTAAGGAGAGTAGTAGGAAGTTTTCAGACCAGCAGAAGGACCTTCACACCACAGACCTGGAGTGGCCTGGAGGACCTGTTGCTGGTGTGAGTGGTACACGAGGCTCTCATATTCCCACATCTTGCTGCAGGAAGGCAGATCTTTATGCTGGAGGTAGAAGCAATGTTTTTACATCAGGGGGTGGTCTCTCCCTTCTTCAGTGAGGGGTTCTGCAGAAGCTGCTCATGTTGTGAATAGGTTTGGATCCTCAATGGGGGTGACTCTTACATAGCAATTACTGTCTAAGCACAACCCAGGTGATCAGCCCATTTAGACACTGACCTGCCCCATGCATTTCAGACATGGGACTTTTCCTCGCTAAACTACCCAACACTAATGCAACCCTTGCATGCAGCAGTGATACCCTGTCTCTTGCCATGAGCTGGCAGATGTTGGCTAGCTCAGGACAAGAGACAGGATAGCAGATGTACTTTTTTGTGGTCCTACTGCAGCCTCTGGTGTCAAGGTGGGCAGAACCATATTTTGTATCTCTTTATCCAGCTGTTCTTATCCATTAGGGACTTCAGTGCCTTCTAGGTGCATAACAGACAGTCCCCCAGTTTTCTCTTTCAGTAGTTTGTTAGACACTGGGTTGGATACAGGCAAGCAGAGACAAATTGAACTTGAGCCTTCAGAAACCCACAACCTGGGATGGGGCAGTTACAGATAAACTAATAGTTGCAGCCCGGTGGGAGGGGACAGAGTGGTGCTCTGATTCTCTGGGAACTAGAGGAGGAGCAGCAGACTGGCAGGCAGCCTTCCTTGGAGACCTGCTACAGAAGGTTCAGTGGGGATTGAGAGGAAGAGCCAGCCAGAGAGAAAGGCAGGGCAAGGGTGTTCATGGCACATTCAGGGACTCATGAGTCATTTGTTGTGACTGCATATAGGATACATATATGAGCAGTGATACAGGGGAGGTCACCTGAGTCTGACAGCCTCACTGAAGAACTTAGGTTTTTTTCCTGAAAATCGCGGAAGCCCTTGCAGGACCTCCGTGGCAGACAGACATACTGCAGCCTGTTGAAATCTGTCCAGCTGAGATGGCATGTTCTAATGGAGTGGTTTCTCATCCTTCCTGATCAGCCTGAAGGAGAACAGCACCCCGCCGTCCTGCACCTGCTACAGTAGAAACCCTTTGAGGATGTGCTACAGAAAGACACCACGAGGTGGTGGACCTGGAGATTGCACGGAACCCTCACTGTTTTTCCATTCCTTGACCCTAAAAGACTAAAACTCCAGTAGTTCATGCCAGACTGGCTCTTCCTACAAAATTTGAGTTTCCAGATTTTGCCACTGTGACTATGTACCCAAGGATAGACACCCCCCGCCCCTTGTGGGATACAGTGGAGTCTACCTGTAAGCTAACCACCATTTTTATTTTTTATTCTGAGACAGGGTTAAGTTGCCAACGTGAGCCTCAATTTTCAATCCTCTTTTCTCGACTTCTCCAGTCATTAGGATTGTGGATGTGCACTACTGTGCACAGCAGGCAGGCCCTTTTGCCCCTGGGTTTTGGGAATTATCCTAGCAGGCTGGACTTTCTCTTCTGCCTCTGAGGACCTGAGAGTAAATTCCAGACATCATGACCCTTTTACCTCTAAATACTTGAGCATATATTATAGACATTCTAAGAACAAGGACATTCTCCTATGTAACCACAGCACAATATTCAAATTCAGGAAATGTGACTGATATAATACTGTTATCTAATATTAGATAATATTAGTCTATATTCAGATTTCACCAGTTGCTTAATCATGTGTTTTATAATTTTTTCCTCCAGGATCACCCCCTTCCTTTACTTGGTGTACGACTTCAGTCTCCTTTAATCTGGAATGGTTCTTTAGATTTTCTTTGACTATCTGACTGTGATGTTTTTGAAGTATACAGGCCCACTGATAAATATACCTCAATTTATTTGCCTCGTTATTAGATTCAGTTTGTATGTTTTTTGGGGAAAAATAGCATAAGTAATGACTGTATCTGTTAAGTGCATCATATCAGTAAGCACA
This sequence comes from Sciurus carolinensis, assembly GCF_902686445.1. Taxonomy (NCBI): domain Eukaryota; kingdom Metazoa; phylum Chordata; class Mammalia; order Rodentia; family Sciuridae; genus Sciurus; species Sciurus carolinensis. The sequence continues at coordinate 182,562,200 of NC_062213.1, forward strand.
TAATGTCATTTTTCCATTATTGGTAATATTGACTTTGACCAGTTTGTTCAGGTTGCAGCTTGCTTTTCTTCATTTGTGGTGTCTTTTAACCCAGTGAATTTCACACATCTTTTAACTGTACCGGCTTAATTGTTTTGATAAATACACACAGTCAGAAGCTGTGTCCTTCAAGAATAAAAGTTTTTTTTTTTTAATAATGTTTTTAAAAAGTGCTTTTTAAAAATTTTTTAGTTGTAGATGGACACAATACCTTTATTTTATTTATTTATTTTTATGTGGTGCCAAGGATCAAACCCAGGGCCTCACATGTTCAAAATGAGGGCTCTACCACTGAGCCACAAAAATAAAATAAAAGTTTTATAGTTTAGTATATGTGTTCTGCCCTCCTTCCCCAGTCCTGCTCCAAAAGATATTGGACTAGAGGCACCAGATCTTAATTCTAGACTCCTCCTCAACCCCCACATGACCCCCCAACTGAAGCATTACAACGGGACTATCCAGGGTGATTATTGCCAACTCATGCACCAGCCTTCACTTGCAAGAGGGAGGGCCTCTCCTTTGCCAAAGGGACAGTGAAAAGGACAGGATGCTCTGTGCCTCCACTCAAAAGAGCAGACATTCCTGTGGACTTCCCCACAGCTGGACTCAGCCTGCCTCTGCAGGTAGTACACCTGGCTCTGCTCAGCACTCCTCTGCCTCTTCAGCAGCTCCAGCTCACCCCAGGCCTCCTCTCCTCTCGCTGGGATGGAGCTTGGTGTTCAAGCGGTCCATCCAACTGCTCAGGCCTGTAGTCTCAAGCAGCATACAAACAGGAGACTTAAAACATCTTAAGCCTTCAGTCTGGTTGCCTTTCTGCTCCCCACCCCCAGTTCAGTGTCTAACTATCCCTTTCTCCTTGGGCAGGAGAAATTTAAGCAACTATGTTTAAGCTAATCTTAGTACAGTTTATCAAATGCTTATACTATCCTAAAAGGTACTCTACTAAACCTTTGTGTAGGTTATATTTCAATACTCAGAACAGCTTGTAAGAAAGGTGTTGTGCTCTGTAGTTTGTAAATACAGAATAAGTATCTTGCTTATCAATATGAAGTGATAGTGCTGGTGTTTGAACCCACCATTTGACTTACTCCAAAACCCTTGGTTCTAGCTAAAGTGCATTACTTAAGCAAAGGTGGTGATGCCTTCAATTTCTGGAGCTAGATCCCTAGTCCTTTTATATTTTATTTTATTTTGAGATAAGGTTTGGCCGAGTTGCTCATGTTGATCTTGAACTTGCCATCCTCCTGCCACAGCCTCCCAAGAAACTGAGATAACAAATGTGTGCTACCAGGGCTCGTGGAGACACATTGTTTTAACTGTGTTGCTCTTGGGGCCCTTGGACAAAGACTCATTTCTCCCTCCCTTGGAGGATCTGGGGTAGGTCCTAATGTCCATGGCAGGTAAGATTAAGGCCAGGGATGGGTGGGGACCTGTGTTCACTTCCAGGTGCCAGGTCAGAGGTAAAGACTAGAAGACAACTCAGGAACACTTACTTATTTTTTGAAATTGATTTTGTTCGGGGGGGCAGTATTAGGAGTTGAACCCAGGGGCACTCAACCATTAAGCTACATCCCCAGCCCTTTTTACTTTTTTTTTTTTTTTTTTTTTGGGTGCTGGGGATCGAACCCAGGGCCTTGTGCTTACAAGGCAAGCACTCTACCGACTGAGCTATCTCCCCCGCCCCCCATTTTATGTTTTATTTAGATACAGGGTCTCACTGAGTTGCTGAGGTTTGCTTTGAACTCATGATCCTCCTGTCTCAACCTCCCGAGCTGCTGGGATCACAGGCGTGTGCCACTGTGCCCAGTTTATTGATTGATTTTTGGCAGCCAGGAAACCTGGGGGCGTGGGGATTGGGACTACTGACAGGGACAGCTTGAATATTGAAGCTGTTGGCTTAGTCTTACCCTGCAGAGTAGACATAGTCCTTTGACTCCTAGCAGGCTTTGACAGCTGCTGACAAAACGTGACTCCTAGCTGCTCTTGTCCACACACACACACACACACACACACACACACACACAAACTCACATTCACACAGCAAGGAATTCACTAGACTGAGACTGTAGTTTGTTCCTTTATGGGGACTGTCCTTGTACTCTTTTTGCATTGCTTTGGTTTACAGGGACCTCTCAGTCTCTCCAGACACCAAGATTGCTGAAAGGAGGCTAGAATGAGGTTGAGAGTAGGGTCTTCTGTACATGTGCAGGCCCTACTGCTGCCTGTCACGTCTGCTGAGGGAAGGGGGTTTGCTCTGCCCTTGCCTGCGTAGGGACCTTGCTTTTGGTCCGTTTCTAGGTGAGTGGTCGGACCCTCCACACCTTAGCCAGGCTTTAGTTGCCTTGTAGTGGTTGAAGCTGAGGATAGACTAGACTGGGTAGGACAGTGACTGTTTCCTTAGCTTAGTACCATCTTTCTTTGCAACCCACTTCTCTTTGGAGATAATGTCCATGAAACCAAACCATGCTTTGTGTCAGCATCCTATCTGGCTACCCGACCCAACTCTGCTGAACCCTGGCACACTGTTCCACTGGACTCTGGACATCTCTAGCCTTAGAACCCTTCTATGTCTCTAATGGCCTGGATGGGAAGGCCAGGCTCTCATTGCCCAGCTTAGCCCCAAATTGACAGCTAAGACTAGGCTTCCCCTACTCAAACATGCCATGGTAGCTGTCTCATAGTTGAGACCTTTATTTTTTTTTTTAATATCTTTAGCTGTGATGAACATGATATCTTTATTTTTTGATGTGGTGCTAAGAATTGAACCCAGTGCCTCACATGTGCTAGGCAAGCCCTCTACCACTGAGCCACAACCCCAGCCCTGAGACCTTCTTATGATGAGACCCGTACCCATTTCCCAGGCTTAGCAAAGCACACAGAAGCCCCTACTTTCAGAATTGAGGAGTACAATTTGCCTAAAGCAGGCAGGGTTGCCAGGCTGGTTTCTCCTTCAGTGCCTCCCTCCTGGGCACTCCCCCTCACCCATTGTTGCCTCACTGATTTTCCTGTTGAGTTCAGGTTCTAAGGGGACTGGTGCTGGCATTTGAAGACAGAACAGGGGAAAGTAGACCAATTCAAAGCTCTGTATACTTCTAAGCCAAGACACTGAGCAGTGAATCTGGGAAATAACTAGGCTGGGCAGGACCCTTCACTCAAGCAGGAGGAACAGCTACCTGGGGAAGGCTGGGCCCTCGGTCCTTCTGAGACCAGAGTATCCAGAGCTGAATCATCACACTGTGTAGCCAAGATCCTTTCAAGCCGGCCTCCCTATGGGAGCATCTGTGAACCACTTGCAGGTGTGTCTCTGGAGGGACGTCTTCCCTGTGCATCATCGGGGACAGAAGCAGGAAAATCTGTCCCCAAGAGCTTCATCTTTGCTCTCTTCCCTGGTGAGCCCTGCCCCCACAGCCTGCAGTCTTCCGGGCTTGCCTCTTCACCATGCTTGCTTTGCTTCCGTCAACTCTGGGTATTACGAAAGGGTGTTCAGGAAGGGAGGCCGCCTGGCTACCTCTTCCCCGCCAGCATCTTCTCCCTCTCCCTGCCCATCTGTTCCCATCCTTCTGTCTGCCTGTGTCTTGGAGCAGTTCCCATGCCATTTGCTTGAGTTGAATCCTGAGTGGGGTGGGTGGGGTCGGCTGAGCTCACTCATTGTCTGGGCTGCAACTCCTCCTGGCAAACTGTCGTCTAGACCATGGGTAGGATGTAGGAAGCTTCCACACAGATGTGATGCAGCTCCCCAGTGCTCTCCAGGGAACCAGGAAGGAGTGGAGGCTCAGCACCCCAGGGAATATGGAGGATGGAATCAGAATGTAGTGATATCAACAACTACCAGAGCAGCTCAGGAGAGGCACAGGACTGTTAACCTTGGAAATAACTATTACCAACCATGGTGCACCTGCTGGGCCAGGCACTGAAGTGCAGTGGTTTTATTTATATATATAAGCCCAGGTTTATAATTATACATATGATACACATAGATATATATGTATATGTGTATATGTGTATATCTATGTGTGTATATGTTTATGTGTGTTTTCCTTATGGAACTTTTAGAACTTGGGGAATTTTTCTAGTGGTGGGGACAGACATTAAGTGTACAAACATACAAATGAATACGTAATTACTATGAGACTGACTAGGACCAGGCTTTCCTGAGGAAGTGATAGTTGCTTTGGGTTAGCAAAGCAAAGAGCTCGATTGCTGTGCCAGATGCAGGACTGCCCAGCTATATAAGCAGTTTCATTCTTCCCTGTTTTTGTGTGAATCTGCTTCCAGCATGAGCAGCTTTGGCTAAAGTCACGCTCAGACCTAACTGTGGCTTCTACTCATCTGGGGACTGTTGAGCCTGCTCAGAATGAAGCTGTAACTCTGTTCCCCAGTGACCAGCTCAGAGAACAAATCAGGGAAGGAAACCTGGCAGGTTAAGCTAGCAGTGCATGGGGTCATCTCTTCTGCTTTCCAGTTCACTGCATGTCATCAGTCTCCTGGGGTTTGGATCCAGGGCCAAAACAGCAGCGTGTGAGATTCTAATCCACCTTGTGAATACCTACCTGTTTTCAGGATAGGGGAGGCCTTTCAAGAATATCAGTAAAAACTAACTAAATGAAAAGGCAGAACAGTTTGCATAAAATTTAACCTTTTATATTTAAAATAAGTTAAAAGATGAAGACAAAACTACATTATAGCCTTAATATTCAAAGGACTCTTAAAAACAATAACACTGGGCTAGGGATATAGCTCAGTTGGTAGAGTGCTTACCTTGCAAGCACAAGGCCCTGGGTTCAATCCCCAGCACTGCAAAAAAAAAAAAAAAATACTAATAGACATATAGCAGTAAAAAATGAAGAAAGAATATGAAGGAAATTCACAAAAGAGATAATATATACAACTAGTATGCATATGAGACAAGGTCAACCTCAGAAATTATTAAATAATTGTTAAGTTTTTAAATGATAACTTTTCATTACTCATCCAAGTAGCCATTTATAAGAGTAAGGAAATACCTGATCCTGCACAAGTTCTGGGACTCTCCCTTACACAGTTGACTGGATGAGGAATTGGCATGACTTTATTTCTTTTTTTTTTTTTTTTCTGAGGGGCGTTACTGGGGAACTTGTTACTTTTTGATATAGGACCTTGCCAAGTTGCCAAGGCTGGAGGTTGCAGTCCTCCTGCTTCAGCCTCCTGAGTTGCTGGGATTACAGATGAGTGGCACCACAGCTGGTAGCACAACTTTCCTCTAAGCTATAACCCCAGCCCACTGTGTATTTTTTTTTTTTTTATATTTTAGTTGTAGATGGACACAATGCCTTTATTTTATTTTTTTTTAATGTAGTGCTGAGGATCAAACCCAACCTCTTGCGTGCAAGGCAAGCGCTCTTCTACTGAACCACAGCCCCAGCCCCCACGATGTATTTATACCAAGGAAACTGTAGCTATCCACATGATACCATGGAAGAAGATCATTGCGGTGTTTTTTACGTTTTGTTTTGTTTGGGTTTTGGTTTTGGCACTAGAAATTGAAGCCAAGGGCACTTTGCCACTGCGCTACATCCCAACCCCTTTAACTTTTTATTTTAAGATATGGTCTCACTAAGTTGCCCAAACTTTCCCCAAATGTGCAGTCCTCCTGCCTCAGCCTTCCAAGTAGCTGGAATTACAGATGTGCACCAGCGCGTCTGGCTACCAGGGGTATTAATAGGGTTTTGTTTTGTTTTTTGATGGCTTTATTAGTATATATTTCCCATACTATAAATTTCGTGCTTATACTAGGTGAGAGAAAAGGAAACTCACAAAGTGGCCTTACAGTGTCATGCAAATTGTACTAAAGAAAGTTTTATATTAGCATACATACAGGAGAAGTCTGCACAAAGGTTAACAGCAGTTGCATCTGGGTGATGAGAGGAAGGTTCCTTTTTGTTGTTGTTGTTGTTGTTGTTGTTTTGTTTTTGTTTTATTTTTCTGTCCATCTATGTTTTCTAATGTTTCTTCAGGGAACATTAGAATGACTTTTGTTTCTTCAGGGAACATAACCAATGACTTTTATATGAAGAAAGAAATTATAGGAGAAGGTTGGGGTTCTGTGTTTTTGGGCTCCTTGGGAAGGGTGAAGGGTACAGCCTTAATGTGGCCATCTGGGTCCCTTGTTGCCACTCCCTGCCTCACATTGCACCTTCCAGCAACACAGACTACTCGGAACTTGTTGCTTTCCTGCTATTTCTTACCTCTGAATTTGCTCACCCAGGCTCCTTCCTTAGAGTGTTCTTGCCCCTTGCCTGCCCCACCCATCCCCATACCTCCTCAGGGAGGTTTTGCCTGAGCACTCACCACACTGGGCAGCCTGTGACCTCTGCCTTCCCATGTGCGTCTCTCTTTGCTCACCTCCTCTGGGCTTTGCTTTCCTGAGATGTCTGACTTTCCGAAAGAAGCAATTCTTTTTGTTTTTAAATCCATGTCAAGAAGTGATATCTTCCAGAAACTGGAATAAAGGGACTCCTATGTCCCCTTTTATTGAACGCCTGAAGGAGATAGGGATTATCAGCAAATCAGTGATCAGCGTTTTTTTTAGATATACATGACAGGAGAGTGTATTTTGACATAATATACATATATGGAGTATAACTTAAGTAGGATCCTGTTTTTGTGGTTGTACATAAAGTGGAATAATTAAAGAAAAATTTGAAAATAGGAGAGAGGGAAGAGAAAGTAAACCCCTCATTAAAATTTTTTTGTGGGACTGGGGTTGTAACTCAGTGGTAGAGCACTTGCTTAGCACCACTTACAGTACCACATATAAATAAATGAATAAAATAAAGGTCTATCAACATCTAAAAATAATATTTAGGAAAAAAGAAAAAAACACTTTGGGTATTCTTCCATTTGAGAGGACCTAAAATTTTAGAAGTCCTCTGGGCTATACTTCTCATACTTCATGGACACAGGATATCCCTGGCCTCATGTATGACACTCCATTTCCCTGGGCCCATGCCCTAGCCCTCCTCAGAGATGGCCCAGGAGTGGACAACACAGGCCCTTTGGCTGTGTGTATAGGGGGAAGGCTTCGCCTTGGGCACAGGTGCTTCAGGGCTGGGTGCGTCGGATGGTCCTGGCGCCCCTCCTGTCTGCCTGTTCTCTCTCAGGCTCCTCTTTGGCCTTGCCATCTCTACAAAGCCCAGTTTCCTCCTCTGCATTTCACCAACCCCTTTGTGTCAGGCTGGCTCCCCACTTCTGTGGCTCATATCTGCTGCCTTAAAGGACACCCATCCTTAGCACCTAATTATCCTAAGTGAAGGAACAGTATTTTTTTGTCACTGGGAACCTCAGATGCTCCTCCGGGTGGGAGGAGGTGGCAGCAACAGCAGGCACAGCAGCAGTAGCGTGTGATGGATCCTCGAGTCAGACTCACAGACCGGGTTGGCGTAAGGCAAATTGCCGACTTACTCATCAAGTGGGATCTTTTCTGTCTTGTCTAGAGCTGAGAATGAAGCGGAGAGCATCAGACAGAGGAGCTGGAGAAACGTCGGCCAGAGCAAAGGCTCTAGGGAGTGGGATTTCTGGAAATAATGCCAAGAGAGCTGGACCGTTCATCCTCGGTGAGTCCCTGACCAGGGGAGTGGGTGTGCTCAGGATAGGGCACAACATGTGGCTCACACAGTCTGACTTGCAAAAAGCAGAGTGGGGTCCTGGCCAGCCCTCACCCTGGACCTTCACTTTACCACTTCATTTTGTTGTTGTGGCTTTTTGGTTTTGTTTTTGCAGTGCTGGAGATTGAATCCAGGACATCATGCACATTAGGCAAGGCCTCTCCCACAGAGCTAAATCCCCAGCTCTAACTTACCACTTGATTTTTTTTATTTTTTATTTTTTTAATATATTTTTAGTTGTTGATGGACCTTTATGTTATTCATTTACTCATATGTGGTGCTGAGAATCAAACCCAGTCCCTCACATGTGCTAGGCAAGTGCTCTACCACTGAGCTACAACCTCAGCCCCTACTACTTTAAATGGAGTATATTTATATCACTGAAAGACTGGGCTGTACTCTGCCAGTGGTTATCAGTTCTGTTGTAGCCACACGAGGCCTAGATCAGTCTCAGCTGAGGGACAGATTCTCTTCCCCCAGAGAATCTTTTATATATCCCCAGAATGTTGATGTACCCACAGCAAACGCATAACCAAATTAGAACCCAAGGTCCATCAGTGAAGATACTACTTTGACCATTTTTGGATGGCATGATTAACATCACAGAGCATTTTGTATAGCACCCCCCCAACCCTCTTATAAAATAGGTACAGAAATCCTGTAGAATTGGTTGTTCCCAGTAGGCCAGAGGAGCAGCAGGTGTTCTGCATGTTATCTGAGGCCAGCAAGTCCAGATAACATATGGTCAGGGTTGCAGGTGATGTAGGTGCTGGGGGGACCCTGATTCTCCTGGTGCTAGAGGCTGGGTGTGACTTTTGCTTTGGGACAGCATTTTGGACTTATGGCCATAGGATAGCTCAGACTTCAAACATTCATCAATTACTTGATGGTACTTGCTGCCTACCAGGCCTGTGCTATTTGCCAGGGATGCAGCAGTGATAAAGACATAAGTTCCTGCCCTCACAGAATTTGACATTCTAGTTAGAAAGAGAGTAAACAAGAAACAGGATCATCACTAGTGCTTGAAGTGTTGTGAAGGAAGTAAACAGACGGTGTGAGAGTGAGAAGGACCTGTAGATAGTGCAACCAAGAAATGACTTTTTCAGGAAGTGACACTCAAGCTCTCACCCCAGCTAGAGAAGGAGTAGCCATGTGAAAATCAGGGGGAAATCATTCCAGGCAGAAGGGACAACTTGTGCAGAGGAAGAAAAGGGCTTACTGTGTTAGGAACTAAGAGCCCGTTAGGATCGGTGGGGGGTGATGGAATGTACCAATTAGAAAGGTGGGAGAACACACAAGTGGCCCTGAGTTCAATCCCCAGAATTGCACACAAAAGCAAAAAAAAAAGACCAACAAATAAACAAACTTACTTAGAAAGGTGGGCAGGAACAAATCATGCTAGTCCTTGGAGACCAAAGAAAGGAGTTTGGGTTGTATGTTAAGAACAGCAGAGGCTCCACGAAGCCTTGGGTTCAATTCCTAGCACCATGAGACCAAAAACAGCGGGTAACTCTTAAGGACTTTTCAAGAGCAAGTGGCACTGTGACATGATCAGATTTCTGCTTTGAAAACTCAGGCAGATGCTGTCTCAGGACACTGAGCACCATGTGTCTGCAGAAGTACAGAAGGTCCCAACAGCTGGCACTTGGACAGAGATCAGGTAGCTATATTGAAATCACTAGGGAAGCCTGTTAAGCTGTAGTATCCTGGATCCTCACTCGGGGTTACTGAGTTAGAGGGTCATTTGGCAGCCTTTTCTCACAGATGCTCCCTAGAAATTCCAGTATAAATAAAAACCTCTGTTTATGAGGAATGTGCCAGCAAAAGCCAAGTGCATCTTAGGCAGACATGAGATGCTGCATATTAGACAGACGTGGTTGCATAAACAGCCTGCCTTCCTTTCTCTCTCTCCCTCTCTCTCTCCCTCTCTCTCTCCCTCTCTCTCTCTCCTCCTCCTCCTCCTCCTCCTCCTACTCCTCCTCCCTCTCCCCCTCTCCCCCTCTCCCCCTCCCCCTCCCCCTCTCCCTCTCCTTCTCCCTCTCCTTCTCCCTCTCCTTCTCCTTCTCCCTCTCTCTCTTCCTTTCTTTTCTTTGGTACTAGACACTGAATTTGGTACCACTAAGCCACATCCCCACTCCTCTTTTATTTTTATTTATTTTGAGACAGGGCCTCACTAAATTACCAAGGTTGGCCTCAAACTTGGAATCATCCTGCCTTATCCTCCCAAGTAACTGGGATTACAGGCATCCCTCTATTTACAGAGGAAGACTATGAGAACTCTTCACCAGGAGATTGGGTGGTCAGTCCAGTGGGCATGAACTGTGGTACACACCTAAAAGTTAAATTGGAGATCATGTATTGACATGGGCTTGTAATAGGACTTCTGAAAAGTAAACCAGTGGTCCTCTGTACCCTAGGTCCCCGTTTGGGCAACTCACCAGTGCCAAGCATTGTGCAGTGTTTGGCAAGGAAAGACGGCACAGATGACTTCTATCAACTGAAGGTAAGCGAGGCGGGAACCCAGGGCCCATCCTGGCTGCCCCTTCCTCCCTCCTCTCCACCCTCACACCAACCTTGCTCATGAGCAAGAGTAACACCATTTCTTCTCTGGAAGCCATCAAGTTCACACAGTTGTGCTCAGAACAACTCCTGATTTAAAGAACTTTATCTGTGTATAAATGACATGCCTGTCACATTAAGAAAAATGGCTTCACTCTGTGTGTATGTGTGAGTCGTGCACGTGTATCACATGGTAGAAAGCAAACCCCTGCTTCCCCTGTTGCCGTCATTCTGCTGGATAAAGAAAGGTGTTTGTTCTTTTGGCTTCTTTTTGTGCTTCCTTTCAAGATCCTTACCCTTGAGGAGAGGGGCGATCAAGGCATAGAGAGCCAAGAGGAGAGGCAGGGCAAGATGCTGCTGCACACCGAGTACTCTCTGCTCTCCCTCCTGCACACACAGGATGGTGTGGTCCACCACCACGGGCTCTTCCAGGTGAGCCTCTTCTCCATCCCTGCCCCACCCCTGGCTGGCTTACAGGGCTAGCACTTGCTCGGGGCACATCTTCCTGTGAACAACTCCTGGCACGTGACCCACTCGTGTACCTGCCCTGCTGAGTGAGTGTATCAGGACTCAGGTTGGGTGGGCGGAGTTCAGGCTGGGGCCAGACTAGCTTCTGCAGCACTTCTGTGGTGATGGTCCTCACTGGAATGCACACATTCGGCATCTTTCAGCAGCCAGGCTTCTTTGAAGGATTTTTTTTTCCAAGAAGAAAGGAAAGCAGAAAGTAACTTAAAGACACCCAGCTCAACTGGGCATGGTAGTGCATGCTTGTAATCTCAGCTACTCAGGAGGCTAAGGCAGGAGACTCAAGTTGGAGGCCAACCTGGGCAATTTAGCAAGACCCTGTCTCACAATAAAAATTTTAAAAGGCCTGGGGTTGTAGCTCAGTGGCAAAGTGCTTATCTGGCATGTATGAGTCCCTAGGTTTGATGCCCTCTATCACAAAAAAGAAAAATAAAAAGGACACCAAGGTTCTTTTCAGCTGCATTGTCAGGAGCTGGGCATGCTGGGGCTAGAGAGAGGACAGTAAAGAAGGGTCAGCATGGATCTTACTAGACCTATATAGGTACGACCAGGTCTTTTGTCTGCCAGGAATTTCAGTTTGTTCAGCAAATGACCTTGAGCTCCTAGGTTCCGAGGTTCCAGATTCCTCAGGAAAGGTACTGATTAGCAACTGGTACTCTGAGAAGAGCAGAAATGAAGCAGTATCTCTCTCTAGTAATGAAGAGCCAGGATGATGAGGAGGCCCCCAGCTCAGGCCTGGGAGCAGCCCCTTTGTCAGCAGATCTTGTACAGAACCTTCAGCCAGCTTGTCCAGGGCCAGCTGCCAAGACAGATCTGATGTTTGAGAGGCAGCAGCATGCCAGGGAGGGCACACACGTTTTAAAGCTGTCAGTCCTGAATTCAGGCTCTGTGACCTAAGGCAAGTCATCTCAGGACTTGAGCCTCAGACTCCTTGTCTGTAAAATGACGAAAAATGATAATGGCACCTCCCACATAGGGTGGCCAGGAAGATTAATGAGTGTGTGTGTGTAAGACACCCAGTGGTTGTGGCACATTCTCATTGTCCTTATTTCAAGCAATAACAACTCCTTGTCAACTTGATTTCCTGACAAAACAAATGGAAAATGCCACCCACAATCCGCATCCATACCCCATCAAGGTCTCATTCTTAGATTTGCAATTAGAGATAACTTAGAGTATCATTAGGCAACTCCAAATATTATAGAGTATTTCTTTTAGACATGAAATCATCAAGGGTGTTTGTGATTTTTTTAGTATCTCATCTCTGACATCTTTGAAAGTTTAGCCTTGGTTTATGTTCTTTTAGATAAGAGAACTTAGGTGATTAAAAGTATTTCTAGCAGTTGGGTGCAATAGCACACACCTACAATCCCAGCTACTTGGGAGGCCAAAGTAGGAGGATCACAACTTCAAGACCAGCCTTGGCAATGTAGTGAAACCCTGTCTCAAAAAATAAAAAGGGCTGGAAATGTGGCTCAATGGTAGAGTGGCCCTGGGTTCAATCCCCAGTACCAAAAAAAAAAAAAAAATTATTTCTAGCATGTCATCTGTGTGCCAGACACTGCTGGGACCTCTGGGGAATGTGGCTATTCTGTCCTCCTAGAATTCCCCAGAGGGCATAGTCAGTCTACTGGGGATGATACCACAGGCCTCCTTAAGCTGATAGGATCAAAGTCTCCATGTTGTCCTTGTTTTTGTCTCTCTTGGAATACTTTGCAACAAGGAGAGTAATTCTTGTAGCCACAGTGTTGGTCACAGTGCCCACCTACTGAGCCCTGGCTTTGGTACTGGACATGGGTTCTCTCATTTTTAATTCTCAACAGTTGGGGAGGGGGATCACCAGCTCCCTTTTACAGATGAGAAACCAGAGACTGAGGGAGGTTAAGCAAATTGCCCCAGGTCCCACAGCTAAGACAAGCAGAAGCTGGGGCCAAACCCAGCTTTCTGAGGCCAGAGCCATGCTCTTAGCAATGATTATGTGACTACCTGGGAGTTCTGCAATCTAGGAAAGCACTTGTCTTGGACGCAGAACTGTGTGATCCTGGAACCTCTTAGGATTGGCCTCTCTTTAACTTAACAATGTCTATCATAATGGACATTGAAAGGAGGTTACATTGGTGAGAGCTGAAAGGGCTGGGGTGTGACTCCGTGGTTAAAGCTAGTTGCGTTGGTGGAAGTGTTATTGGAAGGAAGATGCCCCAAGCCCCACTTTTGCTGCCTGTGCACTAGGGTTTAAATGCCCAGTGGGCTTTAAATGCCCAGCTCAGAGCAAAGTATGAATCCTTAACCTGAGATGTTTTATCCTCAGCCCATTGGTCTTAGCACTTGGTGTAGGGAAGCTGAGTGGGGCTGAGCACTCCATCTGGCTCCTCAGGCCTTGGTCTTCTACCTCCCACACCTGCAGTCATCTTCCAGGCTCTGGTTGGTTTGAGTGTGCAACTCCTGAGGACAGTCCCAACCCCTGGCCTTGGCCCTGCTGGGTCCACAGCCAAGCCCTGTCTGCCCACTTACCTCCCAGGACCGCACCTGTGAAATCGTTGAGGATACAGAATCCAGCCGAATGGTTAAGAAGATGAAGAAGCGCATCTGCCTTGTCTTGGACTGCCTCTGTGCACACGACTTCAGTGACAAGACTGCTGACCTGATCAACCTGCAGCACTACGTCATCAAGGAGAAGAGGCTCAGTGAGCGGGAGACTGTTGTTATCTTCTACGACGTCGTACGCGTGGTGGAAGCCTTGCACCAGGTGAGAACCCACATGTACCATGGCTCCCTGTTTCCTCCCCCAGGAGTGGCCAAGGCCCCATGTGTCACAGAAAGCCATCCTTCTCGCTGTTTCTCAGCAGAAAGCAACTCTGTCCTGCTGCTTTGCAGCTGGGAGTGTCCAGAGAAAAATGGCTGAATGGCAGAGCCCTGAGTGAGGCACAGTACTGCAGGCCTCAGTCCATGTTTCCAGTTAAGGCCGACTGGATAGCCCTGCAGAGCCCCATGCAATTCCCCTTCAGTCCAGAGGCTAAACTATAGCCTCCAAGCTCAGGTGAATGCTGGTATCCACCTGATGACTGCAACTATTTGAGTTTTTGGTAGGACTGGGGTCTTAGGTATGAGATAGAAACCTGAGCCTCTTCCAGATGCACCTATTCTGTGCACCGAGCCTGTAATACTTGATTACAGAATCAAGACAGCTCATCTCTGAGCCCTAGCCCCAGGCCAAAGCTTGGTTGTTTCCATGGGATGGTTGGTGGAAGAAAAGTTAAGTTGCCGGGTGCAGTGGCACATGCCTATAACCTCAGCAACTTGAGAGGCTGATGCAGGAGAATCACAAGGTCGAAGTGAGCCTCAGCATCTTAACAAGGCTCTAAGTAACTTAGTGAGACCCGGTCTCAAAAAATAAAAAGTGCTTGGGGTGTGGCTTAGTGGTAAAGCCCCCATGGATTAAATCTCTAGTACAGAAATGTGACTTTACCCATTCATTAGCTGCTGCCCCAAGAGAAGAAGGAGCTAAGGAAACTGCCCAGGCTTATCCTTTCAGACACATGGTTAATGAGGTCTAAGAGACATATCCTAGGGTTTTTCCTTCCTTTAACACCCCTGGAAAGCCCCATCTCAATAGGCTGGCCCCCACTCCCCCTCTCACTTTCACGTGCAAACCATATGCCTGTTGATTTTCAGAAAAATATTGTGCACAGAGACCTGAAGCTTGGGAACATGGTGCTCAATAAAAGGTAAGACTGTCTCCTCTTCTGTGCTGTAACCTTGGATTTGGGACAGGCTACAAACTCCAGCTACGCAGTGCCCAGTGTTCTCATGGGAATTCTAGCTAAAAAAAGCCCAGAATTACAGGGCTCTGGGGTGGGGTGCCTGCTTCTGTCCTTTACCACATGGGAATCTGGTGCTCACTAAGACCAGGAGTTTGGAACCTCACAGAGCAAGGTCTGCAGAGGATTTGGGCTGTTGGCTCTAGCCAGATCATTCATCATGCCTGACTCCTAGTGGATGTTCACTAAATAACTGTAAAAATGAACAAATGGTTGAAGAAATGAGTAAAAGTAGGCTTTGCCATAGGTTGGATTCCTCATGGAGCAGACTGGATGTGTGAGAGGAGGTTCATAGAACAGAGTGCTCAGAGAGAAAAAGGCAGAATTGAGCCAGGGGAAGACTGAAGCACAGGAGGTCACAGCAGTGCCTCAGCCTGAAAGTATGGGAGCTGGATAGCTTGTCAACCTCCCAGATCAAGGCGAGGGGCATGACCTTTGTGCCCCACAGCCACCAGTCTCTGGAAGTGCTGTGCCTAAGGAGGGGCATAGTCTGGGGTAAGGCAGCAGTTTCTCTGGGCCCTTGGGACTTCCTGGAGAGGGACACACTGTAAGTGATCAGAAACCAGCACTCCAGCATCAGGAAGAGAACACCTCAGTCTTGGAGGACATTTGAGTGGCTCATCCCAGTAACCTCTGTGAACCAAGGCAGAGGACCATCTCAGGTCATCACTCCACCCCAACAGAGGGCCTGAGCCGCTTTGGAGTAATTCGGGGCAGTGGTAGGAGCATCAATCAGGCAGGGATCCAGGAAAAATAGGTCTGGAGGGAACTGCTCTGGGCCACCACGATCCTAGAAACCTCAAGGCGTGGGAAGGGTGCATCTCTCACCTGCTCTTCTGAGTCTCCCTCCTTTACCTCTGTCACCTCCAGGAGGGTTCAAAAACTTCTAAATGGCAAGCAGTACAGATTCACAGCAGAAAGGACAAGGTGATTTGTTTCGTGATGTGGTCAGTCCAGCCCAGGAAGGTCCCTGTAAAAAGTCTGCTGTCCCTGTAAAACCACAGTGGTCAGGGGAAAAGAAGCTGCAGGGAGGTGGGCGTCTAGGGAGGAGGGTGAAGGAGCAGACAGTGGGCAAGCTGTCTCCACCCTTCCGCCAGCCCCTGCTGTTGCTAGAGCTGCAGACAGATCTCTGTGCTGCGGCTCTTACCTCCAGGGAGCTCAGCATCTGATAAGGTGCTGACCAGAAGACAGACAGCATGGATTGAAGACAAATGTGGGTGCACGTGCGGGGGCAGTGAGTCTGCCAGCTGAGTTGATTTATGAAGGATGATTTGCCAGCCTGAGAAAATACAGAGGAGAACATGACCTATCATTCTCTGAAGGGCAGAGGGAGGGAAACAGGAAATTCCAGGGCTGCTTGAACCCCATCTGGCTGAGTGAGGAGTTAGGGAAGATGAAGGAGCGTGACCTGGAGGTCCGACCTGGCTCTCATCCCAGGGCTGCTGATGTCTCTTTATTTTTGGAGACCATGAGAGTTTGTTGTTACCCCCTCCACCGCCTTTGTGTGTGTGTGTGTGTATGTGTGTGTGTGTGTGTGTGAGAGAGAGAGAGAGAGGTATCCTGGGGATTGAACTAAGGGGTGCTTTACAGTAAACTACACCCCAGCCCTTTTTATTTTTTATTTTGAGACAGGGTCTTGCTAAGTTCCCTAAGGTGGCCTCAAACTTGGGATCCTTCTGCCTCAACTCCCAAGTCACAGGGATTACAGGCATGCACCACTGCCCGGCCCAAACATTTACCTGAGCTCCCCTTTCCTCATTTGTGAAAGTGGAGATGATTCTACTTTCCTGGAAAGATTGGCCTGAGATGCAAATAAGTGGATGTGAAACTGTCTGCAGGGGCTTGACTCATAAGGATACCCCTGAGTGCTAATACAGCAGGACCTGGAGGTTTCTGTGGCTGAGACGGGAGAACAGGCCATATGCTGGCTTCCCTCAGGAGATGGGACCTGCTGTGGGTGAATGGTTGATAAGGGTGGCCACCAATTCCCCCAGCCCCAGCTCTGAATCCCAAGAGAAGCACAGGTGTTGGAGAGTGCTGGCCACCCAGGCCTCAGTTGTGGGCAGTGAGTGCATTGTTTTAGAGAGGGAGACTTGGATCCTGCCCTACTCCAGGTGTTATGGCACCTTGGGCCAGTCACTGCCCTGCCCTGGGCTGCAGGCCCCTGTTTACAAAGAGACAGCATTTGGCTATGTGACCCATGTCCTGTCCAGGTGTACTTGAGAACTCAGGATTTCCACAGCAGCCACTCTGCCCTAAATGAGCATCCAAAGGCTTGCCATGGGAACGTGTAGTCAGGGCTCCCGCCTGGTACATACCAGCACACCCCCGCCACCCGCCACCTCACTGCGGGGGATTGCTAGCAATGGCTCTACCACTGAGCTCCTCCCCCAGCATGCTGAGCCTCTTTGTGTCCCTGGTGGGTTTGTTTCCGTTCACTTCTGGCTCCCTAGGTTCTGGAATAGAGTCAGGAGGTCATACCTCTGGAACATGCCAGTGTGGTGGTAGCAGCTCTGTGGTGTGGGCGTGTGTTGCTCAGGTCACCCTTCCTTAATCTGATAATTCCTTTTTCTGTGTCTTGAACCAGGCAGGGGTTCTGACTGCCTTTCATTTAAATCCCAGGCGCTACAGAAACAGGGAGGGGAGTGTGGTGCGGAGCTCCACCCTGCTCTGGGTGTGTGTCCTTGACACATCCCTCCACCTGGGGACCTCACTTTCATGGTCACTTAGTCAGGAGAGGAAGGCAGGCAGGCAGGCAAACCACGGCCTTCACTGCTTCTCGGCAGCCAGGCAGAGAGCCCCCAGGAAGGAAATGGGAGCTGTGCTTTGAGGCAGCCAAGGTCAGCTTCCTCATGCTTTGGGTGAAAGGAAAGGGTTGAAGTCCCGAGTCCTCTTTCGGGTTATGTGAGGTTAGCCATAGTTCCTTCTCCTTCCCCCTTCCTTTTGGGTCGGCAAGTTGCATACCAATTCCTAGAAAAGGAGAGGAACACTGTGGCAGCCCAGAGGGCCATAGCTGAAGCGTGACTCACTCAGAGCAGACCCTGCTGACGCATGTCGCCCCCTCCATCCCTCTCTGCCCTCACCCTCCTGTGGGGACCAGTTGGGAGGTCTGGGACTCCTAGGGACAGCTGCGTGCCACCCAGCCCTCGTTGGCAGTGGTGGCGGGTAGCAGAGGAGCACTGCCAAGCTTCAGGAGGTCTCAGGGCTGCTGCGTGGCCTCCTGTGGGAGAGCCTCAGGCACCTCTGTGGCAGAACAGGCCTGGCCCCTCAGCCCAAGCCCCAACCACTCTTCTGAGCCCCACCTCGTGCATGGCAGAGAGGCTCAGCCACCCTGGCATGTGTGCTGCAGGGCCTGTGGTCACCCACCGCCTCATAGAGGGTCTGTCCTGGGGTCTCCCATTGGTAGCCCCTGCCATGTGTGCCAGCTGGCCAGAGGATGAGGATGATAGCAGGCTCTTCATGGGCTTCTCTTGGTAGACCCCAACATGATCCTGAGTTGGGTGCTAGTGTTCTCCCTGTGTCACAGAGGGAAACAGGGTTAGCAAGAGAGGAGGGTAGCAAAGCCAGGAAAAGGACCCGAAAAGATTGAGTCCTGAGCCAGCTGTCCCCTTCCCTAAGCTGTCGTCCTCCTGCTGTCTTCAGCCTCAGAGCCCACAGGATATACTTCAGTGGCCAGGAGGGAATACATGGTGATGCCCTGTGGGAACCTTCCAGACCAGGGGCCCAAGCAATCTCATGTTCAGGGCAACAACATAGAGGGCTCAGAGCTGGAGCAGCCCATTTCTCAAGGTGCTCATGGCCCTTGCTGAGACCTTTTGCCTGCACTCTGAGGCTCTAGATGCCCCATAAGCCACCAGTCAGATTTTTCTAGGGTGGGCCGGTGTGAGAACTGGAGTCCACATTCCCACTGGGAATGCAGAGGCCAGACTAGCCTTTGTTTCACATTGAGCTCTTTGCCAGCAGAGTCCCCCGAGATAGCTGCAGGGCCCTGGAGCCTCCTGAACACAACCCGGGAAATCCACCCTTAGCCACACACCCTGTGCCTCTGAGCCCACCTCCTCCCCACCGTGGAGACTGTGCTGTGAAGAGACAGTGGAGCTTCCCTTGCTGCCATCCCCCA
This sequence comes from Sciurus carolinensis, assembly GCF_902686445.1. NCBI lineage: Eukaryota > Metazoa > Chordata > Mammalia > Rodentia > Sciuridae > Sciurus > Sciurus carolinensis. Next base: position 182,580,904 of record NC_062213.1, read on the forward strand.
GCTACTGTACCCACCCAGCCGACACAGGGGTAGGACGGCTTGGTAGGAGGCACCCTTCCTCACTGGCCACCCCCACGCGGCCTCCTGGAGGGAGCCAGTTGATCCCTCCAACCCCTAGGTGTGGTGAAGGCTCTTCTCTAGGGACTTCTTTTTAGTCCACATCGTGAACTTCCTAGAAAGGCTCAGAGCCCAGAGCCACTGCCCAGGACTCTCAGAGACAGGGAATCTGGTTTTCTAGGTCAGTGCAGAGTCTGAAGTACAAAACACAGGATGAGTCAGACTTGATGGAACAGAAGGAAAAGTCAGCCAGGCATTGGGCACTGCCCAGGGACACAGCTGGGCATCAGTCAGTTCTGATGGCAGGCTCTGGGCATTTCAGACCTAGGTTTGGACCCTACTCCTTTCTCACTAGCTGTGGGTCGCTAGGTCTCTACTTCTCTGTGCCTTAGTTGCACCATCTGAAACCAGGTAATGAGAAAGGCTCCCTCCCTCAAGCTGCTGTAAGGAGTAAATGAGAACAGTCCCCTTTCTTACTAAGTGCTCAACTGGTAATGACAAAGGGGATTGATAGAAGGGGCAGTTGTGCCACCAAGGATGAATCCAGAGCTCTCTATCGCCTGAGCTCTTCAGGTTGGTCATTTTCTCCAAAGCAAAGTGTGCCTCCCCCACCCCACTTCTCAGGAGCTCCCCAAAGCATGCAGGAGCACCCCAACTTATGCCAGGGGTCCTCCTGGGGAGTCCAACCCTGGGTTGACTAAATGACCTTCTGTGCCCACTTGTTCCACCTCTGGGGACCATGTTCCTCACCTGATTCTACTGATAGCAGCTCCTAGGCCCTGTTGCTCCAGATGAAGAACCCCAGAAAGTGTCCCACCGTACTGCAGGGGTTTGAAAATTGTTGGGAGTAGGGCTAGGGATATAGCTCAGTCGGTAGAGTGCTTTCCTTGCAAGCACAAGGCCCTGGGTTCAATCCCCAGCACTGCCAAAAAAAAGAAAGAAAGAGAGAAAGAGAGAGAGAGAGAGAGAGAGAGAGGAGAGAGAGAAAGAAAGAGAGAGAGAGAGAGAAGAGAGAGAAAGAAAGAAAGAGAAGAAAGAAAGAAAGAAAGAAAGAAAGAAATTGTTGGGAATAAACCATCTCATGGTCACTTTTTCTTAGTCATGTGACCCTGCAGTGTGCCCTGTTTGGTAGCCTCTGCTGGCCCACAGGGCTCAGTGTACTGTGATCCTCAGCGTCTCTTGGGCCTGTGCCTCGCATGCCAAGGAGTGTTAGTCCTGGCAAAGCATGATTGTTCCCCAGTGGCAGCAAAGGCCTGCTGCCCAGCCCTCACAGGGGCCCTCAGCAGTGTCCAGCACTCTCCTGTGAGGAAGCAGAATGGAGAGCTGACTGCCCAAAGCTCCATTCACCCAACCTCCCCAAGGACCCCAAGATGGCCTCACCAGCTCAAAGGGCCTTCCCCTCTGGAATGGACTGCCCTTAGTAGACCTCACCCCAATTGTAGGTGGGGAGTTCAGGTGACCTTGGAAGAGTAGTTCAGAGTCTATAGAGGACCGTTGAAGACCTAGGCCTAGTGGGTGGGCCGTCCCCCAGCATTTAGGCTCCTTGCCACCCAGCATCTACACCAGTGTGTGCACCCCCTGCCATAAAGAGAGGAGGCCAAGTTCTGTTTGCTCTTAAGAGCAAGGGGTCTCATGACATCTGCTGGTTCCACTTGTTCACAAGATAATGCTGTCCTGGAATTGCCCAGAAAAGTTCCCAGGCCATCCTTCTACCACGCTCTCGCCTGTCGTAGGATTTTGGAAAGACAGTAACTTCAGGCACACTGTTGCTCTGTGCAGTGACAGCTGTGCAGCTCTCCCTCCCTGACTCCCCTTCGGCCTCTGAGGACTATAGGGATGAGGGGAGTGTCAGGATGATGCAGGTTCTTCTCAGCCCCTGTGTTGTGCCTGATTGAAGGCCAGCATCTGGGCATTGAGTGCCAGGTCCAGGTGGACTGTGTTGTCAGCTGGATCCTTGGCACCATCTGGAGGACACGGCATAGGACCAGCTTCCACACTACCAGGACATGTGGAAAGTGTACCTGCAGGACCAGGATCCCCAAGTGCGCCCATCCCTGTGCTCCCAGGCCTCCCTGGTTCCCTGCCCCGGGAGGCACACTCGTCTGCTCTCTTGCCGCCTTTGCAGTTGGTGGGGCACTTGGTGAGACAGGGAGGTGGAGGCTCAGGGCCTGCTCTCTGACCATCACACAGTGCAGAGTGGGAGGGTTTTAAGGTCACTCACCTCTGCTAGACTTCCTTTTCTAATGTGCGAGTGAGGGAATCTAACTAAATTTCTTGGTCACTTCCAACCTAGAATATCATATGAGGTTATTTTGGAGAAATCTCTGAAAGTTATTCTAAGCCAACCATGATCTACACCTGTACTCCTTGAGCCTCAGCCAGGGTGGCAGGTTCAGAGAAAGTCCCTACAACACCCAGGAGGATGGAGTGACTCAGATTCCTGCTGGACATAGATAGGATTTCTCTGCTCCCTAGGTTGGGGGCAGCTATTTTGCCTCTTGAAGAGAAGTCTATCTACCTTTGTTTGGGATTGGGGGCTGCTCTGCTCTTATCTACTGCCCCTGGCTGTAGACACCAAGATTTGTTCACCCTCTGCCTCCCATTCCCAGGACACATCGGATAACCATCACTAACTTCTGCCTCGGGAAACATCTTGTGAGCGAGGGGGACCTGCTGAAGGACCAGAGAGGGAGCCCCGCTTACATCAGTCCTGATGTGCTCAGCGGTACGTGTGGGCCCCAGGCTGCACATGGGTGGGCTCTGCAGTAGTGCACACGATGAACAAATGCTACCTGTCAGCAGGCCCTGGACTAGGTGCTAGAGCTTCACTGGTGGCCCAGCATTGTTCCTCCACACACAGACTCTTTGGTCTAGTGAAAGAAGAAGGTATACTGGTCACACTCGAGCATGAGATTAGTGCTAGGAGGGAAAGGGACAGATTTCATGGAGACCCTGTGAAGGCACTTGCTGGACTTTCCCAGTAAGTGACATTTAAGCTGCTATCTTAAGGAGAACTGTGAACTCCTTGGGTGTGGCAGCAGGGCTGGCAGTGACCTGGCTTAGGCTGAGTGTCCCAGAGGTGGCATGGTACACTGGAAGAACTGCAGACTCAGAAAGTGAGTTCAGTTGATGGGAGTTGCGGAAGCCAGCAGGCCTGGCTGCATGAACTCAGCATGGGCTGTTGAGAAACACCGTCCTCTTTTTTTTCAGGTGTGAAAGGAAGCCACTGAACAGGTCTTAACCAAGTTCATCTCAGTGGGCTTCATTCAGTTGTTCTAGTCCTGGCCAGGCCTACCAGGTCCAAGGCTTGGCTCTATAGGTCTAATTCTAGGAATTTTTTTTTTCCCCAGTACTGGGGTTGGAACCCAGGGATGCTCTGCCACTGGGGATACATCCCCAGCCCTTTTTTATATTTTAGTTTGAGACACATTTTTACTGAGTTGTCCAGGCCGTCTGCGGACCTGAGATCTTCCTGAATTGCTAGAACTGCAAGTATGCCCCATGCGTGGCTGCTCTAGGTACTTTGGATGTAGCAGTGAATAAGCAGATGCACACTGCTGGCCTCCTGGAGCTGCTTCCTAGGCGGGATGGAGCAGGCTGTGCATAAGTCTGTAAACTGGGGCTCTCACCTACAGATCATATTTCCCAGTGGCAGGCAATGTGCTAAGCATTGTCTGTTTAAAACCACACAGCTGCCCTGCCCAGGAAATAGCCCTTTTTAATAGATGAGAAAACCAAGGCTTAGAGAGATGACAGTTCTTGTCCAAAAATCATCGCTAATAGTAAACCTGAAAACTGAGGCTCAGTCTCAGGGATGTCTCCCCTTAAGACCCGTGCCCCTATTCCACTGTAGACTCTGTTTCCTTCCCTGTTCCCTGGTCTTCTGCCTAATTGGGATCCCTCCAGTTCTTAGGAACCAGGGACTTACACCACCCCTCATCGTGGAGGATTCGGGTCATCCTCAACACACTTGTATGCACCCTCTCCTTGCAGCAGCAGAACTGGCCTCTTAGCAGGTCATATCTCATCCTGGGAGCAGGCTGCTGTGACTTGTCACAAACATGTGTAACCCCTTGGAGGCTTCCCCTAAGCCATAGCTTCTGCTGGAGAGTACATAATGACTAGTAAGTCATCCTCCGCCACCAGAGCTTCCCATGCGCCAGGGATAGTGGTGCCACACCCCAGGCCTGTGCATTTTGGATGGAGTCTTACAGCCTTTACTGGAAGAATTTGGGTGCCAGGAGATGCACCCCAGCTCGCTGAGCACAACCCTCCATGATAGTCCCCAAAGCATCCCTGTAGGTGACAGAGCCAGGAGGATGAGCCAGGCTCCACCCACACTCAGGAATGTAAGCTGGGGTCTGGGAGGGTCTGCAGGACTTGGATTGGGGGCCACCTCTGGTCAGGGCTCCTCCTTGGTAGTGTTGTGCAATAGTGGCCTCCATGTTGCTGCCTGTAACCTGTTATAGACTCATGCCAGTCACAGAATGGAACAAAGGGCACCTGCTACATCAGAAAGAGTCATAGGCAGGGTACCAGAGACCTGGGTTCTAATTCAGCCTTGGCTGGTAAGCTAGTTTACTCTATACGTCAGTCTCTTCTGGGTTAGAAGCTGAAGTCAGTGCTGCATGTGCCCCAGTCCCTGGTCTGCCACTTCATGTATTCTCTGTGCTAAACCCAGCCCTGGACATCAGGCACAGAACTGTGAAAGTGCAGACCTTGGAAAAGATCTCCTTCCCACTTAGATGTCAGTGCAGATCTCCCTGTGCTGGGTCGTTCATCCCATCCAGGTCAGGGCAGAAGTTGTGGGTGTGTGTCTATGGGCTGGCTCAGGCCCTCAGATCCTGACAGCAGGATTCCCCTCCTGCCTTAGCTCTGCCATTCTGTCCCTGCAAGAATCATCTTCCAGGGGCTGGAGGAGAGGCAGAACCTTTTTGGGTGCCCTGTGTTCTTTATCAGGTCCCCATTTGATGGTGCAGAGTCTGGGGAAGAGGCTGTCCTCAAATTGACCAAGGGATTGGTGACAAGTCACTCCAACTCCTTTTGAGCACCAAGCACTGGGAAGGGCCAGGGATACTACAGCCTTGAGAGAACTTGGGAGGGACTCATCTCTCCAGAACTACCTGCCATAAGCCAGAGCAGATGCTTGCCCCACACAGCCTATGCAGCAGGCAGTAGCACCATCCCCACTTAACAGACAAAGTGACAGTGTCTAATAAGAAGGTTCCATAGCACTCTGAAGGCACAGACCAAGGCCTGTAACAACACTTCCCATGTGGATACTACATACCTATCTCCTTAAGCTTCTGACCTTCATTGGGCCTAATAGGGACCTTCAGGACCAGAGCCCCATGCCCCAAAGGTATCCTCAATACCCAGAAGGCCTTGGGGCCGGAACAGCCCACTGCAGGGTGACCCAGAAAAGTGGTGTTAATTACCCAGACAGTGCAGATGTGACATGACAGTAAAGTGTCCAGAGGCAGCCCTTCCACACCGCAGAGAGCTGAGTTGTGTATGGGGATCTGGGCTGCCACAACATGTTGGTCTACAGGACACATCACAGGCCTGGGCAGGGAAGGGGCTTGGATGATTCTCAGATTTTGCATTTGGGGGAGTGGGTCAGGCAGCAACCAACCTGTGGGAGGTGCTCTGTTCCTGACCGGTAGATGAATAGGTTGCCCTGAAAATGGAAAAGCAGTAAGACTTTTGCAGTTAAACATGGGCACTCACCTTCCATGTGGCCTTGGACAGATGACATCCTTGTTGCCTGTCATCCAGTTGTGGAGGACGGTTAGTAAAATGAATGTTTCTTCAGTGCTATCAAAAAGTAAGGACTCCATTAGAGTCTGCTTCCTTCTTTCCTAGTGCCTTAACCAATTTTCTGTTGCAATAACCAAGTGCCAGAGACTAGCGATTTATAAAGAATGAAGATTTAAGCCAGACATAGTGGTGCATGCCTATAGTCCCAGCCCATTTTGGGAGACTGAGGAAAAAGAATCACAAGTTCAAAGCCAGCCTGAGCAACTTAGTGATACCCTATCTCAAAAATAAGGGCTGAGGATGTAGCTCAGTGGCAGAGCACCCCTGAGTTCAATCCCCAGAACCACAAAACAAAACAAAAAAAAAAGCAACACAGAGCCAGATTGATTTATAACAGATCCCCTCAAGACAACCTGGAAACCCCATCAGTCCAGGTGAATGGGGGTGAGATTTCAGTGAACTTGAATGAGACATTCAGACCAGAGCACACAGCAAGGAAACTAACTGCAACACAGTGAGAGGCTGATGAAGCGAATGTTCGAGTCAGTTCAACAGTGAACACTGCAGAGCCAGTGCCTGCCTCTGAGAACTTGCCTTCCAGTGGGGGAGCTGGGGAGTGACAGATAAAGAAGGTGGTGATCAGTGCCATAAAGGAAGCATGGGATGAGGAGAGTGGTGGGGGGTGGAGTGGCTGACTCGCCCAGAGCCACTAGTCTGTTCTGGAAACATCACTGACCACTTGCCCCGGGAGCTGCTCTGCTGCCTCCGAGCCAGGTTCAGTTCCCAGGGGCTTGCAGTCCATCAGAGCAGATGGCATGGAAGAGCATGATCCTTCCCTACAGAGGTCAGGGGGTCAGGAAAGGCATTGCCCTGTGCAGCCAGGTTTCCTGGGGACAGGGACTCTGAGCAGAAGCCAGGACTGCATTGTGCTAGCTCTGGGAGCAAGTGGGTGCAGGGGACCAGAAGTGGGAATGGCAGGTAGAGAGGCCCCAGGTGGGATGGCAGGCACTAACCAGCAGAGGGGCATCGTGGACCTCTTTGCCACTGAGTATGGTGTTCTCTGCCCCCAGGCCGGCCTTACAGGGGCAAACCGAGCGACATGTGGGCCCTGGGCGTGGTGCTGTTCACCATGCTGTACGGCCAGTTCCCCTTCTACGACAGCATCCCCCAGGAGCTCTTCCGCAAGATCAAGGCCGCCGAGTACACCATCCCTGAGTGAGTCCTGCGTCCAGGGAGGGCGGGAGCCTGAGTCCTGGGTCAGCCCCAGCCCCCTGGTGCCCTGCTGAGCCCTCCTTCCTCCATCTCTGTGGTCAGGGATGGACGCGTCTCTGAGAACACTGTGTGTCTCATCCGGAAACTGCTGGTCCTCGACCCCCAGCAGCGCCTGGCCGCCGCCGATGTCCTGGAAGCCCTCAGTGCCATCATTGCCTCGTGGTAAGTGGGCTGGCACTGGGCCGGGCACCCAGGTGTCCTGCCTGTCCTATGCAGAGAAGAGACCGCTCTCAGCCCATTTCTCTCCAGGCAGTCAGATGTCCAGATTCTCCCTGAGGGCAAGATTGGGAGGGTGCAGGCAGAGCACAGGCTAGTGTCTCCTGTGGCGCCAGATCCTGCCAGCTGTGGGATGGGCATTGCCTCTCTGAGTGCTCACCACAGCCACAAGGAAAACATTTCTCCCTTTATGGGACCAGCAAATGGAGCTCAGAAAAGCGGTCAGCTGGATCAGGCCAGGGCTGGCTGACCCCAGCCAAGTCTGGAGCAGTGGGGGCTGCCTGGAGCCAGCCTGACCAGTCTGCCTTCCTGCAGGCAGTCCCTGTCATCTCTGAGCGGGCCTTTGCAAGTGGTTCCTGACATCGATGACCAGATGAGCAATGCAGACAGCTCCCAGGAGGTGAGTGGGGAGGGCAGGTGGGGCAAGGTTCCAGGTGGCAGCTCCTTGTAGGCACGGGGCCTCCTCACTTCTCCCCAGCCCTCGGAGTGGGAAGGGAGACTTAGTGTTCCTCCTGAGCTGCCTGGGGCCTGCCTTGTGTAGTCCTCAGCTAGAGATCCCATGGTCCCACGACCAGCTTCTGGGAGGCCCCACAGCAGGAGGCCCTGCCTGGCCCTCTGAGCTTCCTCTTCCTGCCCAAGTCACATTTCTCTACCCCTCTGACTCACTGGGTTCTTTCTCACCCTTCCTGCTTTTCATTTTCCAGATGATTCATTTATCCCTGTTTTCTCTCCTCCCAGTTCCCTACACTGGAGAAAGTGCTGGGCCTTGGGTAGGGGCAGAGACCTGAGCTCTAGACAGAAACCATCAGTGATCTTAGACTGCCCCCTGGACGGCAGGGCTTGGCTGTCCCTCGGGGGATTGCCAGACCTGAGAGGTGTCGTAAGGACCTTCCCTTCTCGGCCTACCTTGGCACTCTGTAGCAAGCAGTGGGCAAGCAGGAGGGGCCATGCCCTGGAACATCTAGGCCCTTGAGAAGAGAGTTCTGGGCCTGCCCTCCACCTCTCACCTTCTCCGGTGGGATGAAACCATCATCACTCGCATGCACCAAGTGCCTACCCACTACATCTCAGCGAGCCCTCCCACGGCCTGTGTGGCCTGTGTTCTTATCCCCAGTTTCTAAGGGAAGAATCAGGTTCAGAGAAGTAAAATGATTTCCCCATAGTCACACAGCTTAGAAGTAGTAGAGCTGAACCTTGAACCCACGTCTGATTCTGACGCCCCGCTTCCTCTTTGATGACTGGCGCGGTTTCTGACACTGCCGACCTGTGCCTGGGGAGCTCAGCAGCGGGCCCCGGGTGTAGGGCTGACAGAAACAGCCCCAAGCTTTGCTCTTACTCCTTGGTGCACACTGACACCTGTGTCTGTGAGGGGAGACGACCCCTGCCCTCACGTGAGGAAGCTGGTGCCACCTCTCTCTCATCCAGGAGAGGATGAGAGTGTGAAGGGGCTCAGGTGTGGGCTGCAGCCGAAGCCTGCCACAGCGACCACCATGGCAGCCAGCAGTGTGCCCTGCCATCAGCTGGAGGCCACCGCTCAGGGACCCACACTTGGCTCCAGGCTCCGTGGTGCCCAAAGTGCAGTGCCTGGGAAGGGCCTCAGGAGCCAGGTGCCCAGCACTCACCACGTCTTCTCTCTCCGCTGCCCTCTGTGTGTCCGTCCCTCCGGGCCTCACAGGCGAAGGTGACAGAAGAGTGCTCTCAGTACGAGTTTGAGAACTACATGCGGCAGCAGCTGCTGCTGGCCGAGGAGAAGAGCTCCATACACGAGGCCCGGAGCTGGGTGCCCAAGAGACAGTTCGGCAGCGTGCCACCAGTGCGACGGCTGGGCCACGACGCACAGCCCATGACCTCCTTGGACACCGCCATTCTGGCTCAGCGCTACCTGCGGAAATAGCAGCCTCAGCCAGGGGCACCAGCCCCAGCGCCACCTCTTCGGCCCTCAGCCCTGTTGAGGCTGGGCCCTGTAGTGCTGGACTCTCCCAGGCTGCAACAGGGACAGGGCAGGGACAGGGACAGCCCAGGTCACATGTGGGGTCAGCAGAGGTACCACGAAGCTACCTTTTGGAATGATTGCTTGATTGTTTGGTTTTTTTAATCTGAGAAGCCTAGATAACTAATCTGCTTTTAATCATGACATTTTAATCTACCTCTGTCTCTAACCATGCTGTCTCTGGACTGAGTGACAGGAGGAGGGAGCCCACCCACTCACCCCAAGCCCTGACCCAGCTGGCATCCGCCTGGCTTGGGGACTGCTGCTCCCCACAGTCCAAATAAGCTGAAAGTGCAGCTTGCTGCTGGCTCCCAAAACGAATGCCCACCTCCCCGCTCCCCATCCCATAGTCTGTGCCATCCCTCCCTTCTGACCCCAGCCCCTCAGTCCAAGCTTTGGAAAACCTTCACCTCATCTTATTCAAATATATTTATTTTTTTACTGAAACCAAGTTCTCTCCCATCTCTAGGTGGCTCAGCCCATGGCCACTCCCTGTCCCAGCCTGGCTGGACCGCAGGGGTCGGCCGCCCACATGAGGGTTCCCTCCACACCCCAGGCAAAGAGGAGCCCTCCTGGCTGGACCTCTCTCCGCTCCCAGCCGCCTGGGCCTGTTTCCAGTGGTGGGAATCCTTTCTAGACTTGGCTCTGTCTCTCATCTCAGTAGCTTCTCTGAGGTGCTGCACATGCGTGTTAGCCCTGCTTCCTCCTTCCTCCTTCCTCCTTCACGTGGTACCCAGGTAACATGGAACGCAATGTGAAGGGAGCCGTGACCGGGCTGGGGAGGGATGCTCTGGGCCTGGCCGGGAACGGGCCCTGCTTGCATGCTGTCTTGCTTCCGCCCCTTACGTTCTGAGAAGGAGCTGGGGCATCTGCCCTCCCACCCTGCCTCAGCAGATGATGTGTCTCCCCTGACGGACCCTGGCCAGGGGCCTTCATGGGGTAGGAGGCTTGTGGGGAGAATCCGAGGGATTGGGGACCTACCCGCCTGGCCTGAGAACAGCCCTGCTGCCTCTTTTGAGCCGAGATTTTGAAGTGGATGCCCGTCTTGCCAGAAATGCTGTTCTCACCAGAATGCCCTCTGCTCCCCCTTTCCATTTGGCTCTTTTGGTGCCAAGCAAAGATCCTCCCCCAGAGGCCTACCCCCCCCACCTGTGTACCCTCAGAGAGGCTGAGTGTCCCCTCCGGGCAGTGGAAGGCCCTTTCTACCTGTCCTTGCTTCCCACTGGGGAGGCAACAATGTTTCCCAGAGTGTGAACTGTCCCCTCCCCCCCAAAAAAACTGACTCACTGTGAGTGACCTTGGGCAAGTTCCCAAACCTCCTTGTGCCTCAGTTTCCCCATCTGGAAAAAATGGGGCCACCTCTTGCCAGCAGTAGCAGGGCTGCCCACGCCCCTTCCTTCCCGTGCTCCCAATCCAGCACTTGGGCGCCTCGTGCCTCTGCTTTGGTGGGTCTGTGGGAGCCCACCTGAGCTCAGCACTTACTCCCAGAGCACCCAGCTCTGCCTCTAGCTCAGCCATCCAGCCGCTGAGAGCCAGGGTATGGTGCTGTGGGGTGGGGAGGCCTCTTTTCTATATTTATTTGATAAAGAAAATTCTCCTAAGGGAGCAGAAATGTAGTCAGCATGGGCTCCCAGCCCTGTGACTGTCCTCCAGTGAGACTGAGGCCTTGCCAGGGCCTGCTTTCCATGTGTGATTTGTCTCCTTTTCAAAGCAATATCCTCAGGTCTGCAAAGCCGTAGCAGACAGACTGGTTCCTTCCAAGGTCAACCCACGTGTCTGGTTACACTTCTGGCGAAACGCAGGAGAGGAGATCGGGGTCTGCCCTCACTGGTTTCACACACTGGGAGAAGTCCTATTGTAAAGAAAATGGAAAAAGTCACAAAAAAGTTTGTATAAAGACATATTTTTGTACTACATGGGGACTCTTCCTGCATGTCAGCAATAAAACTTCCTGATCTGGAGCCAGTGTGGCCTGTAGTGTCTGCCGTCCTTGCCCTGCTCCGTGCCTCCATCTCTGCACCACCCCACCCTGCCCCTTCCCATCCCAGCTAGGCAGCTCCCTGCATCTCTAGGTCCTGCTATCAGGGGCACCCCACCCCCAGCCAACAGGCAGCACCCCATGTTCAGGTGGTCTGACAGGGTGGGGACCCATTACCATCCAGCATTCTCCTTTCCCAGACCATGGTCCAGCCTCTAGCTAGGTGTCTGGTGGGAGCTCCCGCTTGACCTGGCCTAGCCCTTGACCTGGGCAGGCAGGAAGGGTCCCAGAGCCACTGCAGCTGGAGCGCATTGATTCTTTCTGTCCACGACCTGTGTGGGGTGGGGAACCTAGGCAGACAGACTGCCCGTGTGTCCAGGCCTGTCCAGGCCAGACCAGGCCTTTTCCTGCACCACCCTCCCCTGCGCTACCCTCCATAGGAAGCCCAGGGGGTCGGTTCCTTCCTTACTTCCTTCCTTCCCTCGCCTAAATTTAGACTGGAGATTGTACTTCCTGAGCAGTGAAGCTCGAGGTAAGCCAACCCCTCCCCAGCACACCCAGCACTCCCGGACCCTCACCCAGGCCCAGCACGAAAGGAGCAGATCCATGTGTATGGGGTCCCTTCCTGGGCAGGCATCTAATGCAAGAGATGCTTCCCCAAGGTGTGTGAAGGCCCTGGCAGGACCTGCCTTGCTCCGGGCAGCCCCTCCCCCACCAGCGCCCTCAGCCCTCACTCTACCCCAGGTGCCCAGGGTCCACCACCATCATTTGACCCATACCCTGCCTGTCCTGATGCCCACCCTGTCAGGATGTGCCTTTGCTCCCAGCCCACCCCTGCCACACTGGCCCTGCCAACCATTGCCCCTGCCCCTGGACCTGAATCCACCGCAGTCCCACTCCTGCCCCGCCACCCATTCAGCCTCGCTCAGTGTGCAGATGACTCCTGGCACCTCCACAGCGACACAGGCAGCGAGTCCCAGGCAGGCAGGGCTTTGTTTTGCTCCCCCCCGACCCCCCGCCCCGTGGCCTCGGCACTTAGAACTGGGTCTACACAGTGGCACACACAACTGTTGAGTTTTTGATCTGAACGGGGATTGTTTGTCCTTCCCAAGTTATTACTGGGAGCCCTGGCAGCAAGGGCCGTACCAAAATGTGGGTGCGATCAGCCTCCTGTGCTCCTGAGAGGTTAGACAAAGTAAGAACTAAGAAGTTTCCATCCCTTTTGGCCACCGGCTGGCCTCCAGGGTCCTCAGAGAGGCCAGACTGCAGAGCTATCTGAAGTGGAAAGGAAGCGAGGAAAGCGAGCCCTGGTGGCTGAGCTGTTCCGGCTCCAGAGCCAAGTCAGCCTGTATGTCTGTCTCCCTTCCTGGCCACCCCAGCCCTGCCTGGAATCAGCCCCAAGCCCCCACTCAAGCATTAGCCCTCTCTCCTCCCTCTCCCAGGCCTTGGTCCCGGGGACACCCTGCAGCCAGAGTGAGCCTTCCCAATTCCAGCTCACAGCCCTCCAGGGGCTTCCACCCCAGGCAGAACGCAATCCGAAGGCCCTTGTGGCTCCTGAAGGCCCATACTGAGGCTCCGCACCTGCCACCTCCTGACTGCTCGTCCGCCCCTTCACCCGCCCAGGCATGCTTCCACCTGACCTTGGCACTGGCCACTCTTGCTGGAAGGCTCTTTCCCTAGATAGCTACCTGCACAGCTCCCTCCCACCTCATGGGTGTACTCTGCCCAAAATGTCACCTCCTCCGATCCTTCCCTCACCACGTCCACCTGGTCTTCTGGAACCCCTTACTTAACTTGTCCTTCACTGTGCTTATCAAAACCTGACCTGTCCACTCTATGATTCTCTCTCCCATACTCAATTGATGAGCTTCTTGGAGGACGGCAAGAATCTTTTCTGTTGTCCACTGTAGGAGTGTGGGGGACAGTGGTCACAATGACTTGAGGACACTGCTAGCATTTAGAGGGTGGGGACCAGGGATCTCAGACAACCCCATGAGGAGAGCAGATTCTGCAACCTGCACAACATAAGGGAAAATTTTGTTTATAATGACCAGAGCCAAGAATCTAACTCCATTTCACACATAAACACACAAAGGACACAACATAAAAGATGGAAATCTAACTGCTGGGTAAAGTGGAGGAAATCTGTACTTTATATTGTTAAGAACTTTAGCAAGGTTTATTTCACACAACACAACTGCAATATTCCAGCGTCTGCTTGCACATAGGTGCCGCCTCCCGGCAAGGGATCAGTTCACAAATTCATGTCATTCCTTTTTATTTTATATCATAGGACCAAAAAATTCACTATCCATTTTTTAAATTAGGATTTAAAATATAAATCCGTATACTAGTCGTGGATCTCATTGCAGGAGCCTCATTTTCCTCCTGTCAAATGGAATTCATACTACAAACAGCACAGGGAGTGTCAGGCGCTAGGAGGAGACTCAATATCCATTTCTATTCCTTCTCCTGAACAAATTTCCCCCAATACCCTGGTCTCAGCAGCTGTCCTGGGTGTTGGAGTGGAATCATGCCCAGGACTGGGCAGACCACAGGAAGCCCTGGGTGAGTCTCCTTGCCTTCATCCAAAACCTACCACTGTGGTTGGGGGAGGCCCAGTGTCAGCAGCGCAGCGGCCAGAGCCTGCCCCAGCTGGGCCACAGGGGGAGGGAACAATGCTTTGCATTGGTCCTGAAATGTACTGCACCATGAGGCCCCTCCCCACAGTCTCTGGATCTCAACCCCCTTGACCTCCCATGGAGACCTGTCTTTCCTGTTTCCTCTGAGGAGCACCCTGTGCCTTCCCAAGTGACAGACAAAGCCCTTGTCTCCCAGGCAGATAGAAGTAGCCAGCAGGAGGGTAACCTGACTGGCAGAAGCTAAGTTCTGGGGAGACATGGGGGGTGGTAGGAGATTAGCACATGAATACGCAGGCAGGATGCGAGGCAGACGGGCAGGTAGGTGACAGACATGCAGAGGGAGCCCAACCACAAGACTAAAGCGGGTGGCTAGGCAGACCTACAGCCAGGATGGATGGCAAGCTAGGAAAAGCAGATGACATTGGCTGGTTGTTTCAGGCACCTTCCCCAGGGCCTCCAGGAGCAGCCCTGGCTCCTCAGAACCCTCCAGACAACACTGCCACTTCTCCCACCAGGCCTGGTTTGGCTCTGTGCATCCCCCTAGAGAAGGCTGCACTTGGTACTGTGTGTCCCTCTCTCTATAGGGACTGGCAACTGTCTCAATACTCCCCTTGTTCCAGCATGGTCACCTGCTTCCCCAGGGCTGAGTCACACTGGACCCATGGCAAACACATATCACATGCCAACCCAGACACAGACACGCCTTTGCCTGTGGGCAGAGGTACGCAGAGATCTGCACAGCATAGAGATGAATGGAAACAGCTTGACAGAAACACATCCCACCGCACTCTGCACATACGCAGAGAAGCATGCTTGCTTACACTCACAGGGGTTCAGGCAGGCGCCACAGAAACTGAAGTGAATACCCCTCAGTGCACAGGGTTATACAAGCACAAGCACAGCATACACCTGTACTCACGTGGATGGCAGGTATTAAACATGTCAACGCACTCCCAGCAACAGCAACTGTGCTATCTGTGCAATCAGCCAGTCACCCGCATGTCTTGAAGAAGTAGAGACGTACGTAAACCATGGAAACCCACCAGCATCACTAACAATGTCAGGGTCACCCAAGCCAGGGTTTAGATTCTGGCCTCTCCTTTACCACTCAGTCTCCTGTAACAGCTGCTCATGTCCTTGCTCTGGCCTGGTTTTTCTCTTTCTACAAAAGATCACTGACCTTTTGTAGACTCCTCCTCCAGGTAACCCCCACCCTCACCCAGGGTTGGGTGACCAGGGTTCATGCCTTAGACAGATTTCTTCTCTGTTCCTCTGCCTTAGATGATCCACCACTCCTTTGGTGTTAAATCTATCTGGTTTCCTGACTGGAAATGGTACCTGGAGCTTGGGGTTCCACCTGCCTCTGTGACACCTCCACCCGGGTATCTAATGGGCACCTCAAATCTAACATCTAACATGAAATTCTCACTCCCCCCAAAACCTGCTTCCCACATCAGTTTTCCTCAGGTGTTCCCGCCCAAGATCAAGTCTAAATTCTTCCTTCCCTCATGTCCAAGTCCACACAGGAACTCTATTCCACACACCACCAACCTAATCCCCCTCCTCCAGTGGCCATCCCTGTTCAGGCTTTGGCAGCCGCTCACTGGGATGACTGCCAGCCAGCTGGCTGTTGCTTCCACCCTTGAACCCCTGTGGCCCACCCTGCACTGAGCCACCACAGGGGCCTTTCCAAAATGTCATGAGACCACAACACCTGCTTAAATCTCTCCAGAACTCCCCACTACACTCATCAAATGCAAGCCCCTGCATGACTTCCCCCTCCCTTTCGATCACTCTCTCCCATGCCCACAGGTGCCCACGCTGGTTTTTGGCCTTGTGAGCCAGGTACCCCCAAGCATGCTCCTACCCCAGACCCTTTTCCCTTTCCCTGCCTGGACACTCTCCTCCAGATTCTGGCCTGGCTGCCCCCTCAGCAAGATTCAGATCTCACTTTGATGCCCCTGTGCAAATCACCCCCAGATGTTCTTCACCACATCGCCCTCACCCATCCTCTCTGCGCACCTCACGGTACCCGAGACTATCTTCTCTATGCATTCTTTCCAAGTTAGTGTCAGCTCCGTGAGGACAAGGATCGGTGTCTTGTTTACAGCTAAATCCCCATTTTTGAGGAAGGGTTAGGCACACACTCTCAGCACTTGCTGACCAGAGGCTGTATGTACAACGGATCATGCCCAACCCCGCAAACATAATCAAGTACTCTGAAATGGAAACAGGCAACCACACAGATATGGGCAGAAATACCTCCACACCACTCAAGAAGCAGGGTAAACAGTCATCCAGGTGGGTGTCAGTCCTAGTCACTTCCCCATCTAGATCTGCCCTCTACTTGAACCCAGTTTCAGGACTGGTGGAGTGGGGGGTCTGCGGCCTGGACAGGGAGGGGGTCGCTGGCCCACAGGCCTCAGGCAGAGCCTTCAGCTATGTCTGCAATTTCCTCTCCCCCTTCCTTCCCTCCTCCTCTCTGAGGCTCCCGCCAAGAAGGCCTCCCCCTCACCCCAGCTCCAACACCAGGGGGGGAAGGTATGGAGCAGTGAGGAGGGTACTGGGCAGAAGGAAAGAAGACCCCAGCTGCACACACTGATCACACATTGTATGCATGTGTGTGTGCCTGGGCAGGTTTAGGGGAGGGGAGCATGCATTCTGCAACAAGGGCTCTGTGAAGAGGAGCCCAGGAGCTCTTTTGCACAAGCAGAGGCCCCTTGCAGGGTCTGGGTCTGCAAGCCTGGCCCCATCCTGGCTCAACAGTCCAACAATCATTAACCCTGCAGGACCAGACCAGAGCTCGGCCAGCTGGACACTCTCATGCCTAGGCCCCGGGAGGAGGGGCCGAGCGCCTCCTTCCTTCCAAGAAGGTTGAGGACCTAGGGGTGCTGGCAACCTGTGCCCGGGTCTGGGAAGGGTTGGGGAGGAGGGGCAGGGATGTTGGTGCCCCTGGGAAAGAAGTAGGGTAGAGGGAAATGGTTTAGAGCCTTGGCGCTAGGGCCAGAGAGCTGTGGGTTCAAATCCTGACCGTCTGGGTGAAGTTACTCAACTTTATCTGCGAAATGGAGATAATGATACCCACGTTATTGGGTTGTCACGAATTAAAGCAGAACATGTGAAGTGTCTGGCCCACTGCCTGGCACCAAGGCACAGGAGAACATTATTAATAACGGTGTTATTGTTGTTGTTAGTAGTGGCCTGGGGGCGGGCCCCTGCCGCGGCCTCCCGGCGGCTTCCTGTGGGGGCGCACGCCGCCGCCCCCGCCGCGCTCGCCCCGCTCCCCTTCCTCTGCGGCGCCCTTCCTCCGCCTCCCGGGCCGCCCCGCCCCGCCCCTCCTCTTTCCTCCGAGGAAACTTTCCGCCGCTGGTCCATCGGCTGCGTCCGGCCCGCGCTGCCGTCGCTGGGAGCCGAGCCGGGCGGGGCGGCTGGGACCGGACCGGGCGGGAGCGGCCGGCCCGGGTGTATGCGGCCGCCGGGACTGACGCCGGACCCGCCAGGGCCGGGCAGCCGGGAGTCGGGGCGCTGACGGTGAGTGAGCCGGGCCTCCCGGCCCCCGGGCGGGACGCGGGAGGGCGGCCTCCACCCTGCATCCCGCCCCGGGACGGCGAAACCGGGCCTCTTTGGGGACCCCACAGGTAGGCGGAGCCTCCTGCGGCTCTCGGCTGCTCCCCAGAATGGAGGGGCGTCCGCGTCGGGAGGAAGGATTCCCCCTGCCAGGACCCGGGTCCGCGACGAAGTTGGGAAACCGCTGTCTTCAGGGTGGAAACTGGGGCCGCTTCTCCAAGGGGAGGAGCTGCCCAAGGGGCCAGCGGGCCAGAGTCAGTTCTGGGCTGGGTAGAAGGACCTGACTTGCTGACCTCGCAGGCCGACAGGGGAGCTGCCCTCGGAGCAGCATGGATGCCCCCCGAAGGGACATGGAGCTGCTCAGCAACAGCCTGGCGGCCTACGCACACATCCGCGGTGAGGGCGGCGGCGCAAGGGCCCTGGGGGCATGGACCCCTCCCCGCCCCCTCACCACCCGGTCGCTCCCCACCTCCGTGCCCTGCCATTATAACCCTCTTCTAGCCGGTCACCTACTCCCTCGCCCTCCCAGCCTGAATGCCTGATGTCTGTTCCCCGCTGTCCTTCAGATCGGGGTTACCAACCTTGCCCCAAACCTGGAACCTAGAGTCTTTCCAAGATGGCATGACTCCCATAAGCCAAGGTCCTTCTGTGACCTCTGCCCTCTGTCCCCCAGCTAACCCCGAGAGCTTTGGCCTCTACTTCGTGCTGGGCGTCTGCTTTGGCCTGCTGCTGACCCTGTGTCTACTGGTCATCAGCATCTCCTGCGCGCCCCGCCCGCGGCCCCGGGGTCCTGCTTCTCGCCGGGATCCCCGCAGCAGCACAGTGGAGCCTGAGGACGAGGAGGAGGACGACGACGACACAGTGACGCGACTGGGCCCCGACGACACGCTGCCTGGCCCGGAGCTGTCTGTGGAGCCCGACGGACCCCTCAGCGTCAACGTCTTCACGTCTGCTGAGGAACTGGAACGCGCGCAGCGGCTGGAGGAGCGCGAGCGGATCTTGCGCGAGATCTGGCGCACCGGGCAGCCAGACCTACTGGGCACCGGCACACTGGGGCCCAGCTCTACCGGCACCTTGGGCCGCATGCACTATTACTGACGTCTTACCCGCGGACAGGCAACAGAGCCCAGAGCTGCCCTGGGTCCTTCGGACTGCCTCGCCCCCACAAATTCCCCTGGTGCTATTGAACATGGGTCACTACCTTTTGAGAGGCACCCTTCCCGGGGCCGGGTGGGAGGATGATGCAAGGTCTCCACCTTCTCTCCTTAGGAAGCGATGAAGAAGTGAAGTGACCAATGAAAGCTGCATTCTCAGTGACTCGGTCTCTCCCTCTGTTCCCCTTGCTCCTAGTGGTCCCCAGGACTGAGACCCAATTCGACTCCTTTATCAGACTGTACCACCTCTGTACACCCGCCAGACCAACATGCTTGTGCCCACTTCACAGATGGCAGAAAGAGGCACAAACACACCCCTGCTCCGCATTCCGCAGTTTCGTTCCTCACCGGCAAACACCTGGGCCCACTTTGCCCTGGGCTCGTGCATCATTGCAATCACACACCAGGTCTGGGAAACCTGACCTTGACGCTAAGGTGCTCTCGGCCCCCATGTAACTGCGTGTGCCTGAGGGGGGTGGAATTCACGTCTGATCTTGTCGGAGGTGGGTTAGGTGACACTCTGAGAGGGCAGTAAGGTCATCTGGTGGCGGGTCAGCGCCCGGAGAGAAGACCCTCTTAGCCCAACCCCCATGCAAAGCTGGATTCTGGAATCCGGGGCCCTCAGGCAGAACCCAACCCACCAAGGACCCCCTGTCCCTGGTCTCCGGGGAGGAGTTGGCGGCAAGGGGTTGGTGTAGGCAGAAGACGCCTCTTTCCCCGCCCCCCACCATCCGGTGGATAAAAATAGCCGCGCTTAGGCCTTGGAAACAGTAATGGGAGCCACATGTTGGCCAGATGTGCCCGGGAGGGACCGCCAGGAATGCAGAGGGTGGAGAGCGCGGAAAGACCCCGCCCACCGCGTAGGTCCCGCCCTCCCACAAATCAGGCCAGATGGGCGCATCCGGAGCAGTTTACTTTAAGTTTTCAAAAACTGTATACAAGGACGGGGTTGGCCCGAGCCAGATGTCCCTCCAGGTCCGGCCATGGTGCCTCGCAGGCCCGCCCTCAGTGCGTCTGCGTCTGCGCGTGTTTTAACCCCCGCGTCGTCGGCGTGTTGTGGGTGCTCTGCAGCAGCTGAACCTAGTCGGGAGAGGTAGTCAGGGCTGCCCCGTCCCCACCCTCCCGCTGGGGCCCGCTCCCCACCCACCTCCAGCAACCGGCGCTTCTCCCTCTCGCTCTTCAGCTCCTCCCAGACGTCAGTAATCTTCCTCCTGCGTACCAGGACCAGGTGAGGGGTCCTCAGACCCTTCCCTTCCTCCCCACCCCCCCAGCCCCTGCCCACTTACTCCAGCTGCAGCTCCAGCAGCTCCAGCAACTTCTTTAGAGACCCCACCTCTTCCTTTAGAGTCTTTATATCCACTCCATCGTTCTTGCTTTCGGAGTTGTGCCTCACTAGGAAATGGGGAGTGGGAGTCTCTTGGGGGTCTGGAGTTGGCTCGGCAGTGTGTGGGGCTTGGGGGACAGGGGCTGTCTCTTTAGAGAGCACCTGTTCTTGGGGAGCCACTTTCTCTCTAGGAGGCACCTCCTCTTTCAGAGGCACCTCCTCTTTTGGGGTATGCTCATCTTTCACAGGTGCCTCCTCCAGGAGGGTTGTGGCCTCTTCCGGAGGCTGGGCCTTCTTAAGGGTAGGCATAGACTTGGACGCATCCTGGAGTGGGGAGCCATCCCCATGTTTCATCCTACAAAGGCATCTCTGTGCGGAGTCAGGCTGCAGGGGGGACTTCTCTGGCATGTGAGCCTCCTCTTGGGATTGAGCCTGGGTGGCCACCAGGGATTTCGCCCTCTGCAGACTCTCCTTGGGAGATAAGTGCTGGAATTGAGAATTATCTCCAGGGGGGACCTCTTCAGAAAACACCCCTTCTGGGGTCAAGCCCTTTTCTAGGACAGGGGTCTCATCCACAGAAAAAACCCTCTCTGGAGTGGAAGCCTTGTCCAGAGTCTGGGTCTTCTTTGGAATGGGGACCTTTTTGGGAGCTAGGATCTTCTCTGGGCTGGTGATCTTGTCCACCAGAGTCAGGGTCTTCTCTGGGTTGGGGTCCTTATTTGGAAGCTGGCTCTTCTCTGGGGTGGTAATCTTGTCTGGAGCAGAAGTCCTATTCACAGAAGGGACCTTTGGCAGGCTGCTGTGCTCTTCCTCCTGTGGTGATGGGGTGAGTTCTCAGCTGAGGGCTGGGTGCTGTGAAGGGTTGAGTCTGGTTCCCCTTTGTCCAGGATCTTCAGTCCTGCAGCCACACCTCTGGGGACCAGCTCTGCCCCATATCCCCCGACTCTTCCATGTCTCCAGCCCCTCACCTGACTGGATGTGGAACGCTGGCGGGAAGCCTGTGTTTTGAACTGCTTTTTGCCAGGTTGCCCAGGACCCCCACTGAGGAAGCTGCCCTTGGAACCTATGAGAGCAGAATCTTAGACCCAAGGCTCCTCAGAGTCCCGATCTCCTTCCATCTCTGTCCCTCAGCACAACCACTCTATCCCTGTCCACCAGGTGTCCCCCTGCCCCCGCCCCACTGGAGGAGGAAGCACTTACCTGAGTCTCGGGAGGGGCGCTTCTGACCATCCCCACCGGGTGTCCAAGATGTCCTGGAATATATCCCCATCAGGACCTGGGCATGCAGGTGGGAGGGACATCCCTCTGTACCCTTCTTTCCCCAACCCCACGTTCTCCTTACTTGGCTTTGCTGGGCCCAGAGGGAGCTGTCGCCAGCTTCTTGACATTAGAGAGGGATGCTTTTGGCATCAACTTTTTTGGTTCCTTAACAGGAGCTGGGAGGAGAGAGGAGGGAAGCACTTGTTTCTTGACTTATCACCCACAAACAGTCAATGGCCCCGTCTGTACTGCATGCAGAGACTGTGGACAGATGAATCCCATCTGACTCTCAAGGTGGTGACCACTCTTGTGGCATCTTGGCTTAGGGAATTGTGGGAGCACACCAAAGGGACACCTGGCAGACAGTTATCAGGCAAGGCTTTGTGCAGAGACAGCTCCATATCCTGACAGGCTTCCTTCTACTCTTCCAAGACCTGCCCGCTGCTTGGTGCCATGGCTGCTTCCCCTGGCCAGACCCCAACTTTTCCACGGACCAGGGCAGCAACCTTTTCCCTTCCTATCTACCCTTGAAATTCTTCATCTTCTCTATCTCATTTACTCCCTAAGAGATCTCACCAACCAAGTTTTATCAATAAGCCCACGACCCAAATTTCCATCCTAACCCCTTCCTCCTGGAACCCCAGATGCACGTTCAACTGCCCTCTAAATATTCCCTCTTGGGGGCTGTGGAGGAGCTCCTTGGCAGAGTGCTTGCCTAGCGTATGTGAGGCCCAGGGTTCAATCTCCAGAATAGCAATATATACATATAAATTAAAAAGTTAATTTTTAAAAAAAAAATCCAACTTGAAGAGCAGCTGGCATCACACCCTTGACATCCAAAACCGAGCTCCTGCTTCTTACCTCCTAATCTGCTTCTTTCTCAGCGTCCTCCATTTTACCCATTACTCAGATGAGTCATCCTTAACTCCTTTTATGTCCTTATGCTGCACATCCAGACCCTCACAAACCCTGTCTGCTCCACCATCAAAATGCATCCTGAGCACCGGGTGGAGCTCAGTGGCAGAGCGCTTCCTCACCTGGCAAAGCCTTGGGTTCAGTCCCCAGCACCACAAAACAACAAAACGTCCCGAGTCCAATCACACGTCATCATTTCCCCACTACGTGCTTGAGGTCAGTCACCCCCAACGTCACCTGCTCTGTGACTCATCATCCATCCTGGCTGTGGCTGCACCCACCTGGCCCCCAGTGTGCTCTTCCCTCCATAGCTAGAGTGGGCTTGGAGTCTATTGGGGAAGCACAAATTAAACAAAAGAAGTAATGTATTTTGCATTAGAGTTATCGTCATTGACCATAACTTTTTTTTTTTTTTTTTGAGATGGGGTCTCACTTTGTTGCCCAGGTTGACCTCAAAATCCTGGGCTCAAGTAATCTTCCCACTCTAGCCTCCTAAGTAACTGTACTAGACTACAGGTATGCACCACTGGGCCTGGCTCACAATTTTTTTATACTTTTTTTGTTGTTGTTGTTGATGGACCTTTATTTATTTTTATGTGGTGCTGAGGTTTGAACCCAGTGCCTCACACATTCGAGGCAAGTGCTCTACCACTGAGCCACAACCACAGCCCGCACAATTTTTTTTTTTTTTTTTTTTTTTTAAGGCACTAAGGATCCAGCCCAGGGGCATTCTGTCACTGAACCACATCAGCAGACCTTTTTTATTTATTTATTTATTTATTTATTTATTTATTTATACCAGGGATTGAACCCAAGGGCACTTAACAACCGAGTCTTGTCCAGCCCTTTTTCTTTTTCATTTGAAACAGGGTCTCACTAAATTGCTTAGGGCCTCACTCAATTGTTGAGACAGGGTTTCAACTTGCAGTCCTCCTGCCTCAGCCTCCCAAGCCACTGGGATTAAAGGCCACCGTGCCCAACTATTTTTAATTTTTAGACAAGATTTCCCTAAGACACTGAGACTAGCCTTGAACTTGTGATCCTCCTGCCTCAGCCTCTCATATCATTGGGATTACAGGGCATGTGCCACCTCACCTAGCTTCACAACATTTTTTTTGGTACTGAGGATTGAATCCAAGGGCACTTTACCATTGAGCCCCATCCCCAGCCTTTTTATTTATTGATTTTATTTACTTTTTATCTTTTTTTTTTTTTGCAGTGCTGGGGATTGAACCCAGGGCTTTCTGCTTGTGAGGCAGGCACTCTACCAACTGAACTCTATCCCCAGCCCTTTATTTTTTATCTTGAGACTGGGGCTCACTAAATTTCTGAGGCTGACCTCAAAGTTCTAATCCTCTTGCCTGAGCCTCCAGTCATTGGGATTACAGGCATGTGCCACCATACCCTGTGGCTTCACAGTTTTTTTTTAAAAAGGTATAACAGAAAAGATCTTTATTTATTTTATTATAAAATTTATTTTATAATATTTTATTTTTATATATAATATTAAATTTTAAATAAAAATTATTTTAATGTATAATATATATGTATATATACAAATATGTGGTATATAGATATGTGGTAAGATTGAACAACGGAGGATGTTCTTGTGGCCCAATTGGTTAGTGTGCAGCACTTACAAAACTTGAAAAAAGGGCTGTAACTGCAGACTGTCACTGAGATTAAAAAGATTTTATAAAAGAATATTATAGCCGGGCATGGTGGCACACACCTATAATCCCAGCAGCTCGGAGGCTGAGGCAGGAGGATCACAAGTTCAAAGCCAGCCTCAGCAGCTTAGCAAGATGCTAAGCAACTCGGTGAGACCCTGCCTCTAAATAAAATATAAAAAAGGGCTGGGGATATGGCTTACTGAGTGCTCTTGAATTTAATCCCTAGTATTCCCCAAAAAGAAAAAAGAATATTATAAGCAACTCTACACAAATAATTGGAAAAATTAGATTAAATGGATAATTTAAAGAATATAACTTTTCAAAACTGACATTAAGAACTGATCATGGTGGCAGATACCTATAATTCCAACTACTCAGAAGGCTGAGGCAAGAAGATAGCAAGTTTGAGATGAGCCTTCACCAATTAGTGAGACCCTGTCCCAAAACAAAAACCAAACAGGACTGGGGATGTATCTTAGCAGTAAAGGGTCCCTTGGTTCAATTCCCAATATCACACACACAAAAAACGGGCTGGGTTTGTGGCTGAGTGGTAGAGCACTTGCCTAGCATGTAAGAGGCACTGGGTTTGATTTTCAGCACCGCATATAAATAAATAAAATAAAGGTCCATTGACAACTAAAATTTTTTTTAAAAACCCTAATTACCAAACCAATTCAAGAATTTTTGCTGCCTTTTCTAAAATTTTTAAAGAAATTTAAGAAATCATTTAAAATCTCCGTATAATGGGAAAAAAACCCAAGAACATATGAATTTATAGGTAAGTTTTATCACTATTTAAGGAAAGATTCCTATCTTTTTTTTTAGGGTGGGTACTGGGGATTGAACTCAGGGGGCACTTGACCACTGAGTCATGTCCCCCACCCTATTTTATATTTTATTTAGAGACAGGGTCTCCTGAGTTGCTTAGCACCTCACTTTTGTTAAGGTTGGTTTTGAACTCGTGATCTCCTGCCTCAGCCTCCCCAGCCACTAGCATTCCAGGTGTGCACCACTGTGCCTGGCAAGATTCCTGTCTTACATGGTCTACCAGGTACCTAAAAACAAAATGTGTGCTCCTTGGGTCAGGGTGCAGCTCAGTGGCTAATCTGCAAGGCCCTGAGTTTGATCCCCAGTACCACAAAAACAAAATGTGTAATACTTAGCTCATTCATGGGTCTAGTATAACGTTGCTAATCAGATGAGGACAGTGAAGATAAATACGAAAAAAAAATTTTTTTTTTTAAGATAGGGTCTTGCTAAATTGCTTAGGGCCTGAGTTGCTGAGGCTGTTCTTGAACTTGCAACCCTCCTGCCCCAGCCTCTCAAATCACTGGGATTATAGGTCTGTGCCACCATGATTAGCCTAAATACAAAAATCTTGAGAAAAATTGAGAAAGCATTTCAATAGAAAAGATAAGAAACCAATACCAAATTGGATTTATACCAGGAATGCAAGGGGATTCTACGGCCAAGGCACTACTGGTAGCACACCCCTGTAAACCCAGTGGCCTGGGAGGCCGAGGCAAGAGGATTGCAAGTTCAAAACCAGCCTCAGTAATTTAGCAAGGGGATGATGTAGCTCAGTGGTTAAGCACCCCTGGGTTTAATTCCAGTATAAAATAAATAAATAAATAGAATAAAAATATAAAATTTTTACAAATGTCATTCATCACATTGACCATTGACAGATTATAGGAGAAATAATAATTTTTCAAAGATTCTGTAAATAATTTGGGAAAATTCAACATCCATTTTTCCTCCCCATTGCTAGGGTTACAATCCAGAGCCTCCATATGCTGGGCAGGTTCTCTACCACTGAGCTGCATTCTTAGCCCTCAACACCCATTTTTTTTTTTTTTCAACATCCATTCTTGATAAAAAATTGTATGTAAGGCCAGGCACGGTGGTACATGCCTGTAATCGCCACAACTCAGGAGACTAAGGCAAGAGGATCTCAAATTCAAGGCTAGCCTTGGCAATTTAGAGACTTATCTCAAAATGAAAAATGGCTGGAGATGTGACTCAGTGGTAGAACAACCCAGTTCCATCCCTAGCACTGGGGGGTTGGGGGGGAAATCTACAGATAAATTATTACAAATCAGAGTTTAGCATCATGGCTGCTTATAAGTCAATATATAAAAATCAAGCCATGGAGGAGGAGCCAGAACATGTGAATGGAAAGGTGATGAACGGGCTGGAGCAATCCCAGGGTATGGAACAGGGGATACTGGGGGCCCCTGACAGTGACAGAGGATCCCCTTACAGGAAGAAGAGGGGGTGCCCTGAAGACCCCTTGGGCAGGGGGTCCTCTTCACCTGGGCCCTGGCCAGTTCCTGAAGTTCACCCCAAGGGAAGGAGAGGGAGACTCCTGGTCCTCAGGGGAAGACTAGAAGCTGTGGCACTAAGGACTTGGTAGTGGCTGGTTGGCCCCAAGCTCCCTCCCTGCTCAGAGGCAGCACCCTTAACCTACTATCTCTAGGTCTGTGGTTTCTGAGGGATAAGATGCCTGGCTGGCTAAGGTGAAATGGGGCGAGTCAGAGGAGCCTGTCCCAAAAAATGAAGCCTTGGGGAATAGGTACCTCAGATCCTGCCAAGGGGACATCCCGCATGCACCATCTCTAAGGCTTAAGTCCCCTGAAGCTGTCTATAGCAGGCCCTTTTTCCTCTGCATCCCATCGACTGGAGAAGGCCAGCAACCCAGAGCTATCTCCCAAGGGAGGGGCTGCTGGTGGCCTCCACCAGGGCTTGCCAGCCCTGCCCCACCTTGCGGCAGCAGCCTTGCTCTCATGGGAGGTCTGGCCTGTGGCTAATGGACATGAAGAGTGTGTCTGTGTCCTGCCCCCTCCTCTGGGCTATACTGTGACCCTGTCTGGCTCATCCCCGCTTAAATAAAATCATGCCTTCATCTACAAAAAAAAAAAATCAAGCCAGCCAGACATAGTGGCACACACCTGTAACCCCAGTTATTCAGCAGGATGATGCAGGAGGATTGCAACTTTGAGGCCAGCCTCAGCAACTTTGCAAGACCTTCAGCCACTTAGAGAGACCCTGTTTCAAAAAACTAAAAATAAAAAGGGCTGGGAATGTAGCTCAGGGGTAAAGTGCCCCTAGGTGCAATTCCCGGTACCAAACCAAACCAAACATCAAGCCTTCCTATATTCCTGCAATATAGAAGAACATCTAGCTTTTTAAAAGATACAAAATCTCAAGAGTATATGAGTATCTAGGAATAAATCTTATAAAAACTGCATGCTATTTACATGTGAAAAATAATAAATGGTGCTAGAACAATTGATTGTCCATATGGAAAAAGGTAAAATTGAATCACTCATGCCAATGTTATATGGATAAAATCACTTAAATATAAAGAGCAACACTTACAAAGTTTAAGAAAAGATAGATAAATTTTTCTGAACTTGGAACAGGAATGGATTTCTTTTTTTCTTCTTTTTGTTTGGTACTGGGGTTTGAAACCAGGATCTCACCCATGCTAGGAAAGCACTCTACTACTGAGTTGTATCTCCAGCCCAGGGACAGATTTTTTTTTTTTTTGTACTGGGGATTTTTCTCAGGGGCACTTCGCCACTGAGCTACAGTCCCAGTCCTTTTTTATTTTTTATTTAGAGACAGGGTCTTGCTAAGTTGTTGAGGTCTCACTAAATTGTCAAGGCTAGCCTCAAACTTGTAATCCTCCTGCCTCAGCCTCCCATGCCACTGGAATTATAGGTGTGTGCCCATGCCTGGCAAGATTAATATGTTTGAGTGCATGAAAATTAAGAACTTATGGGGGCTGAGGATGTAGTTCTATGGAAGAGCACTTGTCTAGTATGCACAAAGCCCTGGTTTCAATCCTTAGCACCACAAATGCTGCTGCTGAAAATAGTAATAATACTACTAAAAATAAGAACTTATTTTTGTA
The DNA here is from genome assembly GCF_902686445.1 of Sciurus carolinensis. Lineage (NCBI taxonomy): Eukaryota > Metazoa > Chordata > Mammalia > Rodentia > Sciuridae > Sciurus > Sciurus carolinensis. Next base: position 182,608,631 of record NC_062213.1, read on the forward strand.
AACATTTTGTAGAAAATGAAGACAAGCCACAAACTGAGATAAAAATATTGGCAATATATATCATAAAGGATATTCAGAATATGTGAAGAACTCCTACGAATTATTAATAACCAGGGAAGTGCAAATTCTGTTCATAATGAGATGCTACTTTGACTTACTATATTCACAAAGTAATTAAATCTTTTAACACCACAGTCTTGAAGAGGATGTAGATCAACAGGATCTTTCATACTGACAGTGGAATGTTAAAGAATACAATTACTTTGAAATTAATTTGTCTTTATCTCATAAAAGTTGAATATTCATAAGGGCTGGGGATGTGGTTTAGTGGTAGCGCTTGCCTGGCACACTTGAGGCCCTCAAAAAGTGAACATTCATTTACCATAAAATCTAACAATCTTATTCCTAGGATTATACCTAAGAGAATTTTTTTTCCTTTTCCTTTTTTTGGTACCAGGGATTGAACCCAGGGGCACTTAACTACTGAGCCACATCTCCAGCCGTTTTTATATTTTATTTACAGACAGGGCCTTATCAAGTTGCTCGGGGCCTCACTAAATTGCTGAGGCTGACTTTGAACTTGAGATCCTCCTGCCACAGTCTCCCAAGCCACTGGAATTAAAGGCACGCATTACCACACCCAGCCTCAGGGAAACTATTTTATCTGTGTACCTTAAGATAGGCACAGGAATGTTCATGGCAGCAGCATTTGTAATATTTAGAAGGTAGAGGGACTGGGGAGATAGCTCAGTTGGTAGAGTGCTGGTCTCGCAAGCACAAGGCCCTGGGTTCAATCCCCAGCACCGCAAAAAAAAAAAAAAAAAAAGAACTTAAAAGGTAGAAACAACTAAAATGTCCACCATCAGGAGACTAGATACATAAAGTGTGGTAAACTCCCTGCAAGGCATATTATACATTAGAGAAAATGTATACCTACACACAACATGGATGGATCTTAGAAACAAGGTTGACTGAAAACACCAAGTCACTGGGCACAGTAGTGCATGCCTGTAATCCCAGAAACTAGTGCATGCCTGTAATCCCAGAAACTGGGAGGCTCAAGGAGGAGGATCACAAGTTCGAGGCCTGCCTTAGCAACTCAGGGAGTCCCTGAGCAACTGAGTGAGACCCTATCTCAATTAAAAATTAAAAAAAAAAAAAAGAAGCAGCACTGGAAGGATTGGGGTTGTGGCTCAGTGTTGGAGCACTTGCCTAGCATGTGTGAGGCACTGGGTTGATTCTCAGCACTACATATAATTAAATAAATAAAAATGGAGGTCCATCAACATCTAGAAAATGTTAAAAAAAAAAAAACAACAAGGGCTGGAGATGTAGCTCAGTGATAGAGCCCTCCTGGGTTCAGTCCCTAGTAACAAAACAAAAAAACACACCAAGTCCCAGAGAACTATAAACACATGGTACCATTAAAAAAAAAAAAAGTAGTTGTAGATGAACAACATGCCTTTATTTTATTTTATTTTTGTTTGTTTAATGTGGTGCTAAGGATGGAACCCAGTGCCTCACACATGCTAGGCAAGTGCTCTGCCATTAAGCCACAACCCCAGCCCCATGCTAACATTTTTAGAAAGCTCAAAAAGAAGCAAAAATAAATTTACTGTTTAGACACATTACATATTATGAAAACTTAAAAACTCAAGGGAATTACATACATAAAATTCAAGTGGTTACCTCTTGGGGTGGGAAAAGTGGTAGAATAGGAAAGAGAAGGAACACACCAATATTGGCAATGTTTCAGTGCCTGGGCTCAGGTGACAGACTGTGGGGTGTTCATTAAGTTTTATAACATACACGTTATGTATTATTTTTGGCATGTGTCAAATATTGTAATTCAAAGACAAAAAGACACATTCCTACACACACACAGATCCACACCGAGCTACTGACTGACACACTTAAGACTCATGAACACAGTTTCATGGACTCAGAACACATAAGTCTCTGAGACCACATTCTCAAGATACAAAGAGAAACACTAACATATAACATATATAAACTGACCTACACACTCTACCAGGCCTTTGACCTACAGGAGAGAAGGTTCCTACGGGGTGCACTGGACACTACTGGGAGACTGCAAGTTGTTTCTGGGCCTCTGGACTGGCAGACCTCCCAGACAGCATGGCCCAGTCCAGACTCCACAGGTACCCACCTGATTCCCGAGAGTCCACTTTCCGCGAGACCAGCTTCTTGATCTAGGCAGAGTAGTATCAGAATCAAAAGAGAAGCCCCCACCTGTCTAGTCCACTCTCATTTTGGGGTTGCCATCCAGTTGGGCCCAGGCAGTGCCACACCCTCTGTTTTTTAGGAAGCCCCAAGCCCCTCTGTTTCCAGTGAGCATCATGACTCCCAACTTTGTCCAAAATAGCCTGCCTTCTGCCACTGAGTGTCCAGCTGGGTACTCACGGGGGGTGGTGGGAGTACGAAGTTGTCCGGGAAAATGCCTCTCCTGCCCTCACACTCTCCTTCCCACCAGCCCTTGTCCTCTGTGGTCTGAGAAAGAAACAGCATGACCAGGAGGTGAGCCAGCTCCCTCCAGGCTCCTTCGCTGGGTCCTGCCCCTTGTCCACCCGCTTCCCTGAGATCTCCCCTCCCTGTTCCTCTCACACCTTCCTCAGTACTTTCACCATGTCCCCCCTGCGCAGCGCCAATTCATCTGGGGCCTCGGGCTGGTAGTCAAACAGGACCCTGTAGATCTCAGGGTGAGAGACTGAGGGAAGGTCAGTTCACGGTAGCCAACACTCCTGCCTCAGTTAGCAGCTCCCTCCTCCATCGGACAAGGAGGTTCCCCCTCCCCCAACTCAGAGTGACTTGGGAGAGGGGGGCTCTGACTGAGAGCTCACCTGTCTGCAGGTAGTCTGGAGGGCTGTTAGAGGCCAGGCTGCTCAGCTAGTGGGATCAGAGGCAGAAGATGATGAGCCTCCCATCATTCCAAGAGGAACCCACCACCTCTGCCCATTCTGATCGAATTTACCTTGGGAGGTCGCTGGGATCCAGTACCGATGGAAGGCATGTCAGGGTTATCAAGGCCTGGTGGGGGACAATGAGTTTAGGAGAATGAGAATTCAGTTAGGTCAGGGGAGGGGACCAAAGGGATCACAGGGTCAGGATGGGTGGATCACAGGCTCATGCCACCAAGAGGGTCATTGGAGATTGAAGTCTGGTCACAGGATCGAGGTCTCACTTGGGGGCCCACTGTCCAGCAACTCCACAAAGTTGGATGGGAAGGCTCCCAGCTGCCCGTTCTTCGTCCCCAGCCACCAGCCGTCCTCAATCTGGGGAGGGGGGGAGGACGCAGGGGTTCTGCCCCAAGGACCTCTAGAAATCCTACACCCGCCGTTCTGCCTGAGGACCTGCTCCTCCCCCTGCTCCCTCATTCTCCGATCTCTGCGCCCCTCACCCTCACTTCATCCAAATCCCCTCACTCGTGCCCCATCATCTCTCCCAAATCCTCTTGTCTCATTCCCTCACCTCCTTTATCATTTCCACAATCTCCCCAGCTTGCAGCTTCAGCTCGTCTGCCTGCTTGGGGCTGTAGTTGAAGTTCACTTTGCACCATCTTTGAGGGCCCCGAGATTTGGCGGGGTGACCTGGTTCGGTGGCGAAGAGGTTAGCCTGAGCAGGGGTGCCCCAGTCAGCGGAGCTGGAAGAGCTTGGGAGGCGCACGCATAGCTTTTGGTACCTTCTGGCCCCGCCCTCAGGTGGAGCATTGTTCTCGGAACCAATCACAAGCCGCAAATCGGCCCTGCGGCCCCGCCCAGAGCCGCGCCCGCCACCACCTGGTGCTGGCAGAGTGCGCCCACCGGCCCCGGGGCTCACCTCGGCTGCGCGCGCAGCGCGGTCTCCGGGCCTCCCCGCCGCCTCGCATGGCCTCTGGAATCTCCTGGGGACGTGAACTGGTTTTAAGCTCCCGGGCGGCACGCAATGGCACACCCTACCGCAGCCGGCTCTCGACCCGGCCTCACCTGCACCAGGCGCTTGGGGAAGAGGCCACAATGGTCCCTCAGCTCTCCCAGCAGCCAGCCCCTTGCAGGCCCCTCGCGCACCTGCCGGACGATGTCCCCGGGGGCCAAACTCAGCTCGTCCTCTTTCTGCGCATGGTATTCAGCCAGAACCAGGACCTCTGAGGACGCAGGACCGGATGGGGGCGCGGCTCAGAAAAGTCCCGTCGAAGACCGACTGGCCTGGCGGGCGCACCCCCAGGCGAGCCCTGGGCTCGGTGTCGAGGTCAGGCGGGAGAGTGGGGGTGGTGTAGGCGTTTACCGTCCCCCAAGGTTGCACAGAGGCCACCCAAACCCTCCGCACATACCCATGGCTTCCGGGACTCCCTCCACAGCCTAGCCCGTCCCGCCGGCGGCCGAGTACTGGTAGGGTGGGACGGGCTGCGAGACCGTGCAGCCAAGGAGGCGGGGACGCGAGCCATAGGTCGGGCTCCAGATGCAGAGTGGGCGTGGGAGGGGGCGGCCCGGCGCTGCAGGTTGGGCCCCTACCCGACTGTGAGGACTCAAGGGTCTCTAGATGCTGGTGGGTCACACACAGCTTGCTCCCGGCTCTTCTCCGGCCACGTGAATTCTAGTCCCGCTGCCTCTGCCCTTCTCCCAGCTTTGACAGGGAAACTCCCACCCACCATTTACACAGCCTTCCCAGGCCCAACCTCTGCTGGCTCCCAAGCTTTTAGCTGCAGGGCAAAGGGTGGGGAAAGGCACATGCCCAGGGTGGGGCCCCCAGCGGGCGGCGACCGCTCCAAACCGACCCTGGATGGAGGAGGTGGCTGCTGCTGTCCGGAAAACCTACGGCTGGTCTAATTCAAACACCTGCCCTCCAGCAAAGTGTACTCTCCCCCTACCCCCACGGAAGAACGGAGATCCGTGCTGTGGGGCCCGACTTGGGTTTCAAAAACAACTCCAGATGCTCCCTTGAAGAAGGCGGGAAGAACAAACTTCATTAAGCATCCAGTCAGGCCCAGAGCTGAGCATGTAGCGTAGGGCCCACCTATAAACCAGCCCCACTGTGGGTTAGGCCTTCAGGTCATCTTCCTGCACCACGAAGAGAAGGCTGAGCAGTTAACCCAGCCCTTGAGCTGCGTCCCACCGAGAAGCGAAAGTCCTCGCTCATAACTGTTCCTGGTGACGACCCGTTCCGTTTCCCCAGATGTGAAGAAAAGCTGAGGTGCGTGTAGAAAGCAAGTTTTATGTAAAGGATAGAAATAGACTTATTCCGGTAGGAAGAAGGGGACCCAGGATTGGTATCCAAATGAGTGGGAGTGTCCTGCTCCTTTTATACATTTTAGATTTTCTTTGTTCTCCTCCTGCCTCCCCCAACCCCGGGCACCCCCACTTATCTTGCCCCTTCCTCTCCCCATCCTACATACAGTGACCAGTGGCCAGAGGGTGGGCCAAAAGTGAGAAGCAAACGGGTTGGTCAAATGGTGGCGTGAACCAGGCAGGAAGGTAACAACCCAGGAGACATTAAACAGCTCCCTAACTCCCTGCAGGGAGGAACAATTCCTGGGGCAAGTTACCTTAGAAACAGGTTGAAGGAGCAGGAGAGAGAAAAGGGCTTTGGAGATGTCAGCATTTGATTTCCTTTCCAACCAGCCCCCATCTTCCCAATTGGGCCCAATTATATCTATATTGATTGCCTTTTTGTCCACCCCCCCAACATTACAGTGGAAAAAAAAAAAATCTGGTTATTCAGGTGTCAGGTGTCCAAGGCACAGGATGAAGCAGAACCCCTGGGGCAGGATGCTGGGTAGAGAGATGGCAGGAATCCCCCAAAGGGACGGAGCTGCGCCACAATCTGGGCCAGCCCCGACAAGCACTTTCATCTTTCAGGTTTCCTGAAACTACTGTGGGAGGTTATCTACCACCCCCAGCAACACACACACTCAGGCAACAATGAACACAGTCCTCGTACATCTGCCACTTCATTTATTGTTTTTATTTGCAGGAGGAGTTGAAACAAATTTTAAGGGTATTTTTTTTCCCCTAAACATGAATCATTCAAGTAAAACCAACTTAACCATAGAAATGTAGCAAAGTAAGGGGAAAGTAGCACAACAACCCAAGAGGCAACGGTTGGGGGGAAGAGGAGGGTGCAGTCCGCATATAACATATGCACAAATGCCATATGATTCACCTGCTCAGGACCGCCTCCCCAGAAGGCAAGCACAAGGACCCATTTTAAGAGGATGTTTCCCCCCCAAATATCTGAGAATGTTTCAACTTAAAGCTTAAGGTTAAAAAGAGAAAAGGAAAAAAAAAAAAAAAAATCAAAAAACACACAACCCCACAAACCACCCAGCCATAACCACCTTCCTTAATCGATCATAGGAGTTTCTTTCATTTTATAAAAAGATTAATAAAAAATATTGAAAAAATTATTTTCTCATCTTATATTTGTAAAGATAATAGAATTCAGAAGTTTCTTAGAAAACAGACCAGAAACTGCCCTCCAGTTTCCACCCCTGTTGCTGAGGACCAGCAGGACTAGAAAGTTTGGGATACTGGAGCTGCTGGTGGAAAATGGGAAGCCCAGCCCAGAAGAAATCAGAAAATATAGGAGCAGGGTGCACGGGAGTGGATGGAAGCAACTCCATGTGATACATGGCTGCGCAGAAAAGGGGAACACAAGGTGGTCAGAAAGGCCTTAAACTCCTCCTTGACATACAAAACCGGTTTTTACAAAGATCCAAGCAGTTTGGTCCCAAACTGAGGTGAACACTTCAATGTTTATTCACATGCTTTGTTTTTTAAGAATCAAAAGTTGCCCAAATTAAATCTTTCTGCTAATATTACTACATATGCCTAAAAAAAAAAAAAAAAAAGAAAGAAAGAAAAAAGAAAAAAGAAAAAAAAAAAAAAAGGACTTTCAAAATCAGTACAAGGGAGAAGAGACTGAAAATCATCAAATTAGTCCTCTCAGTTCCAAATGAAATCAAATTAAGAACAAAACTGCTGGGTTTCTAATAGGGAACAAACCAAAATCCAAGCACTGCTCTCCCTCCCTACCCCAGCCCCACCCCACACACCAACAACAAATGAAACACAGCTAGAGCCCAAAGTGTTGTGTTCTGCTCCAGAGCTGGGCCTGACCCAAGGCTCCGGTGGCCTCCTCTGTCCAGTGGGACACTGCGCCAGGGACACTTTCTGCTGTAGGAGGATTCTGCTCAGCTGGTGAGGTGGGGTGGGATTTTCAGAATCTCTGAGGCTCCTCTATTTAGCTCCTCACCAGCCATATTCCCAGCGCCTCTCTCCCCTGGGCAAGGGCTCCTGTCAAGAGTGGCCCCTACTCAGTTGTGGGCTGTAAATTGTCCTTTTCTTCTCGGTTCTCTGTCCCACTCTCATCATCTTCAATTTCCCCCTCCTCCCCACTGAACTTGTCATGGGCCCATTTGGGGCTGGTACTGGATTTCCGGAACATGAACCGGCCCCGACCTCGGGGAAGGCTCCTCGGCCCCGGGCCACGGCTCACCCACTTGTCACTGCCTTCACCTTCACGGTCGTCATGCTGAAAGAAAAGAGAACTGCCATTAGCACCAGAGCTCTTGTGTCTGCACCCACCTAATATGCGTATCCTCAAAGAATCTGCTCAAACCCAGTCTTTTCCTCCTTTTCTCCCTGTCCCCCACTCTAAAAATGTCACTTTTTCAGATCCAAGAGAATGCCAGTGGGGTGCCTTAGGAATTCTCTCTGAGGCATTTGAACATTATGATGATGACAACCATGACAAAACCTTCACCCAGCACTGAAGACGCTGACATGCATTATCTCACTTAATCCTCACACCTACCCCATCACTATCCCCCCTCCACTATGCAAATGAGGCAACAGGCTTAGAACTGTAAGTAACTCTACTTACTATGTAGTACGCCATCTCTCATAGGATGAGTCTGAGAAAGCCAATCATGCCAAAATGTGAAATTATATCAGAACTAGTTGTTAGCTAAGAAAGGGAGCACTTAGCATGAGCTAAGCCCTGGGCTTGACTGACCGTCAGATAAAACATTCTGAACACCAGAAGTTGTTACTTTATCCACTCCATCACTTCCAAGAGTCTATTCATAGTGCTTGATGCCTCTGTAGCTAAAGCATCAGCCTACCTGTCCACAGATGCCTGTGCACCCCACTTCGGTGGCTGACAACGCTCTTGCAGATGGCACACAGGGCCAGGGAAAAGTAGCTCTGTATGACCTTGCATCTGCCCCCACGCACAACAGTACCACTGTAGCACCTATCCAAGGCAATTCAACTACATTTCCCTGGAGATGGGTTCAAGAGTCTTCTAGAAGCCTCAAAGTGCATCCTAGCAGTCTTAGAAATGTGAAGATGGTTAGGCATACCAATCTACACGAAAACCTATTTCCAAGCTGTGTAACTGACAATGCAGATTCATACAGGCCATTCTGGTCGCTGATGGAGGTGCAACTGCAAGTTTCCCTTGGATACAACAAGAGTCACACCTACTTGGATGTGGGCCTGCTGTGACATAGTAAGGTCAAAAGAGCACTGTCAGGTAACTCTGCCTAACCTGAGAGGCCCAGAAGAACATGGGAATGATCAACAGCTTAGAGGAGAAAAGTCCCAGTGGCATTTCACTTTGGAGACAGATTCTTTTCCTCAAAGAGATCATGAACTATCTTTTCTGTCAATCTTGTACTGCAGAGTGACAGAGGCTGGGGGTGAGTGAGTAGTAAAAAAAAAAATTCACAGACTAAAAGGCAAGAGCAACAATACTTGCTTATCCTGGAATCCATAAACATCTTGTGATAATCCCTATGGAAACCAGGACTGACTGACCTCTCTAGAGAACAGCCTTCTAGCGCACTACTGTGTGTTCTGTGCCAGTAGACACATTTAATCACAAGGTTACAGACAATAGGGTCTAGGAATCAGCTACTCTTTGTGCCAAAGCCCTGTGGCTCTTCATGGTTAGCCCTGATACCTACCAAATAATACTTCTTGCTTTTGGGCGTGTACTCTGGATCCATTCCTCTTCCCGGTTTCTCTTTTGAAAATCATTGTGCTGTTGTTGTTATTGTTACAGAGTAGCTGCCTCTGCCCCAGCCTCTCCCTCTGGCTCGAAATTGCTGTGGGGAAAAGAACAAAGGTCCAAGTCAGGAATAAATTCCCTGCACTCTATTCAAACACTACTGGCCCAGAACAGCTAGCTGTCCTCCAGTCATGTATATGGTTCAACTGGTTTCTAGTCATTCCCTCTGTGCATCCCAAGTCTATAGCCCAGAGAGACACAAAGCCCAGGGTTCCCTACAAACAGAAGGACTCAAAGTAAGTGGGAAAGTTGAGACGGGAAAGTTGAGACGGGAAGCTCTAAGGTGCTCTGATTATGAACAGCAAAACCAGGTGGAAAGCAGGAGGAATGCAGGGATGGGAACCAAAGAATCTGGGGTCTATAAGCTGGATAGAGTCTATCAGAGGCAACAAAATTGGTGTTCTGAAGAAACCTCTTCAGAACTGGTGGCATGCAGGGGAAGGCCTTACAAAGGTTCCTCGAGCTCTGCCACCGCCTCTTTCACTTGGACCCACAAAGTCCTTGGTCCCCAGTCTCGATTTGTCAAAGCCTGTGGCGCTCATCCTCTCGTTCCTCTGCCTCCTCAGGATACTCTTCCGCTTTGTAGGAGTGAGATGACTGGAGGAGGAGGAGGAAGATCTGGATCGGTCTCGTGCTCTCCTGTGCTTCCTATGAAGAGAAAAATTAGGAAAATGATAAAGATTCTGGTCCTAACAGCCTCATGGATGGAAGCAAAGGCAATCAGAGGTGGACCTAAAGATGGGTGGCTGCAAAGAACCAGCACATCTACCGATCCAGGGAGGCTGCCTACAGCTTCCTCCCATTCTGTCAGTCATGTTCAGTGACACATCTATGTTTAAGTATGTGATCAACATGTAACACACAGAAGGAACAAAACAGCCACAGCCTCTGGGTAGGCAGTCTAAGACACAAGTGAATCACAGAGGAGGAAACTGCTGGGTGTGGTGGCACAAGTCCGTAATTCTAAGGACTTAGGGGTTGAGAGGTTAAGGCAAGAGGATCCAAAGTTTGAAGTCAGGGGCTGGGGATATAGCTCAGTTGGTAGAGTGCTTGCCTTGCAAGCACAAGGCCCTGGGTTCAAATCCCCAGCATCACGCAAAAAAAAAAAAAAAAAAAAAAGAAGAAAGTTTGAAGTCAGCCTCAGCCACTCAGTGAGACCCTATCTCAAAACTGACAAAGGAAAGAGGAAAAAAGGTGTGTGTGCGGCAGGGTGGCCTGCTGGTGATATAGCTCAATTCCTAGTTCCACCAAAATATAAAAATAGAGGTGGAAGCCAACACTACCAGAGTCATGTGTATCTGGTACTATGCCAGAGGTTTCCTGTATTATTACCATCTTTATGTCACTTCTAGTTCTCATAGGAACACTAGTACTTGTCTCAAGTGGTGGCTCAAAAGATGAAACAAACACAGTGTCTCACTATATTAACACAGCAAAATTCAATAGAGGCAATATTATTCAGTATTACTGCCTTCATTTTACATATAGGAGACAAGTGACAGAGCTGAGCAGAGCCTGGATTCAAACCTAGCTCTCACTAATTATACTACTAATTCCACATAACTACCTACCACTGAGCTCAAACAGGTTGTGCTATTAAGCCTAGGATCTGGAGAAACTTCCCAGATCTTCATCTTCCCTTCCCTTCATCTGGGGGAAATTACAGACTAGGGCAAATTAGCTTAATACGATGAGTCACTGTCTATATACTAGAGGTCAGTGCCAGTCCTGCCAGCTGGTAGCAGAGAGGTTATCAAATACCTCTAAGGTGGTAGAGAGGCCAAGTTCTGAGGAACAAAAGACTTCAAGAGAGAAGTCAGCCAATTGTCAAAAGCCCAATACGGTCTGCTCTTTCCTCATCCTCCATTATGAAAAGTACCTTGTCCTTCCCTGATCTTTCTAGCTTATACTTACAAGGAAAAATCCAGGTTACTGTCAGAGGATTCTTGTAACTTGAATGTGTAACTCTGACTCCACTAAAAATCAATGTTGTTTCAAGATTTTTTTCCACAGTAACGCATAAAAAGACCCCAACTGAGTCCTAGATAAGGCATTCTTCAGTATATAAGAAATAATTTTTGTTAAGTGCAGAGTGATATGGTATAACAACAGTGATGTATCTGTCAGTTTCCCCTTGTCCCAAACCACAGGATACTTTGGTTCCAAAGCCTTGTTCAAAGTCATACTGCAAGTCAGAAAGAGGAATGTGTTCCAGGGAGAGAAATCAGAATTAGTTCCCTAGACCCAACCCTGACATGCTTGTGGTAGTGCTGAGGACTGCTGTGCTACCACTTCCTCTCCCTGCTCCTTTATCTACAGGGAGTCCTGAAAGTCGCTACAGCTCCTATCATAAGTAACTGGAGAACGCAAGACAAAGTTGAACCAAAGATCTGAGTTATGACATCAGCTGATATTTGTTTGATCCAAGACAAATCTGAGCTTAGCTTAGCTTGTTTCTTTCAAAGGGTCAAATGGGCATTGTGCCAACTATTCAACTTATTTCAAAGGGTTGTTAGCAGAAAATAGGTCTTTTTATTTTTTAGTTGTCGATGGACCTTTATTTATCTATTTTTATGTGGTGCTGAGGATCGAACCCAGTGCCTCACACATGCTAGGCAAGTGCTCTACCACTGAGTCACAAACCCCAGGCCGAACACAGGTTTTTAAAAATGCTTGCTAGTTCAAGTTCATAAATAGTAGGAGGGTTACTTTTGTGGGAAGGTGTAGGGCTGTGACTCTGTCCTTTTATTTTTGTGATACTGGGAATCAAACCCAGGGGCGCTCCACGTCAGAGCTTCATCTTATATTTTATGTCTTGAGACAGGGTCTTCACTAAGTTGCTAAGGCTGGACTTGAACTTGCAATCCTCCTGTCTTAGTCTTCCAAGTCTCTGAGTTTACAGATGTGTGCCACTTTGCCCAGCAACTCCTTTTTTTTTTTTTTTCCTATTTAAAAGGACAGGGTACACTGCAACTTATCCAAGCATTTTTATAGTTGTCAATGGACTTTTATTTATTGCAATTGCTGAGATTGAACCCAGTGCCTCACACATGCTAGGCAAGCACTCTGCCACTGAGCTACAACTCCAGTCCAACTCTTCTCCTTTAATGAACCAAGGTTGAGAAGTTTGGAACTCTCAAAATGTAAATAGAGGACTGGGGTGTAGCTCAGTGGTGGTATGCTTGCTTATATGCACAAGGCCCTGGGTTCTATCCTCAGGCACTGCCCCCCCACTCCAAAAAAAGAAATGTCAACAGAAGCGTCAGGACCTTGGCATGAATGTTACTCTACAAAGTTCAACAATGCCAACTTTGTTAAGACATATTGGAACACCTCACTGGGATACTGGCCATTGAAACTAGTTTAAAAGGCAATTAAGATCAACAATCCTGTCCTATCTAGTTCCACCCTGATTCTTTAACCAGTGTTATTACTTGACAATAACTTTGAGCCATTTCTAAAACACACCCACTTCATTAAAATGTGCAGTGAGAAAGAACATGTCTAAAACTAACGAAGGAATTCTCTAAAGATTCTCCACACCACCCCTGTAGGTAGATTAACACAAAGCCTTCACCAGAGGAGGATCACAATACTTTGATGCAGAAGTTCTAGTTTTAAGATGTGGATGAAAGAACTGCCTAAGCTGCACTAATTTCTAACCCAAACTCCTTTAGCTCTAAGGTCTGGTATAAACAGCCCAAAGTGGACAGATAAGAGAATTTGCTCAGGGTTTGAATGAGGATAATGGGTTTCACATACTTTGCTTCTTTGATCCTTTATGGTTTTTCTTGTTTTCTCAGTTGACCTTTCCCTGGAGTGGCTTGAGTCCCGGAATCCACTGATTCTCTTGATTTACCTCGTTTAAGATCTCTCTCCTTATGGTTTTTACGACGCTCAATATCAAGGCGGAGATCACAGGATCATCTTTGTATTTTCCCTCAGCCTGCCAAAAGAGAAGTTAGAATGAAGGTTTTTGGGATTCAGGACTGCCAACTCAACCACCCTCAAATGTGGTTTCTACTCCAATGGAGGGGTGCACAGGAAGCACCAAAAATGTAAGGCACCTCACACCCAATTCAATCTTTTAAAACAATGAGGGTGGTAGCCTTTTTAAAATGCCATTTAGGGGTCTCACTGTTTCCTCTGTGGCCCAGTAATGACTAACTAGTATACAAGTTGAGAGGGCAAAATCAGTTCTGGAAGGCTATTAGGCTAGCTCGGGCCTAGTCACCACTAACAGTAGAAATGCTTACCCCCCACACACCCTGCAGTAGCCACCATGGTTTATCCTCTATGTGGAACTACCTCTGAGTGCTAAGAACAAAGACTACGAGAGACGTAAGCATTCTTCCAAAGTGCTGCATCATATTGAGAAATCTCTAGAGAGGCAACAGCAAAAACCATAAGGGAGAATTCATAAAAGGGTGATAGTGGGTCAGTTTATTAAAAAAAGAAAAAAAAGATTTTTTGCTAACTCTGTAGAAAATTTAACTGTCAGGGTAGGCTGCATCTATAGTGTGAATCCAGCAGCAGCAGAAACACACAGATCCAGACCATCACAGCAATGACTCTCAGTGAGGACAAAGATATAAGATGGTTGTAGGGACATCATACCCTAAGTCATCTCATGGAAGTAAATCCTCCCAAAGGAGAAGAAATGAGTAGTTCCTCTATATTATCATTTGCAAAACACTAAACTTTTTGATGAAATAATATTTAATATTTAATTTTAATTAACACCAGGAATGTTAGTGAAGTAGGTTTAATGTTTTGTCACTTTGTTTCTGAGAGTGGAAATGGGGTCCCTGTAGCCTCCAAAGACAAGACAAAGGCCAGACAGCATCTTTAAGGAGCTGTCTTTTTGAAGCATGGAGGACGAGATTTCTTCTGTTTCAGTTCGTGCCAAGCTGACTGGTACTTGGAGAGAGAGAGAGAGAGAGAGAGAGAAGGGGGGGTGGGAGAGAAAAGAAACTACACGAGTGCCTCTCAACACATTCAATGACTAAGACAGATTTGATTGGAAACTCAAAAATCAGTATTTTTTTAAAAAGTTTCAGCAGCATCTGAAATTTTAAATCAGTTACCTCTCATTTTAAATTTCAACTGTAGATGTGAATGAAGGTCATTAAATACCAAGATTTTTAAAAAACTTGATCTAGATATTTCACAGTAGAAGATTGCATACAAATTTTAACCTCTTAGTAACAGTGTTACGAGCACATCATTGCAAATGTAGCTGGGCTATCAAAGTAATGTTTTGCTTTAAAGTCACAATAACCAACAGATGATAGATATGGTACAATGTTAGGAAAAAAAAAAAAAAAAAAAAAAAAAACTGGACCAGCTGTTGAAAACAGTCTACTAAGTTAAGATATGAATATTTTACTCTCCTCTGACATGCATGTCTTTCTGAAATCATGGTTGGAAATAGTGCATGTAGACAGTTGATTTGATAATACTTACAAGCAGAAAAATATCACAAAAAGTTTCTTCTCTCATCATGGGCAACTTGTTCCAAAACGCCTCTCTTTTTTTTCTCAAGCTCACCTCAACAGACTCTGGGGTCATTTACCATATTCTAACCACTTCACAAAGGTTGTTGATACATTTAATAAAAATTAACCCTTTGTAGTTCATTTTTAGAATTATGCCCATCCTTAAAAGAAAAACACAAACTTAAGTAGAGAGTAATTTAAACAAACACATTTCTGTCAAGTTCATGCCCAACGCACTCATTTTGTTGGAATTACTGATCAAAGCAACAGTTCACCTTGTAGCCAGGTTCCCGGGGACTTTTCATTTCGTCATGAGCCAAACCATGTTTTCTGAATGTACTGGGGGAAATGTCTATCCTCCTAAAATTAAAAACACAAAAACAGTACACTATTTCATAGTGTGAATACAGTACTGGTAATCTAGTTCCTAAGTTGGGTAATGGATTCACAGGCATTCCTCTTCAATATGGATTCATAACTTACATATGTATTTGTGTGTGTGTTGGTGGGGGTGTTTGGGGCACTGTAAACCCTAAAACTGAGCTACACCCGAGCCCCACTATGTTCTTTACTTATATACTCGTACTCTTCCATAGGGAGGTATACACACAGAAACATAAATCCCAAGTTCCCAGTCAAACTCTTAAGAAATCAGCTTTCTTGTTCTCTCCCAGTAGTGCTACAGTCTAGAAGGTAGACTCACCTGTAGCCTTGCTTATAATCTTATCTACAGCCCACCTTGCTCTGCTAACCTCAAAGAGTAGTTTTCATATTGAGAGTTCAAGATGGGCCCATTATTCCCCAATTAGGTGAGAAACAACTGCCTGGAAACACACATATCCCACCAGATCCAAAATACAAGGCTGTTGTACAAATGTGGTCCGCCTAACTACTAACTTGTCCACTGGAGGAATTACAGATGAGGCTGATTTTGTTTCCATACAAAATCTCTATTTGCTGAACAGATTTCCACAACCAAATGGGATTTCTTTCAACCTGCTAGACTTACTTTTCCAAAAGAATCAATAGGTGAACTACACGTTTTGCTTAAACAAACAAAAACTAGCACTGACATTACAGGAAAAAAAACCACAGTAATCTCGGGTGACCATCTGTCAGCTCCCCAAAACACAGGAGTTCACTTTTTATCAAAAGAGCTCTTTTCCTTGGGTCCAAAGCAAAAGACTATAACCCTCAAAGTATGTCCCTATCATTCTCAAATAAAAAATGCCCATAGCTATCCTAGAGTCTAGAATATGTTACCCTGAATTTTATATTAAAGGTGCATTAGCAGAATTTAACAAGACAAATTTGACATCCAATGAGAAGTCCTTTATTTTAACCTCCAGGCTAAGAATGAGGTCTTTTTACCTGTGTATCTCTGGGCTTTTCTTGTTTTTAGCTGCTTCCTGTTCAGTTCCTCTCTTTAGGTATTTAGTAAAGCGTTCATGCAATGTCATTCCAGAAGACCCAAAGTGATGCTCTGTTGAGATTCAAAGAAAAATATGTTATGCTACTGAGGGCAGATACAATGTTCAACTCTTTGCAAATCTGTAGCCAGAGAGATGTGAATAAAGTAGTCAAATCCATACAATAAACACTGAAGAGAGAAAGGAAAAAGGCGAGTCCAGACACCCTTGTACAGGCGTGCAGGGGGTTAAAAACAAAAACAAAAACAAAAACAAAAACAAAAACTGGAAGCTGATGTTCCTTTGAAGCACAGGGCACAGGACCAACTCCTATTTCACTTTATATTTCAGATGCAGCCTGTAACTAGCCCAACCAGCTTCTATATCACTTCTCTTAGTCACTCCATTTGCCCAGGAGATGACAGAATAAGTGGGGGAAGAAATTTATACTAGGTCTACAAAAGACTACTGGAAAAGACATCTTCCCCTATCAGCCTAAGTTTACAAACATTTGAAACCTCATGTTAAGGATTTTACCTATCTCACAGTAAGGTAACTAGCAGTTTTGCTAGCAGTTCAAAATATTCATCTCTATAATTAAAACAGAAACTTCTTCCTGGTATAATTTTCTTAAAGTCAGCCCCTACCTCCAAGCGAGATAAGGGGCCCAAAGGTTCCTTCATTTGTACACTTTCATCCTTCATATTACAGAAGTCAACAGTATGGATGGGGTCTCAGCTCACCTTTAACATGGTGAACAATGGTCACTATGTGCTGGGCAAATAATTCTGAGGGGCTACGCTGAGACTGAGCCGACTGGATGTGCTGGAAAATGGAACGAAATTCCTGTTCCTTTTTGTTGCTATGGACTAGATCCCGACAAAGCTTGCGTTCCTGAGCCAATAAGCCACTGGGTCTGGAAAAAGAAACACAGGGAGATTCAAGTGACAAGACAAAGTCAAAACATTTAAAACATAAAAGCAGGGGCTGGGGTTGTAGCTCAGTGGTAGAGCGCTTGCCTAGCACATGTGAGGCTCTGGGTTCGATCCTTAGCACCCACATAAAAATAAATAAATAAAATAAAGGTATTTTGTCTACCTACAATGAAGAAAAAAAGAAACATTAAAAAAAAAAAAAAAAAAAAAGCATACTCTTTGAGGGGGGGTTGTTTATGGGGATCAAACCCAGGGACACTTCACCAGTTCTTTTTATTTTTATTTTGAGACAGGGTATCACTAAGTTGCTGAGGCTGACCTGGAACATGTAATCCTCCTGCCTCAGCCTCCCAGACAGCCAGGATTATAGGTGTGTGCCACTGTACCCTGTTCCACAAAATTCTCTTTTATCTATCAAAGTTCAAAGTAACTTCAACACACTGTAACTATGAAAAAGGTTATCCAAGGTACTGTCTCTTTCCTCTCAGCCCTGGGAATCTTCAAGTTGTGTGAAATAGTAGTGGGATGTGGCTGGAATGCCGCACAAGCAGGTTTCTGTCTTGTTGGGGAAATTACACCAAGTCACAACCAACCGGCCTGGGCCTCACCACCATGTCCTAAAGTTTGGCCCCTACTTCCTTCAACTCTAAATTGTCTATATGCTATTTGATGGTGGGGGACTTGTAGACTTTGATGACCCAACTGAAGTAGAAAAGTGAATCCTGGGTGGCTTCCTAGGCAATAGACATCAGGAACAGGATGGGGGGAAGGGCCTGCCTGAGGGTGACGAACAGAGAGCAAAAATACAGGGAACCGAGCCACCAAGAAAGTCAGTCACTAGAGACTGAACATTACTTCTCAACCTCCGTAACACTGCCCCTAACCAAATAATCATTCAGCTACAAACACACTCCACTGACAGGCAGGTATGAGGTTGTCAGCACTGACACTTGGACAGCATGGGGACATACAAGAGTCTGTACTAGGAGGGGGTTAGGTGTCACCATTTAGGCCACTAGAGCCCAGAGGATAAACAAGGAGTACATCTCACCGTGCAAGGTCCTCATCAAAAGAGTCCATCCGGACATTGACCTGGGCCTCCCGAGTAATAGAAAAGGAAGACTTCCCTGAGGAAAAGTCTCCTTTGGCTCCCAGCTTGTCACGGCTCTCAGAGGTCTTCCTTGGGGGAGGCGATGAGCTTTTCTCCTGGACCGCCTTATAAGCAGTCACTCTGAAATTCTTCTCAGGCACAAACCCTCTGTGCCCACTTTCGGTCCTCTTGGCCCCTCCACGCTCCTCCTTTTTGGATCTCTCTGTGAAAGGTTCCTCCTCCAACTCCTCTGCTTTCCTCTGCTTTTCCTTCCCTCCAGGTGCATACACCAGGCCTTCCCACTTGCCAGACTTTTCTTCCTCTTGGTTTTTGCTTGCACCTGCTATGACTTTAGACATAAATTTGGGTTCATCATCGAACTCAGACTCCTTCCTTCCCTTAGTTTTGTCCTTATCTTGGTCATCCATCTCCTCCTTGTGGAAGTCAGCCATCTTCTTCTCAAAGTCATCACGGAGCTTATACCTTTTGGGTGATTGGCTGCTGCGAAAGGGTTTCTCAGTATCAGTCTTGGGAGCAAATGGATCAGATTTCATCTTTGCATCCACATCAGAGAAGCTCCCTTTCTCTTTCACTTTCTCTTTTTCACTATTTGTTTGTTTCTGCTCCTTATCTTTCCCATTCTCTGTCTTCTGCTCTTCCAGATACCTAGTTATAAAGACATAAGGGAGACACACAAGAAGGCCTCTTGAGCACTCTTCTCTACAACATTATCTGTCCACGTTCTTTGAGTTTTGATTTTCTGAGCAAACATATCTTGTGGATTCCAGCATTACCAGTTAACTTTCTAATTTCTAGAGATTTCTGAAAAACAGCCCTTTACAGATCCATAAACTTGGCGTTTTAAGTGGAGTCAGTGGAGTTGTGTCTCTCAATCAAAAGAAGAACGTCAAAAGTTATTTTTAGGATACTGAAAAACAAAAATCCACTTACCTGTAATGTGGTCTAGGGGAAAAAAACTAGGGTCTTACCCAACTTCAACTCAGTCATTTAAAATCTGCTTTCAGCAAAGTTAATATATAGTTCAACCTTGGACTGTTTTGCTTTTATACAACTCACATTTGGAAATACAAGTCTCAAAGAGAGACTTCAAATTTGCTTCAAGTCACCTAGAAGATCTAAATATGAAATATACTGTGAATAAAAATAAAAACAAAATACTTGTTAATGGGGGAGAGGGGTGGCAGTGGCAAAAATCAATTCTCCTTATGGGAAAAAAGAGTCCAAGCTCCAATCTTTTAATGAGATTCACAGTCCTGGCAAGGAATAAAACTTACACTTTAAAGCAAACTTACTGAAGGCAAGAAAGTACAGACTCTAAACACTGAACATCTCATCTGTACTGTTAATGGAGAAAGTTTAATTATATAACTTACATTAAAGAACTGAGGGACTGCAGGGGGATCAGAGAAAATGCTAAAAAAGAACAAAGAGAAAGGGAACTTCTTGCTGGTAAGTTCTCCTGATCACAACCTGGTCCCAATGCAGCTTCCCTGTAACCTCTGTGCCATCCCAATCCATCCAACCACACAAACAAAGATTTGTGCTCCAACTCACCATGTCCCCCAGGGTAGAAAGATGAAAGCACTGTCATGTCCTCTCCTAACACGCAGCCTGGTTGGCTTCTACTGGGACATACACCCACCTTGAGGTTTTAAAACAAGGCCTTCCTGGACTAAGCCTTGGGCTCTCCCCTTCTGCCCAGTCTCCTCAGGCAGAGGGTATGTGGCTCTTCACCGTGATGGGCTGATGCAGATCGAACACAGCAGATGGTGGGTCCTAGAGGTTTAACAGCTCCAATGGCCATTCATGTTGGCAAAGACCATATTTTTTTGGTAGCTGACCCACAAATCTCTACTGTTCTCTGGCTTACATTGGTAGAATCCAAGGCAAATTTTAAATGTGAAAACATCATTGCAGAGTAGTCTATAAAGAAACTTTATGCTGTAATACAAATTCAGGAAGGTAGGAAAGCTGGAGTTAAGCTAAAGGTTTCCTTGGGTGATGTTTTTAATGTCTGCTAATGAAAAGCTGAGGAAATGGGGATTACCTTATTACTGTTAATCATAGTTTTAACTTAGATCACATTACAGGTAGCTGCCAGCTGGCAAGATAAAGTACAACCACAGAGAAGAAATGAGATACTTGCCTCTTGGTATAGGCTGCTCCTCCTGAAGCAGCGCTCTCTTCCTTCTGAGATGAGCCATATGTGGAGCCAGTAGCCGGAGGACTCTTACCCACAGGGCTCTTTTTGGACGGACTCAAAGACCCAGAGCCATGGTCAAACTGACCTTGGTGTGTCCCAGACTGATACCCAGCACCACTAGGTAGAGTTGAGCCCATCTGAGATGTGCTGGAAAGTGGAGGACTAGGTTTTGGCACAGGGCTGGGACGGGGTGACCGCCGTCTCACCACCACAGATTGGAGAGGGCTTTTGAGAGCTGGGCTTCGCTCCCGGGGACTCAGGTCAGAAACTGAGGCCCGTGATGCGGAACCAGTGCTGTAGGTGGTGGCATCTGGCCATGGCTTCGAGCTCTCAGACACTTTTGCATCTTGAGAGGTGCCTCCAGAGAAGGACTGCTCCTTGGCCTCATCTCCCTGGTTGTCCCCAGCAGCCTGAGACGGCCTGCTGTCCTTGGAAGAGGACTTTTTCTCCTTTGCAGACTTGCGCTTAGAGGACTCAACGCGGCTGTGGTTGGAGGAAGAACGAGAGGACGAAGATCGCCTTGACCTGTCAGAAGAAGACTTATCAGAGTTCCTAGAATGGCTCCTGGACCTCGGTGACGGGGACCTTCTTTTGGGGGACCGGGATCGGGAACGGCCCCGACGAGGACTGTATGCTTGCCGGTAGTTCTGCCAGTTAGAGCGGTAGTTTCCATAGCCTCCACGGTTATACTGGCCCCATGGATAGAAGCCTCTGTTGCGCCCACGAAAATAATAGGGTCTCCTATAGCCTCTGTTGTGACCTCGGAAATCCCGATTCTGATACACTCTGGGATGATTCCTTTCTCTGTTATGGGCTGGAGAGTAGGATCTGGAACGAGACCTAGAACTGCAGAGGAAGGGAAAGGGGAAGATGTTTGAATTTTTGACAGAATTTTAATTAAAAAAAAAAAAAAAGAAACTGCTAACAAAGATAACACTCTGAAATCCCTGTTCTTATGTGTCATTTTTCAGTTCTGTTCTCAAATCAAGGGTGTAAACTTAATATTTTAATTCCATTCCTTCTGGCCCATAAAGACAAAAACAGACGAGTCATTTTGACAAATGATCAGATACTGAGATCATTTCATTACTATCAGTACACATTTTAAATTTCTACAATGAAAGGAACATTAAAAATTTCTTAAAGTAGTAAACTAAAGACCTTTTTTTTTTTTTTGCGGTGCTGGGGATTGAACCCAGGGCCTTGTGCTTGCTAAGCAAGCACTCTACCAACTGAGCTATCTCCCCAGCCCAAGACCATTTTAGTATATAACTTCTTAAGAGTTTTTTAAGAGCACCTATGTCTTAGTTTTTCACAGGTACAGGGATTTTTTTTTTTTTTTTTTAATTTTAGTTGTAGGTGGACATCATGCCTTTATTTTATTCATCTATTTTTATGTGGTGCTGAGGATCAAACCCAGGGCCTCACACATGCTAGGCAAGTACTCTGCCATTAAGCTACAGCCCCAGCCCCAGCACAGGAGATTTAACAGGTCCCTAGGTCAATGGAAGGGAGAAAGAACTATGGACTCTGGCACAGGTGAACTATTCATGTCCTCTGGCTCCTTAAGGTTATAACACTCCACTCCTATCTTAGTCACCCCTCTCTCTCTGCAGGGCAAATTACTTAGATCTCACTAAGGATTTTACAATCCCAGTAAAATTGTAAAGGTACAGTTACAACAGGTCAACACCAAAGAACACCTGGAGGACCTATCAGTTCAAAATTTAAAACAAATTATTGAAATCAGATTCATAAAGCAAATATTGGTTTGTACAAGGGACTGAAAATGGTCTGTTTAGGTCAAACTACAGTGGCTAAGCTATACAATCTTACAGAGGTGCCACAAGAGGGCACTATCTGACCAAAAGGCACCAGGTATACATGAAGTTAAACACAACAAAAACTACAAAAACAGACCCCCCCCCAATCAGTGTACACATCTTCCAACTCAGTTTGAAGGCTAGTGTATGTTTTTGTTTAACAATATAGAATTCTAGTGCAGCAAAGGTACACTCCAGAACCACTGAAATTCAGCAGTAACCTAACTTTATAAGCATAAGGTTCATGAATGCTAGGCCTATTAATGACAAGGAGCCTTGTCAATAACAAAAAGCCAAAAAACATGTCTGTTGGTGTAAAAATACACTAGGGTTCTTAGATACCGTTTGTTCTATCAATTATGATAACAATCACTAACATTAACCACTACTCCTAAGCAGTTCACTAGAAGTATGGGACATTTACCAAAAACTCTTTCCAAATTAAAAAAAAAAAAAAAAAGTTTTCTTTAAATATAAAGACTGGGCTGGGGATATAACTCAGTTGGTAGAGTGCTTGCCTCAAAAGCACCAAGGCCCTGGGTTCAATCCCCAGCACCTATTCACTTAAATCAGCAGGTCTTCTCATATCATGCCTAAATGGGAACAGATGCACTTTTTTCTTTTGAGTGGTGCTAGGGATCGAACCCAAAAGCATGATAGATGAACACTGTTAACACTTTACTGTTTGTCTGTCTTTTAAAATACAGTACTCTCCCCCTTATACCATGGCCTTACTTTCTCAGGTTTTAGTTACCACAGTCAAAAAATATTAAATGGTGCCAAATGCAGCAGTATACGCCTATAATCCCAGCAGCTCAGGAGGTGGAGGTAGGAAGATCACAAGTTCAAAGCCACCTCAGCAACTTTATATTTTTAGCTATTTTTCTCTTACTGTGCTTAAGTTTTAGTTCATGAGTTAAACTGTATCACAGGTATGTGTGTATAGGAAAAAAAAAACAGTACTACATATAGGGTCCAGTACTAGTCTCAGCAACAGGCACCCACTGGATCATGGAACACATCTCCTATGAATAAGGGGGAACCATGGGAACAATTTAGCAAATGTGCCAGGTGTGGTTTTTTTTTTTTCTCTGCTTTGGAATTTAGCAACTAAACAAAACAGTATTTTTAACAAGAAACTTATATTCAATTAAATCTAATGACAATAAAGTAGGATTGAGTTCCCAGTATTTATTACCTACTACACAGTGATTTTTTTATCTACCCCATGAAGAACAGCAAGGGTCAAAGAGGCATCTTACTGCTGATTGTTAATGGTTGCTACTTAAGTATAATTAAAAAAACAAAAACAAAAACAAAAAAACTTACCTTCCACACTTTCATTCAGAAACAGTAACAACATAAGAAAAAGAAGGGAGAGGCAGATGCAGGCTATGAAACTGAGAGTGATGGATTAAATGACTATGCTTGAGGGAGGTGATCCACCACCAGCACTAAGAAGGGTCTATTTCATGTCCCATCCTCAGGCTACTGATGCTTCTGTTACAAATTACTACTGAGGGCCCTGTGGCATACTGCATCCAAAACCCGCAGTCATTGCACAGATGCAGGAACATGCGTCTCTGCAGATTGCAAATGAAGTTATATAAGAGAAGTCACTGAAAAGGATACAGTCTGTGAAATACAAGGAAATAATCAATGTTCTCCAATTCTGTAGAACTCAGCAGTTAGTTAATTTAAAAGCATGGTTTCTCAAACTCTCTGGACAGATAACTTTCCTTGTAGGAGAGGGAAAACAAAAGAAAAAACCATGAAACAGATAAGCCAGAAATAAAAATTGAGCAAAGTGGCAAACTCATCTGTTTCTAAAAAACAGAGAAGTCAGACTAGAATAAAGTATAAAAGCACATTTTCTGTGGAAAAGTTCTTCCAGAATAACCATCTTCTAGGTATAGGAAAGCACATAAAGTGGCTCTAGACCTAACCCAGCACAGACTGCTGAAGATATTTTTCCTTCATTTGCCAAGTCAATGACCACACCAAATGATCCGTAGAATCAGGAGAAAAGATCTTCCCAAGATTCCAGTTGTTACAAACACAATCAGAGTTGGCACTTTGAGATTTGGTTTGTGTCAATTTAATTTTGTCTCTCAGTTTTGATTGTAGAGCTTCTTGGTTTGGAACCAATTATTTAGCTTTCATTTACTAGATTAAAATTTAAAACATTGTCTTTCAGAAAACAAATGAACTGAAAGTGAAATTTAAGCCGCCTAAATCAAAAGACTCTGGGTGCAAGAAAGACAGAAGTTATGAGGAGTCTGCTGAGTTCCTTGACAGCAATTTCCTGAGGCAGAAAACATATATTTAGTGGGTTTCCTTTCAGTATTTATGCATACCTACTTTTGTTCAGTCTCTGGCCTGAAATTTATTTTTGGTCTGATTTCTCAGATTCCATTTAAGAATTAACTTGTTTGCAACAGAAGGAAAAAACACCCCACCAACCATGTGTTTTATAGTTTCTTCAGAGTACTACTGTAGAGCTGCAGAAACCACCGAAAGTAAAGCTTAGTTACTGACTTTTCCTGATGAAATTTTAAAATTTTTCTAAGAAAAGGAGTCTAGATACTCATCTGAAATAAACAGCAGGGGTTCCAAGCAGCAAAACTGACAAATTATCTCCTTGCTAGTGCAATTTTGACAAAAAAGAATGAAGTTGTGCAAAGACCCCATTACTATTTAAATACATCAATATTTCCCAACTCCCATATACAAACTGTATTCACTAAAAGGTTTTATCTACCCACATAGTTAAAAAATACTTTTAATGAAAGAGAAACCTGACTCACAAGACATCGAAAGAGGAAAGATGGTGGAGTTTGGCATCCTACTTCAAAACATAATTGAAACAGGAAAGTCTACTGAAAGTGTAAAAACTGACTGAATCAAAAAATACAATAAATCCAAAAGCACCATTTTCACATTTAGTAAGATAAAGTAATTTATCTTACTATAATCTTACAATTTTTAGATAGTTTTAAGATGTATTTTAATGAATAGACGCAGCTCATTAGTAACTGGCACATTAGGGATATAGAAATGGTAAATTTCTAAGAGCTTAATTATTTTAGTGGTTAAAGCTTCTCCTACTTGCAATGTTGTTTATATTATTAGCTATCTTTTTTTTGTTGATGCAAATAAACTGTGGTCTAAGGTTTTCAAAAATATTTTAGTGAAAAGTAATCAGGTGTAGAGATTTGAAGCAAGCTGCTCAGATAACAATAAAATGCTCTTTTTTTCAAAGTAGAAGAGAAATAATGTGTGCTGGCAGAGAATATGAATTAAGCAAGCAGCCTGGCAATCACTGATGACTTGAATTTGTAGAGTTTGAAGAGGCCTGGAGTATCTTACAGCCCCTTCTCTACCCACTCAAAGTCCATCCCACCCCCACCTGATACAGAAATTCTAACAAAAGTGCTTCAAAACTCACACCAACTGATACAATGATCAACTCAACATACAAAACCACACCCCCTTACCTTAGCCTGCGCTTCCTCGAACGAGAGACAGATCGGCTTCGAGATCGAGACTTCGAAAATGAACGAGAACGAGATCTTGATGCAGATCTTGAGCGAGAAGAGCGAGATCCAGACTTGGATTTGTTTGTTTTTGACATCTCTGAAGACAGGGTCGACTTTTCAATTATACCTAATGTAAAAAATAAAAAATAAAAAATAAATCCAAACAAATGCAAGAGTTTCTCTGCAAACTTGAACTTTCTGGACATTTAAAAACATTTTTTAAAAAAACAATGAAATGGCCAATTAAAATGCCCATTCTTTGCTCTTTCATCAAAAGGAATTTCTAGGGGCACGGGCTGCATCTCAGTGGTAGAGCTCTTGCCTAGCATGCACAAGGGCCTGGGTTTGATTCCAGCACTGGTGGAAGTTGAGGGGATTTTTAAGTAGTACAAACTCTAAATAGACCAAACCACAGAAGCAAAAGGAAAACTTCACAAATCACCCCAACCAGGTAGCACTAAGAACAATTGACAAGGACAAGGGAAATTATCAATGATTTGGTACAATCTTTTCTCACTAAATAGATAAAATTTGAGGACTAAATCAGCTATTAATAAAAGTACTGAGATGACCTGAGACAGACTACCAAGTTCCAAGAGAAGAAAACCTATGCAATTACATCTTGATTAAAGAGGATGTGGTACATCTGACCATATTTCTTCCTCCTTGAATTATATATAGCCTGCAAAGTCATGTACTGTATCTTTAATACTTATTTTCAAAGAACATGTTCATAAAGTAAGAATATTCTCAAATATTCTAATACTACAACAGCATATACTCCACCCGTAAGATACAGACTACTAATCCATAAATACAGGACAATGATAATTTATAAAGTGAATACCATTACTTTCTTATAATTCTTCACTAACATCAAAGTCAACTTTCTTTCAGGGTCATTTTCTCTTCCTCCAGGAAAAGAACAGAGCATCTAAAAGGCCCTGAGAGGTGAACACTCAGTTTGGTCCTTACACCCTACCAACACCTTGGACATCTTTCCAGCAGCAAAAAACATTAATGCCAATGCATGTGTCTATCAAACACCAGCAATAAATGATCTGCCAAAGATCTTTAAGCTAGTTAATAGTTAAACCAGACCAAAACCAAACCAAAACCCTTCCAGGGTCTATATACTATCACAGCTAGCCACTTCACTACTTACTAAAAAATGCTGCCAGAGTTTGTGAAGGAACAGTAATAAACAATAAATATTTCCCTCTCCCCCATGTCTCAGATTTTCTGGTTATTCACATTTCTGCTCAAAGCTATCCAAGAGCTTCCCTGACATCCCAATCAAAAGCAGTCACCCTGTCATTCCCTAGGGTCTAGTCTAGTACCCTGTTTTTACTTCAGAGCACTAAATTCATTATTTGAAACTATCTTGTTTACTTTTGTTATTGTCTTTAACCAATTAGAACATGGCTAACAGTAGAAACCTCATCTTATTACTGCTGTATACCCAAAGTCCAGAATAGCAAATGTTTAAAATGATACTTTTATTTTTCATTTTATCCTCAAAAAGGGCATTATTACATACCATTTTACAGATACTGAGGCATGGAGAATGGAACTGACTTGCCTGAAAACACATAGCTTCAAGCAGCACTGGCTCCAAGAGAGGGTCCCCCACCCACCCCAGTGCCGGCGACTGAACAGAGGGTCTTGCACATATGTGCTAAGCAAGCACTCTAGCCCTGAGGTAGACTCCCAGTTTTAAGCCAGTGTTCTCAACCATTGCATTATTCTGCCTCTCTAAAGGAATGTCTGGTGTGTAGGGGGTGCTCACATACTTGTGGAGTGAATGCACTCAAATCTCCTCCCATACTGAGTTTACAAAAAGGCGGCAAGGTAAGGAGATTAACTGAAAGGCAGTATCTGTTTCAAACCAGTATATTTAAAAGTTTTAGGTTTCAATTTTAAAAACTTTTGGAAAGCCAGAAAACTGCTGTAGCTCCAGTTTATAGGCAAAGTAACCATGGTTTTAGAGTCATAATTTAGAAGACAGCTGAGAAACTAAGAGAGCCAGAAATAAAGGATGACAAGAGACTGCTGGATGAGGGTACCAAGGACCTATGGCTTAAGTCCTGCCAAGGACCAGACTGCTGTGTGCTCTAGCAAGGTCAACGTTTTTTCCACTTGGAGTCAATTTTGGGCAATAGGGTCACAGTACAAAGCAAGAATACAGGAATAAATTATTCAGGGATGGGAGGTGGAGATATAAGTGACCATTCACCATGAGAATGTAAAAACTATATTTTGTTTTTCTAGCTAGCCTTCAGCATATCTTAGGAATTTCTGGGTTCATCACTGCTTGAATAGAAGGTTATTCTGTCATAAATTCTGGGTTGCCTACCTAGTTAACATCTCTGTCCAGTTTTCAATTTTAGTTTGCATAAGAAGTAAAAATCACTTTAATTCACTTATAACACAAGGACAGTATCACACTTTAAAAGGGAAAAAAGTGTTGGGGGTGGAGTTAGTGAAAAAGGAAACGTGTATTTTAACATCCAGAAACTGGAAAATTAAGAAAAAAATATGAAGAAAACATTCAACTTTTGGTTTTTTGGGATAGGCTTATTTCACTTAGCATGATAGTTTCCAGATTCATCTATTTACTGACAAATGTCATCAAGTTATTCTTCTTTATGGATGAGTAATATTCCACTGTGTATATATATCACAAATTCTTTATTCATTCATCTGTTGATGGGTTCCATAGTTTATCTATAGTAGATCTATAGTAGAGTATATCTATAGTGAATTGTACTGCTATAAACATTGATATGGCTGCATCACTGTAGTATGCTTTAAAATCCTTTGGAAATATGCCGAGGAATGGGATAACTGGGTCAAATGGTAGTTCCATTTCTAGTTTTTGGGTTTTTGGTACTGGGGATTGAACCCAGAGGTGTTTAACCACTGAGCCGTGTCCCCAGACTTTTTTGTTTTTTATTTAGAGACAGGGTCTTGCTGAATTGCTTAGAACCTAACTAAGTTGCTGATGCTGGTTCTGAGCTCTTGGTCGTCCTGCCTCAGTCTCCTGAGCCGCTGGGATTACAGGCATGTGCCACTGTGGCTGGCTCATTCCTAGTTTTTTGAGGAATTTCCATACTGTTTTCCAGAGTGGTTAGACCAATTTGCAGTCCCACCAGCAATGTATGAGTGTACCTTTTCCCCCACATCCTTGCCAACATATTGTTACTTGCATTCTTTTTTTTTTTTGTGGTGCTGGGGATTTGAACCCAGGGCCTTGTGTTTATAAGGCAAGCACTCTACCAACTGAGCTATATCCCCAGCCCTTGCATTCTTGATAACTGCCATTCTGACTGGAGATGAAATCTCAGCATAGTTTTAATTTTAATTTCTCTATTGTTAGAGATGTTGAACATTTTTTCATATATTTGTTTTGAGAAGGATCTGTTCAGTCCCTTTGCCCATTTACTGACTGGGTTAAGATATATAATTACAAGGTTTTATGCCACTAAAATCACACCTTATTTTTCAACTCCAAGGAATAATATTGGCAGCAAAAACCAAAGCAAGGGTCTCTGAATCAAAAACTTTCAAAGATAAGGAAGACTTTCACCTTCTCACTCTGGACTGTTAGTTTCAAGTCCCTAGAGATTATGGCAGCACTGTGCTTGTTCATGGTGGGTATCTGCTGAATTCACCAGAACAAACATTTTGAGAGTATACTGCAGACAACCTCATGTTCACAGCCCTAAGGGCAGCCTACTGAGAGCTTGTATTTGATAGGGGGTTGGGTTCCCAAAACAGCAGTGCCAAACATATCCTTTCAATAGGCTACTTTGGAAGTTCTAATCTTGGTCACCCAAAAAGACCAAGTTGCATATAAACTACACAACTATCTTTCAGTCCAATAAAATACTAGGTTCATATTCAAAAAGATCTCAAAGTTTTAAGTGATTTTTCTTTCTTTAACAGCAGTGGGGATCAAATCCAAGGTCTCACATATGTGAGGCAAGCTCTACCTCTGAGCTACATTTCTGGTTTCTATTATTTTTATGGAAAGATAATTTACTGCAGTAACAATAAACTTAATTTAAAAAAATATTTTTATTTACACATAAAACAAACACACTATAACCTGAAAATAAACAATAACCTAAAACAAAACAAAACAAAACAAAAAAGACCCAAACCTTCCCTAACACATAAAATCAATTTAAAAAATTGATTAAAAATCAAGTCTGGGAGCTGGGGTTGTAGCTCAGTACAGCACTTGCTTAGCGCATGAGGCACTGGGTTCGATCCTCAGCACCACAAAAAAATAAGTGAAATAAAAGTATTGTGTCCACCTACAACTTAAAAAAAAAAAAACCTAGTCTGTGGTGCACACTTGTAATCCCAGCAGCCCAGAAGGCTAAGCAGGAAGAGCACAAGTTCAAGGCCAACCTCAGCAATTTAGAGGGCTTAAATAACTTAATGAGACCCTGTCTCAAAGTAGAAAAAGGGGCTGGGGATGTAGCTCAGTGTTAAAGTGCCTCTGGGTTCAATCCCCAGCATCCCCCTCCCCTGTCTGCCAAAAGTAAGTCCTTTAAAGCTCTCTGATTCCTTGGAAAGACATGGAAACTGAATTGGGGATTAATGCCTATGGCATGAATGGTTTGAATATGTACATACAACTGTTTTGAACAGCTCTACCACTGTACTGTGACATCTGTATGGTGCTTTGTTGATTACTGTTTTTCCATTCTCATTAAAGCCAAACTTACTCAGAGGATATTCAATTTCTTCAAGAGATCTAGTGAACCTTTAAGAGCATGCTCAGAACATTTCTCATGGTGTTAACTCTCATTTCACTGTCCACATTACAACCAATTAAATATTAGATAATCTGATAACCAACAGCACCAGCTGCTTCCCTGTAGCAATGAAACAAAGTGGCTTTATCTTATTTTCTTGGATTATTACAATGTATTAGCATCAAGATTTCATAACTATTTTCTTTTTAAAATAAGAGATGGATCTTGCTATATTGCCCAAGATGGTCCTGAAATGCTAGGTTCAAGTACCCTTCCTGCCTCACTAGTAAGTAGCTGTGACTACCACTGTGCCCAACTATCATTACCAACTCTTACTCAAAGGTCTCATGACAGAAATGCCAGATGTTAATTAAAAGAAACAGAAGCACTACACAGGAACATTTGCTGTTTAATTTGGGTTTTAGGACCCAGATTCTAAGATCAGAGACAAGGCAGGATCAACAACTATCATACTTTATCTAAAGGAAACTAACGGTCAAAACAATAGGTAAGAACAACTACCAAAAATTAAAAAAAAATAACAATCTATGAAATTCCTCCCCAAGAAATAACTTTCCAAAAGATTCAAAACCCTCAGCATAATACGAAAACATAAGTACCCATCTCAAAAAAGACTCAGGGATATAGCTCAGTGGTAAAGTGTTCCTGGGTTAGATCCCCACAACCAAAAAAATAAGTAAGTCCCAAAATTAAGATGTACCAACAAAATGTGCTGAAATACCACAATGTGTAACTGTATAATATCCACAACCTATGTTCATAAATGTCAAAGTGTCAGTAATAAATGATGAAAGGAGAATATGGAAGCATAAGAATATACATCTTTGGGCGGGGGTGTTGCGTAGTGGTAGAGAGCTTGCCTAGCATGTGTGAGACCGTGGGTTTGATCCCAGTACCCCCAAAAAGAAAAAGAAAAAAAAAAATCTTAAAATACAGAGCACACCAAGGCTATGATTTAACAACTCAAAACAATATCTAAAGAAAATTATCCATCTAGAAGTAGGGGACCACAGAGTTAAAACCTAGAAATTAACATATTACCTAACAACTGATATTTGTCCTGCTTCCAACAACAGGCTGGGGTAGAGAGTTGGAGGTGGCATGTAGTAGGCAGCTACGTTGAGTTCACAGAATATTTATGTTGACACTGGGGGAAAGGCAGTAAGCTGGAACTGCCCTGATATTCCAGTGTACATCATTTCCTCAAGTAAAATGGTGCAGCTACCCTGCCTTGATGGAATTACAACCTAAAGGCATCCAACTCAAAGCTCAGTGGTACATGTCTACAGTCCTAAGCTACTCTGGAGGCTGAGGCAGTAGGATCCCCTGAGCCCAGGA
Source organism: Sciurus carolinensis (assembly GCF_902686445.1). Taxonomy (NCBI): domain Eukaryota; kingdom Metazoa; phylum Chordata; class Mammalia; order Rodentia; family Sciuridae; genus Sciurus; species Sciurus carolinensis. Next base: position 182,640,346 of record NC_062213.1, read on the forward strand.
GTTCAAGAACAGCCTGAGTGACAAAGACCCTGTCCCCCTCCCCCCCCCAAAAAAAGGGAAAATCAAGGTCCTCTTACTCTTTATTCAGAATGGGTTTATTGAATTCTAATTTATCATCTGGTCTCTGATGAACCTGCTACCAGTAAAGAATGCCCTGGGGACTAGGGTTGTAGCTCGGGGACAGGGGCAGAGTGCTTGCTTACTAGCACGTGTGAGGCACTGGGTTCAATTCTTTAGCACTACATAAAAATAAATAAAATAAAGGCATGCTGTCCATCTACAGCTACAAAAAGAAAGGAAATTAAAAAAAAAAAAAAAGCCCTGGACAAAAGTTTTGGCTTTCCTGTCAAATAAACACTGGAAGTTGATTCCCTGGCACTTTGGTTTATCAATAACAACTACTAATATTTACTAAGAAGTTCCAAAGAGCTATGAACCTTCAGCATTATCTCATTTACACATGCAAACTTCATCAAACACTACATTTTGTACCTATTTTACAGAAGAGATTAGGAATTAGAGTTAGGTAACCAGTCCCAAAGTTCCACAGCTGGTTAAGATCAGAATCAAACACATCTTTCTGATATTATGTCTGTGACTCATCAGTATCTTATTCCCCAAGGAATTTGGTTCTTAAACCAGCAAAGCTAAGATGCTTAACTAACGTGGCCATCAGCTCTCTTCCTTCACTCCATCTCTTTCGCAGTATATGATTAAAAAGAAAAAAAAAAAAGGAAAGGATAAGATTTACTGAAGGCTGTCAGAACTCCAGCTGTCAGAAGTCATATAAATACTGTGAAAACAATTATTTATGTTGCAGATGACTTTAGAGAGCTTGAAGTAGGAATGCTACAGTCAGTTGCAGAACAAAGAGCTTCGGGAGTAAGAGAAATCAATCACAAGAAACATGAGCATAGTGACCACAACAAAATGACTAGAAATGCATCTCTAGGAAGGGCAGTTCAACACCAGTTTCTCTGTGGGGATTCTCTGCCACAGAGATTGCCTATACCATGCTTTTCAATGAAGCTTATCTGTTCTCAAGATTAATCAGAACAGGGTAGAGAATTATGGCATGAAAAATTAACTATATAGTAAGACTGGTTTCTACTTGTCAAGTCATTAAGGAAAGAACTGTTGAGTACTGTAAACAGAAAGCAAATGGAAACATGCTATTTCTCTACAAATGGCAGTGGCACTGAGTTATCATGATCAATTTCCAGAATGTTTATTGGCAGCTGACTACTTTACCTGTAGAGGCTGGAATCACCTGTTTTCAGTTAGCAGCTGACAAAGAAATAATAGTAATATTGTAAATAAGTAAAGTATATAAAAAACAACTAAATAAAACTGGAATCCCACTGCATTTATTTTCAAAATTAGAAGTAGCCAGGCACAGTGGCACATGACTGTAATCTCAATGAAGTAACTCAGGAGGCAGAGGCAAGTTAAAGGCCAGCCTAAGTAATTTAGCAAGACCCTGACTCAAAATAAAAGAGGATTGGGATGTGGCTCAGAATTACGCACCCCTGAGTTCAATCTCCAGTACAAGAGGGTGGATGGGTGAGCGAGGGGTATAGCTCAGTGGTACAGCATTCACCCAGCATGTGCAAGGCCCTGGGTTCAATCCCCAGCTCAGCAAAATAAACAAATAGGATCCACCCAATTATTTTGCAAGATAAGTCAGTCAACAATATTAGTTCAATTCTAAGGTCTTCCAATTTATGGGACATATCCTCATGTGCATTAAGCACCCTCCTAAAAGTGGGGAGGGGGGCATCATCCCTCAGAGAGAAAAATGACTTCACTAAACAATTTAAAGATAAAATTATACTGGAATTTAGTGCTGAAATTCCTGCTTTAAACATCATCTGTAGGTACAGATGTAAATTTAAGAAATATCTATATAAGGACCAAACAACAAAGAGTTAATAGGTTATCTCTGCAGAATGGGAAGATGGACAGGATGGGAGCAGGAGACTGTAGAAAGGAATCCAGTACTTCTTACTCTATAATTTTTCTAGCCAGGTATTTTATAGGTGATTATTGCTATTTCTCTAAAAAATGCTGATCCTCCACAAGTTAATGGATGTACATACATGTTTTGTATGTGTTCTATTTTGCTATTGTATTGTGATTTGAATCCTGGGGCTGTGTGCATTCTAGGCCAAGTGTTCCACCACTGAGTTACATCCCCAGCCCTAGTTATTTATTTTTTTATGTTGTCCAGGCTGGCCTTGAACTCCTGAATCTTCCACCTCAGCCTCCTGAGTAGCTGGGATTACAGACTTATGCCACCACCATTTATTTATTATTATTCAAACACACAAAAGTAGAAAGGATAGAATAAGGACGCAAGTGCACCAATCATAAACCCAGCTACTTGGGAGACTGAGGCAAGAGGATTGCAAGTTCAAGATCAGCCCGGGCAACTTAGAGAGACCCTGACTCAAACCACAGTAATTACCCACCCTCAATTTTTTTCTGCATCATTTCCTACCCTTTTTAAAAACTAGACAATCTGTCTGAAAATACAGACACTAACTATCCAGAGATTTGGTCACTTACCTTCTGACTGTACTTAATCTCATCACTGCATGGAGCAATCCACCCATAACAACTTCAGGCAGCAACAATTCAACTTAAGAAAGATGAGTTCTCAGAATGATGCTACATATACAATCCCATCGAATGAGGGACAATGCACTGCTGGCTTCTTTACATCACAGACAGCAAGAGGTCAAATTCCTTCCTGCTTCTGACCAGAGTCTCAGTTTCTGGTCCTATCATGTGGCAAACTCCACTCTTTTCATCATTTACTTTTTAAAAGAGCATGACCACATTATTTTTCAACGACTTGGAAAAGTAGAAAAAACTCATGAGATTAATATTTTTCATGAGGCACAGAACACAGCAGGCAGAGTAGCACTATTTCAAAGCTCAAAGCTAATTCCCACATAGGAATCTGAATTTTGTGAAGCATTTTCTTAACTGATAAATCCCTGCTAGGTGGAAAGGGGATCCATAATCCCAACATACAATAAGCAACCACGCTAGGACAAGAATCCAGGTTCCATTCACATTCTTCCATAATGTTATTTCAAGATGCGACACAAAGGTGGGTATTAAGGGAAGAAATATGCTAAAGTAAATTATCAGTCTAAAATGCCCAGTCCCAAATGGAGTTCAAGAGTGTCACTTTATCATACTGGCCAGGTTATACACTAAGTAGTAGCTCTGATAGCAGAGAATAACTGGATTCAAATCTTGCTTCTGCCACCCATTAGCTGGACTCTCACAATCTTCCTAATGTGACCTTTACCTCATAGAATAACCATGGGAATTAAAGAAATACCTATATACAAAGTGCTTGGCACACAATAGGTGAATTCCTTTCTTAAGCTATGTTTAACTACAGCCACAGAAGTGGCCAGATGGTGATATTTAGGAACTTCCCTGGGAATAAGCAGATTTTGCCACTGATTCTATTTGTCTTGCATTTACCTGTCTATAAGTAATCAGATATATTCCTACATGGAACAAGGCTTTTACACTTTTACTGGCTAAATTAGCATGTGTCCCACAGAAGAGGTGCTCTAGAAGGTACCATCAAGGAAGATATAGGTCAAAAGACCATATTCACCTTTGGAAGAAGACAAATATCTGCTAGCTGTTAGAGAAAAATCAACAGCAAACTGAGGGGCCATTCATTTAAACTTTTTCATCACAACATCAGCACAGTAGGCAACTTGTGATATCCCCTCTTGAGAATTTACCCAATATCTATTAAGCTCAGGATTATCTATGCAATTAATGCTTCATTATCAGGGAATAGAGGAATAGGCAACTTCAAGAATCTTCAACTCCTCCAAAGGTTCCTCTCCTGTGTCTCTCACAGAAAGTAACAGTAATTTTAGTTCCCATTTTAAATGAGTATGTGTTGTCACTGGAGAATATTTTCTTCTCATTTCTTAGAGGTCTTGGTTTTTAGAACTTAAAAAAGACACCACTAAATATGTTAACTAATGCCCTATGGTTTCCTTCCACTCTCATTATTAAACTAAAAGCAAATCATGACACTTAGCTTTTCTTTTTCTTTTTTTGGGCCGTATTGGGGATAGATCTCAGCATGCGAGGCAAGCACTCTACCACTGAGCTACATTCGCAGTCCCATTTAACTGTTTTTTAAAATGAAGCTGATACTAGCCAGATGTGGTGGCATATGCCTATATTCTGAGCAACTTGGGAAGATCACAAGTTTGAGGCTAGTCCCAGATCCCAGTACTGCAATCCACCCCGCCCCCCAAAAAGTCATATTTCTGTAAGGACAAAAATAAATAAGAGGTTGGGGCTACAGCTCAGTGGCAGAGCACTTGCCTAGCAGTGTGAGGCACTGGGTTCCATCCTTAGCACCGCATAAAAGTAAGTAAATAAAGATTGTGTACATCTACAACTAAAAATAAATAAATAACAACAGAATATAGCAACAATAGTAGAATAATAGCTGAATAATAGCTAAGCACTGTTCTAAATGCTTTATAAATTCACTTAATTCACAAAATTGCCTGAAGAACAGTATTTATTAGTACCCCCATTTTTTTTTTCCTCCAGTTGTAACTCCAGACAGGATCCAAAGAGGAGTTTTACAATCTCTTCTCTGGGTTTTATGGAGCTTTCCTTTACCCTTCTGTGTTAGCCTCTTAAAGTACTATGTAAACTTTAAGAAGGCACAGGAAAAGGGCACAGTACTCCCATTTTAATAAGAGAAAATTATCCACATCTATTTCACCTCACTGATTCATTAAGGCCACAAAAGGCAACTCTAGAAAATTATTAAGAGCTGGGGCTAGTGGCACACACCTGTAATCCCAGTGGCTCGGAAGGTTGAGGCAGGAGGATCTCAAGTTCACAGTCAGTCTCAGCAATTTAGCAAGACCCTATCTCACAATAAAAAAGGGCTGAGGATGTGGCTCAGTGCCCCTGGGTTCAATCCCTAATACCAAAAATAACTAAATAACTAAATAATAAATAAATAGATGCACAGGTGGAAAAAAAAGAAGGTTGGAAAACATGGAAATCCCTCAAAAAAATAGAACAAAAATGCAGAGATGCAAATAGCAGGAAAATAACAACATAGGAAAAGCAAAGAAAATAAAGAAGAGCCTGGTGCCATGGCACTTGTCTGTAATTCCAGCAATTTAGGAGACTAAGACAGGAGGATCACAAGTTCAAGGCCAGCCTCAGCATATTAGCAAAGCCTTATGCAACTTAGTAGACTCATTTTAAAAATAAAGGGCCTGGGGATGTAGCTCACTGGTAAAGCAACTCTTGGTTCAATTCCCAGTATCAAAAAAAGAAAAAGGAAGAGAAAAACTAAGACCTAATTCCAGAAAACTCCCCAGAACTAAAGAACTTAAGTTTCAGTCCATTGAGTGGCTAGCACACTAGATGAAAACAGCCAAATCAAGAAGATCATTATGAAATTTCAGAATACTGGGACAAAGAGGTCTAAAAGTTTCAGAGATTACAAAAGGTTATCTCACCAACAGTGGAGACAAAAGACAATAGAACAGGATCTTCAAATTTTTCAAGGAAAGTATTTCCAAATTTCAATTCTATACCTGATCAAACTAATGATCAACATAAGAGCAGAATGAAGCTTTCAGATATGTACTGTCTAAAAAATTTACCTCTCATGTTGTACACTTTCTTCAGGAAGCTAACAGAGAAAGGTCAAGGTATTTCTCAAAAACCAACAGCTCAATCAGGAAGAGAAAATATCTTGAGACTGGACCCAGCCCAGGAGAGAGAGGGGAATCATCAGGATGATGACAAGAGCAGGACAGCTGTGCGGGCTGCTGCCTAGAGCACATGTCCACATGGGGCAGAACAGAAGGGATCTCCAAAAGAACAGAACGCACCAGGCAGCCAACATGCACACCTGTCCTCAGGAAGATCTACACTGCTGGCCATAGTGTGGAAAGGAATTACTGATCAAAACACAGAAATGAAGGACAACAAAAAGATAATTATTAACAGAGAAAACAAATAGTTGTGCAAAAAAGGAAAAGTAACCATAGCATGCAATGTGACTGAACTTTGGAAAAAACTATATAAAACCAGAATATTATCAATTATGAATACTGCTCTAGCCAAAAATACATTATAACTGGAATGAAAAAAATTTGCACATGCAAGATGGTCATAGAAGCCTGCCAAAAAAATATCACACTGGGGGAAAAAGCTGATTATTTATAGAGGTAATACCAAAAGAAAGAACAGAGTTGAGAACAATTCCTTTGATGGACTAGGAAGGGAAACAAAGAGGGACTACTGTTTTAATAAAAAGCCCTGTGAAGGTGATGGTCGGTCTAGGTATAATTTTATTTGCACATATATTAATAAAATTCTAGGGACTGGGAGTATAGCTCAGTGGTAGAGCACTCACCTAGCATGCACAAAGCCCCGAGTCTGACTCCCAGCACAGCAAAAAACTATTTTTTTTAAATTTAAGGATAAACTGTAAAATGCTATTTATTTATTTATATTTGATACTGAGGATCAAACTAAGATGCTTTACCACTGAGCTATATCCCCAGTCCTTTTTCTTTTTTCCTTCATTTTTTTTTATTTTGAGACAGCATCTTGCTATATTGCTAAAGACCTAATTGATAATTAAACTTGTGATCCTCCTGCTTCAGTCTCCCAAGTTGCTGGGATTGGTACAGGCATGTGCCATTTTGCCCAGCTTACAAAATGTTTTTTAAAGAAAAGAAAATGTATTACATGGAAGAAATCAAATATACAACAATTTATTCATCTGCATCACAGTTATCTATGACAGGGGAAAATGAGGAAAAAGCTAATTATTTACCAAAAAACAGATGAGTTAAGACATTCTATGAAACAACCATGATGAAATGCCTTGAGTCACTAAAAAATCCAAAGGGAAAATTGGTTGTTTTTAAGAATCAGGTGACAGAGCTAGGGATATAGCTCAGTTGGTAGAGTGCTTGCCTTGCGAGCACAAGGCCCTGGGTTCAATCCCCAGCACTGGAAAAAAAAAAAAAAAAAATCAGCTGACAAAAACTACAACTCTAGCCAGGCGTGGTGGCACATGCCCATAATCCCAGCAATTCAGGCTGAGGCAGAATTCCAAGTTCAGCAACTCAGCCTCAGCAACTCAGCAAGGTCCTCAGAAACTTAACATGATCCTGTCTCAAAATAAAATATTAAAAAATAAAAGGGGGGCTAGCGATATGGCTCAGTAGGTTAAGGACCCCTGGATTTAATTCCTGATACCCAAAAAAATGAAACAAAAAACCATAACTCCAATTTTGATTAAATAAACACATTCACACGAAAAAGATTGGTCACCAAAACATTTACATATATATATACAAACACATAAGCATGACTATATATATACACACATTAGGTATGTGAATGATCTCTTTCAAACATATACCGAATTATTAACATGGCACTTCCATTAAGGAATCCCATGGATGATCAACTTTCAACATATAACACTGGTTTTACAAATCGGTGAAGTTACTCTTTTTTTTTCCCCCCAAATTATCAATTTTATTAATCCATATATTCAAAGTATTTTCATTTTATTAATGTCATCAACATAAAATGATTGATTAGCTATTTTAGTCTTTTTTGCACAATCTTCAAAACTCAGAGTGTTTATACTCATAGCAATTTAAGCTAGCCACATCTTCCTTTCTTTTTTTAAATTGGTTATTAGCTCTTTTCAATCACCACACATTTACCTTATTAGAACAATGACTTGGACATGCACTAGATCCAAACACTTTCTCCAAAAAACACTGGCAGCACCGCTGGCTTCTCCAATTTACAAAGTCAGGATGCAATCCTGGAGTGAGAGAAATAAGTGATAACATGGTTACCCATACTCTGCAGATTAGATTCCATTACCAATGTTTAAAATTCATAAGCAAAAACTCCAGCCCTCAATTTTATTCCCAGTGGACACAGGCTTCTCTCGCAAAATGTACTAGTCTGATGATTCGTCTCTAGTCAATCTGCCTGACATGTATCTTCCTCCATCTAACCTCCCACAGCATGGAAAGCTAAAACCTTCATTCTTGTAACCTGGCACGTCTACTGGCCATATTTCAGGTGTTAGGGTTTGCATTATGCAAGACTAGTTTGCAAGCTTCTTAATTCAACCTGGAGAACTTTGAAATAGAAAAAAGAATTTAACTGAGATAAGCTAAACTAAATTAACAAATACATGTCAAGTTAAAATACCCCCATCTCCACTTCTGAAGGCAAATGTACCAAATACCAAAAAATCTTTCTATTCCAGTTATCTAAATATTCCTAGATCTATGAGCACAGTCATACATCAAAGCTAGACAGACTATTTCCCAAAACACATATGATAACCAAGTTCTAAAACCAGCAAACTCATAATGTCCACACTCCTCCTTGTTACTAAAATGTTACTGTTCATGAAGATGCAGTCTTGACCTTAATCTTCCTTTCTGCACTCAGCATTCAGTCTGTCAAGATGGGGCATACTACCCACCTCACCTTTCTCCGAACTCTGTGGCTTGAATCCTCGCCTGTTTAGTCAGGAAGGAAAGTATTTCCTAAAACTATGGATGCAAACTCTTTGCACCCATAGATTCCTCAAACTAGAATGCCCCCTACCCTTTCGTCAAATGTGTAAACATTTCTATGAGGGTCTCCTTCCCCAAAAGCTGTTCCTGGCTCTCCCATGCAAGGTTAGGTACTGTCCTCTGCGATACCCTAGCCAGATCTCTCCTTACACCCATCTCATGATCTGTTGTTAAATATCAATTTCCTCAATGGACTATAAACTCTTTATACACCTAATACTGATGTGTCTGCTGAGTAACCTGAACATTCAAGCAATAAAATCATGATCTATACCAACTGTATTCAGATAATTAATGTTACAAACAATCAACAAAAACCTACTCTTAAAATCATTAACAGGATGAGTTTTATTCCAATGGATGCAGTACTCAGTAAGACCCGCTTTACCAAATTAAAGACAATGCTGATATATACTAAGTTGATAACAATAAAATTATAACATTTTTGAAAACTCATTCTTCAAACTAGTTTTGCACATATTATTGCACTTTATCTTTAGAATTCATGTTAGTGTTACATCAGCCAACACTTGATCTGCTTTCTGTAATGCCAGAGACAAAGGAATCTCACATCAGTCAACTTGCCCGTGAGGGAAATCCCATGGCTGCTACAGGCCTGAAAACTGCTCTTACTCTACAACACACTGAATTAAAGAAACCAATCATCTGAAACAGCCATTCTTCAAAATCTAACCAGACGGCAAAAGCACACAGGCAAAAACCTTTCCAGATATTGGTAAGAACTGTACCATTCCAACAAGTCTTTCATTTTCCACTGTTCCAAGGAGAAGCAAACCTAAGATCCAGTTCTTAGTTATTTGATTCCATGACATAAGGAAACATCAGAAGCCCTGGGTCATCCCTACCTTGTTTTCACTGCCCATCCCCACCAATTTGTCCTGCCACTAATAATCTGGTCATCCACAGACATACTTTACAACCTCTATCTCCTAAAACTTCCCTTGGCCAGACACTCATGTTTTAGCAAGGAGACTGCACTACCCACAACAGACCCTCTTTCTTTTCTACACTTTACTAAGGGTTCATTCTTTCAACAAAAAAATGTATTTAGTAACAACTACATACTAGGCACTATTCTAGGCAGATTCAATAGTTAAAAAGTCCCTTCAAGCTGGGCATGGTGGTACAGGTCTGTAATCCCAGAAATTCAGGAGGCTGAGGCAGAGGACTCCAAGTCTGAGGCCAGCTTGGGCAACTAACTCAGCAAGACCCTGTCTCTAAATGAAAAATAAAAAGGCCTGGGGATGTAGCTCAGTGGTACAGTGCCCCCTCTAGGTTCAATCCCCAGTACCACTAATACACACAAAAACCTTTTTTCCTGGAGCTTACATACTGGGGGGCAGGTGAAGGCACACGAGGGAATAAGAGTCACAATAAAGCAGCATGGAAACGCCTTACTCATGAAAAAAATTGAACAGAGACTGCAAGAGAAATACTATGCTGTGCCTTATCTTGGACATGGGTCCAAGCAGATGAAAAAGCAAGTAGAAAGATCATGTGCAGAGAACAGGCTTGTGTGAGGAAAAGAGGTAATTAAACAGTGAATGCAAAGCAAAAAGTTGCCAGGAAGCAATTGGTACAGCAAGCTTAAAGACATGGATGCATGAGTAGAGCCTTCAAGGCATCCTAAGGACCTGTTTTCCACTGGGTAATGTGGGCTCCCACTTAAGTGCTCGGAGCACAAGAGTATAATGATCAGAATTACAATTTAAAACACTAGGGCTGGGGTTGTGGCTCTGTGTTAGAGAGCTTGCCTAGCATGTGTGAGGCACTGGGTTCAATTCTCAGCACCACATAAAAATTAAATAAATATATTGTGTCCATCTACAGCTAAAAATATTAATAAATAAATAAATAAAACACTTCAGCCAGGTGTAGTGGCACACGCCTGTAATCCCAATGGTTCTGGAGCCTGAGGCAGGAGGATCGAGAGTTCAAAGCCAGCCTCAGCAACTTTAGCAAGGCCCTGTCTCTAAATAAAATATAAAAAAGGGCTGGGGATGTGCTTCTGGGTTCAACCTCCAGTACCAAAAAAAAACCTAAAAATTACTGTGTGTGATGAAAGCTCCAATGGCACACACATGATTCTTGGCTGCTGAATGGAGAAAAAATTTTAAAGGACAAAGGGTAGAATAAATTCATAGATATTGCCTAAAATAATCCAGGTAAAGGACAGCAATGCCTTAGAACACAGCATAGCTCTCGGAATACCCCCAACATTCTATACTCTACTAAACCTTAACTAGCATATAATTCCTAAGTTCAAACAAAGAATAAATGGTAATATTCTCAGACCACAGCATTTGTATCTCTTTTGTAAACAAGAGCAAAATTTTTTTTTCTTACCTCACCTCAAGTTCCCCAGGCAACCCTTATCAAGAGAAACAAAGATAAGGAAACACAAGGATAACCTTGCCCTTTCCTCTGACCCCTAACGTCAAAGCTAGTCCTCTAAACCATAAGGCACAACATGTTTAAATAATATTTGAGGGCTAATGTGTTCTGGCTTCAAAAGCATAACCATAGCAATAAAAGTAAATAAAAGAACTGGGGATATATAGCAGGAGGTTTGCAAGTTCAAAGCCAATTTCAGCAACTCTGTGAGGCCCTAAGCAAATTAAAAAGAGACCCTATTTCAAAATAAAAAACCCAGTAGTAAAGCACCCCTGAGTTTAATCCCCAATACCTAACCAAACAAATAAATAATGATAAAATCATGTGGAGAAAAGGACTTGGGTAGAGGGATGTACATGCCTGTAATCCCAGAGATTCAGGAGGCTGAGGCAGGAGGATTGCAAAATTTGAGGCCAGCCTCAGCAACTTAGGGAGACCCTGCCTCAAAATTTTAAAAATGGAGGGAACGGTTTGCTGGGGATGTGACTCAATGGTCAAGGACCCTGGGTTCAATCCCCAGTACCAAGGGAAGGTGGGGAAGAAGAGTTGGGTGTCTTGTGATTTAAAAAAAAAAAAAAAAAAAAAAAAAAAAATCACAACCCAATCCAATCTAATTGCAGAAATGCTGACCTGGGAGGACATCAGTGTTTAGGACAAATATGACAACAATTAGGGTCACAGAGCTACTAAGAACTATGAACTGAAAGCACTTCTGGAGATAATATCTAGTATAATTCCTAGTTTCACAGATGAGAAACTGTACCCAGAAAAAAAAAGCTAAGATGATGAGCTAAAACTAGACTGCCTACAAGTATCCTGGCTCCCACTGTCCCAAATCTTGCCATAACACCTTTTACTTGCTAAAGAACAATGAGCCACATCCTTAATCTAGTCTGCTCTATTATCTTATTCATCTTCCAGTTATTATCTAAGGGACAGTTTTTAAAATGTACCTTGTGAAATCAGTCTTATTTCTTCTTTCTTTTTGGTACTGGGGATTGAATGAGACCACTTAATCACTGAGCAACATCCCTAGCCCTTTTTATTTTTATTTTGAGACAGGGTCTCACTAAGATGCTCAAAGGCTTGATAAATTGCTGAGGTTGGCTTTGAACTCTTGATCCTCCTGCCTCAGCCTCCTGAGTCCCTGGATTACTGGCCAGCACAGTGCCTGGCTTATCTTAGAAAACATTCTTTTTTTTTTAAGTTGTCGATGGACCTTTTATTTTATTTATTTATATGTGGTGCTGAGAATCAAATCCAGTCCCTCACACATGCTAGGTAAGTGCTCTGCCACTGGGTCACAACCCCAGCCCTTAGAAAACATTCTTAAATAAATAACTCATTAAAATTTGCCTAAATTGTATTCTTCACAGAGGCACCAGAGGATGTTCTGATTGTAAGAATAAATGGAACTTAGTCTATTTGTAAAGAAATTTCAGTCAACAAAAAAATACTCATTTCAGAGCAGAAAAGGAGATGATACATTTGGAATCTATCTTCCATACTTTGAAAATGTGCTAGAATTTTTTTTTCATCCAATCCATTAACAATCCATTTAACCCAGGGCATCAGACCAGATAACCAACTTCTGGGGGAGTCACATTTGCTTTCTTTTTTTTTTGTTTGTTTGTTTTTTTGGTATTGAGGATTGAACCCAGGGCCACAACCCCAGACCATTTTTTGTATTTTACTTATCTTTTTAAAAATATTTTTTAGCTGTCAATGGATCTTATTTATTTATATGCAGTGCTGAGAATCGAACCCAGTACCTCACACATGCTAGGCAAGTGCTCTACCACTGAGTCAAAACCCAGCCCCTAGATTTTATTTAGAGACAGAGTCTCACTGAGTTGCTAAATGCCTCCTAAATTGCTAAGGCTGGCTTTGAACTCTGGATCCTCCTGCCTCACCCTCCAGAGCCACTGGGACTACAGGCATGCGCCACCGTGCCCAGCTTGCTTTCATTTTTAACAAGCAACAGGAAAAAGACCAAATTTGATAGCAGAACAACTTGTCACAAAGATGATAAAATTCCTCTGATGGAAGGTTTCACTTGCTTGCTGAATAAAATCCAATATGGTATGGGAGGCCTTGATCCTGCTCTAACCACTCCATCCTCAACCATTCACTCCTATGCTTCTATCCTTGATCAAACAAGATTTTTAAAAATTTTTTTCTGCTTCTACACCTTTAAACATGCTCTTCCCACTGCCTCTCAACCATCACTGTCCCAACCTGCACCCCACCACATACAGCAGCTCAATTTCCATCCTTCCATAACCAGCTCAAATGATATGAAGATTCTAACAATAAATCAAATCCTTAAAATACCTTTCATTTTCCAGAATCAACTTCAAAAAACCAAGTTGATACACATATATTTAAACAATGGAAAGTACAAATCAGTTAAATCCCAAACTAGGCACAAAGGCCTACACCTGTAATCCCAGTGACCCAGGTCAAGGTAGGAGGCTCATAAGTTTGAGGCCAACAGCAGCAACTTAGCAATAACATTGTTTCAAAAATAAAAAATAAAAATGGGGATATAGCTCAATGGGAATGCATCCCTGGATTGATCCCCAGTACCAAAAAAAAAAAAAAAAAAAAAAAAAAAAGGTCTGGGGACATAGCTCAGTAAGAGTGCTTGCCTCACATGCACAAGGCCCTGGGTTCTAATCCCCAGCAAAAGAAGGGCGGGGGCAAGGGGGAGGAATGAATCAGTTAAATCCCTAAAAGTTTCTTTAATTCCACACTAGGTCCAATTAAGGAGCTGACTACTCAGTGAAAAAATGTTTACACTATTACATCTTTATAAACTATAATAAATGTAGCCAAGAAAAAACAAGTTTAAAATATTTTCAACAGTAACCAGATTATTCAAGTTTCTATATTAAAGCTGAATTTTACATGCACAATGCTTTAGGATGGGAGACAAAGCATCAAATAACTGTATCCAAAACTTACAATCTGAATTTGAAAAGTGATTTTCTACATGCTAAAATTAGTTAACAGCAAGAGGATGAACAGTTCAGAAAACAAAACCTGTATTTCTATAGCTTTACCGTGACACTTTACACCCAAAAAGGAAACCAAAGATCTCTCTCCTCCTTGGAAAGTACCTTGATTTCCTGTTGGCAATTTGGTAAGATTAGTCACTAGAATACCTGCAGGTGAGAATAACAAGGTCGAAATTCCATATGGAATAACAGGTTGCACACAAAGTTACAGCTTATGCAATATTTTTGTCTTTCACATACAAACTTTAGTTTCTTAATAAAGAGCAATAATTTATTTGACTTCGAAATTAAGCAATCTTTCATTCATGGCTTACATAGGCAGTACCTGAACTCAACACATAAATGGCCACTGCAGCTTATGCAATATTTTTGGAGGGAGGGGGGGTGTGAAAGGGGGGGTACTGGGGATTGAACCAGGAGCTACATCCCCACCTTTTTATTTTTTTAGAACAAGGTCTTGCTAAATTGCCAAGATTGGCCTTGAACTTTTGATCTGTAGGATTACACATGTGTCACCATGCCAGGCTATGCAATACTTTAGACCTGCACACACACACACACAAAACCAAAAACCTTATTTTTCTAATAACCAGAGCAATAATTTAGTTGACAACTTCAAAATTAATTCATCTTTCATTTACTTTCATGGCTCACCTCAAACCACATATAAATGCTCAGTGTAGGTATTAGCTCTTATGAGAAATCTTGCACTTCAGGTTAACTGCGTTAAATTTTTTTTTTTCATTAAACTTCCTTCTTTCAGCTATTTCAAAAAATAAAAAGAGGGCTCTGGTAGAGTGCTTATCTAGCATGTGTGAGGCACTGGGTTTGATTCTCAGCACCACATATAAACAAATGAATAAAATAAAAGTCTATCAACATCTAAAAATATATTTAAAAAAAAAAGAAAAAAATAAAAAGAAATAATCATAACTGATAACAAAGCTTTTGTGACAGTTAAATAACGCTATCATTCACTCAAAAAAATAACTGCTGGGCCCAGGACAGTGGTACACACATGCAAAGCCAGCAACTTGGGAAGCTGAGGCAGAAGGACCACATGTTCAAAGTCAGCCTTGGCAATTTAGTGAAAGATGTCTCAAAAAAATAAAAAGGGTGGGGGCAGGGGATTGGGGTTATAGCTCAGTGGTAAATTACTTGCCTAGCATGTGTTGAGGCACTGTGTTCGATCCTCAGCACCACATAAAAATAAAGGTATTGTGTCTACCTACAACTAAAATATGTATGTATACATATATATATATATATATATATATTTTTTTTTTAAAGTGCTGTGGGTAGCTCAGTGGTAAAGTGCCTCCCCCTGAGTTCAATCCTGCCCAGTAACAACAAAAAAACCTACTGATGGAGCTGTTGATACACACAAAGAAAATACAGATATTGGATCCACTGCTTCTGAACCAAGAGTTCGTAACGATTTGCAGGGATATTATTCATATTCACTACAATGCTATATCCAAACAGACTATAAAACAATTTCATTTGAGAATTTCTAGAATGCTCAACACACACTTGTTTATTCAACTGTCAACATAGCTCTAGAATTCATTAGTTTCTTCTGTCCCTATAAGACAAGATTTTCATCACTTTTACACAAACACACTAAAGAAAAGAAACCATTTAATAAAAGAAATAACAGTAGTAACTATGTTTTAAGTTTCTTGAGGCCTGAGGATGGAGATCAGTAGTAAGAGTACTTGCCAAGCACTCACAAGGCCCGAGCACCCCCTACCCCAAACATACATCTGTAAATCCCTGTCTAAAATAAAAAGTGATAGGGATGTTGCTCAGTGGTAAAGCACCCCTAAGTTCAATTCCCAGTATCACAGAGGGGAAAAAAAAAAGTTTGAGTCATACTGAAGTTTCATAAAATACTGATCTGCAAAATTTTTTAAGTATTCTTTATGTTAGTGTAAAATGTATATACTGTAATCTTTTTTCTCAAAAAAGGAGGAGGAATTTACAATGTTTCCCAAGAAGTTCTAAACAGCTTGTCTTCAAAGACTACATTAAAGACGCTGAGGCAGGAGGATCATGAACTCAAAGTCAGTCTCAGTAAAAGTGAGGCACTAAGCAACTCAGTGAGACGGTCACAAAATGGGGCTGGAGATGAGGCTCAGTGTTTGAGTGCCCCTGAGTTCAATCCCAGTACCTAATCTGCCAAAAAGAGACTATATTAACTTGGGAGGTTGGGAGTAGTGGCACACACCTATAATCTTCCTGAAGATGAGGCAGAAAGATTGAGAGTTTGAGACTAACCTGGGCAACTTATGGAGACTCTGTTTCATGAAAAAAATAAAACGGGCTGTGGATATAGCTCTGCTGTAGAAGGCCCCTCAGTCCAATCCCCAGTGTCACAAATAACTCTTCTCTTACCTTGTATGGAATTAAATATGATAAAGCGCATAAAATGCTTAAGCATTTATTGTGTGGGGGGAGGGGGAGACTGACAATGTAGGCTGGGGGTGGTGCTGCCTGCCTGCCTGCCGCTGTCCCACCTACTGAGGGGGCTGAGACAGGAGAAAAGCCTGAGCCTACTTTAATGCCAGCTGGGCAACACAGCAAGACCCTGTCTCTTTAATTGGGGGTGGGGGGGAGGACTGGTGTGATGGTGCACACCTGTAATCCCAGCAATTTGGGAGGCTAAGGCAGGATGGTTACAAATTTGAGGCCAGCTTGGGCAACTTAATGAGACCCTGGCTCAACATAAAAATTAAAAGCGAGGGATGTGGCTCAGTGGTACAGTGCCCTGGGTTCAATCTCCAGTACTGGAAAAAAAATCCAATCTATTAATGTGCTTCTTTAATATTCAGATCCAGGTTTGCTCAATTAAGTCACAATTCATGTATATTATCCTAGTATCCTCTCTCAATAGTATACTGGTTGAAGGACTGGGGATTTAGCTCAGTGGAAGAATGCTTGTCTAGAATGCGCAAGGCCCTGGATTCAATCCCAGTTCTGATAAAAAATAAATACACACACACACATTGAAAATTATATGGTCACAATATTAAATTATTTGACACAAATAAATCCGACAAACATCATTAAAGGAAAAGCAAATCATTCCAGCTGAAAATTGGCACCCAAAATTTCTCTAATAATTTCTCTAATAAGGCACTCAAGAATTAAAGAAACCACAACCACATATCATTTTATGTAATTTTTACCTCCTCTCCCTGCAAAAAGGCAGAATCATAAGCAAATACTGAACTGTAGCTAACAATATGAATGCTGAAATATTTAAAAGTGAAGTGTATTGATGTAACTTAAAGATTAAAAAAAATGGGAAACAGGCAAAATATTTGAACTACTTCTCCAAAGATACACAAATGGTACATAATCATTAACAAATGCAAACCGAAACTACAATGAGCTACCACGTCACACCCACTAGGATGGGTCAACTATTTTTTTAAAAATTGTGGTGGGAGACCCTTAATCTGCTACTCATGAGGCTGAGGCAGGAGGACCAGGAGTTCAAGGCTCACTTGTCTAAAAATTAAAATTAATTTGAATCCCTGTCTCAAAATTAAAAATAAATAGGACCGGTGATGTAATTCAGTGGTAAAATGCCCCTTAGGTTTGATCCTCAGTACCACGGGGGAGGGGAGGAAGATGACTATATAAACTCTTTCATAATAAAATGTCTGAGGAAAAAAAGAAATCATTATCCCTGATGCATACATTTGATGCAGAATGCTTAACCTACACAGTATGAGGACAACACACACCTTAAAGGAATGATGGAATTTAAATGACAGTTTATGAGACTAAATCCTCTATAAGTATTGCTGACTAAAATTTTCCAAAAATTTATTTAAGCCACATTCAATGAGATCATAACAGCTGTATTGACACTAATTTGGTGAGAATAAATATACCTACCACAGTCCCAAAATAAAGACATTGAACAATTAAGCTTTAGCTCACCCAACATAAATATCCAGGGTCCTTTTTCTTTTTGGTACTGGGGATTGAACCCAGGGCCTTGTGTTTACAAGGCAAGCACTCTACCGACTGAGCTATCTCCCCAGCCCCCTCCAGGGTCCTAATGAAAACATTTGAAGCCCAGACTTAAGCAATAGTCTACTTCTACAAGATAATCTGAGGCAGAAGGATCATGAAATCTGGAGCTCAAGGTCAACCTGGGCAACAAACAAAATCCTGTATCTAAAAAACAAATAACTAATCTTGATAGAAATTAAATCTTAAAAGTATATCAATAAATACTCTGTACACCAAATATTTTCATTTCAGTAAATAACTGGCATTTTACAGTCATTTAACAAGTAATTCATGTCTCATTTCCCTGTCTTCTGGAAAAAAGGAGTCTAATAACATAAAATGCAGTCCTTGCATCAATCTAAATTCCAGTCCCTACCCAGTTGTTTTGTAAAGTGAAGAATAGTCAAGTGTGATGAAGCACAAATGTAATCCCAGCAATCTGGGAAGCTGAGGCAGGAGGATTCAAAGTTTAAGACCAGCCTCAGCAATTTAGTGAGCCCCTCAGCAATTTAGCAAAGTCATGACTCAAAACAAAAAAAGGGTTGGGGACATAGCTAGTTGAAAACAGTCCCTGGGTTCAATTCCCAGTACTGCCACAAAAAAAAAAAAAAAAAAAAAGAAAAGAAAAGAAAAGAAAAGAAAGAAAAAAGACAATAAACCAACCATGATGTACTCCATTACTAGGGAGGTTGAGATGGGAGGATCACTTGAGTCTAGGACTTGAGACCAGCATCGACAACATAGTAAGAACCTACTTTTTGGGGGGGGGGCGGGGGCGGGGGCAGATGTTGGGGGTGGGCGGTACTGGGGATCAAACCCAGGGCCTCATGCCTCAGGCTAGGCAAGTGCTAGAGAACCCACTCCTCCTTAAAAAAAAAAAAAAAAAAAAAAGGAAGACAGTCCAACAATCAAATATATTGTCTTCCTATTTCTACAGTACAACTCAATGACATTACATTGAAAGCTACTTTAATCACCCTTGTTTGACTAAATGATTAAACAATTTATACTTGCTGAAAATAAAATGTCTAGCAATAACATAATGTAAGTGACTAATAAAACTGAAACAGCAAAGAGATAAAGTTAAATTCTGTTATGAACAAAGATGAAGCAATCACCATTAACCCCAAAATCAACATATCACTTTCCAATAATTTCCAAGAAAATAAGAGGAATATCATAAAGAAAATGCTTTTGCTGAAAGGGAAATGAGGAAAACAACTCCATTCACAACAGCCTCAAAAAAAAAATAAAATACTTGGGACTCAATCTAACCAGAGGTAAAAGAGTTTTACAATGAAAACTACAGAACATTAAAGAAACAAATTCAGGAAGACCTTAGAAGATGGAAAGATCTCCCATGTTCTTGGACAGGCAGAATTAATATCAAAATGGCCACACTTCCAAAGGTGCTACACAGATTTAACGCAATTCCAATTAAAATCCCAATGACATTTCTCATAGAAATAGAAAAAGCAATCATGGAATTCATCTGGAAGAACAAAAGACCCAGAATAGCCAAAGCAATCCTGGGCAGGAAGAATGATGCAGGAGGTATCACAATACCAGACCTTAAATTGTACTATAGAGCAATAGTAACAAAAACAACATGGTATTGGCACCAAAATAGACAGGTAGACCAATGGTACAGGAATTGGAAATCCATATGCGGTAAAATGAAATTAAACTCCTCTCTCTCACCCTGTACAAAACTCAACTCAAAATGGAACAAGGATCTAGGAATTAGGCCAGAGACCCTTCACAAGAAAAAGCAGGCTCGAATCTCCATCACGCTGGCTTAGGATCAGACTTCCTTAACAAGACCCCCATAGTGAAAGAAATAAATGCAAGAATCAATAAATGGGATAAATTCAAACTAAAAAGCTTTTTCTCAGCACAGGAGACAATCAATAATGTGAAGAGAGAGCCTACAGAGTGGGAAAAAAATCTTTTCCACACACACACTTCAGACACAGCACTCATGTCCAAAGTTTATAAAGAACTTAAAAAAACTTTACACCAAAAATACAAAGAACCCAATCAATAAATGGACTAAGGAACTGGGCAGACACTTCACAGAAGATGATAAACAGGTGATCAACAAATATATGAAAAAGTGCTCATCATCCCTAGTAATTAGAGAAATGCAAATTAAAACCACCCTAAGATTTCATCTAACTTCAATTAGAATGACTATTATCAAGAACACAAGCAATGGTAAGTGTTGGCAAGGATATGGGGGAAAAGGCACACTCATACATTGCTGGTGCAGTTGCAAATTGGTGCAGCCACTCTGGAATGCAGTATGGAGATTCCTCAGAAAACCTGGAATGGACCCACCATTTGACCCAGCTATCCCACTCCTCTGTTTATACGCAAAGGACTTAAAATCAGCATACTACAGTGATGCAGCCACATCGATGTTCATAGCAGCTCAATTCACAATAGCTAGATTATGGAACCAACGGAGATGCCCTTCAACTGATGAATGGATAAAGAAACTGCGGTATATACACACAATGGAATATTAGTCATAAGGAAGAATAAAATTATGGCATTTGCTGGTAAATGGATGAAGTTGGGAAATATCATGCTAAGTGAAATAGGACAAGCCCAAAAAACCAAAGGCCGAATGTTTTCTGTTAAGTGCATGACAATATATAAGGAGGGGGGGGATGAAGGAACTTTGGATGATGTAGAGGAAAATGGGGTGGAAGGGAGTGGGGGATGGAAAGAGAATGAAACAGACAGTATCACCCTATGTATATTTATGATTACACAAATGGTGTGAATATACATTGTGTACAACCATAGAAATGAAAAGTTGTACCCCATTTGTGTATAATGAATCAAAATGTAGTCTGTAAAAATAAAGATTTTAATAAAAAAAATAAAATAAAAAGCTTTTGCAACTTATGGGACTTTTTTGGGGGGGAGGATACTGAGGACTGAACCTAAGGGTGCTTAATCACCAAGCTACCTTCCCCTCTTTTTTTGATAGGGTTTTGCTGTGTTACGGTCTCAAACTTTTGAGCCTCCTTCCTCAGCCTCCTGCATCACTGGGAGCAACTGAAGTTCTTTTGAAGCAACGTTTTAAATACTAAGCTTTCATAAATAAACCCAAGAGTTTTATTCCTATTTCCTCCATGGTTCCTTACTGTCTACAATTACTACCCCAAAATGCCTTCAACAAGTACCAAAGAAAAAGTAAAAATGTACATGTGCAACACATCAAAACAGTAGATACCTCTTCTATATATCCAAACTGTTAATGGCCTGAAGAAGCAGCACTACAGGAAACTTTTACTTTCTCCATTATATATTTCTGTAATGTCTGAATTTTTCAACAAACACCCATCTGTGAGCAGAGATAAAAAAATAATGACAAGATTATTCAAGGATTTAATAAGGTATGTCGTGCTTAAATAAGCCCTGGGGTCAGGATGGGAGGTCCTTAGGGCACTCAGGAGTTTTATCTTTTTCTAAAAAAAAAAAAAAAAAAATGTTGGGGCTGGAGCTCAGTGATAGAGCGCTTGCCTCACACTTGTGAGGTACTGGGTTCAATCCTCAGTGCCACATAAAAAAATAAATGCATAAAACCAAAATGTTAAAACAGAACCTGAGTATAAAATATAAATGCAAAACTATTCTAACTGAAACGAGGTTGGGGGGTTCAAGAGTCCCATCACCTCAACCTCTCCCTGAGTAGCTCCAGAGGTACCCTCTCACTTCAGAGAATATTTAAAAGCTTCCTGTCCAATCAAAGTCCACAAGGATTTTTTTTTTTTTTTGGTGGGGGGATGGTGTGCTGGCGATTGAACAGAGAGCTTCACATATGCTAGGCAAGCACTCTACCAACTGAGCTACATCCCCAGCCCTTCTGTCCAATCTAGATTTGGCTAAAATTTACTAAAAATTCAAGGAAAACTATCATTATCATAACATTTCAAAGTTATCTGCAGTTGCAAATTAGCCTTTATAAGATGGGTTTTGAACACAAATTTTTATGATCAAATTTGTAATTCATGCAATATATACATTTTAAGAACACAATTCAATAAGTTTTGACAAAATATACTGTATTAACATTACCCCCCACTACAGGGTAATATAGCACTTTGTCCCCAGGGATTTGGGATGAGTCAGGAAGATTTCAAGTTCAAGGCCAGCTTCAGTAATGTAGTAAGACCCTGCCTCTAAATAAACAAACAAAAAGCTCTGGTAGAACCACCCTGGGTTCAATCCCCAGTACTACAACCAAAAAAAAAAAGACCTACCTCCACCAAAATGCATATTATTTCTTGTCCCTCTGAAAGCTCTTCACTTAACTACCACACAAATTCTTTTCAATTGGTGACTTAACAAAAACTGAGTAACTAGGACTAGACAGTAAGAGTACTTCCAAAGACCACCATCCAGTTAGGCATCTATTTATTATCATATTAACTCGTTTTTTAAACATTTACTAAGTCTTTTCTACATAACAAAACATTCTAGATAGGGATTTAACAGTGAATCAAACAAACCCCTGCTTATTCTCTAAAAAGAGATAAAGGGTGGAACACAAAGATTTAAAATATTAGAATGTCACATAATAATAATAATGGAGGATTAAGATGGGGAAAGTATCAGTTGATAAGGAGACTAGGGTTACAGAGTAGCCCAAGAAGGGCTCCCTCAGGACATTTCCCAAAGTGACATACATGCATACAAAGGTACATCAAAATTACCAAAGGGGCTAGGGCTGCAGCTCAGAGGTAGAATGCTTGCCCAGCAAGCTCTGAGTTCTGTAAGGCTCTGGGTTCAATCCCCAGTACCTGAAAGAAACAAAACTCCAAAAACTAAGTGATAGAGCAAGTATGTGTGACAACAAGCACAAGTTAAGAATACATAAAGCTGGGTTTCAATATAAGGATCATTTTACTTTGCCTGAAACAAGGAAGTTTTTCTCATACTGCCCTTTCTCTAGAAGTCAAATATAGTCAACACTCCAGCCTAGCACATGCTAAGCACTGTGCTCTATCACTGCTACAGCACAGCTGGAGGGGCTTCCAAAACTGCCAAGACTGGTCTTAAACTTGCGATTCTCCTGCCTGCACCAACACATCTGGCCTTCTGGGTAACTTAAAAAAACAGTCTTACCTCCATGAATTACTCCATCAATCCTTTATTTATCCCACCCTTTTTACTAAAAGAGAGAAAATTGAGTTATTAACCTCTAACACACACACACAGGACTACTAAAAGCAAAGTAATGGGCTTCACAGATGTTTACTACATTTTAAAATAACCCTGGTTCTTTTAAGATAAGGATCAAATGTCTTATGATAAGACATACAGAAATTTGCCTTTGCTTGGCAACTTCTATCTTCTGAGACAGGTTAAGCTATGCAGTTACACTCCCAATGCTACAAAGCAAAACCAGGCAGAACAAAAATGAGGGCACTGCCCATATGTCAGCTAAAAAAGGTATCAGATCAATGCCTATATGCTTTCTAAAAGTCCTGGGGTTTCTTCAGTTGGGAAATGAAACAATTCAAGGTTTTGGGATTATTTTCCCCCTTACACTTCACCACCCTCTTCCAAAGTCACCTAAAGGAAGGAAATAAGGAATCGAAACAAATAAATTAGTGATATGTTAAGACAGCAAAATGACTTTGAATGGGAACACTAGAGACCTGTATCACATATCCAGAAAAGAGACAACAAACTAAAATGCCTACAACAAATAACATAAAAATCAATAAGGATCAATGGATTCTCTGCTCCACATCAGGGATACATGTCAGCCTGTGGTGGGGGTCTATGGCAAACTGGAGAGGAAAACATACACAAACCACAAAAGATGGCTGCTGCAAAACAGAAACACAGATTCATGGCTGCCAGATTTTTTTTTTTGGGGGGTACCAGGGATTGAACCCAAGGGCACTTAACCATTGAGTCACATCCCTAGCCCTTTTCATTTTTTATTTCAAGACAGTCTTGCTAAGTTGATTAGGGCCTTGTTAAGCTGCTGAGGCTGGCTTTGAACTTGCAATCCTCCTGACTCAGCTTCCTGAGTTGGGGATTACAGGCATGCACCATTACATCCAGCTTGCCAAATCTTATTTTTCAAGAGCAGCATGAATCCAAATTTTTATATAAAATCTCCCTGTTTTTAAATGTTGACAACTAATTCCAATTATAACACTGAGCCAAACAAAATACATCTGGAGACTGGATTTAGTCCATAAGCCTCAGTTTTCAACCTCTGCATGAAAAGAAAAATACTCAGTTCTCCTAGGGGCAGAACTGTAACTTCTGAGGCAGAAAACACACCCTATGATTCCAGTAAAACACTATCATCTGAAAATACACTAAAGAGACATGAATACACATGTAAAACCCCTAATTTTTGAAGGAGAAAAATCATCTTACTCCTTTCACAGTAAGTTGCACCATTTCTGCCACTAAAACAAGAACCATAAACAAAACCCAACGGAAGAGGGGCTGCGGTTATAGCTCACTGGTAGAGTGCTTGCCTAGCATGTGTGAGGCACTGGGTTTGATCCTCAGCAAAACATAAAATAAATAATAAGTGAAACAAAGGCATTGTGTCCATCTACAATTAAGAAAATTTAAAAAAAAAAAAATGGAAGAAAACATTAGGAACAGATTTCTATGAAACTGGACTTACCAAAATTTCAGTTTTCTCAATATGAACATAATCATTACCTTCGAAACTAAAACACAGCACATAACATTTCAATTCATTTCCTTTGAAAGACTAGGAAAGAATCTTTTAGAAGGGGTGCCTGTGTCTCTTCTTGCCCTAGTATACCTTAGACGATTACTTTTTTATGGGTTATGAATCTGCATTATGAAGTCTAAAGCAGTGGTTCTTAAACCTTTTTGAGACTCCAATACAGAGGGAAAGATAAAATGCACACCCTCAAAAAATTAATAGTTCAGGCAATTGTGGTAGCGCACACCTGCAATCCCAGTGACTCAGGAGGCTGAGGCAGAAGAATCTCATGTTTAAGACCAGCCCCAGCAACTTAGCAAGACTATGTCTCAAAAATAAAAAAAAGTTTTAGAGTTCTCGGGCCCTGTAGAATCCATAAACACAGATGGAGTGCCCTCAACTGGGTGCAGAGGCTCACACCTATAATCCCAGCTATCTGGGAAGCCGAAGCAGGAGATTCCAAGTTCAAGACCAGCCTGGGTAACTTAGTGAGACTCCCCACCTCACATAAAAATAAAAAGGGCTAGGAACATGGCTCAGTGGTAATGCCCCCCCCCCGCCCCCGAGTTCAACCCCCAGTATTGGGGAGAGGGAAAAAAAAAAAAAGTATCCTGCTCTAGAGAACACTAAACTTTACTTAAACGCCAAACCCTGTACTTCTTTCTACAGCTACATCTCCATCCCAACACTCTACATTAAGCAACTGACATCTCCAGGGACTAGCAGCCTCTTCACTAAACATCTTCTACAATCTGTTTTCCACATCTCTGCAAAAGTAATTTTAAACCGGGCCAGTGGCACATGCCTTAAGCCCAGCAACTCGGCAGATTGAGGCAGGAGGATCAAAAGTTCAAGGCCAGCCTCAGCAAATCAGCAATGCCCTAAGCAACTTAATGGGACTCTGTCTCAAAAAGGACTAGGGAAGGTAGCTCCATATTAAAGTGAGCCTAGGTTCAATCCATAGTACCAAATGAAGTCACAAATCCTCTTTTTTCCTCATTTGTACTGTTGAAATAACAGAAATTTTGTTGTTGTTAATGACTTCATGTTCACACACATACACATACCCATCATTGCAAACTCCTACCCCCCATCTACCAGGATACCTCAACAGCTTTCCTAAACCACCAAACATCTCTGTTCTTTTTTGTGAGGTGCTGGGGATTAAACCCAGAGTTTCCCAGCACACTAGGTAAGAGCTCTACCACTAAGCTACATGCCCAGTACACACCAACTCATCTTTAATTCTCTCCTTATTATGTGTCAGTTACACTTGGCTTTCTTTGAGTTCAGAGAGCACACTAAATTCTGACCATCTTCCTTGCTGCTTCCTTGACACTCTACCTAACTGGTTCCTCACTCTCCCCAAAAGGAACTCTTCTAATTACTGTTAGGTCTGCCCCCTTTAAGTACCTATGGAAATCTCCAGCTTGACCTCCATGCCACTTTTCTCAATGTATAATTTATCTACTTACCCCACTATCCTGTAAATTCCCAAAAGACAAGACCATACCAGTCTCACACTTCAATGCCCACACAGGGCCTAGCACAAACAGGCCTAGTATATAGTTGGCTCTCTGATACTATTTGTTGAATCAGTCAAACAATCAGGGTTAAATAGAGAATTGATCTTAGATGTTTATAGAATAAGTGTGTGTGAAGCACTCCACTAGTCTAACATTTGAGTAAAAAAAGCATTAACATTTTCTTCAATGAAGGACGTCAGTAGGCTCAGGAGAAAGGCCAGCACCCTAACATTCTTCGTAATTAGAACTAGCCAATCTAAAACACAAATTATATGCCTGTGAGCTCTCCCATTCAGCCTCTTCTTTCCCCAGCTCCATGCTAGTCTTGGATATACTCCAAGTTCTTCCTCCTTCCAATTTTTCGGTATAAAACAGATCACTCTTTGGAATCCTTTTTTTTTTTTTTTTTTTTTCCTTATATTTATTTATTTGTGGAGTTTTTTTTGTTTTTTGTTTTTTGTTTTTTTTTTTTGGCAGTGCTGGGGTTAAACCCAGGGCCTTATGCATGCCAGGCAAGTGCTCTATCACTGAGCTGCATCCCCAACCCTGTAATGCATAATTTCACAAATTCAAGAGCATAAGAACAGCTACTACTATCACTACCAGTGCTAAAATTGAACTATACTGAGTTGGAGAGACAGTTCATGCACAAGGCCCTGGGGTTCAATGCCCAGCACTACAAATAAATAAATAGGACTGTACTCAGTCTGAAGATTCTACACATCTGGACACCTTCCACTGGGGCTACAAATATTTCTTTAAAAAATGGGATTTACTAGACATAAAAGCTTTTTTAAAAAAAATGTTTTTATTAGTTGTTGAAAAATGTTAAAATTTATTTGTTTATATGCGGTGCTGAGAATCGAACCCAGTGCCTCACACATGCTAGGCAAGGGTTATACCACTGAGTTACAACCCCAGCCCTAAAAAAGCTTTTAATTGAACAGTTTCTAACAGAAACTTCAGTTTTTACAAAATGCAATCAAAGCCTAAATCACTGCACAACTTGTTCCTGATATGGCTAAAGCACAAACATCAGTTCACAAAATACATCTACCAAAAAACAAACAGCCCAGTTTACTCCATGTTTTTCAAGGCAGAAACTATTTCTGTATCTTTACAGGCTTCTATTGAATAATATACACATCAGACTGTCTAGACAACAGGACAGGTGAAGCCAGGCATGGTGGTGCAGGCCTAGAATACCAGGGACTAGGAAGCCTCAGGCAAGAGACTCCCTTCTCAAAAAAGAAAAGAAAAAGGGTTGTGGATGTAGTTCAGTGGTAAAGAGCTCCTGGGCTCAATATCCAGTACCAAAAAAAAAAAAAAAAAAAAAAAAAAGACTACCGGTAATACTTTCACAAAAACAAGGAAGGAAATCTGAAAGGGAAAAAAACTGAGGGTATGATACATCGCCTTCCACTCTGGGACCACAAACTAGAAATCCTATACATGACGAAGAGAATGTTGATGATAGCGGCTAAATGGT
Source organism: Sciurus carolinensis (assembly GCF_902686445.1). Taxonomy (NCBI): domain Eukaryota; kingdom Metazoa; phylum Chordata; class Mammalia; order Rodentia; family Sciuridae; genus Sciurus; species Sciurus carolinensis. The sequence continues at coordinate 182,668,206 of NC_062213.1, forward strand.
CTTTACTTCACTTGGTCTTCACAATAACCCTATAAGGGACGGTATTCCCTGCTATTTTAGCACTGTTGTTTTAAAAATAAGAAAACCAAAGCACTTGGAACTCAAGATTCGACCTAAAATCAAAAATTGGCACAGCCAAAATATGAACTCCGGAAGACGGGCTCAAGGATCCTTCCGTTATGCTGCCCACTTAAGTTTCACCGGCTCAGTCCGGCCAGGCCCTACCACTCTCTCAGATGTTTTCCCTTCAATCCAATTAACAACTTCCCCTTAAACACTGCACTCCCACTGATGGCTTCCAACTTCTGGGCACCAATGTTGCTCACCAGTTTCCGCCGCCACGCTCCACCCCCAAGATTTAGAAGAGCAAATAATAGCTGATAAAAGTTGCTTAGGTGCCAAGAGAAACTACTCCACATAAGCAGGGCACACGCCAATTACCACTGGAATGCAAGTCGGCCTCACTTCCAGCCCAAGAAAGAAAGTAGGAACACTATTTTTTTTGAAAGAAGATAAATGTGGATTATCCCTCTTTTGGCCACAAGGCAGAATAGAACGGAAGTATTAACATTTACTGAGTGCCAGCAACATGCGCCCTAAGAGAAGACAGAACCAGGCCAATGGGGAGACAAGGAGGGGGGAAGGGCATTCAGGAGTTCCGGGAAAAGGAGACTCCAAATAAGAGGGATCGTAAGATCAAAAGGTGGGGAGAAAGAAAAAGTGGAAGCCTCCCCGAGCAGATTGCAAAGAGAAGAAAAAAGTGTAGGCGCTGCCCGGCAAAGGAGGCAGCCCGGAGCCTCAAGAGCTAGGCCCAAGCGAGGGGAAGCCCTGAAGGGCGGGGAGGGGGAGGAGCTGGAGGGAGCGGGGCCCGCTGAGAAGAGGCCCGGGTGTAAGCGCGGAGGAGCGGCTCTACACCAGGCCTTTCCCCCCACCCAGACCCAGCCGCCGCAGTGGAAAGAGAAAAGAGAAAAGGACCGGAGCCCATGGAGCTGTCCTAACTCCTATCAGAGGCGCTCACTCACCTTGGCCCACCGCAGCGACCGCAGCTACAGCCTCGCAACGGCACAACCGGCCCGAACCTCGCCCCCGCCCGACAGCGCGCCCCGCGTCCCCGCTCTCCGTAGACCGCCGCGGCTGCGTCGTTCCACTGCCTCCTGGGAAATGTAGTCCTATGTCGGTCCCCTCCTCGCCAACTGGGCGAACTCCTGAACTACATTTCCCGAAAGATAAAGCGAGCGTTGAGCCCGCCGCTTTGCGTCACGCGCCGCGCTGTCGACAGTCACGTGGGGTGCTCCGTTCCTTCCCTTCCCCCCGCCTGGTGGCCTGGGGAAGAGGGAGGAAGGTGGACGGAAGGGGCGGGGGCGTTGCTGACGCCACTGCCCCCACCATTTTGGAACCAGCCTCTAGGGAGATACTGAGCCCCACCCACTCGCTGGCCTGCGTCGTCCAAAAGTCTTGGAGCTGGGAATGTCGCCTGGTTTTCATACTCTGCCCTGCCACCTCTCGCTTTGTGACCTTGAGCAAACGACTCTCCTCTCTAAACCTTCCCTATAAAATGAGATTCAGAATCCTAATTCCAGAGTTATTGCTCCGACAAAGTAAGATACACGAAAGCATCCAGTACCTTGAAAGTGCAACGCAAAATGGAGGGGTTTTGTTTAATTGTGATAGTGTGACCTCCTTCGGAGACGCCGAAGCTGCGATGGGCAACGATCTCAGCCTTGTCTCCGGTTGCCTCTCCGACCCGCTTCCGTGAGAATGGGAACACAGAGGTTTTTCTGAGTGTGATCCTTGGAAGGAAGTTTGTTAAAAATGGGTGACATTTGCCTGTTGACACAGGAGTCAGCTAGGGCACTTAGCCGTGATATCTGAGTTTTAAACAGCTTTCTCCGATAATTCTTGGGCGCACACAAGTTTGAGAACCACTGCATTTATCCGGGTTTTGCACAGGCTCATTTCCTCTGCAACTGCTGCCCTAGTGAACTCTTAGCTTAAATGTCACCTATTCTGTGATGCTTTCCAAGTTTACTAGTTCTCCCCATCTACTCCTAAATTGAGTTTGCACTTTGTATTTTCATTGTCCGGGCTGCTGTTTTTGCCTTCCCACCAGACTGTGAGGTCTGTGAGAGCGGAGGTGAATTTTGATGGATTTCCGCATGTCCAGGCCAAAGAAGACAATGTATAGATGTATGTATGTAGATCTATCTATCTATCTATATCGGTACTTTTTTTAATTGTTTTTTGAGACAGGTCTCCCAAAGTGGTGCAGACCAGCATCAAACTCCTGATGCTCAGCTTCAGCCAGTTGCTGGGATTACAGGCATAGGCTGCCATACACAGTTCAAGAAACATTTTTTAAATATCTGCTCTTGAGCCGGGTGCAGTGGCACAGGCCTGAAACTCAGGAGACTGAAGTAGTCATGTGCCACTTAGAGAGATCCTGTCTCAAAATAAAATTGAAAAAGGGACTGAGGATGTAGCTCCCATAGAGTGCCTAGCATGCATAAGGCCCTGGATTCAATTTCCAGTAACACAATAAAATCTGTTGAGAGAAAGTCTCACCGCGTTCAGCTCAAGTCCAAGACCATGCCACATCAGCCCTCATGACTGCCAGCCCCAGCAGCATTCCTTCCACACTGTTTACTCCTTCTTCCTCCTTGGGAATACTTCCTGTAGGCAGTATACTATGTAGTACTTCTTGAAACCTTCTGATTCAACTTAATTTTCAATTCACAGATTTTCTGGGTGCTTGCTTTATGTTATGACCAATGCATAAACCTGGAAACAGTGTTAAACTGGGTGGATACAAAAATACAAAATCACTCACTCCTCTTGGTTTCTGAATATTGTATCTTGGACCTCTTCTATATCTCTCTTATCAAATTCTGTCCCTTCCCTGGAAAGAAATTTATCCCAAGTCCCAGTCTGTATCCTCTCCTCTCTTCATTCAGCTTTTCTGTGAATGGCCTCTCTTCCTTTATTGATCTGACATACTCAGGTGACTTCTACATGTCTCCTCTCTTTGGAGCATCTTACTCTTAGCTACACCTTCAACTCAACTCATTTAGGTAATTCCAAATGGCCATCATACCCTAATTTCCCACTAATTTCTGGTACTGCTCTCCTTCCCTCCAACACAGCATTTCCTAGTTAATTTTGTAGTTAATTGTTTATGTGTCTGCATTCACTAGGTTTTGAGCTCTTTTCAACAGAGAACATTTCATCACTCCGCATATATTGAATACTTACAGCAAGCCAAGCACTGTGCTGGTTGCTCAGGAGAAAATGGATAAATAAAACAAATGTAGCCCTTTCCCTCGCAGAGCTTACTCCCAACATGGGAGACATGAAGAGGTCTATCAGTCATGGTGGCGCACTCTTGTAATCCCAGGGGCTCAGAAGGCTGAAGCAGGAGGAGCTCAAGTTCAAAGCCAGCCTCAGCAACTTAGTAAGGCCCTAAGCAACTTAGTGAGACCCTGTCTCAAAATAAAATATAAAAAAGGGCTAGGGATATTGCTCAGTGGTTAAGTGCCCCAGGTTCAATTCCTGCTAACACAAAAAGAAGAAGGTTGAATCAGAAGGATTACAAGTTTGAGGCCAACTTCAACAATTTAGCAAGATCTTCAGCAACTTAACGAGACCCTTGGCATCTTAGTAAGACCCTGTCTCAAAAAAAATAAATAAATAAAAAGGACTGGGTTTAAGCACCCCTGGCCTTGTATGTTAAAAAAAAAAAAAAAAAAAAAAAAAGGAAATAGAAAAAAGTCTATCAGTTAACATGGCGGTCAATGCCTTAATCCTATCTACTCTGGAGGCTGAAGCAGATCTCAAATTCAAGGCCAATTTGGGCAATTTAGTGAGGCCCTCTCTCAAAACAATGAAATAAAAAGGGCTGAGGACTATAGGTCAGTGGTAAAGCACCCTCCAACTCAATTCTCAGTACCAGAAGAAAAACAAAAGGTCTATCATAGGCCTATTATTTTACTACTGTGATAAGTGCAATACAGGAAGTTATATTATTTGATAATGTAGAACAAAGGTCAGCAAACTACAAACAGCCTAGGGGCCAATTCTGGCACACCTCCTATTTACTTTTCTTTTTTTTTTTTTTGGTACTGGAGATTGAACCCAGGGGCACTTTATCTCCCCAGCCCTTTTTATTTTGAGATGGGATGTCATTAATTGCTGAGGCTGGCTTCAAAATTATGATCCTCCTGCCTCCATCTCCCAGATAACTGGGATCACATTTATGGCCACTCTACTTAGTTTGTTTTTATAATACAAAATGATGAAAATAAAAATCAAAACAAAGAATAACCATTTTATTACATGGAGAAAGTATGTGAAAGTCAAGTTCAGTATCCATTTTCCTGTTGTCTGTGGCGGCTACCATAGCAGAGATGAGGAGCTGCAACAGAGACTCTACGGTCTTCAAAGCCTAAATTATTTGCTATTTTCCCCTTACGAAACAGTTGACTAACTCTTGGTATAAAATCTGGAGGTCCTGAGGAAATTACCCACAAACCATGAAATTACCTGGGCCAGGAATTGGGAAAGAACATTCCCAACAGAAGGAGCAATACATGGAAAAGCCCTGTGGTGTGAAGGAACTTGCCACATCCTACATATTGTTAGGCCCTCTATCAGCCCTGGAGAGTAATAGGAAATAGAGCACAATAAGGCTGCTGAAGCCATGAGTCAGATCCTACCAGGTTTGATAGTTCAGTTTGAGGATATTGGGTTTTATTCTGAGAACAATGGGAAGCTATTGAAGGTTTATGAGCAGGGGAGGGCTGTGATTCAGATTCCCCTTTCTAAAGTATTACTCTAGCTGGGCACCAAGGTACATATTTGTAATTCCAGCAACATGGAGGCTGAGGCAGGAGGATCACAAGTTGGAGGTCACTTTCCTAAGCATTTTAGAAAAGTGTTGGCTCTGGTAAACTCTCTTCCCTGGTCTCCCTACCTCCTGCCTCTCTCCATCCAGACCATCCTCTGGAAGGTAAACAGCACTTGTTTCTCACATACAGTTCTGGTCAAGTCCTTCCCTGGCTCTCAGGATCAGACAAATCCTCAAAGTGGTCGAAAGGCCCCGAATGGTCTAACCTCTGACTCTCTCCAGCTTCACCTTCACCTTCAAAGGCTATCCATTGCCTTAGAATGGAAGATAACCTCAAGACTCTCCACCAACCAGTGGACTCCTTGTCCTTAACCAGTTTTGGTTGCTTCAAACGTAATGCTGCAGTCATGTCCTCATCTTCACCACACTCTAGCCTCCTGCCTCTTGCTGCCTACTCATGCTTTTCCTCCCAAGCAGTCTCACCTGTCAAAAGTCAGTTTAGGACCTTCTCCCCTCAACACCAACTCGGCATTTGTCCAATTCTGCCTTACATCCTTGGGATTTCTACACATCTCATCTTTCCATGAACCCAGGAGCAAATAGAATAGCCATCTGTCATTCGGCCTGGTCAGCATCCTCTTGAGAGCACTTTGGTAATCCTCTGAGAACCTAATCCTCCCCAACTCTGGCTCCATGGTGAGCAGGTAACGGGCTGATCAATACATTTCATTCCCTTGGCCACTGTGATTGGCAGGTGACTCAAACCAGGATAGTAAGGCAATGAGTGTTAGCCGAGATCTCAACTAGAACACCCAGAAAGGGACCCTCCTGTTCTTCTGGGATTGCTAAACTGGAAGAATATTGGCCTAGGCTTCTTAACGGTCTTCTTTGCAGCTAGAACCTTCCTTGGAGTGAAGCCAACACAGTTTGAAAGCAGAGCCATGAGCTGAGAAAGACATATTATCTGTTGTATCTGTTGAGCCCTTGGATATAGCCGAGCCTGAAGTGAGCAGCACTTCTGATCTTTTCCATGCCATGAGCAGTAAATAAGTTGAGTTTCTGTCACTTCTAAGTTGGAGTTATAACTGAGAGAAATTGTTAGAGCTATGTATTGTATGCAAGAGGCTCTCAGGGCTGGGGCCACACACCGTTAGTTCCATCTACTTGAGAGGGTGAGGCAGGAGGATCACAAATTCTAGGCCAACCTGAGCAGTTTAGTGAGATCCACCCTATCTCAAAATAAAATACGAAAAGGACTGGTGGTGTAGCTCAGTAGTAGAAAGTCTCTGGATTCAATGCCCAGTACCCCCACCCCACACAGCAAATGTATGTATCCAACTTCTGTAGATTCTGGTTTAGTTAGTATGGGTTAGGGGCCCCAATAAAAGTAATTTTTTTTTTTTTTCTGGTGCTGGGGATTGAAGCTTTCTACCAACTGAGCTGTATCCCCAGCCCCCATAATTATCTTTTATGGTACTGGAGATTGAACCTTGAACCCCCATGGTCACTCTACCACAGAGCTACATCCCTGGCTGCCCCCGCTTTTTTTTTTTTTTTTCTTTTTTTGTACCAGGGATTTAACCCCAGTGCACTTAACCACTGAGCCACATCCCCAACCTTTTGCCTCAAACTTAGATCCTCCTGCCTCAGCCCCTCCCAACTAGCTGAGATTATAGGCGTGTCCCACATACCCAGCATCCCCAGCCCTTTTTATTTTATTTATTTATTTATTTTTTAGTTATGGATGGACATGATACCTTTATTTATTTTTATATGGTGCTGAGGATCAAACCCAGTGCTTCACACATGCTAAGCAAGTGCTGTACCAATGAGTCACAACCCAGCCCCTTTTTTTATTTTAAGACAGGGTCTTGCTAAGTTGCTGAGGCTGACCTCAAAATTGTGATTCTCCTGCCTCAGCCTCCTAAGTAGGTTGGGATTACAGGTACAGGCCACTGAGCCCAGATTCTTTTTATTTGTATTTCATTTGGTGTGCTAGGGATTGGACTCAGGCACTGCTGCATGCTAGGCAGGACTTTACCACTGAATGCCACACGCTAGCCAAATAGTTGGTATTTAGAATAGTGTTGTTGGTTTTTTTTTGGTGCACTGGGGGTTGAACCCGCAGGACTTTACCACTGTAGCACATCCCCAGCCTTTTTTTTTTTTTTTTTTTGAGGCAAGGTCTCATTAAATTGAGCAGGCTGGCCTTGAACTTGCAATCCTCCTGTCTCAGCCTCCCAAGTCGCTGGGATTACAGGCGTGTACTCTCACACCCAGCACCATTGATGCTTTTTAAACACTCTCAATTCATCAGGGATCATACAAACACTAACGTATGGACCACACTTTGAGTGACACAAGTCTAGCATATACTTCCAGTTCCCATGCCTGCTCACTTCTGTCTTCGTCCTTACCCCTACCTAAGGAAAGCAGGATGTGGCACTAACAACCTGTTAACATTCTCTCCCACCCTGACTCAGAGCAAGTTCCCCTGGCAGTTGGGACATCCCCCTTAGAGGTGGCCGTGAATGAAACATCACTGACACTGCTTGGACTCTACCTTGATAGTTCTGAGTCCATGCAAAGCCAGTTATTCCCAAGGAACATAAATGTTGGTTTCAGAGCTTCGCTCCCTGACTTGGATTCTAGAAGCTACCTCTCCTGCCCACCAACCTTTCATCAGAAGCAGGATGAAAGGTAAGCATATAGTTTGAGCATGTCCTCCAAAGGTTCATGGGCTGGAAGCGTGGTCTTCAGTGTGGTGGTGTTGAGGTGGTACAGCCTTAAGGGAATAGGCCTTAAGGAGTGGGAGTTAGGGATGCGGTTCAGTGGTAGAGTGCTCACCTAGCATGCATGAGGCCCGGTCAATCCCCAGTACAAAAAAATAAAAAGGTGGAGGGACTAGTGGAAGTTGATTATATCATTAGCAGTGCCACTCTCAGAGAGGTTAATGGAGTTCTTGAGGAACCCTAGTTAGTTCCTGTGAGAATAGGTTGTATGAAAAGAACAAGCTTGGCCCCTGATCACTCTTTGCTTCCTGTTTTTTCCCTCTCACACTCACTCCCACCATGATGCCATGTTAGCCCTCACCTTCAGAAGATCAAACTTTCAGCCTGAAAAACTGTGAACTAAAATAAACCTCTTTTCTTTGTACGATCTTGGCTCAGGTGATTTGTTATAGCACCTAAAAACAGACTAATACAACCTTATGACCCGCTTCATTGAAACAGATTAAAAAAAAAAAAATCTTTGGTGTAATTCAGTATTTCTCAACTGGAAGAAATTGTGTCCCTGAGGATATTCGGCCATGTCTGGAGATATTTCTGCTTGTCACTGTAAGGGAAATCCCACAGAACCACACCAGACACGGGAAATCACATAAGGGAGTTTATTAAGCAAACAGAGTGTCTCCCTGCAGGGTAAGAGAGAAAATGAGAGGAAAAGAGAAAGGAAAGAGAAAGGGCACGTACTAGAGAGAATGGAAAGCCAGTAAGATAGAGAAAAGTGAGGAGGACAGACAGAAGGAAGGGAAAAGATGGCCGGGAAGCTATAGTAAACAGTTGAATTCCGCTGGGCTAACAGGGGACCAATATCGGAGAAGGATACTTGCAAGCTGACTGATGAAAAATAGCAAGCTAGGATGTTCACAGATTGACAAATGGTTTGGAGGCGGGGAAAATGGCTGCACCGGAAAGGTCAGGCAAAGTCCTTTATGTATTACAGTCACAACCAACCCCCCTATACTATTGACATCTAGTGAGTAGAAACCAGGGATGTTGCTGAACATCTTATAATGCATAGGACAGTCCCTCACAGCAAAGGATAATCCTGCCCAGAATATCAATAGTACCAAGACTGAGAAACTCATCTTTCTCAGAGAGAAGTTTAACAACACTAAACTTTAAAATATTCTTATGGCACATCAACTAACACGGGTGGTTGTTTCACAGTTCATCAGTAAATTCCTACTTTCTCTCCTCCCCCAACTTCTTTATGGGAAAGTGGTAGAGGCAGGAGTGGCGGCAGAAAGGCCGCAGATATAGATTGGAGTCAGGGGAGCATTAGAGATGGGGTCACGTAGCACAAAGAACACAGGTTTTGGTGTCAGATCTGAGTTCCTAGCCCAGCCTTGACTACTTCCTTAGCTATGTGCTTTCAGGCAGGCAGTTTTTCCTCTCTGAGCCTCCATTTTCTCCTGAGTGAACTAGGACCACAACAGCTCCAGCTCCAGGTATTCGGTTACTCATATGACGTCATCCTGCGGCTGTAGGGAGTCACAGGGGAAAGTTAGGTGGGCATGGGGGAGACAGAGTGGTCACTTGGGCAACTTGAAAAGGAGTACTTACTCTTACAGTGCCCATGTTTAATTTCCCTCCAGGTGGGCCAAGAAGTCTTTCTTTTTTAAAATATTTTTTTGTGGGCTGGGGATATAGTTCAGTTGGTAGAGTGTTTGCCTTGTAAGCATAAGGCCCTGGGTTCGATCCCCAGCACCGCCAAAAAAAAAAAAAAAAAAAAAAAAAATTTTAGTTGTCAATGGACTTTATTTTATATATTTATATGCGGCGCTGAGAATTAAACACAGTGCCTCGTACATGCTAGGCAACTGCTCTACCACTGAAACACAACCCCAGCCCCCAGGAAGTCTTTCTTGAAGTCTAGCCAGAATCTCTCCCTATGTAGCCTCACTCTTCTTTTGAGTAGTTCAGATCCTCAGCTAGTCTTTGCCAGCACACTTGTTTGACTATGTAGCTGAGAAACAGATCAAGGTGGTAATTTGCATTTTGGTCTCCTTGCTGTGGGCCTGTTTCCTCTTTCCTGCCTGGGGCGGGGGGACTGAAGCTGTTAAAGCCTTCGGGGTTGCCAGGCCAAAAGCAGAGGTTGCCAGGTACCAAGAGACTTCACCTAGCCAGGGCTTTTGTGTACTAAGGCCTGGCTCCAGGAGAGCTGGGTTACTCCAGAGCTCCGGGCTCCCAACTCAGGAGGGGCAGAAGTGAGGCCTTACAAGTTCTCCAAAGGCTGACTAAGCCTGCACAGGTCTAGCTGTCTGCTGTCGTTTTTGCTCTCCTTGAATAATAGGGACCTTGCATGGCTCCTTTTCAGATCTCCCAGGACCTCCGATAGGCCTGCAGCATTGCTGTTTGTGGCAGGGGCTGGGGCTGTGAGCACTAAGAATGGTTACCTTGGAAGTCACAGCAAAAGACTGGCCATCCCAAGCAGATACAGGAGAACAGAGTTGACTGAGGATCAGAGTCCTCCCCTAAATAGTCAAGGCTGGGTAAACTTCCAGAAATTATATGCGGTGTTTCAGAGGAGCAGGACATTATTTCAAAAATTATAAACTTAAGCCAGGCACAGTGGTGCATGCCTGTAATCCCATCAGTTTGGGAGGCTGAGGCAGGAGGATCATGAGTTCAAAGTCAGCCTCAGCAACAGCAAGGCACTAAGCAACTCATTGAGTCCCTATCTCTAAATAAAATACAAAATAGGGCTGGGAATGTGACTCAGTGGTCGAGTGCTCCTGAGTTCAATCCCCAGTAACAAGAAATAAATAAACAAACTTAAAAGTATTTTCAAAATTAATAACACTTGCCAGGCTCAGGGCCACACACTTGTAATCCCAGGACTTGGGAGGGGAGACAGGAGGATTGATCAAAAGTTCAGTCAGCCTCAACAACTTAAAAAAAGTATTAAGACTCAAAATGCTTTACCTCCTATTTATTTTACTACTACATTTACTATTTATTACCTGTGTTCTTGAAGTTGTTCACATCTGGATGGTAGAAACACTGTTTTAGAATTCACTCCATGGGAAATCAGCAAATACTACAAATCATATCGCTTCTTAATGTACTCAGTCAAGTTGTCTGTAAACTTCTACCAAAGCTTTCCAAAATACAGCTGTGATTGAATTTTCCATCAGCCAGCCTGGCAGGGGTTTTGAAGCAAATAATCCAATTAGAGAAATAACTACATGGGACATTCTTACATCTGATATTTATAGAATAAAATGCATACATACTACATACCGAGAGCTCATCTCTCCCTCCTCCCTCACAAAGCTCCCTCTTGTACATCCCCAAACACAGCTGTGATGCTTTCTGGGTAGAATAAGAACAGAAGCCCCCTGGAGGTAGGGACCCGTCCTCTGCTCTAGCCCTGGTCTCAGCAGTCCCTCAGACCCCTTCTCAGTCTTAGCAGCTCTCCCAGTTTCCCTGTCAGGGCAGGGGAAGTCGTGCTAGGTGGAGGGCTGATGGGAGAATTGGTCAGACACCAGGGGTTTCTTTTTGTCAACAATATGAATCCAGGCTGGGGATATAGCTCAGTTGGTAGAGTGCTTGCCTCGCAAGCATAAGGACCTGGGTTCAATCCCCAGCACCCCCCAAATTGGGGGACAGGGAAGGTTCTCAACTAGTGGCAATTCCTTCGCAGGGAGCTTTTGGTGTCACAGTAGCAGAGGTGGAAAGGCATACTCTGTGCATCTGGTGGGTAGAAGTCGAGGATGCTGCCAAATATACTATAAGCACGGCCCAGCCCCTCCACATCCGGGAATTGTTCTGCCTAACATGTCCATAGTGTGGAGCCGAGAAACCCTGGTCCAGGAACACAGTGGGGAGAAGCTCAGATAAGGCAAAGTGTTGGTTCCTCTGTAGTTTCTGACCTCTTCCTCCCCAAGGACCCCCAGTTCTCCCCCGGGCCCTTTAATCTCTTGTCTCTTGCTCTGCTTCTCTGTCTCTTTGGGACTTTCTGTTTACCTCTCTGTTTATCTTGCAGTCTCTGTCTCTCACTCTGAGTCCTGCCATCTGCTCTGGCAGGATCCTCCTGTTCTGAGACATGAGACAAGTCTTTGGCCTGAATACTCCTCACCGGAACTAATCGCTCCAGCTACCATAGCCCAGGAGCAGGTCCAGAAGGCAGGCAGAGGGGGTGGCTGCAAAGACCTGGCAGGCCCCCACTTTCCCCACCCATCTTGTCTTGGCTACCTGGTCCTCCTGTTTGCCTTGGAGAGGGTTGGAGCTCCAGCCACTCTCTTTCTCTTGCCCCAGGGCCTGAGACCTCCAGCCACTCTCTTTCTCTTGCCCCAGGGCCTGAGACTAAGTCACTTCGCCCAAGTGGCCGTGCCTTTCTCAGTGACCCCTCCCTCCCTGCCCCCATACCGGCTCCTTAAATTTCTCCTCTGTGCCAGTCCAACAGCTGTTACCAAACAACTGAGGGCTGGGCGGTTGCTCCCAGCCCAACTCTGGGTACTAAGCTCATGACTGCCGCTGAGCTTAGTTCCCACTGCCTGGACACCAGAACCTCTGCCCCAGTCCTGGTTGTCAGGATCTAGAGTGCAGTGCCCAGAGCCAGGACCTGGTTTCAAGTGCTGGAACTCATCATTCAGTGTCCAGATTAATTACCAGTGCCTGTCCCCAGGGCCCAGTCCTCAGAGTTGCCAGCCCTGTCTCTCCCAACTACCTCACCTGGCAACCCCAAGGGGCTCAGGCAGCTGTGCCAGGTCAGTGTGGTCAGAGGGCAGGCACGATGCAAGGCCAGAGACCAGCCTGCAGAAAAGATGTGTGGCAATTTTTAAAAACAATCTGGAGGGCTGGGCATGGTGGTACTCATCTATAATCCCAGCAGCTTGGGAGGCTGAAACAGGAGGATCTCAAGTTCAAAGCCAGTCTCAACAACTTAGTGAGGCCCTGAGCAACTCAGCGAGACCCTGTCTCTAAATAAAATATAAAAATGGGCTGGGAGTGTGACTCAGTGGTTGAGTGCCCTTGGGTTCAATCTCTATTATCAAGAAAATAAAAATTAAAAAAATAAAATGATCTGGACCTTTTTTTTTGGTGCTGGGGATCCATGCCAGTGCATACACTCTGCCACTGAACTACACCCCCAGCCCTTTGAGGAATTTTTAAAGTAAAAATTCATTCAAATGAGAATTTGAGGTTAAAAACTGGGGAACAGAACAGCAGTATAGACAGAAGGAGCTAGCTGCAGAGCCCAGGAGTGGGAGGGAAGGTAGATAAAAAGCAGATGTCTCAATTTGAATTTCAGGTAAGCAACAAATCATTTTTAAATAAAATTTTGCCCCAAACCATATTTGGGTGGCACACGCCAGTAATCTCAGTGATTCAGAGGCTGAAGCAGGAGGATCACAAGTTCAAGATCAGTCTTAGTAACTTAGCAAAGCCCTGTCTCAAAATAAAAAATAAAAAGAACTAGGGATGTAGCTCAGTGGTAAAGCATCCCTGGGTTCAATCCCCAGTACAAAATTAAAAACAAACAACAACAAAAAAAATAAAAACATGCAAATAAAATATCTCTTACACCATATCTCTTGGCTGCCCAGTTCCTGTCCTCAGTTCTCAATGTTTCTTTCCAGATACATTTTATTTTTTTCAGTGCCAAGAATTTAACCTAGAGAACATTTTCTTGCTGTGGTGTTATAGCCAGTTTCCTGCCTCCCGTCTTGACCACCTGCCTCCACATCTTGGCTGCCTCACCTCCCAGCCTGAAGCCCTTCAGTAGTTTTCTGTGGGCTGAAGAGAGAACCAGCTTTCTAGCTTATCAGACACAAGATACTTTATGCAGGATTCCTGCCTCGTTTCGGGGACACACGGCAACATCCCTGTCTGCCTCACAACACTCTAACCAGCCTATTGTCTCCCTGACTCTCCCAATTTTCTGGCTTCTGTGGTCTTACTCACATTCCTCTCTGTCCATCATTTAATGCACACAGACAGCACCTACTGTGAGCCAGGCCTAGGGCTGGGAAGGACACAATACAGAGCAAGACTGAAACATTTCTGCTCTTATGACTCACCCTCTGGCAGAGGAGCATTTCATAGGCGAAGAGTTACACCAAAGTGTTTGTGGTTCCAGGGTAGATTCAGAACACGGGGGTCAAAAAGTGACAGTTAACTCAGTAGTCATCGGTCAACTGCAGACGGGCAGGCAAGGGAGAGGGTCCCAGGCACTGGCACAACTTGTGCACAGGCCCTGATACTTGGAGAGGACTCTCCAGTCCAGGGTGAAGAGAACACAGAGAAAGGCAGAGTGTGAGAGTTGCAAGGTGAAGAGGCCTCAGGGAGCCACCCTCCAGACCCAGCCTGTAATTCTGAAAAAATCTGCAGGGAATTTCAGCAGCACGTGTCCTGGGCAGACTGTGGCTATGCTACAGCAATTGCATTGGAAGGTACCTTTCCACTTTTTCTGGGATGGCAGAAATGATGGCAGTCTGGATAAGGGTAAGGGCACTGGGGATAAAGTCAGAGGCCAGCTGAGGCTGGGGTGAGGGCAACTTCCCCAGGGGTTTGGCTTGGGGGGCTGGTGGCTTCTGGTGATGTTTTCCGAAAGGGAATCTGTATTTCAGATTCGAACTTGCTGAGTTGGGGGTGCTTGTAAGACAACTGAGCCAAGACACCCAGCAGACCTTGGTTACCAGCTATTAACCTCTGGAGAGTCATCTGGACTGGAGATTCTCATTGGGGAGCCATTGGCACAGAGATGACACTAAAAGTGCTGTGGAGCCCTTAGGGAGCATTTCCAAGGCGGCTGACACTTTCCTAGGTTCCTTGCATACAGTAACTTACCACTGAGCTATATCCCCAGCCCTTTTTATTTTCATCTTATTTATTTATTTACTTATTTTTATTTGTTGCAATTAGTTGTACATGACAGTAGAATGCATTTATGCATTTTGACAAATCATACATAAATGGAGTATATTTTCTCATTTTCTGATTGTACATGTTGTAGGATCACATCAGTCATGCAGTCATATATGTACAAGATAATGTCGGTTTCATTCTACTATCCTTTACCCCCTTCCCCCCTCCCCTCCCTTCACTCCCCTACCTAATCTAAAGTAACTCTATTCTTCCCTGCCTTTTTGTGAATTAGCATCCATTTATCAGAGAAAACATTCCGTCTTAGGTTTTTTGGGATTTGCTTATTTCACTTAGCATGATATTCTCCAACTCCATTCATTTATAGGTAAATGCCATAATTCCATTCTTTGAAGCTGAGTAGTATTCCATTATATATATCACACGTTCTTCATCCGTTCATCTGTTGAAGATCACTTAGGTTGGTTCCATAATTTACCTATTGTGAGTTGAGTCATTGTAAACATTGATGTGGCTGCATCTCTATAGTATGCAAGTTTTTAAGTCCTTTGGGTATAAACCGAGGAGTGGGATAGTTGAGTCAAGTGGTGGTTCCATTCCTAGTTTTCTGAGGAATCTCTATATCGCTTTCCATACAGTTGGGCCAATTTGCATTCCCAACAGCAATGTATGAGTGTGCCTTTTCCCCCACATCCTTGCCAACATTTGCTGTTGCTTGTATTCTGATAATTGCCATTCTGAATGGAGTGAGATGAAATCTTAGAGTAGTTTTGATTTGTATTTCTCTATTCGCTAGAGATGTTGAACATTTTTTCACGTATTTGTTGATCGATTGTATTTATTCTGTGAAGTGTCTGTTCAGTTCCTTATCCCATTTATTGGTTGGATTATCTGTTTTTTTGATGTTTTTTTTTTATTATTTCTTTATGTAGCTGAGAGATTAATGCTTTATCTGAGGTGCATGTGGTAAAGATTTTCTCCCAATCAGTAGGCTCTCTCTTCACATTATTGATTGGTTCTTTTGCTAAGAAATAAATGAATTCAGCAATGTAGCAGGATATAAAATTAACACCCATAAATCAAATGCATTCCTATACATCAGTGATGAATCCACTGAAAGAGAAATTAGTAAAACTATTCCATTCACAATAGCCTTAAAAAAAAAAAAAAAAAAAAAAAAAAAAAACCTTGGGAATCTAACAAAAGAGGTGAAAGACCTCTGTAATGAAAACTACAGAACACTAAAGAAAGAAATTGAAGAAGACCTTAGAAGATGGAAAGATCTCTCATTTTTTGTTTTGAGACAGTCTCGCTAGGTTCTCCAGGCTGGCCTTGAACTTTCGATCCTCCTGTCTCAGTCTCCCAAGTTGCTGAGATTACAGTCCTACACCAATGTACCTGACAGATATTTTTTTTTTTTTTTTTTTTTTTTTTTTTTGGTACTGGGGATCGAACTCAGGGCCTTGTGCTTACGAGGTAAGCACTCTACCAGCTGAGCTATCTCCCCAGCCCTGACAGATATTTTTTAAAAAATTTTTAAATCCTATATCCAAAAAAGACTAATATGCAGACTATTTAAAGAATTATTAAAATTCAACAACAAAAAATTCTGTAGTTGGGTGTGGTAGCACATATCTGTAAACCCAGCAATTTGGGAGGCTGAGGCAGGAGGATAGCAAGTTCAAGGTCAGCCTGAGCAACTTAGCAAGGCCCTATCTCAAAAAAAAAAAAAAAAAAGAAAATGGCTGAGGATGTAGCTCAGTGGTAGAGCACTTGCCTAGTATGCGCAAAGCTTTGGGTACAATACCCAGTACTGCCAAAACCAATCAAACAAACAAAAAACCCTCAACAACAAAAGAACAATACAATTCAAAAATAGACAAAGGACTTGAACAGACTCTAAAAAAGATATACAAATGGCCACAAGTACAAAAAAAAAAGATGCTCAACATCACTGAATGCAAATCCTAACCACAATAATAAAAACACAATCAGATATGTCTTAATGCCCATTAAAATGGCTATAGGTATTTTTAAAAGGTGTTTTCAAGGATGTGGAGAAATTGGAAGCCTTGTGCATTACTGGAGGGAATGTAAAATGGCACAGCTGCTATGGAAAACAGTACGGCAGTTCCTCAATAAATTAAAAATAGAATTACCATATGATCCGGTAATTCCACTTTTGGATGAATGCCAAAAAAATTGAAAATAAGGACTCAAAGAGACATTTGCACACCCGTGTTCATAGCGGCATTATTCACAGTAGCCCAAAATGGAAACAATCCAAATGTCCATCGATCGAGGAATGAATAAGCAAAATGTGGTATATACACATATACCTTTAAAAGGAAGGAAATCTTGACACACGCTACAACATAGATTAACCTGGAGAAAACGCCACCATGTGACATAAGCCAGTCACAAAAGGACAAATATTGTGAGATTCCACTTATATGAGACACCAAATTAGTAGTCAAATATATAGATACAGAAAATAGAATGATGGGTGCCAGGGGCTAGCAGGAGGAAGAAGGGAAGAGTTAGTATTAGGGAACAGAATTTCAGTATGGGAAGGTGGAAAAATTCTGGAAAGTAGTAACAATGCACAACAGTGTGAACATACTTACTGCCAGTGAACACTTAAAATGATGACAATGGCAAAGTTTAGGTTATGTTTATGGTTTTACTTTTCTTTTCTTTCTTTCTTCTTCTTTTTTTTTAATATATGTGTTCTGGGGATCCAACCCAGGGCCCTAGGCATGCTAGAGAAGTATTTTACCACTGCCCTACACTCCCAGCCAATTGTGTATATTTTACCACCAGAACAACAATTGAAAAAAATATTAAAATTAAAGCTGGCTGTGGTGGTGCACATTTGTAATTCCAGTAATTCAGGAGGCAGAGGCAGGAGGATTGCAAGTTCAAAACCAGGCTCGGCAACTTAGTGAGACCCTGTCTCAAAATAAAAAGGACTAAGGATATGTAGTTCAGTGGTAGAGCACCTCTGGGTTTAAGACCCAGTATAAAAAAACAAAAACAAGAAAAACGCAACAGGAACTAGTGTCACTATTTAGAACCCAGAAGAATAAAATATTTCCTTCAGGGAGAAGTGTTTTTAAACTGATGTTTGGGATGCCAGTGTAAAGCAATTAATAAAAGCAAACTGAAGCCGGGCACGGTGGCCCATGCCTATAATCCCGGTGGCTCAGGAGGCTGAGGCAGGAGGATCGGGGATCGCTAGTTCAAAGCCAGTCTCAGCAAAAGTGAGGCACTAAGCAGCTCAGTGAGACCCTGTCTCCAAATACAATACGTAATAGGGCTGGGGATGTGGCTCAGTGGTCAAGGGCCCCTGAGTTCAACCCCGGTACCCCTCTCCCCCAAAAAAAGCAAACTGACTTTTAGTTGTTTTTACCTGGGTTCTTAAATTATACAGATGATATACTTTTATTGCATAGCTGGACAGGACTTGCCAATTCCCCTACCCATGGGAGACCACTGCCAGCACTACTGGGATCCAATTACATTTGACAACTATGGCCCGGAAGTGAGTGATGCAGACTGCTCTTGGGAGCTCTTCAAGTCCTCAACCCTAAGAACCTTCCCAGGTAGTACCTGCTACAGAAAACCTCTCCTGACACATCCTTTCTCTCTGGAATCTGGATCAAATATTTGTCCTTCATATTTGTAGAGCACACTGACCTCCCACATTCTATTACAATTATGTGTCTCCTTCCCCTTCTAGACAGAGCACCCTGAAGGCAAGGACCTGGTCCAATTGATTAATTAGTACTCAATGTTCTGGGCACATCAGAAACACACACACACACACACACACACACACACACAGTTGTCCCAAATTGGAATGGTTTGGCCAAGTAGATGGTGGTACAAAAGAGGTGGTGTTGAGCTGCCCCAAGATGTGATGGCCCCTCAGGGTAGGAGTGGCCTTGTAAATAACAAGACTTTTTTTATTCTTTTTTTCCCCCTATGTGTTAGTTCAAGGAATGTCTCATCCCTATCACGAGCCCTAATTTGCCGGTGAGGCAATTAAAGTTCACAGAGGTCAGAGGAACCGTCTACAGCTCTAGGGTAAGTCATTGGTCAAACCAGAAGGACAGCAGGCATTTCCTGACCTCTAGGCCAGGACCCAGGTCGTAGCCCTGGTCTGGTCCACAGCAGTCTCAACAGCTCCCTCCTCTTCACGCTGACAATGCGCTCATTTAACCACTAGGTGGAGCCAGACGCCCGTTCAAAGGGAGGCTGGGCAGAGTTAAAGGGTTGGAGTGAAAGTTCTTTGAGAAGGGCCCACCGGGTCTGGAGGGGCACGCGCCCCCGGAACTGGGGCGTCCTGGTACAGAAAGGGTGCGTGTGTGTTGGCGGGGGCCAGAGAGCGGAGGTCAGGAACTCGGGTGACAGGGATGGAGGGAGGAGCCGCTCCAGGGTATTTCGTTCACTGCTTCCAGCACTGCCTTGTCTGGCCGAGTTGGGGGAAAGGGCAGTGCTGGGGGAAGGGAGGGCTCTCCAGAGCGGCGGCCCGGCCTCCACCTCCTTCTCCTCAGACTCAGTCAGGGCCTGGAGCAGACCGGACATTCCTAGTCTCCGGCAAGGAAACCAGGAAATCAGACCTGGAGACCAGCTTCCCTGCAGCCTGGACCCCTTCTTCCAAAGCCAGCCCTGCCCCAGGACTTCCCGGAAGAGCCCTGCTGTGCCAGGGAGCCACGCTCCAAGCTCCTGAAGGCGCCTAGAACTTCCCCTGCGTTCTTGGTTCCTATTCCCCACTCGCTCCCAGGCTACAGGACCAGACCTGTGCACCCAGACCTGTACAAAAAATTGCTCTTCAGGGGGTGCCAGGTCAAAGCCAGGGTCTGTCTTCTTAAACTAACTCTCTTCCAAAGTCCCCTGTCACAGTGAAAGAAACCAGTATCTATCTGGTTCTTTGACCTGAAAAGCTTGGAATCATCCGGACCTCTCTTCCTTTCTTTTTTCCCACCTTTTCACCTCATCTGTCCACCTCTCGGTTTTCACCACTCACTGGGCCAAGTATCCATCATCTCTCACCAGAATTGCTGTTACTATCTAGATCTTCACTGTCACTCTTCCGTCCCTCTTCCTCCAGTACCTTCTCCAGGTGATAATCCCGATAATTTTTTCCAGTTGTTAATCTAATCATGTCATCCACCTGCTAAAAACTTTCAGTAGCTCTTATATTAAGAGACCAAGCTCTTAGATGACCCACGGGGCCTTCCCACATCCCTGATGCCATGCGAGCCTCTCACTCTCTAGGTTCAGCTACGCTTACTGGGCTTATTAGGGGGCCTTTGCACATACCGGTTTCTGTTGCCTGGAATCCCATCCCTCTTCCCCAAGTCCTATTCTTCAAATAGAAGCTCTCGCATTGCCTTTTTCAGGGACAGTCTGCTTCACCTCCTGACTAGGTCAGACCCTTACTATTTGCTTTCCTAACACCACATACTTTTTCAGTATTCACGGTTTGTCATAGTTGTAATTGTACCTCGTTTCTGTTTAATTTTTTTTTCGGGGGAGTGCTAAGTAAGTACTCTATACACCGCCGGCCCTAGTCCATTTTTTTTTTTTTTTTTTTTTTTGAGACAGGGTCTCACTAAAGTGCTGAGGATCTCACTAAGTTCCTGAGGCTGGCCTCCAATTTATGATTCTCCTGCCTCAGCCTCCTGAGTTGCTGGGATTATGGGCACGCCCCACCACTCCCAGATCTGTACATTTTTGAAAACATTATTACTAGAGTTCCATGAGTCCATGAGGGTAAAGACCTTGTAAAGTTTTGCTCACTTAGAAAATTTTCGGCTCAGGCGCAGAGCACACTTCTGGCACCTGGCCACCTAGCAGGGCCTTCCTAGGAGGATGGTGCACCTCTGTGGTCTCTTTAGACATCTCCTGGAGGAACTGGGCACCCAGGCCTCCTCTTCTGGTATCAAGATGCCTAAGAGAGCTAGTGCGACAAACAAGGGTAAAAACTAAAGCAAGGAACCAGAGAGAACACTTCCTCCCTTAGGTCCCGTGGCAGTTGATCCGAAGGTTGTGTTACCATAGCCAAAGTGGCTCCAAACAAAATGCTGTAACAGATTTGACAACTGAAGCTGTAAATGTAGCTATTGCAGCACCTCCATCAGGAGAGGCTAACGCCGAACTTTGTGGGTATCTTTCCAAGGTTTTAGAACTGAGGAAGAGTGATGTGGTTTTGGATAAGGGTGGTAAATCTCGTGAAAGGGGGCTGCGGATATAGCTCAGTTGGTAGAGTGCTTGCCTTGCAAGCACAAGACCCTGGGTACAATCCCCAGCACAGCCAAAAAAAAAAAAAGGTGGTGAAGCTTTTGGCCTCTACAACTGCAGAAGAGATCTGGGAGAACTTAAAAAAGGAAGCCGAAAAAAAAAAAAATAAAAGCAAAAAATGAAGAGTACATCCTTGAGGGACTTTTTAATTTTCAAACAAAGAAGAGGCTGCTAAAATAGGAAAAATATATTTAAATTCAACAAAAAATATATGGGGGCAAGGATGTGGGGAACAAGGTATACTCATACATTGCTGGAAGGGCTGCAAAGTGGTGCAACCACTGTGGAAAGCAATATGGAGATTCCTAAGAACCCTTGGAATGGACCCACCATTTGACCCAGCTATCCCACTCCTCAGTTTATTCCCCAAGGGACTTAAAATGTTTATAGCAGCTTAACTCATAATATGGAACTAACAGGTAAATGGATAAAGAAATGTAGTACATATACACCATGGAATATTACTTAGCCTTAAAAAAGAATGAAATTATGGCATTTACCAGTACATGAATGGAGCCGGAGAATATCATGCTAAGTGAAATAAGTCAATCCCCACTAAAGGTTGAATGTTTTCTCTGATGTGCGGATGCTAATTCACAGTTAAGGGTGCAGGGGTTGTGGCTAGGGAAAAATAGAGGTACTTTGGTACTTTAGAGGGGAGTGAAGGGAGAGGAGGGGGGTGGGGGTAGGTAGAATGAATCAGACATTACTACCCTATGTACATATATGACTACACAACCGGTGTGATCTTAGATCATGTACAATCAGAAGAATGAGAAGTATGCTAAAAAAAAAAAAAAATTTCCAGGGCTGGTGACGTCACTTAATGGTAAAGCACTTGCCTAGTATGCAATCTCAGCATTGCAAAAATAAATAAATAAATAAAATAATAATAAAATAAAATTCCAGAGCTGGAGATATAGCTCAGTTGGTAGAGTGCTTGCCTCACAAACACAAGGCCCTGGGTTCAATCCCCAGCACCGCAAAAAAAAAAAAAAAAAAAAAAAAAAAAAAAAAAAAAAAAAAAATTAAAATTAGAAAAATTTAAAAAATCTCTAGTACCTCTGCACCTGGCATAGTGGGTACTGAACAAATGTTTCTTGAATGACTAAGTAAATCTGTTAACACACTTCTCTCCATCTCATCTCCAAGGTTAGGCCTCTATCATCTCCTATCTGGAACACAGCAATCATTTCTTGCCTCCCAATTTACAATCAAGTCCCTACCAATGAGTTTCCCACTCAGAAGGCAGAGTGGTCTGACAGAACTGCCAATCTGATAGTGTTATTCTACCCCTTCAGTAGCCTTCAGTGGCCCTGGGAATAAAACCCAAGCTTCTGACTACAGCCTTACAAGGCCTGGCAGGGTCTGGCTCATCATGCCAAGCTCCACCTCAAGGGACCTTTTTATTTATTTATTTGCACTGCTGGGGATCACATGCTGGGTGTGCTCTGCCACTGAGCTACATCCCCAGGTCCTTAATGGATCTTTCTTAGTTCAACAAATATTGAGTAACCTGTTCTACCAGGCCCTAGGGACTCTGGTAAGCAAAAACAGACCCCTTCTGATCCACTAATACTCTTGTGGATATTCAAATACAGCCCCTTCCCACACAGCCTCCTTCCTTGCCTAGCTCTCTCTCCTCCTTTCTCTGCTTTCCTGACTTTGTCTGATCAACATTTGCCCACTCATCAGGCCTCAACCCAAACCCCATTTCTTCAGGGATATCTTCTGCCCCTCCCAGCTTGGGTCTGACCCCTGCTCCATGCTCTTATTGCTCCCTATGTTCCACCTTCATAGTCTTCGTTGCACTTAAAATGTAAGTGACATAATGTAGCACATTTTCTATTCTCACATTTGTTTGTGTGGTTCTTTGGTTAATATCCATCTTCCCCACTGGGAAGCTCAGGAGCTCTGGACCTGGTTTGTGCTTACCATCAGATCCCTCTGGTGCTTAGCAGGTGCTCCACAGGCAATTTATTGATTCAAGGAATGAGTAAATGATTCCCCAAGAGTGTTCAGGGGCACTGCCTTTCAGGGAAATCTTGGCACCTCTGCCCTAGAACAAACAGGAGCTGGGGGCTGGGAGGGGTGTGCAAAGAGCTCCCACCAAGGATAGGGCCAGAGCCAGTGGTCCCTTCCTGCACTTTTCATCCCCCTTGGACCAGCCCCTCCAGCTACCCTCCCCACTGTTTCTGTTGCCCCTACAACCCTTCCCCCAGGGGGTCTCCCACATGGTGCCCCACCTGTGACTCTCCCTGCTTCTTTTCACATGGCTGGCTTCCCCTCAAGTTTAAATGTTGCTTCTTTATGGGACACCTTCCCTGAGTAGTATCCCATTATTGCCCATCCTTTTATCCAGTTCATTTCCTTCCTGTCTCACAAAAGAAATGCATTTATGTATTTGTTTACTGTCCCTGTATAAGTTAGAAGCTTTGGGGCACAGGAAACAGAAAACCACCACACAGTGGCTTAAACAGAAAGGGGAGTCCTAGTCTAGACACACCTGCTTTAGGTTCGGTCAATTCGGAGATGTTCTCAAAGCTGGGGGTTCTCCTTATCTGGCTGCTCTGCCATCCTTGATGTTGACTTTGTCCTTAGATTAATTAGCAGGGTGGATGCAGCAATTTCAAGCAGCCCAGTGGGACCTCATATCATACAAGCAGGGTTTTCTCTTCATAATGTGTATTAAATATTGCCCTGTGACAAATTATCACAAAACTTCTCAGTTTAAAACATTTATTATCTCACAGTTTCGAGAGTTAGAACTGGCTGGTTCTGGCTCAGGGTCTCTCATGAGGTGACAGCCAAGCTATTGGCCAGGAATGTCATCTGAAGGCTGGCCTGGGGCTGGAAGATCTGCTTCCAAGCTTATTCACATGGTTGCTGGCAGAAGGCTTCGGTGTCTTGATATGTGGGCTTCTCTACAACACTGCTCAAGACTGCAGCTGCCTTCCCCAGGGTGAGTGACCCAAGACCGAGGACAACCACGACAGGCTTCAGTGTCTTTCATAGCTTAGTCTCAGAGTGACACACCATTGCTTCTGCAGTATTCTACTGGTAACTTGGCCCCACCCTGTCCCGATATGGTACCACATAAGGATGTGAATACCAGGGGACATTGGGCAGATCATCATAGGGAATGGCTTCTACATTGTGGTTTTTTTCAAGTGAGAAAGTCTTTCCCAGATGTCCTCAGGTGAATTCTCTTCACATTTGCTGGCTGGAATTGTGCCACATGCTCATGCCTAATCAATAGCTCATGAGGGACTTGGGACCATCACTTTTGGCTTACCACAATCTTGACTGATCTCTGGAGCTGGGATCTGCTAAAGCACAGGGTGGGGTCTGGGAGGAGGATGGGTGTCTGAACAAATCAGGATTGTGTGGAATGCGGAAGTGGTGATGTCAAGTAGGTGGCCCTCAAGTGCCCATGGTGCTTACTGTTAGAGTGCAACACACAAGGACAGAGGTCACATCTTTTCCTACTGCTGCATCAATGTTATGTAGCCCAATGCCTGATACAGAATAGATGTGACAATATTTATTGAATGAATAAATGAGTGAAAGACCATAGGGCAGGGGGTCCAGGACTGGTACCAGCAGGTAGGGGTAAGTACCCCTTCATTTCTTAGAACTCAGGAGTCTACCTGCTCCCACCCTCACCGCCAGCTCCAAAGATAGACAGGTTTGGCAGAATTACTCTCACTTTATTTCTGGAGAAGTTTGATCAGATGCAATAACACTGATTCCAGGTGAGGGCGGGGGCATGGGTACCCCTGAAGCAACCAGTATCCTGTGGCCCAAGGTGCCCCCCATTTCCAGGCCTGGGTTTTCCCTCAGTTACAGTTAAATAGAGAGAGGACGATCTCCCCAGGGAGCATTGGAAGGAGGGTTTGCCTCCTGCACCTGCCCCCTCCACACAGAGGCATCTGAGCACAAGCTATTTACAGTATTCACATCCACTGTACCCCACCAAACCAAGGCAAATACTACAGGTGGCCCTCCCCACAGCGGGGAGGCCAGAGAGGCTGTGAGTGTATGTGTGTGTATGTGGGGTGTCTGCGCGTGTGAGCACACAGATGCACTGAGGGGCAGGGTCTGGCTCCAGCCAAAGAGACAATCAGCCTATAAGGTGCAGATTAAAAACAACACAGCGGACCCACCCCCAGGGGCCCAGGCCACTTCCATCTTTGTTCTGTCTCTTTCTCCTCCAGACATCGTGGCAGAAGATGCAGAGGAAGCCTCACAGCCAAGCCTGGATCCAGCGCAACCCCTTAAAGGACTTCTAGGGGAAAGGGGGAGGGAGAAGAATCAGGGCAAAGCTTGCCTCTTGGGAGTCTTCAGGTGGAGCAGGAGAGGGCCTCTGGCAAAGCTCTAAGAAGAGAGGGTGGGGTTGGGGAGGGGGTCAGGGAAGGTTGCTGGGAGGGATGGCTCTGGGTCCAGGAGCCAGAGGTCCCTACCTGTGACCTGTGGAGGCTGTACCACAGCTTTCTTGAGGAAGGCTTCTGCCTCTGCAAAGGGCAGGAGTGCTTCTGGTGTTCGGCCCAGACTCTTGTCCCCAGAGGGTCCCTTGGGGGAGAAGCCATTCTCTTGATGCGCTGGGAGAGGCTGCAAGCCATTCACCAGGGACCCAGGCAGCTCCTTGCTTGGCAGGCTGTGGATGAGGGGGCCACAGTCAGCACCTTGCCGCCCAGTCCCCAGGCCACCCCACAGGTCCAGCCTAAGGTTGCTTTCCTGCTCAGGGTCCCTGAGGCTGGGAGCTGGTACCTCCACTGAGGCTCCTGGGAAGCTGGCTCCTCTTTCTGCACAGCTTCCTTCTGCAGCCCTGAGGGTCGAGCTTCCACAACCTTCACAGGATCTATGACAGGGAAGGAAGGGTCATCAGCCAGTGGCTAGTGAGTGATGCTGGAGTTTGGGGGTGACAAGGGGGATGGAGACAGGGGAACAGAGGCTTTACCTGGGTCGGAATTGTTGGCTTTTGCCTCCTTTCTGTCCTGTTTCTGCTTTGAAGAGGAACAGCAGTCAGACTCAAGGGCTATCTGGACCCACCTGACTGTGGTCCTCACCTCTTCCCCCTCTCAGCCGCCCCCAGACCCTCCTTCCTTCTCTGGATGCCTTTCTTTCCTCAGCTTCCTCTCCTCCTCTCCCCAGTCCCGACTCCCAACCCAGGAATCCTGACCTTGGTTTCAGCAACTTCTGACTTCCGAGTCCTCTTCATTATCTCCTCCAGACGCTGTTTGGAGGCCCCAAACAGTTAGGCCCAAGCCCCGGCCTAATCCTAAACCTCCCACCAACCTCCCATCAGTCACCCCCAGCTCATACCAGCCCTTTCCAGGCCAGGAGTCAGAACCTGCCGAGTCCTCATCCCACGCTCTACAGGCTGGGCGCTCTGGTTGCATTCGATTAGCCCCTTGGACTGCAGCCCCACCCAGCCCAGATGCAGGCCACGCCCACACGAGCCCCACCAGTTCCCTACACACCTTTCTGCGCTCCTGCCGCTCCTGTTCCTCTCGCTGGAAGTGCTTTTCCCTCTCCAGGCGCTGCCTTTCCGCTTCTTCCCGTGACCGGGCTTCAGCCTCCTCTTTCTGCCAAAGACCACAGTGAGCTTTGGGCACCTGGCTCCAGCCCTCCCTCTGTTTAGAGGTGCCCAAGTCCAACCCCGGCCTTCCCGCCGGCTGGGGCACCTGCTTTTGCAGCCGCTCTTGCTCCTCCTGCTCCGCCTGTGCCTTCTCTCGGGCCTCCTGCTCCTCCCGCCTCTGGGCCTCAGCCTCCTGCTCTGCCCGGGCCTCAGCCTCCCGCGCCAGCTGCTCCTCTCTCATTCGCCTGAATGACGGGAATGAGATTCAGTCTGAGTCTCTTCTCCAGGACCCATCAGGGTCCCCTCAGTCCCCGAGGGCGCACTCACTTGTCCCTTTCTGCCTGCAGCTTCCGTTCTTGTTCCTCCCGCTCACGCTGCTCCCGGGCCTGGCGCCTTTTCTCAGCCAGGAGCCGAGTGGCCTCTTCACGGTCTGTGGTGCCAGCCATGGGTTTGCTAGGGGTCACTGGGGGAGCGGGCGTTGGGGGTGAGGTCAGGACAGCAGTACCTGGAGGGGAATCCAGGACCAGGGAGTCAGGTGTATACCTGTCCAGGCACTTCCATCACCCCTGCAAACCCCTGCTTCCTGGACCTCAGAGTAACCCACCTACTGAACTGCTGCCATCCACATTGAATGGCCTGTGTTCTGAGGGCTGGCCCTGATGTGGGCAGGAGCCCCTCTTCCTGTCTCCCAACATCCAGTCCCTAGGCATGTCTGGAGGCCCATACCCTTGACAGGTCACCTCCTAGGCAGACAAAGCTGCCTTCCCGAGCTTCCCACCCTCTCATGCCCACCTGCAGGGATCTCTGCTATGGGCTGCTCCTTCTGGGGCTGGGCAGGGGTGGGTGAGGGCACAGGTGAGGGTGCTGGTGAGGCTGGGGCTGCTGGCTCCTTCTCATCACTGGCCCTGCTCTTGCTCTGGTTCTTGTCCTCGGGTCCTGCTGTGTTGGGGCTCTCCTTTGCCTCCTCCTTCCTCCGAACCCGACCCTTGGGTGATGCAGTGGTGCCTCTGGGGGACGGTGGTTTTGGAGGCAGAGTGTGTCCTGGCCCTGGGCTGGGGCATGGGGAGGCAGGCCTGTGCCAGGAAGGAGAGGATGGCCGGGCCTTGGACTTGGGGCTGAGAGAGAAGATAAGGGTTAGAACTGGAGAGCAGAGAGCCTTCAAGCATGCACACACAACCACCTGTGCATGTCACTTCCTCATGGAAATGTCCCCTCCCCCATCTATTTGCTCTTACAATACTGTATCATTTCCTCTTAGTGCATATACTCCAGTTTGTAATTATATATCATTTGTGAGATTTCTTTGTAATTTTTTTTTAGTTGTAGATGGACACAATACCTTTATTACTATTTATTTGTTTATTTTATGTGGTGCTAAGAATCGAACCCAGTGCCTCACACATGCCAGGCAAGTGCTCTACCACTGAGCCACAACCCCAGCCATCCCCCCCCCACTTTTTGTTACTGGGGAGTGAACCCAGGGGTGCAAAACTACTGAGCCACATCCCTAGCCCTTTCAATATTTTATTTAAAGACAGGGTCTCAATAAGTTGCTTATGGCCTTGATAAGTTGCTGATGCTGGCTTTGAGCTCACTATCCTCCTGCCTCCACCTCCCAAGCCACTGTCATTACAGCCTGTGCCAGTGCACCCGACTTGTGAGATTTTTTTTTTTTTTTTTTTTTTTTTTTGTCTGTCTCAATAGCCTGCACTCTCGTTTTTTTTTTTTTTTTTTTTTTTTTTTGCGGTACTGGGGATCGAACTCAGGGCCTTGTGCTTGTGAGGCAAGCACTCTACCAGCTGAGCTATCTCCCCAGCCCAGCCTGCACTCTTAATAAGTGCAAATATTGGGCCTGGTTTAGCTCACCAAAGTGTCCTCAGCACCCAGAACATGACCTGGCAGGTCAGTCCTTCCTTGGGCAAGTATATACTGAGTGCTTACCAAGTGCCAGGCACTGTTTTAGGTGTTGGGGCACTTCAGTAATCAAAACATGAAAGGGGGAGAGAAAGGAAGGAAAAGTAAAAGAGAGGAAGAGAGAGACAGAAAAGAGAAGGAAAGAGAAAGAAAAAGGGAAAAAAGAGAAAATAAGAACCTGCCCTCAAGAAACTTCCATTCTAGAATGCTTGCCCAGCAAGGACTTGTGAACGAGTGAGTGCATGCATGGCCTGGGGTGGCGGGGCGCGCCCACCTGAGCTCTGAGGTGGCGCCAGCAGAGAGACGTGGCCGCACAGTAGCAGGTAGCGACTGGCGCTTTTTGAGGCTACGCTCCCGGGCCAGGGCATTCTTTTCCTTCTCGTTTTCCCTCTCCTTGTCCTTCTTCTCTTTTTTCTGCACCTGGCAGGGAGGGTGGGAGAGAGTGGAGAAGGGTGCTGAGGTCAGTGCACCTGTGCTCCAGTTTGCAGGCAGCCGTTCCCACCTGCGCTGCCACTCACCGGAGAGGCCTCTGGCCGGCGGCGAGCCGGAGCGGGGCTGCCCCCAGCGCTGGGCTTGCGCCGCTCCCCGCGCTCCCCAGCCGGGGTGCAGCGGTGCACGCTCCGGGGGGCGCTGCATGGCGGTGTCAGGGGGCTGGCGGAGGCCGAGCGCGGGCACACAGGCACGGCTGCGGAGGTATGAGTGCGGTCGGGGTGCGGCCCAGGCGCTAGGTCGGCCCCTGCCCGGCCCCTCCTGGGGCGTCTCCCAGAGCCGCTGCCCCTACCCTGGTCGCGGCCGTTGCGGGGCAATGTGACCGCACTGCGACTCCGAGCCAGGAAAGAGAGGGTGGGCGTCATCAGACGATCCACAATGCTGCTCTCCCATGCGCTGAGCTGCAGGCTGCGATCTAGGGGGAGAACACGGAAGAAGCAGGTCATTGCAGGCAGAGGTATAGGAGAGACAGGTACTGTCCCCAAGATGAGTCCAAGGATTCTCATCCAGGATGAATCTCCCGTTGAGTCACACGGGGTCACGCTTGTCCTTCCCGAGATCTAGACCTTCACTGCCAACCCAGATAAGAAAACAGTCCCAGGGCAAAACCCTGCATGGCTTCAGGGTTCCTCTTACCAGTGTCCCCAGATGAAGGGGCTCAGAACTGTGAGCATAAGAAGGAACCCTGCGGGATTGGTGGAAGAAACAAGGGGCCTCTCCCATGTCCCTCTGTAGGGTCCTGCCTCTCCTGCTCTTAGAGTGCTGGCCTAGGGCAGGCATGTTCCTGTGGATTTGGGACAGCGAGGATCCTTGCGCCCCTCTGATCCAGTCTTTAGAAGTCCTGTGCCAGGGAGAGGCTGCTAAGGGGGCCTGGCTGCCCTAGGCCACCCTGCTCTGTCTCCTCAGCTGCTAGGTTATTTTTAAGTCTCAGTCAGGTGGGGTTGGTGCAGCAGCTGATTTAGTTGCTAGGCAACAAAGCAACCAAATAAAAGCTAGAGAAACTTATAAATAACTCCTACCATGGCTCCTTTCATATGTAAGCACCAGGGCATGGTGGGAACACAGGGACTGTGCCACCCTGGTTGGCCACAACTCTGGAACCAGCCAAGGCCTTGGCTGGGGCTCTGAAGGCAGAGAGGGCAGGGTTGTGTGGACCTCCAGGGTGAAGCCAGAATGACCCCCACACAGCACCCAGGCCAATCTGACACATGGGGGCCAGGCCATCTGTCTGGGGTTGGCTGAGGCCAGCTGGCTGTGGTTGGAGATAAGGCTGCCAGGCCATTCCCACCCCCAGCCACTACCCCAACTTGCTCTTGAGGCTCCTGCCAGGCTTTCTGCCCTGTGGGCTATTGTCCTTTGTCTCTGTTCTCCTCTCCTGCAGGGTGCACCACTCTGTCCTCAGGGTCCAGACCCAAATGCCGGCTCCCCAGAGGGGCACAAAGCCCTGGTTGGGGTCAAATGGGGATGGGGACCTGGAGTATGTGAGGGCTCCAGGGACTGATGTTCTTGCTGAGCTCTGGAGGAGGCTTGGTGGGGGCTACAAGGGGCTCTAGAGGGGGAAGGCTGGGCCTTCTCTTACTTCTACTGGGGGAGTTCCAGAGCGTGGCAGAGGACTTTGAGAGCCGCTTGTTGATTATAGAGTCCACGTGTTTGGGCAGGTTTACTGCCGACACGGAGCACCTGCTCCCACCTGGAGGGGAAAAGACACGGCATTAGGGCCGGGCCAGACGGGAGCCAGGGGGGGCACTGAGGCCTTCCATGCAGGATGCTCCGAGGGCAGGGGGGAGAGGGAGGAGTGGGCAGGCTAGGATGGGGAGGAGGAGGCGGATTTGGCCCTAGGAAGATGAGGATGAGGGGTAGGTGATCAGAGACAACTTGGGTTGGGGGAGCCGACAGAGAATGAGCAGAGGGAGGAGATGGTGTGAATCTAGAAAAACTATAGCCTTCCTGGCCAGACCAAAGGAAGCCATTCCCTAGGGCTGGGTGCCGCAACCCCTCCCCATAACCACCCAGCATTGGCACTTGCTGACACTGCCCAGCCAAGGCACTATGGATACAACACCCACATACTGGGACAATGCAGACGTTCCTGAACAGAAGAACCCACACAGTCACTTACACAAACCCACATATTCATCCAGGCACAGAAAGACAAAGACATGCAGACACAGGCATATAAAGTGGTAGGTACTTATGCATATGCACATGTATGTGCAGACATGCACAGACAGAAACACGAATAGCAGACAAGGTGTCAGACCCAGGTGCACACGAAGCAGGAACACACTGAAGCAACCTAACCGTGGCTGATATTTATAACAGCTAGCATTCATGGATGCTTACCATGTGCCAGGCACTGTGCTGGGCACCACACACCTGTTACCTCACTTGATCCTCCAAACATCTACCTACAATCTCGGAGGCAAGTAGCATTGTTATCCCCATTTCATGACGAAGAAAGTGAGATGTTGAGAAGTTAAAGGTCATAGTACAAGTGCCAGAGCTGGAGCCCCAGTCGGTCTGACTTAGGAGCCCTCACTGAGGAACACCAGGCCACAAACATACCATTGCAAACACATCAAGCTACACAATACAGATCCATGAGCACATACACCAGAAGTTAAGAGCTAAAAATACTGAAATTTGCCATTGCATAAAGACATCCAAACACTGGTACATACATGCCAGCAAATAATCAGACCAAAATCCATGATGAGCCTACATGAAGAGAACTCAGAGACAAAAATCTACCTTCCAAGAGAGGGGGTGACAGTTTTCTTTAAATATCCAGTGTCTGCAGAGCATTAAAATCCTCTTTTATGTATCATCAACTAATAGTAATTGACAGGAGCAAAGAAGGCTACTCCTAAAATGACCGAGGTCTGAGGAGCAAACCAAATGAAGAGACTTCATCTCTGACTTGATAGTGGAAGTCCTTGGGAAGGGACAATTCAATTTACAGACCATTCCAGAAGACACAAGTCACGAGAAGCCAGACAAAAATGCTGCAGGGAGCCACCACCTCCTTGTACGGAAGTTGGTCCCTTCCCCACTTTGCCAGGCCTCAGCCTTGCCCACCCACCCAGCAGCCCTTGCAGCCCACTCACTGGTCTTACGTCCTGGGGAGCTGTGGTGCAGGGCCCCTGCCCAGGACCAGCGCTGCTGCCGGATTTCAGCCCACGTCTTCTTCACTGACCGCTGGATGGCTGCTTCATAGCGCTCCTGGGAGCAGGCAGGAGAGGAGAGAAGTCTGGGCTCAGAATCGTCCACCATAGTTGAGAAACAGCCTTCTTCTCCTGTGACAATGCCTCCCCTACCCAAGCCTCTCCTGACTCACTGCAGGTAACCAACGTCACTGAATCCTTGCTGTGATTAAGGACAAGTGCAACAGATCTCTTCCAACTCCTTGGAGAGCTTTTCACTGTGCCCGAGTCATTCCCTGGGTGTTATAAGCTGTTTCTCTGAGGATGGGGTGGGACTCTCCCTACCTAAAGCTCCTAGGCAGGGCTATCTATGTCCCACTGGCATGGAGGGTCCTGACCTTGGGGCTATTTTCCCTTAGCCTGAGGTCACCTGGCAGAGCCAGGCATCTACCCATGTGGCAGAGCTAGGCACATACACACAGACCCATGTCTACACACACACAGCCACAGTCAGAGGGACCCGCAGTGGCACGTAGGGGAGCAAAGGTGGCTGCAGTTATAGATGTCCAGACGTTGTAACCCAGGGACAGAGGGGACCACGCAGACAGACCGCGTGGAGGCACGAACACCACGTGCATTCACACTTCCAATCCAAGGACACGCAGGCACGAGCGTGCAGAGCCTGCAGGCCCAGTCCCAACCAGCACCGACGCACCTTGTTCTTCTCCAGCTTCTGCCGCTGTCGCTCCTCCAGGGCAGCTCTGCGTTGCTCAGCTTTAAGTCGCTGCTCCTCCAGCCGCCGCCGGCGCTCCTGGAGCTGCTTCTCCCGCAGCGCCTTGGCCTTCTCCTCCTTCTCCAGCCACACTGCCTTCTTGGCCGCTGTGGGGGAAAGCAGCCATGGCATGGGAGGGGTTCTGGGCAGGCTGGGCTGAACGCCTCCCTGCCACCCGGGCCCTGGGTGCTCTCTCCTCTGCCTGTCTAGGGGAGCCTACGCTCCCAGAACCCCTCTCCCATTTAAGGGTTTCCTGAAGACAGGCCTCAGGGGAGGCCTATTCCTCCAGCACTGGCCTCCGGCTTCTCCGGACTGAAGGAGAAATGAGTTTGCCGATGTAAGATCCCCATCCGACTTGGGGGCCTCCTGGACAGGTTTCCATGTATTGTGGTTAAGAACATGGATGTGGGCTGAGCCAAGGTCTCTGGGTTTGAATCTCAGCTGCTGCACTAGCTGTGTGGCTTAGGCAAATGACTTCATCTCCCCGAGCCTCTGTTTCCTCCTCAAAATGGGTGGAGAGGATTAAATGAGATGGTGCAGAGTGCACATGAAGGGTCCCCGCAGTGGCAGCATTATGCATAAATGCTGAAGGAGGTGACGACCATGCCTCCCACACACTCACCCAGATACTTGGCCCGCTCTTCTCGCCGTTCCTTTGCCAGCTTGTGTCTCTCTCCCGACTTCTTTACATCTTAGCAGAAGGAAAATGAGCTGGTCAAAAAGTCTCCCCAAGGAGCAGTCAGCCTGGGGTTCCCTCTGGGTCTTGCCCCTCTCCCTCACCATCTTCTCCAGGGAAAAGGGGGTTCCCTCAGGCAGCACTTCCCAGTGCTAGAACACAAGCCAAGGGGTTTGGGCCCAAGACCGGGGACTTCACACATACCTTGCTTGGTGGGAGGGCTGTCAGAGGCTGCCACTGCAGTTGGGGACGGCTGGCTGCTCCTTCGAGAAGGCCTGGCATCCCGTGGGCCTGTGGCTGGTGGGGTGGGTCCCCGGCTTTTTGCTTCCGAGGAAGGGGATTCTTCCTGCAGGGGGGCTGGCCTAGGCACCACCTGCCCTGGAGGACTCTCTGGTTCCACTGGGAGCTGTTTAGGGTTAGTGGCATTCTTCATGGCAGGAGGGGTGTCCGGGGGGGTGTCCGGGACTAGGGCTGACATTGGTGGTGGTGGCGGTGGGGGTGAAGGGTCACCTTCTGGGGAAGGTCTTGGCTCTGGGGGGATTCTGGCTACCACAGCTGAAAGACCAACACAAGAGGGGAAAGAGAGTCAGACTGTATGTTTGGGCCGTCAGTTCAGTACAGAGCTCTCTCCCTTGCCAATGGACTTATTCATTTGTCAGGTCCAGTGTGGTCCAGGCATTGATAACATAATGGTGAGGAAACAGCAGAATCTCTGCCTCTGAGGCGCTCACTCTCCAGCGGGGTGGACAAATAGCAAGGCAGTGCCAGGAGAGGGTAAGCACCACATCCTGGGCAGCACAGCACAGATGGTTAACCTGCATTTGGAGGGCTTCCTGAAGTAGCAACCAAGCCGAGATCACAAGGATGAGTCGGAGTTGGCAAGGCAAGGAGAAGAGGGTTCTGGCGGAGAACAGCGTGTGCACAGGGGTGGAAAGGAGGAGGGTGTGTTGGAAAAACTGAGAAAAAATGTAAAGCACTTGTTCATGCCCCAAATGGTTTTTCATGTCTTCAACCTCACCTTTCCACTCTACCTCTGGGTCTCAGTGCCCAGGCCAAGGTCTAATTTGTAGAGGGTGCCAGTGTGGGGCATATGGGATTGACTAGGAGGAAGGACAGAAGCATGGGCACAAGCTGGATGCCTGTGTGGCTGGAGTCCCCAGTGCAGTGGACAGCCGGCTCCATCTACATCTTTTTCCCCAGTCGCCCCCAGATTTCTTCTTTTAAAACATGAATATTTCATGAACCTTCTACAAGACACCAAAGTGCCAGTGAGGAAGACAAACAATTTGGCAAATATGCATGTACATATGTGTGCACATGCATGTCAAGGGGTATCTGGAAGACAAGCTGCAGACAATCAGCTGAGGGCCCAGTTCTGATTTCACCACCCCAGACAGGGAGGAAAGTCCTACCTCCCCAACAGGCAACCTTGGACAAGCCATTCAATCTCTCTGAGTCTGTTTTCATATCTAAACAGGTATAAAGAGCTCAAGCTAGAGGGGCTGTCAATAGAGTGCTCAACACAATGCATGTGTCAGCAGTGATACTACACCCCCTTTCCCTATGGGTCTCGTGATGCTCCAGGTCTCTCAAAGAGTATTCTCTGGCCTGGTGCAGTGGTGCACATCTTTAATTGTGGCCACTAGGGAGGTTGAGGCAGGAGGATCACAAGTTCAAGGCCAGTCTTAGTATCTTAGCAAGACGCTCAGCAACTCAGTGAGAC
The DNA here is from genome assembly GCF_902686445.1 of Sciurus carolinensis. NCBI lineage: Eukaryota > Metazoa > Chordata > Mammalia > Rodentia > Sciuridae > Sciurus > Sciurus carolinensis. The sequence goes on from NC_062213.1 coordinate 182,703,270, forward strand.
CATGTCTCTGAATTGAAAAATAAAAAGGGCTGGGGATGTAATTTAGTGGTAAAGTGCCCCTGGGTTCAATCCCTAGTACCAAAAAAAAAAAAAAAAAAAAGGATCCTCTGAAATGCCTATAATCCCAGCAACTCAGGCAGAAGGATCATAAGTTTGGGGCCAGCCTCTGTAACTTCTCAAAATAAAAACACAAAAGGGCTGAGAGTGTAGTTCAGTGGCAGAGCGCTTGCCTAGCATGGGTGAGGCCCTGAGTTCCGTGCCCAGTACTGCAAAAAAAAAAAAAAAAAAAAAAAAAAAAAAGTGGGGGGCTGGGGGCCTGGGGTTGTATCTCAGTGGTAGAATGCTTGCCTGGCTCGTGTGAGGCACTGGATTTGAGTTTCAGAACCGCATACAAATAAATAAATAAAATAAAGGTCAACAACTAAAAAAATTAAATAAATAAAAGTATCCTGTGCCTGCTGAGCCTGATGCCATCTGCTGCTATCCCCTGGGCACTGAAGAGATGGGTGGGGACACAGCCACCAACCTGAGAGCAGGGTAGCATCTGTGTGAAGGTGCGTCTAGGGAAGCATGTTTTGCTTTCACTGGGGGCCTGGTCCACCACGCTAGGGCCCTGTTCTGGAAATTCGAATCCTCTGTGGGTGTGATAAACTCCCCATTCCTATGGATGACAACGTGTGTGCCCGAAGGTCTTTGGACTCTAGCTGCCTCTCTCATGGAGGTGGGAATCTAAGGGTTGGTTTGGTCTCTGAAGCCAGATTATTCCAATATGAATTCTGGTTTCCCCACTAACTGTGTGACCTTGGGCCAATGACAGACCCTCTCTGTGCCACAACTCGTGTCCTATGAAGTGCAGATTTGGTCTCCTTCACAGTATTGTGATGACCGTCACTAACCATTAACAGCCTATGTATTTATCAAGATCTTTGTGTGTGCAATGTATTTTACACAAACTTGTTTTAATCCTCTTTGACAATATTTAGAGATGTTATAAACATCTCTTTCATACCAAAGAGGAAAGTAAAGCACAGAGAGGTTAGGTAGAGTAATTTGAGGTCACAAAGCTGGTAAGTGAAGGGGCCTAGACTTGAAGCCAGCGTCCATCACCAGAACCCATACCCTTAGACAGGGGACCCTCCTGTGTCTGTCTCAGGTTTATGCTATTTCCCCTCATTCCTTCCCTTCCAGCTACCTGAGCTCCAGGTCAGAGCCCCAGCTGAGGCCAAGTCTCCCAGTGAGCCCTCCAACTCTGCCAGACCCCTAGGCCCCATGACAGGCCACTCAGCTCTCCCCATACCAGCTGGAAACAGATGCCTGGTCACTGCCAACCAGTTTATCAGCAGTTGCAACTCTTTAATGCAAAGGGCAACAAAACTAGTGGCAGCCCATCAGTGAGTAGTAAGCACCCTGCCACACAGCCACTCTGAGAGGCAGAGACTCTTACCCCATTATACAGTGAGGCAACCAAGACACCTCACTAGCTGATTTACCCAGGGTCATAAAACTAGTATGTGGCAGAATAAGGATTTGAACCTGGGGCTGTCTGGGGCCAACATCTGGGCATGTAAGCATTCCTTTTAAAGGCTGAGGGCGAGGCCTGTGTGTTGCCTTCTCCAAGCACCTGTGCGTGCGGCAGGTGTTGCAAGGAAAACTGGTAGGCGGGTGTTTGTCTACACCTAGGCAAATCACACCCACCCAGCAAGACAGTGAATCCCCAACTAGGTCCGGACGAGCCCTGTGCAGGAGGCTGGGAGGAGCTTGGCCTCTGGCAAGGGACATGCCCTGGGCGTGGAAAGGTCTTAGGTTGCAGACTCAGACACACCCGAGTGGGATCCTGGCTCTGTGTGGAACCCTGGGCAAACTCAGTTTCCTCACCGAGTTGTTGGTACAGATGTGAGAGGGTATACCAGGGACTCTTTAAGCAGTACCTGCCCAGAACAATCTGTCCACTTCTGATCTCTACCAAAGAGCCCACTCTGTCAGGCCTTTACTCCACTTCGTGGTGACCGGGCTCTTCTTAAGTCACCAGTGACCTCCATGTCGCTAAGTCCAGGAGCGCATTTCCCATCCTCATCCATCAGCTGCATTTGACAGGTCCACCCTTCACTCCTCCCTCAAATGCCTGCCTCATTTGGCTTTGGAGCCCACACATCCTGGGTTTTCCTTCTGCCTTGCTGGCTGGGACTGCTGTCCTCTCTGCTGATTCCTCCCTAACTTGCTAACCTCTCCAGCTGCCTGCCCCAGGGCTCAGCTGCACAGAAGAGGAAATCACCTCTTCTCTGTCCCCACACTCTCCGCTGGTGATCTCATCCAGACTCAGGGCTTTAAATACCATCCCTTTGCTGATGACAACCAAATTTGTTTCTCCAGCCCAGACCTCTCCCTCCAGGACCAGTTTCGCTCATGCAACTCCTACTTGACACCCTGGATGCCCCAAATTTAACACATCCAAACTCAGGCTCCTCTTCCCCCAACCCTACACCTCCTCCAGCTTTCCCTGTTCAGTTAATGGCAACCCCAGCTTCCAGCTCCTTAGGCCTCCAAGTCATTTAGACTTTTCTTGCCTCCCCCTCCACGTCTGATTTCTTGGCAAATGCTTTTGGCTTTATCGTCAAAATATATCCCAAACCCAATCAGTTCTATCTCCACCCCCGTCACCTCCACTTGAGCTACTATCATTTCTTACAAAACACTCCCTGCTCCCGCTCTGTATTCCCTTTGGTCTTCTCACAACATGGCAGCCAGAGTGATTCTGTTTAAAAGTAAGTCAGATCATGCCACTCCCTGACAAAATCCTCCCCCAAATCCCCATCTTGTGGGGAGGAAAAACCAAAGTCATTACTGCGGCCTGCAAGACTCCAGGGGATCCTCCCTTGTCTCCAGCCAGGGGTCTCTTGGACCTCAGCTCCTCCTCCCCCTCTCCACCTGCTCAGACTCTCCAGCCACCAGTCCTGAAGCCCTTCCTTGCACTTACTGTCCTCTCTGCTGGGAAGTCACTGCTCCCAGATTCTGCTGACCTCATTCCCTCACCTTCTTTAGGTCTTCACTCCAGTATCTTTTTTAATGACGCCTTCTCTGACTCCTTATTTAAAACTACGAACTGCAGCTGGGCAAGGTGGTGCATGCCTGTCATCCCAGTGACTGGGAAGGCTGAGGCAGGAGGATCATAATGTTTGAGGCCAGCCCCAGCAACTTAGCGAGGACCTAAGCAACTTAGCAAGACTGGCTCAAAAGAAAAAAAAAAAAAAATCATGTAGCTCAATGGCAAAACACCCCTAGGTCCAATCCCTGGTACCAAAAGAAAGAAAAACAACAAAAAACTACGAACTGCAATGAAAGTCTCCCTTTCCTTTCCTGCTATTTTCCTCTATAATCTGAACACCACCACTACTTTTCTTTTCCTTTTGCTTTCTTTTTAGGGATAGGGTCTTGTTATGCTGCCCAGCCTGGTCTCCAACTCCTAGGCTCAAGCAAGCCTCCCACTTCAGCTTCCTGAGTAGCTGGACTGCAGGTGGACTCCACCCTGCCTGGCTGCTTACCCCCATTCGAACACTCCTCAACTACTGGACTACCAGCTCCATGAAGGCACACATTTCTGCCCATTTTGGTAATTGTTCGACTCTAAGGCAAACAGAGCCTGGCATGTAGATGTTCCACAGATAATTGGGGAATGAAGACGAATGTGCTCCACCCTAGCAGGGAGCATCATCACCCTTCTTACTGGGAGGACTGCAAAGTCCTGCTCTACCACACCTCTTCCCACTCCACCGCTGTCCCCTGAGCAGCCAGAACAATCTTTTCTTTCCTTCTTTATTTTTGTGCTGCTTATTGAATGGAGCTACATCACCAGTCCTTTTTTTTATTTTGAGATAGCGTCTTGCTAATCCTGAGGCTAGCCTCAAACTCTATATCCTCCATACTCAGTCTCCTGAGTTGCTGGGATCAGCACCAGGTTGTGTACTCCCATTGCTCTGGAGATAAAGGCAAAATGCTTCAACCCAATCTACAAGCCTGGCACCGTTTTGAAGTCCCTGTTCCCCTCCACCATACACATTAAATCTCTCTACCCTACTCCTCTCACTCGTTCTCTGAACTCCAGCCACACTGGCCTTTCCTTTAACTCTGATAATCATTCAAGCTTCTTCCTTGCCACAGGGCTTTTGCACATGCTCTTTCCCTTCTTTCTTGTTAACTCCTACTTACCCTTCAGATCTTAGTCATCATTTCCCTGGGGAGGCCTTCCCCAGTCTCTCTGACTAGGATAGATGCCTCCAGTGTACATATATGGCTTCATGTGCCTTTGGAGCACTGTCACTGTCGTGTTTCTAATCTTTCTTACTGTCAGCCTCCTCCTAGACTGAGAGGAAGGGCTGAGCCACCTCTGCTTTGCTCACCACGGCATCACCAGCAGCTCCCACTGTGCCAAGCACATGGAAACACAGAAATGCTACTGAATGAGACAAAGTGCTCCGCCATGAGGCCGCCCTCACCTAAAGCAGGGGACACGAAGGGAAAGCTTTACTCTCATGAAGAGTAGGTCCAGGCAGCAACTTACTGCACAGAGGACCAGCACTTGAGGGGAAGCAGAGTCTGGGCTGCTTCCTGGACTCTAAAGCACTCAGGTAGAAGTTAACAAAAATAATACTGAATGTTTGCTCCGGCAACTGAACAAGAAAAACTTCTCAGGAGGCGAACAGGGCATTTGGAACTCCTCTTGTGACCTGGCAGGCTACTGACCCTGAATACAAATATTTCCTCAGAATGATGCCAACTCCCACGAAATGTCACTGGGACAGTGTTATCGGGAACAAATTGTATTAAACCAAATTAATCCCTTGGTTAATTATCTATAAGGTATTGTTGAGTCCTTTCTCATTATTCCCATTTTATGTCATCAAATATGATCCTTTGCTGAACACGTTGGCACACATCTGTAATCCCAGAGACTTGGGACTTGGGATGCTGAGGCAGAAGGATCACAAGTTTGAGGTCAGCCTCAGCAACTTAGAAACTTAGTAAGACCCCCTCTCAAAATAAAAATTAAAAATTAAAAAAGGGCTAAGGATGTAATTCAGTAGTAAAGCACCCCTCGGTTCAATGACCAGCACCCAAAAAAAAAAAAAAAAAAAAGAAAGAAAGAGGAAAGAAGGAAGAAGGAAGAAATGTGTCCCTTGGCTATTTAATTTTATCTTATTTTTGGTCTATGCCAGATTTTGAGGTTTTAAGCACTGTCAGTTTTATTCTGCTACATTGATATTCACCAGAAGTATTTGCTAAGAACTGGATAAGAGACAGATAGTTTGTATTTATTTCTTGGCACAAAGAGCATGACAGGGCAAAGGTGCAGGATCTGGTTGCAACTGTGGGGTCAAAAGGTCCTGTCTTGCCCGGCACAATGCAGCATGCCTGTAATCCCAGTGACTCGAGAGGCTGAGGCAGGAGGATCAAAGCCAGCCTCAGCAACTCAGTGAGACTGATTCTAAATAAAACATTTTCTTTTAAAGGGCAGGGGATGTGGCTCAGTGATTAAGAGCCCCTGGGTTCAATCCCTGGCAAAAAAAAAAAAAAAAAAAAGTCCTGTCTTCCCAAAAGGGACTGCATCTGGGATCTGCAGAAAGATTGGGGCAAAGTCCCTGGGAGTACAGTGACATATTGGGGGTACTAGCTCCCTACACCACCCTCTGGAGCTGGAAGTCCCTTCCTCCTCCCTCCCTCACCCCATCCCATCAACTCCTGCTGGGGTCACACAGTCACATTTCTTTTTTCCTTTGTGTCCTGGGGATTGAACCTGGAGCACTTTACCACTGGGCCACGTCCCCAGTCATTCTCACTTTAGTTATTTATTTAATTTTTTCAGTACCTGGGATTGAACCTAGGTAAAACGCTGAGTTACATTCCCAGCCCTCCTTTTTTTTTTTTTGAGACAGGGCCTCACTAAGTTGTTAATGCTGGCACGATCCTCCTGCCTCAGTCTCCCAAATCATTGGGATTACGGGAATGTGCTGCACCGCCATACCCAGACGTCCAGTCGCAGCACTGATAACTCAATCTCCCTCCCTTTCCCCCCATTAGTGTGGGATCCAGAGAAGAGATTGGGTCTTGGTCCTTTTTGCAACCCCAGAGCCTTATACAGGACCTGCCTGGCACAGAGTACGAGCCCTGTGTCTGTTAATGAATACTTGGACGGATGGACAGATGGATAGATGGATAAATAGATGGATGAATGGGTGGATGGATGGACGGATGGATGGATGGGTGGGTGGAGGTACTATGGAAGGTTGTCTAGATGGTACAGTCAGATTCCAACGTACTCCAGGCCTAAATGTCTCTAAACCCTAAATATCATGGTCATATCAGCATCTTGTGTGTCCCCAGACAGCTCCGCCTCCTAAATCCAGGTAGGGAAATAAACTAATTTTGGGGTTACTGGGGAACTCAGGGGTACTTTACTACTGAGCTACATGCCCAGCCCTTTTTTAAATTTTGAGACAGGCTCTTGCTGAGTTGCTCAGGGTCTCGTTGAGTGGCTGAGGCTGACTGAACTAGCAATCCTTCTGCTTCAGCTCCTAGTGGCTGGGATTACAAGCCTGCGCCACCACCACTGTGCCCCACAAAACAAAGTTATTAGGGTCCTATCACAGACCAGGCACTTCCCTTATCTCATTCAAGTCTTATGACCAGCCGAAAGGGAAAGTACCATGAATAGCCCCTACTTTACAGGTGAGAAAACTGTTACTCAGACAGGTTAAGTGGATTGTTCATTTCAGAGTCAGAGGTAGGATTTGAACCCAGCTTTGTCTGATGACAAAATTCTTATGTCATGCTGTTTCTGGCGTATGGTCATATCACCCCTCCCTGAGGCTACTGTCTGTTCCCTAAAGAAGGAAGTGATTCGTCGACTCCCTGGGGAGGTTCCCCCCACAAAAGCGAAGGGTGCAGGTGGGGCAGACAGGCCCTGAGCTCAGAGCACAGGAATGTAGGGAAGGCAGGCTCCTGCCCAGGCTGGCCACCAGGAGGCAGGAAGTGAGGTACCTGGGCAGCGGGGAGCAGCGGGGGGTCCAGACAGCACCCCAGGAGGAGAACATGCAGGAGACAGAGGCAAGAGACAAATGGGACAGCACAGAGATGAGCACCTCTAGCAAGAGCCCTCCGGACTGCTGAGGTGACAACATTAGACCAGACAAAGGAAGACAGGGAAGCAGGCAGAGGGCAAAGACACACACACAGCCAGACAGACAAGGACACACAGCAGACAGGGAGAGGCACCTAACAGCATACGTGACCGCACTGTTTTGTGTCTTGCTTTCTCTCACAATGCACAGGGAACACTGGGATTCAGAACACACACAGAACCTGGGACAGAGAGACACACACAGCCAGGTATCCCCTCTGAGCACAAGAGAAGACTCAGAGACACATATAAGCACAGTTGGTGGGCTGGGGAGATAGCTCACTTGGTAGAGTGCTTGCCTTGCAAGCACAAGGCCCTGGGTTCGATCCCCAGCACCACAAAAAAAAAAAAAAAAAAAAAAAAGACATATAAGCACAGTTATTCAATGTCCCCCATATATTTATCCGGCTTCATCCTGGTCACTTCTGCTCTCTCACTTGGGGGCACTTCTTTACCTGGGACTGGGGAAAGTCTGATTAACAACAAGGACAGTTCAGCTTGGGTCAGGCCAGCTAAACATGCTCACTCATTATTCATTCAGACTTCACCAGTCCTAATAAGGTAGATATTATTATTACCCTACTTTACAAATCAGGAAACAGATTCAGTGAGATAATGACACTTGCTAAAGCCACACAGCTTGGTGGGTAGCAAAGGTGGGGTCTGGAAGCCATTGGCGTGACAGTCTCTACCCTCAGTCTGCTATCCAAAGGGGCAGCTTCCTGGATTTCCCTGCCTTCTGGAGAGATCTGGGCTGGAAGAATGGGGAGGGCTAAGAAGGACAAAGCTAGGGAGCCTACTTGTGGGACTGGGACAGGGAGACTCTTAAGGGCAGCATCACTCCTGCCCTGGACCAGGCTGAGCAGCTGAGAGGGAATGACTGGGAGGTCACAGCCTGCCCCAGCAGTTGGGCTGTTGGGCACTGGGGCCAGGCAGAGGCTTCTGTGGATGAGAAAGTCTGATAAAGCCAGGAGCCCTACCGACACTGCAGATCTGAAGGAGCTCTCTGGCCCGGCTGGCGGCCATTGTTCCTAGTCTCCAATCAGGAGCACCCACTTCCTGTTATTTTAGGCGGCAGGAAATGACCCCATCCCGCAGCCCGGGCTCCACCACGTCCCTCCCTGAGCCTAAGCAGGGAAACCCAGGCAGGGGCCCAGAGACGGGAGGGTAGAGGTCCAGCCCCAGGTCAAGCTCTGGGGATGGCCCATTAGCTAGATTGTCACCACCACCTGGGCCTGTGATTGCCTTCTGGTCCAACCTGCTCAGACTCCAACCAGGAAGGATTCACAGGGGACTCAGAGGCTGTGCTGGCTCTTCCTCTGCCTGCCAGAGAAAAGATCAGGTAGTCCCCAAGACCAAGATGCCCACAGGAGACCAGTTTAGGAAGAGAAACAGGCCAGACCCTGTCACTGGTTGGCTCAGCAATGATAATTCGGAATCGAGATTTGGTGTACAGACTGAGTTCAAATCCAGTCTCTGCCAGTTCCTAGCTGTGTGACTTGAAGCAAGTAACTTCACCTCTCTGGGTCTCATCTGTAAAATGGGAATAATATTAGTTCTACTCATGGGATTGTCATGTGAAACAATGAGGAACAAAATGAGACAATGCACATAACATGCTGAGCATTACGCCTGGCACAGAGAAAGCCCTTAGCAAATAGGACTGGGAGACAATAGATGGGAGATAACTTGGATTACCAGGGAGTCTATGTCACACCTTCTTCTCCTACAGCTGGTGAGGAGCACTGATGGAGGGCAGCAAAACTGATCCCCACCCCCTTACCAGGCTCTCTGCTCCCCTTGGGGCAGAGCTGCAGCTGAGAGGTGATGGAGGAAACACTGGAGGCTGTGCCCTGGGGTGCCAGGCAGAGCTACCACCAGCCAACAAAGCTGCATTATCTGAGTCTGGCTCTTTGGCTCTCTCCCTGGCCCCAAGACCAGCAAGGACCCAAGGACATGGTTTCAAGCTGCTTGCCTCCAGGTTTGGTCAGTCCTGAGACCTGCCCTGATAGCCCTCAAGTGCCACCACTTTAATCTGGGCCCTGTTTTCAGCTTCTAGCCCCTTCCCTCACCTCTGCCCTACCAAGAGCAGGTGCCCATCCTGGGAGGAGAGCTAAGCTGGCCTAGAGCCCCTCCTCCTCATTTGTATATGCATGACTACACATTAGGGGCTCTTCAGAGGCCTCCTTACAGGATCCTCCTGCCCAAGGAGGAACAGTGCGGAGTGCCAGTCAAGCTAGTTGATGTATGTACAGTTGTGGCCCACTGTGCCAGTCCCAGCTTCTACTCATCCTTCCAGGCCCACCTCAAACACCTTCTCCTCCACGAAGCCTTCCACAAGCACAGCCCACTGTCCACCATATCACCACTACACCTGGCTCCCCAGGCAAACATCCCTGCAGTGAACACATCCACTTTCCCCTCCACACCAGGCTAGGAACCTCCCGCCCCATTCCCACCCAGCCCAGGGTAGGGGCCCTGTTCTGGGTCAGCAGGGCCAACACCAAGCTGGCACAGTGGCACATCAGCACAGTGTGCAGGATGGCTGTGCCTACTCCCATTATCCCATCAGGTACAGGGCCCCTCAATTCCCCAGACAGACCCTGGTTTATGTCTGTGTAACACTCCCCTCCCCTGTCCCTCTGTCCTCTTTGCCTCCTGAAGTTCTAATTCATCACATCTCCTCCTCAGGCCTCTGAATGAATTAGAAATAATACCAAGAAAAATCAAAGTACTGGCATTTATTGAGAACTAATTCCACGCAAGGGCCTAGGTTAAGAACTTAAAGTATTCATCTCATTTAATGACCCTAATGTCTCTATGAGATCATTTCTAACATTATTCTCATTTTATCAATGGAAAACTTGAGACAGGTTAAGCAACTTACCGGAAGTCACCCAGTAGTGTTATGAGGTGGAACTTAAACTGTTTGATTCCAGAGTCTACGCTCTTAAACAAATTCCCACCCCCACCTCCCCCATATTTCATACCTCCCTCCTGGCACCAGTTCCAATGAACCTAACCACAATAATGGTAATAACACTTTATTGTGGGTGTCTGGTGTCTGTGTGCCAGTTTCCTTCAGGTTCATCATCTCTAACTCTCACATACACCCCACAAGGTTGATAACACTACCCCATTTTCTAGGGGCAGAAATTATGGCTCCAGGAGGTAATCACTTGCTCTAGTCCAGTAGTCAACAAATGTCTAACTGGGATTTCCACCCAGGTCTTCTAATCCAAAAGCAGGAGCCATACTTTCCCCTACCCTGTGCTGCCTGCTGTTAGTTTGCCACGTGCAAGTGCACAGAGGTAACTCTGGGGGCCTATCACGGGCACTCAGAGCTTCAGACCCAGACTCAGACTCTCCCAGAGAGTCAACATTTACTCCCAGGAAGCCCTGTCTCACTGGGACTCCTGTCACCTTCGGCTTTTCTCTGTGTAGGGACTAGCCACCATCCTGACCCAAGTTCTCATGTAATTCCATTTAGACCCTGTGTATACAAGTTTCCCAATCCAGGACCCTGTAGGCAGCTCCCCACCCTCACTTAGGACACTGCTTCAGTCAAGAATCCCATCATAACCTCATATGCAGTCTAGGCCCCCACCCAAGTGTCCTAGTTATAATCTAGCCATTCTCAAGTCCTCTAGGTCACCACTCCAACCATCCCATGTATACTCCAGTGCCCAGGGACCCTTAGGTACAGAGGCCCAGTAAGCAGATGGATGGACCAGATTGGGCCTCCCTGGGTATCCCTTCCCAGGATCAGAAGAGTCAAGACAGACCCAGACACCCTTGTTTCCAGCACAGTCTACAAGCCTCCTGAAACCCACCAGTTTGACAGTAGCCTCCCCTCCTTGACCTCCCAGCTCCCACACCCACAGGGTCCCTTCAACACACCAGTGCTGGCATGGGGAGGAGCCCACCCACAAGCAGCCGCACCCACAGCCACTGTTTCATCCAGGTTCCACGCCCCAGGGAGCAGGGAGGTGACTGGGATTAGGCTTTCGACTCCATGGGGGTGTGGGGACAGGGCCACCTCCCCCCTGAGTCAGTGGGAACAAAACTTGGGTCCTCAGTAATCATGCTCTTCCCTCCCCTTCCAGGAAGAAAGAGAAAAAGCCCTCCCTCCAACACCAGGCCAACCAGAAACCTGTCCCCACCCCCTCATCAGCTGCTCCTAGATCGAATGGGATTTGCAGAAGTCCTGGGCACTGGTGGTTGGTGGGGTGTGGGGTGGGGAGGGGAGCTTTGGTGGTCTGGGGCCTGGAGAGTGTGTGAGTGTGAGCGTGCGTGTATGTGTGTTTTCTGTAAGTAAGGGGTAGGTATCCAAAACCTCAGGCTGAAGAATGATGTGGCAGGTCCGGGGAGTCCAGACTAGGAACCTTCATTCTGCAGTGTGAGACTCAGGTCCAGAATCTCTGGGCACGAGGGCAGCAGGACAAGCAGATTTACTTATGCCCCACTCCTCCCCAAATCAGGCTGGGTGGGCTCCGGAGTAGGCCTGGCTGCTGGGGAGGCGGCCCACTCCCCAGCTCCCGCCCTCGCCCCAAACAATGCCGCCTCCCCCTCCCCCTCGCCTTTATCCGGCGGGTTACTTGGCAGCCGCCACTAGAGACCTCCCCCTCCTCTGCCCTCCCCTCCCGGCCGGCTCGCAGCAGCAACAGGCCCTTTGCGCGGCAGCTGGACGGATGGGGTGGGGGAGAGGTCTGGGCCAGGGCCTGGGAGTTGGGGCACTAGGACCTAGGCTTCGGTATGAGGGCGCCAGGCCTGAGAATCTGGACCCCTAACACGCATTCAGGCTAGGGTCACACGTGTCCACACGGGATGGGGAGAGGGACAGACGTCCCAGTTCAGTTAGAAGAGGATCTTCTGGGCCTGGGGTGGATCGGGAAGAGGGGTGGGGGCGGGGAAGGCGAGATGGCACTGGGCTGCGGTGGAAGGGTCATTCCAACAACTCCCGAGCTGGTCCCCGCGGATCCCGCCTCCCCGTGTGTCCAGGCACCCGGGGTGGGGGAGGGGGCAGCTGTCAGAAGATGCGTCGGTGGCCCCGAGCCCCGGCCACCGCCGCAGCCTTTATTTTTAAACTTCAAGTGGTCAGAGGGCGCGGCGGGGGAGGGGTACCCGCCCAGCAGCCGCCCTCATCCTCCGCCTCCCGGCGGCCCTGGACCTCCCTCCCGCCTGGCCTAAGCGTGGCTCTCCGCATACCTGGGGGTGCGCCGGGACCCGGCTCCGCATGCGGGCCGCTCTCCATGGCTGCGGCGTCACTGGGGTTCTTGGGGTCTCAGCGGCGGCGACGGCGGCGGCCCAAAGCCAGGACAGGGGTCCCGCGGCGCATCACGCCGGGCCCGCCTGGCGGGCAACGACTTGGAAGCGCCGACGCTCCAGGGAAGTCGAGGATGGTGGCCTGCGAAGCTCGGGGTCGCGGGCCGCCCAGTGTCTGTGGGTTCCGGCCGAAATACTGCTCCCTGCCCGGCGCCGGCCCAGTCCCGGCCGCGGCCCAACCCTATTGTACCGCCCGGGCTGGGCCTGGCCTCTTCTGCTGGAGCGTACCAAGTGCGACGCAGGGAGAGACGTCCCTGCAGCGTCCGGGGACAGAGCCACCACGGGCCCACCCTGCCAGGCCCGCCCCGCCCTGAGGCGCGGCGCTCACAGCCTCTGGACCTCTGTTCTGTGGCCAAGGCGGAGGGGGCGCCGCGGCTCCGGGAGGACGCTGACCGAGATGCCTCCCCCTGCGGTCCCGCGTTGGTACGCGCCACCGCGCGAGAAGACTATGTAGGGAGCGCTCCGGTGACTCACCCGCCACTGGGACCCGAGGAGTGGGGAGTGGGGCTGGCAACTCGCACTGGATCCTGGGGGCTATGGTTTGGGGTTGAGTGGGCACCTTTAAGTCCAAATTCTTTCCCAAACCCACCTCAATCAAAATCGGCCCGGGAGACGTCGGGTGGCAGGAAGGAAGGTCGCAAAGAGAGCCCTGAAGCGTTACTCTTTCTCTCTTCTGGTGATGGCTGGGATGGGGAGAGACTTGGGCGCCTTGCTACCGCCCTTCCTCCAGCATCCTAGGGTTGGTGTCTTCCCGGTTCCTCTGGGGTAATTACAGCCCTGCACGGCTGCTTTATCCAGGTCTCTAATCTGCTGGATCCTTCCCGGCTCCAAACTGGGTGGTCCTGGCCCTGAACCTCCCCCACTCTCACCAAAAGACACCTCACCCCACCCCCAGTTCCCAGTTCCCAGGATTTCTCCCCTGGGGCTTATTGAGGAGGAAGTGGTGATTCCCTTCTGACACCCCCTCCTCAAGGTAGGCCTGTTTCCCAGCCCTCTGGAGTGAGCTCCCCATTCCCCTTGTCCATGCCAGAGGTGAGGCGCTCAAGCCAAGTTAAGGCCGAGCCTGGGACAGAGTCCGGAGCTTGCTGGGAAGGTAGATCGATGATGGTGCCGCTATAGGGATTGACTGAAGGGAGGAAGGAGGAGGGGCAGCTGGGCTCTGCCCACCCTGTCCCTGCCCTTTGTCCTAACCTCCAGAAGTTCACTTTTCTAGTTCTCCATTGTCCAGCTATTAGGGCCAGGGAGTTGGGGGCCCCCTTTCCTGCCAGATCCCTTATTTTTATTTTTTATTTTATTTTATTTTATTAATATTTTTTAGTTGTAGATGGAAACAATACCTTTATTTATTTTTTTTATGTGGTGCTGAGGCTCAAAACCAGTACCTCACACGTGCTAGGCAAGCACTCTACCACTGAGCTACAACCCCAGCCCCTCAGATACCCTTCTTTGGAGCAATTCTAGAGAGCAGCTATTTAAAGGGGGAGGGTGGGGAACAAAAGGATCTAAGGCAACCTGGGAGCTGCCTGTCCTGGAACATGGGAGTAGCCGGGGACTTAGGGATGAAGTGACATTAGAGAAAGATGATGATAGAGGCCTGCGACAGAAGCCAGTAACCTTAAACTAGTGATTTAACTTTTCCGAAATCCAACTTGCTCACCTATAAAATCGGAAAATAATAGTGCCATGAAGTAGCATGGGGAGGTTGTAAAGATTAAATAAAGCGGCTGGGCACGGTGGCACACGCCTGTAATCCCAACGGCTTGGGAGGCTGAGGCAGGAGGACCACGAGTTCAAAACCAGCCTCAGCAAAAGCAAGGAGCTAAGCAACTAGTGACACCTGGTCTCTAAATACAATACAAAATAGGGCTGGGGATGTGGTTCAGTGGTTAAGTGCCCCTGTGTTCATTCCCTGTACCCCCCCCAAAAAAAATTAAATAAGGCAATGCATAGAGTCTGGCATACGGGAAGTGCTTAATAAACCCAGCAAGGTGGCACATGATTGTAATCCTAATGATGGGAGGCTGAGGTAGGAGGATCACTTACTGAAAGCCAGCCTCAGCAACTTAGTGAGACCCTAAGTAACTCAGTAAGACCCTGTTACAAAATAAAATATAAAAATAGGACTGGGGATGTAGCTTAGTGGTAAAGTGCCCCTAGGTTCAATCCCCAGAACCAAAACAAAAAGAAGGAAAAGGAAGTATTAATAAATATGATTATAATGATTTGGATGATGAGGGGGCTTTGAGGGCAAAAGAAGTTTAAGATGGGAAATGGATCCCCCATTTTGTTGCTTATCATACCATCTGCTGGGTGAGGGGACCATGTGGATAATGGAATCCACCCCATCCTTTGTGAAGTAGGAATCCTCAGGATTTGCATCTTTCAGGGCCGATCAAGCCCACCCTGAGCCAGGCAGTGGATAGACTCCAGAAAATTCAGGAATGGAACCTAACAGAGGGAGTATCCTCTGGGGTGGTTCTTTCCCCACCATTCACCCTGGTCTTGAGGTTACTGCAGGGCTACAGATGGATAGGTGGGAATGGTGAGACATCCACATTGGCTAGAGCTCAAGAATAACAGAGGGGGCCAGGCGCTGGAGCGCACACCTGTAATCCCAGCAGGGAGGCTGAGGTAGGAGGATCCTAAGTTCAAAGCCAGTCTCAGCAACACTGAGGCGCTAAGCAACTCAGTGAGACCCTGTCTCTAAATAAAATACAAAAAATAAGGCTGGGGATGTGGCTCAGTGGTCGAGTGCCTCTGAATTCAATCCCCAGTAAACCCCCCAAAAAAGAATAGCAGAAGGGGAAATGGTACTGAAGATGAGAACTAGGCCAGGGATAGCCTCTGTGTAAGGACTTAAATGCCACTGACATGGAAATGCAGATCCTGGGAATTGCTGAAGATCAAGGAATTCTTCAACAGCAGAGGGGCAAGCAGGCTTTAGAACTGGGGAAGTTCATTGGAAAGAGGTAGTGTATGGTATTATTAACCTGTGTCAGTGGTTCTCAGTCAAGGGTAATTTTGTCCCCCTTCACCCCCATGCAGGGGGACATTGGCAATATTTAAAGACTTTTTTTTTTTTTTTTAACATTCCCAGGCCTTTTTAAAAATTTTTAATTTATTTTTTAATTTTGAGAGAGGTTCTCCCTAGGTTGCTAAGGCTGGCCTTGAACTTGCAATCAGCCTCCCAAGTCAGTGGGATTACAGGCATGCACCACCACGTCCACTTAAAGCCTTAAAGATGCTTGGGTTGCCACAACTAGGGGAGCTACTATCATCTAGTGAGTGAAATCCGGGGGTGCTGCTTTACAACCCCACAGGCCCATCCCCAACAATGAAGAATTACCGAGGCAGAATGCCAGTGGTGCTAGTTTAGTCAGCTTTTTTGTTACTGTAACTAAAAGACCTGACCAGAGCAATTTTAGGGGAGGAAAATTTATTTTGGGGCTCATAGTTTCAGAGGTCTCAGTCTATAGATAACCAGCTTCATTCCTCGGGGCTCAAGGTGAAGCAGAACATCATGGCGGAAGAGTGTGGTGAAGAGAAGCGGCTACATGATGATCAGAAAGCAGAGAGAGAGACTCCACTAGCCAGATACAAAATATATACCCCAAAGGCACACCCCCAGGGACCCACCTCCACTAGCCACTGTTCACCTTCAGTTACCACTCAGTTAATCCCATCAGGGGATTAATTCACTGATTGGGGTAAGGCTTTCACAACCCAATCAATCATTTCTCCTCTAAGCCTTCTTGCGATTGCCTTCCACATGAGCTTTCAGGGGACACCTCACATCCAAACCATAATAGGTGCCAAGGTTGACAAATTCTTCCCTCCCAGATTGAGATTCCCACAGCCCCTCACAAGACACTGGTGCAGGTCATCAGCAGGGCATCTGGGCATTAGACCACTTGAGGGTCAGGTGTCCAGGCTAGCCCTGGAAGGCTTCCTGCACAACTGATGTACCCACAGGCAGCCTGGGACAAGGGCTTGTGGGGAACCAGGGGATCAAGAATGCCCCTGATTTGAGGCAATCACAGTAGATAGATGGAATAGGTGCCTCTCCTGTCTCTCCAGCAGATCCCCAGCAGATCTCAGGCCCCAGCAACTGAAAGAGTTGATGATGGCATGCATCTCTGAGTTTGGGACTAGGTGGCAATACCTGGGGGCTCCACTTGGTCCCACAAATGTTGGACATCCCAGAGAATGGGAAATAGGGTATATGCAATATCAGGTGTTAAAACACCAACACTCACCCTGTTCTCTTCAGTGAGGAGCAGGGAACTCTGTTGCCTCTGCAGCCCAGGGTAGTCCTCTCTTTCTCCAGAGAAACAGGCCTGAGTTAGTCTCACCACAAGGCTGGGCTGGGGCTGGGGGCAGGTCCCTGAGTGAGAATCAGAAATATGTCTCCTTCCTGATTCCCCTAGTGGGAGGGCAGCAGCACGAGCAGAGCACTTAGAACCTTCTAGGTTTGGCAAGGCAAGGTCCAGGATGAACCTGATGGAGAGGTGAAAGAAATCACTGGGAGAGTTGACTCAGAGATATGAATCTCAGGCTGAGGTCCTGGGTGCCACCTCCACACCCACAAAGTAGGAAGTGGGAGGGACCATCTGGGGAGCAGCGGAAAGAACAGACATCAGATTTTCACTCCCACCCCACCCCCAAGTTACTGCTGCAAGAAAGGGGTCTCTAACCCAAACTGGCTTTCCTGGGGAGACTTAGCCTCCAGGGCTTACTGCTTGGGGCTGGGACTATGGCAGTGGTGATACCAGCTGCCTTCCTCCTTCCAGTTCTTGGGGGAGGGGGAAGAACAGAGAAGGATTGAAGTGAGGAGGAACTCAGATTCAGGACTAAGTAGGTTCAACACTTTGGGAGGTGGGTCTTTGTCTAGAACCCCTGATAGGGAAGGATAGCTGACCCTGCCATATTCTTTTCCAGGTAGAAAGAGATGAGGGTGGGAGAGGGTACCTGGTATTCCTAAGTGTCCTGATCCTTGGAAGTAATGGGAAGGAACTGAAATTTGAGAAATAGAACCCTCAGATCAGTTGTATAAGGAAGGTTTTGTCTTTCTTATGTGTGTGTGCGCACGTGCGCTGGGATTGAACCAGTTTTGTACTTTTAAGTTCCAATCTGCGCAAGGAGGAGACTCCATAGATCAATAGATGGTCCCCATCCCCACCCTTAATTCAAGACTGATGACACTTTGAGGATAGTCCCCAAGAAAAAGCAACCTCAAAAGGAATCACAGGCAGAGAAAAATCTCAGTCTGAGACTGGCTGGGAGAGGCTCCACCTCCAGTCTCTTCAGAACCACCCTGCCTGACAGCAGGCTGGGTGGGATCGGGCGGCTGACTGTGACTGTGACTCAGGTTTCTGTGGGCAGCCAAGGCAGCCAGAGGGAGGAGCCCAGACCGACAGACAGGCTGGCCAACTGCAGCTTTCACCTCAGCTGTCCTCTCTCTTGGGAATGTAGGAGGTTCTTCTCTAGCTATGCTGGCCTCCCAGGGGTAGCTGACCCCCTGCTTCCTGCACCCCGCTCAACCAACCTTCAGGTTTCTTCCCAGAGTCCTCAGTCTTTAGCCCTCTCCCCTGCAGGCATGACACAGAAAGAAGAGTCAGGGGTCACTGCCTCTAGGGAGGCCCCAGAATGTCTGTGCCACAGGGAGAAAGGTATAATAATGATTGGTCCTGTACCCTGAGGGAGGGACTGGGGGAATCCTGGGCCCCCCAGCCTGGCTGATTGGTGTCTGGACAGGCTGGCTGGTTGTCATGGTGAAAGGTAGGGGCTAGAATACAGATGCTGCAGAGTCAGGTCACCAGGCTGAAGTGAGGAAAGAGTGTTCAAGAACACATCTGCCCCAGCAGGGTCAGAGTTAATGGCTAAGGAGGGACGGCTGGGGCTGAAACAGAAGAGCTGTGGTCAGCAACTGTAGGACTTCCCCTTGGTAGTGAATGAGGGTTCATCCAGCACATTTCCCAACATTTGTCAGGCTATGATTATAACTGGTGACTGGAAGGTAATATGCATTTACGTTGTGTCTTTTGTGTGCCCAGTGTTCTGCCTATTTGCCTTGTTAATTCACAACTGACAGAGACCCAGCAACTGGCCTCAGATGGTAAAGCTGGGATTAAAACTCAGAACTGACTGCCTTCACAGCTGGTGATCTTTCTATCTTTCTTTTATGGGAACCGGACAGTAAACCTGTTCTAAGGCAAGAAAGGGGAGAAATTGACTTGAACTTTATCTGAAAGATTGGATGTTACATGATGAGGCCACAGGTGGTAGGATGCAAGAACTGGCTGTGTATGGGAACAGATGGCAAGTGAAAAGAAAGCCACTAGTGAAATGCTTGACACGGAGTAAGTTGTCATTAAAAATTTGTAAAATGAGGAAGTCAGATCTGTTTGTGAGCCATTGCTAGTTTTCTCGGACATCCTAGGAGCTTCTGGCGCTGAATTGCAGCAGCAACAGCGGAAGAAGCTAGTTCGAAAGAGGGACTTTCCAAGACCTAGCCGGGAGCATCTCTGAGCCCGGCATGGGGGAGGGAAAGAAAGGGACAGAGCTTGGATGATACTCGGTTACCGCAAGCGGAGAACGCCACCCAGTGGCCAGAATGCAACTTAGGGGGCCACGCTCTGCGAGCCGGACGCGCGCGGCACTCCGGGAGTTGTAGTTCGGCTGCGCAAGAGGCGGGGCGGCTGGCAGGGCTGTTGGGTGCTGTAGTCCGACATTTATCGGGAGGAATTACTCTGGTCGGCCGGACCACGACTCCCGTGTTGCCTCTCGGCAGGCCGCGCAGGCGCAGTGAGGCGGAGCCGTCAGTCTTGGAGTCCAAAAGGCCGCGACAGAGTCTACCAGCTTGTGGGGTCGCCGAGCGGTCCTGTGGCGCGGCTAGGCGAGGCGGGGCAGGGCGGTCGGCACCATGTCGAGGCAGGCGAACCGTGGCACCGAGAGCAAGAAAATGGTAACTTGGAGCGCGTGACTCCGGCGGGCAGGGGAATGGAGATATACTGGGAAGGGGCCTGGCGCGAGCGCGGGCGCGGTGGGGAAAGGACCTTCTGAGAGCCGTGGGAGCGGAGGCCGCCCGGTGGGTCAGTCAAGGGCTGTCCCGGCTTTGAGGCAGGGTTGTAAGGACCTCTGGAGTAGCTCGCGCCAGGGGGACCGCTCCCTCAGTGCCTGAGTGCCGCTTGTGTGCTAAACCAACAACAGCGACGGCGATAATAGCAGTAACTACCACTGACGGGTCTTCTATGCCTTTAGGCACTGGCCAAGTACTTGACGTACATTATCTCACTTGATCCGCAGAGTAACACTACTAGGGGGAAGAATGTTAGGCATTTTACAGCTGGGAGGTAGGTAACTTGCCCCTATTTTACACCTAACAAGAGTTAGGATTTAGCCCAGGTCTTTCGAATTCCATTAACTTCAAACTCCTGGGATATACTGTCTCTCACACTGCTGTGGGCATTGTGAGAAGGGCTTAGATATTGGTCTTGTTAAAAAGGAACTTTCTCTCCAGTAGAGTAAGAAGTGGGCCGGAGTAAGTAGAGTGGAGGACCTGTATAGGGGAAGGGCCGTGGTGGCTTCCTTCTTGTCCTGGACTAGCGAGGACACCTCATGGTCCCATAAAGTTGAGCTGGGTCAAACATTTTTGGAGATAACATTTTTCTCCAAGCTAGGGACTTTCCTGGTAGGTGTTCCTTTCTGTGGCATATTCTCCTTTCAAAATTGCCCATGCCATATCTTCGTTTGGATTTAAACAGTATCTGGGCTGGTGGTGTAGCTCAGTGACAGAATGTGTTTGCAGGAAGCCCTGGGTTCACTCCCCAGTGCCAAAACCAAAAAATAATTGAGTACTTGAAGTTGCATGCTGGACGGACGAGACACTGTAGGTTGACACTCAACTCTAGATGGGATGATTAAACTCTTCTCAACATCTTTGCATTTTATGCCAGCAACAGCCATCAAACAGGGCTGCAGGAGCCAGGAACCGATGGCAAATGCCTGTAATCCCAGTGTCTCGAGGCAGAGACAGGAGTATATCACAATTTGAGGTCAGCCTCAGCAACTTAGTGAGACCCTCTCTCAAAAATTAAAAAATAAAATAAGGACTGGGGATGTAGCTCAATGGTAGTGCACCCCTAGTTTCAATCTCCACTCTACAGAAAAGAAAACGGGGGGTGCTGGGAAAGCCCTGTTACTCTGGAGTAGTACTTAGCCTTTTCTTTCTCTCAAATCCCTTTCGAGGTGCTAATGATAGCAATGTCTCTTTCCCCCAGATATCAGATATATATATATCCCCAGGTGTATATATTTAGTTGTAGATGGACACAATAGCTTTATTTATTTTTATGTGGTGCTGAGGATCAAACCCAGTGCCTCACACGTTAGGCAAGCGCTCTGCCACTGAGCTAAAGCCCCAACCCCAGCTCCAGATATATTAAATGTACAAATGTACACAGGGGCCAGGAATGTAGCTCATTGGTAGAGTGCTTACCTAGCAAGCTGGGTTTGATCCCAGCACAGAAAAAATAGAAACAACAAAAATCCAAAACATTTACTTCTATTTTCTGGGGATTTGTGGACCCCTGAAGGTACTCCATGGATCACAGGTTAAGAATTTCTGTTTGCCCTGGTGTGGTGGTGCACGCATGTAATTGCAGTTTCTTGGGAGACTGAGATAGGAGGATTGCAGGTTCAAGGCCAGCCTCAGCAACTTAGTGAGGTTGTAAGCAACCTAGTGAGACCCTGTCTCAAATAAAAAAATAAAAAGAGCTGGTGGTATGGCTGCTTTAAGGGTGTTAAGCACCCTTGGTTCATACAAAAAAACAAAACAAAAGAAGTTTCTGTTTTGGAGCTGGAGTTGTAGCTCAGCAGGGGAGCCTTTGCCTAGCACACAAAAGGCCCCAGATATTCAATCCCCAGCACTTCAAAAAAGAAAAAGAAAGAGAGAGAGAGAGAGAGAGAGAGAGAGAAAGGAAGGAGGGAAGGAGGGGAGGGGAGAGGAGGGGAGGGAGGGAGGGAGGAAGGAAGGAAGGAAGGAAGGAAGGAAGGAAGGAAGGAAGGAAGGAAAAATTTCTGTTTGGGGGAAAATACCAAGAGTTTAAAAGAATAGAATATTTTGCTAGGAAATAGCATCAAGTAGAAGGAAATGCATGGATGTTGGTTGGAATTCTGGCTTGCTAGATTGATTTGTTTCCTTATCTATGAAAAGGGGATGGAAATGACTACCTAAGATTAGATGAGATAGTGAAAATTCAAGAAGTATGCTAAGTGTTTGTTTCCTCCTTTTCCTATGATATGAGCAGAGGAACATTCCTTAGTTTTCACATCTTGCTCTCATTTTTGTACACTTTTTTCACCCATAATCATTATTGAAAACATCTTTAATATCATTTTAGCATGAACTTGTAGTCTCCACCTTCTCCTCCAGTAGTCTTCATTTCATGAAGTGAGGTCATTAGAGAGGGGCAGCAGCATACTCCTGTCAAGGCTCTTACAACTGCTGTTTCTCTGCTCAAGCAAGTGCACCTTTTTTCCCATAGTCATTCAGCCCACTCCTCATTTTATTCACAGTTACCCAGATGCTATGTCCTCAGAGAGGCCTTCCCTGGACACCTGTCTGGTTTTCTGTCCTCTTTCTCTATGCTGGTTTTCTGCAATGCACTATTTCCTTTTTTTAATTACTTGTTTTTGTAGTTGTAGATGGACAGCATGCCTTTATTTTATTTTTGTTTATTTTTATGCGGTGCTAAGGATCGAACCCAGTGCCTCACACATGCTAGGCAGGTGCTCTGCCACTGAGCTACAGCCCTGGCGGCCTCTGCTATTTCATTTTGAATATTTTGTTATAAATTATATATTTGCTTTTTATTGTCAGTCTCCTCCAGGTAATGTAAACTCCAGGAGGGCAGTGATTTGTTTTGTTCTAGGCTCTGTTCTCAGCACCTCGAATGATGCCTTGTACTAGGCATCAATATTTCTTTACTGAATGAATGAAATGAAAGTTTGAGTGTGTCCTCTCATTCAGTTCCTACTGGTTCCTGCTCAGGACTTGTCACATGATTTTCTTTGTGGCCACCTGGTTTGACATGCTCTTGTCTTCTCTGGTTTGAGACTCTACCATCTAGTGACTTTCTTCCCAATCAGCCCAGCCTTATGCTAATTACTATTCTGACTTAAGTCTTCCAAGATCTGAAGGGTTGGTATGCCCAAGTAACTGGATCTCTGCTTTTTAGTCTGTATTATCCAAAGCAGTTCATTTGTTCAGCAGACTTTACCTGAGTTCCAGCTTTTTGCAAAGCCCTGTGCTGGGTGCCATGGGAGATGCAGAGATAAAGTCCTAGACCATACCTTGAGAAGTATGTACTCTGTGGGGGGACAGAAGTGTACATAACACAGGGATATAGCACTACCTGGAACTGATTCCTTGTTTCGTCACTTGTTTGCTCTGGGACTTTGGGCAAGTTTTTTCATTGTTCTGAGCATCAGCTTGACCATTTTTTCTTTCTTTCTTTTTTTTTAATAAAAGAGGTATTAATAGTATTGATTAATGTCGTAGGGTTGTTCTGAGGATTAATTGAAAGAATGTGTAAAACTAGCACTGTAACAGTGACCTAAAACACAGGTAGTAGTGTCAACTACCATCCTTGTTAGTGAAATTATTAGCCTTCATGCTTCTATATAAGTGGTTGACTCTTGAATCCCATGGGCAATGAGGCCTGCCCCTCTTCTGTGTTGTGTTACTAGTAACCAACTCCAGTGTCTGAATTCTCCAGAGCTCAGGTGACTACAAAAGTAACAGTCTCCAGACTGGAGGCCAGAAAATAAGGGAGGGTTGGTCCCCACTGCTGAAAGGGATTCACATTGGATTACCTGTTTTTATAAAAAAATATTGTGGCTCTTGAGCCTTAACTCTCATATCAGCCACCTTAAGGATATTGGATGTCTTGTTTGGGACACTAACTATAAGGCCTTCTGAGAACCATCACGTGATGGCTCACCTGAGGGTAGGACTTAGCTTAACTTACTCTGCTCAGGTTGTGACTGAAGTACTTGGAGATCCTGTGGACTACTGTAATTCCTGTGGTATCTTGTCTGCAAAGCATCTTCAAGTCCATTATGTCATTAGATTCTCCCAATAACCCTGTGATGGCATGTCAGGTTTTTACTGTTACTGTTTTGTGGGAGGAGATTGAGGCTTACAAAGCAAAGTGATTGTGAAGTAGAAAGCCCAGTAAATTAGATCTTCCAACTACAAATCTAGTTTTCTATGTGCTTTATTAATTGTTAGAAAGTTCCTTATACTGATTCAGAATCTCACTTCTTATTACTTGCCTTCCTGGTACATATTTCAGGGTGCTGTCTGGCACTGCACCACATAGAAAATAGTAGTGCTGGCGAATGTAACTTGTAGAGCATTTGCCTAGTATGCCCAAGGCCCTGGGTTCAGTCTTCAGCACCACAAAAAAAAAAAAAAAAAAAAAAAAAAAAAAAAAAAAAAAAAGGAATAAAGCAGCAGTGTCTTTTTCTTGAGTACTTACTACTCAGCAGACATTATCTCATTGGAACTGCACAGTTACCCTGAAGGACAGATAATATTGGTATCATTTTACAGATGGGGAAAAACTGACATTTGAGGAGAGTAATCATTAATTAGAAAAACAAAGTTTTTCTACAGGATAGTGTTGAACTATAAGAAGACTGTTGAATCTCAGTTACTTAAGGTGTCATTTATAAAATGGGTATAGCTAATATTGGTTCTGCTAATCTGGGTCTCATGGTTATGAGGATCAGTGAGGTAAGAACCTCTGAAGACATTCTGAAAATTTATGTATTAATGATCATTATTGTTATTATTAAATGTAATTTAAAACAGTCAAATTGAAGTGTTGCAGCAGAGAAGATTCATGTTTCTTTTTTTTATACTTCCTTTTTTAAAAAAAAATTTAAACCTTATTTTATTTATTTGTTTTTATGGAGTACTGAGGATTGCATCCAGGGCTTCACCCAGGCTCGGCAAGCACTTTACCACTGAGCTACAACCCTGGCCCAGAGATTTCATGTTTCTGTTGATGACATGTTCAGTGAAGAAATGGGACCAGTGGAATTAGCTGACCTCTATGGAACATTCATTTTAAGGGTCACAAGGGCCCAAAACCCAGATCTTTAAACTCTATGAATCCCTGTTTCTTCTCTGATTTCTTCTGTTCTCTCTCTTGCTCACTTCTCTCTACTGACACTGATCTCCCAGCTGTTTCTCAAACACTCAAACATGACAGGCATACTCCAGTCTTGGGACATTTACACTTAACTGCCCCCCCCCCCTTTTTTTTTTTTTTTTTGTTCCAGCGGACTGAATTTAGGGGCACTTTGCCACTGAGCTACATCCTCTGTCCTTTTTATTTTCTTGAGACAGGGTCTCTCTTAAGTTGTCAAGGGCCTCATCAAGTTGCTAAAGCTTGCCTCAAACCTGCAATCCTCCTGTCTCAGCCTCCCAGGTAGCTGGAATTACAGGTGTGCACCACTGTATCTAGCTCTGCCTAGAGTTTTTTCACCAACTATCTTCATGAATACCTCCTTTAGGTCTTTACATAAATGTCACCTTAGTAAAGCCTTCCCTGACTGCCTATTAAAAACTAACGCCCACTGGGCGTGGTGGTGCATGCCTGTAATCACAGTGCCGCAGCCTTATGATCCAGGAGGATCATAAGTTTGAAACCAGCTTTAGCAATTTAGCAAGGCCCTAAGCAACTTAGTGAATCTCTGTCTCAGAATAAAAAATAAAAAGGGCTGGGGATGTGGCTCAGTGATTAAATGCCCCTGGGTTCAATTACTGGTACAAAAACAAAAACAAAAATTAACACCCTCCAATATACATGTAAATGAACATAAACACTCCCTAATCTCCTTTAGTGCTTTATTTTTCTTGGTAGTATTAACACCATCTGTAAAACCATATTATTTTTTAAAAATATTTTTATTAGTTGTTGATGGACCATTATTTATTTATTTATTTATATGTGGTGCTGAGAATCAAACCCAGTGCTTCACACATGCCAGGAAAGTGCTTTACCACTGAGCCACAACCCCAGCCCCAAATCATATTATTTTATTATTTTATTTATTTGGCTATATTGTTTGATGTTATAGGTAAATGTTGAATGATTTTTTTCTATATCATAGCCCCCTTGCTATTTTAAAAATATGAAGACCTTTAAGTTATATATTTATGTTATTCATTGTTCCAAATAGACTGGATAGTTGGAAGATGAGGCAGATTTGCAAACTAAGAGAGGGTGTGGAGAACCTGAGTCAGAGATCACAGATCCCAGGCATATTAATTATGTCACCATGGAC
The DNA here is from genome assembly GCF_902686445.1 of Sciurus carolinensis. Taxonomy (NCBI): domain Eukaryota; kingdom Metazoa; phylum Chordata; class Mammalia; order Rodentia; family Sciuridae; genus Sciurus; species Sciurus carolinensis. The sequence continues at coordinate 182,729,125 of NC_062213.1, forward strand.
AGATGTGCCCAGGACCCTGATTTTTCTTATCACTAAATTGGGAGCAGCTGTATGTGTAAGGTGCTTGATATTGTATTGATATGTACGTTACTTGGCATCATGGTGGACTGAGGCTCTTTGTGTCTCCGTCCAAGGACTTATTAATAATGGAAGAAAACCTCTCCTGATTTAATGCAGTGGTGCCAATTCTCTAGACTGGTAACTGCTGGATGGTCTCCATCCATTCATGTCCAGGCCATTCTAGTGCCAAGCCCTTGACTTTACTAAAAATTCATTCCCCTCCTTAATAGCTTTCCTTTAATTGCCATATTTGGTAAATGGTCTCTTGGAGACACCCTGATCTGACTGTTTTAATTCAGTTCAAAGAGCTTCCAGATTATGAAATTGATTTTCTTTGACTCCAGTGCCTTAAGGTTATATTTTTTCTGTTTGTTTTTGTATTTATTGACGGAGGGGCTTATTAATATTGCAGTTGTGGGGACCAGAGGTATAGTTCAGTGGTTGAGCTTTTACTTAATATGCAGGAGGCCCTGAGTTCAATTCCTAGCACTGCCATGCACACACAAAGTACAGTTGTGGGGAGCAGTGGATAGAATGAACATAGGCTAGGAAACCTTCAATTTTAAAAAATTTATTCTAATTAGTTACACATGACAGTAGAATGCATTTTGACATATACATAAATGGAGTATAACTTCTTATTCTTCTGGTTGGAAACCTTTGATCCAACCCCCCCCCCCAAATTATTTTTCTTAACTAACTGTCTGATCTTGGGAAAATTAATCATTCTGATCTCAGTGTACTCTGAAGTGGGATTAAGTCCTACCCTTTCTGCTTTACTGAGTTGTTATTTGTCGGAAAATGAGATGAAGAAAAGTTAGCATGCATTATGTAAGGAAAAGCATTCAAATTGTTGTTACTGGCAGACCCCACCACCAGACCACGATGATGCAGGGATGGGCATTGTGAGAGCTGGGCCTAAGCATTTCTTGAACTTCATTCCCCAGAAGACTTGAAGACAGAAGGGGTTTTGCTCCAAGTCTGACCCAAGCCTCCCTGCCTGCTACTTTCATTCTGTGGTGTTGATATTTGCTATTCCTTTCACCTTTCACACCTCTCTGTTTCTTCTTAAGTACACGACAGGATTCTTTTATTTAATTTTCTTTTGTGGTACTGGAGACTGAATCTAGGGGCATTTTACCACTGAGCCACATTCCCAATCCTATTTATTTTTAAATTTTGAGACAGGTCTCAAAGTGTTGTTGAGGGTCTTGCTAAGTTGATGAGGCTGGCCTCCTGAATCTCTGAGGTTGCAAGAATGCCTCACCATGCCTGACTAGAATTCTTTATCTGAGAAAGAGTTTCTATGATTTTAACAGAGGTTGTAATGGAAACCAGTTCAGGTGAGTACTGTGTTCAAATATACAAAAAACCTTATTTCTTTTAGACTTACCCCTTTTCTGGAAACATTTTAGCTATGTATTAAGAGAAACATTATTTTTTCCTGTGCCAGTGACTTTGGAGAGGGATTATCTTAAGGGCAATGAACTTTCTTTAGGACTGACTTCCTTCCTTCCCCGTGGACTGGCTGCTGGGTCCTTGGCTGCTCCTGGATGGAGCCCTGGGAGTGCAGCTTAACTCTAGGTTAGGGCACTCATTCTAAGACTTTGGAAGGCATTCTTCATAGCTGAGGCTAGTTTGGAAATGTCTTCTTCAGGTCTGTCACTCATAGAATCTAAATGAGTATGTCTGCTTAGCAGCTGTGCTGGAGACTTGGGTTGGCAGAAACACACCTTGATGTGTTAAAAGAAAGACTGCCCAGTATATGAGGTGCCATTTACACCTGTTTTGCAGTGGGTCTGGCTGCAGCCCTGGTATGTTGATCTTGGGTTCCAAATTCCTTGACCAGTCCACAGAGGATGAGGTTCTTCCCCACAGGCAACCATGTGATCTTCCATTGAATTCTGACAGTTACATCAAGGCTGATTCAGAGTCTTACCACACTGTCCCTTTTGTGCTGCTTGGTCCTGATTGCCTTTTGAATCTCTTTTAGAGCTCTGAGCTCTTCACCTTGACCTATGGGGCTCTTGTCACCCAGCTATGCAAGGACTATGAAAATGATGAAGATGTGAATAAACAGCTGGACAAAATGTGAGTGAGCACCTTTGCAGGAGAGACAGGAATGGGGCTCTCCAGCACACTGAGTCTACATTGTACTTTAGAGCCATGAGCAGGGTCTTCTCTCTTGTAGCCAACATTTGGGTTAAAGTTTCTGCTGAGCTCATTTATTGGAATATTTTAAGATTATCCCCATTTTCCTTTTACCAACAATAACCTATGTTCAGACGTAAGACTTTTAGACCCATAATAGTCTCTTCTCTAATTTCCTTCCCAGGGGCTATAACATTGGAGTTCGGCTGATTGAAGATTTTTTGGCACGGTCAAATGTTGGGAGATGCCATGATTTTCGGGAAACTGCAGATGTCATTGCCAAGGTCATTATCCTAGGCCACCTGGCTGTGCTGAAAGATTGCCACTGGGAGGCACTGCTTACCATTTTCTCTGCCCTAGGCCCTTAATTTCCTAAAAGACTGATTAAGCAACCATTTGGGCCAAAGAAATCTTCCCCATGGTTTGGGAAGAGCAGATTATAAAAAAAATAGGAAGAATAATTGGGATCATTCCTGTGAATTAAAGCCACTGAAATTAAAGCCAGATGATCTCTGTGAAGTTATACCTGAGTAGCGTGGGTGTTAAATTATGGACTTTGGGCCAGGCGCGGTGGTGCATGCCTTTAATCCCACTGGCTTAGGAGAATGAGGCAGGAGGCTTGCAAGTTCAAATCCAGCCCTAGCAATTTAGGGAGTCCCTAAGCAACTCAGCGAGACCCTATCTCTAAATAAAATATTAAAAAGGACTGGTTATGTGACTCAGTGGTTAAGTGCCCCTGGGTTCAATCCCTGGTACAAAAAAGAATATGGACTTTGGACTGGGTGCAGTGGCACACAACTGTAATTCCAGCAATTTAGGAGACTGAGGCAGGAGGACTGCAAGTGTAAGGCCAATCTCAGCAACCTAGCAATACGTGTCTCAAAATAAAAAGGATTGGGGATGTAGCTAAGAGGTAGAGCACCCCAGGGTTCAATCCCCTGGTACAACCAAAAATAAATAATTAAAAAGACAAAAAAAAAAAAATGAGGATGTAGCAAAACCTGACATCAAATTCTGGTGCCAGTATTTATTAGTTATGGGTTCTTGTGTAAGTTGCTTTTTTGGTGAGGGGGTGGTACCAGGGATTGAACTCAGGTACTTGACCACTGAACCACATCCCCAGCCCTATTTTGTATTGTGTTTAGAGATGGGGTCTCACTGAGTTGCTTAGTGCCTCGCTTTTGCTGAGGCTGGCTTTGAACTCGAGATTCTCCTGCCTCAGCCTCCAAGCCCCTGGGATTACAGGCGTGGGCCATTGCACCCAGCTGTAAGTTGTTTTTAACATCTTTAATTACCAGTTATCTTTAAAATGAAAAGAGCTACCTCACATGGTTGTTGTAAGGAGTAAATTATGGACAAGACCGTTAAGATAAAATGAATGTACTTAGCATAGTGTTATGCTTATAGTAAATATTTGCTATTATTAACATTAGTGCTATTATTAATATTATATGTTATGGTATAATAAATACTAGAACTTCCACAGCTCTGTGATGTCAGTTACCTCAAGGATGGTTCTTTGAATTGTAAGTATGCTGGCCATAACCCAAATCCTCAAGAGAATTGACAGTGGAGAGAGCTTAGGAATTAGGAAGTAGATAGGGAAGGAGGTCTTGAAAGTAATTCTGTCCCAGTGACCTATATTCACTTTCAAGGAAGTGGGTTCAGGTAGTACAGACAGGACAGGGGGCGGGTCAGCACCTCTCTGCTCAGATGCTGGTTCAGGATATCTGCCCTGTCAGAAGATTGCTTCTCCCTTCCACTGAGAAGTGCAAGTAAATGCTGAACCAAGTAGTTGCTTAACTGTATGCTACTATGAAGGATAGGGGTGTGGAACTGTGCACAGATGTTTCTCCTTTTTTACCCTGAATACCTAAGGTGTTGTCATCTTTCAGAGACCAGTTTATTCCTAAGCTACTGTTTCTCTCCTTTGCAGGCCTGTTGCCTTCCCTATTGTACAGTTTCTGCTGTCTTTCCCCATAGTGCTACTGTGTGTCTCCTGAACAGGTGGCGTTCAAGATGTACTTGGGCATCACGCCAAGCATCACTAATTGGAGTCCAGCTGGTGATGAATTCTCCCTCATTTTGGAAAATAACCCCTTGGTGGACTTTGTGGAACTTCCTGATAACCACTCGTCCCTTATTTATTCCAATCTCTTGTGTGGGGTGCTGCGGGGAGCCTTGGAAATGGTGAGTGTTAGCTCTTTACCTTCTGCAGCACCTACAGTGCAATAGGGTCTTGAATGAGAGAGAGAGAGAGAGAGAGAAGGACTTTGGCCCACCCAGCCCTCTCTTCTTGCAGTGACCATGCTGCTGAGGTAGGATTCAAGTTGGACATTTCTACATGGTGATCATCCTCCCTACTAGGCTGGGAAGTGGTGCTGTCAGCCACACAGTCTAGGGTTATCCTTTCCCAAATTGACTGACTTGGCAACCGTCTCATTGAGTTTCTCCTTATGGGTTAGGATCACTGTCTTCTGTAGTAGAACACTAGAGTTGGCCACCCTATCCATGTGGAAACCAGCCCTTCTTTTTGGACAGCTGTAGGTGTTGTCAGTTATAGCCCCATCCCAGTGGTTCCCTAGTCTTTAGCTAGGCATCTGCCCCTTCATTTTCTCACTCTCCCCTAGGTCCAGATGGCTGTGGAGGCCAAGTTTGTCCAGGACACCCTGAAAGGAGATGGTGTGACAGAAATCCGGATGAGGTTCATCAGGCGGATTGAAGACAATCTCCCAGCTGGAGAAGAATGACCATCCTCAGGACTTGAGGGTAGGCAGCAGGAGCATTTGTTGGAATCAAAAAGGATCCAGTGCTCCCTCTGCCCCCTGGAACTCAGAGACTCTACACGGATGTTATATATTCTTAAAATCTTGTTCCTTCTCCATGCTAATAAAGAGCAGACTGATACAGTCCAGTTACCCCACAAGTGTGCACATTCAGAAGGGAAATTCTTTGCTCCCTTCCCTTCAAAGGGGCTAGATATAATTGTCTTTGGTTGAACTAGAAAGAGCTCAAACCATTTTACATTCCTGTGTGAATTTTCCAAAGCAAACCTACTTTGACCCCATTTAGAGAAGCCTGGCACATCTATTCCTGGGCCTTCATAAAGCCATTGGCAAATGGCTGTAGGGAATCCAGGCTTGTGGGGTGGAGGGTGGAGGGTTGGGAGAAGGGTGGGTAAGAATTGCTAACTGTAGTGTGTGACATGCTGTAGTGCTTGCCAGGACACAGGAGCCAGTCATGCCAGAAACACCGACTTCTGGGAAGCCACCCAGGTCTCATTCCTCCCTGCTGTTTGGAGGCAATGTCTCCTCTTTTACAGAGGATCATCCTTGTTTCTTACAAATTCTTCAATAAAGGACACATTCTTGAGTGAAATCCCAATCATGTCATGTTTTCTTTCTGCTCAGCCATGGAAGATTTGACTAGAAAGACCATGTAAACTGTGGTGCAGGGGTGAACACTGAGCACTTATCGTACGTCAGACACTGTACTGAACACTATACATTATCTAATTGACAATAATTGTATTTTTAGAGGACAGACCACAAGTTAGTTGCCCAGGGTTATGAGTTATTAAGTAGAGATGCCAGGTTTAAAACTGGACCAAACTCAAAACCCATGCTCTTCATATTCTTTTGAGGCCTGGTTAACATTTGCGGGGAGAAAGGGGAGCAGACCTTCAGCTCCCTCTCCCAGTCTTACCGAGCTTTTAAAGGGAGGAAGCAGAGGTTGGGTTAGACCATATTTGGTAGCACTGTTCTCGGGGACAGCCTAGGACTTGAGTTCAGATAGATTGTTGGGTGGAAATGGGACTCTGGGCCTTCCAAAGTTTAGTGGCCAGGCCTGAATGAGGGAGAAACCAGTTGTAGATGAATTGTGTTCAAAGTGTGGCTTGGTTGTGTAAGGGTAGGCACCAGGGTTCTGAGACCCCAGGAAAAGGGGGAAGTTTGCACAGGACTTGGCCTCTAACTAGGTTAGGCCTCTGAAAAGGTATGGTCACTCTTATGGGACCAAGTATAGGGAGGTTTATCCTCTAGGATCCCTTTCTTCTCTGAGCCTCTTTACCTCCTCTCTCCAGATAAAATCTGAAGATGCTAACACACAATAAGCAGGGTGGGGGAGGGATAGAAGTTCCATGGATTAGACAAAGAGGAATGAAGGGAAGGGAGGGAAGAGGAAAGACAGAAAATCAGACATAACTTTCATATATGAATCCACCCACCAGTGAAACTTCACATCCTGTACAACCACAAGAATGGGAACCCTAATTAGAATATAAGTTATAATCCTTATATGTATAATATGTCAAAATACATTCTATTGTTCTGCATATCTAAAAAGAACAAATGGTGAACTAAAAAATAAAATCAAAGGCATTTTCTTACATAAATATCTTTAAAAAATCTGACGTCCCATTGCAGGCTGCTTATTTTGGTCAACTGTATCCTTAGTGCCCAGCACAAAGCTGGGTCTAGTCACACCAGAGTTGAATGGATGAATGAACAAGACTGAGCAAGGGAACATTGGGACCCAGATGTGGAAAGCGTTGTGTAATGTCTGAACTCTGCCAAAAAACAGCTGCACCACCCTTTCCCTTCCCTCCTCCCCGTGCCACTTTCTACTTTCTAGCAGCCGTTTTATATGGCATGAGGTTTCAGGTATTTCCTTTCCCAGAGTTAAACTTGGGCACTATTCCAGTTTGGTGAGCTGTGGAATAAGGCCCCCTTGGCGGACTTTCTCACCCACTGTCCCAAGATTGTGTGATATGCTCCCAAGGGCCAAGGGAAGGAAAAGGACTGGGGACTGCCAGAGGTATTTGGAACTTTACTTCATCATCTTTCCAAAGCATCAAATACACAAACCCCGACAGTCTCCTTCCTGCTCCCCATGCCCACCCCTGTAGTTGACAGATTGTAGGTTTTGTGTCCCTTGGCCATGACCATGGCTGAAATAGCCATTCCCATGGTCCCTGATGTAACCCCCACACTCCTTCCCAGCAAGATGGGGCTGGATTGTGGGGCCAGTGTGGGAGAGACTAACCAGTGAGGATGGTTTCCAGGGAACCTAGTTTGTGGCAGAGTTCTAGGGATGGAGGAATCCATGCTGGTAGCCATGAGCTTGGGGCAAACTGGGAAAAGTTCTGGAAAGGCCACCCTTCACAATCTTTGACCACCAGGGGTCTCCACGTCACCACCCTACTGTCCCAGAGATTGACCACTAGACTCTGGTTTTCATAATTGCTAGAAGAGATACCTGATGAAGCAAATCTCAGAGGTTTGCAGATGTCCTGAAATATCCCCCTCCTTTAGTTACCCTGATAAGATTTGAAGCAAAGCTCACATGGCTGGCATACTAGGTGCCTGCCTATTGAACTTTGGGCATTGGAAGAGCACGTTGACCAAGGACGACTGGCCTGTCTACACTCCCAAGTTCTTACAACTGGCTTCCTGCCTTGTACAGACTAGCTCTGAGTCTTCCCCTAGCCAGCCCCCCTTACTTCCTGAGTGGCATCCTGAGCGCCATCTCCCTTCCTGCCCCAGACCCCTAACACAGGTGGAATTCCATATCAGGTTACACCTTCTTCTGGGAGGTTGGCCTCCCCTACATTTGTACTGGGCATCCAGGTCCAAGAAGAGGGTGGCAACAGAGACCCCAGGAGCCGAAATCACATTAAGTAAAATTAAAATAGTATTCTAACAAGTAGTTCATTGTGGCTAGTGGGAGGTGGGGGTATAGGAAAAGCATCCTCCATCCTCCTGAGCTTAAGTGCTACCATGTGCCGTTCCTGGAAGCCAGTTGGGTGGCGGGAGGGGAGGGCTGACAAGGGGGAGGGAAGCAGCAGGCCAGGAGGTACTGTTACTGATCCTGAGTCTTTCATGTAGAGCCAGGCTTGACCCCAGGACATCTGATGGCCACTGCCAGGGGAGCCTGGGGACACAGCACCTTCCTGGGGGCAATTTACACTCTGGCAGGAGGAGAGAGAAAAGTTCTGTAGGGAAGGGAGTAGAGGGAGCTGCAGCAGAGGTTGGCGGGGAGGTGTTAAGGAGCACTAGAGGGAACTAAGGCACAGGGCAGCACCCTCTTGCTTCTCCCCGGTTCCCTTATCAGCTTGGTTGATGGCCTCCTCCATGAAGCCTTCTCTGATGGAACCCAGAAGTTAGTGAGGAACAGTACTCTCAGCCCCACCACTCATGTGGGTTGGCCCAGGTTAACCAGATGGATGCAGGGAAGCAACTGCTCTTTCCTGCTGGCTGAGGGGGCCTGGCCTGTCAGCCATGAGGACATCTCCCACTAAGAGAGACTAGAAGAGGGTTGGGAAGACATGAGCATGAGAGCTTGTGCGAGTGTGTACAAACACTATACATACCATCTGCGGGGTGCACTGTTGCATGCCTATAATCCCAACAACTCAGGAGGCTAAGGCAGGAAGATCACAAGTTCAAGACCAACCTCAGCAACTTAGCAAGGCCCGAAGCAACTTAGTGAGACCCCTGTCTCAAATAAAAAATAAAGAGGGACTGGGGATGTAGCTCAGTGTTTAAGTGTCCCTGGGTTCAACCCCCAGTGCCAAAAAAAAAAAAAAAAAAAAAAAAAGCTAATATTTATCAGAGTGGCTATGTGCCAGTGCTGGTCTTTGAACCTCATGCGTGTTTTGTCATTGAACATAAACAAAAACTCTATCACAATTCTCATTTTGCAATGAGGAAACTGAAGTGCATAGCCAGTACCTGGTAGATCAGGATTTGAACCCAAGTAGGACTTTGAACACCTAGCTCTGTATCCAGTAAGTGTAACACATGTATGCATGAATGCTTTGTGTTTCCATGTGTATTTGCTTCCTTCACTTCCTTTTGTTCCTTGTGTGTATGAATTTTTATTTATTTATTTTTTTGATATTGGAGATTGAATTCAGATTGTGCTTGCTAGGCAGCCGTTCCACCACGGAACTATCATCCCTGCTGGGGAATTCTTTCATTTAACAAAAATGTAGACCTGTGCTGGGGGCTGGGGATGTGGAGATGATCTAGACCCTAATCCTACCTGCAGAGAGCTCTTGCCCATGGGAAGCAACCCAATGCAATGCATGGGAAAGGGAAGAAGAGGAGAGGTTGAAATGAAGGACAAGAACAAGTCCTGGTTCTGCTATTAGCGATGTGATTCTGTACAAACGATTTGAATGCTAAGCTTCAGGTTTTTTCACCTGGAAAATGGAAATAATAATACCTACCTTTCTGGCTGTTTTGAGGATGAAACAAGACAATGTGTGTACATTTCCTGGCATAAACAAATTATCCAATAATTGATAGTTCTTAAATGGCAGTTACTGAGGAATTATTTCGCAAGATTACTATATGGATATATGAGTGTCCAAGTGGGTGGAGAGGGTAATTTTGCAAAGTTGCGGCATTTCTATGTTGTTCTCCTGGTAACCCCAAGCATGTAACACAACTTTTCAAGCTGGGCACAGTGGCAATGCCTATAATCCCAGCTACTCAGAAGTCTGAAGCAACAGAAATCCCAAGTTTGAGAACAGCTGGGCAACTCAGTGAGACCTACCTCCAAAAAAAAAGATGGGATGAGCTCAGTGGTAGAGTGTTGCCCCGCTGGGTTCCCCTAGTATCCACCACCCCCACACATGAAGCACAATTTTCAGCACAAAGTAGGCAGATAAATATTTATTGACTGGTTGTTAATGTAGTATGGGGTAGGGAGGGCCCAAAGAGAGAGATGTGTGTACAGGGGACCCTGCCTCAGGACAAGCTACATAATTTATGGAGCTGAATGCAAAGATTAAATGGCAGAGCCCCTGCTACAGAAATTGTTATGTATTTGGGACAACCCACAGAGCATTAAAGGAAACCCTTGTGAGTGAGGAGCCCTGTGTGACTCCTACGAAGGCTGTCTGGGCCTCCATCTGCATGTGCAACCTCATTAACCTCCACCCCTTGCCCCCAGGTAGCTTTCCAGTTGTTGGGGAGAGAAGGGAGAAGGGGAAGAGAGGAAGGCTGCTCAGTGTGGGTGGGCCAGGAGAAAGCAGGAGAGAGCGACGCAGTGACCAGAAGACCTCTCCCCCAGGAAGCCCTCCAGAGCCAGGCCCATGACTGAGAGCAGCCCTCTGCCTGCCAGCCCCCCAAGAGCTCACCTCCCACCACCAGCCAGGCCACTGGGTGGTCTGGGCACATGTGGTCACATTTAGATGTTGATTGAAGTAAAATTGTTATAAGATTAGAATAGTTAAGGTAACTTTAATTTCCACTGCATTACTGAGATTTTTGAAGATGGAGCTGAGAGATCCCCTGGGGGTAGAAGTGGGGAGAATGGTGGGGGCTGCAGAAGCGGACTCCATTTCCCTAGCTCTGGAGAAGCGGCTCCTGGCAACCAAAAAGGAGAACAGAAGAGAGCTAGACAGAGGAAAGAACTTCCCAGAAATCTCATAACCAGGAGTCCAGTCCTCTAGCAGATGTGGGGAGTTGGGGCAGTCCCTGGTGGAGCAGGAATTTACCAGCACCACAACCCCTCCTCAGACTATTTGTATACCCCCAGCCACACATCTGTGCAAACATCCCTCCCCTCCACTTGCCAGACAGACAGAAGGGTGGCAAGGGGAGAGTCCCATCCAGGTCCTGCCCAGGCTCCAACTGGAATAGTAGGAGCCTGAGGGGTCGCCCTGCACGGCCCCCCATACTGGAGACTGAACCCAAGGGACTTGTGCATGCTAGGCAGATGCTCAACTACTGTAGTACACCCCAGTCCATTTTATTTTACTTTATTTTGGTACTGAGTATTAAACCCAGGGGTACTAAACACTGAGCCACATCCCTAGCCTTTTTTATTTGTTTTATTTTGAGATAGGACCTTGATAAGTTGCTGAAGCTGGCTTCGAACATGAGATCCTCCTGCCTCAGCCTCTGAGCCACTAGGGTTACAGGCTTGTGCCACCACAACTGGCTTTATTTTATTTTAAGACAGGGTCTTGCTAAGTGCTCCAGGCTGGCTTTGAATTTGTGATTCTTGTGAGTTCAAAGCCAGCCTCAGCAAAAGCGAGGCACTAAGCAACTCAGTGAGACCCTGTTTCTAAATAAAATAAATACAAAATAGGACTGGGGATGTGGCTCAGTGGTCAAGTGTCCCTGAGTTCAATCCTGGTACCCTCTACCCCCCAAATATTTGTGATCCTTCTCCTGCCTCAGCCTCCTGAGGGTTTTCTTATTGGTAGAGTAAGACAGACATTTAGAAGGAATTGGGGGAGAGCCAGGCATGGTGGCATATTCCTATAATCCCAATTACTTGGAAGGTTGAGACAGGAAGATTGCAAGTGTGAGGCCTGGGTAACTTAATGAGACACTTTCTCAAAACAAAACAAAAAAAATTAAAAAGGGTTGGGGATATATGTAGTTCAGTGGTAGAGCAGCACCCCTGGGTTGATCCCCATACAAAAAGAAAAGAGAGGAAAAAAAGAAAAGAATGACAGAATAATGGAATAATGGCAATACTAATAGGGATATTGCTAATATTTATTATTGTTAAATGTTTTCAATAATGGCTACCGACATTATTATTAAATGCTTGAGTACTAGTGAGTCGTTACTATGTGCCAAGCATATATTGCTTGTTGTTGTTTCTTTTTAAAGACTTGCATTTTATTTTTTAATTTATTTGCAGTGCTGGGAATTGAACTCAGGGCCTTGTACATGTATGTGAGTGCTCTACCACTTAGCTACATCCCTAGCCCCTTAAGTTCTTTATTATTAACTTTATTATGATGATGATGATGATGATGATGATGATGATGCTAGGGATAGAAACTAAGGCCTTGAACATTTTTTTTTCTTAAACAACATTTAGCTCACGTAATACTGGGGGCTGGAAGTCGACACCAGGGTGCCACACAATCAAGTTCTTGGTGAAGGCATTCTGCCCTTGTATCCCCATGTGCTGGAGAGAGCTCACTGTCTGTTTTTTTTTTTTTTTTTTTTTTTTTTTTTGTGATGGGAAATAGGACATTTTATTCTTTCTCTTCTCTCACTGTCTGTTCTAAGGAGTCTGATGGTACACGGCTAAAGCAGAAGACTTGGGGAGCTGGGCTTCCTGACATCAAATCCCAGCTCACTCACTTCCTAGCCGAGTGACCACAGGGGATCAGTTAAACTCTGTGCTTTAGTTTTACAAAGTGGGGACAATAATAATACCAATCTTTATTTATTTTTTGTACCAGGGATTGAACGTAGGGGTGTTTAACCACTGAACCACATTCCCAGCCCTTATCATGGTTTTTTTTTTTTTTTTTTTTTTTTGAGACTGGGTCTCACTAAGTTGCTGAGGCTGGCTTTGAACTCACCATCCTCCTGCCTCAGCCTCCCAAGTCACTCGGATTATAAGTATGTGCCACCGTGCCAAGTCTTTTTTTTTTTTTTTTTTTTTTGTAATAGAGATTAAACCCAGGGGTGCTTAACCACCGAATCATGTCTCCAGCACTTTTTATTGGGGCTTCTCTTAGTTGCTGAGACTGGCCTCGAACTTGTAATCCTCTTGTCTCAGACTCCCCAGCCTCTGTGATTGTAGGTGTGTGCCACCACACCCAGCTAATAATACCAACTTAAAAGATTAAATGCGTCAATCCACATAAAGTGCTCAAAATAGGGGTTGGGGTTTTGGCTCAGCGGCAGAGTGCTTGCCTAGCATGTGAGAAGCACTGGGTTCATTTCTCAGCACCACATATAGATACATAAATAAATCAAAGTCCATTAACAACTAAAAAATATATATTTTTTTTTAAAAAAAGCACTCAAAATAGTGCCCATGATGGGTAAGAGCCCTGTGAGTGTTAGTGGCTATCACTAGGGACTGTCATTGGTTGTCATCCCTCTTTTATAAAGAGATGTTGAGGTTTGGAGAAATAATGTCTTTTGCCCATAGTCACAGAGAAGCAGCACTGGGCTCCAAGCCCAAGTCTGCTTGACTCCTCAGCCCACTTCCTCAACTACCAGGCTGGTGCCAGTACTGGTGCTGCCAGGGCCTACATGAGGCAGGTTACATGCCTCCTCATCTGGTTCAGTTTAACCACCCACGCCTGGTTCTGGAGATGGAACCCAGGGGTGCTCTACCACTGTGTTACATCCCCAGTCCTTTCCATTTTAGTTGTAGATGGACACAATACCTTTATTTTACTTATTTTTGTGCTGAGGATGGAACCCAGTGCCTCACACGTGCTAGGCAAATGCTGTACCACTGAACCACAACCCCAGGCCCTCTATTTTGCTTCCAACTTGCAATCCTCCTGCTTCAGCCCCATAAGTAGCTAGGATTACAGGTGGAAGCCACAGTGTCTGGTCCACTCACTCCATTGGATACCCCTGCACGGACCTAGAACAGTCCTTGAATTCTTGCTAGCCAATCTCAAATTCTTGTGGTCGAGAGAATTCAAGTCCAGAGAAGGACAGCAATTTGCCTAAGATACAGAGCAGGTGACCACAGGTAGAACTGACCCACTGATATCCAGACACCACCAAAGACAGACCAAAGGCAGAAGCCCCTGGCAGTGGAGTGGGCAGCCTTATTGGCTGGAAGTTTAGACTGGTCTAGCCTAGAGGTGAGCTTGGTGCAGTGTTCTCTGACCTCTCACTCCAGGACATTTCCTATCTCAAGGGTTACTGAGCAAATGTCTGGTGAACAAGGAGACAACAGCCACAAGGTCATGACAAAGCTGCCTCAGCCTCTATTGGAGCCTGACAGACAGTGACCACTAGGGGCCACATACTTGACCATGGTACAGGACCCAGGCTTGGCATCCTAGAACTGACTGAAAGGAGAAGGAGCTGGAGTCTTGCCTCCTTGCAGGGCACTGAGAGGGGAAGGGCGAGCTGGGAACATGTGTGGCACTTAGAGCTTCTCCTGAGGCCTGCCCAGGGTTTGAATTTGAGTGAGGGCATGTGCGTGAAGCCCATGGAAGCCCCTCCCCAGCCCAGTGTGCCCCTCCTTGCCCGCCTGTGTCACCAGGCCCCTTCCCCGGGGCCTTCCTTCTACTCTCCAGGAGCAGCTTACCCAGAGCTGAGCACGCTACACTAGGATTAACCACTGTGATCCTCACAATAGCTGACAAGAGCTTTTCAGATGAGAAAACTGAGGCATCAGAGGTTCAGCAACTTGCTGAAGGGCACACAGCCCTTGGATTTGATCTGGGCAGTCTCCAGAGTCCATGCCATTGGTAGTCGCAGCTGCTTAGCTCCCACACCTTCCCCAACACTCAGTCCTCATCCCCAACCAGGGCCTGGTTTTCACACCAGCTTTGGGGGAGGGTCCCAGCTATACACCTCCTGCTAGTGTCCTCTTAGCTACCCTGCTAGCCAGGCCCCCTCCACTTCTTCAGGCAGTGCCCCAGCCTGGCTTCCCTGTAGCTCCCCTGGGCTGGCCCCGGCCAGGAGGCTAGACCTAAAGACCTCTGGCAACTTCCCCAATCGGAGGGGTGGGATGGAGTAGGCCCAGGCTCTGGGGGTGGGTGAGGCTGAGAGGCCCCACTGAGGAGTGGCGGGGCTGGTGTGTACCTTGGCAGGGGGACAGCAAAGTGGGAGGCCTTTGGAGGGCAGGCAGCAGGAGGGGGATGGGAAAGGGGGTGAACTTGACCCAGAGACAGACAGCCTGGGTTCTCCCTGCTACTTTTCTGGACCTGTTGAGGGCTCTGCTCTTACCCACTTAGAAGGAACACACACACACACACACACACACACACACACACACTTCTCTCTCCCTCTCTCTCTTTTCTCTCTCGCCCCAGCCTCAGTTCACTGCAATTTCTCCACTGCATTCCCTGCCTCCACCTTCCCCCTGCAGCTGCTCATTAGCCTCAGCAGCCTGGCTACTGCCCCTGGCCCCCACCATCCTTAACTGCTGATCCCAAAGGACACTTGTGTGACACCTGGTCCTGTGGCCTCCCTGACCTTCCAGAAACACACTGTCTTAGCTGGGCTTGGTGATGCACATTTGTAATCCCAGATCTTTGGGAAGCCAAGGCAGGAGGATCCAAAATTGGAGGCAAGCCTGGGCAAACCAGGGAGACCCGGTCTCAAAGTTAAAAATAAAAAGGGCTGGAGATGTAGTTCAGTGGTAGCATGCTTGCCTCAGGGTGAAGTCTGGGTTCTCAGTCTGCTCTGTGGAGCCCTCCTCCCCTGCATGCCCTCTGCTGACATGTTAACCTGTGCCTGCCGGGAAGGGAACCCTGCTCAGCACTGCTCCCGTGGACCTACTCCTCACCCCCAGGACACCAGGGGCCAGCTGTACAAAGAGGACTCCTACTCTCTAGCTTGGAACTCTCCCTTCCCTTCCGGATACATGGGGGTCCCGCTCAGAGCCTCCCACCATTCTCCTCCACCCCGCCACCTATGCTTAACTAGAACCTGGCCGCAGGCTTCCATACCTCCCTCTTTCTAGGTCCCAGCATTCAAATCTTGCCACCTATTAGCCTCCTCAGTTCCTCTCACACTTGACCCTCCCTCCACCCCACCTCCACCTCACTGGGCCATGCCCCAATATTCCAGCAGCCTCCTCAGCGCAGGCCTGCCTTTGTCTTCCTCCACACTCCACACAGCAGCCTGGGGGCTCTTTGATAGCATCAGTCTGATCACTCCAGAGTGTTCCATGGCTCCCCATTTCAGGGACGTGAAGTCGAACCAGCTCCAGCTTGGCTGCTGCCTGCCTGCGCGACCACATGGGTCCTGCTCCCTAATGGGAACTGACCCATCACGACTGACCCTTCCTGTGAGTCCCAGCTTAGCCTGGGTCAGGCTTGGGGGGCGTCTTTTGTGAACTTCTCACTTAACGAGCCACTGCCCCAGTGCTGGCCCTTCCTCGCAGGGACCGCACCAGGAGCCCCTCTCCGCAGTGGCCTCTGTCTCCCTTGACAGGTAGCCCTCGAGGGCAGGGGGTCCGCGGGGCCACTGGCGCCCCCGGCGCAGGCTCGGGCGGTGCCGGGCGCCTGGAGGCGAGTCCCGGGAAGCGCTGGGGTCCCCCAGCGCGTGCGGTGGGCAGGGGGCGGCGGGCCGGCGGGGCGCGCGGGCCGGGCGGGGCGCCGCCTTGGCCGCGGCGGTGGAAAGAGGGCGAGGCCCCGCCCCGCCGCGCCCCTCCCGCGCCCGCCCACTCCGCAGCGCCGAGGGGCGGCCGGCAGAGCACCGCCGAGCCCCGCCGGCGCGGACCCCGACGCCGCCGTCCGCCCAGCCGCCCGGGCCGCCCTCGAGGGCCGGAGCAGCGCCCGCGGCCACCCTGCAGGTAAAGGTGGGCACCCGGCTTGGGCTGGGGGCTCCGGGCAGGACCCGGCCCGGCTTCCCCAGGACTGCACCGGCGCTTCGGACTCCAGACTAGGGACGGGATGGCGGGCTTGGGCCAGGCGGTCGGTGCGAGTCGGTCGCCCTCCCCGCGGCCAGGAACCTGGATGAAGCCCCCTCTTCCCTTCCTTTTCCAGAAGCGAGGGCTCCAGCGGAGAGGGTGCCGGGTGGAATCCCAGGCGATGTGGCTCAGGGCGTGTCGCCTCGCTCCTCAGCCTCGCGTCACACCTGTAAAATGGGAATAACAAAACTTCCTTGGCGGGGCGGTGGAGCAGAGGAGGAGGGAGGGCCGCGGAGCCCCTGAGCGCCGGCCTCCGCGCTCGCCTCTTTCTGCCGCTTCCCAATTGCTTCAGACCTCTCAGTTTTTCTGCCTCTGTCCCCCAAGTCCCTCCTGGTAGCCCCACCCCAGACTGGAGACTGAGGTTCTGAGGAATGCCCCTGCCAGAGACTGAGCCTTGTAAGAGTTGAGGGGGTGGGTTGTCGCCTGGCCAAGAGCAGCGGCGGTTCCAGGGCCCCAGAACAGCCTCCCGGGTGTCTCTGCCCTGGGACCGGAGACACGCTGGCCCAGGAGGCCCCAGGTGGAGAACCGCTAGTCAGCCAGAAGGGCCCAGGAATCTCCAGTGGGGAAGGGCAGGCCCCTCAGAGTTTGTGTGTGTGTGTGTGTGTGTGTGTGTGTGTGTGTGTGTGTACCTGAGTTGTGATACCTGACTGGGAGAGAACATGCTAGATTTCTGAGAGAAATACCACTGGCCTCCTGCAGAGTGACCTGGCAACCCTCAAGTCTTCCTTCTCCCCGCCCTTAGCGAAGGCGGCCTCTGGAAGCTGCAGTGGATATCTGGAAGGTATGAGGGCTGTGGGGCAGAGATGCTGGAGCGCCCTGCACCTGGGTGTCCCTCTCAAGGACTGAGCTGCCCTAACAGAGAGGGCCCACAGGGGAGGAGTTAGGAGTCTGGGAGAGACACCAAGGAGAACTAGCAGTCTGTCAGGGCTGGTGAACACTGAGAGAGCCTTGGACACACAATAACCCCAAAAGGATAATGATGACAAACCACAGATACACATAGTCACACACAGCTACGCTGCCTCCCACAGAGAGTCACACACAGTCACATACTGACTCAAACATTCATTAGATATGCGTGAGCACACTCCTCTTCAACACATACCACCACAAATTCTAAAACAATGGCACGCACACACAAACCCAGACTTCTACAGACACACGTCAGGCCCCATGTGGCCCAGCCAGACGTTCTCAGACAGGACAGCACGCACACACATGCTCACACCCACATGCTCACCAGGGTCTCTCTCTCCGATTTCACTTAGTCTACCGCAGTGAACAAGAGTGTTTCCACTCTGGCTTGGAGGAAGGGGAAGGGAAGAGTGGAGGTGCACGTGTCCAGTAGCAACAGGGAGGGGAAAGACACCACACAGGGCTGACAGCCTAAGCCCCCAAGCTCCACTGCTTCTCCTGCTCTGGACCTGAGCCAGGTCAAAGGATGGCTGAGCCCAGCTTCCCTACTCTGCTGGCCCCCCAGCTCAATCCAGAACCCCAGTGGCAGGCTTGGACCCCCTTTGTAGGGAAGTGGGGCCTCCGATGAGATGGTCCCAGCCGTGGTGCAAGGCACCTATAGAGTGGGGTGAAAGAACCAGAGAGGCACAATGACCTTTCACATGGGGTGCAACTGTGGTCTCAAGGTGCCTGTTTGAGATACACCAGAGGGAGGCACCTTGCACCCTGAAATTCGGGGGTGGGGGTTGAATCAGGGACAGCAACACCCAAGAGGATTCTGTCTGTGGCAGACTTTCAAGGACAATGAGAATTTTAACAGGTGCCTGGGGTGAAAGGGCGAGTTGGAGGCTGTGCCCCACTAAGGGAGCAGCACGTGCAGAGGTGAGGTGGTGGGAAGCTGAAAGGACTCAGGGACGGGGAGTGATAGGGACTGCTGGATCACACAGTGGGGAGTGGGAGAGAATCACAGTGGGAAGGCAGATTTCCAAGGGCCTTGTCCAGGAACAGGGTGTGAGCTGCAGAGTGATACAGCCTGGAGATCACTGTGGCTGCTCTAGGGGAATCTTAGAGGCAGGGAGACAGAGTTTGAGGAGGAAGATGAAAGGGGCTTAAGGGTGGTTGCCATGGGGATGAGAAGAGAAAGATGGAGAGGAATGAGGGGAGAAACTGACCGACGGTAGGAGAGGAGGAGGTAGATCAAGAACCTTGCTCAGGGTGGCTGTGACCTGTCCCCAGAGGAGGGAGATGCAGGGGAAATGAGGGTTTGGCCTCTGGGATCTGAAACTGGAAAGATGGGGTCTGGGTGGCCATGAGTTCAGGGGTGGACCCTGGGAGTCCTTGGATGTGTAGAGAAGCCTGGTTGGGTGTGTAAGATCAGAGTGTGCATGTATATGCCCAGACACCAGCCATGGAAATCACTCCCAGGAAGAGAATTCCAGACCCTCTCTGCTCTGTGCACATATCCAGTGGGTAGGGTGTAGACAGAAAATCTCAAGTGAATGCAGCATGTACAGTGTGGGAAAGAGCCCATGCTGGTGTCAGATAGACCTGTCACTTTCCATCTCTGTACCTTAGTTTCCCATCTACAAAATGGGAATGCCAGGATCATTTGGCCTGTGGAGAGGTGAGGGGTAGCCCCAGGTCACACTGGTGGTGGAGGGCAGCACCTAGAACTTTCACCTGCATTTCACTCACATTTCTGACCAGTGTACCTTCCACCTCTCTGGATCCTGGGAACAGACTAGGGAGGACTAGACCCTGCCTCCATTCAGAGGCTTGGAAAGTTTTGAACGGAAGGGTTACTGTCCTAAGCAACCAGGATAGGTGGGTTTCCTGCTCTTGGAGGACATAGAGGCCCACGCAAGAGGGCTAGTACCCCTTGAGAAGAGTCAGGCTAGCATTACTGGCCCATCTCAAGGATGAGATTAGGAGACACAGGGGAAAGATCACCTGAGGTCACCGAGCAGCCAGTGACAGAACTGAGACCAGAGACTAGGACTCTGGATGCAGGTCTGCTTCCTCACTGCAGGCTGCCCTCCCTCACAGGGCCCACAAGGACCTGGGGTGCAGGAAACCTTGTCACTTGAGATTCTCTAATTTTAATTTCTCTTTCTGTCCCCTTGAGGTGCGGGAACAATAAGAGTTTATTGGGTACTTACTGTATACTAGATCCTATGTTCAGATGTCTCACATAATCCTTGTAACAATGCTGTGAGGCAGGGATTGGTGGCCCATTTAACAGAGGGGTAAGTGGAGTTCAGAGAGGCTGGTGGCCTGCCTGTTTGTTGAGTGTGGGTCCAGGATTCACTCCCAGACCTCCGAGGACACATAGCTCTTATTCTTCCTACTGACCTCTGGCTGCTTCGGGGCTTGACTTGGTTGGGAAAGGAACGGAGACTTGGTTCCTGAGCATCTACAGGGTGCCAGGCGTTTATGTAGCACAAGGTGTTTTTTCTGGTGGGCGGGCAGCACGGGAGTACCAGGCACAAGAAAGTCGGGCCCAAGGAGAACCTAGAACAGTAGGGCTAAAATGGTATTTTCTGGTATCTAAGAACCTCGGTTGTACCCTGTGAGCAGCCTCTGCGCGGAAGGTGGCCTGAGCCGAGGGCTCTGCCTGTCTCAGTTCTGCCACTGGCTGCCGTGTGACCTCAAATGATCTTTCTCCGTCTCCTGCTCCCATCCATGAGATGGACCAGTAAAGCCAGCCTGGCTCTCCTGCAGCCTGCAGTGAGGAAGACCGGGCTGCGGGCGGAGGGGTCGTTCCTCCTCTCCTGAATGATCCCAGAGGCCGACGCTTTGGCCTCCACCCCATCCAATGTCTGCAGCCCTCACGACCCGGAAGTTCTCCCTTCGGTTTAGCCACCTTCTCTCGCACTGTGCTGGCTGCCACAACGCTCTGCGTGGGCCCTTCAGGCCACGCTCCCTGACAGGCGACCACGGCTCGGCTCGTGGCAAACATTCTTTTCATAGTTCCCGGAGCACAGCAAATCCGGCCGCTTAGCCAGGAATGCAGAGCCCCTCCTGCAGCGGCAGCAGGGGCTGGGGGCGGGCGGAGCCCCTGAAGTCAGTCAGGAGGTGGGGGGTGATGCGCAGGGCCCCCCCAGGAACACCATGTCCCCACTGAGGCACTAGGGGGCTGTCCTCAGCATCTCTGGGGACTCACTCAGTTGGGACCAAGCTCTCAATGCCCTCCTCTGGCCAGCTGGTGAACTTGGGCAAATGACTTCTTTAAGCCTCAGTTTCTTATCTATAAAATGAGGCTTTTAATAAAATCCCTCACAGGGCTACTGGGAGGTATCATGGTGATGACATTTATAATAATAAAAACATTTATGGAATGATCCTATATGCCCAGCTCTGCTCTGGGTCCAATGTGCAGAACTTAATCCTCACAAATGCTTGGTGAGGTAGGAATTGTTCCCCTTTCTTTCTTTCTTTTTTTTTTTTTTTGGTATCAGGGATTGAACCCAGGGGCACTTAACCACTGAGCCACATCCCCAGCCCATTTTATTTTTTATTTTGAGACAGGGTTTCACTGAGTTGTTTAGGGCCTTGCTAAGTTGCTGAGGCTGGCTTTGAACTTGTGATCTTCCTGCCTCAGCCTCCCGAGCTGCTGGGATTATAGGCGTGCACCACCATTCCCGTCTTGTTCCCATTTCATTGATGAAGAAGCTGAGGCAGAGGTAGATGACTGGGATAAGAACACACACAGCTGGGCTCCAGAGTGGTTCTCTTAACCCATGATTTAAAAAATAAGACTCTTGGCCCAGAACCTTGCCCTGAGTAGGGGCTCGGAAGTGGACCCTTTTACTCCCACCACCTCCCTCTCTGGGAGGAGCCAGCTGTTCACTCATGGCCTCAGCAGTTTGGTTTGGAGAGTTGGAGTGGGGAAGTGGGCTGAGACCCTGGCCAGCCTCCTTGGGAGCCCTGCAGCTTTCTGAGGCTGCTGGGAGTGGGGAGTGTGGGCTGTCCCACCTACATCTGACCTGGGATTTAGAAGGCAGTGGCAGCCCCTGTGCAAAGGGGAGATGTCGCCAGGGAGGGACTCAAGAAGAGGATTAGAGAAGGTTGGGGGTGGGGGTTAAGAACAGAGTCCCATTGAAGAAGGCTCAGGCACCCCCTATGTAGTAACTGTTCACTCCGCCCAGCCTGCTTGGCCCTGGTGCCATCTGGATTGAGGCAGTAGGCAGTGGATGTGTGGGGCTGGAGTGGAAGTGGGGAACAGGACCCAGGTCTCCAGGAAGCCCGACTGTGCAGGGCTTGGCTGCCCTGGGGCTGGGCAGACCTGGATGCAGATCCTTCCCACTTTATTTGCTTGTCCTCTGACCTCTCTGGGCCTCAGTGATCCTCCTCAGCATAATGGGACAGCAGGTCCAGCCTTCCAGGGTTATAGGAGGATTTGATAGAGTAATGCTTAGAGCATGCCTAGTGCTATGCCCGTTGTATACAATGTGGTTTAGAGACCATTATCATTAAGGCCATCAGCGACCATCATTATTAAAATTGGATAGAGAAGGGGAGCCAGCTTTAGGGTGGACCCAAGTCTCTGATCCTGATATTCAAGGCATTTCTGCCTGACCCCAGCCACCCCTTCTCATGTCTCATCATCTGTATAATCAGCTGATAGTTAAGATTGCAGGGTTTAGCTGGGTGCGGTGGCACATGCTTGTAATCTCAGCCCCTCGGGAGGCTGAGGCAGGAGGATTGCAAGTTCCAAGCCAGCCTCAGCAACTTAGCAAGGTTGTAAGCAACTCAGCGAGACCATCTCTAAATAAAATACAAAAAAGGACTGGGGATGCGGCTCAGTGGTCGAGTGCCCCTGAGTTCAATCCTCAGTACCAAAAAAAAAAAAAGATTGCAGGATTTGTAGCCAACAACCAATGTTAAATTTAGGCTCTTCCCTTCATGATCTGGGTGACCCTGGACCAGTTACATAACCTCTCTGTCCCTTAGTTTCCCTAGCTATAAAAAGGGAAGGCAAAGTATCTGTGCCACTGGGTTATTGTGAGGATTAAATGAAATGATCCAGGAGAATATCCAGAAGAGTGCAGGCCGTGGCAGGGGCTCACGGGGCTAGTGGTGGTTAGCTTGGTTAGCTGGTTCCCTGCTGGTTATGTTGTTTGAATTCTCTCCCCGCCTGAGCATGTGCAGGGCCTTCACGCCTCCACACCCTCATGGTGTTCCCTCCGCCTGGGCCATGGACCTGTCATCGCCTCTCCCCACCCCGAGCAGGTCGAGTTCACCTTTGTCATTTTCCCCAGATGCAGGTGTGGGGAGGGGTGGGGGGAGGCTGAGTGTGAGGACCTCCTGCCTAGCCTCATCAGCCAGGATGCGCTCAGAAAGTGGCCTCACGGTGTTCGGGGCAGGGATGGTGGCAGGATCGCTGAGGTGGAGAGAAGGCCTAGGAGCTGCTGGCTTTGGCATCTGGCTGCCTGTGCAGCTAGAGAAGGCCGGGATGTCAGAGTTTCCATGGGAGCGGGCAGAGGCCAGCAGGCAGCTGGGGGAGAGAGTGACGCAGCTGTCGGCCTCGCTGCCAGGTGGGCTGGCTGGGCGTCCCCTGCCCAGCCACCCAGGAGTCACGTCTGGGTCTGGATTCCAGCCCTGGCTCCTCTGTATAGAGTGTGACCTGGACTAGGCCCGTCGACAGAGTCCAGCACCATGCTTGGTTGAGGCAGAAATGGGGACCTGGCCATCCAGGGTTCTGACCACATCACCTCCCTGCTCAACAACCTTCCGTGGCTCTCCATTGATTTCTAGAGACATGCAAATGTGCACTCAAGGTCCTTCCTGTCCTGTTCCGACTTTAGTTCCTGCTGGTCCTCCCTGACCCCACAGCACTCTGGCTTTCCTGTATCTGCCAGGTAGCTTCTGACAAGCCTGAAATTCTTTTTCTTACTTTGTCTGCCTTTCAGACTCCTACTCACCCTTTAGGATCCAACTCCAGTGTCCCTTCCTCCATGAAGTCTTCAGGGGGAGCTCACGGAGGAGGGAGTGTTCCCTGCTCTGTGTTTCTGATGCCCCCAGCTTCTCCATGGCAGGTTAAGGTATGGGGCAGAGACATGTGGCCCTGGGTCCCCATGGAGTAGGAGCTTTCCCAGCAGGGATCATCCCCCAGAGTAGAGACCGTCCACAACCAGGTCTGACACAGGGAAGGGACCCTGACGCACAGAAGAGGTTTCCTCAGCCTGGGCCTCCGGACAGAGCATCACCCCCAGGCCAGGTCCCCAACATGCACTGCCGAGGGTGCTTGGAGGGAATGAAGAACAGGCAAGTGTGGCACTTCCAGAGGGAAGGGCCTGAGGAGGCAGGTTGAGGCTGGGGCCGAATTTCCAGCGGGCTCCTGGGAAGAAGGCAGCAGGCCTGGGGTGGCTGTGGGTCAGGGCCAGAGGCTTCCTGGGCTTCTTTTGCTTGTTTGTTTTTGACACTGGGGATGAACCCATGGGTTCTCTTCCACTGAGCTACAACCCCAGCACTTTTTAGTTTTTGTTTTGAGACAGGGTCCCACTAAGTTGCCAAGGCTGACCTCAAACTTGTGATCCTCCTGCCCCAGCCTCCCATGTTGCTGAAGTTACAGGTGTGCACCACTTCGCCTGAATTCCTGGTGTCTCCTCATTGCTCCTTTCATTCATCCTCAGGCCCTGCCTCTGCTGGGACCTTCCCAGGCCCCTCCAACCTGAAAGGTAAGTTAGATTTGGTGTGGGGTTTTCTGATATCCCAGGCTGGATGAGGCCTGTGCTTCTTGTTGTCCTACCTCTCTCCCTCCTGCTGCAGCAGAAGCTCCTCCCAGGCCCAGCGTATCCTTGTGGCAGGCCCTCTTGCAGGTGACCTCAGCTCCCTGCGGCCTGTTCTGTAAAACTCCGGCCCAACTCGGAAGCAGCTTTTTCTCATTTGTGAACTATTTCTCCCTGCTCCTTGGCGCAGCCGTGTTTGCTTGGCCCGGTCTGGGTGCAGTGGCCTGGCCACACTCCCGCCGGGCCCTCTCCCTGCCCAGGCCGGCCCCCTCCTGCTGCCGTTTGCCGCCACCATGTGGGGAAGCCGCGGAGGCCCAGGAATCTTGGCAGGCTGGGGCGCAGCGGGCGCGGGTGGCGCTCCGGAAAACGCTGCAAATGCGAACCAGAAGGCGAGGACGCGGGGCAGCGAGGGCCCCGCCTGCAGGCCTGGGCTGGGCAGCGGCCTCAGGTCCGTCCTGGTCAGAGGCTCACTGCCTTTGCACCCATGGAGGCCCGAGCCCCTTGGTGGGGAAGAGCCAGTGGCCCTGGCTGCTGACCTCAGGATCTGTGGTTGTCCTGGTCCTGCCCTGTCTTGGCCTCTACAGGCTCATCTGTCCCTGCCAGGCCGTCTTCACCTCCCTGGATGCTCCGTCTCCCTGGGGATGGTGGGGTGTCTAGAGTCAGAGATAAGCAGAGGCCGGGGCCTGGGAAGTGAAGGCGGCCACCTGCAGGAAGGGAGGCTCAGCCCCTCGCACGCTCAGAGCTGAGAAGGATGCAGGAAGAGCCACAGAGAGACAGGGGCTCCCATAAGTCACCCTGGGGCTGCACTGAAGTGGGAGGTGGATGGTCAGCCCTGGAGCCCTAGCTGCAGACCTGAGCACCCGGGGAGTGTCAGCCTCTGTAGGCAGGGCAGGGTGGCTGCAGGGAAGAGGGGTACCCTGGAGGAGGGAGCCCATCAAGGCTGCTTGGAGGAGGAGGCCTTTGGACTGGGTCTCAAATGTGGCAACGTTTGCCCTGGAGGAGAAAAGTAGAAAGGAGGGGCGGAGGGGGTCACGCTGGTGACGAGGTTTCGGGGAGCAGTGGCAAGTCTGGGTGTCTGGTTTCTGGGGTGCTGGGGTGAAGCCCAAGGTGCCTCTCACTCCCTAAACGTGGGTGTCCCCAAGGGGGAGTGGCAGCCCCCCTCCAGGCTGCAGCAACCCCCCATGAACCGGACCGTGATCTGCGTGGTTCTCCCACAGACCCGCAGGTAGTCTTCCTAGTCCAGACACCTGCTCTCAGCTAGGACTGTGCCACCATCACTGTCCCTCTGGACTTGCTGGACTCTGACCTGTCCTTCAAGCCTTCTTCTACTTCTGCTTCCAAAATCGAGGTCCCTGTGGTCTGGGTACCTCACTCACCAGGGTGAGGGATGTTGGGCTCTTGGGTGGAACTGAAACCTGGTAGGAACAGACAAGATGGGAGAGGGCACACTCCTGTCCTGCCATCAACCTGGGTGACGAGGGGGTCCCCAGGCAGCCCCACCCCAGCCTGGTCACCTCCCTCCATGCTCTAGCTCCAAAATTCCAGGCAGCCTTTGCCTTTGGAGCAGCCCTTAGCCACGCGCTAAGGTGAGCCTCACGGTGATCCAGCAGACAGGGCTGTCTGCTCGTGGGCGCCAGACCACCAAGTCCCTGCCAGACCATGTGTGGCTACTCAGGCATCGTCCAAGGAGGGCAGGTAGACCTGAGGGAGCATGAGTGGATGTGGCCCGTGGTGCTGGCCTTTCAGAGGGTTTGGCAAGTGACCAATAGCTCAGGATTTACAGAGACTGAAACTCAGAGATCTAGGCAGAAGGATGTGGGAGAGGACAGAGAAGACGGTCACTGATGGAGATGGTTGGGCAGATGGGTTTGTGACACAGGAACACGAGATGCCCGAGTCACCCCGTGACAATCTGAATTCATCAGCACAACATGGAGGAAGGGGCCAGCGCACACCATGTGGCCCATGCATCCCCCCGGTCCCCGTCCTCTCTCACAACTCTCACACCTGGAGTGTCCCCTTGACAACCTCAGGGCTCGGCCACGCTTGTGCTGGCCACCAGGCTCTCTGCCCTTGCTGCCTGCTCCTTCCTCATGGGTCCACAGCCTGCCAAGTCTAAAACGTGCCTCTTTCTTCAGAGAGCCACATGAATTGAGGAATGACAGGGACTTGACCCTGTCACCACTAGGGAGTTCCTGGGGACCTTAGAGTAGGGGAGAACCATGGGCAGAGCTGTGCCAACGGAGGGTCAGAGGCAGCGCCAGCTTCACCTGGAAGAGTGGTAGAGACAGAGATGCCCACCCGCACCCCTGATTCAGGACAGGGCCCAGGCATCTGTTTTCTAACTAATTGTCTTGATTCTGACACAGGCTAAAGTTTGAGAAGCATCATTGGGGTCAACGTAGGATAGGTTGAAAATAGAAGCTGAGCGTGGGGGTGGGGTAAGAGACTTTTATAAATATCCAAGTGAGGATGTAGCAACTTAAATTTTCTTTTTTTCTTTCTTTCTTTTTCTTTTTTTCTTTTTTCTTTTTCTTTTCTTTTTTTTTTTTTGTACTGGAGATTGAACCCATGGATGCTCTACCACTGAGCCACATCCCCAGTCTTTTTTATTTTGAGACAGGGTCTCACTAAGTTGCCAAGGCTGGCCTCCAGCTTGCAATCCTCCTGCCTCAGCCTCCTGAGTCACTGGGATTGCAGGTATGCACCCCCAACACCCAACTAGTAATTTAACAAGCTACTGAATGGCTGGGATGTGCTGGGGGGAGTACAAGGTCTGTATTAGGGCAGAGGGTATGGGGAAGAAAAAGAAGTGAGAGAAATAAAAAAGAGGAGACAGAGTCCACAGGATTAGACTGGATATTTTAGTGAGAAAGGAATAGGGATGTCATGTACAGTTGTGTAGGTTGGTTATTGAGTGAGAATATTCAAGAAAGGCAATAAGGAAGGGCTGAGTTGACTGGGAGATTGGGTGGCCTTTTCTAATTGGACAAAGGCATTGAGAGATTCTTCACTTCCCTGTACTGAAAAAAGGGTCAGAAGCAATGTTCAGATTTTTGGCCTGGCCACTGGGGGTGGAGAAGTAAGTAATGAGTGAGAAGGAAATGGCAGCAGTGTGGGTGGAGGCATCGGAGGGGCTGCCTGGTCGACAGTTGAGCACCCGAGTCTAAGGCTCAGGGGAGGTCGGAGCTGGAGACCAAGTGAGAGTCCTTGGTGATGGGACAGGAGCCAGGGGAGCTGGGGAACTGGCCAGAGCGGAGGCTGCAGGAGACACATCCAGAGGGACAGCAGGCCTGGGCCAGCTCCTGGGGGCGGGCCTGGGTCTGCAGGGTAGGCAGAGGAAGGGTGCAGATGAGAGGAAAAGCCTCTGAAGGCAGGAGGGACAGGGTCCAGGGCAAGGTCACCCTGGTGAGGTGCACGTGGACTAAGAAGTCGTGACGTTCCTTCCAGAGCTACACTGGGGAGGGCTTGAGGGCACAGGTGACTGGGAGGGGGTTAGGCTGGTGTGGACATGTGGATGGACAGGCTGGAACCCAGGGCCAGAGAAGCCACTGACAGACCAGGGGAGGCCCCTGAGAAGAGGTGCTGGCCTGGGCCTTGTGTGGGAAGCAGGCCCCCTTCTGCTGAGACCCAGGAAAGGGGGATGGGGGGCAGGGCTCCAGAAGCCTGGAGAAGCTCGGGGGCTTGAAGTGGGTTGTCTGGCCTAGTGGGTGAGGAGGGCACTCCGTCTGCTCTGTCCCAAGATCCACAATGCAGTCCTCGTCCTAAGCAGACTCTGGGGCTCATCTCAGGAATGGCAAGGCCAGAAAATGGTGTTTGTTGCAGAAGGTACTATCCTTTGGTGGCAGGTCACTCTAGTCTTGAAGGGATGAAAGAGAGATGTTGCTTAGTAGCAGGAGGGTTCTCAGAATGAAGGGAGGACTTCCTGACTATCAGAATAGCTAGCCTGATAGAGGAACACACCTGGAAGGGCTGGTGGCTCAGGTGATCTGGATTGATTTTTTGTTTTTTGTTTTATGTTTTTGTATTGGGAGCTGAACTCAGAGGTGCTTTAACACTCAGTTACATTTTCGGTCTTTTTATTTTGAGACAGGGTCTTGCTAAGTTGCCCAGCCCCTGGACCTTGCAATCCTCCTGCCTCAGCCTTCCGAGTTGCTGGGATCACAGGTGTGCGCCACAGTGCCTGGTTTCAGTTCATTCCTTTTTTTTTTTTTTTAAATACCAGGGATTGAACCACTGAGCTACATCCCTAGTCCTTTTTATTTTTTTTATTTTGAGATGAGTTCTCCTCTTGAAATGTTGTGTAGGGCCTTGTTAAATTGCTGAGGCTGACCTTGAACTTGCAATCCTTTTGCCTCAGTCTCCCCAGCCTTAGGGATTACAGGCGTGCCCCACTCACCCTGCTGGGCTCAGTTAATTCTTTTACAGATGAGGCCAATGAGGGTGAGAGAAGTTAAGTCACTTGGCCAAGATCACCCAGTTGGTAGGTGTTCCTGCTGAGTCCTGAGGTTGCCTGAACCTAGGAGGGCCTTCGGGGATCCCAGTCCTAGACCTGATGGGGACAGCCTGAGCAAGAAATGCTGTGATCTGGCGAGAGGCAGACTGGGCCGGATGCTGGTACGGGGTGCAGGTTGAGTCAGGGCTAGAGAGCAGGAAGAGAAGCCCAATGTGGTGGCACTCGCCTGTCATCCCAGGGACTGGGAGGCTGGGGCGGGAGGATGCCAGTTTAAAACCAGCCTCAGTAACTTAGCAAAGCCCTAAGCAACTTGGCGAGACCCTGTCTCAAAATAAAATATAAAAAAGGACTGGAGATGTGACTCAGTGGATAGGAGCCGCTGGGTTCAATCCCCAGTACCAAAAATGTAAAAAAAAAAAAAATTTAAAAAGAGCAGGGAGAGCGTAGAGAGGAAGAAAGAATGGAGAGGAGGCTCGGGGACGGAGACGGGAGGCACCGGGCGGGCCGCGGGCAGCCGGATCCCGCAGACATGTCTCCGCCACAGGAAGCGTCTCATAGCATACCTGTGGTTTGGCCGCCGGGCCGCCCCGGCGCTCCCACCGCCCCTCGCTGCAGCCACCCGGCTGCGGTGGGCGGGGGGCTCGGAGGGCGGGCCCGCTCCAGGGGTCTGCGCGGCCCCTAGCCTCGCCTGCGCTGCTGGGCCACGTCGCCGAGCCCCCGCTGCGCTGTCCACAGGGAGCCTGGGCCCCTCCGCGTCGGACCGCAGAGACTCATCCGAGGAGTGGGCAGGCCTTTCAGTCCGTGGCTTCACTGGGCCTCTGCTACTCACCCTGGGACCGGAGCCTGCGGGAGAGGGGCTGGTGAGAAGGGTCACGTTAGCCATGCGCCTGCCCTCCCTGGGCACTTCCAGGGGAGGGGTCTGCCTTTTGCACTTCTTTCTTCGGAGGCCCGTTTCCAAACCCCTTGGTCTCAAAGTCCCAGGAGCATCCCCTGCTCCCAGCCAGTCTCCTTGGCTTCCCTGGGAGGAGGCCAGGCTGCCACAAAACGCTGACTTGGACGAAATGCTGTTTTACGGGGATTTGTTGAAAAGGGGGGAAATCCCCGTTAAGGACTTGCAGCTGTCCAAACACCGAGTCTACCCCGCCGCCGCCACTGCTCAATCCCCTGAATCAGCGTCTCCTGAATGTGTCCCACCTCCGACAGGCTCCAGCCCCTGCCGGCCCTGCCCCCTTCCTGTCTTCACTTCCGGAGGTCACCAGAGAGGGTGATCGCTTACCCAAGGTCACTCAGCCAGTCATGGACAGAGCTTGCTTGAGCCTCAGGACCTGACCCCTGACCCCTGGCCCCCTGGCCCCCTGCTCCCCTGCTCCCCTGCTCCCCTGCTGGAATTGGTCACGGGAGAGCAAAGTGCAAATGAATCCAATCGGTCTACCTTTTGCTCCTCCATTACGGAGCAGGTTGTTCTTAGTGAGGGAATCTAAATGTCCTCACCTCTTCCCATTCTAGCCCAGATGACCCCTCTGGCCAGGAGAAGGGACTTCCTGGGCATATGTGACGTATGTCTGTGAGAAGTCTGAGAAGGGATTGAGCGAGTTGTTAGTGTGCTCTTTAAACCCTATGGTGAATTGAGTATGTCAAGCATTTTGGAGCATTGCCATGTGCCAGCCAGGCCCCGAGCTGGGCATGGAGTTGGGGGAGCCACAGAGTCAAAGAGCTATGACAGGCACCCACAGGCAGCAGAGCCCGAGGAAGGCATGCGACAGGCTTCCCCAGCATGCAAGAATAAGGCAAGTCATGGTCGTGGAGAAGCGGTCAGGGCACAAAATCTGCAGAGGCCAGAGTGTGGTGGGGAGGGAGTGACAGACAGGAGGCCGGTGGGCGGGGCCTCATGGTGATTGGCAGGGTGACTGCCCCGCTGAGACTGACCTGTTGTGCAATTGCAAGGGCATCATTTCTTTCTGCAGCCCCCTGAACAGGCTCACCACACCCTTCTCACTGCTGTGGGCTCATTTCCACCCCCAAACCCATGCTGAGACTGGCACATGTCAGCCTCCCCTCTAGGAGTTGCAGTGCCTGCCCTGCTAACCCACAGGTGCCACCCAAAGCTGGGAAAGCCTCTCCTCTCAGCTGGCCAGTACCCCTGCAGCTTCGGCTCTCTGGTCTCACTCTCCCTCCCCCCCGGGGCAAGGGTCCTAATGGCCAAGAGCCCTGGTTCCTCACAGACCTCTGCCCCAACAGCACGCACTCAGCTTTGTGCTTCTCCAAGGCTCGGCTCCCACTCTGCAGACTGGAGTCACACGTGATCACTCTTTCCTGGATGCTGGGGGAACTGAATCACCTTGCTAAACGTCTGGGCTGTGCCTGACACCCCATCTCAGTTGTCACCCTCATTTCTCTCCTCGCTTGCAGAAATCCCTGCTCTGGGGGCAGGCTTCCGACCTGGTTCCCGACCTCAGCAAGGGTGTGTGTGTGTGTGTGTGTGTTCTCGTTCTCTCGTTCTCTCTCTCTCTCTCTCACACACACACACACACACACACACACACACACACTCACAGAGTTTGTGAGAGGTGCTGTGAGGTATGGGGTGGGTCAGGGACACTTCCTGGAGGACCCCCATTACCAAAGAGGAATGAAAGGAGGGCAGGTGCTGGGGGTCCCTACTCCCTGCTGGCCCCGGGGCTCTTCCTTTGGTACCCTGCCTGCCTGGGCATCCTCTGGTTGCACCCTCCATCACCCCCACAATCCCCAGAGCCAGGGCAGTCCTGGGTCCTCCTGTGTTGGTGTCATGATGTTGGCCCTGGCCTATCCAGGACAGAAGCTACTCTCTCCACTCCCTCTGCTTCCTCTACCTGCTCTGCCCCCACCCCCACTTTCCTATCCTCCATCTACCCACCAGATAGAATCTGGCTCTGTACATGTGTGAGCACCCCCACCCCCGCCAGTGCCTCAGCTCAGGTGACCCATGCAGGAGGTCCTTGCCCCACAGTACTCTGGAGAGATGGCATGGCATGGTGATGAGGCTGGGCTCTAGTCAGGCTGCCTGAGTTTAGGTTCTGCCCGTGGTGCTGTTGATGGAGGACTTCTCTCCCTGTTTCCTCATCTCTGAAACAAGGACAGCACGGGTGAAATGTCAAACATTAGCACAGTGCCTCACGGTGCCTCCACCAGCACTCTCCGGTCTGTGCAGTGTGTCCTCATTGAAGTTCTGGCATTAGTTGCAGCAATGTAGGCAGGTGACCTGTGCTGAGGGAAGGCCCTGGAGGAGGCTTCAGCTCTGGCACAGTCGGGTCATATGTCCCTGGGCAAGATTTTTATGATCTAGGCTTCTATTTCTTTCTTTCCTTCCCTTTCTCTTTCTCTCCTTCCTTCTTTTCTCATGCTGGGTTACAAGCTAGGGTCTCATGCATACGAGGTGACTGCTCCTCTGCTGAGCTGCTCCCCAGCCCCAAGCTTCCTCTCTACACCTGTGGAATATGGCACCCGAGTGGCCATTGCATGAGCCTCATGGGCCACTTGAGAGAATAAGCTTGAACCTGCCCACTCCAGGCACAGAGGTTGAGGTCCCTAGTAGGGTGAGGGGAACCCAAAGCAGGAGGTGAGGGAAGTGGGACTTTCCTTGGGTGTGAAAAATGCCAAATAGTCCTTTATTGGAATGATGGGTACCAGCTCTGACCAGGCATTACGTCTCTGCTCATCAAAGTGACCCTGAGAAGCAGGTGCTTAGCTTGTTTTGAGCCCAGCATGGTGGCACATACCTGTAGTCCTGTCCCAGCTACCCAGGTGGCTGAGGCAGGAGGACTGGGGCCAACCTGAGCAACATAGTGAGACCCTGTCTCTAAATCAGCCAGCCAGATAGTCAGTCCATTGTATGATCTAGCATGTTTTGCTGAACCATTCTTCCCTTGATGAATACTTGGGTGGTCTCTACTTTGGGTTATTGTGAAGAACACTGTGACAAGGTTCACATACAAATTTTGTATATGATGAGGAAGCCACTTGTCCAGACCCTCCCCCCCCCCCGACCTCTGGGTGAGTGGAAGACTCAGGCTGGCCACTGACCCCAGAGCCTGCCCCTCTCCCCACACAGGCCTGGTCCTCTTAGCTCGACTAACTGCTGTAACAGGGGTAGGTCAGGACACAAAGGGTTCGGGGTGAACTGTCGGAAAGTGTTATAGAGGAGGGGGCGACAGCCCCCCGGGCCTTGAAGGATGAGTCGGAGGTGAAATGAACATTGCAGGCAGAGGAAAGGCAGATACAGAGGCCCCGAAGTGTGAGGCTGCCTGGGGTATGGGAGCTGTAAGTTGTGGGTTACTGGGGTGAAGGGTGGGGGAGAGAAAGGGGTAGTAGGCCATGGGGTTGGAAATACAGGCACAGAACAGACTGAAAAGGCCTGGGGCTTTTTCTGCCATCTTGCTGTGCCCTCGAGATGGTACATATGAATGTTCTGACTGGAACTCAACAACTTCAACAATGTTGAGAAGAGGCCAACTAGGTTCATACTAGACTGTGTTCCAAAGTCATCGTCTGGTTTCTTCCTGTGACGATGAAGCATGGTTCCATTGGCAAGTTTGAAATCATTGCGGATGACAGAGCTGGGGAAATTGAGAGCTCACAGGCTGGTTAAGGCAGGAGCGAGCCCCTGATTTGGTGTGCATCTCAAAGACCTAGAAAAATGGCAGAAGAATCTGTTCCTGTCCCACCAGTTTGTTTTCACTGTACTAACAACCTCAGCTGCAAGACCAACACACACAGGAGATGAAATCCTGGGATTCTTTTTCTAGGGATGTAAAACATTCATACAAATAAAATGTCTCAATGGATTAAAAAAAAAAAAAAAAAAAAAAAAAAAAAAAAAAAAAAAAGGCCTTGACTACTAAGGCCTTCCACTAAGCACCAGTAAGCATTACAGACTTATCCTGAGGGCAGGGGGGTCTCAGGGCTGCTCAGAAGGCCATCAACATAGCCTGAAGTTGCACAGACCTGTCAGATAACAGCTGTGTTTTCTAGAGACCTTTGCTTTAGTTTTAGCATCTAGAAAATGGGGATGAGAAATTTTTGTAAGTTTTGTGAGAATTAAATGAGTTCAGATCTCTAAAGATCTCAACTCAGTGCCTGGCAGAGAACTGGTCTGGCAAATGGTAGTGGGGGTTATCATCAAAGGGTTTTCAGTAGGGGACATGCTGAAGTCAGACTGGCGTTCTAAAAGGCACATCTAGCTGCAGAGAGTGACTGGTCTGGGGGAGGCTGTGGTCCCAAGGAGGGTGGATCAGCCTGGGAGGTGGTAGTGGGTTTGGAGAACCATAGCAGGCAGAGGTCTAGAACTAGCTTCTGTAGGCCCCTGTCACTTTGGGAGTCACTCATAAATAATATCTAAATTTGGATCTTTTGCTGGGTACAGGGTTGCATACCTATAATCCCAGCAACTCAGGAGGCTAAGGCAGGAGGAATGCAAGCTTAAGGACAGCCTGGGCAACTTAGGGAGACACTGTCTCAAATAAATAAAAAGGGGCTGGGGAGTTAGCTCAGTTGGTAGAGTGCTTGCCTTGTACGCACAAGGCCCTGGGTTCGATCCCCAGCACCCCCCCCAAAAAAAAAAAAAACAACAAACAAATAAATAAATAAATAAAAAAGGATGGGGATGTAGCTCAGTGGTAAAGTCCCCCTGGGTTCAACCCCTGGTACCCACCAAAAAAAAAAATAAAAATAAATAAATAGATAGATTAGGTTGAGCTGTGTGTGGTGGCACACGTCTGTAATGCCAGCAGTTCAGGAGGCTAAGGCAGGAGGATCACAAATTCAAGGCCAACCTCAGCAACTTAGTGAGGCCCTAAGCAACTCAGTGAGACCCTGTCTCTAAATAAAATACAAAAAAGGGCTGGGGCTGGGGCTCAATGGTTAAGTGCCCCTGGGTTCAATCCCCACTATCAAAAATAAGTAAATAGATAAATTTAGATCTTCCTTCGAGCCCCTGGACTGGTACCCAACCACCCAGAGGCTGGCTTGATGGCCCCTGTTTCTCCCTGCAGCACGCCCACGGACGCCATGCGGGGGGCTCTGACACCTCTACCTTCCTTCCTGCTGCTGCTGCTGCTGCTGCTGCTGCTGTTGGGGTGTGGGCCACGGGTGACCTCTGGCGGCGGGGCTGGTGGGGCAGCAGGCTACGCTCCGGTGAAGTACACGCAGCCCATGCAGAAAGGACCGGTGGGACCACCCTTCCGAGAGGGCAAAGGCCAGTTCCTGGGTGAGATCCCCTACCCCACAGTGTCTCAAACAAATCTTGACACTCGCTGTGAATTCCCTGACCTCTACCAGACCCTCGAAGCCTTTCAGTCCTTGCAAAAATTTTCCCATCTCTACTTTTCTTTCTGAGGCTGGTCCAGGGCCTGTCAGCCTTGGAGTGCCGAGAAGCAGGCTGTGGCTGGCCCAGTGCAGGGGGTCTTCAGATAGGGCTGGGCCAGAAGGTGTATGTGAAAGTGTGTGTGGGGGTCGGTTCTGTTCCAGGGCTCTAAGTCCAGCTGCTGGTGCCACCTGGTGGCCCTTCTGCTCCCAGGTCATGCGGAAATGAGTCATCTAAGCTCATGGGGAAGGCTGGGTGCTAGGAGCCCTGGGGGAAAACACCCTGAAGCCCCCAAGATGGCCACTGGACAACACCTGAATTCCATCTTCCATGAGAGCAGAGAGGGATAGCCAAGGGCGTGATCTTCATGAGCACATGCAGAGCCTTGTTCTAGCCCTGGGTGCTGGGTGCTTCATAGTGCCAGGGAAGAATGGGTAAATGGGGTCCTCTGTCTCTGCTATTCAGGCCCCTCACTGTCCCATCTCTCTCTCTTTCTCTCTGTCTCCCTCAGAAATGCCTCTACCACTGCTGCCAATGGACCTGAAAGGAGAGCCAGGCCCCCCTGGAAAGCCTGGGCCTCGGGGCCCCCCTGGTCCGCCTGGCTTCCCAGGAAAACCAGGCACTGGAAAGCCGGGGCTCCATGGGCAGCCTGGGCCTGCTGGCCCCCCTGGCTTCTCTCGGATGGGCAAGGCTGGTCCCCCAGGGCTCCCAGGCAAGATTGGACCACCCGGACAGCCAGGACTTCGGGGGGAACCAGGGATACGAGGGGACCAGGGCCTCCGAGGGCCGCCAGGCCCCCCTGGCCTCCCTGGACCCTCAGGTCTTACTGTCCCTGGAAAGCCAGGTGCTCAGGGGGCGCCAGGCCCCCCAGGATTCCAGGGGGAGCCAGGGCCCCAGGGAGAGCCTGGACCCCCAGGAGAACGAGGCCTCAAAGGGGATAATGGAGTGGGTCAGCCAGGG
This sequence comes from Sciurus carolinensis, assembly GCF_902686445.1. Lineage (NCBI taxonomy): Eukaryota > Metazoa > Chordata > Mammalia > Rodentia > Sciuridae > Sciurus > Sciurus carolinensis. The sequence goes on from NC_062213.1 coordinate 182,765,153, forward strand.
CTGCCTGGAGCCCCTGGGCAGGGAGGTGCCCCTGGACCCCCTGGCCTCCCTGGTCCATCTGGCTTAGGCAAACCTGGTTTGGATGGGCTGCCCGGGGCTCCTGGAGACAAGGGTGAGTCTGGGCCTCCTGGGATTCCAGGCCCTAGAGGGGAGCCTGGAGCTGTAGGTCCAAAAGGACCCCCTGGGATAGATGGTGTGGGAGTTCCAGGGGCAGCAGGGGTGCCAGGACCACAAGGCCCAGCAGGGGCCAAAGGGGAACCAGGGACCCGGGGTCTCCCTGGCCTGATAGGCCCCACTGGCTATGGGATGCCAGGACTGCCAGGCCCCAAGGGGGATAGGGGCCCAGCTGGGGTCCCAGGGCTCTTGGGGGACAGGGGTGAGCCAGGGGAGGATGGGGAGCCAGGTGAACAGGGCCCACAGGGCCTTGGGGGCCCCCCTGGACTTCCTGGGTCTGCAGGGCTCCCTGGTAGACGTGGACCCCCTGGGCCTAAGGGGGAGACAGGACCTGGAGGACCCCCAGGAGTGCCTGGCATTCGAGGTGACCAAGGACCTAGTGGCCTGGCTGGGAAACCTGGGCTCCCAGGTGAGAGGGGACTTCCTGGGACCCATGGCCCCCCTGGACCAACTGGGCCCAAGGGTGAGCCAGGTTTCACAGGACGCCCTGGAGGACCAGGGGTGGCAGGGGCCCTAGGGCAGAAGGGTGACTTGGGCCTTCCTGGGCAGCCTGGCCTGAGGGGCCCCTCAGGAATCCCAGGACTCCAGGGCCCAGCTGGCCCTATTGGGCCCCAGGGTCTGCCAGGCCTGAAGGGTGAACCAGGCCTGCCAGGGCCCCCTGGAGAGGGGAAAGTAGGGGAACCTGGCTCTGCTGGGCCCACAGGGCCCCCTGGTGTTCCTGGGTCCCCAGGGCTCACAGGTCCTCCTGGGCCACCAGGGCCTCCAGGCCCTCCTGGTGCCCCTGGGGCCTTCGATGAGACTGGCATCGCAGGCTTGCACCTGCCCAATGGTGGAGTGGAGGGTGCCGTGCTGGGGAAAGGAGGCAAGCCACAGTTTGGGCTGGGCGAGCTCTCAGCCCAGGCCACGCCGGCCTTCACTGCAGTGCTCACCTCGCCTTTTCCCGCCTCGGGCATGCCGGTGAAGTTTGACCGGACTCTCTACAATGGCCACAGCGGCTACAACCCAGCCACTGGCATCTTCACTTGCCCTGTGGGCGGCGTCTACTACTTTGCTTACCATGTGCATGTCAAGGGCACCAATGTGTGGGTGGCCCTGTACAAGAACAACGTGCCAGCCACCTACACTTACGACGAATACAAGAAGGGCTACTTGGACCAGGCGTCTGGCGGGGCTGTGCTCCAGCTGCGGCCCAATGACCAGGTCTGGGTGCAGATGCCCTCGGACCAGGCCAACGGCCTCTACTCCACCGAGTACATCCACTCCTCCTTTTCAGGATTCTTGCTCTGCCCCACATAACCCACAGTGGGGCCCTGCTGCCCTGGCCTCCTCCTCTTTAGTGGTAGAGCGACCTTTTCAGTTACAAAGACCTTCATTTAAAGAACAAATCCAAAGGCTGAACAGAGGCGGAGGTGGCTGTGGCCCAGGAGACTGACTTGCTTTCCCTTACGTGCTGGCTGATATTGTTTCTGGAAGCGGCTGGTCTGAGTCTGTGCAGGGTTGAGGTCATCCTGTTCCTGTCCTGCCTGGTCTGCAGGTGGACCCAGGACACTCAGCCCAGTCCCCAAGTCCTGCATGCTGCTGGGCCCCTAAGGAGCCAAGGAGGGACTGAGCTCCCTGGCCATTTGCCAGGGGAGGCTGCCAGCCCTTCCTGCTGGCCACTGATAACACCTACTCAAGGAATGGAGCATGGGCTCCCTCCCAGTCCTCAATTGGGAGTTCTTCCAGCTCTCCAGGGACCTCTGGCACATGACAGTGGGTTTTCTGAAATTTTTGTTTCCCTTTGGGAGAAAAGGGAGAAGACAGGGGCCATCAAGGTGATCAGTGTGGATACTCTACCAAGAATGTAACTCCAGAGTGATGCTGTGGCATCAGGCCTTCCTATGGGAGGGACAGTTCCCTGCTCCAGCTGCAGCCCAGGGGAAAGGTGGTCTGTGAGGGGAAGGGGTGGATCTGGGGCGGGATGGCTGCCCTTCACATTCACCTCCCTCTACTCAGCTGCCCTCACTGGCTCTGGTCTGGTTAGCGTGAGGGCAGTGAACAGATTCCTAGGTTGCCACGGCCTGGAAAGATCAAACTGGCAGGACTGACAGCAAACATGAACACTCCTCCCACTCTCCTTTTGCCTGCTGGGGGAGCTAGCTGGTTTTAACAAATTTTGAGGGGATCCTTGCCAGCCGCAGCCCAAGTGTCCCCAAGGCAGAGACCTTTCTCTGGCCTTCTGAACTAGGGGCACACAAACTTGGGGATGAAGCCTCCCTCCTGCTTTTCCTTAATGAGAACCACATGGTGGGTTTGTGTGCCTACTAGAGGGGTTAATCTGTGGGGGCTTCCTCTCCTTCCACCCTCTGGTTTCAATTTCCTGTTCTAAGCAGGATTAGGGCCCAGGAGGCCAAGGTTCTAAAAGAAAGGGTGCTAACAGGCCTTGTGGAATGAGCTGGCTGTAGGTACTTCTGCCATTCTCCCCAGAGCACCTCTGCAGGAAACAGGCTTCCCCTTCCAACCCCTCAGCCCCCAGTTCAAGGTGAGAAGCTTAGCACTGAGGCAGGGATGGTGGACATTCTTGCTCATATAAGGACTATCTTTTATACCATGGTCGGAGGCCTCTCAGCCCTCACTAAGCCAGTTCGCTTCCCTGTACCAAGTGTAAACCTAGGTCATTCAACAAGCCACCTTGCTGTATGCTGATTCTGACCAACTCCAGAAGTGTGTGGAAGGTGGAGCATGATGCTGACTGCTAAGCTGTGGTCCCCAGGTTTCTGGACAGATCTCTGCTCTGCCCACTTCACCGCAGGCCGCTTGACTGCTCACTTTAGCTGTCAGAGGGAGAAATGCAAAGCTGAATTTGCCCAAGTGACCCTTTAAGAACAAAGTTTTTGACTGGGGTCATGATGGGTTTCTTTCTCCCTAACACCCAAGAGAAGGGTCTCAAAGCATACCTGGGAGGGTCCTTTGTTCTGTGGGTTGAAGCCACTAAAGTTTGATGTTAGGATCTGATTGGCAGAAATTGATCAGCTCCAACTGGGAGCCCAGGGAACCAAGTAGGCTCCATGGGAGCCAAAACAAAAAGCAAAACAGCGGTTTCAGAGTTGAGCTTCTGCCAGATTTCATTCCCGAAGCCTTAGGGAAGGGTGACTGGCATTTCTGAAATGTTTATGGGATTTGAGATGCAGGTGTCCACTTAACTGACTGGGTTTGATAAACAAGTCAGGTTTTAACTGAAAACTATGTTACCTTGTGCATTTTTATGTTCTGATTCTTAATTTTTTCTAAGATTAAGGTTAAATGTTTTCAACTAGTAATTTCATTTCTAACCTGGTACAGGAAGTTTAGTTCTCTACTTATCACATGCTGTGTCACAGATTTGGGAAAAATGCACTGGGGAATCAAAGAAAATGGGACTTCTTTTTAAAAAGAAAAACAACAGTATTGACTGTATTGACACAACCTCAATAAAACCTGTTGTACAAAACAGCACTGTGCTGAACTTGGCATTGGTGCAGAGGTATCTGGGAAGGCATCTGGGCTCTCCTCACCAGCTCCCCAACCCAAGATTCTGTCACAACAGAAATGCTGGACAATTGTATGCTGCTGGGGCTTCGCACCAGGAAAATGCCAGAGGAGGGCAGTGGCTAGAGCTTGGGAAACGGATCGAACTTCACTGGAACATTCCTGTGGACTCTCAGGGGCAGTGTAGCATGACAGCCGGCTCAGGACCTCAAGGGCCAAGTTTCAACATCTGATACAAATTATGAATGAAATCATGAGTCTGCTCCTGAGGGTGGGGCTTGTGCCAGGTCAATGCTAAAGACAGGGCTGGGGGTTCTGTGCTGGGCAGAAAGCACCCCTTCACAGCCTGCCAGGCTCAACAGCAGCTCCCGGAACTGAAAAAATCCATGCCCTGAGAAGTCCTGTGGTATGCTCCAGCCTGACAGAATCCCACCTTGGCTGAAAACAGACCAGCACAACAGTCCCAAGACTCCAGGCCACAGAGAGGCACACCACCAAGCCTGCAAGGATGCTCAGAGAACATCCCCATGGTTTTAAGGGAAGTATCTTCTTTTCAATTGTCCTTTCTTTAAAATGTGCTGTGCAAAACTTCCCAGCAGGACAAGGTCATTGGCTGGGCCCTAAGGAGGTATACAGCACTCAGTCCACACAGGTCACCTGGGATGACGCACCCTCCACTCAAAGCTTGGCAGTCTGGTGACAGGTGTCCTCTGCATCCTTCTACAGGGCTCCCATTCCTGGCCCAACTGGGCCTGGGTCTTGTTTGGGAAAGAGGTTCCAACGGCAGGAAAATCTGGCTTGTTCCTGTCCACTATCTCTGGCAAAATACCTGGCCCACCTACCTGGGCCCTTCTGAGTGAATTCCAACAGGAAAAGCCACCACACTGTGACTGCTCTGCCCTTCCTAGCACAATAGTGAGGCTAGCTGCAAGAAGTGGGGACTGTGCCTGACAACACAGCAAGCAGCTTACTACCTTGGGGTCCAATCCCCTAGGACAGGGCAGCCAACAGAGGCACAAGGCTTGAGGTCAGGTCACTGAGAAAGAGACATAGGAAACCACTGGGATTTACCAAAAACTGTTTATTGCATGACTTCCACTGGAAGCTGTTAATAAGCCCCATCATAGCCAGGGACCAGGTACGGACACAGAACAACTGGATGCAGGTATCTCCCTTGATCCACATGACCAACTCGGGGGGCTCTGCCCAGCTAAGGGCAGGCTGTCTGAAATTGGCTAAAATCCAACAGGTAGAAATGATGCTACTGCAGATCATTTCCACCTCCCCAAATCCCATGTTCTAGATAAAAAATGAAAATGCCACAGGACAAGTATCTTCGAAAATAAAACCTGTCCTGGTCCCTCATGTCTCATTAAGGACCCCAGGGATGCCTTACGACTTGCAAGCCAGAACTCTGGCTCCAAGAAAGCATCAGTCCCTTGCTCACTGTTCCTGTGACCTCCCCAAAGGGTGCACTTGATCTGCATTGCAGGGAGACTGAGGCAGGGGAGTCAGCTGAAGGGCCTCTGGGTTTCTGATCTGAGCCACATTTTGTACAACTGGACATGACAAAGCCCCCACAGCTGTGGCCTTTACAGACTCTTCTGGAAGACCCGGTGCAGGCTCTGGGCCAGGACGTCTGTCTCCTCATAGCCCTCACAACTTTGCTGCCAGCTCTCTGGCACCTGATCCATCCCATAGTAAGCACCAGCAATGGCGCCAGCCATGGTGGCGATAGTGTCTGTGTCCCCGCCAAGTGAGATGGAATAGATGAGAGTCCTTTGGAGGTTATTGAAAGCAGAGGGGATCTCAGGGTCAGGCTCCATGCAGCGCAGGAAGCAGTAGATAGCAGTGGGCACAGACTCAAAGGCGGCAATGCCATTCCCTGCAGGAAGTCAGATCACAGAACATGACTTGCCCCTGCCACCAGGCTTCTGTCCATTCGTCACAGTCAACACCTGAGCTCCAAGCAAGACTGTGATTAAGATCATAGGTTCTAGAGCCAGATGACCTGAGCTAAAACCCTGCCTTCTTAGAACTGCCTGGTAACTGGGAGTTACCTCACCACCAAGATTCCTGCTCTTGGATTTGACCCCTCAGTGTAGTGAGTAAAGGTGTCTCCCTCACACAGGGCTGTTGTGAGGGTGAAGTGAGGTCCTGTCTGTGAAGCACTCTGCATTATGCCTAGTACACAGTAAAGGTGCTAGATAAGCAATAGCCATTACCACACTACCTGTAAAAACTGGCAATCAGTTGCCACTTCTGGGGACACTGATCTACAGAGCTGAAGGTGCTGTAGGTCTAGAGCAAGGTAGCACTATGCTCACAACTCTGCTAGGAACACCACAGAGAGTGGCTCTGGCTGGTCCAGCATTCCCAGGGTTAATGTGATGGGAAGCCTAACGCCATGCCCCCTCCCCACAGGCCCTGAGCCCCACTGGCCCCAGAGAACAACAGGTGTGGGGGAACCAATTGCCACCAGGGTCCACGCACCTAGCTCGGACACCACTTCCTCTCGGGTCACAGATTCCTGGTCTAGAAGTTCTCCAACCTTCTTCAGTCGGCTGGAGTATGGATGCTCCTCCATACCCAACCTGTGGGTTCAGGGAGGTTTCAGGGAGGTCAGAGTCAGTAGGGTGGAGACACTGGGCAGGGGGAGGACTCGGGTGAATAGGCTCTTGCTCAGTACAGGTGCCTGACAAGGAGTGGGAGGGGGCCAGGTGCAAGCAGGTCAATTTGTTCTCTGGGATCCTGAGAGCACTGAAACCAGCCAAGGCAAAGGAGCTTCTTCCCACCCTTCCCTAAAGTTTGAAATGGAATAAGCCAGGTTTGGCTTTGCAGTTATGCCAGAGGCTCCCCAATCCCTGCCACATGCACGCTCAGACACGCCTCAGCCCTGGCTCCATCCCGTACTCACTCCCTGGCATCCAGGACGGCCTGGGTGTCCCCTTCCAGCTCCTCCATGTGGCCCAGGAGCTGCTCGAGGAAGTGCTCACTGGAGGACTCACCCTGCAGAGCCAGGTGCACAGCCAGAGCCTGCAGGACCGCGCCGTTGTAACCCAGGGAGGAGGCGTGGGTCAGCTGGGCTGAGAGCCGGGCAAACTAGGGAGAGGGGAAGCCGCTGTCACAGCCCACACTGCGGATGAGGAAGGGGAGCCCAGGTGCCAGCCTGCCCCCAATACCTTCTGCACATCCTGGACACTGCTATAAGCCAGAGGGATGCCTGCTACCCGCATGGCACCTCCATTGCCGTAGGAGCCTTTCCCATTGAACTGGGCCCGGGCAGGCTCATAGACGTCGCAGCACTTGGGGCTCAGGAGCTTCTTGAAGACAGTGATTACTCCGGCCCCATAACCTCTGTCAGGGTCTTTCTTATACTCCTGGGCAAACCTAGTGCAGGTGAAGGGAAGCAGAACTGAGGTTTCTAAGATGCCTCTCAGGACTGTGAGAGAAGTCTGGGCTGGTTTGGAGACAGAGGTTGCCTAGGAGACACAAGGCTGCACTAGTAGTGGAGACATTTTTCGCTTGGGAGGCTGTGTCAGCCAGAGAAACGGGTCCTGTTGAGGGTGCATGTCCTATGCACACACAGACCTCATTCCTGTCGAGGGGCACAGTGACTGCCCGCCTGGTTTGTGCACCGTAGGACCATCCCCCTCACCTGTGAGCCATGTCCACCTCATCAAAGGCCTTCTTGGCCAGCAGGGACTGCACGAGGGCCCTGGCCATGGCTGTGTCATCTGTGTAGTACAAGGTTTCTGTGGGGAGAGGAAAGGGTGAGAGCAAGCTGTAGGCCTTGGGGTGAAAGTCTCCTGCGCATTCCTCTTACAGGTAGCACATCTACCCTGACCTTCCATCAGCCTCTCCCTTTCTCCAAGAGCCCAGGATTTCAGCCTTGGGACTTTTAGTATTTCTTTATTAAGTCAGTCACATCCTGCTGGTTTCTGAAGGAAACCTTCCGCCCCCTTCTGTCTGCCATCATTGCAGTTCTCTTTTTTTTTTTTGGTGCTGGGGATCCAACCCAGGGCTCTGTGCTTGCAAGGCAAGCACTCTACCAGCTGAGCTATCTCCCCAGCCCCATTGCAGTTCTTTTATTAATTACCTGCTTGGGCTGTCAGCAGGGACCCTGAAGTCTCCCCTATGTCCCCCACTCTTCAATGCAACATAATAGGCAGCCAGAGTGCAGCCTAAGAGTAGACCATCACCTTGCTCCTACTCTCCTGCTCAAAATGGTTCTGTTGCCTTCATGATGAGATCCTGATTTATGGTTGTGCCATTCAAAGCCCTTCCCAGCCTGACCCCTTCCTTCCTGGCGTACCTTCTATCCCACGGCTCCCTTGCACATCCTCAGAACCAATCCTGGCGCTTGGGTCAAGTCCTTCCCAGCTGGGGGTGCTCCCCTCCCTCCATCCTGCCTCATCTCCTTTCCTGCTGGCTGCCTGTGAGTGTTGCTTGGCACTTCTAACATGGCACACTTAGCTTGGGAGGCACAGGGCTTTGGCCTTACCTGAGAAGAGACAATAACAGAGAATGAAGTGGACTCCCTGGTAAGCCCCCTTCCCACTCCCTGTATTCCTAGTCTACCCTCTCAGATACCCCAAGCCCAAACCCTTTCCCCTTGGGTAACGCTTCCCTCCTACTTCACTGGAAGAGTGGCTAACAGTTATCGTAATCACAGCTGCACTTTCTATGCTCCCCACTGAGGGAGTCTGTCTCCCAGTCCAAGGTGAAGGCCACCCAAATCAGTTTTCTCAGGGGCCTTGCTCTTCCTTTATGCCTTTTCTTTCATATCCTCAACCTCTCCTCTGAGGTGGAGCAGCCTCTATTCTCTCATTAGTCACTGTCCCCTGATCTTTCCTAAGGGACCACTTTTCTCCAATTCCAGCCCATGGGACTCAGGAGAGGCACTGACCCCACCTCCAGCCTAATCAAACAGCACATGTCATCCCTTGTTTAGGGATGGGTACAGGAGGGCAGCCAGGCCAGGGAGACTCAATCTGGGACTTTTCAGAGAACTGGAGCAAAGAGAAACTCCTTGCTGGAGCTGTTAGGGGCCACCCCAGTGGGAGGGCTGCAGAGAGACTGGATTCACCCAAAGAAAGCTGATCTGAATGTCAGAGAGGAACTGAGCCTTGAGGAGACAGTTTGAATCCCTGGATTCAGCTCTGCATAGGGCTGACCTCTCTGAACGTCTGTTATGTCAGCCAATACTCCCTTTTTGCTTAGACCATTTGAATTGGGGTTTCTGTCACTTGCATCCAAAGGGTCCTAAAACACCACTTAACCTAAAACATGCTTTTTCTTCATCTTAACATTAAACCAAAGATAAAATAAATGCCCATTTCTCCATCTTGTCTTCACCTCAATTAGAGTTCACCTCCTCTCCTTCACATCTATCCATACTACTTTCTCTCTTCCCCTTTCCTCTTTAAATCACAGGAAATGCACTTTTAAGTCCAGACTTCCCCCTACTTAACTTCTCTGGACACCATGACAGTGTCTTCACCTTTAATTCCGTTCTCAGGTTTTTGTACCCTCCTGCTGTTTCCTACCTAAACACACCCCCCCAACCGCTTCTCCACTGCCTCTCACACATGGGTGTTGGCCAGGGTTCTGAGGGCTTCCCTTCTTGTAATCCCACACGCTCTTCAAGAATCACATCCTGCGCGCGACCTCAGACCTGACACCTGGGCTGAGAACCGGGGTGATGGTCGACAATACAAATGGGGAAGAAAGGAAGGAGAGAGAGCTTTATCAGAGGGGCAGGCAGCGCACACCCAAAAAAGGCCTGCGCGGGGGGAGCATGGTCGAGCCGGACCTGAGAAAGCCATGCCACATTAGAGAGGCAGGCGAGGGCGGCCAGGCGGGCGACACAGAGGAATGTGACTCTCTTCTAGGGTTTTAGGTGGGGGAGGCTTGGAGAGGGGCGGGGCTGGGGAGTATAGGTGGAAAGCACTGGCTGGAAGCACCGGACGAGGCGCGCTGCAGAAGCGCGACGCCAAGGCACCGGAGCTCCAGGTGTCTGCGAGCCACAGGGTCTGGCGCGCCGCCTTGCCAGTCTGGTCTTAGTACACATCACGGCCTCTCAGCCCACTCGGGGTCGTAGTCCGCCTCCTCCCGAGTGTCCCTGCCGGCGGGCACAGCCCGCAAGAGCCCGGCCCGGTCCGCCCCGCCCGTCCACCCCGCCCACCTCGCCCACCTCGCCCACCTGTCCGCGCGCTCCCGGGCGAGCCTGGCTCCGGCTCCAGGCTCTGCACGTGACGCAGCACTGACGTCAGGCTCACTGTATCGTGCGCCTCGTAGATGGCGCCCACGCAGTCCCCGAGCAACGCGCCAGCCAGGCAGCCTCGGAAGCGCGAGAGGGAACGGGCAGCCCCGGCTCCGCCGCCGCCCGCCGCCGCCATTGCTGCCGCCGCCGCTGCCGCCATCCGCGCGCAGGCCTGTTGCCACTTCCGGTGCCGCCTCCGCCGTCCTTCCATCCCGCTGACCCACAGCGCCCCCCGGTGGCCTGGAGCCTCCGTGCCGCCCTCGTCCCACAGCGCCACCCAGTGGCCGGAGTCGCAGCACCGCGCAGTTTCCGTCAGCCTCGCTTTGGCACCCGAATTCTCTGTACTTGTTAATGGCGTCACAGTCGAGAGGGACGGCCACTACAGGGTCTCCTAGGGTTAGGTACTGAGCCAGACCATCAGGTCAGTCCAGGCCACTGCCTCCCGTGGATGGGCACCTCTGCTTCCGGCCCTCCTGGGGCATCCCTTTCTCTTGGCTCAACTCAGGCCCAGGCCACCTCATCCTCCTAGCCTCCTATGCCCTCCTAGCCTCTGCGCCCCCACTAGGCGTCAAAAAGGTATGCAAGGGGCCAGCTGCTAGAGTTCATGGGGTGCTGAAGGATTTCCCCCAGAAGGGAAGGAGTTGGATTTGGAAGGTGGAATTTGAGGAGCTGTTTGCCTCTTGGCTCCTTCACAAGAAAGGAGGGTCAAGAACCCTTTCACTCCCTGTCGGCTGCAGGCAGGGGTGGCAGAGAATGAACTGACTTGAGAGCCTACACATTTATTAGGTCTCATTCTCTTCCCCCACCCATTTCCCATCCAAACGTTTCTCCCCCATCTCGAGCCATACTATGCCAGCTCCAACTGGCAGGTTTTGAGTGGACTCAGGGTGCGGTTTGTGGTGCGGTTAAAGGTGTCCACCTGGGGCACAAACTTCTCAGCAGGCACAGTCAGCTTGCGTCTAGTGTCCATGCACTTGGCATCCAGCAGCATGGAGTTGGCCTTGCAGGCAATGTCAGCCTGCAGCCGGGCCAGATGCTTATTCAGGGCATCCAGAGCATCTCTGGGGAGGAAGTATCAACAGCCACCACTCGTGCATGAGACTGGGGAGCCAGGATTGTGCCCACCAGCTTACAGTCTAGGGGAACCAGTAGGCAGCAAGAGGCCCCCACCAGTGGGTGGCCTCCATCTCTCCCCATACCCTCCTGCCCACTTCCCAAACTTACTGCGTTTGTGCCAACTTCTGCTTCAGGGCATGGATGGTTGTCTCTAACTGGTGAATCTCATCAGTGAGGCCATGCTGTGCCTGGAGGCAGAAGGGCACATGGGAGTTCCAGGTCAGCCATGCTGTCCTTCAGCCTATGGCCTGAGGGCTGCCCTAGGCCAGCACCTTTGCTCCACCAGGCACATATGCTGGGGGTGATCCTGAGGAAACCTTAGCAAGGGGGTCTGTGCCCTCACACCTGGTCCCTACAGAGTTCCACATTGGGCCGGTAGGTTCTGGACTCCAGCCGGGTATGGACCAACTTCAGGTTTAGCAACTTTCTGCGCAGATCCTCCTCCAGGTGCCGGATGTCCTCTTGCAGCTCAGCAATCTCCTCCAAGGTCTGTGGGGGACAGAGTGACTGGTCTTTACCAGCGGAACTCATGTGGGGGCACCCAGTCCAGAGCTTCCTGGCCGGCAGTCTGGCTCCTTGCTGCACAGCAGGAGGCCAGGCCCCAGGGAAGGCTCACATTCTTTTCTTGCCACTTAAGTTCACTGTACACTTTCTCCATCTCCTGCAGCCGCTTCCGAAAGGCAAATTCTGTTGCAACCCTCTGGGCTTCAAGTTCATTATTGGTCTGTAGGACAAGAAGTAGGCAAGGGGAGGGTACAGAAGCTCAAATTCTTGTTGCTTAAGTTAAGGGAAGGAGTGCCATGTGGTCAACAGGCAATGGAAAGTACAGGCTGAGGGGACACTGGTACCATCCCTTGGCTGTGGAGCAGCAGCCTGGGGTGTCTCACTCACCTCAGCGATAGTTAGGGCAATGGCCTCCCTCAGCTCTGTGGCTGATTTCATCTCGGCCTCTGCTTTGTTCTTGTTGAAGTGACTGAAGTCATCCCATTGCTGGAGTGTGGTGGAGCTGCAGGTGACCGGAAATAATAATGTTGTAGGGTACAGCCTATGAAGGAAGTGGGGGACTGATGGAAGCACACTTCTTACCCCTTGGGGACACGTGTAGGGTTGATCTTCAGAGAGATGTTTGGGGATGTTAGGTTGAGAGAGAGACAGCCTCTGTCGATCTCCAGTGTCTCCATTTTGCCCCGATGGTCAAAGTTGAGCTGCTGTTGGACTTCCTGCAGGAGGCTGGAGACAGGGCAGACTCCATCAGGAGCTGTCCCCTGAGGTCCCACATGCAGTTCTCATTGTACCTCAACACTGAAGGATGAGGAGGCTGGGACGACTCTTCATGGCAGAAGACAGTGGAGCTGCTGTTGCAGCTGAGATAAAGACCAGCACAGCTGGATGAGCTTCCCACAGTCAGAACAGTGACACCCAAGTATGTACATGCACTCACGAAGCCTCACACATACACATGACAAGGCACTCGGGGTGCTGGAAAATGGGCTTCAGCTCCCCTGCTTCCACCTGAATAAGAATGGCTGCCTAGAGCAGGTTCCTGACAAGTACTCTGAGACTGTGTCCAGGGAGTGGAGAACGTGCAAGAGTCAGCTAGTCCACAAGCACAAGGAGGGACAAGGGGATGAATGGGAGTCAGTTACTTATGACCCCCAAAACCTGTGCTCCACATTCACTGAAGCCTTCAAGTGCATGTGAACATGCAGGTGACAGTCATCTCTGCCTCACCAGAGCTGCTCGAAGGCCTGGTTGATCCTCTGTTGTAAGGCCTTCTTGGTGGCCTCAATGACCTCCACCTCTTTATGCAGCTCAGTCTCCACAGGATCCCTCACCAAGTCAATGTCTCGCCGACTGTCCCGCAGGCTCAGGCACTCAATGGCCACATCCAGAGGCAGATTCTTGGCCTGCAAATTTTTCTCTGCTGATTCCTTCATCTAGAAAAGAGGGGGTTCAGGAGATTGGAGGGGCCTTGCATTGGGAAGCAGCTCTTATACCCACTTTAACAGAGAACTGTGAGTGACTCAGATGACCATACCACCCATGCCCCCATCAAGGGTTCCCAGACTCAGAAGTGGGCAGGAGGAGAGATCTTTACAGCAGAGTGCCCTGGCACCTAGCCCTGACCTGTGTCAGGGTGTCAATCTCAGCATCTAAGTCAGTCAGACACTTGTCCAGCATCTCTTTCCACCTGTTGACAGTATCAATCCTCTCTGCCAGTCGAGTCCTGTTGTCATGTTCATCCCAAATAGTCTGGAAGAAATAGAGCAAGATAGAGTGTGTCAGTGCATGCCTGTAACCCCAGGGGCTTGGGGAGGCTGAAGCAGGAGGATTACAAGCTTGAAGCCAGCCTGGGCAATTTAATGAGACCTTGTCTCAAAATAATAAAAAATGAAAAGGTCTGTGGGTGTATCTCAGTGGTATAGTGGTTGTGGGGAGCAATCTCCTTGGCCACCCAGCTGGGGCTTCCAACCTGGTTGTTGGTCTCATTGCGGAGGACCCGGGCCTCCTGACGGATCTGATGGGAAGCATCTCGCTGCCGCTCAGCATTGGTGGACAGCAGGTAGCTATTAGTGCGCCAGTCCGGCAGCTGGAAGCGCTGACTTGGCTTTACACTGAATGTGGCCATGGTGCAGGGTGATGGGTCCCAAACCCTGGACCTGTTCCAAGACACGCCACCTGTGTTGGGAAAGCAAGGTGCAGGAGACATCAGTTGAATCCTGTCCATTCTCCTGTCCTTTCTACAGGACGCCTGCTGGGGAACAGCCCCCAGTGAGTTCAACTTCTTGTTAGGCATTAGATAGGTTCCTTCCACCCCTCCACCCCCAGGCACTAGCCCTGGAGCCTGCAATTCCTGAGCAGGTAAAAGTGGGGAATGGAGTCCCGCGGGGTGTGTGTGTGTGTGGCCAAGGGCCTAACGGGGAGGGCTGGCAGGAATACAGCCCCTAATCCAGTTTCCACCCCCACTTCCAGCAGCACTCCCTCTGAGTTCTCTTTTCTTTCTTCCCCGGCTGCGGGCCAGGCCCGGGGTGGGGTTGGGGGCGGGCTAGGAGAAGAAGCCTCGTTTTCCAGGGCGCACCAAGTTGGCACCCGTCGGCGGGTGGGGAGCGCTCCGGCGCGGTCCGCCTCGGGTGCCTCACTGGCTGCCCTGGCCCTGGGTCGGAGGAGGGGGGCGGGTGGGAGGAGCTGGGGCCGGAGTTTGGCGCCCCGCCGCATCCGTCCCCTGCACAGGATGCTCATTTTGGGCTTCAGTGAATACCCTGGCTCTGTGGGGAAGAAGGAGGTGGCCAGGACTCCGCGTGTGCCCCGCCGCCGCGCTCGCCTCGTCGCTCTCCTCTTTTCCCTTCTCGCCCAGACACTCCGGTCTGAGCTCCTCTGTTGTTTGGCCTCCGGTTGCTAGGCAACCACCGCGCAGCGCGCGGGCGCTGGGGGCTGTGGGCAGACAGCAGCCAGCCGGGCGTGGATGCAGGAGACGGCGCCGCACCGCGATTTACTAACCGAACACCTACAATTTGATCGATCTTATGAATCGACAAGATAAAAAGTACAGTGCGTAGAAAAAGTAGACGTCGGTGGGTGTGGTGGCGCACGCCTGTAACCCTAGCCCCTGTGGGAGCCGAGGCCGCGGGGCAAGCCCCGGGCTGCGGGAGCAGTCTGCCTAGACCCCGGCTGAAAACAGGCAAAGACAGCGGCTGCGGAGGCTGCGGAGGGTGGAGCATTGGACGAGCACAGGAGAGCCCCGGGCCGAGACCCGGGACAGCACAGCAATAACCAAAGGACGCTGGCTTCCAGCGTTCCGTGTTAGAAACAAACACCCGGGAACTCTTTGTCCTTGTCAGATTTACTACTTTCCGTAGGTTTAGAGCATGTTCTAGTGTGTAAACATGCTGCTGGAGAATTTCTGAAGATTTTGGCGAATTTTAGTGCATTTACCAGGAAGGTCTTTTCTGCTACCAAGGATGTGATGAAAGCCCTGAGATTTTTTTCTTTTTTTCTTTTTTTCTTTCTTAAAAAAAAAAAAAAAAAGGCTGGGGAGATAGCTCAGTTGGTAGAGTGCTTGCCTTGCAAGCACAAGGCCCTGGGTTCAATCCCCAGCACCGCAAAAAAATAAAAGAATTAAAAAAAAATTACACACACAAACGTGGATGAACCTTTATTTATTTTCATGTGGTGCTGAGACTGGAACCCAGTGCCTCACACATGCTAGCTCTACCACTGAACCACAAACCCAGCGCCCTGCGGTCTTTTGAATGCTCCAAGTGATGTCAGATTCAAAACTCTTCTCTTTCTAAGGCTGACAGGAAATCCACACCAGATGACATTTATCATTCGAAAGAAAGGAATATCAGCTGAGCAGAAGACTGACTGAGTAGCCCAGAGATCGGGTCGGAATAAGACACCCACAAATTATCACCCGTTCTTCAAGTGTAGGATACTTTTAGCTCTCATTGGTGGACTTACATGTATTTATTGAACCCAAGTAAGGGATTGGTTTTTAGCAAAAATTTGTGGGCAGATTTTTTGTTTTGTTTTGGGGTACCAGGATTGAATTCAGGGGCACTCAACCACTGAGCCACATCCCCAGCCCTATTTTCTATTTCATTTGTAGACAGGGTCTCACTGAGTTGCTTAGCACCTCACTTTTGCTGGCTGGCTTTGAACCCACGATCCTTCTGTCTCACGCTCTGGAGCTGCTGGGATTACAGGCGTTTGTGGGCAGTTTTAAGTCTGTGTTTTGTGGTTGTGTGGACTCCTGTAGTATAGAAGGAGCAGCGTATACCCCAGGGAAACCTTACACAGGACATACACGTTATACGAACAGCATTACCACCTCTCCATTGCAGCCGAAATATATATTCTTCTGTTTAATACGTGCTTTGTCCTGGCAATGGTGCTTTTAGATGAAGCTGCCACGTCTGAGATGAACATCTCAGAGGAAGAGGGTGTGCATGGCTGGCTTGTGTCTACTCGTAGCATTCCTCAGCTGGCGGTACTCCCTGTTTAGAGTTGTAGAACCTGAGCTTCCAGACAACTTTTTAAGGGTTACAGGGGATCCTGGAGACATAGACTATGAAACAAGAAAAGTGAAACAAAATGTAAACTTTTTTTTTCCCCACACTGAGGAACCCAAGGACACTCTACCACTGAGTTACATCTCAGTAAGTCCCTACCCCCTTTTTCTTTTCTTTCCTTTTAAAAAAATTTTGTTGGGCTGGGGAGATAGCTCAGTTGCTTGTAAGCTCAAGGTTGTGCTCAGTTGTAAGCACAAGGCCCTGGGCTCAATCCCCAGCACCGCCAAAAAAAAAAATTTTTTTTTTGTTCTTTTTAGTTGCCCGCCCCCCCATTTCGAGACAGGGTCTTGCTAAGTTGCTGAGGGTGGCCTCAAACTGGTGATTCTCTTGCCTCAGCCTCCCAAGTTGCTGCCATTACAAGTATTAGCACAACCACTATATTCTGCCACTACTATGCATTTTGTGTGTGTGTGTGTGGTGGGTACTGGGGATTGAACTCAGGAGCACTGGACCTCTGAGTCACCTCCCCAGCCCTATTTTGTATTTCATTTAGAGACAGGGTCTCACTGAGTTGCTTAGTGCCTTGCTGTTGCTGAGGCTGACTTTGAACATGAGATCCTCCTGCCTTGGCCTCTGGAGCTACTGGAATTATAGGTGTGCACCACTGCGCCTGGCACTACTATACATTTTGATAGTTGTAGATAATACAAATGAATATAAGCTTACTTTTCTGCTGGCCTTGTACTTTCTAGTCTGTGGCCCAATAAATTCATGTTGGGATCCTTGCAGTTGAGATTTGGGACTTAATATGTTTAATTAGTTTTGGGTGGCTTACTAGTTAGAAATAACTGCTGCTTCAGCTACACAGCTGCAGATAATTTGTTCTGGAAGTTGAAACAATGATTTTTCTCTTCCCACTTCATTTCTCCTTCTAATCTTCAAAGTCCACTCTTCTTCCAAAAGGAAGAATGATCCCTTGGTTAAAATGAATGGGAAGTAGCTTTGTTGCACTTAAAGTGTGATCCTTTTTTGAAGATTTTCAAATTAATGTACAAAGGGTCCTAAGGAGACAATGGTAATATATATATATTTATATTTATATACATTATATATATATATATATAAGTTGTAGATGGACCCAATACCTTTATTTTATTTATTTATATGTGGTGCTGAGGATCAAACCTAGTGCCTAACACATGCTAGTTAATGCTCTACCACTGAGCCACAACCCCAGTTCCAATAGTAATAATTTTTATTAATGATTTAGATAACACTTAATATTTAAAAAAAAAAAAAAACTATTCAAATTGATACCACAGATGGCAAACTTTTATAATCTAAAATTTTTATAAAAGCACAGGAATAAATGAGAAAAGCAAAAGTTGCAAAATTATAAATATGGTTATATAATATATATATATATATATATATATATATATATATATATATATATATATAATTTTTTTTTTTCTGGTGCTGGGGATTGAACTCAGGGACTTGTGCTTGTGAGGCAAGCACTCTACCAACTGAGGCATATCCCCAACCCCTATAATCTTAATTATACATTTGTATAAAATATAAATGAAGCTGGGCATGTGGTACATGCATGTAATCCCAGCTACTCAGGAAGCTAGGGCAAGAGGATTGCAAGTTCAAGGCCAGCTCGGGCAACTTGAGACCCTGGCTCAACACAAAAATAACAAGGTCTGGGGATGCAGGTCAGTCTTATAGCATCACTGGGTTCCATCCTCAGCACCCCACCCTGCACACATACAGACAGCAAGTGAAAACCACGTGAAAGAGGTGGTTACTGAAATTCTGTGTGGTAAACATGTGTCACCAGCTAGGGGTCTGAAGAGATCCCTTTCCCAGAAGTTAGTGGGGGATCTCAACGTGGCCCTGGCAGATTTTCTTCTTCTTTTTAAATACTGAGGTTGGAATCAGGGGTGCTCAACTGCAACCACTAAGTTACAGCCCCAGTTCTTTGTTTTTTATGTGGTGCCGAGGATCACACCCAGTGCCTCACACATGCTAGGCAAGCGCTCTGCCACTGAGCCACAACCCCAGCCCCCCAGTTCTTTTTTGATCCGGTCTCTCTAAATCACCCAGACTGGTCTCAAACTTGCAATCCTCCTGCTTTGGCCTTCTGAGCCACTCGGTGCAGGTGTGCACCGGCACAGGCATCCTGGCAGGTTCTTGACTTAGAACCCTGAAAGGAATTTCAGGACACATCAAAAGAGGCCCACAGGGTTATTTAGGAAAGCAAGGAGATTTATTCAGGAAAGCCAGCCCTAGAGCAGGATTCACACTCAAAAGGAGGAGTGTGGGTGTTTCACAGTGAGATGTCCTTTTGGGGTCTTGGACTTTTCTTTTTAAAGAAAATTTGTAAACTCTTAATCATGGAACACAGGATGGATCTTGGTGTCTGGTTCTTTCAGGATCTTGAGTTAAATGTTTGAAATAGACCCATATCATATGTAAGTCTCCAACAGAATTTCTCTTTGCTTTATTTAGTGCAAAGAAAATATGTTTTGTAAGCAATGTATGCAGGCATTAATCATCTAGATTCACAATACAAGTTGTTGTTGTTTTTTTTCCCCCTTTAAGACTTCAGGCTTGGAGGAAAACAGGCTTGGGAAGTAAAGGTGAGTGTGTTCATAGAAGTTCTAGATCTTAAATTAGAGCTTTCTGAACTGGGGCTATAACCTAGTGGCAGGGTGCCTGCCTAGCAAGTACAAGTCCTGGGTTAATTTCTAGTATTGCAAAAGCAAACCATGAAGTTAATATATTTTTCCCTTTCCTGTTAGTTTCCTTTCTACCTGTTCTCATTTCTTCTACCGTACCTCAAAACTGTTCCTATGTCATTTTTATTTATTTTTTTGCAACAAAATATCCAAATCCCATTTAGCAAGATATGTGATAGTAAAGGTAGAATATTAGTGTACATTTAGTAGTTTCAAGTACTTTTGAATTAGGCTGTTTCTAAAATTAACAAAAAAAACTATTAATGCTGCTAGGGCTGTAGCTCAGTGGGAGAGCGCTTGCCTAGCACGTGCAAGGTGGTGGGTTTGATCCTCAGCACTGCATAAAAATAAATAAATAAAGTACTGTGTTCATCTACAACTAAAAAAATAAAAACAAAAGTAAAATTTGTTGCAGCTGATAATCAGACATCACATTAGGCTTCATAATCCTACACCACTGATGTCTGTTTTGTTCTTATTATAAAGAAATGCTGAACCTAACCATTATTCCTAAAAGGGAAATATTTTAATAGAGAAAAGCACAAATACTGTTCTAAAAAGTCCTGCAAAGTCCTTTACAGATCATAGAACAGTAGAAGCAGCAAAAAAAAAAAAAAAAAAAAAAAAAGATGGAACATGAGAAGATAAGCATCTTTCTTCTACAGATAAAACTAAAGATTTCATTTGCTTTTATGATATGACATTTCATTTGTTTATTTTTGGTTTTTGCAGGGCTGAGGACCAAACCCAGGGTCTTGCACACAACAGGCAAGCACTCTACCACCGAGCTACACCCCTGGCCCTAGGATGTTTTCTACAACATTGTAAAAATGATTACATCCTTTCCTGGCATTGCCAGAGTAATTAATTTCTTAAAAGAATCTGCAATGTATGCAAGTTTCAGCAGCCAAGAGGAATGTTAAATGATCAGACAGCTGAAACCAGGAAACCACGTAAACTACTTCAAGATGTATGCCCCTTGCCATCCCGCCTCCCCGCAAATAACAACACCCTGGACCCTGGAGTTTTACCTCTTAATTTCTTTTTTTTTTTTGCGGGGGGGGGGGGCTGGGGATGGAACCCAGGGCCTTATGCTTACAAGGCAAGCACTCTACGGACTGAGCCATCTCCCCAGCCCCCTTAATTTCTTTTTTTAAAGACATGAGCTCTTTCATATAGATATATTTATAAAATATATATATATATATTTTAGTTGTAGGTGGACACGATACTTTTATTTTATTATTATGTGGTGCTGAGGATGGAGCCTCACACAACCTAGGCAAGGATGCTACCACTGAGCTACAACCCCAGCCCTTACCTCTTAGTTTCTGATGCTTACGTGTAGCGCTCTGAGCACCCTTTTCTCTTACAAGCTGTTGAGTGAAACATCTACTAAGGTATGTTTCAGTTGAGAACAGTTGAGAACCTGACATTGAATCAGGCTGAGCACAGCAATATGTTCTGTCCTTTCCAGCACTTTTTTTTTTTTTTTTTTTTTTTTTTGCGGTGCTGGGGATCAAACCCAGGGCCTTGTGCTTGTGAGGCAAGCACTCTACCAACTGAGCTATCTCTCCAGCTCCAAGCACTGATTTTTTTTTTTTTTTTTTTTTTTTTTTTTTTGAGGCAAGGTCTCACTACGTTGTCCAGGCTGGTCTTGAACTCCTGGACTCAGGGGACCTTTCTGTCTCAGCCTCTGGTGCAGCTGGGCCGACAGGTGTGCCACCATGCCTGGCTCAGAAGGCTCTCTAGCCTGGACTGCTTTGAAGTAGTGAGTAACCCCCAGCAAGGAGCATGTCTGCAACTTATCAGGCGTTCCCTGATGGCAGGTGTGAAGGAATACTGATGAAATACTGTGGAGTTGCCAGAGCTTCGTTTTTCAACAGAAGACACGATCTGGATTTTTATGAGATCTTCTGGTTTTTTAAACATTGGCAACTAATAATATTTTGAACACCAGACAAGAATTATTTGGTGACTGAAATTATACTGCCGACTTCTGGTTTTAGTCCAACAACTTCAATTATAGTATGAAGAGATGTAAGCTGGGCGTGGTGGCACACGCCTGTAATTCCAGTGACTTGGGAGGCTGAGTCAGGATGATTACAAATTAGAGGCCAGCCTCAGCAACTTTGAAGGACACTGTGCCAAAATTAAAAAAAAAAAAAAAATTAAAAGGGCTGGGAATGTAGATCAGTGGTAGAGCATAAAAAAAAAAAAAAAAAAAAAATGAAGGGAACTGATATTACCGGAATTCTATAGTTATGCAGACTGAGAGCCATTTTCCCAAATCAGTGTTTTCTTGCATATAACTCCTGTGCTATGTATGCACTTCTGAATCTGTGAAGTTCTTCCAGTTCACTGGTTCCTCTTTTATCTATTTTTTAAAAAAATAACCTTTATTTTTTATTTATTCATTTTTTTATGTGGTGCTGAGGATTGAATCCAGAGCCTCACCTGTCACCTGTCAGGCAAGTGCTCTGCCACTGAGCTACAACCCCAGCCCACCTGTTTTTTGTTTTTGACATGCTGGGGACTGGATCCAGGGCCTTGAGCATGCTGGACGAGTGCTGAGCTGCACCTCCAGCTCTATGTTCTTAAATTCTTTTACCTTCTGACAGAGTTTCTTTTCTTGTTCTTTTGTTCTACATTGGTGTACCTGTAGATAAAGTGTAATAACTGATTTATCTTTAAAATTTTTTGAACATTTATAAATTTTAATTAAAATTAGCATTTTGTAAATGGCAAAAACTACATGTAAAATTTGAACATTTGATAGGTTGGTAAGTTTAGATTATTTTTGTTCCATATTTTTTTATTGGTGCATTATAGTTGTACATAATGGTGTGGGATTTTTTTTTTACGTATTTGTACATGCAAACAATACTAATAATTTATTTAATAGTGTTGTTTGTGACTTTGAAATCTGGACTTTAAATCATGGCCCCTCTTTTGTTCTGTATGTCTCCTTCCTACCTATCTACGTCTTCTGCCCCACTTCACAGCAGGCCAGACTAGGTCTGGTTTGATGCTTCCTTCCTGGGGCTTCAACTGTGCTTCCTGGGGCTTCTAGATCCCCATGGTCAGTCCCTAGATGGCAGACCAGGGCCCGAGCCTTTCACCATCTTTTGGATGTCAGTCACGCCCTGAGACTTTTGCGGCTCCAATTGTGCCTGTAGTCCTTGCTGCAATGCCTGACTCCTTGGCATTCTGAAGCCCCTAGTGCCAAAGGAAGCATGGGCAAGGAGATTAGTTCCACTATCTGGAACTGTGTGTAGTTGTAGGGCACTTGTGTAATTGGTATCTCCTCAAATTTCTTTCCTGTCCACTGCAGAGGACTCTGTCCTGGAACTGGAGGTCATCAACGAAGCTGCTGAGGTTGGGAGCTGCCTCTTTCTCAGCTTCCTGCTAGGTTCCCTCTTCCTGTAGCTCCTGGATATCCCTGTGGATGGTATGACTGGAGCCCTGACTATAATCCCAGTCATTTGGGTCCCAGTTCATGACTGCAAGATCCCAGGTCCCATGTTTCTTACAATCAGCACAACTTGAATTGACTCCAGTTTGATAGGGAACCTCTTTAAAACTTGAGCTCCACCCACATATCCAGCACTGTTAAATACTTTTCATATATTATCTCATTTAATGCTCCAATGGCTCTATTATATTATTTCATATTAGAGGAAACAGATTTAGAAGTATCAAGAAACTTGCCCAGAATGTCATATAGTCAAGGTTTGAATGCAGGACTTCAGGACTCTTTTAAAGCCTAATTCTTTCCATTGTCTCACTTGGGTTCCCCTTACCTAGGTCTGAACAGCTGTAATGATGACCACACAATAGAAAGTTTGGAGCAAAGCTTTTCTTTTTATTGCAGTTGTTAGTGGAAGTTACACTTTAAACTCAAGCTAGGCAACACTAAAATCATTAATTTTTTTATGAGTTAAGGATGAAAACCAAATACAACACAGAATTCTTCCATTATGCAGAATGTCAGAAAAAGAGGAGTTGTTCTGTCATGGGACATTTTAGTGACAGTTTGGCTCAGAAGGAATCATGACTACTTATTTAACGAATTATTACAAGAGACCAAACTTTTAAAAAATTAATTTCCTCAACCTTCTCAGCCTCATCCATAAGATTTTTTTGTAGTAATTTTTTTGGGAAGATAGTTTAATTGAAAGTAGAAAAGTTACTACCAAATCTTAAATACTGAAAACAAGCATTTTGTTTAAAAACTTTATTTGTCTTCTTTTCATAATTACAGTCTTCAAGGGTTAAAATGACAGCCAAATCCATAGCCTGGCCCCCGAGTACACAGTGATAGAATTCAGCATTTGGTTTTTCTAATTATACAGTGATTACATATATATTGTAGACTTGCTTTCCCACTCACTTCTAAAAAGTTATAATTCCTCTTAAAATGTAGCCAAGTTTAGTATCATTCCATATCTTATCTGGTCCCACAGCATATTACAGATGTAGAGTCACTCCATGGTCTTAACTGATGGTACTGTGTAACCAAACACTTAAAAAAGAAGGCTTACAAACATTTTGAAATTATGCAGTCTTTAAATACTATAATAAATTGTTCTTACTTATGAAAAGCCAACAAAAATTATAAGGCTAGGCCAGGCATAAGACAGAGCTATAGCAGGGAAGATGAGGAAGGAGATTTGAGGTCCCATCATTTTGCCTTCATATCAGTAGAAATATTTGGCAAGAATATTTAGTGTGAAAAAGGTGGGTGGAGAAAGAGGTTACTCTGATTTCATGTAGTAATTAAGTTTCAAAACATACTGTTATAGACCCCCCATAGTAGTAGTTCACATCTGCAATACAAATAGGCACACACGGTCAAGATGATTAAAAAGTAAAATTTAAAAGGCTACTTGTCCCTCTGCAGGACATTTTGCAAGTGGCTCCACCCTCCCCACATGTCCTATATTTACATTTTACTCTTCAGAAAAGCCTCTTTAAAGAGAATGATATTTTCCTCCATTACTTAAGGTTTTTTAAAAAAGCAGCAGTTATCTGAAGTGGGAGCAGTTGGTAATGCTTTTGGGTGTGCATTTGTGTGTGCGTGGTATATAATAAAATGGTCTCTAGAGTGAGCAGATTACAACGAATGGTCCTATTGCATTCTTAATTTCCCAAACACTAAAGAAACAACACATTATTATTTCCATATAAATTTAAGTAATAGACATAGTGTTTTAAACATAAAATATTTACATATACACACATACACACACCACTGCTTTCCACAACCTACAAATGCATCCATATACTGTTCACACAAATGGTCTTTATTCAGAACATATAGTAATACTTTTATGGGTCCATAACTGAAAAGAGACATTGAAGCTACTCACTACAGCAAAAGGTGTTGAATAGTATTCCTGATCTATCAACATTAGCTATTCACTGCACAAGATGGACTTTTGTTCATTTTTCAAGCATAAAACTCCCCAACTTTTCATCTCTAGTACTTGAAACTCCCATTGTCCTATAAAACTAATCACAGGTATCACGGTTGTTAGCAATGAGTTGCAAAAGCCCAACTGCCTGCAGCAAGGGGAGGCCATATCTAGAGATAAGCCTAAATGCTGAATGTGTCCTTACCCTGTGTACCAAAAATGCATCCTTTTTGCTCTTAAAAAAAAAAAAAAAAAAAAAAAAAAAAAAAAAAAAAACTTGTCCCTTGCAACAAGGAATTGCTTACATCTGCAGTGATGTGCCCTTTATAACTTCCTAGAAACAGGATCCCACTCCCCACAAAGAAAAATATAGACCTGTTGAAATGTAAGGCCCTGCCCATGATCCATAAAGATAACTGGATCAGACACCTGATATCACCTGAAGGTGATAAGAATTAAATTAACAGAAAGAAAAAACTGTTCACTATATATTTTTTAACTTTCACAGATACATGATGATCGGAATTTTTAGATTAAAGCAAAGTTCAATTCTGCAAAGCAACAGAGTTAGCACACTTTCTTTCTTAAAATGGACCCTCTATTTCAAATAAAGGTACCAAAAATCTACCAAGAAACAGAAGGATAACCATCTGGTTGTACAACAGCCTGTGAGGTCACCGTGTAGCAAAAGTGCCTGAAGACAACAGGCCAAGTCCATATTTGAGTCTCTGATGGTCTCACCACATCTCTAACTCAAAACTGCAGCTGCCATAGCACCACTATAAGGAGTTTGGTTTTTGAAAAGTTATGTTTTTGCCAAGGATGATTACAAAGAAAAATTCAGTCTGTGTGCTAGGTATCTGGCAGGGAAGAAACAGAACATGACACATTTATAAGGGAACACCACACCATGATAAGGCCTATGTTTCTCTTTTACGTGTTTCATAAAATGATCCACATTAAAGAAGACACTTTCACAGAGTCAAACTGGAAAAGAACTCTCTACAACCTCTGCACACTACTCTATCATTCTGAACTTCGGAGAAGCTATTCTTTTGGAGATCCCAAGCATTTCACAAACATCATCTTATACTCACAATAATTTAGTGAGGTAGGTGAGGGCAGGTATTATCACTACCATTTACCAGGGGAAATAGGCACATGAGATTAAGGAAACTGCTTGCCTAAGGACACAGCAAGTCAGTGGTAGAGCTATGATAAAATTCCAAGCAAAGGCATAAGATCTCCATAGCTTTTTTCCTAACTGTGACCTTCTATTTTTATTTACTTTTTAATTTTGTAGTGCTGGAGATTGGAACCACAGTTTCACACAGGATAGGCAAGCATTCTACCACTGAGCTATACTCCCAGCCCGTAACTGTCACCTTTTAAATGTTTCGGTATTTGAAAACACTTAGGCCTTCTCCTTTACAGCTCTAGCATGACTAAGAAATGGGTTGAGTACCTATACAACTGAAGTCAGAATATGTAAGGTAAGAGGAATGAAAGGCTAAATATTAATGCATTCATTATAGTTTATATACATTTAAAATGTAATGTATCAGAATATAAGTCATAAACTTTTAAAAGTTTAAGTTAGAGTAAGATTTTATTAGAAGCATAAGTTAGCCTGCATGATGGCACAGGCCTGACATCCCAGCTACTTGGGAGGCTGAGACAGGAAGGTCATAAGTTCAAGGCCAAGCTTGACAATTTGGTGAGACCCTGTGTCAAAATAAAAATGTAGCTCAGTGATAGAGCACCCCTTGGTTCAACCTCAAGTACTGAAAAAGAATTGAGAATAATTTTACCACTTTGCTATAAAATATTATATTCTGGATATATTCTCATTACATTATCACTATAGCTAGCAAAAAATCATATGGCTAGAGACAATACCTGCAGCATTAATACTTTCAATCTTAATTCTTTTTTTTTTTTTTTTTTTTTTTTGGTGGTGCTGGGGATTGAACCCAGGGCCTTGTGCTTGCAAGGCAAGCACTCTACCAATTGAGCTATCTCCCCAGCCCCTTAATTCTTACTTAACTGAGTTAGGATTTCTTTTTGTCTATATTAACTATGGTTACATGCTAATGATTCTTATTATGTCTTTGTTTTACATTTTGTCCCTTTTATGTTTAACTTTATATGTCTATGTGAGTGTATGTAAGGAGGGGAAAGACAAAGAACTTTATGATTCATAAATGGCATTAAAAACACTTATAGTATCACAAATAAGAAGTGGCACTTAAGTAAATCAACACACCTACGATCCTAGTGACTCAGGAGGCTGAGGCCCAAGGATCTCAAGTTCAAGGCCAGCCTAGGCAACCTAGTGAGACCCTGTCTCAAAATTAAAAAAAAGCACTGGGAATTAGCTCAGAGGTAGAGCACCCCTGGGTTCAATCCCCAGTATTGGGAAACAAACAAATAAAAGTGTTAAAATAGTCTATGAAGTTGTAACTCCTGGCATGTGATCCCCATTCCCAGAGTATTTTAAAGACTATTATTGTCTTTAATTCTACCTATAGTAGAATTCCACATAAACTGCCTCTAAATCCTTTTTCTTTTCACCTTTTTTTTTTTCCCCCTAAAGAGAGAGTTGTTGCAGCCTGGGCTAAAAAATGAGAAAGCTCCTGGAGAACTTCAGGGAATCTTGTAGGGATAAACTAGTAGAATACAGTTAGTGCTTGCTGTTCCTGGTTTTGTTCTTTGTGTGTTTAGCTTTTGGGTCTTAGGGATGGAACCCAGGGCCTCTGACATGCTAAAAAGCATGTGCTTTACCATTGAGCTGTACTCAATTGAGCTCTGGTTTTTGAATTTGAAAAAGAACACATGCAAATTTGGAAGGTCATCATCAATAACATGAGATCATTTCCAGTCTGTGAAACAGGGAGAGCTCTGCAATTAATTACCACTGGAAATCAAGTTTGTTGCCACTAAAACCAAAGCTTACTCTTCTTAACTCCCTGGGATCAAACTGTATACATTAGCCTGGTGGGACTGTTGACCCCCAAATTCCTTCTTCATTACAGCCTACCAGTGTTCCCCAGATCCTTTGCCAGAAACATTTTCTCTCCAGGTAAGACTTCCTTGTCTGGAAAGGCCCAGACTGGTGTTTCTTTTAAGGAAAGGAAAGTTATGATAGTGATGCCATGGTTCTACCTAAGAATCAGTACTTCATTTAATTCCTTCATAATAATTCAGAAGCATCTTCTGAGACTTATCTAACTTGCCAAGACCAGATGCAGCTATGGGTCTGGGACAACCACTTAACCCAGGTTTAGAGTTTAGAGGCTCTCTTCTTAGGTCTCATCTATTGATTCACATAGCAAAAGTTGCTCTATTAAAATGTGGATGTGAATTAGGCAAATACTAAACAACTGTTTAAGGTTTCTGTTCAAGAAACCTTCTCAGTTCCATTAGTCTGTTTCTTTACAAAGGTCCCCTGTCTTCAGATTTTTTTTTTTTGGTCACAGATTCTTATAATAGAGAAAGGTAGAGTCACATATGCAACATTTTTGCAGAAGGACTTTCTTTCTTTCTTTGGTTTGAAAAGATTATTAAAGAGCTAAATTCAGGGATTGTTTGTTCTTCCAACCAAAAGTCATGAAGTAAAGATGAAAGTTTTAGACACTAAATACCAGAATAATTTCCCTCTCTAGTTTCTGCTGTAGCGTCTTAAACTTCAAAGTTATAGATGTCCATGTGGTCAATTTCTGGAAAGAATACAACAAATGCAAAGTTCTAATGAGCAATTCTCCCATCTGTTTTCTACTCATGAGACTTCATGGCAATTATATTTTTGGGTGACCTATTACTTACTGCACAAATACTTCTTTCTGAAGAGGTGAGCTTTAAACATAAACAAGCCATCCAATACTTCCCTATGTTTATATAGTACTGATGCCAGGTATCTGGATTTATGGAGCCAACCAGTTAAAATAAACTCTCTGTGCCAGGTTTCCATGAACTTGCAGAAGGAAATGAGAAAACAAAGGAACAGAGGCAGTTGGTCTACCGAAATTATATGCCTGTCAACCTAAGACAATGTTGAATAAAACTATTGAAATTATAAGTGCAATCAATATCCTTAAAACCGAGACTTAATGCTTGTAGCAAAAATATATCTGCTTGAAACATATTTCGTTTTTATACTTAGTAGTTATAATCAGAGTCCCAGTCTTCAATGAGCACTTGATGTGGAGGTGAAGGAAATAACTCAGAATAGTATATTAAAAACTAAATTATGTATCTGGGAAAAATGCAAAATGAAATGATATGCTGACTCATTTTAAGCTGTAACATTTTATATAATATAAAAATAAAATTTTCCCATGAAACTTTCCCATTTCTCTCCCTCTCAATGGAAGAATAGAATATAATACAGTACAATGTCATACATTCAGACCCAGTAATTTGGAATTTAAAACTTAAGAGGATGAGATAAAAATTATTTTTGAAAAAAATTTTTGGTGGTGCTAGGGATGGAACCAGGGACTCATGTGTGTTAGGCAAGTGCTCTGCCAATAAGCTATATCCCTAGCCCCAAAGTTATCTTTTAAATTCTTACAGAAAAATAATTCCTTGCCAAGCAAATTCATAGTGCAAAAATACAATGAAAATATTTTACCTTCTTAAAGGAATATACTCTTTTCATGCATTTTTATTACAAAAGTTTATATGCCAATACAAATAATGCTGATTTGTTCACTATAGTCCGGAGTGACTATATAAGCTTGAAATTAATATTCTATAATTATATTTTCACTGCCTTCTGATTAATTCATATTCATACAGTACTAGTAAATATTTTAATTAGCTGAAATACTCCATATAATCAGGCTATATCTATGACTCTCCCTAGTTATGTAAACTGGTACTCAGGGGTTGAATCAACTTTTTTTTGGTCCTGGAGACTGAACCCAGGGGTACTTTACCACTGATTGACATACCCAGCCTTTATTATTTTAAAAATTTTTTGAGACAGGGTCTCCCTAAATTGCCTCCAACTTACGATCCTCCTACCTCAGCCTTCCCAGTTGCTGGGATCATAGGCATGTGCCACCACAACTGTCTGAATCAACTTTAAAAAAAGTATGCCAGGAGCTAGGCTCACACCTGTAATCCCAGTGACTGGGGAGCCTGAGACAGGAGGATGGTGAGTTCAAAGCCAGTCTCAGCAACTTAGAGGGGCCCTAAGCAACTTAGTAAGATTCTGTCTCAAAATAAAAAATAAAAAGGGCTGGCGGGGGACAGGGCTGGGGTTGTAGCTCAGTGGTAGAGCACTTGCCTATAGCATGTGTGAGGCACAGAGTTTGATTCTCAGCACCACACATAAATAAATGAATAAAATAAAGGTCTATCAACATCTAAAAAAAAATTTTAAAAAGGGGGGTCTGGGAATGTGGCTCAGTGGCTAAGTGCCCCTGGATTCAATTCCTGGTACAAAAGAAAAAAAAAAAAAATGTATGCTAGGAGCCAGGGTTCTGCCTATAATCTTAGTGACTGGGAAGGCCAAGACAGCAGGATTCCAAGTTCCAGGCCAGCCTTGGCAATATAGAAAGGCCCTCAATAACTTAGTGAGGTTATCTCAAAATAAAAAAATAAAAGAAACTGAGGATGTAGCTCAGTGGTAAAGCACTCCTGGGTTCAATTCTCAATACCAAGTAGGGAAAAAAAGTATGGTAGGAAAAGAACTGAGTAGCAAATCTTCCATATAATTATGGAGGGAAAAATCCCATTTCAAAGTTAATTATTAATGACTTCAGGATCATTTGCTATTTGTTTCCTGGCCTATAAAAATGGTATCATAATCCTAATGCTGAATAACATACCTGAAGTTAAAAAAAGAAATTAACAATGATTTACTCAACAACTTTTCCAAAAACTGCAAACAGGTAAATAAATGCAATATGTTAGTGTTAGTTTACTACTAAAAGAAAAAAAAAATCTAAAAGCCCCACTTGCCCTCCACATATAGAAATCTATCTAAAGACTGTCTTTAATGCCCACTATATAAATAACATTAAATAGTCTAAGTTAGAAAATAGTGTTAATGGTTTTATTGGTAAAAATCCAAACTCTATACTTTATGGAATTAGTAGTTTGGTTGGTATATTAACACGCCATCTTAATTTTTGCTAATATTACAAAGAAAGAGGAAAGCTAGAAATATCTATAAAAATAAAATACCTTAAATCAATATCTAAGCAAAATGTAAAAGTTGCACACAAATTGCCAATAAATATAATGATCACAATAGAAAAATTAATCTTAAAAAAATAAACTCATAATTGCTATTAAGACATTATAAAAATGAAAAAGTTTAATGTGCATGTATATTTGCAAACAGACACAGTACACTCCAAACGGTCAGTGTAGTTTTACTGTCATTATATAATGCAGCATATAAGGTTACTGAGGTGTGGTATTTATGTTTATTTTTAGGCTACTTATTTTATAGAGGAATGCTCACCAAACTCACCAGAACTTGTTAATTGATCATTTACTACTGTTCATTGTTTCCTAATACAGGGAAAAATTGCTTTCTGGCAGATTATCAAACTTCTAATAAGTATAAATGGTCCTCCTATTTTCCTTATCTTTTCCAAAGTCCTAATTTGCACTTGTGTGTATACACACTATATATACATACATTTAAAAAATGTGTGTGTGTGTGTACATTCCCCTGCCTCAGTGCCCTGGGGAATGTACCCAGGGACTCAAGTATGCTAAACATGCTTCTACAAATGAGTTCTACAACTGACCTCTATTCTCAGTCCCATGTTCTATTTTTAAATAACTTATCATCATGCCCCTTTAAATGTACTATAGTCATTTTTCATAGTTCCCCCATGCTAGGTGTGATGGGGTGAACAGAAGGAATTTTTAGTGTGGAGCTGGGATGTAGCTCAGTGGCAGAGCACTTGCTTAGCATGCTCAAGGTACTGAGTTCAATCTCCAGTACCACAAAACAAAACAAAACAAAACAAAACAACAATAATAAAGTCCATTTTAGTGTAAAAAAAGAAAATTTCTCTAGAGACATAATCATTTTGCTTGCTTTCTTAAACCGATCTCAGTGATGACTTAGCTTTCCCTGTATAAGCATTCTTCCTTAATAAAGTTTGATTAGAAAAGGTTAGGACCAGCAATCTGTGCTGAAAAAAAATGGGAAAGGTAGGTTCTGACATACAATTCCTGGCAAGGTTCTTTTCTTTAGGGTGCTTACTATAATACTCATTATTTTGTTAAAAAGTTAAGTAGATTTGCTGTTTTATATGCATTAGAGGTTACTTTAAACACAGTTGAGAATTAAGAGGGTCAACTGTTAAAATTTTTATTTTCAAATTTACAAGATAAATTTGGTGAGCATTTACCTAGATATTTTACTGCATAAAAGCATTTCTTGTTTCCCTGACCAGATTTAGGACAATGAATAACATTTATATGAAACTGTTATACTCTTGAAGTTCTAAAATAATTTGTCTTCAAAATTTTTAGCCTCATGAGATCTGAAAAATAAAATTCTACAGCACCATCTTCTGAAAAGGCACTTTCTAAGAACCTCCTTGTTTTAAAAAAATGATTTTACTGAGAATATAACATAGATACATTAGATTTTGGTTACCTCAGACATTGGTTTCAAAAAGGAAGGGAGGGCTGGGGAGATAGCTCAGCTGGTAGAGTGCTTGCCTTGAAAGCACAAGGCCCTGAGTTCGATGCCCAGTACTGCAAAAAAAAAAAAAAAAAAAAAAAAAAAAAAAAAAAAGGAAGGGAACCCAGTGATTGGACAGATGATTTGAGGAGACCCTAGTTTTGTCATGTTTGTTACCTAATACTTCAACAGGGTTTGTCATGGGTAAATTTCAACCCTCCATATTAAATTTATTATTTTTCTATCTTTAATTCAAATAAAAATCTTTAACTTCTATACTTTTAAGAACAAAAGATCCTTAAGATTTAATCAACAGTGTAAAAATCTAGAGCATTGTTTTTGATGGGTAAAGGAAAAAAATTTAAACTAGCAGCAGAAAATATTAGAATAAGCCTTGACTATTAAAAATTATGTTGATTATAGGCCAAATGGTTGAAATGAAATACTGCAAATTATAAATTTAAATGTACCATTTTTTTTGTGTGTGTGTGGTGCTGGGGATTGAACCCAGGGCCTTGTGCTTGCAAGGCAAGCACTCTACCAACTGAGCTATATCCCCAGCCCACTAAATGTACCATTTTTAAAAGTAGGAAAAAAGTAAAAATATTTTTCCCTTTGTGAGATCGATCTCTCTCTTTCACTCTCTCCAGTCCTCGCCTTCGCCCTCTCCCTCTCCCTCTCCCCTTTCTGGGACTCAGATTGCCTTTCATTAATCACAGTATAATTTCTAACACTGTCACTGAACAAGAATGTTCCTAGTATAAACAGAAATTTTAAAAAATTCCATTTAAAAAATTTTTTTAAGAAAATTCTCTGATTTCTGTACTGATTTTACTATTGATGCTTGGCCTATTTTTTGACTTCTATGGAATCACCAAAGTGCTTTATATGATCAAATGAGAAGGAAATAGCAAAACAAAGACACACCCTAAATCAAGGTTATACTACCAGTCAGGACGGCCTACCTCACTTGATATGAAGTCCCCAACTATTACTATTTTTTTTTCAACTATTACTATTGAAGCTTTAAGATATCCACAAATTCTCAAAAAGAATGAAAAGGACTAACAACTTATATGGATAAAAAAGCTGATATAAATATGGTGGACTAATGATGTCTTTTTGCAGCTTGAACTCATAATTTAAGTGGCAAGATACTGTTAAAGGTAGTCTTTTTTCTTCAATTGGAGAAAAGCTAAGAGGATGATTTAGACATTTACCCCAGGTTTAATGTCACTGAATGAAAATTATACAGTTTTCAGTTAAATTTTGTGACAAACCATTATTATCAAGTGTCAAATAGGAAGACTAAAAAATATTCTAGTGACGTCCAAAAGGCTATTGAATTTCATAAAAATCACTGCCTTTGGCAAAGTCATGAGCCTCTGGAAAGACCCACCCATTTCTTGGTGTCCGTTTTGGACTTCAGATTCACTGCTGGCACGGAGTGCTTGCTCACTCCTTCCTCTGATACTGGGATCCTCTGCTAGCCCTTTCTACTGAATAGCAGCTCAGCTTTTATTTCCCTAGGCATGCCATAAGTCTTGTCATGATTCCCAGTCAGTCATGCCTGTTATCCTAAGATCCATCAGAGAAGATACAAGTCAACATTAGGTCATGGTGGGTCACAGATGATCTAGCTTAGAAAACTCCCATTGGTCTAGAAAGCTGGGTAGAGATGAATCTTTGTTGAGGGGCCTTCCAAAACACCTAGTACATCCTTCTAGAATCCCTTCTACTCTCTTCTAAGCAGAGAAATAAATTAAAAGGTTATAAACAAGAATATTTTCATGGAACTTGTTATATAGTTTTTCCAAGAAACTTGTTAAAAGGTAACTATTAAGAAAGGGCATCCGTATTTCTGTGAAAATATGCCAAAACCAGTACTGAGGAGGCTGAGGTACCCTTCTTCAAAGTGTAAAAGTAAAAATCCACATTCCTAAAACAAGGATATTCTGACAATAAACTGAAACTAAAATGGCAGCACCCTTTGTTACCTTGATATCTCATGTCCTTAATCTTAGAAAAACAACAGTAGCCTTGAATCCTGCTCATCTCCTTCTTTAGTGCAGTAACTGTCAACTTGAATAAATATAGCAGCTACAGTATTATAAATGTGTGGTCCTCATGCCAGTCACTTGATACTATAATAATATAATAACATGTATGGGGCACTTTACATAGATGAATTTACCATCAAGAAGATATATCAAATCCCCAACTATTCTGTTTTTGTTTGCATTGCTGGGATTGAGCCTCCCACATGCTCAGCAAGTACTCTACCACCGAGCTACACCCTCATGCCAAACTCCTATTTCTTCACATGAAAATCAATTATAAAAGTTTCTGTGACTGACATTTTAAAGTTACTCTTATGAGATACGTCACAGAAAACAGCAGACCAAAATTTAGCATTCATCTTATAGTTAGTAAGGGTAAGGGTAGAAACATCACTGTTGAGTTTCATGATGTTTAAATTAAAAACAAAAGTTTTTTTTTTTAAAACAAAATGATTAGGAATTCTATCCAGAGTGCAAAAATAATTAGAACAATTTTCAAGAGGCAATTGCCACTTAGTCTTTTATCTTAAAATTCAAAGCACAGGTTTCTTATAATTAAGTTTGTTATACCAACTTATTAGTAAGCAAAATAGAAATTTACTAGACATATTCTTCCAAGTTAATAATCTTAAACCAACAGTGCTGAAGAGTTTTAAGAGCACTCTAAGAAAGAAATCACTCAGAAGGTAAAACTTTACATTTTAGAAAAAATATTTTTCTTCTTAAAAAACTCCTTCCAAATAGATTTAAGTTAAGGGTTTCACTTAGCTGATATGAGCCTAAGTGACTGAAAATTAGGAAAAGTAGTAAATAGGGACATGGTATCCACAGTTGCTCCCTAAAGTCTCTCACATGAATATGTACAGATGCCACAGACAAAGGAAGATGGCTTCATTATACTGAGCAAGCACGGACCACTCAAGTTTTTACCTTTAGGATATACTATTTTCTTCTCTTTCCTATGTTCCTGACTATATTCAGTGAAACTTCAGTATAAAATAACAGCCAGATGGTGCATACCTGTAGTCACAGCTACTGGGGAGGCTCAGGTGGGAGGATCACTTGAGTCCCCGACTTTAAAAACAGTCTGGGCAACACAGTGAGACCCTGTCTCATAAAACAAACAAAGACAAAACAAAAATTAAGCAAACAAAAACCCAAACATGTATTAAAGGAATCTGGGGGAGAGAAGATGAGAGAAGGCTGGAAGAAAAAACTGTATATCCTATACAAATATTATCTTATGTAAAGTGCTTTGAAACAGTGTTGTAAATTGCATTTCAGATACTTCAAAATAATAATCATACAAAATACAGTACTTTTTTAGTTTTCTGGCAAAGGGACAAAAGATTTCATGCCTGTAGGAGGACATGGGCTCAGATTTTAGGCTCAAAATACAGTAAATTGGCAATAATAGTGGATTACAGGTCTGAGAGAAACTAAAGGTCTAAATCCATTAGTTTTCATGTGCAGATGGAATTCTGAAAGGCTGCACCAATGCCCTCTGGAAACAATCTGTAATATCTACACTTTGAACCAGTGTTAAAAAACAAAACAAAAAACCCTCAAAATGCAATTTTTATGAGTTACAAAGTGCAAAGCTCCCCTGACTCCAACGTTACTGATAAACTTGGTTTTGACAGATTAATAGTACTTTTTAATACCTTGAAGTAAAATCAATAAAACAAAAGTTCTGTTAAAGTTTTCCTCACATTTCAGTGATTTAACTCATTTAAAATGCTCAAAGTCTTAAATTTCTTTGTTACCATCACCTTAATTTTAAAAAGAAAGTTACACTAGAGATAAATCAGCAAAAAAATCTTTTAAAAATACCATTCTGTATTTTCCTGACTCATTTTAGTAAATAAAATGGGTACTTTGCCCATATGATTCTTCAATAAACATGATCTATTTTCAAATAATTAAAAAATCTTTTAAATCTTAAGTTCTTCATTATTATTTCTTAAATCAAAGTGCAACTTTATTTCTAATATTCAAGGTCAGATTCGTTTAGGTAATTTTACTTCCTTCATTTTCATTATAAATTTTAAAATACATGCATTAAAATTGAAAATTACGAAACTTTCCTTCTGAAATTAAGGCTGTATTACTTTGCCCTTTTAAAATAATGGAGGTGCCTGTTTCTCCTACTATCTGTGGTAAAGATGTCAAACAGACACAACTGTCCTTTAAAACTGCTTATTGCACTAAAAGATAGCAAAAACAAGTTGTTGGTTCTTAAAATAAACATGATTATATTTCTATAAAAGATGCTGCCAATACAGTTCTATAATTATTAAAGCACTATCCTAATAAATATAAAAGAAAAGGAAGCTGTACTTCAAAACACATACATATATGTTTATATATACACACATACATATATATAAAAATATATATATGGAAATCACATTAAGGTATGAGAGGCAGCAAGTAAAGTAGCAAAAAACAAAATACCCCCCCAACAATCCCTTTTCTCTCTCTCTCCACCCAATTTCAGAGGCCTCAACCCTACAGAGTTGCAATCTTTGAAAATACTTAACTGTTTATAAAAGATTTAAGGGATTTCCATGTGTAACTCATAGAAACAGAAGATTCTAGAATTATTTATGACTTATCAGAGAGAAAAAGTTACAATTTTTGACAAGGTTTTATATTTATAGCAGCTTCAACAAACTCAAGAAAAAGAATCATTTAGTTTGCTACTACTTATGTACACATTGCACGAATGGCAAATATAAGTTCAGAGCAGGAGGGAGCGGACATACACTCATAAGAAACGCAGTGTCAAGAGTTGAGGACTCAGAATTGTGTATGAGATAGGAGACAGGTATAAGGTGTACAAAATAAAATATAAATCTGTAGTTTGCCATGCTTCACATTCAAATGAATCATACATATGAACATCTGAATGTCACTGGTAGCATTAAGGAAAAAAATGTAGATGATGAAGGCAAGGAAGGTAGAGAGGGAAATAAAGGTGGTAGTGAGGGGAGGATAAAAGGGAAAGAAAACTCCCCAGTGGAATGAACTATAAAATATATACACAGACACATATATATCTATTATCTAGATTCAGATATATATGCATATACACATATATATTTAAAAAATACACAGACTCCTTTTACAAGAATATATGAATGCACATTAATTTTTTTGCACACATAATTGTGAACAATCACTTTGATTATTCATGTAGGTGTGTGTTTTTTAAACCATCATTTACTTTTTTTTGCAAAGATAGTTGTGCTGCCAAGCAACTTGAGGTAAAGGCATTAAAAGGGTTAGACTATAAGAAGTGAAAACAAAACAATCGCGATACTTCCTACAGGAGACCGCACAAAAAGCAGCTGGCTGGTTTCATATTGCATAATGGTGCTGCGTTCCTTGATGAAGTAAACAATTTTCCTTCTATCAACATAAGAAGCAGATATCCACACAGCGCTGGCTTTTGTATGGCTGTAGGTGTCCCTACTCAATCGCCTCACTCAAAACATACGCTGTGTGTCGATGCATCTTTCAGTTCTTCCTTGAACTTAAGCAAAGTACATTGTGCGTAAGGTATCTTGGTGAATCTGTACAGCCTTGGCAAGAGCTTGTGGATCTCGCCCATTGCTCTGTCCTGAAACGTGGCTTCCTTCGGCACTATAAGAGAAGTGGCAATGAACACAAAAACAACGAACCTATTCTGATATAATAATTTTGAAAAACATTACTTTTAGAATATTTCAGAAATACTAAAAATGGAAGACTATGTGTAAAAAATAATGAACTCTGTGTCCATCACCTAACTTCAGTAATTAACTTAAGGCTAATTTTGCCTTACTTCTCTTATTTTCCCAGGATTAGTTAGAAACAAATCCCAGACATCATTTCATTTTATCTACATATATATGTCACATTTATTATTACCAATAATATCTCTTTCGGATTAACATGATAAATCAACTAAATCACTGTATAAACAGCATATTTCAATAGAAAACCTTATCTTGGGCAATCAATTTGATTGTCACTTTTCATATGGCTCACTGACTCCTCTCTGATGACTTGTGAACTTCAATTCTAAATGGCAGTACCTTATGATAAACAGAGATGCTTATACATGAAAACTTAAAGACATTTCCTAAGTAAATCAGATCACATTTGGATATGGGTCAGAATATATATTTACTATGGTTTTATATTACCTGTCATGTTCTTTGTCCACAAGATGATATCTGGCTCTGAATGCTACCAGGTGAGCATAATACGCTGGTGCAGGTATAGAAACAGATCGTGTACAGCGTACATAAGTGTGGCAGAGCTGGTAAGTTAGCAGCTGAAGTTCATCTGCAGTAAAGCAGTTATCATCCCACAAAACATGATAGTGTGAAGGACGGCTGGTACCCTTTGAAGAAGACAAGGGCATATTCTGTTACTTCTAAACTTTAAAATAAATCTTTAGCACAGACTATATTACATAAAAAAGATTTGCAAATTAATTAGTAAAATGTATTATAATTTAATAATCAATTAAAAATTTTAGTCGATTCTGGGTATATACTGAAAAGAAGTGAAAGCAAGGACTCAAATGGATGTTTGTATATCTATGTTCATAGCACATATGGACAATAACCAAAAAGGGGAAGCTATCCAAGTGTCCCTCAGTGGAGGAATGGGTAAACAAAATGTGTTACATACATACAATAAAAAACATTATTCAACCTGAAAAAGGAAGAAAATTCAACACATGCTACAACATGGATGGGACCTAAAGACATGCTCAATGAAATAAACCAGTCATAACAACAGAAATACTGTATGATTCACTTATATGTAGTACCTAAATTAATAAAATTAACAGAGACAGAAAGTAGAATGGTGGTTACCAAGGCTGGGGGTAGGAAGGAATGGGGAGTTGGGATTTAGTGGGTGTAATGTGTCATTTAGGGAAAGTGAAAAAGTTCTGCAGATAGATGATGCTAATGGTTACACAACAGTGTGAATATACCTAATACCATAGAACTATAGGCTTACAAATGGCCAAAATGGTAAATCTAAGTTTAGGTACACTTTTTTTTTTTTTTTTTTTTGGTACCAAGGTTTGAACTCAGGGGCACCCAACCACTGAGGCACATCCCCAGCCCTTTTTAAAATTTTATTTAGAGACAGGGTCTCACTGAGTTTCTTAGGGCCTTGCTAAGTTGCTGAGGCTGGCTTTGAACTCACAATCCTCCTGCCTCAGCCTCCTGAGCAGATGGGATTACAGGTGTGTGCCACCACACGCAGCTAAATTCAGGTACATTTTAACATTCACACACACAAACCATTTAGTTGAGCTCCTCTGTGCCAGTTACTATGTATTCAAAGAAAAACTGTCAACAAAGTAAAAAATTTCTTTTCTTTTAGAAAATGTAATTTATTAGAGTAGGAGAGAGAGTATAACCAATTATAAAACAACTAGTAAATGGTTATAGTATTACGGGTCATATGTAGTCCTATATGGGAATACCAAAGAAACTAAATAAAGGGGAGAACATGGGGATGCTTCACCAGGTACGAATGTGAGATTTGACCCTCTTCCCCTTTTTTTAAGCAGTTAGGGAGAGGAGACATTACAGAATAAGTAGCCTTAAAAAAAGCATAGGGAGCTGGGCATGGTGGCACATGTCTGTAAACATAGCTACTCAGGAGGCTGAGAAAGGAGGATTTCAAATTCAAGGCCAGTCTCAGCAAATTAATGACACCCTGTCTCAAAATAAAAAAATAAAAAGCGTTGGAGGCACCATTGGCTTCAACCTCCAATATTGGAGGAAAAAAAAAAGCACAAGGGACATAACATTTCATGGCGTATTTGGAGGATAGCTAATAGACTAGCATGAACAGAGCACGGGGCATGAGGGAAAAAAGATAAAGTTTCAAGTTTAGAATCCAACTGAAGGATAAGCTTAGGAATTTGGATTTTCATCAACAGGTGGCAGGGAAAGTATTGCAGTTAAGAGAGTTTTTAGGTAGAATGAGATAGGGTTTAATAAAAAAAATCAATAATATGGAGAAATGATTAGAAATAAAAAAGAGGCTGGAAGCACAGGAGCAGACAGAATGCTGTTGTATCAGTTCTGGTGAGAGATGATGAAGATATAAAATATGGAAAAGGTGGTGGCCATGGGGCAAGAGAGAAGCTAGCCCCTATTTCAACAAATATTTGTGAGTATCATTTGTTATACAATATGCAAGATTTGGAGGGGATAAAGTTCAAATTATTAACAAATCCTACCTCCTCCAAATTATATACTTATATATATTATATATTCATATATTCGATATTTACTAAACACATCCTGTAGCAGGTGCTGAGCACAGAGTTATGAGTAAGACATACATTACGGTGATGAGAGACATAATCATATATTAAACCATCAGAAATTGGTCTATAAAGAGAATTAAAATGTAGGCTAGTATGAAAGACTATATTTGAAGGTGATCATGAAATGTCATCTCTCTGAGAAAACAAAGCGAGTTTTGGAGGATTCAGGAGGGCTTGTATGATTGGGAGAACATTTTAGGCACACAGAAGAGGTAGGGCAAAAGCTCCAGCTACGGTATATGGAATTCATTCCGTTTTCTCCCATCACCATTCTAGTCCCAAACACCATCATCTTTTGCCTGACCATGATCACAGATTCCACCTAACGTTCCCAATACCAATAGTACTCCCTAGTATAACCTGTACTTCAGTAAGAGTGAATAAAAAAACAAGAACAACAATAATTTTAAAACCTAACTATTTTAATGTTCTGCTTTTAATGCACTTAGAGAATAGAATCTAAATCCTTATGTTGTAGTTGCTTTTTCGTGACTGTGACCAAAAAACCTGACAAGAACAATGTAGAGGAGAAAAAGTTTACATGGGGCTCAGGGTTTCAGGTTTCAGTCCATAGATGACCAACTCCATTGTTGTGGGTCCAAGGTGAGTGAGGCAGAACATCATGGCAGAAAGGTGTGGTGGAGGAAAGCAGTACAGAATAAGGCCACCAGGAAGAAGAGAGTGCTCTATTTACCAGGGAAAAAATACATACCCCAAAGTCACACTCCCAGTGACCTACTTCCTCCATTCACATCCTATCTGCCTATAGTTACCACCCAGTTAATTCATCAGTGGATCAATGTACTGATTAGATTAAGGTTCCCATAACCCAATCATTTTGCCTCTAAACTTTCTGGAATTGTCACACATGAACATTTGGGGGATACCTGATATCTAAATCATAACATCTTACTTTTGTCCAACAAAGCCTATATGATCCAGCCCAGCCTACCTCTAACCTACTCACATGCTATAGTAGTAGCCTCCATTTACTTCCTTCAACAAACATTTTTGCACCAAAAGGACCTATACATGTGCCTCTGATGGGAATTCTCTTCCTAGTTCTTGGCTTGGTTAATTCCTATTCATTCCTCAAGATCTTACCTTAAATGTCCTTCCTTAACAAACTTTTTGTGATTTCCCAGACTAAATTAGGTCCCTACTAAAAGTTTTCTTCCTATTCTTCACTTTTTCTTTTTTGCATTTATCCCAATTCATAAATACGTATTTGTGAGATTAAGCAATTAATACATCCCCTAACCTAAAGAGGAAGGGATTGGGTTTATTTGTTCACTCTGTATACCATCTCAGGATGTATGCAATAAATATCTGTTGCTTGAATAGCCTCTGCCTTTTGGGACTTTACAGACTCTGGGGGTGGGGGTGACATAAACACAGTTACAATGTTATCTAGTAAGTATGACAAAGAGGTAGGGATAGGGTACTCAAACAGTGCAGAGGAAGCACGGGTCCCGGAGAAGCAGTCAAGAAGGCTTCTGGGAGGAGTTTTTGCTATATGATTGCTAATCTAAAGGAGTTGGGGCATATTATCACTGATGGAGTAAAAAAAAAAGACAATGCTGCCCCTGAGGGTTCTCAGTTCCACAGTGGCTACAGAAACAAGAAAGAACCAGAGTGGATTACAGAAAGGCCAGTGCTACCTCCCTGCTACTAATGTGTTGAGAGTCCATAATATCAGATGAGTTAGAGCCCCAGAAGGAGCAGGGGAAAGTGGTATCTGAGTCAGGTCGCGATTTCCTCTTCTCAAAACTGTTGGGACTAAAGCCCTAGCCTGTGCTGGGTAGGTAGAGGGTGGAAGAGAGAAGCCAAGTTCTTTTTTTTTTTTTTTTAATTTAAATTTTTGTGGTTCTGGGGGTTGAACCCAGGACCTACCGCATACCAGGCAAGCACTCTTGCTATATCCCCAGTGCCTAAATTCAAGTTTTAAAAACAAACTGAAAGTTTACCTCAAAGGAAAATAGGGAGAGAGGGAGTGGGATG
Source organism: Sciurus carolinensis (assembly GCF_902686445.1). Lineage (NCBI taxonomy): Eukaryota > Metazoa > Chordata > Mammalia > Rodentia > Sciuridae > Sciurus > Sciurus carolinensis. The sequence goes on from NC_062213.1 coordinate 182,807,464, forward strand.
GGACTGATCTGCAAACACCATTGATGTTAATAACTTAAAGTGTCAAGAAGTTATGAAATTTGGCTAAAATGTTATTAAAGGATCTGTTACAGTTGAATTTAAAAGTAGTGATTAGAAAAATATATTTCTTGGGCTGGGGAGATAGCTCAGCGGGTAGAGCTCTTGCCTTGCAAGCACAAGGCCCTGAGTTCAATCCCCAGTACCGCAAAAAAAATAAAAATAAAAATAAAAAAATAAAAAAATATATATATATTTATATATATATATATAAATAAAATTCTTATATGGATAAAAATAATTGGGATTTTAATTTTAGTTAGTAAAAACCAAGATTGTGTGGGTGGTTCTAGGTATTTAAGGAGCATTCTGCCTGTTGACTACATCCCAAACCCTTTTTAAAATTTTATTTTGGAACAGAGTCTCACAAAGTTGCCGCAGCTGGCCACAAACTTGCAAGCCTCCTGCCTCAACCTCTAGGTATGCACCAAAAAGCCTGGCCAAGACTTTTTTGATCTCAGATTAGTTTGAAAATTGTAATAAAGCTGGGAAGATATGTAAAGAGCAGTGTTTAGTTCCTGTGAACTAGAACAGAAGTTTCAAATTGGTGTCCCAAAGAAAAATGTTCCCTACAGTTTGTGGTTAAATATACTGGAGAAATTCCTGTCTTAAAGACTTATAATGACCATATGCATATCAATGGTCTCTAAAAGTTCTAGAATAAAAAAATCTGTCAAATCAGTATTTCTAAAAGGTATATGAACAGAGAATTTTTTTCCCTCATCTATGATATTTATTTAAAAGACATGACAACAGTTACTATAAAGCCAAACATTAGGCTAAAATATGTATGCTAGTGACACAAGTTTTATCCCTGGAAGGTATTAACTTTTTGCTTATTGACTGTTATCACTCAACTTGAAAATATACAAGACTTACTATAAAGAGGAGCAGATGTAAGAACATGGATAAACTAAGTTTGGTGTCACACACCTATAATCCTAGTTACTTGGGAGGTTGAACCAGAAGGATTACTAGTTTAAAGTCATCCTGGGCTAAGTACATAGCAAAAAAATTTTAAAAAGGGCTGGGGATACCCCTCCATGGTAGAGTTCTTGACTAGTATGTATGAGGCCCAGGATTCAATCTCCCAGTACCGTAAAAACAAAAACAAAGAACATGGGTAAATGAGTAGGACAATACTTTAAAGTCAGGAGTCTGAAATAGGTTAATGTATGAGACAAATAAGGGTGTAAAACACAGCTGTACAGTAAGGTACATCTTGAAATTTCTTTATTTTAAATTGTTTTTGCTATCTAAAACCAAATCCCTACCTCCACCACAAACCCTCATTTTTAAAAATACCATTTTAAAAGGTGCTGAAGATCAAATCCAGTGTCTCACACATGCTAGGCAAGTACTCTACCATTGAGCTACAACTGCAGTCCCACATCTTAAAATTTCTACTTAATAAATGGGAAGAAACTGAAAATAGTTTTGGCCTATGTTTGCTCAAATATCCTGGGAATGTGGGTTTACTCTCTGCTGTTGGAAAGTTTGAGAAGCACTGAATTAAAGCTTCTGTTCTAATAAGTGAACAAACTAATGAAAAGATTTTCTGAAAAGAAAAAAAAAAAAGACTTAAAATGATCTAACTGAAACTTAAAGTGGGAATTCTATAATTAAATTCTCTTACATGCTCAAACTATACCAGTGAATTTTTTTTCTATAAAATATGATCACCAAAAAGAGGCATATATCAAAGGAAAAATCAGGTACTTTAAAATTTTTTTGAAGTTTAGGTTAAATTAAGGACCCACTATAGGGAAAGTCATTCTATCAAACTAATTATATTTTGGTATATTCACAAAAATGTCTCTCTCAAAGTAAGGGAAAGGAAGAAATTTATTTATTGAATGTTCCATCTAATTTCATGTGGAAACAACTTCAAATACAGAGAAAAGTATTTCTTTCTCTTTTTGCAGAAATATAAGAAATAAGAAATATATATAAGAACTGAAGTTTTGAATTAAATAATTTTACCCAAGATGTATGTAGGCTTACCTGTATTCCAGCATGGCTACAGAGGTAAAAATCAAACTCATATGGGTGTGTAATGTCTGTATCGACTGTTGTTCCAGCTGGGATATTGCCACTTCTTCCAACCTAGATTTTTTTGGTCAAAGTTTAAACAAACAAGAGAAAAGTAAAAAAATTTATTTATCTAAAAGCACCTTTAAAAATGTGTGTGTGTGTATATACACATATGCTGATTTCATGTTTTACAACTTTGGGCTTGAAATATTATTTAAGCAGCCATAGGGCAGACCTTTACAAGCCATTCCTAGGTTTTCTGTTTCTTTTTCTTTTCAGTACCCAGTGCCTTGTGCATGTCAAGTACACATTCTACCACTGAGCTGCATTCCCCTTAGTTCCTGTTCTTGAATGTTAAAATAAGTGCTGATAAACAACAAAGAGTTATATAGTCTATTACTGCTTACCCAGGAGTTGATTCCAATAGGGATGGAAGACATTTTTTAAAAAATTTAAGTTAACTTTTAGTCCTCCAATTTTGGTACCTGTACATAGTGGGTACTCTTGAGCACATAATTTAAGAGAGTTAGCATTTTCCTTGGAGAACACTATATATATTTAGAGAAAAAAAATACTGACAATAACATCAACAATAGGCACCAACTGTTAACCATGTAGGTGTCAGGTACTTTAAATACATTACTTCTAAATCCTGATAATCATGCAAGTCAAGGGTTTTACCATTTGGGGAAACTAAGGTTCAGGGATATAAAATAATGCCCAACAGCACATAATAAAGGGGGAAGAACTGGGATTAAAACATGTAAAGACTGCAAAGGCACAATTTTTAAAATTTCATGGTATTAGTTTCAACATTTTCTTAGAGAAGAGACACCATCATTTTCTCTAAGTGGCTTTGATATAACTAAAATTTTTCAAAATTCCTGATAATGAAAAACTCTTAATAAAACACTCTAAATGCATGTTATATCCACTATTATCTCCTTATCTCCAACACATTTAAAATTGTTAACTATAAGTCTAAGATTATATGGCTAGCAAATCAGAAACTATTCTACTGACTCAAACATTATTTTTGCTACATGAAGGACTGTTATCCGGTGATTGAATTAACAGTTGTATGGATCAACCAGCTAACCCTTGTCAAACACAAAAGAAAGAAAACAGTTTTAATCTACTCAGTTATTCCTAATACTGAAAAAATTAACTCTAGCTGGGTGGCACATGCCTATAATCCCAGCTACTTGGGAGGCTGAGGCAGGAAAACGGTTGTTCAAGGCAGTCTCGGCAACTTAGTGAGACCCTATCTCAACATTTTAAAAAAAGGGTTGGGTATGTAGCTTAGTGGTAGAACACCCTTGGGTTCAATCCCCAGTATGGGAAAACGACAACAACAACAACAAAAACAACAACCCAAATTCAAAACAACAACAAAACCCAAAATTAACTCTAATAAATCAGCAACACATAATATATAAAAAGTGTTCCTCCATTTTGAAAGAAAGCAGAATGTCTGGGTTTATATCATTGTTCCATCAGTTTCTAGATGTATGATCATCATGGTATTTTACCTTTCTATATCTGTATCCTCAAGTGTAATTAACTCCCAGCTGTTACTAGTAGTATTATTTATAGTAAAGAAAAGCAAACAAATGAATGGCATGACAAAACATCAGATATTCATAAAAATTCAACTTAATTTAAATTTCTAGGTATACAAATGTACCTACTAACTTTGGATCAAAGGTCTTTAACAACTTGGAGGCCCTAATAAAACTATTACTACTGCTATTAGAGAGGTGGTATAGAGAACAATGGTTAAGAGCACTCTAGAGTCAGATCGCCTTGACTTAACTGTTACCTCTTTATAACCTTGGGAAATTATTTAACCTCCATGTGTCAATTTTCTCTTATACAAGATGAGGGATGATATTAATAATAACTATCTTATAATGTTTGTCAGGATTAAATCAGTTAAATTTATGAAAAATATTTAGGCTAGGGACGTAGCTTAGTGGTAGGATACTTGCCTAACATGTACAAGGCCCTGGGTTTGATTCCCAGCATTACAATCAAACAACCAGAGTGAATGAAAAAGTTTAGAACAATGACTGTTATTGCTCTTATCATTTCTTCTTCTCTATTACTACTACCATCACTACCACTATACAACTAGCTAACACTTCACTGAACTCAGTATGTGCCAAATGCTGTTCTAAGTAGAAGACATATTTTATTCAATCTCCTCAACAATCCAAAAAAGGTAGATATTAATATTATTCAAACTTGTTGAGAAGGAAACAGGTTTAAAGGTGTTAAGCTCTTGTCCAAAATATACAATGAATATATGTACACAGGACAATACTTCTCTTAGTTCTTTCTATTAAATTCCTTTCCCAATGGCACAGTGATATTTGCCACCCTCAGGTTTCTCTTGTCCCAAGGTTTGTAGGATGGGGACAGATGAAATCAGGGCATCAAGATTGCTACTTGCCTACACCGCACACAGATAAGACACATTTCCCCAGGTGTCTACACCTTTCTTTCCTTCCTAATTATAAAAAATACTTATCACACTATAAAATACAGATGATTATTCTGTGAATTTTAAAGGAAACGTTCAAAATTTAGTTTATATTAATTTTTACTTCTTAAAAAAACAAATTTTTGTAAGATATTTTAAAAAGAGAGGGCTTGGGGATATAGCTCAATGATAAAGCATTTGCCTAGCATGGAAGAGGCCCTGGATTTGATCCCCAGCACAAAAAGAAAAAGAAAAGAAAAAAGTAAAAAAGCTGGGTATGATGGCACATGCTTGTAATCCCAGCTACTGAGGAGGTTGAGGCATGAGGATTGCAAGTTCAATACCAGCATGTGCAACTTAGCCAAACCCTGTCTCAAAATAAAAGGCTGGGGATGAATGCTGTGGATGTGGGTAGAATGCTCAGCCTAGCATATGCAAGTCCCTAGGTCCAATCCCTAGTACTACAAAACGAACAGATAAATAAATGTACCTTTTTTTCTATGAGTTTCTTCATAACAACAAAGTAAAATGATATTTCAAACATTTGGAGTTACTAGAAATTCTAGAAAGGTAAGTTAAGCTATCCTGATATTTCTATATTCAAAATTTAATGGCTAAGCCCTGCTGTTGGCAGAGGTCCCTAATTAAGTGCTCTGTGAGTTATGTTGGATAAGCGTGGCTTATAACAATATTATGATAGATATAAGATTACCCTTTCTGTCCTATCAGCACAAAATAGTCGAGTGTGATGTCTCTTCTGCACTACAATGTAGGTTATTCCAGGTTGATAGTCTTTCTCCAAACTGATGCAGGCTTCTCGAATTGCTAGTAGTTCATAATATAACACCTAGAGAAGATGTGATGGAAAGATCCAACATAGTCAACTCTTCTTTTTTATATCCTTCAAAGTAAAATAATGATTTGGATTTAGGATTTCTTAATTTTATCAATTTATAGTTAAGACATTTCTCTATTCCATTTTAACTATTAGCAACATAATCAAATATTACACATCCATAGTGAACATATTAAAAGGGAAAGTCTACTGAAGAATCAAATTTTGATTTTAGTAACTCTCAACCGAAGGACTTCAACTTCAGAACCGGATACCATATTATAAGCACAGCATCTGATTACACCATAGTATGAGGAGATCCCAGGCAACCAACCTGTCTAAATTGTCCCTCTGAAACACCATCCCGATAAAAGATGATACGAGTAGGTTTGAACCGAGTTGACTTATAAAATTGAATGAGAAGTTCCCGGACCATGGATGCCAAGTCCTGGATGATCTCCTGCCGGGGTCTCTGAACTCTTACTGTGGCACAGTATCTGCTTGGGTGGGCATCCATACTACCTACAACCTAGGTTGGAAAAAGTAAAGAAAAATAAAAATTAAAATAATTAAAACTATGTGGATTTCATGTTCATTTGCATTTTACTATAACCTTATTATGTATCACTGTTTTCTTTGAGAATAATAAAAATTGGTTAATTCCTACTGAATAAAAAAATAAAAGACGCACTGCAGTGTCAAAACCTATTTTCCTGTAAGTAGGCTGCACTTTGTAGTACTGGAGATTGAACCCAGAGGGTCTCTACCACTGAGTCACATCACCAGACATTTTTTTTTTTATGTTTTTTTTTTTTTATTGTAAACAAATGGGATACATGTTGTGTCTCTGTTTGTACATGGAGTAAAGGCATACCGTTTGTGTAACCATAAATTTACATAGGGTAATGTTGTTTGATTCATTCTGTTATTTTTTCCCTCTCCTCCACCCCTCCCACCCCTCTTTTCCCTCTATACAGTCCTTTCTTCCTCCATTCTTGCCACCCTCTCTAACCTTCACCCTAAACCTAACCCTAACCCTAACACTAACCCCTTCCACCCTCCATTATGTGTCATCATCCACTTATCAGCGAGATCATTTGTCCTTTGGTTTTTTGAGATTGGCTTATCTCACTTAGCATGATATTCTCCAATTTTATCCATTTGCCTGCAAATGCCATAATTTTATCATTCTTTATGGCGGAGTAATATTCCATTGTATATATATGCCACAGTTTCTGTATCCATTCATCAACTGAAGGACATCTAGGTTGGTTCCACAATCTGGCTATTGTGAATTGAGCAGCTATGAACATTGATATGGTTGTATCTCTGTAGTATGCTGATTTTAAGTCCTTTGGGTATAGGCCAAGGAGTGGGATAGCTGGGTCAAATGGTGGTTCCATTCCAAGTTGTCTGCTTTATTTTTGTGACAGGTTTTTACTAAATTGCTGAGATCAGCCTTGAACTTGCAATTCTCCTACCTCAGCCTCCCAAGTTACTGGAATAACAGATGTACACCACTATGCCTGGTCTAATAAATAGATTCTAACTGTTTTGGTAAAGATTAGTTAAGAAAGAAAAAGAAAGACATGCATAAAGAGAATAAGAGAAAGAAAATAAGTAAAAAGGGGGATCATTTCAAATCACTGACTTCTTTTCATATCTCTTCCACTTTAACAACCCATTCTAGAAGTTAGACTTAAGATTTTAGTATTTTCTTAGAACTGTTTGGTTTCATATATTTTAAAATCAAGAGTTTCCCCAAAACTTAACACCAAAAAAACCAAATAACCCAATCCACAAATGAGCAAAGGAACTGAATAGGCACTTCACAGAAGAAGAAATATGACTGGTTAACAAACATGAAAAAATGTTCAACATCTCTAGCAATAAGAAAATGCAAATTAAAACTATGCTGGGATTCCATCTTGCTCCAGTCAGAATGGCAATTATCAAGAATACAAGTAACAATAAATGGTGGTGAGGATATGGGAAAAAAGGTTCACTCATACATTGCTGGTGGGACTGCAAATTGGTTCAATCACTCTGGAAAGCACTATGGAGAGTCCCCAAAACACTTGGAATGGAACCAACATTTGACCCAGTTATCCCATTCCTTGGCATATATCAAAAGGACTTAAAATCAGCACACTATAATGACGTGGTCACATCAATGTTCATAGCAGCTCAATTCACAATAACTTAACTATGAAATCAACCTAGGTGCCCTTCAGCAGACGAATGGATAAAGAAAATGAGGTGCCCTTCAACAGATGAATAGATAAAGAATATGTGGTGGGCTGGGGATATAGTTTAGTTGGTAGAGTGCTTGCCTCACAAGCACAAGGCCCTGGGTTCCATTCCCAGCATTGCAAAAAAAAAAAAAAAAAAAAAAGAAAATGTGACATATATACATAATAGAATATTACTCAGCCATAAAAATTATGAAATTATGGCATTTGGCAGTAAATAGATGGAACTGGAGATTATCATTAAGTGAAATAAGCCAATCCCCAAAAACCAAAGGCCGAATGCTTTCTCTGATATGTACATGCTAATACACAATAAGGGGGGCGGGAGGGAGAATAGAAGTTCACTGGATTAGACAAAGGAGAATAAAGGGAAGGGAGGGAAGATAGGAATAGGAAAGACAGTAGAAATAAACTGGACAAAACTTTCCTATGTTCATATATGAATACATAATCAGTGTAACTCTGCATCATGTACAATCATGATATCGGGAAGTTATACTCCATGTATGTATAATATGTTAAAATACACTCTCCTGTCATGTACATCTAAAAAGAACAAATTTTTAAAAAAACGCGGAGTTTCTCTCTTTTACTGCAAAGTCCTAGATTAGATATCCTGAATCTGTAGTCAGTCTTTTTGGGCTGTAGTTGTGTTCTGTATTGGGTCTTCAGAGACGTTTAATCTTAGTTTTCAGACTGGCTATCTCAATTGTCCCTTTCTGTGTCTTGTTAAATACTGTTATGTGTTTGGAGCAAAGGAGACCTTAAAGTATGAACTTAAAACATTATTTGGATCACACTCTCAAGCTAGTTACTTTGTCTCCATACTCTGTTTCTTCCAAGATAGTCTATATTAAATTCATGCTTCAAAAACAGAACTTAAACCATTTCACTCCCTTGAGCTATATCCCTAGCCCTGTAATGCATCTTTCTATAACAAAGAAAATACTGATATATACAAACTCTTTGAACCATAAAAATAAATGCACAGCAACAGAGAGATCACACAGACAAATTAAAATAGGATACAGTAATATAATTTTTTGGGGGGCGGTATCAGGGATAGAACCCAGGGGCACTTAACCACATCCCTAGCCCTTTTTATTTTTTATTTTGAGGCAGTGTCTCGCTAAGTTGTTTAGGGTCTCGCTAAGGTGCTGAGGCTGGCTTTGAACTACCTCCTGCCTCAGCCTCCCAAGCCCCTGGGATTACAGGCTTGTGCCACTATAACTGACTAATATAATTAACAACTTGACTTAATATATATAGAACTTGTAGTCCTCAAACCAGAATAATCATTCTTTTCAAAAACTCAAGGAACATTTATGAAAGTTGGCTACAAAGAAAATATCATTAAAACTCAAAAAGCTGAAACCAAAATGTTGATATGGGCCTAATTTTTAGGTAAGAGAAACCTACCTAAGGAGGATTATAGGTTTAAAGCCAGCCTCAACAAATAAGTAAGGCTGTAAGCAACCTTGTGAGATCCTGTCTCAAAATAAAAAATAAAAAGGGCTGGGGATGAGACTCACTGGTTAAGTGCCCTTGGGTTTGACCCAAAAGAGAGAGAGAGAGAGAGAGAGAGAGAGAGAGAGAGAGAGACACACACACACACACACACACACACCTCCTAATGATACTCACAGCAGCAATAGAAGGCTTCTTTCCATCACCAGCAGGTGGATGAGTGACATCTGCTCCCAAAAAGATCACTGGTTGCTGGAACACAGAAGGTCTTAAACACATTTTTTAAAGGGGTTAGATAATTCATCATCTATTTATTTGTTTCACATGATTGCAACACAACTGCAAGCTACCGTCAGCACAGAGGAAGTACTGTACAGACAGCTTCATAGGCCTTGACTACCAAGTGCTTTATCCTCTTAATTCATGAATTCCTAGTCGATAAAGCAGAAGCTATCACAACAGGGCTGCCCAATGTTTTGTGAGAACAGTTTTTTGTCTTAAGCAGTAGTGCTGGTGGTTGCAAAGGGCGATTGATGCTAATGTTCTCTATAATAGGAGTACAATTATAAATATGAATCCATCAGTTTTTCTCAATTTTTAAAAATCTGCTTACACAACAAGGAGAAAAAGAGTTGCCAAATGTATAAATTTGAGTAACATATAATAGTCATAAAGTAGTAAGCCTTTCCTTTCATTTTAAAACTACATCTTTTAAAATTCAAAAGACTTTTTTAGTTACTGGACTTGTTGATAAAACTCAATATCTCTCTTATTTATAAATCTCATTGCATATTTAACAGAGATAAGAAGGTAGAGGGTGGCATGGAAAAATAGAGAAAAAAAAAGAGTTGGTTTTGTTTTTTTCCAAATACAAATGAACCAAACTTGTTCTAAAGTTTATGTATGCATATAAGTCATGAAACCAGAATGAAGATGACTATTAAATAAAGGAAAAGATCTAAACTGGGCTCTCCAGTGAAAAACAAAGTTCTCAATGTTTTCTGACAAGGCAAGAGGCAGTTTGCACACTAAATGAAAACAGGGGGCCCGGGTGGGCCAATTCAAACTATTATAATTTTTTTGCTAGAATGTCTACATATCCCATGGCAGAAATCATCAAGGTTGTCTCTAAGACAGATCTCACAGTAATTAGATATGGACATATACAGAAAAATGAAGATATGAAAAACAAACATTTTCATAAGTGATTAGCTTACCTTTGATGAGGTACAAGAATATTATTGATCCCTCCGAGTTTGACATTAATCTTTAGGCACAAATTTGAGAGAGTTTGAGGAGATGTTTTTATTACATTCTTGACTTGCACACATTGTGTAGCCATACCCAAAAGTGTATCTCCTACACGTTTCACCTCCGCTATGGAATAAATAAAATACCTCCAGTTAAAAAAAGGCCTGAAAATAAATCCACTTACTGAGAAATAAAGTTATTATGCTTCCCCCCTGCAATACATCCTTGTATTACAGGATACTCCAAATTATGCCAATACTACAATAATGCTATTAAAATGTGAAGTGTATTACCTTGAAGATTAAGTATTTAGTGGTAATTTTTCTGGTTGTTTTCATCTTTGTATAAAAAAATATATTTTTAGCATTGAGGAAAACAAAAAACATGTCTCTTCCAAATACAAAAGACTGTTGAGCTGGAGACAATTAAGATGCAGAGGAGCTCCCTGCCTTCCCTTTGAGAGATTACAAATACCAATGGTCTATCCTCCCTCACTTTCCTGCCTAAAGACAAGATGTAAATTTTCCTTTACAACTCTCAGAATCTCTGAGATAGTGCCAGAGGAATATGTGAGTGGAATTTCCTCCACTTGTGTTTTCCATGTACTTATCTCTCCGCAGTCTCCCACCTCTGGAACTCTGCTACGGCTTTCCTTTTCTTTTTTTAAGTTGTCGATGGATGTTTATTTTACTTATTTATATGTGGTGCTGAGAATCGAACTCAGTGCCTCACACATGCTAGGCAAGTGTTCTAATGCGGAGTCACAATCCCTGCCCCTACTTTCCTTTTCATTTATTTTTTGGTCAGTTCTCCAAAACATAATGCTCTTGGTTAGATATTCTATATAAGACAGACCTCATAAATACTACTGTAAACTACTTTTGTTCCATGTGATATGCAGTGTATACATTACTAACTTGCATGGTTGTCTCCTGTTAATCTGTCTTTTGTTAGAGTAGTCTTTCTCAACTATAAACTTCTTAAGAGACTAAGGAAAATAATTTTCCTCTCTTCATCATAAAAAGAGTATAAAATAGTATAACTACAATTAACTGAAAAAAAACTATAAAGCAAAAAAAAAAACTAATCCTTTATCATTTTATTGTATTCATTTCCATTAATTTTCTCATTTATACTAATTGTACTTAACTGTCAAAGTTTGTTTACAGTTTTCAATTTTAATCTCCAATCTTTAGTTTAAAAGTGCTGAGGCATTATAGCATAAATAATAAAAGCTTCCTGTTCTTTTTCCATAAAGGAAATCTAAGTCTAAATCTTTTACCATAAAGATTACAGTGTACATAATTTCTTTTTCTTTTTCCTTAGCACGAGGGAATTGAACCCAGAGCCTCAAACACACTAGGCAAGTGCTTTACCACTCAGTTACTTTCCCAACCTTTTTAAATTTTTGAGACAGAATCTTGCTAAATTGCCCAGGCTGACTTTGAACTTGTGATCCTCCTTGTCGGGGTGTCGGCCGGACCCCTGGCCCTAGGTGTGGCAAGGCTAAGATGGCGCCTGGCAGGATGCCAGTGTGGTTGAGTGTAGCTAGCTTCTGCGCAAACAACTGATGTCACTTGAGGAAGTTTCAGTGTTTGGTTGAGGCCCCCTCATGGACGTTGCTTGATCACTGCATGCCTGTATATGCTGCCTGTATCTGTCCACGCTCTCCCCTCGTGCTCTGTATGATGATTGGTCGCTTGGGGGCATATAGTGAGGTGTAGCTTCCCCCAAAAGGAGGAAGAAGAAGCGAGAAAGAAACCACGGCAGACGCGCGCAATAAAGAGCTGAAAAGAACCAGGTGTCGTGTCTCTCTGCGGGCAGGGAGTGCGATACCTCCTGGCTTAGCCTCCTGAGTAGTTGGGATTACAGGCATACGCAGGTAGGGGACAGACAGATATGGGTTGTGGGAACATGAGTTGAAGAAGTAAGTCTATAACATAGGCCTACTGTGCTGACCCCCCACATACTTTCACTTTTAAAAAGCAATTTACCTGCAGCCCTTCCTGGCTTAAGTCCACGGGATATGTTATATTCCTCAGCAAACTACCTGTTATCTGTAGGAGAAAAGCAGGCCGAAATGCAGATAAGAAGAACACAAGTTACCCTGAAGGGGGTTACTTCTGTGACTCTTGTACAGACCAGATCCTGAACTCAGGGAGATAAGGAAATAATTCTCCCTAACCATAAAATCCATAAGAAGAGGTTCCAATTTGAACAGGTCAGCAAGGGCCAAAGTGACTTAAGAGTTTCATGGTAGTGGGAACCTGAAAGTCTGTTGTCATCATGCTGTCAGTGAAAAGTCAAGAAGTGGTCCTGGGAGGGACTCTCTGAAACTTTCATGGGATCCCCAGTAAAACCAGAGGGCAAGAGAGATTGTGTTGTTCCTCTCCTCTCTGAGAGGACACACTCTCTCCCTTAAGAAGCTCCCTATTTCCCCTATCCTATCCTTTCTAATGAACTCATGCCTGTTATTCTGAGTGAAGTGTCTGAAAACTTTCTGACTTGATCAAAAGAATCAAGGTTTGAAGAGGGAACCATTGTGTTACCCCAGTTTCCTGGAAGACCTTAGCTCTCTGTAACAGCACCACCACACCTAGTACCATAACTTTATATACATATATAAATATATGGAAAACACTTTAAAATTAAAACTGAGAACATACTATACATTGTCTAACAATCTGTCATTTTCACTTGACATAGTATGGTTATCAATCTCAGTATACAGATTGCTCTTATTATTAATAGCAGTAGCAGTTATTCTGTTTTCCAATGCCGTAATGGATCTAACCAGACTTAATATATTTTTAGGTTGTTCCAGGTTTTCACTATTTCAAACAATATATGAATAACATTCTTTTTTTTTTTTTTTTTTTGTGGTACTGGGGATCGAACTCAGGGCCTTGTGCTTGCAAGGCAAGCACTCTAGCAGCTGAGCTATCTCCCCAGCCCTGAATAACATTCTTCATCTTTTATTTCATTATAAATTTTTCTGGATAAATTTCTGCTATTTACCTGTGTGTGTGTGTGTGTGTGTGTGTGTGTGTATGTGTGTATAAAACATATGTATAATACTAACACATTGCCTTCCAAACAAATGTATAAAAATTTTTTATAATAGTAACACACTGCCTTACAAACAGTTTTATTCATCCAAAATTTTTAATGAGCACCTATTATATAATACTGGTACTGTACAAAGATCTGTATATATAAGTTGACACAGACACTATTCCTGCCCCCAAAGAGTTCATTTCTAGCTAGATAAATAGACTTTTAATTAAATAACTACTCCAATTTAACAATACAACTGTGAAAGCAACAGTAAGGAGAGGGACAAGGTGCCACAGAGGACAATAAAGAGAAAGAATTTGATTTGTCAAGGTCAGGCAAAGTCTCCCCTCAGAAGGAATGTCTAAACTAAAATTCAAAGGAAGAATGTGCATTCATTTACTTCTGAAGGCTGGAAAGTGAGATATGAGAAACAACACAGAAGAAAGAAGATAAACAGAGTCCCTATGAGGATGTGAAAATAAAAGGAAAATTATAATGAAAGCAACATTAAAAGAGCATCTCAAAATAGAATTGGGAGGCAACTAAGGAAACAGGATTTACAAACAATTTCAGCTGCTACCTACATTATGAACTCTGGTCACCTCTACCTTTTGACCGAATGACAGAAATACCTAATCAATCAGACTAATTACATTGTGCTCGGAAGCTATTAAGAAGCTATTATCAGACTCTTGTTTTATGGTAATTTCCATTCTGTTTATACTTTCTTTTCTTTATCTTTTATTGATCTGGAAGCAACCAAGATGTCTTTCAATAGGTGAGTGGATAAACCAACAGTGGTACATCCATACAAGGAAGCATTAATTCAGCAAAGGAATGAGCTATCAAGTGCTAAGAGGTGGAGGAAACGTAAATGCATACTGCTAAGCCAAAGAAGTCAAGAAGTCAATCTGAAAAGGCTACATACTTCAATTACATGATATTCTAGAAAACGTAAAAACTGTAGAGATACAAAAAGATCAGTGGCTTCAGGAATTCAGGAGGAGAGAGATGAACAGGGGATTGTTAGCACAGTGACTCTATTCTGTATGCTATTGAATTGTAATGCATTTGTCAGAACCCATAGAACTATACAACACAAAAAGTGAACCATAATGTAAACTGTTGGTTTATTAAATGTACCATTTAGAGGAAGAAGTTAATGACATCTGTGTAGGAAAAACTGTGCGCAGGGAACAGGGTGGTATATGGGAATTTTCTACACTATCTGCTCAACTTTTCTGTAAATATAAAAACTATTCTAAAAAGTTAAGTCTGTTCATTTAAAAACCAGAAATCACTCTAGAAGCAGAGTAGAGACTGGAGAGGAAGATAATACATGGAATGCAAGTAAGACACAAATTAGTAAATTAGGAGGCTATGAAAATACTTTGCTCCTGTCAATAGTGTATGAGAAACCTTGTATGGTGGCACACGCCTGTAATACCAGTGACTTGGAGGCTGAGGCAGGAAGATTGCAAGTTTGAGGTCAGCTAAAACCTGTCTTGAAATAAAAAATAAAAAGAATTGGGAATGTAACTCAGTGGTAAAGTGCCCCTGAGTTCAATCCTCAGTTCTGAGAAAAAAAAAAAAAAAAAAACAACTATATGAGAACTTATACTGTTCTTCCTTTTCTCCTTCCTTTTCCCCTCCCTCCCTCCCTTCCTTCCTCTGAGACAAGTTCTTGCTATATTTCTCAGTCTGGTCTTGAATTCATGAGCTCAAATGATCCTCCTGCCTCAACTTCCCAAGCAGCTGGGACTATAGGTGTGTGCCACCATGTCCTGTTTAGCTACAAAATTATTTTCTCAGGTCTCTTCTTGAACAATTTAGTTTATTGATTTAAAAGTAACAATGCAAGACTTTAAATACAGTGGCATAAAATACGTTTTAGTATTTGAAAGCTATAGGATACATAAACCTAAAATGAATATTCAGTGCCTAAAGAAAAATGCAGACTTTTTCTTTTATGGTATTTTAGCTCAAATCCAGGACCTTTTATGCTAGGCAACACTCTACCACTGAGTTACACTCCCAGCCCTGAAAAATGCAGTTTTAATATATCCTTACCATACACTGGTGTCTTTCCTGGCAGGATGACAATAATGAGCTGTAACCCAGAATATGTATTCTTGAGATGTCGGAACATGGGCTCTACACTGTCTGCACCTTGTGCATATTTGCAGAAGCATGGCTGGCCCTGGATGGGCATTCCTGCATCCTTGGAAATCTTACGCAGTTGGTCTGTGAAACCCCTGAAAGAAGAAATCATTAAATATAAAACTTTTGTCTAGTCATCAATACCTATAAAATAGTAATGGAAAGTGTGGAAAATGGAGGACGAAGTGAAGATCTGTGTGTTCCATATATACATAATCATCAGATTACTGATGTTAAGGGCAACATTAGGCCAGTAATCTACACAATCCTTGGGAATATGTTCCAAGGCCTTCGGTGGATGTTTGACTCTATGAATAGTACAAACCTTATAATTTAATGCCTTTTGACCTTAACTAAGTACTTATGCACAGAGGGTGTAACTTCTGCAGTTTTTTCTTTCTGTTCTTTCAAGGACAGAAAATTAGTTCTTGGGCTGGGGATGTAGCTCAGTTGGTAGAGTGCCTGCCTTGCAAGCACAAGGCCCTGGGTTCAACCCCTAGCACCACAAAAAAAAAAAAAAAAAAAAAAAAAAAAATTAGTTCATATGATTTTTTTTTTTTTTTCCCTCTCCTCACTGAGAAATTTCACTTTTTCACTTAAAGAGAACCCTTACGGGTCTTTTTTTTTTTTTTTTTTGTACTGGGGATTGAACCCAGGGACACTTTACCACTGAGCTACATTTCTACTCTATTTCATTTTTTATTTTGAGATAGGGTCTTGCTAAATTGCTGATGCTGGCCTCAAACTTGTGATCATCCTGCTTTATTTAGTCTTCTGAGTCGCTGAGATTACAGGCATATGCCACCACACCTGGTTATAGCTTTTCTTTGGCATATCCAAATTGCCAGCATCAATATTCTTGCACTTTGGGGATATTATTACGAAAAAGTAAGGTTACTTGGTGGGCACAGTGGTACATGCTATAACCACAGTCACTCAGGAGGCTGAGGCAGGGGGATCAAAAGTTAGAGGTCAGCTTGTTAACTCAAAATAAAATAAACAGTGCTTGGGATGTAGCTCAATGGTAGAGCCCTTGAATCTAATCCCTAATACTACAAAGACAAGACATGATTTTAAATACTGTAGCATAAAATATGGTTACCTAAACACAAGAACTATAATACCAGAGCAGTCAATCTGATAACCTAGGTGGCTAAGTGACTATCCATATATAGTGGAGTACATTGGACAAAGGGATGTTTATATCCCAGGTGAGGTATGATGGAATGGTGCAGGGCAGTGCAAGATTTTATTATACTCCTCAGAATAAAGCCTATGTATTAAAACTTATGTACTGAACTATTAACTTCTGGAATTTTCCATCTAATATATTTGGACTACATTTGATGGTAGGAAATTGAAACTATGGAAAGTGAAACCATACATAAGTGGGGAATCTTGTAATTTACAAACTAAAAGCATACTACACAGTTATATGTATTTTGTTGTTTAAAAGGTGCATTAGGAACAGAGTATGCTGGTTAAGAGCTCAGCTCTAGAGTCAGCATGGAGAGTTTCAATGTAGTTCTGCTACTTACTAGTTACGAAATTTCAGACACATTTCCCCTGTCATTTGTGAAACAATTATTCACATTATAGAACTGGCATGAAGACTAAATGAGATAATACATGAAAAGTACTTAGCACATTGCCCAAGACCACTGGTAAGTTTGAAAATTTCAGCTACTGTATGTTTTCTAATGTGATCTTGGCAAGATCCATTGAGAGAGACAGGTCAGGTATTATTTTCATTTCATGGATTAGAAACAGTTTTAGGGACTGGGGTCATGGCTCAGTGGTAGAGCACTTGCCTAGCATGTGTGAGGCACTGAGTTCCATTCTCAGCAGCACATATAAATAAACAAATTAGGCCATTTTGAGACAACAGCCAGGCCCCGTAGGACCCCTGGCCGGACTGACTGAACCCCGTCTCCAGGATCCCTCAGCCCGACCAATCACTCCCTGCCTCTGGGGCCCTCACATCGACTGACTACTCCCTACCGCCAGGACCCCCAGACCAACTGACTGCGCCCTATCATCGGGACCCCAGACCGACTGATTGCACCTGGCCTCCAGGATCCCACAACCACACCAAGCACACCGGACCTCCAGGACCCCTGCCTGACCAACCGCATCCCGCCTCCAGGACCTCCAGCTGACCACATCCACACCCTGAGCTGCAGCTCCTCATTTGCCAACACATTTCGAAGCCAGAGCGGCCATCTTGGATAATCCTGGAAGTCATAGCTCTGATCTTTAGGTGGGGCAAATCCCATCCTGAGATGCCTGCTGGAGGCTTGAAGCTCACTGTCAGGTACCTCTCATGCATCAGGCTACTGAACTCTGGGAGGTTTCATTACTATATGACTGTTATACTGTAGATTTTCTTCTTTCTCCTTATTGAAAAAATTTTTAAGTTTTTATTTCTTTATTTTTCTTGCTCTCTTTTCTTTTTATTTACCTGTTCCCTCAGAGTCTCTTTCTCCCTTTTTTGCATGCTAACATTCAATTTCTTTTGATTACACTCTCACCCTTTCTATTATCTAGAACTTCTGTATATTCCTTTCTTATCCCATTAACAGCCACATTCTACATCCCTCTGCATCCTCTTTGTCCTCCATTTGAAACTGCAGACCTTATTGCAAATCTGTTTGTTTTACTGAAGATAATATTTGGACTCATTCTGTTTATTATGACAATTTTGTTATTGTCCTCATAGGGGTTATTTGGTCTAGGATTGCATAGTGTCTGAATTGGGCACTGCTAATATTGATCTCCCCTTAAAGAAAGGGTTTTGGAAACCTATAGGGCCACTATAAGCCTATAGGGGGAAATCTGCAATACCCCAGATCTGCACTGCTAGAGGGGAAGATACATGAACAACATGAAAAAACAAGGGAAGAAAATGATCCAAACAAATCTAGATTCTATAGTAAAAGAATCCAATGACAGTATGGTAGAAGAAATGTCAGAAAAGGACTTCAGATTATACATGATTAAGATGATTCGCGAAGCAAAGGATGAGATAAGAGAGCAAATGCAGGCAATGAATGATAATACCAATAAGCTGAAAGAGCAAGTGCAGGAAGCAAAAGATCTTTTCAACAAAGATATAGAGATTCTCAAAAAAAAAAAAAAAAAAAAAAAAAAAAAAAAAAAAACCAAACGGAAATCCTTGAAATGAAGGAAACAATAAACCAAATAAAAAACTCAATGGAAAGCATCACCAAAAGACTAGACCACTTGGAAGACAGAACCTCAGACAATGAAGACAAAATATTACATCTTGAAAATAAAGTTGCCCAAACAGAGAAGATGGTAAGAAATCATGAACAGAATCTCCAAGAACTATGGGACGTTATGAAAAGACCAAATTTAAGAATTATTGGGATTGAAGAAGGCACAGAGATACAAACCAAAGGAATGAACAACCTATTCAATGAAATAATAGCAGAAAATTTCCCAAACCTGAAGAATGAAAAGGAAAATCAAATACAAGAGGCTTACAGAACACCAAATGCACAAAATCACAACAGATCCACACCAAGGCACATTATAATGAAAATGCCTAACATTCAAAATAAAGATAGGATTTTGAAGGCCGCGAGAGAAAAGCATCAGATTACATATAAGGGGAGACCAATATGGATAGCAGCCGACTTCTCAACCCAGACTCTAAAAGCTAGAAGGGCCTGGAACAACGTATTTCAAGCTCTGAAAGAACATGGTTGCCAACCAAGAATCCTATAGCCAGCAAAACTAACCTTCAGATTTGAAGATGCAATAAAATCCTGCCATGATAAACAAAAGTTAAAAGAATTTACAAATAGAAAGCCTGTGCTACAGAATGTTCTCAACAAAATATTCCATGAGGAGGAAATGAAAAACAACAATGTAGGTCAGCAAAGGGAGGAACTACCTTAGAGAAAAACCACTCAAAAGAGAAACCAAGCCAAGTTAAAAACCAAAAATAAGCCCAAATGACTGGGAATACAAATCATATCCCAATAATAACCCTGAACGTTAATGGCCTAAACTCATCAATCAAAAGACATAGACTGGTAGAATGGATTAAAAAGAAAGACCCAACAATATGCTGCCTGCAAGAGACTCATCTCATAGAAAAAGACATCCACAGACTAAAGGTGAAAGGATGGGAAAAAAACCTACCACGCACATGGACTCAGTAAAAGAGCAGGGGTTTCCATCCTTATATCAGATAAAGTGGACTTCAAGCCAAAGTTAGTCAGAAGGGATAAAGAAGGGCATTTCATACTGCTTAAGGGAACCCTAAATCAGGAAGACATAACAATTGTAAGTATTTATGCCTCAAACAATGGTGCATCCCTGTACATCAAACAAATCCTTCTCAATTTCAGGAATCACATAGACCACAACACAATAGTTCTGGGTGACTTTAATGCACCGCTGTCACCACTAGATAGATCTTCCAAACAAAAACCAATCAAAGAAACCATAGAACTCAATAACACAATCAATAACCTAGACTTAATAGACATATATAGAATATTCTATCCATCAATGAGCGGATTCACTTTCTTCTCAGCAGCACATGGAACCTTCTTGAAAATAGACCATATGTTATGCCACAAAGCGGCCCTTAGGAAATGCAAAAAAATAGAGATACTGCCTTGTGTTCTATCAGATCATAATGGACTGAAACTAGAAATCAATGACAAAATAAAAAACAGAAATTACTCCAACACCTGGAGACTAAATAATATGCTATTGAATGAAACATGGATAACAGAAAACATCAGGGAGGAGATCAAAAAATTCTTAGAGGTCAGTGAGAACAACGATACAACATATCAAAAACTCTGGACACTATGAAAGTGTACTAAGAGGAAAATTCATTGCATGGAGCACATTCCAGAAAAGAATGAAAAGTCAACAACTAAATGACCTAACATTACAGCTCAAAGTCCTAGAAAAAGAAGAACAGAATAACAGCAAAAGTAGTAGAAGACAGGAAATCATTAAAATCAGAGCTGAAATCAATGAAATTGAAACAAAAGAAACAATTCAAAAAATTGACAAAACAAAAAGTTGGTTCTTTGAGAAAGTAAATAAAATAGACAAACCCTTAGCCACACTAACAAAGAGAAGGAGAGAGAAGACTCAAATTACTAAAATTCGTGATGAAAAAGGAAATATCACAACAGACACCACTGAGATACAGAATATAATCAGAAGCTACTTTGAAAATCTGTATTCCAACAAAATAGAAACTACCGAAACACTGACAAATTTCTAGAGACATATGCTCCTCCCAAACTGAACCAGGAGGACATACACAATTTAAACAGATCAATATCAAGCAATGAAATAGAAGAAGCCATTAAAAATCTACCATCCAAGAAAAGTCCAGGACCAGAGAGATTCTCAGCCGAGTTCTACAAGACCTTCAAAGAAGAACTCATTCCAATACTTCTCAAAGTATTCCAGGAAATAGAAAAGGAGGGTACCCTACCGAACTCATTCTATGAAGCTATTATCACCCTCATACCCAAACCAGGAAAAGTCACATCAAGGAAAGAAAATTTTAGACCAATATCCTTGATGAATATAGATGCAAAGATCCTTAACAAAATATTGGCAAACTGTATCCAAAAATATATTAAGAAAATCGTGTACCACGATCAAGTGGGGTCATCCCTGGAATGCAAGGATGGTTTAACATCCGCAAATCAATAAACTTAATCCATCATGTCAACAGACTTAAGGATAAGAATCATACGGTTATTTCAATTGACGCAGAAAAAGCGTTCAACAAAATACAACACCCCTTCATGCTCAAAACACTAGAAAAAATAGGGATAGTAGGAACATACCTGAACATTGTAAAGGCTATTTATGCTAAGCCCATGGGCAACATCATTCTTAATGGAGAAAAACTGAAACCATTCCCTTTAAAAATGGGAACAAGACAGGGATGTCCTCTTTCACCACTTCTATTCAACATTGTCCTCGAAACTCTAGCCAGAGCAATTAGGCAGACTAAAGAAATTAAAGGGATACAAATAGGAAAAGAGGAACTTAAGCTGTCACTATTCGCTGATGACATGATTCTATATTTAGAGGATCCAAAAACCTCCTCCAGATAACTTCTAGACCTCATCAATGAATTCAACAAAACAGCAGGCTATAAAATCAACACGCATAAATCTAAAGCTTTTTTTTTTTTTTTTTTGTGGTGCTGGGGATCAAGCCCAGGGCTTTGTGCTTGCAAGGCAAGCACTCTACCAACTGAGCTATCTCCCCAGCCCTCTAAAGCATTTTTATACGCAAGCGACGAAACAGCTGAAAGGGAAATGAGGAAAACAACTCCATTTGCAATAGCCTCAAAAAAATAAAATACTTGGGAATCAATCTAACCAAAGAGGTAAAAGATCTCTACAATGAAAACTACAAAACATTGAAGAAAGAAATTGAGGAAGACCTTAGAAGATGGAAAGATCTCCCAAGTTCTTGGATAGGCAGAATTAATATTGTCAAAATGGCCATACTACCAAAAGTGCTATACAGATTCAATGCAATTCCAATTAAAATCCCAATGATGTACCTTACAGAAATAGAGCAAGCAATCATGAAATTCATCTGGAAGAATAAGAAACCCAGAATAGCTAAAGCAATCCTTAGCAGGAAGAATGAAACGGAGGTATTGCAATCCCAGAACTTCAACTATACTACAAAGCAATAGTCACAAAAACGGCATGGTATTGGCACCAAAATAGACAGGTAGATCAATGGTACAGAATAGAGAACACGGACACAAACCCAAATAAATACAATTTTCTCATACTAGACAAAGGTGCCAAAAATATGCAATGGAGAAAAGATAGCCTCTTCAACAAAGAAGAGTGCTGGGAAAACTGGAAATCCATATGCAACAGAATGAAACTAAACCCCTATCTCTCACCCTGCACAAAAATCAACTCACAATGGATCAAGGACCTTGAAATCAGACCAGTGACCCTGCATCTTATAGAAGAAAAAGTAGGTCCAAATCTTCAACTTGTTGGCTTAGGATCAGACTTCCTTAACAGGACTCCCATAGCACAAGAAATAAAAGCAAGAATCAATAACTGGGACAGATTCAAACTAAATAGCTTTCTCTCAGCAAAGGAAACTATCAGCAATGCAAAGACAGAGCCTACAGAGTGGGAGAATATCTTTGCCACTCATACTTCAGATAGAGCACTAATTTCCAGAATATATAAAGAACTCAAAAAACTCTACACCAAGAATACAAATAACCCAATCAACAAATGGGCTAAGGATATGAACAGACGCTTCACAGAAGAAGATCTACAAGCAATCAACAAACATATGAAAAAATGTTCACCATCTTAGTAATAAGAGAAATGCAAATCAAAACTACACTAAGATTCCATCTCACCCCAATTAGAATGGCAATTATCAAGAATACAAGCAACAATAGGTGTTGGAGAGGATGTGGGGGAAAAGGTACACTCATACCTTGCTGGTGGGGCTGCAAATCAGTGCAGCCACTCTGGAAAGCAGTGTGGAGATTCCTTAGAAACTTGGAATGGAACCACCATTTGACCCAGCTATCCCAACTCCTCGGCCTATACCCAAAGGACTTAAAATCAGCATACTTCAGAGATACAGCCACATCAATGTTCATAGCTGCTCAATTCACAATAGCCAGACTGTGGAACCAACCTAGATGTCCTTTAATTGATGAATGGATAAAGAAACTGTGGTATATATATATATATACACAATGGAATATTACTCAGCTATAAAGAATAATAAAATTATGGCATTTTCAGGTAAATGGATGAAATTGGAGAACATCATGCTAAGTGAGATAAGCCAATCTCAAAAAACCAAAGGGCGAATGATCTCACTGATAAGCGGATGATGACACATAATGGGGGGTGGGAGGGGTGCAAGAATGGAGGAAGGAGGGACTGTATAGTGGGAAAAGAGGGGTGGGAGGGATGGGGGGCAAGGAAAAAATAACAGAAAATGATTCGAATACCATTACCCTATGTAAATGTATGATTACGCAAATGGTATGCTGTTACTCCATGTACAAACTGAAACAACATATATCCCATTTGTTTACAATAAAATAAATTAAAAAAATAAAATAAACAAATTAAATAAAGGTCATCAACAACGAAAAATATATTTTAAAAATATTAAAAAAAGAAGAAAACAGTTTTAGGGACATTAAGGTTTTAAATGGTTAGTTAAATGGTAGAACCATAACCGTGATACAGTCTAGAACTTCTATAGTATTATCTATCTCAGACTAAGATAACAGGAAAGATTTTGCCCTGAGAGGAGATGAAAAACATGAAAAGAAAAATTTAAAAACAAATACAGAAGGCATTTTAATGTATTTTCATCTACATTGGAAAAAAAACCCAATATCATATTTAAGAAAATTCTGTAGTTAGCATAAATGAGTAATGATGGGGGCAATGAACTTCATTTGTTTGTTTGTTTGTTTTTGGTAAGGGATTGAACCCAGGGATGCTTAACCATTGAACCACCTCCCAGCCCATTTTATTATTTTTCAAATTTTGAGGCAGGATGGTGTTGTTCAGGGCCTCACTAAGTTGCTGAGGCTGGACTTAAATTTGCAATCCTCCTGCCTCAGCCTCTGGGAAATAGATTAAATAAATTATTCATGGTAATAAAGTGAGCAAGTGTCAAAGCTGGGAATTGAACTTATTCTACCTGCCATTAAAAGACAATAATGCTGCTACTATACCACATAAGCTAGTTGTTAGGGTATCCATGAGCATGAATCAAAGCCTTTACTATGACTAACACACTCAGGAATCTTCATCAAAGTATCAAGAAAAAACATTTTTAAAAGCTCAGTGATATGGGTGAAATCATAGATTCAATTTCCATCATCACCAAAGAAGAAGAAAAATTCAGTGATTAAATATACTCCATGTAGGGAACATTTGTTAGAATAAGAGATGAGTAATTTAAAATCTAAAAACAAAAAGGCCCTGAAACTAAAGTAATGACATTCCTTACTTCAGTATTTCTTCTCTGCACTGCCTCTGTGTGGCAAAACAAGCTATAGCCCACATTTTGATTTCAACTCCTGTGTGGAACTGTTTCCCTCGCATATCCCATACTCCATGGCTTGGTGTTGCCACTGTCCGATTCTACAGAAGGAAAAGAGAAACAACAAGGCAAAAAAGAAAAAAAACTTTATAATGTATGTGAATGAGTCAAGAATAAGTATTTCAAATTACTGAACTGATATAAGTCTGATATTTTATATGAAATTGGCTGTTTTAAAATCAATATTGTTTATACTTTTAACATTAAAAAATTCCACTAAATTCAAGCAAGGACATTTACTTTGAAATTAAAAAATATATTGTTGGAACAGTTAAAAACTTGCTAAATTCCACACTTAGCTATTATGCCCTTCTCTCCATTCTTACAAAGTACCTATGTTTGATTAAAATATCAAGAGGCCTTACCCGTCCTCCATACTGGAGCATAGGTGCCGGAAGTACACGTCCGGTTACATGGGCCATTTCATCTCGAACTTTAAATTGAAACTCCTGAACAAATGGATCTGTTTCATAATTTGCACTTCTTACCTAACAATAGGAAAAGTTTGTAGTTACTCTCAAAATTCCCCTAGATCCCATACTTTACTCATTAGAGCCCTCTCCCTCTCTTTTTTTTCCTTTCTCTGTCAGCAATATGTTTTGCAATAGGTCTAATCAATGGTGCCCTAACCAAAGAGTAGAGAATCTTAACCTGGGGATTATGGGTCATGAATGGACTGTAGGAAATCTGTGAACTCCTGGGTAATTCGTACAAATTTAGATGTATGTATTAGATTGAATAATAAGATTTCAACTATTTTAAAAAATATTTTTAGTTGTAGTTGGACATAGTAACTTTAATTAATTAATTTTTTTATGTGGTACTGAGAATCGAACCCAGTGCCTCACATGTGCTAGGCAAGCACTCTATCTACCACTAAGTCACAACCCCAGCCCAAGATTTCGACTATTTTTGATCTATGAAAATGGCAATTTTTAATGATTGAACCTAATATGTTTTGGAGGGAAGAATTTTCACCTCATTTTTCATTAAGAATCTCTGATTATAGAGAACCCAGACATATTATTAAAATTTATTTCCTATAAAGTTTGATAGAAATATTAAAATCTTAATACTTTTAAAAACTACTTTATGATTTATATAAGTTTACTTCAGTATTTTCAGATAAATAGTACTATATTGTAAAGTTTATTTAATAGGGTGCACTGGAAATGGTAAGAAGCTAGAATGAGTTATAGTTTATAAATTTTTCTTAATATATCCTTACATACAAAGAGAATTCAGTGTTGGATCTTAGCTGTTTTTCAAAACACATTTACTTGTTCTCAGGGTGAAGGTCAAAGTTACAAAAAAAAAAAGATGCTGTTCAACTCCAAGTAGAAATCTATTAAAGAACTACATAATCTAAATATATGAACAGAATCTCCCTAAAATAAGCTGGAAAAGTAATTTTCTAAAATAGGCAATAATATATCTTTTTCTTCAAACCTAACTGCCATTCATTTCTGTTGTGTGCTGGTTTATCACTCCAGTAAGGTTATAAAAAATAACTACTATTTATGAAGACCTGCTGTAAACCTGCTTAGAGCTAAGTTCTTAATAATTAATTTTCACAATTATGTTACAGTTATAAAAGTAGGTATTTTATAAACTGTTTTACAGAAAATTTAAACAAAAGCTTAGTAAAGTTAAATGACTAAGTAAAGTTAAATGACTGGAAGCTATAAACATATTATAATAATAAATAATATAAAAGTAAGTGAAAAAAGCAAACTTCAAATCCATGGCTGTTAGACTCCAAAGTCTGTTCTTTTAGCCACTACACAATACTGTCTTTCTGAATAAATAATTTAGAATTGCTAGTTATTGAGACTTTACAGAAATAGAGTGTCAATATCTCTTAAAGGTTTTTGAGAAAGTTTTTAAAACCTTATTAGAGTAGAATTAAAGAAAATTCTAGGATGAGAACCAGCATGCATTTTCCTAATTTAATGTTATATAATAACTTTTATTTACTCTTTACAACTTTGTAAGGAAAAAATGGTCTTTGTTTTTGTAATTGGCTTACAAAACAAAAAAAGCCAGTTCTGAATCCCTTTTCTAATAATCTTTAATATTGCTTTTGAAAATGTCACTGAGTTGTTCTGGGGAATATTCATATTTCCAGATTTTCTTCTCTATGCTTAGGCAGTTTAAATGATACTCAAGAGCAGAGTGAGTTAAGGTCTGGGCAGCCTTATTACTTTTAATTTTGCCTATTCTATCATATTTATTTATTTTTAAAAATAACAGGGCCAGGGATGTAGTTTAGTACCTGCCTAGCATTGTGTGGCCCTGGGTTCAATTCCCAGTACCCTGCTCCTCAAAAAAAAAAAAAAAAAAAAAAAAGAGACAAACCGGAAATGGTCATGTATACCTATAATCCCAGCTACTTGAAGGGACACTTGAGGCAGGAGGATTGTAAGTTTGAGGCCAGCATGGACAACTTAGTGAATAAATAAAAAGGTTGGAAGAGGGCTGAGGCTACAGTTTAGTGGTAGAGTTTGTGCTTAGCATGTGGAAGGTCCTGGGTTCAATCCCCATCCACCCCTTCCCCCAAATATGGACAGACAACAGTGTATGTTTTTATTGTGTATAGCATGATAACTTGATACACACACACATACACACATACATTGTAGAATAGTACCATCAGTTTTATCAAGTGGTAGTGGTAACTCCTCCCTCCTCCTCCACAATGAGGCATGTGGAGACACTACATGCTTGAAGCTTTTATTTCTTTATTTAGACTGTATAGTTGTATAGTTACCAGTCTGATATTGGAAGTAAAACAATTCTAGAATGAGTGTTTCAGTACTGCTAGCATAATACTTTGAATTTCTCCCTTCCCCCACTCTTTTAGGTGGTTCCCAGTTCACTAAATTAAAATATTAATTCTGACAGAACTTGTATCCTGCATCTAATTAGAGTCTAGGGTTAAATTAGAAGAACATAACTCTTCATATAACCTACTAAAGTTTACCACCCCCCTCCAAAACACACTCCTAGATTATTTCACGATACCTTTTAAATTCTGATGGTCGAAGAAATGGCAATAAGATATAGGCTGGTAAGGGCATTTTTTAGAAACTAATCCTAACATGTTTTAAATCCCCATTTTCTAGGATTAAGTACTAACCAATCTGCTAATTTCTTCTTGTCTATCTGGTGCAGATCTTGCTGTTGCCTTGATCATAGTCGAAGTCTGATTGTCTGTTAGCTTCTTGATACATCGTTGTCCTGCCACAATATTACAGACCTACAAATAGAAAAAAGTTTTATACTAGATGTACAAGCATCTTTTTGTTAGCTCTCAGTGACAATTACATGTAAAATAAAACGTTTAAATCTGTATCATTAAATTGCTTATTTTTAATATATTTAATAAAAAAGTAGTAAACAAAACTACTTTAAAATACTATTATAATTTGGGAAAATGTATACAGGATAAAAAGATTGAAAGAAGTATCTAAACTGCTAACAGTGGTTAGACTAGAGTGGTAGCATTACGGTTGAACTTTTCTATATTCATTCATTAATGAAAATTAAAATAAATTTTAAGAAGAGTTTAAGTTCCAAAATAGGTAACAGAGTATGAGGTAAGTTATAGGTCATAAAAGACCCCAAAGGAATGATGAACAGGAAGATATTCATAAGTAGCAAAAAGACATTACTTCCAGCGGCAGGTAGGTATGTTTCTGCTCCTGTCCCACTTGCAGACAGGGAAGGTGTGGGTACTTCAGCTGAAGAGTGTACTTTTCTCTGAAATACTGAGCTACTGTTCTCTCCACAGTTTGGCCATTTTCTAGCTGTAAGGGAAAGCTGGTGGGGCAGAGAGGAAAAAAAAGAGATATGAATAACTCTTATTCCACTACAAGCCAGCAAGACTCCCAACCCACTACCTAGAGTGAGCTGCCTCATATCACCACTGCTTTTCTTACGTTTGATGACTGGCAGGTCTTCTTGTTACATTACAAACACGGTATTTCCGGCTCATTGTTCCACATGAGTCACTTCAACCTTCAGACCTGTTCCCAACAAGAAAAATGCAGGTTACAGAACTTCACATGAAAAATATTTATACTTATAAGCCTGTTCACTACTATAAAAATTCAATTCTGAGCAAACAAAATCTGTGATACAATGTGATATTGACATAATTTTATACATAAAACATTGCCAATATGGTTACTCCATGGAGACCTAATGTCAAACCTTTCTCTACCCTATCAAGCTCCACTCATAGTACATAGAACATAAAAATTTCAAAGCCCAAAGGTCAAGGGACAAAGCACTCCATTAATAAAAAACCCAGTTAATAATAAATTTGGACTATCATGCTAGGAAAGGGAAGAAGGAATGAAAGAGGAGTTTCAGTAATTCTCAAGATAGTTTATAATCTTCAAAGTAGTGTATTTAAGTAGTCCAGTCATCACATACTGATTGCAGATCAGAATTTCATAAAGCTCAAGAAGGAAGCCCTTCAAAGATGTATAAAGCAAGAAAGAAAAAATGCCAGGCCCTTTAAACAGAAGTGTAATGATCATTTTATTGAAGGGTAATATAGTGACACAGCACTTTACCATATTGACTAGAAGCAATCAAATGCAACCAAAATAATTCTGAAACCAGGTGGTTCCTACCTTCTTATAGAGTCCACTGACCCTTAGAATATCTGATGAAAGCAATAAACTCTCAGAAAAATGTACATACACAAAATTAACAATGATTTTAGGCATTCCTGGGTTGGGGCAGTCCACCTATGAACTGGGGTGCGGGGGGCGGAATTCAAGGCTCCAATGTCACTCTAGAAAGTGAAGAAATGGGTTTTAAATCATCAACGAAATTCTTTGGTATGAATTTTTTTTTTTTTTTAGATATCTTAATAATTCCTTCCTACATATATCAAAACTCATACTGAACAATGAGTTCTGGGTTGCAAAAGAAGATTTATATTTTGCATCTGTTTATAAGTCTTTGTCTCTTTGGGATCAATAGAATTTTCTGAGATGATGCAATGTTCTACATCTGTGTTCTTAATATGGTAATCATTAGTAATGTGTTACTGAGCACATGCAATGTGGCTCATGTGCCTGAAAAACTGCAATTTTAATTTTATTTCATTACCATTAATTTAAATTTAAAATAGTTACACCCACTATTAGCTATCATTGGCCAATGAGAGTTTTAGAGCAACCTACAGGAATGTTAACAAACAAGACATATAGTGGCCATGGTTTA
This sequence comes from Sciurus carolinensis, assembly GCF_902686445.1. Lineage (NCBI taxonomy): Eukaryota > Metazoa > Chordata > Mammalia > Rodentia > Sciuridae > Sciurus > Sciurus carolinensis. The sequence continues at coordinate 182,837,447 of NC_062213.1, forward strand.
CAGATGAAAACAACTCCATTTTAAAGGTTTGGCCTAGACTCCAGGGGGCAAAAATCTAAAAAGGGATAGACAGAAGACAATCTTTAGATCTCAGACAGAATTCTTGCTTATTCTTTTTGTATTATTTCTCTTTCATATTTGTAGTTCCTATAGGAGTGGTTCTCAGCTGAGGGTGATTTTGCCCCCTCAGTGAGCAGTTGGCAATGTCTGGAGACTTTTTGTGGGGAAAGGGAGTACTAGGGACCAAACCCAGGACCTTATGCATCCTAGGCAGCATTCTACCACTAGATCACATCCCATTATCTAAGGAAACTTTAAAAAAAATTTTTTTGGGGAGGGTGGGTATCCTGGGATTGAACCCAGGGGTGCTTACCACTGAGCTATATTCCTAGACCTTTTTTATTTTGAGACAGTCCTGCTAAGTTGTTGAGACTAGCTTTGAACTTGTAATCCCCTGGCCTCCGTCTCCTAGCTGTTGGGATTACAGGCCTGTACCACCATGCCCAGCATAAGGGAGACATTTTGACTAGTATAAATTGGGGGTGCTATTGGCAACTAGTCGGTAGAGGCCAGGGGATACTCCTAAATAGCTTACAATGTTAGAACAGCACCTGCCATTCCACAAAGAATTATCCAGCCCACAATGTCAACAGGGACAAGTCTGAGAAACCTTGATACAATAAATTTGTTTTCTTATCTAATTCCTAACGGTAGTGCCAAATATAAATTCACTCATATTAATAACAATATTTTTCTTCTGACATAGGAACGACAAATTAAAATGTTAAGTGGACACAGTGTTCCTGTACCAGATTGGTATGGGTTTTTTTCTTGAAAAGTACTCCTAACTGTATCAGGGAGAAGTACTTTTTCATTATAGCTACTTTATGAGACTGAAAGTTCTGATCAGTTTACAGAATCTCCTATGCCTTTATATTATAAAGGAGACTACAAAATGTAAGGGAAAGCCTTGTAAGAAGGAAATACCATAATATGAAGTAAACAAGATATAAATGTGTTTAGGGGGAAAACAACAAAAAAGTTTAAAACATTTCAGTTTATTTCACCACTTAGCAATTTGTTTTTGTCTTTCCCCTGAATTAAAAAAAAAAAATTACTAATGTCTGCATACTTATCAAAAAAGCTTTACCAAAAGTAAAATGGTACTTTTAAATACCTGTTGCAGTTTTAACCATATATTTTCCTCAATATTTCTACTGTTACTACAAATTACTGACAAAAAAAACAAGAACCAAAACAAAACAACAAACCCTAAGTTATTATCAAACATTTGGGGAAAGTTCAAGTGGAATAAAGATGAATATGCTAAAATATTCAATATAGTACAGTTTGTATCCATATTTAACAGTTACCATCAAATTTCTCATGACAACTAAAAATTAAATCCAAGTAGCACAGAACACAAAACTCTTTGACTCTTGACTTACTATGGTAGAAAAACATCAAGTACTTTAAAGAGCCTTAAAAAAAAAAAAAAAAAAAAAAAAAAGCCTTCTTCACTTAGGAGAAAAAAAAATCATTGGTTTGTCAATGAGATCTAACCCAGATTGTTTTACCCCAGATCTAGGATCATGGGTATCTAAGAATTAGAACAAACTCCAGGGAACTAGCAAAAAGTTGCAATTTTAAAAAATGGACTAGATAATTCTCTGCCCAGGTCCCTCCCCAACCCTCCATCCAACAAAAAAATTTTTTGGCTTTAATAAATATTTACACTATAAACTTGGCTTTACCTTCACTATACATCAACTTTATAATGCTTTCTAGTCATTTTTCAGTCATTGTATTTGGGCCCCTGAGCAGTTTGAAGTTAAGATCGAGTCCATGCTCTTCGGGCAGCAGTTGAATCCTTGTTCTGTACAGATCTTGTATTTTCTGTGATAGAGTGGTGATATGAGTTGATTGCATAGTTACCCGCAAAATAAGTAAGTGACTTCATGATATCAGAGGTGGTAACTAAGCAGCAACTCCACTGGAAACCATGGCATTTAGATGATCACATATATAATGCAGGTAATGCACTAACCTCCTGACAATGCTAACTGTGCAGTTAATACAGATTATGAAGGACAATGGTATGGTTAAAAAACAATTATAGTTAATAGTTCTTATTTCGGCACTTAAATAATTTGAGAAAAATGGATGCTTATTTTCAAAGCAGAAAGAATTTTCTTTTTAATGTTTTATTGCAATGACTATCTTTTTCCTGGCTACTGAATGGTAAAGAATGAATGATAACTGGAGCAAGCAGGATGTATATTCAGCTACTCTAATTGATTTGGGGAACTGAAAGATGTTCAGTGAATAAACTTCAATGCTTCATTCAAACCACAAGCTGAAAATTATCTGCAACAAATAGGTAAAATCTTAAAAACAATGTAATTATTTCTGGCTATTTAAGATCTACATTTAATATAAACAGAATTTATGCTACTCATTCTAATTAGAAAATAACTTTCCTTCATGTCTAAATAAAAAACTAAATACAGTGGAGTCATATCTTACATGAAAATTTGGTTCTAAAGTCATGAGCAAGGCAAGAATTGTACATGATCAAAATTACTCTTAAAAACTCCTTAAATTTCTGATAAAGTACAGCAGCATACTTTGGACACAAAATGTATGCATATATTTAAATGCATTTAGAACTGTACATATATGGAGAGTAAATATATACACAAAATATAAATCTTAGATCACTATTAAAGTTATTTTTTTCTTGGGAGACCAAATAGAGATAAATTTATGTGAGTTAAATGTATATACTTATGATATAACACCACTGTATAGTTTTAGTTACTAGGTAAAATAGGCTAGCAATAGTCAGTTCTGTAATGTACATTAAATAGCTAGCTTACAACTCTAGAACAACACATGAAATAGGCTATCCCCTTATTCATAAATTTTCAAAGGAATGAAATTAAGAACTATTAGAAAAATAAAGAAGTCAATATATTAGAATATGTTCAAATAATGATTTTTAAACATATTATGGAAGTACTTTCCCATAAGAGTATTATTCCTTTCAGCCAGTAAGGGAAAGTATTAACAAATTAGCTGGTATCTATACTAGTTGCTTACTTGGCTTAATTTTCATTCAAACACTAAGATACATTTAATGTAACATTTTATAAATTATGTATATGTTTACTGCTGATATTACACAAATAAATTTTAATTATAAAATTTCACAAACAGCATTAACCCTATGGTAAATTTATGATTACACAAATGGTATGCCTTTACGCCATGTACAAACAGAGAAACAACATGTATCCCATTTGTTTACAATAAATTAAAAACAAAATTTCAATAAAGGTTGGCATAGCCTATGTTTTTTATAGTCCAAATTGTTCTAAATGAAAAGGAATTCACCTTTTTCTCTTTGGTGAATTTTACCCGATGAGAATCAGTCAGAGGTCTTGGTTGCTCATCAATATTGTGAATATCAAGAACTTCACACATGAACTGAATTACAGGTTGTGCTTTGTAGAAGGCAGTGGCAGAAACTAAAGAAAAAAAACACAAATAGTACAAATTAATGTTTCCCTAAAAAATTCAGAAACTTCATCTTAGACTCCAGGCTAAATAATATCTACAGAGTTAAAAATGATCCCTTCTGCACATTTGTATGTGTGTATATGTGAATATATATATACATATATGTATATATATGGTTACTATGTGCTATAAAAACAATGGAGAAATGATGAAAACTATGAGCTACATACTACGATGTTATTTCCTATTCAAAAACCATGCTGTTGGGCTGGGGCTGGGGCTCAGCAGTGGAGCGCTTGCCTCGAATGCATGAGGCACTAGTTCGATCCTTAGCCACCACATAAAAATGAATAAATATAGATATTGGGTCCATCTACAACTAAAAAATATTTCTAAAAAAAAACATGCAGTTGGTTGAACTAAGTGTAAACTTTATATACACACATATATAACAGTTTATAACTTTATTTTTACTGATGTTACATAAATTCTAACCGTAAAAGCAATTCAATAAATTATTGCTATATCCATGTATTTTATATAGTTAGGTTTGTTCTAAATGCTAATTAATTCAGCTTTTATATCTTTGGTGAATTTTACCAGATATAAAGTCATCCTTAATCTGATCAAAGTCATCTACCAAAAATTCTATGGCAAATTAAATTTCACTTAATAGGAAGTCCTAGTTAGCATAGGAAAGCAAATGAATAGAAATAAAAAGTAAACTATTTTACATATAAAATTTTCTGAAAATAAGCAGCTTTAATTTGACCTCTGATCAGGGCATAAGAACAGAAAGGTCACTATAGCTTTTATAAACTATTTCTTTCATCATGGGTCACTGAATTACTCCATTCTCTAATTCATGTACAGAGAAGTGTGTAAGGCATGAAACAAGGTCTGTAGTGAATAAAGGCCAGGATTCTTTGGCAGATAACAAGGTAGGCTTTTCTTTCTTTCTTTCTTTTTTTTCCCCCTGGTAGTACTGATTGAACTCAGTGCTCTACCACTGATTTATAGTCCCAAGTCCTTTTTCTTCTGAAACAGTCTTGCTAAGTTGCCCAGGCTGGTCTTAAATTTGTGATCCTACTGCCTCAGCCTTCCGAGGTTAGGACTGATTACAAGTGTGCACTACCATACCACACTCTTTCTTAAACTAGAAATTTCTATACCCACTACACTGTTATGTTAATGAGTTTCCCATCTTATAATGATTTAAGAAGATAGGGGTCTTAAATTCGAGCTACAGATACAAAGGACTATCTGTCCAATATATTATGATAGTCAATCAGCAATGATTTATTAACTTTGGATTTTGGAACAGAAGAGCTTCACCAATGGTTAAACCACTATCACTCATTTCTTAAATACTGATGATTATTATGGTGCTATAAAGGCATTAGGAATAAAATGAAAGGCAAAACTGAAATAGACAATAAGCTTCATGTTACGATGTTATATATTATTCAAAAAACATGCCCTTGCTGGTGTTGACAATGCATGTCTATAATCCCAGCTACTCAGGAGACTGAGGAAGGAAGGATAGTAAATTTGAGACCAGTTTCAGCACCTAGTGTTAGCCTGTCGTCCAAAAACAAAACAGAACACTACAAACATGCCCACAAGAGCTGAGGTGTGGCTCTATGGCAGAGTGCTTGCCTAGCATGTACAAGGCCCTGGTTCAAATCCCCAGTACTGTAAAAACCAACCAACCAACCAACAACAAAAAGAGACATGCCACAGTTTGTTAAGTGTGAACGTTTTATGTAGTACTCTTTCTTTTCCTCGCCTTCATTTAGAGTAATGTCCCGCCATAAAATGTCCCTCACCTTTGGAAAGATATTTATCAAGGCTTTTAACAGTAATTTCTCAGGATATTTGTAAGTTGGTGAGGCTTGTGGGTATTTTTAATGTTATTAGGAAGATTTTTATCTTAAAATATTAATTTTGTAGTAGCACATATTATTTTAACTTTCTTAACCATAGAAAATAATATATGAGTTTCATCATAAAAACTGAAAACAATATAGAGATACATAGTAAGACTTTCCCCAGCTGAACCTCTCCAAGTAGCTCTAAAACAAAATTAACCATTTGTGGTTAGATATGTATACATTTTCCTCCTTTTGACATGCACTTACAAGATAAAATTGGGTAGTATATTTTTAGGTGAGATCAGAAGATAAATGCTCTATGTTCTTATTTCATTAAAAAGTTAACATGTTCTTAGAGATCTTTTATGTCAGTACTTTTTTTTTTTTGGTACTGGAGGATTGAACTCAGGGACACTCTACCTTTGACATACATCCCTCATCCTTTTTGGGTCTCATTAATGGCAGAGGGTGGCCTCAAACTTGTGATCCTCCTGCATCAGCCTACAGAATACCAGGCCCTGTGGTTCACGCCTGTAATCCCAGCAACTTGGGAGGCTGATGCAGGAGAAATCACAAGTTCAAGGCAGACTCAGCATTTAGTGAAGGCCTAGCAATTTAGGAGACCTGTCTCCAAATAAAAATTAAATAAATAGGACTGAGTAATGTAGCTCAGTGGTAAACTCCCGGGTTCAATCTTTAGTACCAAAAACAAAAACAAGAGTAGCTGGGATTATACATGTGTCAGTATATTTTTTAACAGACTATATATTATTCCACATTATTCCATGATAACTGAATATATATGTCCTTTCCCCTCATAATAAAAAGAACACAAATGATAAAATATTTGAAAACACTATCCTGGACTTTGATATTTTCTCATATAGATCTTACAGAAGATGTATATGGACTAATATGGAATTATATCTTTTTTTTTAATAGCTGTAGGATATCCCAATGCATGGATATGCTTTATGTCCTTAAAGATGGACATGTTGGTTTTTTCTCTATTACAAACTATACATAACACACACACACACCACACACACACACATACACCACACATATATACATATATATTTTTTTGCACACAAATATATATATCTACATATATATATAATATATGTGTGTGTGTGCACACGCACACACACACATTCATGAATGTGTCTGTGGGAAAAACTTAAGAGGAATTAATATTCACTGCTAACCTTCCATCCAAATAAACTTTAGAAACACTAATTTCCAACTCATTAAAAAAGGGGGGGGGGGCATTCTTAGCATGTGTGAAGTTCTAATTTGATCCCCAGCATCACAAAAAAGAAAAAAGATTGATAAGGTTGTAATAGTACTCTAGATATCTTACTCAAATCGAAAATAGTTTAAGTGTACACATTATATTCTTCTGTTGAAAAATGTGAGAATATTGTTGTGCATAAGAAAAGAGGCGGGCAGAGTTGAGCATGGTGCACATACTGTAATCCCAGCTATTCAGAAGCCTAAAGCAGTAGGTCATAAGTTCAAGCCTGCCTTGGGGGAAGAAGAAACAAAGCAGGTGGTGAGTGGCTGGGATGTAGCTCAGTGGTAGAGTACTTGCCTAGCATGTGCAAGGCTCTGGGTTCTATGCCCAGTACCCACAAACAAAACAAAAACACACAAAGACTGTCAGGATACAAACCAAATTTAAGTTTAAACACATATTGGATCTGGGTTTAATTTTAAAGTAAATAGACAAGGGAATAAATATACAGTAACTAATATTATTTTGCTCTTCTTTTAATCTTACAGGTAATTTTCTACTAGATTACTATATATTGTCATGTGCAACTAATATTTCACACATTAGAGAGTTTTAACTAGTGAATAAACAGGAAGAATATTTCTCCTGTATAACCCTCTTCTATTTTTCCATTACTTTCACTACACTCTTAGTGTATCATTTCATTGTTGACCAACTTCTCCATAGGAAGGCGGGCATTGAGGTAAAAATTAAATTTTGTGAAAAAACACTCTGTATAAAAGTATGGGTTGATATTAGGTAGAGGGGAATGAAGAGAGTGGAAGGGGGGGTGGGGGTAGAAAGGAAAGTAGAGTGAAACAGACATTATTACCTCATGCACATATATGACTGCCTGACTGATAAGATCCTACAATATGTATTATCAGAAAAATGAGAAATTACATTCCATTATATGATTTATCATAATGTATAAATGCATTCTGTCATGTACAACTAAATTAGAACAAATAAAAAGATTAAAAAAATAAAAAAAGAATGGGTTGAAATCAGTGACTACACTTTTGAATTAGGAGTGAATTTCAATGATCAAAGATCTGCTTCTCGCTGCTTGAATAAACTTTAGTATTTAATAAAGCGACGTATACATTATTGTATTCCTTCTTTTGCTTCCCCACATTAGTTAATCTTTACTGAAAAAGAAATGTTAGATTTTAAAATCTACTTGATCCAATATACCATATTAAATATTAAAGAAAATGATGATGATAATGGTTCCTAAGAAAGTATCTGATAAAATCCAGCACTGTAGCAAATACTCTTAACTATACTAAGACCAGAAGGGAACTTCCCTTAATTTGATCAATGTCATCTACCAGAACTCTATGGTAAATTCAACTTTACTTAATAGAAAGTCCTAGCTAGCACAGTAAAGCAAATTAAGAGAAATAAAAGGTCCAAAAGGTTTTGGAAAAAGGGAAAACAAAACCATTGCATGTCATGATATGACTGCCTATATGGAAAAGACACAATCTAGAGATAAATTACAGAATAACTAATAGTTCAGAAATGATGCTAGACCTAAGATTAACATACAAAATTAAATTATATTTATATAACCTAGCAAACCATTTAACATGCAGTTTTAAAAAGATACTACTTACAATCACAACAAAAAATTTAAGGTGTTTTGGAATAAAGTCTAAACAAAAGATATGTAAGACCTATAGAAGTAGTAAGTATCTTATTTTGGGAAGATTTACAGATGATGTAATAATAGAGCATATAGTCTAGTCATGTAAATTTTCCTCCAACTGATGGGCAAATTCATAGGATTTAATTCTAACAGGAATGAACATATCCAACAGGACGCAATACTTTCCTCCCCCTGGAAATTAGGAAACTGATGCTATCTATCATTAACATAAAGCAATGATTCAGAATAGCAAGATAATTAATAAGATTTGTTCATCAAGATTTGTTATAATTCTTCCAATCAAGAAACTGCGAGGAAGACATGTAGACCAACAGAACGGATTAAAAGCCTAACTCATACTATATGCAAAACCAACACTTACATTCAAAGAAGAACTAAATATGAAGAGGAAAACAAATATTTGTTGGAAATGTAAAATATCTTATAATCTTGGAGGTAAGGAAGAATTCTTAAACAAATTAAAAAATAAGCTAGGTATGTTGGTGTGTACATGTAATCCTAGCAACTTAGAGGCTGAGGCAGAAGGATTTTAAGTTCAAGAGCTGTCTGGGCATTTAGTGAGATCCTTTTCAAAATAAATAAAAGGGCTAGGAATGTAGCTCAGAGGTATAGGATCCCTTGATTCATTCCTTAGTACCAAAAAAAAACCCAAAAAACCAACAAACAAATCTCAAACAAACAAAAAAAAAACCCTAAATGACAAACCATGAAAACTGTAAGAAAGAAGACACCAATAAGCAAAACTTAGAAAAAACAAGTTATAGGTTAGTAGAGAATATGTACAATATGTATAAAAAAATAATTACAATCCAGAAACATGTAAAGAGTTCTTACAACTCAAGGTAAAGGATAAAAGTGGCAAGTATATTAGCAGACATTTCATAGAAGGGAAAATCTAAATAGCAAAAACCATACAATTTTACTAATTATCTGATTTGCAATTAAGGAAATACAGATAAGAACAACAACAAGTTATCAAAGTGAGTAAAAAGTGTCAAGCAAATTACCAAGACTGATTTCATACCAATCAAGATTGATAAAAAATTTCAAGGGCTGGTAATATAAGTTGAAAAGCCAATTGAAGAATGAAAAGGCACTAAAATTTAGATAAATAAAAGTGAGAAATAAAGTACAAATATTGAGAAGCGTTGGGGAAAAATGAGACATCATTATTTTTTAACTTTTTTTTTTAGATGTTGATAGACCTTTACTTTATTCATTTATTTATATGTGGTGCTGAGAATCGAACCCAGTGCCTAACACATGCCAGGCAAGTGCTCTACCATTGAGCCACAACTCCAGTGTCCCAAGAAATGAGACTTTATTAATTGCCAGTATAGCGATAAACAAACAAGGGAAAGAAAATTCACCAACATAAGACTAGATATCCAGAATACCACTTTAATAGTTTTTTAATGCATGAAATGGAGTATCTCCAAATTTATTAAGGACATTTTCATTTTATTAAGGTTTTATAACCTAAAATTCATATATCTTTTATTGAATTTATTCATAAATAATCACTAAAATTTTGTTCTGTTGGAAATCTGTTTTTTTTTTATTTATCAACGATTGCATGTTTGTTCATTCTTAATATTTATTTATTCATTCATTTTTGGTGCTGGGGATTAAACCTATAGCCTCACACATACTAAGTACATGCTTTACACATACACTCAACTATATGCCTAGACTTTGTTCATTTTTTTAACTAGGTTTCTTCTTTCCATGGGTAGCAGTGTTAGAATAATGAAAGAAGGATAGATTTGGAAATCAAAAAGACTTAGATTTTAATCCTAGCTCAATACTTACTAGTCTTTATTCATCTGTTAGAGGAAAGGAAAAAAAAAAAAAAAAAAAAAGGAAAACCCCCTATTTCTCAGAGCATTGGGAAGAACCAATGCAAGGTACCTACTTGTGCCAGAAAGCAGTTTATAGGGCTGCTTTAAAAAAAAAAAAAGTTCCCCAGGCTGTCCTGAACTTGTGATCTGCAACCTCAGCCTCCGAAATAGCTGGGATTATAGGTGTGTGCCACTGTGCTGGCCCTTTTCTCATTTTTTAAAAATATTTTTCTTAGTTGTAGATGAATACAATAGCTTTATTTATTTATTTTTATGTGGTGCTAAGGATCAAACCCAGTGCCTCACATGTGCTAGGCAAGCACTCTATACGGAGCCACAACCCCAGTCCCTCTTCTCATTTTTGAAGAACAAGTCATGGGTTCAATGGTCTCCCGATATTTTTTTTAGTTGTAGATGGACACAATACCTTTATTTTTATGTGGTGCTGAGGATCGAATATAGTACCTCACACGTGCTAGGCAAGTGCTCTACCACTGAGCTACAAACCCCAGCCCCTCCTGATATCTTAATTCCAGCAACACCAGGTGAGAGAACCCTGTCTCTAAATAAAATACAAAATAGAATTGGGATGTAGTTCAGTGGTTGAGTGCCCCTGAGTTCGATCCCCAGTACCCACCAAAAAAAAAGTATAGTACATAAAGTTGGGTCCCACAAAATAGAATAACTTGATATGGATACATATTGCTGGGAGGTAGTTGAACAGGAAGATACTATGGTTATTATTTGCCCCGATTTTAAGTTTACTTCCTTGCGTCCAAAGGTATAAGAACAGAAATTAAATCACTTATTACACGATGATTTTCATGGTAATAATTAGTAAGTATTTAATATTCGGAGGCCATAATAAAGAAATCTCTATATTTCCTATATCATCTAGTAAAATACATGGAATGCTCAGAATTTTTTATTCATTGATAGGTTAAAGAATTGCTCTAATTTTTAAATGTTAATACCACCTACTTACCTAAGGGTCTAACATGTAATGTGTCACTTAGCAAATTATTATAAAGTGAGTATCTGTGTAGTGACCATTAGATTAAGAACTATTACCAGGGGCTGTAGTTCAGTGGCAGAGTACTTGCCTAGCATGTGAGAGGCACTGGGTTCAATCCTTAGCACCACATAGAAATAAACAAATAAAGTAAAGGCATGCTGTAACCAGTATCCCAGAAACATTTCTCTCCTCTAAAGGTAATCGAAATTCTGTCTTCTACAGTAATGACTTCCCAAATACATACATATCCATAAATATCATATTAGTTTTCCTTGGTTTGAATTTTATGGAAAACATAATGTATATGACCTTTTGAGACTTTCACTTAAGATTGTTTCTAAGTTTGCCATATTAAATCAATGTAACTAGTTTTTTCATTTTCATTGGTGCATACTCTGTTGAAGAAATATACAGTTTATCCACTCTGCTGGTAGACATTCCTGTTGGTATCTTTCTTTGGCTACTATGAATAATGTATGAATAGTGACAGAACATCTTTGTATGTCATACACAAATTCCTCTACTATAGGCTATATCTGTGAGTGGAACTGCTGGGTCATGAGGGATGCATGTCTAAATTTTTTAGACAATGCCAAATTTTCACAGTGGTGTTAACAATTGACCCTGTCATAGTGTGTAAGAGTCACTGCTGTGCCAAGTTCTCATCAGCTGTTAGCACTGTCAGACTTGACTTTCAGCCATTATGATGGGTGTGCAGTGATCTCTCATTTTTGAAAAAAAATTATGTTTTGAAATATATCTTACATACAACAAACTTCAAAGTGCAAATTCAATGATTTTGATAAATATATACATCTATGTTATTACCCCCTCTCTAATTAAGAAAGAACATTTCTATCACCCTTTGTAAAAAGGTCCTTCCTATCTCCCCCAAGTAACAACTCATTTGATTTCTTTCATAATCAACTGGTTCAGAATTTCATATAAATGGGGACTGGGATTGTGGTTCTGTTAGAGCACTTGCCTGGCAGTGTGAGGCACTGGGTTCAATTCTCAGCACCACATATAAATAGATAAATTTAAAAATAAGAATTCTATATAAATGGAATTATACTGTACAGGCTATTTTGCATTTAGCTTCTCTTGTACATCTTCTTTTTAATATATTTTTTATACATTTATTTTTTTAATGTGGTCCTGAGGATCAAACCTAGTGCCTCACATACGTGAGGCAAGCACTCCGCCATTGAGCTACAGCTCAGTCCTCTTGTACATCTTCTTTGAGACTGATTCCCACTGTTTTATGAATTAAATTGTTCTTTTTAATCACTAGATAGTACTTCATTAGAACAAACAGATCACAATCTCTTTCGTCATTCACTTCTTATTGGCCATTTGGGTTGTTTCCAGTTTCAAGTTATTATCAACATACAAACATACATGAATAAATGAACAAATCTTTGCACAGGCATATATTTTTGCTTTTCTTGCGCAAAGATGTAGAATTACAATTGGCAGGCCATATGGCAAGAGAACATTTACCCTTTTTTTTTTAGGTGCTGAGGATGGAGCTCAGGACTTCAGGCATTTAACTTTACTTATTTTTGTACAAGGGATGTAATTCAGGGGCATTTTACCACTAAGCCATATCTCCAGTGCTTTTTGTTTTGAGACAGGGTCTCTCTCTAGATTGCTTAGGATCTAAGTTCTAAGGCTGGCTTCAAACTTGCAATCCTCCTCTCAGCCTCCCAAGTCACTGGGTTTACAGGCATGTGCCACCATGCCTGGCTTTAATTTTTATTTTTTTTCGCAGTGCTGGGGATTGAACATAGGAGTGTTCTACCACTGAGTTATATCCGTAACTCTTAGATCATGAGATAGGGTCCAAGTTGCAGAGGCTGGCTTTCAATCCGTGATCTCCTGCGTCAGCATCTTGATTTGCTGGGATTACAGGTATGCACCACTGCACCCATCCTGAGAACCTTTAACTTTAAAAAACTGCCAAACTATTTTTTAAAGCAGTTGTATTATTTTATATTCCTATTAGTAGATGTTCCACATCTGTTATCACTTGGTACTGTCAGTCTTTTAAATTTAGTCAACTGTCAATGTATATTTAAAAAATTGGATGGGATTTTGATTATACTGAATTTATACATCAATTGTTTTGAGTTTATAGGTTATGAAGTATATTGTTGTGCTTACTTGCATATCCTGCATAACCAATGATAATTAGAATCTTTTCAAGGATTTATTTCACATCTTTTTCTAAAATATTTTCTAGTTGTAGATGGACACCTTTATTTAATTTTTTAAATGTGGTGCTGAGGTTCAAACCCAGTGCTTCACACGTGCTAGGCAAGCATTCTACCACTGAGTTACAAACCCAGCCCCTCATATCTTTAAAAAAAAAAATTTTTTTTGTAGTCGTAGATGGACAGTATGCCTTTATTTTATTTGTTTATTTTTATGTGGTGCTAAGTATAGAACCCAGTGCCTCACATGTGCTAGGCAAGTGTTTTGCCACTGGACCACAATCCCAGTCCCACATATCTTTTTTTTTTTTTTAAATGTGTGCATAAATATATTAAACAATGTATCCATTGATGTTTTATAAATTTGGGGGGTATATATAAATAAATAAATATTTTATTTTTAGTTGCCAGTGGACCTTTATTTTATTTATTTATATAGGTAGCAACAATCGAACCCAGTGCCTCACACATGCCAGGTAAGTGCTCTACAACTGAGCCACAACCCCAACCCCCCACATATCTTCTTATAGTGCTTGCAGACACTATAATACTGCCCTGTATAGTCCCAGTCCCAAGTATATGCTTTTGACTACATTTTGATCTGTTGTCTTTAAAGTTTTTCAGACATTTCAGATACAAGGTTTTTGCTCAGATATGTTTTCCAAGTGTTCTTAACAGTAGTTTAACTTAGATGGTTTCCCATTTATTAAGAAATCTTTGCTTACTTCAGGGTTGTGAATATTATTCCCGTTTTTTTCTTAGATATTTCTCAGTATTAGTCTCTTGTTTTGGTCTGGAATATAATTTGAATTAAATTTTATATTATAAAGAATTAATTTTTTTAGTATACAAATATTCAGTTATTTCTATATTATTTACTGAAAAGATTATCCTTTCTCCCATTGAATTACATTGGCTGTTTGGCAAAATTAATCAATCCTCAGTGGGTCCATTCCTGTAGCTCTTTTATAACTTATGTGTCTTTGCCCAAATATCACAGTTTCACTTTCTACAGCTATATATAGCATGTCTTCAAACCATGTAGCATAAATTCTCTGATTTTGTTTCTTGAAGAATGGGTATCTTAAAAATTAGAGGCTTCTGGTATGAGAAAATGATATAACCCTTTTATTTATGCCTTTTTAACTGTTTGTTTTTTGGTACTGGGGGTTGAACCCAGAGATACTTAACCACTGAGCCACCTCCCTAGCCCTTTTTTATATTTTATTTAGAGATAGGGTCTCACTGAGTTGCTCAGGGTCTCATTAAGTTGTGAAGGCTGACTTTGTTTTTTTTTTTTTTTTTTTTTTTTGTGAAGGCTGACTTTGAATGGTCCTCCCATTTTGGCCTCCCAAGCTGCTGAGATTACAGGTGTGTGCCACAGCACCCAGTCACCTTTTTAACTTTCTTAATAATCCATTGCAGCTTTCAGTGTAGGGGCCTGCTACATCTTTCTTTAAATTTATTCCAGTATATTGCATGTTCTTTTGATGTTACATATGGTAAATTTTTTCATTTTTCTAATTGTTGAATACTGATATATTGCTAGTATTCATTGTTGTTGTTTTATAATACAACTAGTGTGGTGGCATATGCCTGTAATTCCAGCGGCTCAGAAGGCTGAGGCAGGAGGATCTCAAGTTCAAAGCTAGCCTCAACAATGGTGAGGTGTTAAGACCATGTCTCTAAATAAAATACAAAATAGGGATGGGGATGTGGTACTGGCTAGGACCTAAGCACACTTGCTTTGTTTTTGATTTTAGGGCAAGTGTTTGATATTTTCATCATACATGTATGATGATCCCTATATCTTTTTCTAAATGCTTTTATAAGTTTTCTATTATTGTAGTTTGTAGTAAATTTTTAGCATGAGAATGTTAAAATATTTTGATGATTTTTCTGGCTTCTGAGAGGATTCTGTTGTCTTTGTCAGGTGTATTAGGTATAATAAAAATTTAGTTAGAAAGTCTTTTTTCCTCTTCTGTTTTCTGAAGAATGCAAGAAAAACTAGGATTTTTTTCCTTAAGTGTTAGGTAAAATTCATCAGTGAAATCATTTATGATGGTGTTTTCCTTGTGAGAAGTGATTATAAATTCAATTTATTTGATACAGGGTATTCCAATTTTGGTAAAGTTGTGTCTACTGAGGAATTTGATTCAATTAAGTTACCAAATTGGCATAAAGTTATTCATAACATTCTCTTTTTAAAAAAAATATTTTTTTTAGTTGTAGATGGACACAATACCTTTATTTATTTTTATGTGGTGCTAAGGAGTGAACCCA
Source organism: Sciurus carolinensis (assembly GCF_902686445.1). Lineage (NCBI taxonomy): Eukaryota > Metazoa > Chordata > Mammalia > Rodentia > Sciuridae > Sciurus > Sciurus carolinensis. The sequence continues at coordinate 182,853,149 of NC_062213.1, forward strand.
GTGCCTCATGCATGTGAGGCAAGGGCTCCACAGCTGAGTCACAGCCCCAGGCCCATAACATTCCCTTTTAAGACAATATTAAATTCTAAAAGCTCTTTAGTAGTACTTTTCATTCCTGATACTGGTAATGTTTTTCCTATTTTTCTTGATTAGTCTTGTGATAAGTTTATTTTATCAGTTTTCCCCCCTGGTTCAAGGGACTGAATCCTGGGTATTCTACCACTAAGTTACATCCCTAACATCTCCCTTCCCCCTCTGCCATCCTTGTAAAATTTTGTGACAAGGTCTTGCTAAGTTGTCCAAGTTGGCCTTAAATTTGTCTGGGATCACAGGCGTACAGCACTGTGCCCCACTAATTTTATTAAAAAATTTAAAAAACCAAGAGTTGGCTTCCTTAATTTTCTATTTAATTAATTTTTGCTCCCATCTTTATTATATTTTACCTTCTACTTACTTTGGGTTTAATTTGCTCTTATTTTTCTAGCTTAAGGAAACTGTAATAGCCTGTCTCCAAGATGGTCCCCAGTGAGTTCTGATTCATGGGATTCAAAGCTTTGTGTAGTTTCTTCCTACACTGAATATAACTGATCTGTGTAACCAATAGGATGTTATGGAAATGACGATGTAACTTTCCATGCTAGGTCTTAATGTTTTAGAGCTTCTGTCTTGTTCTCTCATGGATTACTCACCCTGGAATAAGCCAGTCACAATGCTGTGAGAACACTTATGCAACTTAAGGAGAGGTTCACACGGCAAGGAACTCATGTTTTCAGAAATAAGTCATCATTAAGTGAGTCATCCTGAACTGGATTCCCCAGTTTCAGTAAAGTCTTAAGATTGACTGCAGCCTCATGAGAGTCCCTGAACTGAACCAACCAGTTAAGCCATCCCTTAATTCCTGATAGAAACTACATAAGATAATGTTTATTGTTGTCTATAAGTTTTATGATAATTTGAAAAGCACTGATTGATAATACAGATGCAAAGTAGGACTTAATCATCTATTCAAATATTTATTAAGTCTCTCTTTTATGGTTTGGAACTTCAGAGATGAATCCAAGTCTCTGTCCTTAAACACAGAACCTTGATTAAGATGGCAGGAGCACCTTGTTTCATTCTTTTCTAAAACTCCACTATAAATATGGTAAGGGAAAAAAGAAAAAAGACAAAAATCTAGAAGGAGAGAGGAACAAAGAGAAACTACATCAACATTTTGGAAGATGAAAAAGTGAGTAGGCAAGTTGTAACTGATATAGTAGACCCAAGAAAATGAAATCAAAGCCAGCTGTTTTGGTAAAGGTAAAAACCAACTGCATTTACACTACCAAGTCCTCAAAATGCAGAAGTGGCTGTACAAGGTACCTCTGAAACTGGTGATAAAAGGATGTGGATGGTACAGAAAAATAAAGAGGAAAAGCAGTTTGCGAAGGTGAAGTTCTAGATCCCCTATCTAGATCCACATCTCTGAAGAGCTGCCCCTTCTTCCTCTTTCATCTGCCTAGAGGTTTATTCTCTGAAAAAGGCAAAACAAAGACTTTAAGGATGAAGATGCCAGGAACAGTTGAAGGCATAGGACTGTACTATAAACAAAGAATTAAATGACTTTAACATTAAATGCTGAATGCAGGAATTCCCCCAGCTAGAACCCCAACTTGGCTTCCAGAATGTAGGTCACCAGACTGTTACCCTTCAGACAGGAGTCTTGGAAGACTCATCTTTGGGCAACTTGACCAGCCAAGAGAAGAAGCCTAAAGATTCTCCAACCTCAATCCACTGAAATCATCTCATGATGAAGCTCAGTCACAAGCCTGTTCCCTGTATTCAGAGTTTCCGGTTAGTGTTTTGGACTCCCATCGAATCATGAGTAGATAATCAAGGATACTAGACACTTGGGAAAATCCCCCAAAATGAAAGACAGCACAAAACAAAAAGGAATTTGGGTACATAGGAGAAAAAATCCAAAATAAGCTATTATGTTCAGAAAACTAAGAAAGGATATTGCATCTTGTGAAACAAGAACTGCATGATATTAAATATATATTATTTAGGAAATATAAAATGAACAGTTAGAAATAAAAATTACAATAAAAAATCAAAAAGTAAATAAAAGAACTGGAAGAAGAAGAAAAAAAGAACTGGAAGATAAAGTTGAGGAAATTTTCTAGAAAGTAAAGGAAAATTTAGGAGGTAAAAGGGAATAGATACACACTTAAAATGGGTAAATTCTACAGTATGTAAATTAAACTTCATTATAGTTATTTTAAAAATGGAGCAGGCTGGGGATATAATGTTAAAGACCTGGGTTCAAGTAATCTCCAGTACTACAAAAAGATTAAAAGTAAAAACAAAAGAACAAATTTTTTTTTTTTTAAATGGAGCAATGCTTTCAAATTTCTAAAGAAAAACTAATTCTAACAAAGAAACTCAGCTAACTTTTATTTTTGAGGTGGGGTTTGCTATGTTGCACAAGTTGGCCTCAAACTCCTGGCTCAAGCAATCCTCCTGTCTCAGTCTCCTAAGTAACTATCAATTAGGTTTGATGATAAAGTACAGTTTTTAATGTGTCAAAAAATTTTGTCCCAAATGTACTTTTTCATGAAGCTCCTGGAGTTCATGGGAAGAGGAAGGAAAGGATGTGAGATTAATATAGGAGCAACACAAAAAGAATTCACCCAAAGATTTCCAAGATAATGAAAAGTATGATCTAAAGGGGATAGTGCACCAAATATGAATGGCACAGTCAACCAGACCGAAACAGTATGAATCAAGAAACAGATCTGAATCAAGGCTGTATTAGGAAAAAAGAAAAAAAAAAAAATCTGATGAAGGCCACCACTAGGATTCCTGCTACATGAGAATAGACTGCCTGGTCAAATCTGACCCAGATCTCTTTAGTTGGCCTTGTTTGACCTCATGTTGAAGTTCCTGGTTTGTTACTTGAATCAGCTGATAATCTGCATTATACCCTAAAGAAATACTGTTTCAATTTACTTCTGAAAAGACTAATTTGAGTATTATAAAATTCTTTCTTAATCTTCACAATCGTGTGTGTGTGTGTGTGTGTGTGTGTGTGTGTGTGTGTGGTGGTGGTGGTGGTGGTGGTGGTGGTAGGGACTGAAACCAGGTGTGCTCTACCATTGGGCTATATTCCCAACCCCCTTTATGTATTTATTTTTAAAATTTGAGACAGAGGCTGACCTCAAATTTGGAATCCTTATACCTCAACTTCCCAATTAACTGGGGTTAAAGGTGCACACCACCATGCCCAGCAAACTTAAACTTGAACTCAAGACAAATAAATGAAAGAAGCAACACTAATATTGTGATTACCATAAATCTGTTTTCCATGCTAAAAAAGTATTTCAGTAAACTTCTAACTTGTAAGCAAAAATAAATTATGATTAAATTCTACATTTATATAGTCTGACTACTTTTTACCTTGAATGCTTTATAGCAAGCTACTTTTTATTGAAAATAATAAGACGGCAAATAAAAAATTTTTTTTTGGTGTGTGTGTGGTGCTGTGGATCAAACCCAGGGATTTGTGCATGCTAGGAAGCACTCTATCACTAAGCTACACTCCAGTTCAAAAATAACTGTTTTTTTTTTTTTTTTTTTTTAATTGAAATTTAAAGAGAGATTTGCCTGCCAAGAACCTTGCTTCTTGAGGGATGAACTATAAAACTTGTGACTGTTAAAGGTATAAACTTTGGAGACAGAAGAGTTGATCTCTACCATTTAAATAAAGAACACGTGTTCTTGGGCAAATAAACGACTGTTTCTAAACTTCGGCTGGAGTACCAATCAACTCATAGAACTGTGGTGAAGTTTTTTGTTTTGTTTTGTTCTTTTGAGAGGGAGTCTTGTTGTGTTGCCCAGGCCGGTCTTAAGCTTATGGATTTGAATGATCCTCCCACCTCAGCTTTACAAATGGCTGGGTCTACAGGAGTGTTCCACCTTGCCTGGTTCTGTGGTGGAGTTTATATGAGGTAATAATGTAAAATGCTTAGGATTCTATCTGGCACACAGTAAGTGGTAAATAAAAAAATCTTTTTATTTTTTAAGCTGTCAATGGATCTTTTTCATTTCACTTATTTGTATGTGGTGCTGAGTATCGAACCTAGGGCCTCACACACACCAGGCAAGCGTTCTATTACTGAGTCACAACTCCAGCCCCCAATAAAAACATCTTAAGAGAGGGGGTCGTGGGGGCAAAGAGAGGTAGTATTTGTCCTTAGCATATGCAAGACCCTGTGTTCAAAATGAATCCAAAAATGAAAATTTCAAAAATGAAACAAAAACCCCCCTCTTAAGTGATATACAACTAACAAACATCAGATTTACTGTGATACTCTGTGATGTATGAATTATAATAATAAAATTCAAATTGCAAAGAAGACTAAAATAAAGAAACATTCTCCATTTCATTAAAATCTAAGGTGTCACTGATGCTACTATGTATCTTCTAAAAGAAACCTGATGGCCAGATAAGGTGGTGCATACCTGTAATCCCAGTGGCTTGGGAGGCTGAGGTAGAAAGATCAAAAGTTCAAGGCCAGACTCAGCAACTTAGCGAGGTCCTAAGCAATTTTGTCAAGACCCTGTCACAAAAACTAAAAAAGGTTGGGGATGTGGGTCAATGGGTAAGGACCCCTGGGTTCAGTCCCAGGTACCAAAATTTTTCTTAAAAATTAAATAAATAAAAAGAAACCCAACAATTAAACTCTGATTAAATCTTTAATTATAAGATATCTCCCAACTTCAGAGACACTGAAAAGTGAGAAAAATTTTTAAATTTTAGATGAGTTAAATAAAGTTTAACTACACAGATATTAAACATTATTAAGACAATTATTTTCAAGACAAGTCTATAATACAATTAGAAAGAACTGAAATGTTTTCTTTCTTAAGGAGTAATTGTCCATGTTTATCTCCACCACCAATTTCACCTGGCTCCCATCCGTCATTTTCTTGGGAATGTTCCTCAAACAATGAGACCAGAATGGATCTTCTGGTTTTGTATCCAAAGGAAATAAAATCACAATCCTGAAGAGATATTTGTACTCTCATGTTCACTGCAGCATTACTCACAAAGGCCAAGATAAGAAATAACCTAAGTGCCCACTGATAGTCAATAGATAAAGAAAATGTGTGCATGTATAAGCAAGTATTATTCAGCCTTGAAAATAATAAAGTCCTATCACTTATAACAACATGGATGAACCTGGAGGACTTGTTAAGTAAAATAAGCCAGACACAGAAAGACAAATACAGCATAATCCCACTTACACATGGAATCTAAAAATGTCAAAGAAGAGATGAGAATGGTAGTTACCACTTTAATCTAGGATGGTAACTACCATTCTAATCTCAGATGGTTACCATTCTAATGGGCTGGGAAGAGAAAGAAATGGGGAAATGTTGGTCAAAGGGACCAAACTTTCCGTTAAAAAATATGTTCTAGAGACCTAATGTACTATGGTGAATATAGGTAATAAGGTGTTATATACCTGAAATTTACTGAAAGAAGGTTTCAAATGTTCTCTCTCTCACACACACACATACACACACGTAACTTGTGAGATGATGGCTATGTTAATGATCTGAATTGTGGTAATCATTTCACAATGCAAATGTATTATCAAAAATCATGTATATCTTAAACATACAAATTTTTGTCAATCCTAACTCAATAAAGTTGGAAGGGGGGACAAAACCATTAAAATTTTTAGGTGTTATTTTCATTTCATTAAGATATTATAATCTTTTTTAAAAAAAGATCAAGATTTTCTTTGCTTTACAATGGCACAAGTTACACTTCATTCACATAAATAAACATATCCATATCTTTCTTGAAACATGCAGCCTATGGGTGTCTTCTCTGTACCATAGGCAGACTATTCTATTTTTCTTCCTAAAGGGAACCACAATCCTGAAGTTGGTATGTGTTTGTCCCATCTGTTTTTATAATTTTTCTCAATTTGTATATACCCACCATATACTTTTGTGTGGGTTTAAATTTAAATAAATAACACATCCTTTTGCTATTTACCTCCCCTTCCAATGTTGTTTTTTAAAATTTTTAGTTGCAGGTGGACACAATACCTTTATTTTGTTTATTTAGTTTTTTTATGTGGTGCTGGGGATTGAACCTAGTGCCACATGTGTGCTAGGCAACTGCTCTACCACTGAGCCACAATCCCAGCTCCCAATGCTGTTTTGCTGATCTATACTGATACATACAGATGTGTTCACTCACTTGGCTGTTACGTAATATATCACAGTAACAATTTATATACTATTTATTCATTTTGCTATTGATAGGAATTTAGGCTGTTTCCAAATTTCTGCTATTACATGTAATGTGTCAATCACACGTACAAGATATCTCTTGATTTAAAAACAGTTTCATTTGTGCTTTGTTCTCCCAAGTAGTTGTACCAAATCACACTTCTCCAACAATGTGTGTGTTCCTTTTACCTCATCATCACTAACATTTGGTATTTTATAAGGCTTTTTAATTTTATAAATCTGAAGAGTGTGAAATGGTATTTTATTGATTCCATTTGTAATTTCCTGTTTATTAATGAATTTGAGAATCTTTTTTCATGTGTTTATGGGCCACTGGGGTTTTCTCTTTTACTGTTTCTTCTCAAGTATAGGGGATTGAACCCAGAAGTGCTCTCCCACTAAGCTACATACCCAGCCCTTTTTATTTCAGGACAGGCTCTCACTACATTGCCCAGGCTGGCCTTGAACCTGTGATCTTCCTGCCTCGCCCTCTAGAATTGCTGGAATTACAACTGTGGATCACCTTGCCAACTAGGCTTCCTCTTTGGAGAAATACCCATTTTTCTATTCATCTGCCTTATGTTTTATAAAACTCTCAATTAAATAAGCTACAAATATTCAAGTATTTTAACTTTGTTCAAGGTGTCATTTGTAGTACAGAGTTTTAAATTTGGACATAGTCAAGTTTATCAGTATTTTCCTTTATATTTTACACTTTGTATTTTGTTCAGAGTTAGGACTATTCTCTTTCACACTTAAGATTTCTATCCCTAGAAATAAATTTTGTATAAAATGTGAGATAAATCCAATTACTTTTTAAAATTGTTAACAATTACATAAATACAATTTAATGAATATTTTGCTATTTCCCCCTGTTTTGAAATGCCACCTCAGCCATTTACAAAGTTTTTACAAACACCTACATCTGCCTTGCTTCTAGGCACTTTTTTGCTTTATTAATATGCCTGTTCCTACACTTAAATCACTGTGATATATTGTTACAATTTTCTAACAAGTATGGCAATTCCTCTTTGTTTTTCTTTAAAATCGTACTGGCTATTCTTGGTCATTTATTCTTTCTCGTAAATCTTTTTTTGGGGGGTGGGATGTACCGGGGATTAGACTCAGGGGCACTTAACCACTGAGCCACAACCCCAGCCCTTTTGGATTTTAGTTAGAGACAGGGTCTCAGTGAGTTGCTTAGCGCCTCACTAAATTGCTGAGGGTAGCTTTGAACTCATGATCCTCCAGAGCTGCTGGGATTATAGGTGTGTGCCACTGCTAATATTGACTCAACCAAACCTCTTACCCTATTGGTATTTTAATTAAAATTGCATTTATATATTAATTTTGAGAAAACTAACATTTTAGGATTTCTTAATAGGCTAATATATTTCATTTATTTAGATTTTTTCTCTCATGTCTTTTGAAAAAATTTTGGAGTTTAGAGACTTCTCAAAAAAAAGGTTTATTCCTGAACACCTGCTTTTTAATTCAAATTCTTAGTCTCATTACATTGTTAAATCACAGCTAAGACATCACTTACTTCTACAAATACTTCTGACTTTTCAGGCTCATTGGAAAGATCTTCCTCCACTTTGTTGAATTTATTTCTTTTCTTTTCTTTCTTTTTCTTTTTTTTTTTTTTTTTTCGCCTAATATGACCAAGAGTTACACTGGGGAATAACATGGACAGTGCTTAGTTTTAAGGGGCTCTCATTCTAACTGGAGACACAGAACAATAAACACTTTCAATTCAGGGTGACACATCCTAGTATAGGGGAAGTACACTGCGCTATGGGAATACATAAGAGAAATACCTAACTCAGACTTGGGGGATGGCTGGATGGGGGGAGAAGGGTGTCTGTCAAACAATGCTTCTCAAGGAAGTAACATGTAGACTGAAACCTGTAAGAAGAACAGAAATTAGAAAACACGATAGTAACTAAATCATAGTAATGCTATCCTTGTCTTGCTCTTGACTTTACTGAAAAAGCTCTCATTGTTTAACTTTAAATCATCTATATTTTGAACATATTTCCTCCCTTGGCTTCTTAGCACTATTTTTGGCTCTCATACACTCTGTAATAATCATTACTTGTTCACTGGTTCTACTTCCCTCCTTAAATGTTGGTATTGCTCATGGTTTCATCTTTCTCTTTCTTGTTTTAATTTAGGCACTATTCCTAGAGACTTTTCACACTTCTGTTTCAAATATGGACTTAGACACAGAGGAGTCACAATGTTCTTACTTTTAGCTCCTACCACTACTGATTTTCAGACCTAAATTTCTAACTACATACTACATGTCTCTATTCATATGTTCTATAGACTTCTTTCTCTATGAACATGTTAACATACAACCTATCTACATATGGTATATACTACCAACTAACACCAGCAGATATGCCTCCCATATTCAGTGGACAGCATCGCTATTTATACCTTTAGAGTTATTAATCTGAATGTGTGTTGGAGAGTATGTCTTTTTTGGAAATCAGTTTATGTTAGAGCACAGTCACTACACCCAAAGGTTGTTTCAAGGATTAAATAATCACAGAAATTTTCAGGGCAAGTATTGTTGCTTTAAAAAAATTTTTTTTCCCCTTAACATGTCACATTTGGCGAGGCTACTATTTGCCATTTATTCAAATTCTAAACTAAGTGTTATGTGAAGACTACTTTGTAGATGTAATTGAAGTCCATCATCAATTGACTTTAAGTAAGGGAGATTATTCTGGATAATGTGGATGGGCCTGATTCAATTAGTTGAAATGACTTAAAAGAAGAACTGAGGCTTCCCTAAGACAGAGAACAAACACCACCTATAAAAAACAGATTCAGACTATGCCCAATATTTCTAGCCTGCCCTTCGACTTCAGACTGGCTTTACTAGCCCCTACACCTACATAAACCAAATCTTTATGTATCTACTACTGGTTCTGCTTCTCTGGTTGAACCCTGATTAATATACCAGGTTTGTAGTCTACTTGCAAAGGCAATTCCTTCAAAAACCTAGTAAAACTTCTAATCTTTGTTCTCATTAGTTCCATGCACCAGTAACTATACCCAAAGTTTTTTTTCTGGACATGGTTCTTAAACCTATTTGTTTTGTTTTTGTTTTGAGCTTAATCCTTGGAATATGCTCCTTCCTCTCCATCCCACATCAGACCATCACCATCTCTTACCTGAACTAGTGATTGAAAAGCCTCCTAACTGGCTTCTCAGATTAGTTTTTTCTCCTCTATCTATTCTCCACACTGCTGCCAGAGGTCTCTTTCTGGAAAACAAATATGATCATGTCACTATCCTTCTTAAGAATCTTTGAAGTCTCCCTACCTAAAGGAAAAAAGTTTTCCCCCCATTGGTTTCTGTTTTTATCTCTTATTTCCTTCTATTCTCTTTGTATTTAATTTTCTTTTTATTTTTCTAACTTGTTCAGATGAATGCTCAGGTCACTGATGCTTTTCTTTTTTTTAACAGGCATTTAAAATTTTAAATTCTCTCTAAGCATTGCTTTAGCCAATTATGCCAGTTCTGATATGTACTATTAATCACTCAATTTGAAATTCAAATTTCCTTTGTGATTTCTTTGACTGATAGGTTATTTAGAAATTATTCTTAATAATTTCCAAAGCTAGACTTTATGTTCCAGTAGGAACATAATAGCAATTTCCAAATTTTCCCCTCTTTCTCCTAAGACCTGTGTAGAACAACAGAGAAAGTTAAGAAAAAGAAGGAAACAAAACAAACCCATGTATCTTCAGTAAAACTAGAAGATAATAAAAAGCAGAAAACACCAAATAAAGGTGGCCCAAAGTACCTGGGACTACTAGTAAGTATACAAGAAGCCACATCTGGGCAGGGGAGAATGACAATAAGTATAAAGGAGTCTAGTGGGGAAACAACAAATTTTCACTCCCAGAAGAAAAGGATCCTCTCTTAAGTCAGAACTGCAACATGTAGAATTGAGACTGGATAGGGGAATCTCAGAAGCAAGTAGAGAAACGAGGCATAGAAAGTGTCATGTGAGTAAGTAGAGGGAAAAGTTTCAGTCTCAGAAAAAACTATCCTTCTAAAAGTGAGGCATGTCTTTTTCTTTTGTATTTTTTTTTTTTATTTTGAAATAGTTTCAAACTTATAGGAAAGTTGTACAAAAACTTCTATATAATTTCATAAATTCTAATTGTTAACATATGAAGCATGAAATTTAAAAGGCAGAAATCATATCCTTTGATAGTAGAAGCTGTAAGAACTTGTGGGAACTCAAGGTTAGTAGTTCACACTAATTAAATTACTTAAGTTCCTGAGAGGCCCAGAAGATATGGCTATATTTTAAAAGAACAAATCCATCAGCACAAAAGAGGGACAGGAGTACTGAGCAGAAAAACTTGGAAAACTATCTTGCACCTCAGATGCAACTAATGTTCTTGCCACACCTGTATCATCCCTCTTAATAAGGTAGTGTGAGAAAATGCATCTTGATCAAATATGAACAACAAAACCCCATGAAGTATCCACACAAAGATACCAGGTAAAAATTGTAAAAAAGCAGTGTAACATCTTTGACAAAAAAAAAAAAAAAAAAAAAAAAAAAATCAACAGACAATATCACAAAGTAGATGAAAATTAAACCCTACTTTTTAACATGTGTTCAAAAATTCATAATGCAGCTATGAAGAAAGATCTCACAGAAGACATTTAAGAACTCAAAGAAGAGGCTGTCTATCAACAGGAGGTGATGAAAGAGAACTCAGCAAAGAAATGGAAGAAAATTTGTTTTTAACTCAAAAATGAAAACTAGGGTTGGGGGTGTAGCTCAGTGGTAGAGTGCTTTCCTAGCACATATTGAGGCACTGGGTTCAATTCTCAGCATGACATAAAAATAAATAAATAAAATAAAGGTACTGTGTTCATCTACAACTAAAATTTTTTTTAAAAAATGAAAACTAAACTGCCATGAACACTTGGTAAAGTATACATGTTGGATGGAAATTTTTAAAGTGAAAATAAACTGATATTTATTTTTTTAAAATAGATATGATTTGTACCTACCTATATTTTCAAAGAGAATCTCATGTTGAGATTGACCCCAAATGATCAACTAAGAAAAAATATCTAATAAAAGAGGTAGAAAAAATACTTTTAGCAACAAGACAAAAAAAGCAAATCCCTAAAGTCAAGCATGGTGGCATGTGCCTGTAATCCACTGCTTATGAGACAAAGGCAGGAAGATCATGAGTTCAAGACCATCCTGGGCAAATCAGCAAGACACTGTCTCAAAAACAAACGAACAGATTCCTTTTCTTCTGGTACCAAGCACTGAACACAGGGGCACTTAACCACTGAGCTATATCCCTAGTACTTTCTATTTTTTATTTTGAGACAGGATCTCATGAAGTTACTTAGGGCCTTGCAAAGTTGCTGAGGCTGACTTTGAACTTGAGATCCTCCTGCCTCAGCTTCCTGAGCTGCTGGGATTACAGGCATAAACTGCCTCACCCGGCTTAAAGCAGAATCCTCCAAAGAAAAATAAAGTACAACGGCATCATACTTCTCTACTGGGCATTCAATGTTAGAAGATAGTGGACAAATTTCTATAAGATACTCAAGGAAAGAAAGTGAGTCAATAATTTTGTGTCTAGCCAAACATTCTTTCATTAAATAAGGCTACAGACCTTGCAAAATCGTAGCATTTATCCATATGAAATCTTAAAAAAACAACTTGAGAACAAACTGAAACCATTTCACCAAAAGGACTGGTAGTGAGCACCAATATGTTCAATTATAGATTTAAGATGAAAACAAATATACATACAGATGAAAGAATGTTATGTACTCTAAGAATGTGATAATATATACAAAATAAATGACTGATAGGATTAGGAAATAGCATAAAATAAATTCAACAATTGTACTTATATGTAACAAAGTTGAGAGCCAAACAGTATAAATTTAAGCAAAATTTAAAAATTAAATCATAAGGGGTAATAAAATAATACTATGTTGTCTAAAACTAGTTAATAAAGAGAAATAATGTTACTCATTAAGGGAAACAAAAGACACTGCTTTAAAAAAAGAAAATATGAGTATCCCATAGGGCACAAAGGAACCACAGGGTGGGGGGAAACTTTTCTAGCATTAGAACTATCATTTTAAAAGCACAAAAAACATGTCATGTAAAGGTTCAAAAACATATACAATTAGAAAGAATGACATAAAACAATTTGACAAAACCAAGACATTAATACCTTCTTATTTATCTGGCTTAATTCACCTATTAAATAGGGGGGAAAAAAAAAAGCAGCAGCTGACTCAAAGTAAAAACTATCCTATGTTGTCATCAAGATAAATCTATGGACTGGGGATACAGTTCAGTGGCACAGCACCTTTCCAACATGTTTGGCTTTGATTCTCACCCCTGCAAAGGGTGGGGGAGATATATCTGACTAAAAAGATATGTCCTGCCTAAATTAGTCAATATAATCTGATAAGAAAAAAATCAAAGGTATAAAAACCTGAAAGCGATAAACCTATCACAATGATTATAACCTAGAAATTTCAAGAAAATCACTTGAAAAAAATAAAAAAATACTATATAATGTAATTCAATAAGACAGCAATAAAAAGTACATAGAAATTAAAAGACTTCATGTATATAAACCATAACCAGTTATAATCTATAAACCTATTTAATAGCAACAAAAGGCAGAAAATATCTAGCAATAATATGAAATGTGCAAATTTTAACTGAGGAAAGTTTTAAAACTCCCCTTTAGGAAACAAATAGAAGGATGTAATATGTTATTGAATATAAGGACTCAACATCTTTTTTTTTTTTTTTACTTTTTTGGTGGTGGTGCTGCACCATGCTAAGCAAGTACTCTATCAACTGAGCTATATCTCTAGTCCCATAGGACTCAACATCTTAAAGATGACAATTTAGACTAACTTAATTTATAAAATAATGAAATCTCAATAAAATAACAACCTGTCCTTTCCTCACCTGTACAAGGTATTTATAAAGACTGTGTAGTAAAATAGGTAAAAATGGTCAGCCCTATCAGATATTCAAAGTCATAAAAGTGGGCTATGGATGTGGCATGCTTAAGACCCTGAGTTCACTTCCCAGCATTGGGGGGAAAATGTCATAAGAAATATTACTGATCAATAAGTGTGTGTGCATATATACACCAAAAGGTTTGAAAAACCAACAAAAAACATCACCACACCAAAGTTCAAAAGACAAGGTATCTACAACTCATATTACAAGGGGTTAATCTCCTCGATTTATAAAGCACCCTAAGTAAATGAGAAGAAAAAGTCCAATAGGAAAAAAAAAGGGTAAAAGACATAAACAATCAGTTCATTAAAAAAGGAATACAGGGCTGGGGACGTGGCTCAGGTTAAGTGCCCTGGGTTCAATCCCTGTTACCATCCCCCGACTCCTAAGAAAAATGAAACATAAGCTCAGGGTTAGAATGTTTGTCTAGCATGAACAAGGCCCTGGGTTCAATTCCCAGCACTGGAAAAAAAAAAAAAGTGAGGAAAAGAAACACAAGTAGCCTTACATAAGTGAAAAGGTGATCAATGCACATAAAAAGTACAGAAGGAAACTATTTCTTACAAATCTGATTGACAAGAATCTAAGAGTTTGACAATTCTGGTGGCAAAGATATAAGGAAACAGGTACTCTCACCCACTGATGCAAAATATTTACAACCTCTATGGAGGGCAATCTGGCAATAACAACTGGAATTACAAATATGATCAAAATCACAAATACATCTAAATATATATGAAATGATGTTCTGAAATGGCAAATCATTAAAAATAGCCCTACTATACATCTACAGGGGACTGGTTAAACATATCCTTCCTCATTATTTTTACGATGGCAGACACTGCTGAAATAAATGAGGAAACTCTGTACCCATCAGGAAAGATCAAGGATCCTTGGAGGAATGGCTAATTCCAGGTACTGGGCAGGAAATACAAGATGAGTCTGGAATATTCTGTTGTACCACAAAGCTAACAAACATGAATGAATTATCAACAGGACACTATACTTCTCCACATAAGAATAACGAAATTAGAAAAATTAACAGTTGGTAATATCTAGTGAAATAAATGACTTGGGGAACTATGATCAATGAACAGAACACTAATAACTGAAAGGCTAGGAAATTTACAATAGATAGATCTCTGAATCTGCTGGTTAATCTTGTGATTAATCTATAGATTAATCTTTGCATCACTAAAATTAGGACCACTAGTACTGAGTACCATCAAGCATGACACAATATGAAGCATTTTTTAAATATTCTGAATCCAAATTGAATCACTTTCAGGTCATTCATTTTCAGGAAATAGGGGGGATAGAGAAACAAGGTAATAACATAAGAAAACAAAAAGACAAACTCAGATTTTGGGATATTCTAAAGGATAAGTGATCAAATTTCTGCAACAAGTTCATGACATTAAAAAGAAAAAAGAAAAAAACCCAACATACAAGAGGGAAGGAAACGGGACTATTAATTAAAAAATACGGGGCTGGGGAGATAGCTCAGTTGGTAGAGTGCTTGCCTTGCAAGCACAAGGCCCTGGGTTTGACGCCTGGTACCACAAAAAACAAACAAACAAACAAACAAACAAAAAAAAAAACATAATAAGCAAATGTGATGGGTGGATCTTGTCTGGATTCTGATTAGAATCAACTAAGCACCTAAGCCAGGTGCTGTGGCACACACCTGTAATCCCAGCAGCTTGGGAGGCTGAGGCAGGAGGACTGCAAATTCAAAGTCAGTCTTTACTGAGACTTTACTTTTACTTAGAAAGGCCCTAAACTACTTAGTGAGACCTTGTCTCTAAATAAAATATAAAAAAGGGCTGGAGATGCAGCTCAGGGGTTAAGTGACCCTGGGTTTAATCCCCCGTATAAAAAAAAAAAAAAGAATCAACTAGAAAAAGATGTATTTGAGACAAGGAAATCTGAATTAAGACAGGGTATTAGAGAGTACAAAACAATGACTACTTTTCATTTTTTCACATATGACAATGACAATTTTGCTATGTAAGAAAATATTCAAATTTGCAGAGGTACGTACCGAAGTAGTGGGGGTAAAATAACATGCTGTCCAGAATCTGATTTAAAACTTTATAGGAAGAAATGGAGATAGATTAAGCAAAAGTAGAAAAATCCTGACTTTTTGGATAATGGTTACATATACAGCAGTTATCATGTTATTCTCTTGACTTTTATATAAACTTGAAAATGTTTGTAAGAGTTGGGCACAGAAGTGCACATCTGTAATCCCAGTAACTCAGGAGGCTGAGTTCAAGGCCAGCCTGGGCAACTTAGCAAGACCCTATCTCAAAATAAAAAGTTAAAAAGGACTGGGGATGTAGCTCAGAGGTACAGTGTCTGTGGGTTCTACCCCTAACACTCCCTCAAAAGAAAAGATTTGTAAGAGAACACCTTAAAAATGAGAATGCAATTAGCAATGCATTAAGTACCAGAGGCAGACATAACACCTGGGGTTACCATGACCAACAGATTTTCTTTAATGTATGTATTTTGTAATAAAATGCTGACTTAAGAGTTAAGAGGACAAAGGTGAATTAGTTGTAAGAAGATTTCTCAGATGATCATATCAGGGCTTTTATGTTTGTTTTCATGTGCTTGCTTCATGTTAAGCAGCATTCCAGGACAAGTTCTACATAAAAGCTTTCTAAATAAAATGTAATAAAAATAAAAT
Organism: Sciurus carolinensis; assembly: GCF_902686445.1. Taxonomy (NCBI): domain Eukaryota; kingdom Metazoa; phylum Chordata; class Mammalia; order Rodentia; family Sciuridae; genus Sciurus; species Sciurus carolinensis. The sequence goes on from NC_062213.1 coordinate 182,869,198, forward strand.
GTTTTCCCAGTTTGTCATAATACATGCCTGAATATTACTTCAAGACATCAGTACATGTAATTATATACATAAAATTTATACACACATGCCACATAGAAATCAACTATCCAATTCAGAATATGGTTTTAGTTCCCTTACCATCGATATTAAGCATCATTTTCCACATGGCAGGTCGAACAGACTGATGGAATCCAAACCATACTTCCCTGCCCCCTCCCAGAGGGTGGTCATATCCTTCTGGAGCTGAGAAAAAGGAACGCCCCACAGGCGTATATCTACAAAAATTAAAATGGTATGTTCAATTCTTTCCTTTCTATGCAAGTATTTAAATCTGTAGAACAGAAGAGACTAAAGCAAACACAATTAATTTATCATAATGATGCTTAAAATTATGACTATATTAACTAAACATTTTCCAAGTTTGTGAAAGCAAAAAGTAGCCAAATCTATCTGCATCTTTCACTGAAATTCTCCATTCTCAGAATCACTAGTTTACATAACAAATTTTATTGAAAATACTTTCTTAAAGACAGGTTTAAAAAGTTAAACAGTTTCAAACTTAAAATGCTAGAGTAAAAATAATAATTGATCAAAAAGTTATGCCGATGTTTCAAGACACACTATTTTTGTAAAAAGACATATATGACCAGTATATGTACATGTCTACACAAATAAAATGTAGCAACTTCAGTACAATCTGATTCTATTCTCTAAATAGTTAAATTACTTTTAAAACAAGGTGACTTAACAATAGGAATATATCTGAAAATATAACAATTATTCAAGACTTACAGCTCCTAGGAGGAAGGGTTGAACATTTTTCTATAAAATAATTTACTATATTATCTAATGATGTATATTTATTTGCAAAAATCAGAGAATATTTTGTTAATACTTCTGTCAAACTTTATGTATTCTATTCTTATTCAACTGAAATAATAAAAATATACAACATATGAGAATTAGCCAAGGAAGGTCTATACAACTCTTAGGAGGAAAAACTTCACATTTAAAATCTAAAGAGGAAAAAAGCCAGAAGCACCCACTTCATGGAGGGCAGATGTCGTAGCACCACATCAACGGCATGGACAGGGTTAGTGCTGATTGGCTTGTCTAATTCCAGTGGCTCAGGCAAGGTCCGTCCTGTCAGTACTTCATGCAGTAGGTGCCAACTCACCCGAGAGACAAATTTGATTGACACCTTGAAAGGACGATCTTTTCCACCTTCCCCAGGTAATGTAACATCTAAATCTACCTGTTTATGGGACAAAAGTCACGTGGTAAATGTTAAAAAAGATAAATATAATTATTTGAAGTTTAACTTTTAAAAATATCATAAGAAAAAACAGGCAAAATAAAATTAATCTCAAAGTCAAACTGATAAACTAAAATTTAAATAACAAAGTTATTCATGCTAGCATTAATTCAACATAGCAAAATACTGAAAACTACCTAAATGCCCTAACATTTAGGTGGCTAAAAAAGAACATATGAAGCTGGGTACAGTGGCACAGCCTGTAATCCCAGTCACTAGGCAGGCTGAGGCAGAAGGATTACAAATTCAAGGCCAATCTTAGCAACTAAAAAAAGAAAGAATGAAGAAGATCTCTTGCAAATGCCACAGAATAATTTCTAAGCTATAACATTAACCAAAGTACAAAAGATCAAAAATATATGATATACTTGGTATGAGAAGTAAGGGAGAAATAAGAAAATATTCACATATCTGCTTACTTTTGCAAAAGGAAACATAGGAAGCATGAGCCAGAAACAAATAAATTCGATGAAGAGGGTTTCTACTGGTCAGATATGGGACAAAGGATAGTCAGATCAATCAACAGAGTAGAAGAAAATGTTCTTCTTTAGAGCAGAAAACCAACTAATAAATGTATAAAGAATGACAGGTTAAAAAAATCACCATTATTATACAGTAATAATCCTTTCAAGCAAGAATCATCAGTTGCTAGGCTGGGGTTTGTGGCTCTGGTAGAGCGCTTGCCTAGGATGTGTGAGGTACTGGGTTCGATCCTCAGCACCACATATAAATAAATAAAATAAAGGTCTATTGACAACTAAAAAATATTTAAAAAAAAAGAATCATCAGTTGCTAAAAAGTATAAAAGAAACAGAATCCTTAATAACTCCCACATCAAAATTTAAAACTTCTGAGCATCAAAAGACACAATCAACAGGGTAAAAAGGCAGCCCATGGAATGTGAGAAAATATTTGTAAATCAGACATCTGATCAGAGATTAATATCTAGAATGTATAAAGAATTCCTGTATTATGGCATGAGGTACATGCTTATAATTCCAGCAACTCAGGAAGCTGAGGCAGGAGGATTGCCAGTCTGAGGCCAGGCTCAGCAGCTTAGACACTGTCTCAAAAAAAAAAAAAAAAGACTGGGGATATAGCTCAGTGGTATAGTATTTGCCTAACAAGTACAAGGTCCTGTGTTTAATCCCCAGCAATGCCAAAACAAAACAAAACAAAATGAAACAAAAATAAAAATAAAAAAATAGAACAGAGAATGTAGCTCAGTGGTAAAGCACCCCTGGGTTCAATACCCAGTACTTCCCCCCTACCCCACTAAAAAAAAAAGAAAAAACTCCTATAATTCCACTAACGAACAACCCAATTTTAAAAAATGGGCAAAGGACACAAATCAAAACCACAGTAAGGTATCATCTTGTGCCCATTAGAATAGCTACTATCAAAAAACCAAACACTAAGTGTTGGCATGTATATTAAGAATTTGGAACCCTTATGTACTGTTGGTAGGAATGTAAAACTACAGTTGCTTTGGTAAACAGTAAGGTAGAGGTGTTTTTTTTGGAGGGGTGGTACTGGGGATAGAATCCAGACGCACTCTACCATTAAGCTACATCCCTAGTTCCTCTTATATTTTAAGACAGCCTCACTAAGTTTCCCAGGCCAGCCTCAAACTTGCACTCTTCCTGCTTTAGCCTCCAGAGTCAAAGGATTATAGATATGTGCCATCACATCTGTTAGTATGGTAGACTTAAAAAAATTTTTCTTCAAATAATAATTACCATGATCTAGCAATTTTACTTGTGGTTATATGACCAAAAAAACTGAAAGCAGAGTTTCAAAGATATACATATATATATATATATATATACACACACACACACCCATGTTTGGAGGAGGATTATTTTCAATAGCCAAAGAGTATATACAACAGATAAATGAATGAATAAAATGTTATATATGTACAACAGGATATTATTCAGCCTTGAAAAGAAAGGAAATTCCAACATATGCTACAACATGAATAAACCTTGAGGACAACATACTAAGTGAAATAAGCAAGTTACAAAAAGGCAAATACTGCATGATTCTACTTATATGAATTAGTCAAATTCATAGAGACAGAAAGAAGATGGTGATTTCCAGGGGCAATGAAGAGTTATGGTTTGATTGGATAGACTTTCAGTTTAGCAAGATAAAGATGGTTCTGCAGATGGATGGTGGTGATGATTACATAACAATGAGAATCTACTTAATACTTAATCCTCCCAGCCGCTCAGGAGTGCAAGGCAGGAGTGCAAGTTCAAAGCCAGCCTTAGCAATTCAGCAGACCCTAAGCAAGTCAATGAGACCCTGTCTCTAAATAAAATACAAAAAAAGACTGGGGATGTGGCTCAGAGATTGAGAGTCCCTGGGATCATTCCCTGGTACATCTCACTCCCCCCAAAAAAGTAGCTTCCTATGAGATACTTATGAACTACAAGAATAAGAGTTATCTTGCTAGGTGAAGAGTGCTACACACCTGTAATCCCAGTGGCTCAGGGGGCTGAGGTAGGAGGATTGTGAGTTCAAAGCCAGCCTCAGCAACTTAGCAAGACCCTAAGTAACTCAGGGAGATTCTGTCTCTAAATTAAAAAAAAAAAAAAAAAAAAAAAGGCTGGGGTTGCAGCTCAGTGGTTAAGCACCCCAGTGCCAAATCCCCAGTGCCAAAAAAAAAAAAAAGAATATCTTGATAGAGAAGAAATAAATGGTAGAAATCAATTTAACCAAGTTATTAAAGTTAAAAATCACCATTAATGGAACAAACACACACATGTGCCTTCTGAATGCACTGATAAGGAAAGAACACTTATGTAATGTGTGCCAAAACTATGTGACTAGAATGTAATCAAGGAGAAGTATGAGACAAACCCAGGCTGAGGGACATTCTATAATCTGCCTATAGTCTTCAATCAAGTTAATGACATGAAAAAAGGGGGTGGAGAACTGCTCCATAATAAACACTACATAGACATGATATCTACATTGTATTCATGGATTGGATTCTGTACTAGAGGGGGGGAAATGCTAAAGAAATTGAAAGACCTGACAAAACTGGACTGGTCTATGAATTGTTGATTAGACAAAATTATCATATTCAATATTAAATTAAAGGAAGTGGATAATTATACTACAGCTTTTATCCTTATTCTTAGGAAAGCCACATTAAAGGGTTAAACATTAAAAGGACATGACAGGGGACAGGGCTATAGCCCAGTGGCAGAGCACTTGTCTAGCACATATGAGGCGCTGGGTTTGATCCTTAGCACCACATAAGAATAAACAAATGAAGGCATTCTGTCCATCTACAGCTACAAAAAAAAAAAAAAAAAAAAAAAAAAAAAAAAAAAAAAAAGGACATGACATAGGGGCTGGGGTTGTGGCTCAGTGCTAGAGTGCTAGCCTAGCATGTGTGAGGCCCTGGGTTCGATCCTCAACACCACATAAAAATAAAATAAAGGTATTGTGTCCACCTATAATTAAAAATATTTTTTTAAAAAAGGACATGATATATGCAACTTAATTGTGGATGTATGTATGTCTATACAGCTATATCTATAGCTATTAAAAAAGTAAGAAGAAGATGATAAAACTAATGTGGTAATAAACATTAAGGATGTTAGTGAATCTGGATAAAAGGGAGTTCTCTGCATGATTTTTGTAACTTTCTTGTAAATCTGAAATTATTTCAACATGAAAAGTTAAAAAAGATATACATATTTACATTTATATGGATTATAATTTAAAAAATTTTTTAGTTGTTGATGGATATTTATTTTATTCATTTATTTATATGCAGTGTTGTCAACTGAACCCAGTGCCTCACACATGCTAGGCAAGTGCTCTACCACTGAGCCACAACCCCAGCCCATGGATTATAATTTTAAGGTGGTAAAAAATTCATTCAAAAAGAGACATAGCAAAAGTATAGTTTTACAATAAAGTGATGTATATCTTACCCCAGTAGTTGCCACAGGAAGTGGATTGGCTGTATAAAGGCTTCTTTTTCCATCATAAACTGGTCTACGGTCTCCAAATATAGTTACTTTAAAATGCTGAACCATTGAGTCAACTACTTCCCTAAAGAAGTAAAAAATACATTCACATAAATCCTCTGCAAGATGAAATACAAAAATATTAACTGAAATAATTTCTGGCACTGTTTAAAACTGTCACAATTCTAAAATTCATTGAATAAAAATTTTGCCTTCAGAACCATGGCTTAAGATAGCAAAAAGATTGATTGCTGGCAAAGAATGACATGCGTTTCTCAAAGTCAGAGAAGAAGGAATCCAGTAAACTACTTAATCATTCCAGGAAACAGCTGACCTGCAAAATTGTCTCCTTAGAAACTAACTTGAAATCTCTTTCATCATCTCTAAGTACTCCCTGACATATTTAGCTTTCTCTTTCTCAAGAGTAAAATGTTCTTTCTACTGTATTAAAATAGCACCATGTACATACCTCTATCAGAACCCTCGGTCTATTGTATTATAATTAGTGTATACTTTACTTCTGTGAGTTTCAAAGGCAAAGAAACACATTGTTTTCCTCCCCCATGCTTATAACAGTATCCAATCAGTAAGGCTACTATGAAAGCTCTATTTTTATGCAGCAATTTTGAATCAATATACTGACATGGAAAGATATTCAAGGCTTACACTTTTTAAAAAAATTACAGGCCATTGAAAATGATAGCAAATATCCATAAATCAATATTCATTTTTGTACATACATATTCATAAGAACAGTTTAAATATATCTGGGAAGATAAGTACCACAGAGATTCATTCAGTGCTTACCTTTGGAGAGGGAAGTGACAGGGTCACAGGGTGACTTATTTTAGTATATAATCTACGTATATTACAATGAGGGTACACTTACTGAGTATGAGTTAAAATAAAATTAAAGAGTTGGGGTGTGTCTTGGTGGTAGAGTACTTACTTGCCCCACGATGCACAAGGCCCTGGGTTCTACCACTAGCATGGCAAAACATAAACAAAGATTCAAATCTAACCCAAGCAAGTGGGGAAAGGAAAGAAACAAATCAGCATTTTCCAGAAAAAAAAAAAAAATCAATGACTTAATACTAATAACAATTTTCTCCCCAGCACAAAATTTATATTTCCCCTCTTTTCGATTTTGTTTAACTGAAACTCTATTCCCCGCTTTTCAATTTTGTTTAACGGAAATTTCTATCTCCCTCCTTTTCTAATTTTATTTTACTAAAACTATTTAAATCTAGATTAAGTTTTACTGGAATAAATCTGACAATAGCCTTGATTGGTTTTGGATTCAAAACAAATTTAAATGATTTTCTTCCACTTTGTTTTCTTTTGTGGCCACTATTACTAAGACCAGTTTTCAGGTGAAATTATACAGATAGAATTTGTCAGGATGTTTTAAGTATTTTGTCACTTTTTTACTCAACACTGAAGTGGTGTAACTGTGAGTTTACCAACTCCTGGCAACCCAGTCAAATCATCTAAGGATCAAAATGGTAGAGCTAAAACATTTCAGGGGATTAAAAAATACTTTGCTTCGATTCTTAGCACACAGCTATGTCCTCAATAAACGTCCTCATGGTGGATAATATACTTGAATGAACTGCCAGAACTTCCAACGGAATATATCTAAAGTTAAACCCAACATATCTCCCCCAAGTTAAATTTGATTATGTTTTTTTCTGCTGTTTAAATAATGATGTCTCCATCTTCTTAGTTACCCAGATTTAACACCTGGCTCATCTCTTTACCCAATTAATTGGTGACTCCATCTCTTGCAATATTTCTTATACTAGTTCTTGTACCTGAATTATTTTAAGTTTATTGGTTTTTATGTGTTTACCTTTTTCTTCTCCATCCCAATTTACATACCACTGACTAAAAAGTCCTATACCCCATGTTTATATCTCAGGTACAAGAGCTGATTAATTATACTTCTCAGTTTGTGGCACATTATCATCATTTACATAAGACCCCCCACTTTTTTGAAGCCAGAGGTGCTCCGCCACTAAGCTACACCCCCAACTCTTTTAAGTTTTTAAATTTTAAGACAGGGTCAAGCAAAGTTGCCCAGGCTGGCCTTGAATTTGCAACCCTCCTGCCTCAGCCTCCGAGGAGCTGGGATTATAGGTGTGCAGCACCACACCCAACAAGATCCCTCTTATAATCGTTTTCTTTCCTTCAATCTCCATTTCCTATTCCCATTCTTCTTCCTAACAATTTATTCCTTCTAATGTATTTGATGAACATCATCCTTTTGTATGTATTCCAATCTTTACCTTCTACAAAGGATTTTAAAAATCTATTCATGTTGTTGTAGCAGGCTTAGTTCATTCTTTAAAAAATTATCTATTATTTGGGCTGGGTATATAGCTCAGTGGTAAAGTGCTTACCTAGCATATCCAAGGCCCTGGGTTTGATTCCCAGCACAACAACAACAACAAAAATTATTTTCAAAAGTTTTATCAATGAAGAACAGTTGTAAATAATTTAGAAGTCACTTAACTCACTTTTTTTGATTGATGTGAAATAATACACATGTGATCTATCCACTCCTCTAGCAGGTAAACTCAGAGTGCCTTTAATTGCAGTCACCCAAACAATACTGCAATTCATTATCTTATTACATATCCCTCTGAACCTGTATGAGAATTAATCTCTATTTGCATATTTGGAAAATAGACTGTGTTTCAAAATGAAGATTATCAACTAAATGATGAAATGCTAAACTGCTCTCTAGAATCACTACACTAATCTACACTCCTTGGTGTTCCTATTTTCCTGTGTCCCAGCCAAGACTTGGCATTAACCAGCTTTGATTTCTAACATGTGCTAGCCTAATGGACATAAACTAAAACCTTGTTTGATAATTTAGATTTCTCTTATTACTAATGAATTGCAGCATTCTTCATGTGTTTTGTGTTTCCTTCTGTACGAATTGTTTCCTTTGCCCATGTTTCTGTTAGGGTTTCTGTCTTCTTGTTGGATTGAAGGAGTTCCATTTATATTCTAAATATTATTTCATAGACACGTTTAGTTTTTTGTAAATATATCTTCTGCCACAATTTTAACTGTCCATTAACAATATCCATGTATCTGTTGAACTGAAACCTGTAATTTTGTAACATAAAATTAATCATTTTTTTCATCTTATGGGTTCATGCGACTGAGGTGCTGCTGATTAAAGAAGTGCTTTCCTAAAGGCTGAGTATCACTTATCTGAAATGCTTAGAACCAGAAGAATTTCAGATTTCAGATTTTAGAATCTTTGCAAATACATAACAAGATATGTTGGGGATGGGACCCAAATCTAAACACAAAATTCATTTACATTTCATATATACTTTATACATATAAACTGAAGGTAATTTCACATATTATTAATAATTTTGTGCATAAAACTAAGTCATGGGCCAGGGTTGTGGCTCAGCGGTGGAGCACTTGCCTCTTATGTGTGAATCACTGGGTTCGATCCTCAGCAACACAGAAAGATACATAAATAAAATAAAGGTATTTGTCCATCTATACCTAAAAATATTAAAAAAAAAAAAAAAAACTAAGCCACTTGGTTTGGAATTTTCTATTTGTGGCATCACATTGGTGCTTAAAAAGTTTTGAATTTTGGCACATTTTGGATTTTTTGATTAGGGATGCTAAATGTGTACTAAGTTACAAGATAACTTACATTTTATTAACTTTATAGTTTTATCCATACTATTTTGCCATTAATCTGTGAGATTCTTCTTTATAAAGAGTAATTAGCCAATTTTACTTTCTTTCATATAGTGAGAGCCAGTTTCCCCATACCATCTTCTAAACAGTCAATATTTAACCAATCAATGGCATTTTTATCTTACTAAATTCTCATATGTGAGTGGCTGGTTCCAAGTTCTCTATATTGTTCCAGTGGTCTACTTGTCTGTTCTTGCACTGGTACCATGTTTTCACTTTTATTAGTGTGCTTTATTATGTTGTCATGTTGGGCAGGGCAAGTTCCTTCACTTTTTCGAAGTTAACTTGAACTTTCATGGAAACTTTTATTTTGGAATAATTTTCTACCCACATGACTAACATGCTAAAAACATAAATCAGTGTGTTAAAAGCTTCTGACAAACTACGTCAATGAACTAAATGAAGAAACACAGTAAGAGCCACTATACTATTGAAACACTTTTATGTTTGAAAACTTCAATTGTAATAAAAGAATAAATTAGAGGATCTCAATTTACCCAATGCTTTTGTAGAGAGAGGATTTAGATGACTACAAGTCCAAAATGAACTAATAGTATAAGGTGACTTCCTCAAAATTAAAGAATTCACATTGCACATATTTAAGTACCCAGACAATAAGACAAATATTACACAAGTCATTTTATATTTTGGAGTACTCTGTTCAATCTGGGAAAACGTTTAAACCCTAAACACCGAAACATAACTAGAAGGCAGCACTCCTGATAGAAACTCATGTGATATGATTAAAAATAAATCAAATTAGGGACTTGTAGTCTGAAATAGGAAAGACTCAAAATTATGGAAGTCTGGCTATTTTAATGGAATGTCATGTGCAAAACTAAATAGAAATCTATCTTGTATGAGAGGACAGGATTAAGAAAAGTATCTGGAAAAATATAGGAAGCTAAATTTTGGAACAAAAACTTCTGGTTTTCTAACCATCATAGTTATTCAAAAGTGGATTATACTACCTTAAGAAATACCTGAGTTCATCCTTGCTAGAACTATTCAAAAAGCAACTATGTAACCAATTGTTGGGGAAAATATAAAGATGACAAAAATTTCCATAATCCTCTCTGACAGCAAAACTTAATTATGAGAATACTAAATAACAAAACACTGAAGATTTCATCACAGGATCAGATAAAGAAACTCTTCACAAATAATTACATTGACATATGAAAATTTACTACAGAGCCTCAATTCTACAGTATGCTTGTAAATTTTAACACTCAACTACTTAAAGTTCACAATAGAAATAGGGATATAATTCAGTGTTAGAACGTGTGCAGCCCTAGATTTACTCCCCAGTATTAAAAAAAAGTAAACAGGTAAAAGTTAGTAACTGCCAAAACCTATTCTACAAAGGGAATCAATCAGCTTATTCATGAGGACCAACAGTTAGTATGTCTCCACTTTAACCCCTTACTAGTATGGTAAAATTAATTGACATATTTAGAATTTTGGTGAAGTTTATTATGCAAGTCAACAAAGTGTCAAAACCAGGAACTTCAAATTCTTAATCCTTATTTAAAAAATACTATTATTGAAATATTCATCAGGCAGGCATAGGGAATGAGAGGAAAACTTCTCTACAACAGTCATGTATCCAGTCACCCAGTAAACTCTAGCAGCAGAATTACTATTGTATTATGAAGAAAGTTTGAACTGGGAAATTGCCCACTTCAGAAACCCTTAAAACATGTGGTAACATAAGCACTACAGAATCAATAAATAGACATCAGTTTTTAGTTCCACTTTGTCACACAATTGATATGTTATTCAATCTGACTTGAGTTTCTTTATATATAAAAATGTGCCAGTTAGTTGTGGTGTCTATAATCCCAGGAACTCAAGCAGAAAGATCATGATGTCAAGGTCAGCCTCAGCAATTTAGCAAGGCCTTAAGCAACTCAGCAAGATCCTGTTTCAAACTAAAAAATAAAAAAAGGGCTGGGAATATGACTCAGTGGTAGAGCCCCCCTGGGTTAAAATTCCTAGTACCAATAAATAAATAAAATAAAAATGAAAGTAAAAAATGTGACACTAGTTTCAGGGAACAAAGGGGATATTAGTGAACTCATTTTGGGGATGGGTAAGAATCAAATATGTATGATACTACTTTTACATAAAAATTTAAGCATGACTATCTCACAAATACACTTCAAGAAGTATATCAAAATTTTCCTAATAACAAGGGGTTGGGGATGTAGCAGAGTGCTTGCTTAGCGTACATAAGGCCCTAAGTTCAGTCCTCAGCCCAGAGGGGAAAGAAAAAGTTTTCCCAATATCAATAACAAATGGATATTTCACAATGCATTAGGATCAACTATAATAAATTAACACCAAGAATTAATTCTAGTAATTAACAAACTGTTAACTGAGTTTTCTTTACATTGTAGTTGTGGAACATTAGTCTTTTAATAATAATTTTTAACATTAACACAGTAAACAGAACAAAAAGGTGTGCATCACTGTAGTTGGCTAAAATATTTTAACTTCTGTTTTTGTTTTATTTTATTTGTAGTACTGGGGTTGCACCGAGGGCCTCATGAATGGTAGGCACTCTAATACTGAACTACACCCCCAGTCCTAAAATAGTTTAACTTCTAAAACAGTAATTTAGGGAAGTAATTTGGGAAAGAAAATTTAAGTAAATGGGGATGATAACTTTTAATCAATCTTTAGTCTCTTCTTTTTATTAACAGCCTTGATCTAAGGAGGGAAGAATTTTTGCAGAATATAATATAATGCATTCTCTTAGACATTAAGAATCCTTAAGGATTCATCTAGTAATTACTCCAAAAATGGAACCTATCTGAGTATGTTAGGTCTTATAAAGGGCTATAGCCGACCTCCCGACTCTTACCTCAACCACCAATTCCTACATTCTGGTACCAAGTCTTTTGACTCCATCATGCTCTGGTGCATAGACTGTAAAGTAAAATTTAATAGCGATTTCAGTAAGTTCCCATTTACCACCTGACTCATACAGCAGCAAAATGGTAGGAGAGGGAAACTTCAATGTAAAAAGGAAGAGAAGAAATTATTTTTGTGTTTTTACTACAGGCTCAGAGATCCACCTTCATCTCATTTTTAGGTATTTCTTAATTCTCTGCTCCCCAAAGTTAAAATGGGAAATATTACTCTAGTTTATTGAAGATGACATGAAAGAGTATTTTCCCTAAAGGTCTATTCACATTAATTTATTTTCCCCAGCTATAAACTAATCTATCACTATAGTATGAACTTTTGCTAAGCTATAACAAAATGCTAAAATCATCCAGAGGTTTATAAAACACAACTAAAACTGCTGGCAGTCTCTCTTTGTATTGTTCCAATCTATAATTTATCTACAAAATTGTGGTAAGTAGCATAGAAGGTAGTTAATGAATAATTTTGTTATCAAGATTAAGTTTAAGGGGTTGGAATTGTAGCTCAGTGTAGCACTTGCCTAGCACATGTGAGGCACTGGGTTTGATCCTCAGCACCACATTAAAAATAAAATAAATAAAATAAAGGTATTATGTCTACTAGAAAAAAATTTTATAAAGATGAAGTTTAAGAGATGCAGTACAGAGAAGAAAGGGCCTAGACTTTAGATCAATTTCTTTCTTTTTTGTGGTGGTGTAGTGGGGAGGGGGGTGCTGGGGATTGAAACCAGGGTCTTGCACATGCTAAGCATGAGCCTTACCACTGAGCTACACCCCCTGGTCCCAGATCAAATGTTTAATTTTGCAATAAAATCTATAGCAAACTGGAGCATTTTAAGACAAATATTTCTATAGTCATTTCACATGTGAATTTTTTAATAACCCACCGTGTGGTAAACATTTCTAGTACTGTCTTACTGTAACAGATTACTTCAGATTGAGAAAAAAAATTGTTTTTATTTTGTTTTATTTTATTTGCAGTACTGGGGTTACACCAACAACTCTCCTCTAGAACACTTCTTCTTCAGGCCACAATGTCTTAATGGTCTCTATTCAGCCTTTACACTCTTGGCTTCTTTTGGCATTTGCCATTATGATCAAACACTGTTCCCTAAAAATGACCATCTGGGTTCTGCATTCTTTGAAATAGCTTCTACTCTGTCCCAAGTCTCCTACCTTTCCAATTTGTGGTCTTCCAAAGAGAAAGAATGCTATCCCCAGAATCTATTCTCAGTCCTCTTATCTTGACTTTACACATTTCCTTAGCTTCTAACTATCACCTCATGCTGACATGCCTCAAATCTCAAACTCCACTTGACTTATCTCCTGAGCTCTTGGCACTTATTCCAAGTGAACTGCTCCATTTCAATGTTCCTTGTGCAATTCGACCTCTTACATATCCAAAGAAGAATATTTTAAGAACTGGGTCCTTTCACAATCGTATTTCTGTTAAAGCCATCACCATTGCACAAGCTAGGAATTATGAAGCCATTTATATTTCTTCCTTTTCCCTTCAGAGTTAAATCGTTCTTTCTTTTTCTAAATATCGCAGCCAGGGCTGGGGATATGGCTCAGTGGTAGAGCACTTGCATAGCATGTGTGCAGTCCTCGGTTGTAACCCCAGCACTGCCCCAAAAGCATCTATGCTCTCCTTTTACCCCACTGTTGCCACTATATCTTAGAACTATCACTGCTAATCCAGAAAAACTTAAAGTATGTACCAGAGATGATAGGGAATATTTATGTTTAATTTCATCTAACAATTAGAAATTAAGATTTGTAGCCCAACATGGTAGTGTATGCCTATAATCCCTGCTCCTCTGGAGGTTAAGGCAAAAAGATCAAGTTCAAGACCAGTCTGGGCAACTTAGCAAGACCCTATCTCACCCCATAATACAAATATATCATACTAGACAAAGGCACCATAAACATACATTGGAGAAGAGATAGCCTCTTCAACAAATGGTGCTGGGAAAACTGGAAATCCATATGTAGCAGAATGAACATTTATTCCCCTCTCACCCTGCACAAAATTCAACTCAAAACAGAACAAAGACCTAGGCATTAGACCAGAGATCCCACACCTACTAGAAGAAAATGTAGGCCCAGCTTTCCATCATGTCAGTTTAGGAACTGACTTCCTCAACAAGACTCTTAAGCACAAGAAGTAAAATCAAGAATCAACAAATGGGATGGTATCAAACTAAAAAACATCTTCACAGCAAAGGAAAAAAAGCAAAAGAGCTTCAGGAGAAAATCTCTACCTTATGTACCTAAGATAGAGCATTAATCTCCAGGATATATAAAGAAATCAAAAAACTTAACACCAAAAAACCAAATAACCCAATAAATAATGGGCAAAGGAAGTGAATAGGCTATTCAAAGAAAAAGAAATATAACAGGTCAACAAATACATGAAAAAATGTTCAACATCTCTAGCACTTAGGGAAATGCAAATTAAAACTACACACCGAGCCAGGTGTAGTGGCACACACCTGTAATCCCAGTGGCTAGGGAGGCTGGGGCCGAAGGATTGAGAGTTCAAAGCCAGCCTCAGCAACTTAGCAGAGCACCCTAAGCAACTCAGGGAAACCCCATCTCTAAATAAAATACAAATAGGGCTGGGGTTGTGACTCAGTGGTCGAGTGCTCCTGAGTTCAATCTCCAGTGCTCCCTACTCCCAAAAAAACCTACGAGATTCCATATCACTCCAGTCAGAATGGTAATTATCAAGAATACAAGTAATAGTAAATGTGGGCAAGGATGTGGGGAAAGGGGTACACTCATACATTGCTGGGAGGTTACAAATTGGTGCAACCACTCTGGAAGCAGTAGGGAGATTCCTCAGAAAACTTGAATGGAACCACCATTTGACCCAGTTATTCCACTCGGTATATAAACAAAGGACTTAAATCAGCATACTACAGTGACACAGCCACATCAATGTTTATAGTAGCTCAATTCACAATAGCTAAGTTATGGAACCAGTCCTGGATGCCCTTCAACAGATTGAATTGGATAAAGAAAATGTGGTATTATATACACAATTCAATATTACTGATAAAAAGAATGACTTTATGACATTTGCTGTTAAATGGATGGATCTGGAGACTAACAAGCTAAGTGAAATAAGCCAATCCCCAAAAAACCAAGGGTTAAAATGTCCTCTCTAATATGCTAATGCTAACACACAAAGGGGTGGGGTTGGAGTTCAATGGATTAGAAAAAGGGGAATAAAGGGAAGGGAGGGAGAATGGGAACAGAAAAGAGAGTAGAATGAATTAGACATAACTTTCCTATGTTCATATATGAATACACCACCAGTGAAACTCCAAATCATGTGCAACCACAAAAAACGGGATCCTAATAAGTTGTACTCCATGAATGTCAAAATGCACTCTATTGTCATGTATATCTAAAAAGAATAAATTAAAAATAAAAAGACATGTCTTAAAAAAAAGAGCTGGGGATATAGCTCAGTGGTAGAGGGCCACTGGATTTAATCCCCAGTATTTCAAAAAAAAAAAAAAAGGAAGCAAGGGAGGGAGAGAGGAAGGAAAAGAGAAAGAGGAAATTAGGATTTGTGAACATTCATGAATATGGATTATCATGGGTACTCTCACTTAGTCCATGTCAGATGGTCAGATGTCACACATGATACACCAGGAATTCTGAGAAATAGGAGTTTTGCAACAAACAAGAGTTAATAGCAGGCATTACTGTAGCTACCCCACCATCTTTTCTCATCCTTCTGTCTCTCCTCCTCACTTTATCTATTCTCCTCGCTTTTACACTCTCTCTAGCGCGCGCCCTTTCTCGTCCCCTTTCTTTTCCTCTCATTTTCTCTCTTATCCTGCAGGGAGACACTCTGTTTGCTTAATAAACTCCCGTATGTGGGGGGAAAAAAAAAAAAAAAAAGAGTTAATAGCAGAGCTAGGGTGTTAGTTCAGTGGTAGAGCTCTTGCTAACAATGTGCAAGGCCCTGGGTTCTATTTCCATCAAGTATGTGCTACTTGGTGCACCACTGCACCAAGTAGCACATACTTGGTACCATTAATCTGAAAATTTCAAATTATTTAAATATATTTTTAATAATTTATTTCAAAACAAATATTCTCACCTTTTCCTATGATTACATATTAGAATAGTAGTACATGTCTACATAATTTTAAAAATATGTATATGTGTATTTATCTATTTACAGTTGAGTACAAGGTCAAACAAATTTCACTTATTGAAAATATTTGATCAGTGGTTTGAAGACCATTGCTCAACAGCTTTCCAACTGTTGCTAGCCTCCAGTCTTTCTCCTCTATAATTCATTATCCACACTGCCATCGCTTATGGTTTTAAATTCAGATATGGCTCATCTGCTTGGAAGTCTCCAAGAGCTCTCCATTATTTCTGGATTTATAAGCTTTAGCATAGTCTAAAGATCCTTCATAACCTACTCCCTGGCTAATTTTTCAGACTCTTCTCTAGCTGTTCTATTTATCTTGGCCTATTTCTGTTGCACAAACATGTCAAGCCCTTGCTCATGCTCTCTCTATATGGATTCTTCTTTCTTGTCCACCTCTGTTCAACTATTCTGCTCAGACACCATGTCATATGTCCCATCCTCCCCCTTAGGTAAAGGTAGTACATCACAGTACATAACGTGCATCTCTCAGAATTAACTAGTCACTCCATACAAATGACAAAATCTTTAGGAGGAGTCATGTCTTTTCTATCTTGTTAGCTCCAGAACCTACCATAGTGTCTGACACAAAACAGGGGCACAATAAATTAATGATTAATTAAACCATACAGAAGATCCAAAAATAATTCTTAAGTTTTAAAAAAGTTACTCCAGGATTTAGAATTATAATTCTAGTCTTTAAATTTAGTACCAATAGCATTTTACCTTGGTATAGATATCCTTGTGGTAAATTAAGAGAACTGGGTTAAATTGATTTACTCTAACCTAAGAAAAAAACTGGAACAGACTAAAAGTAAACAAATCAAGGTACATTCACACAATAAAATACAATACAGCTGTTATTATAATTTAAATCTAAACAAATGAGTATTAGTAATAATACTTATTGGCCAGTTCATGATGTTTAGACATGTTTATTTATAAAAGTACCTTCAATTTCAAATATACCATAGGAATATAAGCCCAAAAGACTAATTCCTAGAGTATTTAGATACTACTTAAAAGAATTTTGAGATGTGAAATAATTGCCATCTGTTAGTTTTCCTATCTTCCAAGTAACTAATAAGAAAAATAAAACTTGTTTTATTAGCTGACATTTTGCATAGTATAGTTTCCCCAAGATATTTAACACTAAAAACTAAACAATTTGATTTTCAGTGCAGTATTTTCAGAGATATGCCCTCTCAATCACTTAATCAGAAGTACACCCCATCTATAGATATGACCAAAAAGGCAAAAGTTGACACAAAAAAACAAAATTGAAAATGTGCTTCAAAGGATACCATCAAGAAAATGAAAAACCCAACATGGAGAAAGGGAGAACAATTTGTCAATCATATATCTGATAAGAGATTTTCATCTAGAATGTATAATGAAGTCCTACAGTCTACACTCTAAAGACAAATGACCCAATTTTAAAAAACAGGCAAAACACCTAAAAGATATTTCTTTAAAAGAAAATATGCAAATGGTCAATAAGTATATGAAAAGATAAGAAATATCATCAGCCACTAGGAAAATTGTTATCAAAGTGACAATGAGACACTACTTCATACTCATTAGGATGACAAAAATAAAAAAGAGATAACAATTATTGGTGAAGATGTGGATAAAATGGAATTCTTGTTCACTAAAAGTAGTAGTGGTGCATGTCTGTAATCACAGCAACTGAGGAGGCTAAGACAGGAGAATTGCAAGTTCAAGTTAAGCCTCAGCAACTTAGCAAGACACTATCTCAAAATAAAAATTTAAGAAGGGTCGAGGATGTAAAGCTTCCCTGTGTTCCCCAGTGAAAAATAAATAAATTTAAAAAATACAATAAAAGGGTACAATCACTTTGGAAAAGAGTCTAGAAGTTTTTCAAAGGGTAAACACAGAATTATCACAATTCCACTCTTAAGTATATACCCAAGAGAAATGAAAATATATGTTCCACATAGAATCCTACACATGAATGTTTATAACAACTTTATTCACAGCAGTCTAAAAATGTAAACAACCTAAAACATTTAACTGATGAATGGATAAGCATAATGTACTGTATCAATTAATGGAACCAGTAAAAATGAATGAAGTATACTACTGACACAAGCTACAACATGAATGAAACCTGAAAACGTTATACAAAGACAAAGAAGTCAGTCACAAAAGCCACAAATTATATGATTCCATGTATATTAGATGTTCACAAGAGGAAGTCTATTGAGATAGAAAGTAGAATAGTGGTTGGTGGGGACTTGAGGATGGAGGCAATGGTGTGATCGCAAATGAGGACAGATTTTCTTTTGGGAGGATGATATGTTCTACAATTAGATAGCAGAGTACATCATCTCTGTGATTGACTACACTAAAAATCATTGAGTTGTATACTTGGTGAAGTTTAGGGTATGTGAATTATATATCAAGAAAGTTATTATGCCTTTCTGTTGGCATACTATCCAACTCTAACACTATGCCAACACTATTCTTAATAACAACAGAATTCCTTCTGTTAATCTGAGATCTCTATTTAAAAGGTCAAAATGGTATCGCTAGATTTATTTTTTCCTTCTAAAAGTCAATGAGTAGTATTTTATTGCCTCCATGTGCCATATGCACAAATATTTAGCATTGTTTTTATTCATAACAATAGTAATATCAATAATAGAACAATGATCATAAAATATTCAATTTGTAAAATTGAACCAAAAAATTCAATCACAACCACCATTTCAAGATTCCTTCAAATTTTTATTCATGTTTAAAATACACCTTACATTATACTCATATTGCCTATGCAAATGTATATAATTTCACCATCTAGTGATTTTGAATATGTACCTAAATGTCTATTCAAAGTTTATCCCCATGCATATTTAGTAGTTGGACAAACTAGCATAAAATCTCAAGTTAGAAAATGTATACCATAATATTTCTAAAACTACTTGGCTTTTAGTTACTGTGGCAGTGATCTGTTAAAAGAACAAACAAGCTGGCACAGAGGCGCATGCCTGTAATCCCAGCAGCTCGGGAGACTGAGGCAGGAGGATTCTGAGTTCAAAGCCAGTCTCAGCAAAAGTGAGCCACTAAGCAACTCAGTGAGACCCTGTCTCTAAATAAAAATACAAAATAGTGTTGGGGATGTGGCTCAGTGGAGTGCCTCTGAGTTTAATTCCCAGTACACAAAACAAATAAGACAAATAAAATGTCTTTGAATAGACATGACTTAGGTACACATTCAAATCACTAGATGGTGAAATTATACTGGCAAATAATATATCAAACAAACCAAACTAAAGACAAAAATATAACTAACAATGTCAACAGGATCATGTTAAAGTCAGAATGTACAAAACAAACTCTGAAGAACTAGTAATATTTGAAATCTATTTAATAAACCTGTTCTTTTTTTAAGCAAATGAAAAATTATATTCTTTCCTTGAACAAATCTGTTCTTTTACCAAATGATTATTTTCAATCAAAAGCACTTAACAGGAAAAGAAGGAAGGGGAGAACCCCATTTCCTGCAGAAAGGAAAAAAAAAAGCAATAGAAAAAAAAGCTAAGAATAAATTGGTAGAGAGGTTGACTCATAAAATGTTTCACAAGCATTTCCTGGATATTTTGTCCAAGAAAACTCCTCTGACTGACGTGGAAATTTGTTTGGCTAAAATAACTCATTCTATTATTATGATTAATGCCTTAGTGCCAAATATTTGTTCATGTGGCATATGGACAAGATAAATCTCATATGCATTAGTTTAAGTATTTAAAAACTTAAGTAACGTAGAAAGAATCACTATAACATTGTGGAAGGCAACAACGACAACATTTTACACTAATAATAAAACAATTTGTTGTGACTTTAACCATTTCAGTAAAGTTAAATTAGATGTAATGAACTGCTCCATTTTGAACCTTAACTGTTTTGCTAATGTTGAAAAGGAACTGCAAAGTTGTATACTGTTCCTTCTAATTTCAAGAATTCCAGCTGTTGAACTGTAGAAACTGAACCAACAATTTCAGAAGGTCACCAACAGTTTTTGTTTGTTTGTTCGTTTGAAGGAGGACTAGAGATTGAACCCATGGTGCTCTACCCATTAAGGTACATTTAGTATTTTGAGGCAAGGTCTTGCTAAATTGCTTTGAACTTGTGATCCTCCTGGTTCAGTCTTTGGAGTTGCAGGCATTATAGGTGTATTCCACCACCAGTGTTAACTGACTAGTCATGGAGTAATATTAGGATGACTTAAGACAAAAGCAGATCTGCTAAAGAAAATAAATGGAGATGTTGACACTGAATCAAGAAATATCAACCAAGCACAACTGGCCCTCCCAAATCAGTCAATTCTGCTTCTGCAAATTCAACCAGCCTCAGGTTGAAAATATATTTTTTAAAAAATGCACTTATACTGAACAAGTACAGATTTTTTTTCTTGTCATTTCTCTTAAACAATGTAGTTGAACAAGTATTTATATAGTATGTTCATTATAGTCATATCAGTAATCTAGAGGTGATTTAAAGTACATGGGAGGACATGTGAAGGTTATTTGACAAAAACACTACATATCTTATATAAGGGACTTGAGCATGTGAGGATTTTTCTATCAGTGGAGGGTCCTAAAACCAACACCAAGTATACCAAGCAAGGGACGACTGATTATTTTAGAGTACCAAAGAAGTCTTTAGTTTCTATCAAAACTCAAATAATTAGAATGGACAAGGCCCTGGGTTCAATCCCTAGCAACAAAAACACTCAAATAAAAGGCACATGATAAAATTTTTTCATTTGAAACATCTAAATTACAGATCAAATCAATCATACTGGCAAATAATGTATCAAAGCAAACCAAACTAAAGACAAAAATATAACTAACAATGTCAACAGGATCATATGTTAAAGTCAGAATGTACCATGCTAACACTGAGCACTTATATGTGAAACTCCATGCTATGCAACTTCTTAAACATGTATATAATATACGAATTCTCCTGTACTCACAAAACAAAACAAAAACATTAGGTAGAAGGAACAAATATAATAATAAACAAATACTATAAACAGTTCTGATTTGTATCCTAGTATTATTGCCTTTGCACCAGTTCTTGATAACTCACCAGGAATACTAAAAAAAAAAAAAACCTTAACTGAGGAGCCCAATACATTTTGTTTTCCTAACATTTTCATCATGTAATTCCTCTATTCAACAACCCATAATTCTCTATTATATAATTATGTTATATGTCTTTAATATACACACACATACATATATGATTATATAGTTAATGTCAGAGGTGATTCTTTTGTCCTGACAAGTTGAAGAGGCATTACAAAGGAATCCAGTTCAGAAATTCTGCCTTAGACATTCTATCAATTAAGAGATTTACTTGGATTAATGAATGCTTTTTTAAAAAATGCAAACATCAGGCTGGGGTTGTAGCTCAGTGGTACAGCGCTTGCCTAGCATGTGTGAGGCACTGGGTTCGATCCTCAGCACCACATTAAAAAAAAATTAAATAAAGGTTCATCAACAACTAAAAAATATTTTTAAAAAAATGCAAACATCTACCACAAGGGTCAGGATTATCCTTCACTCAAATTTACATATGAAGTCAGGCATGGTAGTACACATCTGTAATCCCAGCAACTCAGAAGGTTGAGGCAGGAAAACTGCAAGTTTGAGGGCAGCCTAGGCAATTTAGAGAGACCATGTCTCAAAATGAAAAGGGCTGGGGAGGTAGCTCAACAGTGAAGCACCCCTGGGTTCTATCCTCAGTACTGCCAAAAACAAGTGGGGGTGCTGGGGATATAGCTGAGAGTCAGAGTGCCCCTAAATCCAATCCCCAGTACTACCAAACAATACAATGCAGTTTTGAGAAAAAAGGTATTTATTTTTTTTGGTAGTACTAGGGATTGAATTCAAGGGTACTCTATCACTTAGTTACATCCCCAGTCCTTTTTATTTTATTACTATTATTTTTTCCTTACTAAAAATTCTTATTCATAGATTTAACAAGTGTTTCCATTTTTTATTGGTGCATTATACTTGTATATAAAGATGGAATTTACTGTTACATATTCATACATGCACAAAATATAATAACAATATTATTTGGCCACTATCACTGCCTAGCACCTTCCCCTTCCCTGCCTCCCCTCCCAACCTCAGGTCCCTTTCCTCTACTAATCTCCCTTTGATTTTCACGAGATACTCTGTACCCCATACCTTTCTTTTCCTTTCTAGCTTCCACATATGACAGAAAACATATGACCCTGACCTTCTGCATTTGTCATATTTCATTTAACACAATGGTCTCTACGGTTTTATCCATTTTCCTGCAAATGACATAACTTCATTTTTCTTTTTGGCTGAATAAAACTCCACTGTGTATATGTACCACAATTTCTTTATCCATTCATCCTTTGATGGATACCTAAGCTGATTCCAAAGTTTGACTAGTGTGAATTATACTGCTATGAACATGGGTATGCATGTTTCACTACAGGATAACTTTAATTCTTTAGGATAAATACCAAAAACACGGAACTCTTCATGAATTTGCATGTCATCCTTGTGCAGGGGCCATCTTAATCTTCTCTGTATCCTTCCAATTTTAGTATATGTGGCACCAAAGCGAGCACCTTTTTATTTTATTTTAAGACAGGGTCTTCCTAAATTGTGAACTTGCAATCTTCTTGCCTTGGCCTCCTCAGTAGCTAGGTTGACAGGTATGTGCCACCACACTCAGTTAGACTTTCACATTTTCTTTCTTTCTTTCTCTTTCTCTCTCTCTCTCTCTCTTTATTTTTTTTTTAGTTATAGATGGACACAATGCCTCTATTTCATTCAACTTTTTTTTAAATACTTTTTTATTTTAGTTGTCAATGGATCTTTTATTTTATTTATTTATATGTGGTGCTGAGTATTGAACCCAGAGCCTCATACATGCCAGGCAAGTGCTCTACCACTGAGCCACAACTTCAGCCCACATTCAACTTCTTATGTGGTGCTAAGGATTGAACCCAGTGCTTCACACATGCTAGGCAATTCTCTTATCACTGAGTCACAACCCCAGTTCCCTAACCCTTTTTTACATTTTATTTAGAGATACAGTCTTGCTAAGTTGCTTTGTGCCTTGATAAATTGCTGAGGCTGGATTTGAACTCGTGATCTTCCTGCCTTAGACTCCCATGCTGCTGGGATTACAGGCAAGCACACATAAGAAATATGTGCCTAGGGCTGGGGAGATAGCTCAGCTAGTGCTCGCCTCACAAGGCCCTGAGTTCGATCCCCAGTACCGCAAAAAAAAAAAAAAAAAAAAAAAATATATATATATATATATATATATATGAAAAAAGAAATACATGCCTGTTACCGCTACTAAATTACGTATATCTTTTAAATTTAATTTTTAATTTTGTTTTTATTTTAAATATTTGTTTAAGTTGTTGATGGACCTTTATTTTATATGTGGTGCTGAGACTCGAACCCAGGGCCTCACACATGCTAGGCAAGTGTTCTACCACTGGACTACAACCCCAGTCCTAATTTTTTATTTTATTATTCATTTTTAAAATTTCAAATTTATTGACATCAATACCTTAATAAATTGACACCTATACCTTAATAAATGAATGCTCTTAATAATACTTATTAAAGCTGGGGTTATGGCTCAGTGGTAGAGTGCTTGCCTAGCATATTTGAGGTTCGATCCTCAGTATTACATAAATAAATAAAATAAATATGTCCATTTACAACTAAAATTTTTTTTTTTTTTTTTTTTTTTTTTTTTTTTTTGGTGCTGGGGATCGAACCCAGGGCCTTGTACTTGCAAGGCAAGCACTCTACCGACTGAGCTATCTCCCCAGCCCTAAAAATATTTTTAAAAATAATAATACTTATTAAATAAGAAATAGGACATGACAAACCAAAAGGCCAAATTAAATGTCATTGTTTTGTAAAAGTGTTCTCAATTTTAAAAATTAGAATACAGTTGGTAACACCATGCACATCATAAATTCCTTTTTACATTTTCTGCATTACCTAAACCACAACCAGGAATATTTACATAATATTTGGGGGAGGGCTGAGGAAGCTTACTGAAAGCAGACTGATACAATCTTTATATACTCTAAGGAATAGTCAGGAGCTGGGACAGAAGAACAGAAAGCAAGAAATCATTACAATCACCATTTCTACCCACCACTATTATCACCATCATCATCATCACCCTCATTCTCATTGTCATCTTAAAGGGAACTCATAAAAGTGGTAAAGTAGGGTGGGAAAGACAAAGAAAGCACACATGCCAGGTATGGTGGCACATTCCTGTAATCCCAGGGCTCGGGAGGCTTACACTAGAGGACTGCGAGTTCAAAGCCAGTCTCAGCAACTTAGCAAGGTCCTAAGCAACTCAGTGAGACTCTGTCTCTAAATAAAATACAAAATAGGGCTAGGGTTGTAGCTCAGTGGTCGAGTGGCCCAAGTTCGATCCCTGTACTCCCCTCCTCCAAAAAAAGCACACATATGTTATTTAACAGCAATAAAATGACAAGCTTAGGAAGCTCAGCCCAATTTCAAAAGCATATAAAAATTACTTGGAACTTTTCTATTATCACATGAGAAACATGTGGGCTCATTTATAATGGAATAATTTCAAGCAGTTTGTAGATTTTTCTCAACTTCACACCTCTGAAGTACAATTTCAAAACAAATTACCATGTGTTCTTGGTCAAACTGTTGTTACATATTATCACTGTTATTCAGTTACATAAGATAAACATAAATAATTACTAAAGCATATATAAATAGCAAACGATCTCTACAGCTTAATGACTTACCTGTTCACTCTCCTAGGACACTTGTCTGGTTTAATATCTACCTCATAGAGGTAGACATCAATCTTTGGGATTTCAACTTGAAAACAGTTAGCCAACAGTTTAATGGGTTTGCCCATGGTGCCATAGCCAGGTCTTCTGGGCACCATGAGTAGGGGCTGGGCCCCAACAGGTCCTGTCAGGAGGGAAAAAAAAGAGTTATACAGTTACAATCTGCATTTGATAACCCTGTCAACTGGAGTATGTTACAAAATGAGTGTGAGAACAATAACAAAGTAAATGAGAAGAAAAAAGGCAAATATTAACAAGCTAAAAACAATGTACAATAAAAGGATCAAAAAGCATGAAATAGATTTTTTTTTAAAATAGATTTGAAGAAATAAAATTGGTAAGTTCTAGGCAATATTGATTTTTTTAAAACGGAAGAAAAGGACTTAAGTCCTTTGTCAGAAATGAAAAAACTGATACCCACTACAGATTCTGAGGACATTACAAATACTTATGCCAATAAATTTATGGTTTGATGAAACAGACAAATTTCTAGAAAAATGTAGCTGACACATTAAAGTATATAAAATTCGAAAAGTCCTCTGGGAATATAAAATAGAATACAGTGGTTCCTCAAAAACTAAAAGTAACCAGGTGTGGTGGCACATGCCTGTAATCCCAGCAACTCAGGAGGCTGAGGCAGGAAGATCACAAGTTCAATATCAACCTCAACATTTTAGCACAAGACCCTGTCTCAAAATGAAAAAAAAAAAAAAAAAAAAAAAAAAAGACTGGGCATATTTGGGTTCAATACCAGTCCCCAAACAAAACAAAACAAAACCCCTAAAAGTAGAATTACCACATTATCAAGTAATTCTGTTGCTGGGTCTACATATACTCAAATGAATTAAAAGCAAAGAGAATTGAACAAAAAGATAGTGGTACACACATGTTCACAGAAGCATTACTGACAACACTCAAAAGGTAGAAACAACTGAAATGGTCACAGATGCATGAATCATAAGCTAAATGTGATATATATATATATATATATATATATATATATATATATATATACACACACACACACAACAGAAAATAATCCAACCTTAAAAAGGAAGAAATTCTGACAATTGCTACAACACAGATTAACACTGAGGATATAATGCTAAATGAAGTAGTTACAAAAAGACAAAAACTGCCATTCTCCTTATTTGAAGTACCTAGAGCACAATTTCACAGAAGCAAGCAAGCGGAAGTGTGGTTGATGGAGTTGCACAGTGGTGCATACCTATAGTCCCTGTTATTCAGGAAGCTGAGGCAGCGAGACCATGTCTTGATATAAAAAATGAAAACAACTGGGGATATATCTCAGCAGTACAGTGCTTCTGGGTTGAATAATCTCCAGCACAAAATAAAAAAGTGGTCTCTAGGGCTATGGCAAGAGCTAATGGGGAGTTGTTTAATGGGTACAGTTTCAGTTTTGAAAGATGAAGAGTTCCAGAGACTGTTGGCCAACGATATGAAATGTATTTAACCATACTGAGCTACACATTTGAAAGTGTTAAGATAATAAATTTAATCGTATGTGTATTTTGTCCCAAATTTTAAAAACCTAATGTCTACCATTAAATTAATTTTTAAAAAAATTTTAACAATTCATTTTGCTTTGTGATATTAAATTTTTAAAGCTTAGATTTCTGTAGATATTAATGTTGTAGCTGTTGTAGTTCAAACAAATTCAGTTAATAACTATGATATAAATAAATTAAAAATTACATTAAAAATCTAAAAAGTCCTGTAACTATCTGAAAAAGTTAAACTCACAATTATAACTATTTTTATACATACAAAAAGACTGAAGATCCAAATGGCTTCTCTAGAGAATTATTTTAAACATTTAAGGAAAAAAAAAATAACACCAATCTTATATAAACTCTTCCAGAGAATAGGAAAAAAGGAAACACATCCCAATTCAATTTATGATGCCTAAAAAATTTTGATGCTAACACATGAAAAAAGGTGAGAAAGGAAAACCATGGGCCAATCTCATTCATGAACACATGCAAAAATCCAAACAAAATGTTAACAAATTAAAACCAGCAATATATATATTAAAAGGATGAATTGATATTAGGAATAAAAAGTTAAGAACAAATGTTTATTAATGTGGATAAAAGTACATAAAGGGCTCCCCCAATCATTTGTTTCTGAATTTACTTTCATGTATTTTTAAAAATCTCTTCCAAGAACATAATCTTTCCTGCTACGTTATAGAAGAGTCTACCTATTCTACAGATAGGGCTGAGGATGTAGCTCAGTGGTGGAGTGCCCCAGGGTTCAATTCCCAGAAAACTACCCCCAAAAAGATGGGGGGAGAGTGGGAATAGGGAATAACTTAGATTCTTTTATCTTATGAATCTTGAAGGACCAAACTGGATAATGTATAATAGCTAAAATTTAGCTCTTAACTATGTGTTAAATGCTTTATATACATTATCTTCTTATCTCATCTAATTGAACCCAGGGGTAGTCATCACTGAGCAACATCTCCTACCCTTTTTTATTTTGAGACAGGGTCTCACTAAACTGCTGAAGCTGGCCTCAAACTTGCCATCCCCTCCTGTCTCATCCTCAACTGCTGGGATTATGCCACCGAGCCTGGATTGATTTAATCTTTAAACCAACCTTACAAAGAAGGAATCATTTTAAGAAAAGGTAAATGAATGATTTGCCTAAAGCTTTATAGCTAGTTATTAGTAGAATATGGAACTGTAACCTACTTTGTTGGATTCTATTGTGTTCTAATAATCTGTCTATTCTTTCACCAACATCAAAATGTCTTGCTTACTCTACCAATGTATTAAGTCTTGAAGTCAGGTAGTTCCAATCTTCTGAGTTCTCTAGGTACTATGCCAAAAAGTGTTATGACCTGATTTAAAATTTTAGCTGTTCTATGAAAAATTGTATGTAAAAGTACAAGCAAGGACACCAGTTAGCAAGTTATTAAATAGTATGGGGAAAGGCTAATATTTGCTAGGACTAAAAGCAGCAGCAGTAACTAGGAGTAATGTGGTGGTAGAAAAATATTTAGAAGGTAGGCCTGACAAGAACTGCTAGTAGATTAGATGTGGGATAAAAGAAAAAAGCACTCTTGAGGTTTTTTTGATCTAAAGTAACTGAAAGAAAGAAGTGTCATTTACTGAGAGAAGACTCAGATATAGCAGCAATTTTGAATAAGAAATCAAGAAGAGTTTCAGAACATGTTAAGTTCAAGGTATTTACACAAGCAGATGTCTAGCAGACAGATGAATGTGGACTTCAGGACAGAGATTCAGGCTGGACACGTAAGTGGTGGGTGTCCTTGCACGTTAAGTGGTATTTAAAACCACTGGTAGGGGATATCATCCAGACTATGGCATATATACAGAATACTAAATTCTAGGACACTCCCAAGATGTTTAGAGAAAAGTGAGGAGATGTAAATAAAATAGCTGAAGAACTAGAAAAGTAATCACCAACAAGGTTGGAGGAGAACCCAGAGAGAGCAGTCCCTAAAGACCAAGTGGAGAAAAAAAAGTTTCAAGAAGAAAACAATTTAATCAGATGTGATTGAAAAATCAAATAAAATGAAGATTTAGGAACTATTTGATTTAGAAAATTTTTCGCTGACCTTGATAAAATCAGGGAATCCTACAGGAGTCAATTCCAAAGAATAACATGTCAATAAACTGAAAGAACTGGGTGCAGTGGTTTATGCCTATAATCCTAGCTACTCAAGAGTTTGAGGCAGAAGTATGACAAGTTTGAGGCCAGTCTTGGCAATTTAGCAAGACCATATCTCAAAATAAAGAACTTAAAAAATAAAAAAAAAAAAAAACAGATTAAAAAAAAATCTAGAAAAAAAGGACTTTTAATGTCTTTACCTTAAAGAAATATTACACATTTGAGGAGATGGATACTGTTAGCTTTATTTTAATACTACACAACGTATCCATGTATCCAAATATCACATGGTATTCCATAAATATATAGCAAATATGTATAATTTTTAAGTTTTTAGGTATCAATTAAAATTAAATCTAATGTAAATTTTAAAAATAGCTTGAATCCAGTCAAGGTTTCACATCAAAGAAATGTTTTAAATTACATTGTGAAGATGGAAACAGCAAAGTACAAACTTTGAGAAACTGAATAGGACAAATAATCCATAAATTACGGGGGGGGGGAGAAAAGTTACAGATTAACAGATATTTAAAAGACATATCAATTAATCACAATGTTTATAGGATTGCAAATTCAAGCCAGCCTCAGGAACCCAGTAAGATCCTTAACGGACAGACAGCCTAGATGTGGAATGAGAGATGTGCTTAGCCACAGGAAGCCAGTGGTTCAATCCCTATCACAAAAAAAGAAGAAAAAGAAGAAAAAAAAAAAAAAAAAAAGGCAAAATTTTGAAAAAGGTATAGTATTTGAGATAAGTAGAAGTTTGAACAATGACTATTTGTTATAAAGGTCTGTTGTTATGCTTCTGCTGCTATGATAGTAGTCTATATTTAAAAAGTATCTTTCGGGGCTGGGGAGATAGCTCAGTCGGTAGAGTGCTTGCCTTGCATGCACAAGGTCCTGGGTTCGATCCCCAGCACCGCATATCTTTTATATATACTTAATATTTATGAGTGAAATCATATATCTAGAATGTACTTCAAAAGATACAGAGGAGGGAAAAGTAGAAGGAACATGATCAGACAGGGATTGATGATTCTTTGGATTTGGGTGATTATGTACATGGGAATGGATTACACAATTCTGTATATATCCTAAACTCTCTACAACAAAAATGTCTTAAAGAACAGGATAAAATGGAAAAAAAAATCATGTCCTCAGCAAATAAAGACATATTTACATCTTTTTTCAAAAAAAGGAATAGGAAGAAAGATTTATTTATTTTTTATACCTAACGTTTTTATCATTCCATTGTACAGATAAGGAAATTAAAGATAGACTAAATGCACTGCCTAAAGTTAAAGTTAACTTTTTAAATAGACTTTATCTTTTAGAGTAATTTTAAACTCACAGCAAAATGGACAGAAGGTTAGATTTTCCATATGTCCCGTCCCCTCATCCACAAAGCCTTCTGTCAACATCCCTCACATTTGTTACAAATGAACCTACACTGACATTGCATTAATAAATCACAGCTAATGTGAGAGCCAGAGTCTCTAAAACTCATGCTTTTAATACTATATCACACTTTTTTGCCAAATTTTTCTCCATTATTTGTATCTTGCTTGGTGCTTTCTAAAAATGTTTCTTAGTTGTCAATGGACTATATTTATTTATTTATATGCAGTGCTGAGAATCAAACCCAGAGCCTCATACATGCTAGGCAAGCGCTCTTACCACTGAGCCACAACCCCAACCCTGCTTGGTACTTTTTGTACAATCTGACAAAAACCAGTATTTTGTTTCACGAATTAGCAATGAACAGAACTCTACAGTTACTAATAGAGGAAACACTGTCTTTTTTTTCTTTTTTTTTTTTTTTTGTAGTGCTGGGGATTGAACCCAGGGCATCGTGCTTGCAAGGCAAGTACTCTACCAACTGAGCTATCTCCCCAGCCCAGGAAACACTGTCAATACAAAGCATTATACTTCCAATGAAGTACATTTCAGTATTTAACAAAATACCTAGACTACCCACTAGAATTGAAAATGTAATTACAGAGAAATACAAGGCATTATGTGGTTTTTCTCTCTATCTCCAAATTCAGTAACTATAGGAAGAAATGTCAATTAATCAAACTAAATTTCAACTATAAAACCATGCAATTTCAAAGCATATGCCTGGTCTATGTTGTTCACAGACCTAACAAGCTAATATGTATTAGTTCTTAGTCTGAAGTAAATAACAGCTTAGAACAAATATTTTGATGAAAAATAAGCAGTAAATAAATCACATCCAACTACAGCCTATTAACAAATTATGAATTTGCCCTGGGAACTTTTGCTTTAGTATTCACAGAATATCTGTTTCAACAATTCTACTTCTAGGAATTTATCCAAAAGTAAGTACTGGACCAGGACACTAAAACTTATTTATGTGGTAGGATAATTACTAAAGTTTTATTCATAAGAAAAATCTGACAGCTGGGGATGTGGCTCAGTTGTTGAGTGCCCCTGAGTTAAATCCTGGGTACCCACCCCCCAAGAAAGAAAAAAAAAATCTGGAAAAAATCTAAACCACCATCAATGAGATTGATTAAATAATATATAGATAAAATTAAATAATGTTAGTAAAATAACTATATTGTTACATATATACAAATAATGATATTGGAAAATTTTTCATAATACATAACTGAGTAGAAAAAGCATTTTAGAAATAATATGATGATCGATGGATGTCTGGGGAGATATGCAAGAAAAAATTAATAATGGTTTTCTTTGAAGGACAGGATCATGTTATCTTCACTAAATCTTTTAGACTTTCCTGTGAACTGTTTGCTTTTTAAAATAATAAACATTATTTTATAATAAGAAGAATTATTTTTGTTTTAGAAAAATATATTGTCAGTCTTTAAATCTGACATAAAAATGCCTCTGGTTTAATACATTTTAAGCCCACAAGGTCAACTAGTAAACATTAGTAGAATCTTTAGTATGCTCCTACCTGCTAATTTCAAATTCCATTTATTCATTCAGTAAACCAGTTCAAACATATTGCACTCATTATCATACTCACATTTACTAGTCACTACAGCTAAATAATCTTGTACAATTTTTATCCTGTTGAGTTAAATTCCTCAAAAGGCAGTAAGGGGCCCAGTACGGTGGCACAGGCATGTCCATAATACCAGCAACTTAGGAGACTAAGGCAGAGGTTTGCAAGTTCGAAGCTAGTCTGGGTAAATTAGCAAGACCCTAAGCAACTTGGGAAGTATGGGAACAATTTTTTATTTTTAAATTTTTTGGGGGGGATGCATACCAGGGATTGAAACCAAGGTGTTTAACCACCGATCCACACTCCTGGTCCTTTCTATTTTGAGACAGAGTCTCAAATTGCTTTGGGTCTCGCTAAATTGCTGAGGCTGGCTTTGAATTAAGATCCTCCTGCTTCAGTCCTCCAATCTGCTGGGATTATAGGGGTGCACCTGGCTGGGTAAGAATTTTTAAAAAGGCATTTCCCCTCCTTGAAAATAAGAGAGGACATTATCTAAGTGACCCATTTTGCAATCCATTCTTTAACCATTTTGAAAATTCAGAGAAATACTACATATCTCTTGTATTAGAATATTTAGAAATCAATTATAATTTTTTAACTATTAGTAATGACTTAAATATAGTATTATGTACAACTACAATTATGAACATTTCCTTGTCTTCTGCATATGAAAAACCTAAAAATATTTCCCATCTATGTTATATAGATACCTTGATTTCACAAGAACTTGACAATTTGGAAATAATGTATAAAACAAATGGTTGAAGCTGGGCATGGTGGTGTACGCCTGTAATCCCAGCAGCTCAGGAGACTGAGGCAGGAGGATTGTGAGTTCGAAGTCAGCCTCAGCAACTTAGCAAGGCCAGAAGCAATTCAGCAAGATCCTGTCTCTAAATTAAAAAAAAAACAAAAACCCTGGGTTCGATCCCCAATACCAAAATAAATAAATAAATAAATGGTTGATATAACACAAAAAATTTCTTCCAGATTATTTTATTAAACTGACAAATGCACATAATTTTTATAATAAAACATTTTATAATATAACACTAATAAGAGAAAGCATTAGTTGTGTGACAAAGTTTTTCTGAATCTCAAGTCTTTTTTTTAAAGCAGTGGCTAGCCAAACAAAGTCATTAATATTAATATAGATAATGGCAGAAAACCACAAATTCCAAGTACAGAAAGGCTGTTCATGTATCCTAACAGAATAACCATTATGGTTGAAAAACCACAAACCATTCTTTCTCACATCTGTTTTGTTAATGAGCCAAGAATGAGGGTCTATTGAGTATCCTAGACAACTGAATTTGAAAGTAAAAATGTCTGGTAAATTCTGTTTATCCAAACATTCTGAGACTAAAGAGGTCTGGAAAAAGATACTGTTCTTAAATAAATTATCTTTTTAATTTTATCTTCCTGAAAACAACTATCATTTCAGCCTTTTTTCTCCTAGTTATTATTCATTTTATGTGTGGTAACGGGGAATGAATCCAGGGGCACTCTATCACTGAGCTACATCCTCAGCTCCACCTTACCCCTCCCCCGCTTTTTTTTTTTTTAATGTTTTTAGATGTTGATAGACCTTTATTTTATTCATTTATTTATATGTGGTGCTAAGAATCGAACCCAGTGTCTCACATGTGCTAGGCAAGTGCTCTACCACTGAGCCACAACCCCAGCCCTCCACTTTTTTTTTTTAATACCAGGGATTGAACTGGGTGGGGCAGGGGGTGGTGTTTAACCACTAAGCCACCCCCCAGCTCTTTTTTTTGTATTTTATTTAGAGACAGGGTCTCGCTGAGTTGCTTAGGTCCTCGCTAAATTTCTGAGTTTGGCTTTGAAATAGCAATCCTCCTGCCTCAGCCTCTTGAGCCACTGGGAACAGGTATGTGCCACCATGCCCAGTTATTTATTTTTTAAAATAGGGTCTCGCTAAGTTGGCCAGGTTAGCCTCAAATTCATGATCCTCCTGCCTCAGTCTTCAGAGCTGCTGGATGAGTTGGATAGGAATGCATCATCTCACCCAGCATAAACTACTCTTTAACATTCAGTTTTAAGTACTGTAAGAGATTTTTATTCACCTTTCAGGTAGAACCTTAAGTATTTTAATACAGAAATCAGGAAGTCCAAGATAGCGGACTAGAGGAAGGCTGCATTCCTTATCCCTCCATAACTTGGGATTCAAGCAGGGGAAATACTGTTTCTCTGTGAGGCAGTCATCACTGTCCACCAATCCTCTGCTGTTTACCCCATTGATATGTCATGATCACCTGCCATCTGCCAGCATATCGCCTGCCTTTTGAGTGTGAATTGCTCACTGACCACCACCTATCATCTGCCATTTCCCCATTTGCCACTTCTTACCTGCCCATCACCCGCCTTTTACCACTAAATGTTTACCCACCTATTGTCCACCATTAGCCTGCAGACAGTCCACAGACCTCCAGTAGATCAGCTGCTAACTGCAGTTCATAGTCACAGTACCCGCAGGTTCGGTTACATGCAGTCACCACCATTTTGGGACAACAGTCAGGACCTGCAAGTTTGCCAACGCAGCTACCACCATCTCAGGGCTTGGCCACCTCAGTCTGGGGACTCAGGCCAGGGCCTGGAGATATACTGGTGTACCTGCAAGTCTGATTGCACCTGAGGTCTTTCTGCATGGTGTGGTAGTGGCTGCCATCTGGCAGCCTCTTTGCAGAGTTGCTCCTTTGTGTGAGCAGATCCCTGGTGGTCTTTCTGCAAGTTGAAAGGGCAGTGAAATCTTGGGACTGCAAGGCAGAGCCTGGAAAAGCTGAAGACCAGGTCCACCAGATTGCAGCTGGGTTTGCATGGGCCGGTTCCCTGCAGGGAGCACAGGCTGAAGAAACTGGAGAAAACTTGGATCTCTCCAGCTCAGTGAGTCCTGAAGTGTGCAAGGTCAAAAGGGGCCAGCTACAGTGGGAAGACTGTAAGAGGGTGTGAGGGCATCTTGCTATCGGCTCACCTAACCAAGCGGTCAGGCAACCACTGCACCGGAGCTAACATCAAACTTCAGACAACCCCACCTATCAGCAGAGAAGGGAAGCTGAGAACATTTCTGAAAGCCACCAGAAGCAATCATTCAATTTTCCACTGAGTCTTTCTTCCTTTTTTTTCTTTTCTCGCCCTCTCTCACACCTCTACCATCTTCAAATTCAAATATTTTTCACGCAATGATTTATTGAGGAATAGGATGTCTGAATAGTATATAACAGTTTTGCTGTGTATTCTTATATTTTTGCTTTTTTTTAAAAAAGTCTGTACATTTTTTTCTCTCACCTACCTGTCTCCCTGGATTCTCTTTCTCACTTCTCTTATACTAACAGCCAACCTCATTTTAATTCCTCCCTTGCCCTTACTATAAATTTTTACCTCTATCTTTTCTCACTCTCCCTCAAAAAACATCACATTTTACACTACTTCCATTCCCTCATTGTTCATCATTTGAAATGGTAAAACCGTTTTAGCAAACTTACTGTTTATACTATAGACAATGACTGAACACTTCGTTTCTGTCTATTGTGACAAAAGTGTAAATGCCTTAATAGAAGTCATTTGGTTTAAGGGGGTATATCATTTGCATTGGGTGCTGTTAATATTGATCTCCCCCTTTAAGGTGAGGTACTGGAAGCCTTCAGGGGCACTATAAGACTACAGAGTAGAATCTGTACTGACTCAGCTTATACTGCTAGATGAGAAGACACACAAACAACATGAAAAAACAAGGGAACAAAGTGCCTCAAACCAAGATGTTCCAACAACAGAATCCATAGACAACACAGTAGAAGAAATGTCAGAGAAGGAGTTTAGAAGATACATAGATCGATATTCAAAAAGGATGGTATTGGAAAGAACAAACAGGAAGTGAAATATCACTTTAATAAAGAGGTAGAGATCATAAAAATGAATCAAGCAGAAATCCTCCAAATAAAGGAAACAATAAATCAAATTAAAAATTCAATGGAAAGTATCACCAACAGACTAGGCCACTTGGAAGATAGAACCTCAGACACTGAAGACAAAATATATACCCTTGAAAACAAGGTTGACCACACAGAGAAGATGGTAAAAAGCCATGAACAGAACTTCCAGGAAATATGGGATAACATGAAAAGACCAAATTCAAGATTTATCAGAATAGACAAAGGTGTGGAGATAAAACCAAAGGAATGCACAATCTTTTCAATGACATGATATCAGAAACTTCCCAAATCTAAACAATGAAACAGAAAATCAACTACGAGAGGCTTATAGAACCCCAAATGTACAAAATTACAGCAGACCCACACCAAGACACATTATAATGAGAATGACTAACATACAGAATAAATAGAATTTTAAAGGCTGCAAGAGAAAAAAAATTACATATTGGGGGAAACCAATTCAGATCTCAGCTGATTTCTCAACCCAGATCCTGAATGCCAGAAGGTCCTGGAATAACATATATCAAACTCTGAAAGAAAATGGATGCCAATTGAAAATTTTATATCCAGCAAAATTAAGCTCCAGATTTTAAGATGAAATAAAAACCTTCCATGATAAACAAAAGTTAAAAGAATTCACAACTAGAAAGCCTGCATTACAGAAAATTCTCAGTAAAATATTCCAAGAGGAGGAGATGGAAAAAAAAAAAAAAAAGTGAAAACCAGCAAAGGGAGGAACTACACTAAAGGAAAGACCAATCAAAGGAGAAACTGAGTCAAGTTAAAAACCAAAAATAAACCAAAATGACAAGGCATATAAATCATATCTCAATAATAACCCTGAATGTTAATGGACTAAACTCATCAATCAAAAGACATAGACTGGCAGATTGGATTTTAAACAAAGACCCAACAATATGCTGTCTTCAAGAGACTCACCTCCTAGGACAAGACATCCACAGAATGAAGGTGAAAGGTTGGAAAACAACATATCACTCACATGGACTACATAAACAAGCAGGGGTTTCCATCCTCATATCAGACAAAGTGAACTTCAAACCAAAGTTAGTCCAAAGGGATAAAGAAGGACATTTCATACAGCTGAAGGGAATCATATATCAAAAGATATAACAACGTTTATATGTCCCAAACAATGGAGCATCAACGTACATCAAACCAACCCTTCTCAATTTCAAGAACCAAACAGACCACAACACAATAATACAGGGTGACTTTAACACATCTCTCTCATGACTGGATAGATCTTCCAAACAAAAACTAAACAAAGAAACTATAGAATTAAATAATTCAATCAATGATTTAGACTTAACTAAGGACATAGAGTATTTCATCCATCATCAAGCGAATACACTTTCTTCTCAGAAGCACATGAATCCTTCTCTAAAACAGACCATATGTTATGGCATAAAGTAACTCTCAGCAAATGCAAAAAAAAAAAAAAAAAAGAAATACTACCCTGCATTCTATTAGATCAAAAAGGAATGAAAGGAATGAAATTAGAAATCAACAATAAAATAAAAAATGGAAGTTACTCCAACACCTGGAGACTTAATAGCATGCTACTGAACAATGAATGGATAAAAGAAGAAATCGAGGAGGAAATAAAAAAATGCTTAGAGGTAAATGAGAACACTGACAGAACATATCAAAATCTCTGGGAGGCTATGAAGGCACTGCTAAGAGGAAAGACAAATCATTGCATTGAGCTCATTTATTAAAATAATAAAAAGTCAACAAATACATGACCTAACATTACATCGCAAAGTCCTAGAGAAAGAAGAACAAATTAACACCAAAAACAGTAGAAGACAGGAAATAATTAAAATCAGAGCTGAAATCAATGAAATTTAAACAAAAGAAACTGAAAAAATTCCCCAAAAACTGGTTCTTTGAAAAAATCAATACAATTGATAAACCCCTAGCCACACTAGAGAACAAGAGAGAAAACCCAAATTACTAAAATATGTGATGAAAAAGGAAATATCACAATGGATACTACTGAAACATAGCACGTTAGAAACTATTTTGAAAATTTATATGCAAATAAAACAAAATCTTGAAGACATCAACAAATTTCTACAGACATATGATCTACCAAATGATGCAGGAGGACATACACAATTTAAACAGGTCAATTACAAGCAATGAAATAGAAGACACCATCAAAAGCCTACCAACCAAGAAAAGCCCAGGATCAGATAGATTCTCAGCCAAGTTCAACAAGACCTTCAAAGAATTAACACCAATACTGCTCAAAATTATTCCATGAAATAGAAAAGGAGGGAACCCTTCCAAACTCATTCTATGAGGCTAGTATTACCCTTATACAAAAACCAGACAAAGGCACATCAAGGAATGAAAACTTCAGACCAATATCCCTGATGAACATATTTACAAAAATTCTCAATAACATTTTGGCAAATCGCATACAAAACATATTAAAAAAATAGTGCACCATGATCAAGTGGGGTTCATCCCTGAAATGCAAGGTTGGTTCAACGTACGGAAATCAATAAACGTAATTCATCACATCAATAGACTTAAAGACAAGAATCATGTGATTATCTGAATAGATGCAGAAAAAGTATTTAACAAAATACAGCACTTTCTCAAGTTCAAAACACTAGAAAAACTAGGGCTAGTAGGAAAATACCTCAACATTGTAAAAGTT
The DNA here is from genome assembly GCF_902686445.1 of Sciurus carolinensis. Lineage (NCBI taxonomy): Eukaryota > Metazoa > Chordata > Mammalia > Rodentia > Sciuridae > Sciurus > Sciurus carolinensis. The sequence continues at coordinate 182,907,546 of NC_062213.1, forward strand.
ATCTATGCTAAGCCCATGGCCATAAACATTCTAAGTGGAAAAAAATTGAAAGCATTCCCTCTAAAAACTGGAACAAGACAGGGACGCCCTCTTTCACCACTTTTAGTCAACACTGTCCTTGAAACTCTAGCCAGCGCAATCAGATAAACAGAAGAAATTAAAGGGATACAAATAGGAAAAGAAGAACTCAAACTATCACTATTTGCTGACAACATGATTCTATATTTAGAAGATCAAAAAAAATTCCACCAGAAAACTTGTAGAACTCATAAATGAATTCAGCAAAGTAGCAGCATATAAAATCAATACCCATAAATCAAATGCATTTCTATATATAAGTGACAAATCCACTGCAAAAGAAATTAGGAAAACTACCCCATTCACAATAGCACCCCCCCCCCCCCGCAAAATAAAAGACTTGGGAATCAATCTAACAAAAAAGGTGAAAAAAACCTCCACAATGAAAACTACAAAACACTAAAGAAAGAAACTTTTGAAGAAGACCTTAGAAGATGAAAAGATTTCCCATGCTCTTGGAGAGGTAGAATTAATATTGTCAAAATAACCATCCTACCCAAAGTGCTATACAGACTCATGCAATTCCTACTAAAAATCCCAATGACATTCTTCATAGGAATAGAAAAAGCAATCACAAAATTCATTTGGAAAAATAAGAGACGTAGAATAGCCAAAGCAATACTTAGCAAGAAGAATAAAGCAGAAGGCATCACCATACCAGAACTTAGAGTCACAGTAACAAAAACAGCATGGTATTCGCACCAAAATAGACACATAGACCAATGGTACAGAATAGAAGACACAGAGACAATCCCACATAATACAGTTTTCTCATACTAGACAAAGGCACCAAAAACATTCACTGGAGAAAAGATAGCCTATTTAAAAAATGGTGCTAGGAAAATTGGAAATCCACAGGTCATGAAATTAAATTAAACCTCTATCTTTCACCCTGTACAAAACTCAACTCAAAGTGGATCAAAGACTTAGGCATTAGAACAGAGACCCTGTGCCTAATAGAAGAAAAAGTAGACCCAAATCTTCATTATTTTAGCTTAGGACCTGACTTCCTTAACAAGAAAATGCAAGAAGTAAAATTAAGATCAATAAATGGAATGGATTCAAACTAAAAAGCATCTTCTCAGCAAAGGAAACAATAACGTGAAGATAAAGTCTATAGAATGGGAAAAAATCTTTACCACACACACCTCAGATACAGCACTAATCTCCAGGATATACAAAGAACTCAAAAAACTAAACACCAGAAAAACAAATAACCCAATTAATAAATGGGCTAAGGAATTGAGCAGACACTTCACATAAGAAAATATAATCAATCAATAAACAATATTCATCTCTTGCAATTAGAGAAATGCAAATCAAAACTAAGATTTTATCTCACTCCAGTCAGAATGGCAATTATCAAGAATACAAGCAATAATAAGTGTTGGCAAGGATGTGGAGAAAAAGGTACACTTATACATTGTTGGTGGGACTGCTGATTGGTGCAACCACTTTGGAAAGCAGTATGGAGATTCCTAAGAAAACTTGGAATGGAACCACCATTTGACCCAGCTATCTCACTCCTCGGTTTATAAACAAAAGACTTAAATCAGCATATTACAGTGACACAGCCACATCACTGTTTATAGCAGCTGAATTTACAATAGTTAGACTATGGAATCAACTTAGATGCCTTTCAAGAGATGAATGGATAAAGAAAATATGGTACATATACACAATGGAATATTACTCAGTCTTAAAGAAGAATGAAATTAAGCATTTGCAGGTAAATGGATGGAACTACAGAATACCATGCTAACTGAAATAAGCAATCCCAAGAAACCAAAGGCTTAATGTTTTCTCTGATAAGCGGATGCTGATCCATAGTGGGGGGAGGGGTAGGAGAGAATGAAGGAATTTTGGATTATGCAGAGGGGAGGGGTGGAACGGTGGGAATGAGAAGGACAGTAGGATTATTACCCTATATACATGTATGAAAAAAATTTTATTTAAAAAAGTAACATTAAAAATAAAGTTTTGGACTGGGGAGATAGCTCAGTTGGTAGAGTGCTTGCCTCTCAAGCACAAGGCCCTGGGTTCAATCCCCAGCACTGCTAAAAAAAAAAAAAAAAAAAAAAAAAAAAAGTTTTATTGGAATACTAAAAATTAAAAAAGAATATAGAAATCGATTTGAAACTACATAGTTTCATTAAAGTAAAATAGTATTATTCAACCAGAATCCAACAGCCTAAGACAACTTGGCAAGAATTCTTCTCTAACCTAGCTTTTTTCCACATACAGGAGAGAGCTCTTCCAGGAAATACCCCTTTGTAGGACCCCAGGTATATTTTCATGCTGTCAGGTTAGGCTTATAGAACCAAACAATGCACTATTCCCAATGAAAACTACAAACAAATATGTATTAATTCTAAATTACCAAATTATTACATAAAATTCTCCCAAAGAGTAGAAGGAAGTACCATCCAGATGATCTTTTCATTCATTCTAACTGCTTTCCAAAATAACTACTCCTTACTTTAAAAAAAAAAAAAAAAAAAAAGGAATAGATTAGTTTGGAATTTGGTTTAAAAATGGTTCTAGCAGAGTGATGGAATCATGGACATTTTGAAAATGTCTTGTTAATCAAATTATATGTTCTTTTTTTCCTTTTCTTTAAGGTCTTTGTTTGAAAGAAAAAAATGTTTCTTATCTCCTTTTCAGTTTTCCCTCACAGCATTCCATCACTGACAGAAATTAAATTCTAAAACAAAAATCGAAATAATCTTGCACATTTCTGTAAGTCCCACTTTTAAACATATACGAAAGGAAAAAAGTTTTAATGGCCACTTCAGGGCAGCATAAGTGAAAATCTAAGCAAAAACCCAGTAGAAAAACCTTTACTGCTTTCAAAATTCATGCCAACCAAACAGCAGCAATTTGACATTTTTTCCTTCAATACAAAAGACTTCCAAAGTGATAAAGATTGTTTGTTTTAAGTACTATGCTAAGGGGCTGGGGATATGGCTTAGTGGTAGAGTGCTTGCCCAGCATGCACAAGGCCCCAGGTTCAATCCTGCAAAACAAGCAAACAAACAAAAAAATACTAAATCCTACATTGAGAACCTGATGGCATTATTTGCTTTAATATTCTGATTCCACAGCTTTAATCCTTCTCATGTAAACCTCATTCTTGGTTTAGTTTTAGCTTCTATACATGCAACATTGGCTCCTTTGAAACTTAATCCCAAATAACTTTAAAATTTTCATTATTAAAGAAATGCAGAGTTCCAAGACAACTATATTCAGAAATGGATTTAAAAGTTTAAGAAACGGTCTATTCACTTTTGCAGTACTGTATAAAACTACTATTAAACATGTCAAACCAATTTGCATATCACTAATTTATGATAAAAGTAAATGTTTTCTTTCTATTATTGAGTATAAATTCTTCCTAAACAATAGTCTGAGTACCTAAAAAATACAGACTAGAGTAGTACTGTTCTAAAAAATAGGTCTTCAGGAGATGTAGCATCCAAAAGAACATTTCTGGGCTGGGAACATAGTTCCTTGAGTAAGGCTCGGGGTTGATCCCCAGCACTGCAAAATAAACAATCTTATTTCATAAGATTTTTTTTCTGAGACTCTAGCCAAATGAAAAACCTAATAGAATTGGAGAGCCAAGATTCAATATTAAAATCCAATAGACTATTAGAGAACATCTAAAAATTTTTAAGTGTAAGTTTGTGTGTGTGTGTGTGTGTGTGAGAGAGAGAGAGAGAGAGAGAGAGAGTTGCACATTTTACTTTGCTTTCAACCTTACATTCAGCATGAAATGCAAATAGCATTATATATACAAATATATATATGGTCTCAGGAAGAAAAGAAAATTTTGTTTGTAATGGTGAAATCCTGAGTGAAATGACAGCTTATCTTTGTTATTAGACTAGGGTCAATCACACTAACTGCACTGAAGAAAGAAATTTACAATGAAAGATGGCCAAGTGTACAGTCTAATCTAATGATACTTCCCCCAATGTGATGACAGCTAAATGGATACATATTTTAGCAACAGAACACCTAAAAAAGAACAAGTAAAACTCATTTTCTGGCCATATTTAGCTAGTTGTAGTAGTTGACTAGGCGGTTTCATGTCATAAGTTTTTGTTTGTTTTGTTTGCAGTACTGGGGCTTGAACCCAGGACCTCAGGCAAGCTACGCAAGACCTCTATCACTAAGCTGCACTCCTGGCCCTTTAATAAAATTTTTGTTTTGATAAAGGGTCTTACTAAATTGCCCAAACTGGAACTTGCAATCCTCCTGCCTCAGCTGACAGAGCAGCTAGGATTACAGGCATGTGCTACTATGCTCAGTTCACAAGTATTTTCTAAGGTATTGCCCACATACTTGGGCATATGTTCATATGCCCAAAAATCTGAAGGATGAAAAGAAAAAAACCTTTAAAAACACTTTTTAAAATATCCTCCAAAGTTTTAGGATGATTAGTAAAACATTTAACTTTCATGTTTAGTTTTACAGGTTTGATGACAGGGCAGTTAAGTAAAATTTGCCTGTAGCTCCAAATCATCACATTTCCAGCACACTAAAAACAAAGAGTAAAAAAATGTAAATTAAAAAAAAAAAAGGGGCAACCATGTACAGTGGCTCATGCCTGTAATCCCAGTGAATGGGGAGGCTGAGGCAGGAGGATCACAAATCTGAGGACAGTCTCAGCAACTCAGGCAGTCCATTTCTCAAACTAAAAAATAAAAAGTACTGGTGTTGTGGCTGTGTGGTAGAAATGTGTCTAGAATGCCTAGAATGTGTGAGGCACTGGGTTCGACTTTCGGCACCACATAAAAATAAATAAAACAAAGGCATTGTGTCTATCTACAACCAAAAAGTTTTTTTTTTAAATAATAATAAAGAAGAGTCTAAAACTTCACAGACTAGACCAACGTTTGTTTCTAAGAAGATATAGTGAAGGCAAAAACTAGAGCACTAAAATGAGAAATGGTTGAAATTGAGTAGAGAAAATTCCATGTAATAAAACTTCTAAAAAAATCCACATTCATAATTTGAGTTCCCTTTTGTATCCAAGTGAAAATTACACTTCCTAATCTATTCAACAAAATTCTTATGTCACCTATTTCAAACGTAACCTCACCCACTATCTCAGTGTCTTTTTCTTTTATATAAGCTTTTCTTGTATTTAGGTATATCTCAAATTGGCAAAAAAGAGATGTGAAATTCTGGGACTTGTAATATCAGTGACAAAATACACCACTCCTCCCAATATTTTGAAAAGTATAAATGAATGACTGTTTGGATGAAGTGAACTTGCAAAGTTAACATACAATCATGATCATCTGGTAAGGAAATTGTTATGTAACACCTATTTTATGTCTCTTAATCAATTTCTCTAGGACCATAAACAGTATTTTTTCCTTTTTTCAAAGATCACTATTGTCCATGTTGCCATTTTTCCTCAAGATTGTCATTCCCCTTCTTCTCAAAGAGCAGTTTTCCTAAATTCCAAATTTCCAGAACTATGACAACTGCTTCTCTAGGAAATAGAGAATGGGAAACCAAACCAAACCAAACCATTGTCAGCAGACTGAGGATTCACCTTCTCATTATAAGCAGAGATCTAGGTTGACGTGACATTTCCAAGCTCCTCCGAAACTACACACCACACTACCACAGAGATCGGAAGAGAACTCGGGGACGAACGCAATGCCATTTTGCATCTGACGTCGCACTGACAGCTATTTCAAACTTAATCTCACCCGCTATCTCAGCGTCCTCGCCAGCAGTTTACGAGGTAGGTGAGCGACAAGGCCGGCCGGCCAGCTTCCAGGGGGCACACAACCCGGTTAAAGGACACGCACATCGTTACGCCTTCAACTGGAATAACAAAAGCTACAGCAAACCACGCTAGGATCCGGAAAAACCACTCCAGGGGGGAAAAAAAGTAACGACGCCCAGATAATCCCAAACTTAAGCCCTCCAGGCAACGTCCTCAACTCAGTGGCCCCTGGGGAGCTGCGGCGGGGCCGCGAGACCAGCGACGCCCGCACGACGCGCACCTGGGGCGGAGGGAGCGACGATGCTCAGGGGACAAGAGCGGGGTGACACCCTCACCTACAGGGTCCCGCAGCTCTGACTCACCTGCGGAGCCGATTTCCATTCATGGAGCTGGGGGGAGTGCTTGGGACGAGAACGGCGCCCGCCACAGGGGCGAGGAGGCGGCGAGGGGGCGACGCGGCGCGACGGGCGCCTCACTCGGCCCCAAGGCGGGGATGACGACGGCTTCCCCTCCGCGACCGCACTCTGAAAGCACTCGGCCGAAAGGGCCACGGTCGGGAGACAGCCCCGGACCAGGCGAGAGGAAGGAGAGGTGTGAGGCGAGGAGAGGAGAGCCCCGTCCGGAACTTGCGTCGCCCGTGGTCCCTGATGCTCCTGCCGCTCCCCACCACCGCGGGCCGCCGCCGAGCTCCCCGGGGCCGCCCCCGGAAGCCCGCCGGCGTCAGTTCCGCTGCCCGGCTCGCCCGGCGTCCGCGCCTCGCCTCTGGGCCCCGAGCCGTGCGGGAGCGACGTCGGTGCGGGTGCGGCCGGCGCGGAGGACGCCGGGGAGGTGTCAGGGAGCCGGCGCCGAGCCGGGGCGGAGCCGCGGGCGCGCGCGGCGGTGCCGGCCAGAGACAGCCCCGAGGGGTCGGCCTTCCCGCGCCGCCCGGGCGGGGGTGCCGCCGGCCAGCGGAGCCTACCTGAGCGGCAGCCTACCTGGCGCTGGCTGCCGGCGGAGGCGAGCTGCAGCCCGAGGCCGCGAGCCGAGACTCCCCCGGGTGGGCCACCTTGGAGCTGGGGAGTGACCACCGCGAGCGGTCTCTCCAGTTACGAAGCGTTGCTTTAGCAACACCGGGAAGGCGTGCACAACATCGTGTGAAAACAGATGATTAAGAAACAGGACATTACACAAACATCAGATGGAATGATTTCCACATTTCAAACTCTTTAATAGCGGCTCCTCATACTGAAAAACCCAAACTTCTTTCCAGGATGAAAATGTCTGGCGGAAAGGGGCCCCTTGCCGTTCTCCTCAAGAAAGATCCCTTCTCGTAACTGGTCAGCCTCCAATTCCCCCTCGGGCCAAGAGCTTCTCTTTGCCGACTTGGAGCCTCTGTTTTTGACTCCCTTGACCAGAAATCCCCTTCTCCCCCACTTCCCCTTACTCACCACCCTAAGTCCGGCAGCCCCTCCTTTTCAAACCTCCACCTAAGGCATCTTCGAAGAGCCATTTCTGGACCACCAGTCAATGGGGGTGCGCCCCTGCTATTATATTTCCTTGGTAACCCTTCTCCCAGTCTGTAGCTCGTTTAGTTGAGTACTTCATTGTATGTCCCCCTCTCCAGTAGAATGTAAGTTTTATAAGTAAACTAGGTCCAGCACATTGTCAGGCAAATAATAGATCCTTAAAAAAATATTTATTGCTCTAGTGAAAACTGATATTACTTTATGCAGGCTGAGCAAGGATTAATGATTTTTTCCCCGTGCCCCTAAGCATCAGTAACGTTTAAACTTTTTTTTTTTTTTTTTTTTTTTTTGTGGTACTGGGGATCGAACTCAGGGCCTTGTGCTTGCAAGGCAAGCACTCTACCAGCTGAGCTATCTCCCCAGCCACGTTTAAACTTTTTAAAAAATCAAAATTATTTCTGGAAAATGAGAAAAAGTACCCTAACTTTAGTGTGTGCATTACCTCCCCCCCGCCACACACACACAGAGTGAGATTTGGGGTTAGTCACTTGAATTGGGCTTCAGTTTTCTCATCTGAAAAATGTAAAGAATAGCATGTACCTTTCAAAGTTCTAAGGTTAGGGAATGTACATAAAGCAGGGAAACCCTTCCTTCAATGTTAATAACAAAAGTATTCACTATAGTTAAAATCTTAAAGCTCTTAATAGGTTGACCAACCATATAATAAATGCTGAATAACTGGAATGAACTAACCACATCTGACTTGGATTCTGCTTCACTTTATTCTTCCTTCACATCTCTACCCCTGAAAATATGCTCCCCAATTATAAAATATGAAATTAAATATCACCAGATGAAACACCGCATTTTGAAAGTCATTTTCAGTCCTTGGCTGTACACAATCCAAATCTTGGTTGCAGGATCTGACAGGGTAAACACCAACTCTTGTGCAAGGGCCTATCACATCCTCAAACCTTATTTACCTTCTCCCAGAAAAGACATGATGGTGAATTCTTAACGTAGGCTACTTGTCTTCTTTTTGGACATTGATAGGACAGGATTTAGACTCTGATGCCTAGGCTACTTCTGCTCTCCAGAATCCCTCCTCTTCAGATTAAGTCCATATGAAAGGCTCATGAATTATAACATCAAGAAGTGGGAAAGCAAAAAGGTTTGGATCAGTCTGCCAAAGGCAAAGCTTAAGAGTTTCTCTCCTGGCAATATACCCTGGTTTTGGATGAGTCATTCTCGACTGAGTCTGCTCATAGAGGTACAGAGGAAGGTCTTTTCAGTTTCTTCTTAACTGCCATTGCCCCAGTGCCTAAAACAGTGCTAGTGCCTGCAACACAACAGCATTTAATAAATAGTTGTTGGACAGATGGATGGATGGATGAGTAAATAAACAGGTTTCAAGAACAGAGCTCAGGAAGCAAGCTAAAATTCTGATCTTATTCCTGATGGCACTGATGTGTTCTCAGAAGGAAAAATTATAAAATGATACAAAAATCTCGGTGCAGGGAAGTCAATGCCCTCTGAATGTTGAGTACCTCTGCAGTCACCCAATGCAAAATTTCTTAAAATATGATACAAAAAGCAGAAACTAGAAAAGTTTAAACAGGCAATAAATTGAGCTTTAAATTAATAAGTTGGATATGAAAAATGAAAACTTCAGCTCTTCAAAATGAAAAGGCAAGCCACAGATTGGGAGAAAATATTTGCAAAACAAATATCCAACAACAAAAGTGTCTAGAATACAGCTAAAAAAGATGAATGAACAACCCAATTTTTAAAAGAGTAAAATATGTGAACAATTTTAATGAATAGATCAGGATAGCAAATAAGCAGATGAGAAAAAATGTGGTCATCAGGGAAAGGCACAAGATAACCAGTTACCCAGTGCACTCAGGAGAGAGGATGCCCTGCTGCCTACTTTTAACAGATGTTAAGGTCCTAAGTCCAACAAGCCCATCTCCTTTCTCGCTGCCACTATTATTCTACTCCACTCAGCACTTTCATACTCCTAGGCTTCCTGTGTTCGATAAGAAATATCACTGGATAAGGATGGTATCCATCAGCATCTTCTGCAAGGCAGAAAGCAAGCAACTTTGTACTATAGCAAACACAATATAAAACATGAACTTCAGGGACAGACAGCTAAGGTTGAAGGTCCTCTTCTACTCAATGTGAATGAACTCTAGGAAAGTCACTCTGAGACTCAAGTACCTACAAAAGGCAGAGGAACATAGAGAGCAGATGCTCCTGGATGCCTAATATCCCTTATCCCTTCTTTCTTACTACTAGACACGATTAGTCTTCCTAGTCCACATGATTCAAAGGTTAACTCCTGATTACTCTAAGCCACTTGTGAAGGATGATCTTGTTTGCTTTGCCAATGACAGAATAGGAGTAAGAAGATGAGCCATTTCTAGTAAGACATGAGGCCGATCTGCTAGGGATTCCTGTGAAAGATTTTTCTTGCTTTGGAAATGTGACACTGGTGACAGTTTGTCCCTCTTCTGGTAGACATTGTTTTGCTAGCATCTTCTTGGAATTATAGTAGCCATCTTAGGACCGCTAGTATGAGGACAAAGGGTAGCAGAGCAAAAAGACTGCAATCTGGTTATATGGTCATTTATTCACTTTGTTAACCAACCCTTGGAGGACTTAAATCAGGACTTCTTGGCATGTGAAATGATGGTTTCCTGATTTGTACCAATTTAATCAGAATTTTGTAATGATTAAAGATAATTGATAAACTATGTGATTACTATGAAAATGCAGTTTTATGTTATATAAAAGATACTGTTTAAACAACTTAGGCAAATACTTCAAAGTACTCAAGACCCTCTTTTTGCAGCTCACTTCCATTAACAGCCCACAGACCTTTTCCAAAAACCTAGTCAGAAACTGGCACAGTGGAGCAGGCCTATAATCCCAGCTACTGGGAAAGTTGAGGTAGGAGGATCACAAATTCAAGGTCAGTTTGAAACACTGTCTCAAAATAAAAAATGAAGTGCTGGGGAATATGGGGAACTGACTGAGAGATTCTATCACCCCACCACCACCATTTTTTCCCCCAAGAATTTAACATTTTATTTATTTATTTTTATGTGGTGCTAAGTATTGAACCCAGTGCCTCACACGTGCTAGGCAAGTCCAATACCACCCCTTTTGAGAGGAAATCTCCCAGCCTGTGGAAGATGGGAGAGAACCTAAGGGCTCACTCCCTAGAAAGGGCTCTCAACATTACTTTGTCCCCAAAAGACATTGCTAAGATGGTGGTGACACTGTTGTAGAAGACTTGTCTAGAACAACAGTATGTTCCTGCAGGGAAAGCCACAAAAGCCTAAAAAACCTTGCTATGGTGTCCTGGGCAAGGCAGGTGTGTCACATAAGAGGAGGATTTCTAAATGTACCTTATTCCCCAGCAACTCCATCTTCCCAGCTCCTCCTCAACACTGCTGCTTTGAAAGACTGCTTCTGTCATCTGTGTATACCTTCTAAGCCAGCAAGCTTTCCTCAGCTTCTAGACAAGAGGAATAAATGGAAAGCTAGAAGCAAAAAGGTAGAGCTAACTTTCCAACTGAACAATACTTTCTATTAAAGCAGTACGCACAGTAGCCTGGGGACCGACCAGATTCACAACTTTAAACATCTTCTCCTCGAACTATAATCCTTTCCTTTAGCCCCCAAACCCTAATTACCACCGGATTCTTGGGTCTGCTAAGCCAAGAGATACCCAATAATACCCAGCCTTACTCTGCCACAAGGCATCTGCTAGACAAGAATGGAGCTGTGTAATATTTTGTCAATTAATAGAACAGAAGCAAGCCTGTTCAATCAATGCTGAAAAGGGATGTCCAGGAGTGCAGGGACAAGACTTCACTCAAAACCTTGAGCCCTAGGACCAGACAGTATAGGCCCTGGGCTCCCAGTCTCTTTGAGAAACAACCAATAGACAAATACTGGAGCCCTTTCAAAATCACTCATTTCTAAAACTGATGCTTATAGCAGTATTTTGTTATAATGATCATCCTTCCCACCCCACCTCATCTGAGCTGAGTATCCAACTTAAGGCCTCACACATACTAGCCAAGTACTCTACCACTGAGCTATACTACCAGTCTTGCCAAATTCTTTGTTTCACTCAAGATCATAAAATTTATTTTGTCTTATTTCAACTGGGAAAAATCTGTTCCATGTTCCAATTTGCTCTTTCAACTTCCCTAACCCCTGCTGCTAAAAAAGAACATGGGTCTCACTGGCTCTTTCCCAAGGGAATCTGGCAGGTGGTAGCCACAGGTTAGCTCTGCAATTTGAAGTCACAGCACTTGGCCTCCAGAGGAATGCTAGGCCCATTATACACACACCGGCTGCCAGTGATGATTTCTTACTGGGCTCTGTGCCAGAATCCTTCCCTGAACCATCTTCCCCAAGTGTACAAATAGAACAATGCAGTACCAGGGAGAAATGCCAGAACTAACATGCTTGATAACTGTACTTCCAGCATAAGGTACAAAACCACAGACCCTCTGAAGTTGGGGCAAGAGTGGGAAATGATGATAAGCTGGTGAAGTTTCTGCTTACCTGAAGATTCAGGAATGCTGCCTCAGAAATGTTGCTCCATCCTACAATACTCAGTATCACTCCTTGACCCCAACCCCATACTCATGAAACACAGATTTCTCTTTCATTTTACTTCCATTCTCAAATGGTTGTATATGCTACGACTCTGAGATGACAAAAATTAACAGAATGTAGTTTCTACTTCTAGGAATTCATAGGTTCTGGAGAAGAAAAGTCATAAGAATAAATATAGCAAGTTAAGTGTTAACCAGTGCGCTAGAACATCATCTAAGATACTGCTTGAAAACAATTTTTTTTTGTTTTATTTATTCTTTTACAAGTATCTCCTAAGGACAGGAAGAAGGTGGAGGTGGTAGTGGTGTTGGTTGTGGTGAACAACTTGGTAGTCCTAGTCTTAATTTTTTTTCCCCAAAGTTCACTTTTAAGAATTACTGAAAATTGACCTAAGTAAGTAATATAGTTGTTAAGGTCTCAGAGAGTAGGATGGTAAAACGAGGAAGAAAGAAAAAAAAAATACTCCCCTCTGTAGCAGTTCACGTTGCCAGTCACTTCTTGGATCATCTTCTCTTGACTTTTCTCCCACCTTGTTAAACCAGTCCCTTACCCACCCACCAAGATGTCTAACAATGATTTGACTGTCACCTTAGCTTCTGTTTCTTCTACCCCTTAAAATGAATTTTCCTAGGGTTGTACACTGTTTTTCTCAACTTCTTCTCAGTTGTCTTCTTCATGTCTATGACTTTAACTACCATTTATGTAAGTGTAACTCTAATATCTATAGCTGTGTTTTGTAGTTCTGTCTAGCACCAAAACTAGATTTACTGGAAACCTGAACCTCATTGCCTCAGAAGTGCCTCAAAACTCAGACTACACAAGCTAGTTGTCTTTCATCACAACATCCCATCTGGATTAGAATAACATCCCAATGTACTCACATGTTCCAGCAGAACCTTTGCAGTAGCCTCTACCGCTCTACCCCTTTCCTCAGCCAGTGTCCCACTAATCCTATCTCCTATCTCGAATCTGCCTTTTCTTCTCTCTTTTGATACACAGCCTTGTTCCAGTCCCGTAATATCTTTCTCCTGTATCAGGGGACTATATGGCTAATCACAATCATCTACTGAACTTGATGGTCCTTAAGGAGATCCTGTGTTACTCTTTTTTGTGTTTTTTTTTAATTTCTGTGCAGGGCTGGGAAATGAACCCAGGGCCTCATGCTTGCTAGGCAGGTGCTGTGCCACTCAGTTCCACCCCCAACCCATTTTCCTTGTTCTTGAATTGTGCCTGCCTTCTCTCCCACAATACTGCTGTCACAGTGCTTTGCATGTTTATTGAATGAATACAGGAAGGCCCTGTGAAGTATGACTGCATAGCAATCTATTACTCCATCCTAAAACCTATCAGAGATGTAATTAATCCCAAAGGTTTTTGGGGGGGCTGGTGGGGAAAAAAAAGAGAGAGACTGCACTTTTAGAAATAGAAGCCACTGTTGTCTTTATAAAACACAGAATTGTGCTGCTGCTGTTGCTTGCTTCAGAAGGAACTGTACATTACAGCTGCTGGGATAATTTCACAATGGACTGGACAAGGTACAGCTCAAAGCAGGACACAAACACAAGTCTCAAAGGGAAACAAATGCAAACAAGTACACAGCTGTGGGGCTCCAGGGACACTTCCCCATCCATGCTGGACTTGAGAGGGATAAAAAGTTTAGAAACTAAAGTGAAACCCAGAGTAGTCACACATGCCCACCACATGGCTGCTAAGTGCAACATCACACACCAATCAGGTTGGACTGTGTGTACAGGAAAGTCATTTCATTTTTCCTTATTGCTACTACACCAGGGGACTCAGTGCATTTGGACAACATTGTCTTTACTTGCACAATTCTTGGAGAGTTTCCCATTTTCCTTTTTAAAGTAGGAAATCTGCTTTCCCCACATCATTGTTTTGTTTTGAGCCCATTCCTTCCACTCCCTTTCTTGGGCTCCCAAACAGCAGCCAGAGGTTCTAAATCAGTAGGAGTAGAATAAGGGGAGAGCACCAACCCAGCCTCTCTCCCGGCCCAGGGAGGAGGCAAGTCCTAGTAAGTGGAGGGAAAGAGAAAACCAGAGAATCCCTCCTCCCCAGTCTGCTTAGAAGGCCAAGAGGGAAGAGTGCCCTGCATATCCCTGCCATGATCAGACTTGAAGAAGAAAGGTTCCCAGCTACCATCCTGGATCTGCCCAAACCCAGTAAATAAATTAAAATTACTTTCCCCAACGTAGTTTCGAAAACTGCCTTTTGGCTAGTTTGAGATGACTTTTCTACCCTGAAAAAAGGAGCTTCCATCCTATTTTGTCACACAGGATGCCAGGTCCAGCCTTGCAGATAACCCATCAGCAAGCTGCAAGCTAAGAAAACAGCGTCCTCTTGGCTGCTCATCATGTGTGCAGCCTCATTCACATCATTCCGGACAAAAAAAGAAACTAACCAAAAACATTGCTTCTCAGCCAAAGAGGACACCAGAAAGGAGCTATCTCACAGGTGGGGGCTAGGAGCTTTTTAGGGAGGTTTCAAACTTCTAGGTACCTTCTTCTTCAGCCTTATTCTAAGTGTTCCCAGCAACAATAGCCCCAGGTTTAACCCCAGAAGCCAACGTAGCACCTCAACACCAAAGGGTTATGTTGGACTGGATAAACAAAGAGCAGTGCTTTCCTTTCCCATCTTTTATCCAAACTCTCTCCATTCTCTTCTGTACACTCCCTTCTTCCTCTGCATCCATCCTCTAACCCTCCAACCCTAAATACCCAAATAGCTCAACCCTAGGCTATCCTCAGCAAAGGGAGATCTCAGGTAGAGAGAAAAGGAAGCAGAACTAGAAACAATGAGAGAAACCAGCTCCAAGGAATAGATAAATATGGAACTGACTGACGCCCTCCTGATTTCATGCCAGTTGGGCAGGCCTGCTGATCTGCCCTAGGGTAAGCTTGAGGATAGTCCGACCCAGGGTTAATACTGCTCTGAGTGAGGAGCAGGTTCCTGGTCTTCTGTAGACAAAGAGTTAAGCCTGACTTTGTCAACTAACAGTGAGATCACTGCAGCCATGCAGAGAATTCATCATCACATAGGCAGACAGGCAAGCAGGCTGGCCAGCAAGCAAGCTGAGTGAACAGAAAAAAGGAAAAAGAAGCCAGGGAAAGTGAGAATAGGAAAAGGAAGGCAAAACAGTGAAACAAAGGGAGTGAGAGGCCTGTCTGAGGAGGAGTCTAACCAGGGCCCTCTCAGAGCTTCCTTGGAGCTTGGTAAGAAGTACTGCTTAAATCAAGAAATTTGGCTTGCTTGCAATACCACTTGTCACTGGGCGTGTACCACCCTTCCAACAAGAATAACCAACATTGTCAAGGGTATTTTTCAAATCTCAAACTTTTTTTCCCTTACATTAGGCAAGAAGTAATTTTCTTATCATTGCCCAAACTGCTTCTCTTGCTTTTATTTCTTGAAAGGCATGTACAATGACAAAGGACTAAAAATGCCTTTCAAGCCCCAGCTTAAAACCCAACTAGAGAGAGTGAGGCAAAGAGAGAGAAGGAGAGAACACAAACTTGCTGCTGTGAGTAGTGACTGCCACCTGTTTCCTATGGACATTTGCAAATGCTGGTGAATGACTAGACCCTCCAGGAATAGTGCCCTTATCACAGTCCCAAAATGTACCCAAATAGAGAACATGCAGAGCCCATTGTCCTAGGAGAGCTCCCTCCCCAAAGGGTGACGGAACATGAAGTAGACTGTATATGAAGGCGATGGACAGGGCAGATGGAGTGTTGGCATCACTCTCTTTAGGCACTTGTGTAAGGAATGTAGGCTCTCCAATAAGCTGCCTCCTCCCAGAGCCCTCCATTCTGTTCCTCAGTTGGGCTTGTGCCCATGGGGCACCCCATGCTGTAGCCAGCATGGAAAAAATACAGGAGGAGTTATTCAACAGTCCTGTTGCTTTCTCCATAATGAATGTTTGTGCTACGTTTTATGAAGTTGTTGAACAATATAGCCAACCAGAACAGAACCTGGGATAAATTGTTTTGCATAGCAAATCTGGGTCTGTACAAGGGCTGCCTTGGAAAGAAAAGGGTAGCTCTAACTCCACAGGCCAGGATTCAGACCCTCCTTCCCCCAGCTGGTCTCCAAGTCAGGGCTAGGTTTAAGGTATCATGGCTTCACAACCAGAGGGGGACACCCAAGCCCAAGATCCTCAAAAAGAGGAATTTCCCCATTGAAGTTGAAACTCCTCAGGACAGAGGGGGAAAAAAAATAGTCGAGGAAAGAGGGGACCTTACTAAAGGTCAGCACAAGAACCCCCTTCATTTCCAGTCCTGCGAGACAGCCAAATCCCATATCTCAAGACCAAAAAAAACCAAAAAACAAACAAAAAAAAACCCCAAAACCCATGCCACCCACTCACATGCCCTAGTGGGAAACCAGGAAAAATTCCTTTGTGTAAACAGAAGCATTAGGGAGCAGCAAAATTCCTAGCGTGTCCACAGGACATGCTAGAATCTGGGATGAGTCAAAGGACAGTCCAGTCCAAAGGAAGGGAAGATGCACTTGCAGGAAAGAGTGCAGAACAGTGCAGAGGAGGGAGCCTGCAGCAAGAAAAAGGTATTTTCTGCACAGAGGAAGGACAGAGCCTGAGCCCCACCTTGGGGAGACCACCACCCCTTACCTAGCCAGGCCAGAGAACAAGTCAGGTACACAGTTCCTTCTGATGGCTCAATGTTTCCGGGATGTAAACTCATCAGGCATGGGAGCGATTTCCAGATTTTGGCAATAGACTCAAGTTATGGTATAAAAATAACATTTAGTTTTCTTTTTCTTATTTTAAACCTAAGGATCTTTTATAAGACACCCCAGTTAAGAAATATTGAAACACAAGAGACTTGACCGTCGGGGGGGAAAAAAAAGAAGCCAAGAATGAAAAATGCTATGAAAGTATTCCAGACCAGGGCAGGGTGGCAGGTATGGGGACAGGGGAAAAAAGGAGGCATAAGCGGAAAGGCCAAGGGCCAGTCATCTCAGCAGCTCCGAGACTTGTCATGTCTGAAAGTGCAAATGTCAATGGATTTTAACCATCTTGAGGTTGTGATCTTTTTAAAAGCTCAATGAATGTGGAAGTCAATTCCTTCAAATGCAAAATAGCTGGCATTCTGGCTGGAGGCTTGTTGTGTTCAGGATATTCCCCACCTACCTCCTCTCCCACCCCCACCCCATCCCCCAAAGAAAGGTACAAAAGGTTGCAGTTCTGCAGCATTACCATTACAGGGAAGGCACTGGTTACCCACCAGCGGGCGGAAGGAAGACAGGGTCGTGTCACTTCAGAGCTAAGTGCCATAGTGCCTTAAGTGTTGCTAGAGGGGCTGGATGACTGTCAGGAAGGAGGTGTAAGGTGGGGTAGAAAATGTGGAGAGGAGTAAGGGCGGTGGGTGGGGGTGGCAGCTGGGGGAGGAGCAACCAAAACCATTAGCATTAAAAATCTTCCTACAAACTGGATTTTGAACATCTAGTATCCTAAAATATTGATCTGGGTCTGGTTTCATTTTTCTTCTTAGACAAATCTAGACCTTTTTTGATTAAGGCTCCTAAAAAAATCCTTCCCTCCTCCCACCCACTTTCTCAAGCCCTTTACTTTCCCATCTAAAGTAGCAAACCCAAACCTACCAGCTTTTGTCCACAGGGCTGCAGAGCCGACCTTACCAAGCTGTCAAGCATGAGTCTTTAGTTAGCACTGTGAGTCACATGAGACACCTGTGTATATGGTGGGCACCAGTGCTGCCCTTCTTGGTCCAGTGGGGTCAGGGCCAGATGTGACGAGATGAGGTGAGGGGTGGGGAGTATGAGGTTAATATCAGAGATTTCTGGCTGGTGGTCTGTCTTGCTGGCCCTGTTCCCCATGTTACACCCCCTCTGAGGAAAGAAACAAGGCCTCCTGTACTCTTCCCTACCCCACCTCCCTCCTCCTTGCTTCCTCTGGATTTGGGCGGCACAGCTCCTGGGGCTTGGAAAGCTTTCTTCTATCCAGTGAGGTAACAGCGTTCTGCCTTCAAGCGAAGTACATGGTGCGCAGAGTATCCTGGTGAACCTGCACGGCTTTGGCCAGGGCCTGGGGGTCCCGCCCATTGCTCTGCCCCGATATGTGGCTCCCCTCTCCACTGAAAAGGAAAAAATGAAAGAAGTCCTTCCTGGTACACTGAGCTACTGCTAATTCCCTCACCCATCCCTGGGGTGCCAATTCCCATACCAACTTAAGAGAACACCCCAACCCAGGTTTGGACGAATGAGCTCAAAGGACACCAAATTGAGCAGCACCCACCCAAGGAAAATTAGGAGAGTCTGAACAGGCTGAAACAAAAAGGAAGCCAGGCTGATTCCAGGCCTCACCTGTCATGCTCCTTGTCCACCAGGTGGTATCGTGCCCGGAAAGCCACTAGGCGGGCATAGTAGGCTGGTGCTGGGATAGAGACGGAACGTGTGCATCGTACATAAGTGTGGCACAGCTGGTATGTCAAGATCTGAAGCTCATCTGCTGTGAAACGGTTGTCATCCCAAAGGACATAGTAATGGGATGGTCGGCTGGTACCCTAGGAAGATAGGAAGGTGAGGGGCCCCAGGTTGGGTAAAGGGGTTGGCTGATAATAAGAACAGGATCACTACTAAGAGTAGCTAGAATGGATGACCCACACATGAACAGGCAGACACAAAACCAACAGTGTCATAAAGTACCCTTTTATGAGCAACCTGTGAGTATATTCAGGGTTATTAAGAAAGCAATCCTGGAGCTGCGGTTGTTGCTCAATAGTAGAGTGCTTGCCTACTATGTGTGAGGCACTGAGTTCAATCCTTAGCACCACATAAAAATAAATAAAATAATTTTAAAAAGTTACCGTGTCCATCTACAAAAAAAAAATAATAATAAATTTATAAAAAGAAAGCAATCCTGATTTGAACACCACTTAGTGATAACTCACATATTCTATAGGCAGTAGAAATTACCAACTAATCTTTGACCCAGTGGAAACCCCAGGGCACAGCCCAGCTACCTGGATGCCTGCGTGGCTGCACAGATAGAAGTCAAACTCAAATGGATGGGTGATGTTGGTGTCCACAGTGGTCCCAGCTGGGATGTTACCACTCTTCCCAATCTGTATAGAGAGAAACACAACCAAGATCCCAAGACCTGCCTGGCTCGAACAAGGACCTTGGCTGAATTCTACTGACTCTACCAGAACCCCAAGAGCAAGACAGAAATTACTGTTCCCAGGGGGTACTATCTCTTGAAATAATAGGCTTCTAAAATAAAAAACTGTATTCAAGTCCTGATTTTGCCATTTATTACCTGTGCAATCTTAGCTTTAAGATTTAACCTTTCTGAGGTTAAACTGGAGATAATAATAGTACCTACCTCACAGGACTGCTGTGAGGAAGACGCCTTGTACAGTATCTGGCACATAGGAGAAGTTCAATAAATGGTTGTTCCCTTTCCTTTCTCTGGGAGTTGGTCTATATATGGGGTCTAGGCCAGGGAGCTAGGAGGATGGAGAGGAAGTATAAGGGAAGGAGGGGAGAAGGGGAACACCAAAGGAAAAAGGTGGTAGAGGATGGACCACAAGAGCCAGGGGAAAGGAATGAGTTAGGGAGATGCACAGGACAAGGACTAAATCCCCAGACTCAAGAGCTTCTCCCCTATCAAGACAAGGGAGACAGGATGAGGGTATCAGTGGTCTCCTCAATCCCTCACTCACTCGCTCATTCTTGTCAGCACAAAAAAGGCGGGTGTGATGACGTTTCTGCACCACAATATAAGTGATCCCAGGCTGGTAGTCCTTTTCCAGTTTGATGCAGGCATCGCGAATGGCCAGTAGCTCATAGTGGAGGATCTAGGCACAGGGTGAGGAGAGAGACAAAGACACACAGCTCCTCTTGAGTTCATGTGCTTTCCTGAACTAAAAGACTATCACTTCCAATATGACTTTTTACCCAGTCTCCCTTTATAAACAGATGCTTATCAGTTAAGAGATGGTGGGTTTTTCCTGCCAAAATCAGCCTTAAACTCAGTATACCTGATATGTTTCAGTAACACATTGGCTGGGAAGACAGTACCCACCTGGTTCCCATGCGTAAAAAGACCCAATGTCAAGACACAGAATCAAAGTTCACAGAGCAATCACTAAAATCCTAGTTGATTTCATGATCAAGAAGATAATGGGAATTCCTCTGTGAGCTCCAAGAGCAGACAGGGCTTGGTCCACCAAAGAAGAGCAGACACACAAGTTTCTGAATGAGTGCAGAGGGAGTAGATGAATCCAGTCCAATAAAGATGCAGGATTATAAGATAATGAATGAAGTAAAGAAGTCATCACAGTGCAATAATATTGCCTGTGACCATGTATGTCAGATAAAGGAAGTGAAAACTGTATGGAAGGGGTTGGGAGTATAACTCAGTGGTAGAGCACAAGCTTAGTATGCCCAGGGCCTTCAATCCAATTCCCAACAACAACCTCTAAACATACACAAACACAAGACAGCAGAAAATGACAGAACTTGGAAACAACTAGAACTAAGCCAAAACCCAAGCTTCATACAGTTGTATTACTTTCAGCAAGTTATTTAACCCCTCTAAGTCTCACTTTCACTACATAGTTACTAATAAGAATTATCTCACAAAACCATTGTGAAGACTTAAGATAATTAAGTAAAGTCATAAAAAATCTAGTATGAATTTTTTTTAGTATGAATTAATAACAGCTGATAATTTTGCTAATCACTTGAATCTTAACTCATAGCTATGTGAAGCTACCACACATTTCTGAACAGAAAAGTGCTATGATAAATTTGGCATTTAGGAGATAAAGGATGACTTGGAGAAATTGAGTGTAATGGTTAAGAGCATGGACTTTGGAATCAGAACAATGTGTCTGAATTCAAATACTACTTATCAGCTTGATTGACAATGAAGACTCATTTAACATTTCTAAACCTCAGTTTTCCCATCTGTTAAATGGGAATGATAAAATTATTATTTCTCCCAGGCAATTGTAAGCATTAAAACAGAATATACATGAAGTGCTCAGCACAATTCACAGCATAAGATGTGCCCAATATACTACAGTCATAATACTATCCAAGTGTAGTCAAGGGTTGGGGATATATTTCAGTGGTACAGCACCTACATACCATATATAAGGTCCTGGCTTTGATCCACAACCACACACACATACACACACACACAAGGTAATTAAGAAGAGCAGCTCAGTATACTAGTCTAAGCAACAGAATATGAAGGGTTGCTAGTGAGAATAAACAAGAGTAACATTATGAAGGAAGATCAACAACATGGTTCTCAAAGTGTGGTCTCTAGCCCAGTGGCATCATTTAGAAACCTGTCAAAATTACAAATTCTAGCCTGGCACAGTGGCACATGCCTATAATCCCAGGAGTTATGGAGGCTTAGGTAGGAGGATCTCAAGTTCAAAGCTAGCCTCAGCAATGGCAAAGTGCTAAGCAACTCAGTGAGATCCTGTCTCTAAATAAAATACAAAATAGAGCTGGGGGTGTGGCTCAGTGGTTGAGTGCCCCAGTACCAAAAAAAAAAAAAAAAATTGCAAATTCTAGGGTTGCATCCCAGACTCACTGAAACAGAAATTGCAAGGGTAGAGCCACAAACTGTTTAAATAGGCCCTCCAGGTTACACTGATATATGCTAACATTTGAGGACCACTGGTCTGGGACAAATTGGAATGAGAAAGACTGGTCTAAAGCAGTCTCCAATATGAACCAATGAGTAAACAGGCACTGAGAGCTTTCTGTTATAAGAAAGGTGTATAGATGCTTAGACACTCCATTTCTCAGTTGTGATTCTTGCCCCCAAGCCTACCCAAAAGCTCCCAAAGAACTGGCACACCTCCCAGTGCCAACAGCTGAGAAAAGCACCTGGCCCTCTGGCCTCAACATTGGCCCTACCTGGGGAAGCTGGCCTTCAGGGACCCCATCTCGATAGAAGATGATGCGTGTAGGCTTGAAGCGGGTGGACTTGTAGAATTGGATGAGCAGCTCACGCACCATGTAGGACAAGTCTTCAATGATCTCCTGCCGTGGTCTCTGCACCCGCACTGTAGCACAGTATCGGCTGGGGTGGGCATCCATGCTGCCTACTACCTGACAATCAAAAAGAAAGGATCAGCCAGCCGCCAATATATCATCCCCCCTCACTGTCAGAATGTGGGTTTGAGGAAAGGCTTTTCAGCAAGAAAACTGTGCAACAAAATGAGTAGGGCCTAGGATTCAATAAGCCCTGGTTTTGATCTGTTCTACTGTACTTTCAGAATTTACTTAATCCATCTGATAAGAATACCTGCTCTCAATGGTGTTGTGTACATACAAAGCATCTCGCACAAAGCCTAGCCCTATCCCTTGCAGAAGAACATGTGAAGATTTGACACTACTAAACCAGTGACCTCATTCAGGGCAAGTTTATCCTTTTCTCCATTTAATGTCATCTACCCAGGAACCATGACCATCTTGTAGTTGATTGAAGTATGTCAATTTCAAAGGGGACAATGACCACAGTGTAGGAGGGATGGCCACAAGCAAAATCAGAATAAGCACATTATAGGTTTTGCCTGTCTTACCAAATTCAGACAAGTCTACCTAGAGAAATAAGAAAGCTAAAGAAATACAAGTGAGAAGGAATTGCTGATCCCTAGCAATTTGGAAGCCCCTAAGGGACAGGGAACCAAAAAGTTAGGAGAGGAATTGGAGAGACACCTAATCAACTATATAGATTAAGGGTGGTGGGGGAGGAACAGAGGAAAGGACAATCCCAGGAACTAAATAACTCCCTTAAGAGGGATTTCAGAGAAGATATATACTTCCCCACATCCTAAAAGCAAGTGTGGAAAGAGAAAAGTTCAAATGCAGAACAAGTGTGATGGGAGACTGGCTGGTTCCGTTTCTGTCCCTAGATCATACCCTCACTAATCTTTCCCCAAATAAGATATCACACAGAGCTTTAAGGGTAACAGGGATGGTGAGCTGCAGGGTCTTATCAAGGGTCAAGAGCATAGGCTGAGGGAAGGAAATCATGTGCAGTCTTGAGGACTCAGAGTTAAAAGGAGAACCTTTTGAGGAAACTGAAGAGTACAACTCACTGCTGTGATAGAAGGTTTTTTCCCATCCCCTGCTGGGGGGTGAGTAACATCTGCTCCCAGGAATATCACTGGCTGTTGAAAGACAGCAGAGCTGAGCAAGGAAAAAAAAAACAAAATGGTGAGGAATTGGATTTTCTCTGTCTAGCACCATTCAGCACCTAATTTGTTCTTCTCCCTCTTGTGTTTGGTTAACTCTGCCTGGCCAAGGCACCAATACCCAGCAGGGTAACTCGACAAGATCAAATGGTCAACAGAGTTCATACCGCTGGTGTGGGACTAGGATGTTGTTAATGCCACCAAGTTTGACATTGATCTTGAGGCAGAGGTTGGACAGAGTCTGAGGTGAGGTCTTGACCACGTTCTTCACCTGCACACACTGAGTTGCCATTCCCAAAAGTGTATCTCCAACTCGTTTCACCTCAGCTACAAGAAGGGAGAGAAACGATTAGCACACTTAACAAGTATTTACTGAGTGCCTACTGGGTACTAGGCAGTGTTATGAAATGCTAAGGAACATGAAGATGACCAGAAACACATCACAAACACTGCTCTTATAATGCTCACTGTGGAGCAACTAACTTTAAAAATCATGAAAATTCTAATATTGATAAATGCTACAACAGAAAACCTCATGGAGCTATGAGAGAACATTATAGGGGATAATATACTGGTCAGGAAAATATTCTCAAGTGAATAATGATGGAAATGAAATCTGAAAGGAGCAAGGGGCTTAGAAGAGGGATTTGAGAGGAACATTTCAGGTAGAGGGAACAGAATTCAAAAATGTACTCTGCTAGAGAAAGTAAGATATAGGTATATTTGAGAAATTGAAAGGCCATATTGACTAAAAAGGAGAGCAAGAGGCCATATTGTAATAGAAAAAAATGCGGTAATTAGGCTAATCAATGGAAGAGATGAGGATAGTTTAGATCAACCTATTATGTCCCATCATCCCATTTGTGGAACAACAAAAAACTTAAATTGAGCAAAAAATGTGTCATGGTAACTTTGAAATAAATATTTGTTTCTAGAGTTCTATTCTTTTGAAAGAAGTAGTAAATGAACGATTAGTGATAATATTCATTAATATTATTGTCATTAATACTAAATAATAAATTATATAATGAGATCTATATGATTTCCAACCTATTTTAATGTACCTGTGTTAATTTCATTAAAATATTAACAGAATTGAAAATTTGGGACCTACGAGGTTAAGGAGACAGTTGAGCTGGAGACATAGTTCCGTGGTACAGCTTCTGCTTAGCATGCACCAGGACCTGGTCCCCACCACCCAAAAAAAAACAAAACAAAAACAAAAACAAAAACTTTTAAAATAAAATTTAAAAAATTAAAGAGAGTTAGCTTTCAAGAAACATTTGATTTGAGGAATTCAGTTATAGAAAAGATGCATGCAAAATAGAAGAGATAAGAATAAATTTTAAGTTTCTATCTTTTCTAACATCTTTTAGAGAGATGTTTAGTTAGAAATGTTTTTTGTCATCCCACTAAGGTTATCAACTAGGCAAATGGGCACACAGGTTGGAAGCTCAAAAGAAATTTGTACAATATTTAAGTACAGGTAGTAACTGAAGGCATGATATTGATGAGATCACTAAAATCAGTGAAAAGAGAAGAGGACTTAGATCTGAATCCTGAGGAACTCCTAGAATTTGCAGAACAGGAAGTTGGGTCTGCAAAGGAGAAAAATCCACAGAGTCAGAAGGAAGAAAAAGATGGTGTTACATGGTAAACACCAAGGGAAGAGAGTATGTCAACAAGGAGTAAGTAAACAAGAAAGTCAAATGCAAGCTAGGTGTGGTGATGCATGCCTATAATTCCAGTGATGCAGGAAGATCATGATTTCAAAGTCAACCTCCGCAACTTATTGAAGCCCTAAGCAATTTAGCGAGACTCTGTCTCAAACTTAAAAAAATAAAACGGGGATGGGGAAATGTCTAAGCGCTCCTGGGTTCAAGTCCCATTATCAAAAAAAAAAAAAAAAAAAAAAAAAAAAAGCTAAAGTCAAATATATCTAACAGAGTGGTAAAACGAGGACCAGAAATGTCCTCTGGAGTTAATGCTATCAAAGGAAAAAAGCAGAATATAAAGACTTACACAGGCACTTTACAAAAGAGGTTAGTGATTAGTCAAGACATAAAGATATTCAGCTTTATGTTACTAGAAAATCAAATTAAATGTGAATAACATCATTAAAACCCTAAAGAATGGCTAAAATGAAAAAGACAATACCAAGTTTGGTAAGGATTTGAACCACCTAGAACTATCACACACTGCTATTGGTGCAAGTATAAGCTGGTATATACACTCAACAGAAATATGCATAAATGTTCAAAGGATATGTACAAGCATTATTTATAACAACCAAAACTGAAGACAATTCAAATATATGTATTAACAGTAGAATGGAGAATACATGTAAAATGCGTTAAATTCACATGATGGAAAACCTATAACAGACTACAACTAAACAACACAAATGAATCTCACAAATTTAATGTGCCCTGAAAGAAGTCAGACACACAAAAAATACATACAGTGTGATTGCATTTATATGAAATTTTAGAATATGCAAAACTGATCTATAGTATTAGAAATCAAAATAGTGGTTCCCTTGGTTGGAAGGGGTTGTAGTGACTGATAACTTGAGTGGTGATAATGTTCTGCTAAGTACTGGTTACACTATTGTGACAGTTTGTGAAAATTCATTGAGCTAAACACTTCAGAGTTCTATGTATTTAGTATGATTAAGTAAGAAGTTGCATGTTTTAAAAGTCAATGATATCAATTTTGTGGAGAGAAAAGAGTAAAATGTATTGAAAACTGGATATATATGGTACTACATCAGAACTGAGCAAATCTTGATACTGTCCATCTACACTCTCAGAACAACCACAATGTTAACAGGACCTTGATCTGACCATCACAGGAAGAGCGTCATTTCATCCAGCCTCCCAGGAGGGAGGGAAAAGGGTCTTTAGTAGAATCTGAATGCTTCTCTTATC
Organism: Sciurus carolinensis; assembly: GCF_902686445.1. Lineage (NCBI taxonomy): Eukaryota > Metazoa > Chordata > Mammalia > Rodentia > Sciuridae > Sciurus > Sciurus carolinensis. The sequence goes on from NC_062213.1 coordinate 182,933,608, forward strand.
TGCTGGCTTAATTTTCAGGCAGAGAGTCTCAGGTCCAGTATAATCAAGGAATCCATGTAAATGGAACAAACCCAAGGACCTAAAAAAGGCATGAGGCTGGGGAGAAGTGTAATATTACTGAGTCCAACGAGGAGAAAATTCTGAACAATTGCTGCCTCCCCAGCATGCTGTACTATATTCCTGAGGTAAGCCAAAACAATGGATTCTCCTGTAACAGAGGTAACCACAAACAGGGAAAATTAACTCAAGGCAGTTATCCTAAAAAGCACCCTTATCTTTCATTCAAGGGCTATCAATTTAAGGTCCAAAAGAGAAATAGCCTGGAGATCAACCAATTCCTTTCATAAGAAATTATTGAGTACCATAGCAGCAACAGAGAGTATCTTAGGTGTACATGTGCAGAGGCAAGAAGGTTTCAGAGCACAGTCAGATATATTCCACACTCAAAATCAAGCAAGGTAGTAAATGATCACTAGCCTGATAAAATCAGAAGAATCCAGAAAGACAAGTTCATCCTCCAGGTGGAATGAGAGGAATAAGGAATAAGTAGCATTTAAACTGGGTCTCCAAAGGAAAGAGAAAATTTTAAGGGCAAGAGAGAAGAACAAGAAGAAGAGTAGTCATTGCAAGCACAAGGCCCTGGGTTCGATCCCCAGTACCGCAAAAAAAAAAAAAAAGAGTAGTCAGATAGCCAGGCAAAGACAAAATGATGAGAGCAAAACCAGAAAGTAAATAGCACAGACAAGGAATGGGCATTGAAAATGTGTCTACTATGTGCCAAGCATACTGCTAGATGCTGCTTTTTATATAATTAGTTGACAAAGCTCAGAAAAGTTAGGTAATTTGTCTAAGCCAGTGGACTGGTATATCCAGGACTTAAAATTCAGTTCCAATTCCCAATCTTTCTAGTATGTACAGCAAGTAAGCAGTGCAAGATAAAGCTGAAGAAGTTAAACTAAGGTCAGGACCCACAGAGTCCTTCATGTAGTAGTGAATGGGAACCAATGAAGGTGTTTTTGGTAGGACAGTCACAAAATGTCTTATCTGGTGACCTACTCAAGAAAGATTTGTGAATAAAGGCTAGAATAAGTGATTAATAACTTGCAGAAGAAAGAGGCCAAAAGGACAGAGGGTAACTGCAGAGAATTAAGGGCTGGATCAAGATTTTACTACTATAACTTATAAACAAGAGGTGATAATCTAAGCAACTGGAATGAATGGGAGTATCAACAGAATGTAAGGGCAGAGGACAGAACCCTGGACAATACCAGACATTCCTGATAACAAAAAAATGAGACAGGAGAAAATATCCAGAAGTCAAGGGAAGAAGAAAACTGGGAAAGATCCATGGTGACTCTTCACAGAGGAGACTGAGTGGAAAAGTAGACAAGATAGATGAAACAGGAAGAAGTACACCAAAAAAATAAAAATAAAATGACTGTAGTAATGTGTTCCATGAGGGGGAAATCTAAAAAAGTTTGAAGCTTGAAAGGTGTATGAAGTCTCAAAGATAGCAGAACTAGATGGGAGCAAGAACACAGAGCAGCTAAGCAAATGGAGTAAGAGAAAAGAGCTAACAGAGACATATATAGTCATTTCTTTTCTAAAAGAGAAAAACAGTAGAGAGTAACCTCTCAAAAAGTCCACGTTGACCAGGTGCAGTGTGCATGCCTATAATCCCAATAGCTCAGAAGGCTGAAACAGGAGGATCACGAATTCAAAGCCAGCCTCAGCAATAGAGAGGCACTAATCAACTCAGTGAGACCCTGTCTCTAAAGAAAATACAAAATAGGGTTGGGAATGTGGCTCAGTGGTGGAGTGTCCCTAAGTTCAATCCTCAATACCAAAAAAAAAAAAAAAAAGTTCATGCCATTACCAGGCAACAGAATATTAGCAGAACCACCGCACCCTGCTTGAGCTGCACAATGTCCTCGTAAGAAACACACTCCTAAGGACAGGAAACTCAACTGACCCATCTCTGTATCTGGCCATCTGAGCCTGGCAAAAAAAAAAAAAAAAAAAAAAAACCCAGCACACAAGGATCCCAGTAAATGTTACTATGTTACTGGGAGTGACTGTGAGCAGGTAAATAAAATCTGAGATGACCCAACAGTTCATACAAGCTGATATTTCTCTGATAAGAGGAACACTAACACTAAGGAACACCTTTAGCCAAAGTCAAAACTCTCCACTAACTCTTCCCTAAAACTCCCCAAGGAACTATCCTGAGAAGTGTCCTATCATGAGTATCACTGTCCCAAGAGAACTGTACCATACACGGGCGTCTTCCCTGGCAAGATGACGATAATAAGCTGCAGCCCTGAGTAGGTGTTCTTGAGATGCCGGAACATAGGCTCCACGCTGTCAGCCCCTTGCGCATATTTGCAGAAACAAGGCTGACCCTGGATGGGCATCCCTGCATCCTTGGAAATCTTCCGCAGCTGGTCTGTGAAGTTCCTGTAGAACAAGTATGATCATGATAGGAGACAGTTTAAAACTCGACCTGAATAGTCTCCATCTTAGGTGTTAACCACTCATGAGAGGCATATGAATCAGACATGATTAGACAGTGAAAAAAATACATTGAATAAGACAAGACAGAGCTTTCTAAGTGTTCAACAGAGAGGACACCAAGAAAATGGAGAGAGCCCCAGAGAAAGTACCTATAGATATTCCCAAGGCTCCCACCTTGTCCCTGATTCAAGCAGCTGAGACCTGTGCTTCTTTTGTCCAAAGAAATCAGCATATGTCTAATTATAAGGCCTTTTGCTCAAAATAAATGAGGTTCCACAGTGATGGGAGCTCAAGAGATGCTCAGTAAAAATGAGTTTCTTCCTCCCCTACTGGTTATTTGATACCTCAAGCTAATTATTAAGCAAGCTTCTTTCCTTTAGTTTAGGGCTTTACCCTGGGAAAGGAAAACAAAGTTGGTCAGAGAGGATACACATGCAGTACAGTGAAAAAACAAAATCAATCTACATAAATAAACTGACAGGCAGCAGGGAATTTAATTTTTAAAAATATTGTATTTAAATTAAATACACTCAGTGGTAGAGTGCTTGCCTAGCATGTGAGAGGTCCTGCGTTTGATCCACAGCACACAAAAATGCAATAATGTACAAATAGAGAACAAAAATGATTGTTTAGATGTTATTACACAGCATGTAAATACCAATACTATAGTGAGAAAAGTATTTTTTCACCTATTTAGTTAAAACATAGAAAGTACAGTATGTTACTTTTATGCAAAATTTAAAATCAATGTATATACTATAGGTCTATAAAATACATGAATTAGGTAGGAAGGTTAAGTAATTTATGGCAGTGGCCACATCAGAAGGGAGAAATGGGACTAGAATGGAGGACATAAAGAAATGTCAGATTTATTTACATTTACTTTTGAAAAAAGGATACGGTAACTATGACAAAACTCTGGATGATGGACATATGAACGTTTGGTATATTATTCTGTATATTCATTATTTAATTTTTTTTCCCAGAATAAATGTTAGAATAAAAAAATACAACCTAAGCATTGTCTCACGGTAACAAGAGGTAGGGCTTTCACAGATCCACTAAGATCACTGCTTCCATTTCTCTGCCTTGCACAGAACTGCACTTTAGCTACCAAAATGCCAGTGTTACCAGATTTCATTAATAGTGGTTCCCTACTTCAAGGGAACGGATATTCCCAATCTTCTCTAAACTAGCAGACCACATTTGGGATACTATACTCAGTCCTAGGGACCAGAAAGTATTGAGAAACATCTAAGAGGGGGAAGATTTTGAAATCTGTCCTAACAGCGATAGAATCTCTTTAGCCAGAAGAAAAATCCAGAGTGCAAAGAACTTCCTTATCCATTCCTAACTTCTAATTTCTCCAACTCCACTTCATTTCTTCCCATATTCTCAGTAAAAAGGAGGCTCTTTATTTGTGCTCTGAATCCCACTGCTTCCTCTACACTTGGAGGCATTGTTCTGTTGACTTTCCAGAATCTCTGAGTTCTATTTTCAGCCTCTTGATTAGTATGCACATTTTCCCTGGACAAATCTCATCCAGTGCCATGGTTGAAGACTTGGAAGTCTTTACCTTTAGCCCAAAATCACATATAAGATTGGGTATCACTGATTCAGATGCACACATCACATTCTATACCTAGGGGTCACTTGGAGAAGAAAATGCCCAATGAAATTGATCCCTTCCAACTCTGAGATTGTAGTTTTACCAATTCCTGATATCCCAGAATGGCCCAAACAATAGACTACTTCACACATACAAAAAAACTAGACAATGAAAGAACATGGGAGTAAGAGTGAAGTACCCAGAGAATAGAGCTACCAATGAGATGACCAGACTCAAAGGCAAAAAATTGGGAGCCCTTCCAATACTGCTAAGAGCCATTCTTCCAATGCTAGGCCACATGCAAGAGCAGTTTATCCAAAATGGAGCTAAAATCCAAAGAACCCAAGAAAGGGGACAAAAAAAAAAAAAAAAAAACTAAGAGAAACCACAACTCTAACAGTGGTGGTTGTTTATCTGGAAGCAATAAGTAGAGGGAAGAAAGGCAAGGGCAGGGTCTAGAGTCACTGGATTCATCAGGAACTGTTAGAACTAATTCTTATGAAGACTCCAAGGTCACCTGAACCCACGAAGGCACGTCTCCATCATATTCATCACAACCCCATATGACCAGTTCGACTGACTATAACTCATACCCAGAGTACACTGATGCCCTCCAGAAAGCTGCATGTGAAGACAGCAGAAGCTGGGCATGGTGACATATACCTGTAAATCCCAGCAACTCAGAAGGCTGCGGTACGAGGATCATAGTTTGAGGCCAGTCTCAGCAATTTAGTGAGACCCAGTCTTAAGATAAAAATAAGAAGGACTGGGCATGGTGGTGGCACATGCCTATAATCCCAGCAACTCAGGATAGCAAGTTCAAGGCCAGCCTTAGCAACTTAGCGAGACGCTGTCTCAAAATAAATAAATAAAAAGGACTGGGGTTGTAGCTCAGTGGTAGAGTGTCCCTGGGTTCAATCCCCTAGTATCCACAAATACATTCCCCCACCTCTCTCTCTCACACACACACATACACACGCACACACAGATAGCAGAAATCTCTGAAGTGTACATTTTTAGTATGAGTTTTGTGGGATTTTTAAAACGTACCTCAAAACGGTTTTTTGTTTAAAAACAAAAAAAGACCGTAGAGAAAGGGTCAGTGACTTCACTTATTCATTCAAGTCATTATTACCCTAGCTTGTTTCTTTAAGCCATTGGCTATTTCACTTTCCCCACGGCTTCCATCTACTCCCAGTCACTCAGGCAGGTCACTTGGAGCTCACAGAACAAATTCTAAGGATAGGGAAGGACAACTCAGACGACCAGCTAAACAAACTGCTTGTTTGTGTGTTTGTTTGCTTGCAATTAGGAACACAAGTTTTGAAGCTCAGATCTGATTTGATCCCAACTCTGACACTTTCTTGATGTGTAAACTTTAGACAAGTTACTTATGAACCTCTCTGAGCTTCAGTCTCCTAAAAATGGAAAGAGCACCATCTACTCACTGTGAAAATGAAACGAGAGAACATAAATTAGATATTTAAATACAATGTTGTCATAAACATTATAATCATCACTACCACTATTTATTACCAATGATAACAATTGCAACATTAAAGTAATTAAGGTCTCTCTTAAGAGACTCACATCCTAAAATCATCATCTCTAGTATAGGTATAGCTCCTTACTGAAGTCTCCTAACCACAGATGGACAAAAAAGGAATAGGCAGAAGTCTCAGCCAGAAAGGATGAGGCGGGCAGACTCAAGACAGAAAGAACAGACTATAGATCAATCTTGACCTCTGGGCAGCAGGGAGCAGTAGCTCTGGGGTCCTTCCCACCCTTTCAACCCCACATACCAACCCTCCTTACTTGAGCACCTCTTCTCGACACTGTTTTTGGGGTGCGAAGCAGGCGATGGCCCAGACTTTGATCTCAATCCCATTGTAGAACTGTTTCCCCCGCATGTCCCAAACACCTTGATTAGGTGTGGCAATGGCCCGGTTCTGCAGATAGGCAGAGGGGGGCACCCTGGTGAGCCTCAGTAGAACCAAGTGGGTAGGGAGCAAAAGCCCATGGCTATACAACCCAACCACCCTCATATGCCCCAGAGATGTTGTGTGGCCCTGACCCTGCTCACCCGGCCGCCGTACTGCAAGATGGGCGCCGGCAGCACTCGCCCCGTCACCTCCGTCATGTCATCTTTCACTTTGATTCCAAATTCCTGAATGTAGGGATCTAGGTTGTAGCTGGCATTCTTCATCTGCAGGCAAAAGAAGGGGATCTCAGGAGAACAACAACTTGGTAATACCACTCACCCTTTGGGTCCCAAGGAAAGAGCCCTAAAGAGAAGCTGAAGTTGGCAAGAAATAGCCCTAAAAGGGAGGTGGGGGGAGGAGTAAAAAATGAAGGAAGTGGATAACAGTAAAGTTATCAGGAGGGGAAAATAGGAAGCAAAAACAGCCCTGTCAAGTCCCCGGAACCAAATCCAACCTTAGGTTCTCTTGAAGGAGGGTCTTTTGGGGCATTAAAACATCTATGCTACCAAGGGTCCCAATGACTAAGTAAATAAGCATGCATTTCTCTGCAGCCCCACTGACCAGGCGACTTATCTCCTCCTGTCTGTCTGGGGCTGACCTAGCTGTAGCCTTTATCATGGTTGAAGTCTGGTTGTCAGTCAGCTTCTTAATGCAGCGCTGCCCAGCCACAATGTTGCAGACCTGAGGAAATGAGAAGGACAGGCAGCTCTGGCTTGAATTCAATCCGCCCCATAAGAAACCTGTGGGAAGAATCCCTTGTGCATACATGTATTCTCCTCTCCAGTTTTACTTGATACATAAGTTACAAAATATTCACATGCAAAACAAAAGATAATACCACTTTGTGATTAGGACCTTGGGATCCAGAGCCAAATCTTAGCTCAGGTCGCATGTGTTAAATGAGGAGAACAATATCAATCTGATAGGGCTGGCTGGAGAGGAAATAAAGCATTTAAAGGACTGAGCACAGTTCTAGGACACATTAAACCCTCAATAAATTGTAACATAGATTATTTACCCAAGAACCAAGTACAGAGCTCTTCTGAATACTGAAACTCAACATAAACAAATTCCCACAGCAGCTTGCCACTGATGGCAGGAAGTCAGTTGTTTCATCCTACAACAAATGAGGAGGACCAGGTATGGTTTTAAACGCTTGAGCCCCCAGACCACAGAAATCACTGTCTGTCAGTCAACAGTGTCCACTATTGTTGTGAGGAACATCCTGCCACGTGATTTATCTGTTCTGGCTCCAAGAGAAAACAATAAAGACCAAAAAAGAATGTGTGGTGATATATAAGACTGTCACTTCCCAATATATTCAGGATGCCATGAATGAATGGGAAGGCTTGTAGTAGAATAGAGAGCAAGTAGGTTGAGAAACTTGGGCTTAAAGTCCAGCTTTGGCATTTCTAAGTGATGTTACCTCTGGCAGGTCTCTTAACCTGAGACTCCGCTTCTTTAATCTTAGACATGGGGGAAAACACTAGCTGTTTCATGAAGTTGTTGTGAAGATTTAGGTGAGATGAAATGTTTAACTTGCTCCCTAAGACCAACATTCTATACGTGCTGGTTCTCATTCTAATTCCCAAGTTCATGCTAAACAATGGGAAGGAAAACCAAGTCAAGGTAACCTGCTTTTAAGTTCCATATTTTAACAAGCACACAATATCAACAATTTACCTAATGAAGTCCAGCACTGTTAAAATGTGTGAGGTTGCTTGCTCTCTTAAAGATGTTTTAGAGTCACAGCACTCTCCCTTGATTCTGGTGTTGCAGAATTAACACTAGCAAAAACTAAAGCAGGAAAGTGATGAAACCAGAACCATTGCTGGTGAGAATGCAAAATAGTACAATCACTATGGAAAATGGTATGGTGATTCCTTAAGAAATTAAACACAGAATTACCATATGAACCAGCAATCTACTTCTGGGTATGTATTCAAAAGAAGTAAAAGCAAGGACTTTAATAAGTATTTGTACATCCTTTTCACAGCAGTTTTACTCATAATAGCCAAAATGTAGAGTTAACTCAAGTGTCCATCAATGGATGAACACATAAAATGTGGCATACACAAAGGAATATTATTCAGCCTTATCAGAGGAAATTCTAACATGCTATGACAGGAATCTTGAAGACATTATGTTAAGTGAAATAAGCCAATAAGAGGACAGATATTATGATGCAGCTTATAGGAGGTTTCTAGAACGGTCAAATTCATAGAGATAGAAAGCAGAATGGTAATTGCCAGAGCTAAGGGGACAGAGCAAAGGAAAGTTGTTATTAAACAGGTACGGTTACATTTTGGGATGATGAAAAATTTCTGGAGCTAGAAAGTGGTGACAGTTGTACAATAATATATGTATATATAATGCTATGGAACTCTAAACTTAATAGTTAAAATGGCAAATTTTATGTTATATATATTTTACCATATTTTGAAATAAAAAAAACCAAAGCAGGAATGAATAATGATTTGAACATTTGGATTGGAGGAAGTGGCTATTACTAGTTTCTAGCTGTGGTGATTCAAATAATTCATGTTTTTCTTTTACTTAAAATCTTCCAGGGCTGGAGATGTAGCTCAGCGGATGAGCGTTTGCCTAGTATGCACAAGGCCCTGGATTTGATATCCTGTACTGCAAAAACAAACAAACAAACATCTTTCCAATGGATTCCTATTATAATTAAAATAAAATTGCACTGACCAGAAATTAGAATTCTCATTCACAAGATTGTAAAATGGCACAGCCATAATGGAAACACTCAAGAGATTAAAGTTATAAATGATTTCAATCTTAAATACATACCCAAGAGAAATGAAAACATGTTCACACACAAAAACATGTACATGAATGTTCACAGAAGCATTATTTATAATAGCCAAAAGTGGAAACAACCCATCAACTGGAGGAGAAACAAAATGTGACATGTGACATATCCATGCAATGAAACAACAGAGATAAACCCTGAAAATATCAAGCTGAGCCTTCAAACAATTATGCGAAGTGAAAGAAACCATTCACAAAAGGCCATATATTGTATAATTCTATTTATGTGATATGTTCAGATGAGGAACATTCAGAGACAGAAAATAGAGTAGTGGTTACCAGCCGCTATTGGGGAAAGAAAAGATGGTAACTGCTACTGAGTATGGGCTTTCTGGGGGATGAAGAAAATAGCTGGAATTAGTAGTAATTGTTGCATAACTGTGAATATACTGAAACCACCAACTGCACATTTTAAGAGGATGAATTTTATGGTATGTTAGTTATATCTTGATGAAGCTATTCTAAAAAAACAAACAAAAGAATCCCACTTGGCTACAATATCCTATATGATTTGACTCTGCACCTCTCTCCAGCATCATCTCCTAATACTTTCCCCCTCAACGATACCTTCCCACCACTAGGGTCTTCTGTCTGACCCTCAAAAGAGACCAAACTCCACCTTACTTTAGAGCCTTTGCACTTGGTAGTCCCCTTGCCTGGAAAGTCCCACCCTCAGGCTGGTAAGGCCTAGTTCAATATCTCCTAAAAAAAGGCTTTCCTGACAGCAATAACTAAAGTAGTTCCCTACCCACTCACACACTTACTTCTATGCCCTTAACTTGCTTTATTATTTTTTTTTCCCCATCTTTGGTAATGGGGATTGAATCGTGCTTTACCAACAGTCCTTTATATTTTATTTTATTTTATTTTAAAACAGAGTCTAAGCTGCTAAGGATGACTTCCAATTTTTTGTTTGTTTGTTTGTTTTTCCTGGACAATGCCAGATGTAAGATTTTTATTTTTATTTATTTATTGTGGTGCTGAGATCATTCCCAGGGCCTCATGCATGCTGGGCAAATACTCTACCAGTGAGCCACATCCCCAGCCCTGCCCTCAGGATCCTTCTGCCTTGGCCTCCCTAGTCTCTGGGACTAAAGGCATGCATCACTGAGCCCAGTTAACTTGTTTTATTATTTTTACAGCACTTTTTACCATCTGAAACTACCTCATGTGTTTATCAACTTATTATTCTTCCCATTTCAGAATGTAAGTTTCATGACAACAGGGACATTGTCTGTCTTGCTAATCTCTATATTCCTGGGATATAAATGAATATACAACACATAGTAAAAGCCCAATAAATTACTTGTTAAATAAACAACAATAAAGATTAAGATATACATCATTAAAGTTATTCTCCTTGAAAACTATAGTTTAAACAGAAATAATGTTAATTTGCTAGTAAATTTCAGCCTACAGTATATTATCACTCACTATCAATTTAGCTAGAAATATCCCTAAAAATCTCTGTTTATTCTTTAAAGAACATAATGCTTTCAACCCACTTTCTGTGCATCAGTAGCTAATAAGTAAGTCAGAATTATAGGTTTTGGTTTCTCTTTCCCCTTCGGTCTCATTTTCATGAGTTAGTTCCAGAATTCTAGAATCTCACAAAAGCTTGAGCTTTGGTCTGAGTTATCTGACTCCAGTTATCTGGAACAAAAAATTAGTCTAGGCTACTGCCTCTCCAACTTTAATATAAATATAAATTCCCTCTAGATGTTAAAAGGCAGATTCTGACTCAGTAGGTATGGAAAGAGAGTCTGCATTTTACAAAACTCCCAGGTGATGCCTATCCTGTTGGTGTACTGATCTTACTTTTTCAGTAACATTGGACTACACAATGAAGCTGTCAGAAGTTTTCCAGAAGACACTTTGTCTAGCACATACCAAACCAAATACAGCCCAGGGATTCTGCACTGAATTCTACGACTTAAATAGCATTACTATTTTTTATTTAATTGCAGGATTTCAATTTTCTAACAAAGCATAAAAGTATGACAAATCTTGGGGCTAGGAACTGGGAATATAGCTCAGTTGGTACAGTGCTTACCTCAGAAGAACAAGGCCCTGGGTTCAATCCCCAGCACCTCAAAAAAAAAAAAAAAAAAAAAAAAAAAAAATCTTGGGGAAAACACTTTTTCAAAAGGAACACATTAACCACTGGGAAAACAGAATTTAGTAATATTCATCTCCATTTTATTTAGAATAATGCACATTTGTAAAATAAGATATGCGAGGTCAAGTAAGATCCCTAACTCCAGAAAGTAGGAAAAAAGAAATTAGGATAACATGAGGAGCAGGGGTTATAGCTCAGTAGTAGAGTGCTTGCCTAGCACATGTGAGGCACTGGGTTCAATTCTCAGCACCACATAAAAAATAAATAAAATAAAGGTATTGTGTCCATTTACAACATAAATATTAAGAGAAAGATAACATGACTATAAGTATCTGAAAATCTCTGTTTTGAATGAACTGATTACTTTTTTTTTGCAGGGAGAGGGAGACACTTTATCACTAAGCTACATTCCCAGTCCTTTTGATTTTTATTTTAAGACAGGGTCTCACTCAGTTACTTATGGTCTCACAAATTGCCCAGGCTAACCTAGAACTTGTTATCAGCCTCAGCCTCCTGAGTTGCTGGGATTACAGGCATGTGCCACTGCACCCAACTGAACTAATTACTTATTAAACAGTAAATACAACTTGTCCTTCTGCTTAGCACTCCTAAAAGAACATAAGAATAGAACTAGGGATAAGAAAAGAATTCAGCAGGTAAGACGAAGGCCTATACTTCACAGACCTACCTAATGCCTTCTCAGAATGTCAATATTATAAACTTGAAAATGAGGATGAGAGATGATGAATGGATCAAAAGACCTCTAATAATCAGTGTTCTGGTACAATGCCTGTTCCCCAGCCCAGTCATTATTAGGCAGCCTCACCTCTAGGGGCAAATAGGTATGCTTTTGTTCCTGGCCAACTTGCAGGCAAGGCAGGTGGGGATACTTGAGCTGAAGGTTGTATTTCTGCTTGAAATATTGTGCCACTGTGCACTCCACAGTCTGTCCACTTTCCAACTGCAAGGGAAACCTGTTTGAAGAAAAGGAAGGAGGTATCATAACCCAACATTCGATCCCACCTCTCTAGACCCACAACCATGGAAAGTTTCAGAAATTGCTTCATCCTACACAACCTCTTTGAGCACTGCCACTCATGGAAAAGCAGGCAATGCTAGCACCATGAAGGCAGACAAAGATATGAGGGACAAGATCCACCACAGTCAGGAGCATATCTGACCCTTATGTATTTCTAACATTGAGCATAAAGCCTGACACAGAATAGATGTAGTCCAGCATAGACAGCAGTCAGGAAGGGGGCTAAAATCAAGTACAGTTTTCCCAAGGATAAGCCCAGGAGCCTGGATTGCTTTCTTCAGGAGGAAGATTAAGTTGAGAAAGATTCTAATGTTTATAGAACAATAGCTGAAATCAGTGGAATATACGTGTTCTCCGTAAAGGTCCAAGGAAGAAAGATTAAGAAAGTGAAAATTGTAGACAATCAATGGATCTGGGAAGGTTGAGGAGGAATGCCAAATTCCCACAGCTTATCTTCAAAAACAGGGCTAGTCCAAGACTCATTCTCAGGGTCAATGAGAGAAGGGGATCCAGGGGGAACGTTTGAAATCTCAACCCTCTTCCACCAGTGGAGTATGACTAAGCAACCCTGCCAACTTACGTCTGATGGCTAGCAGGGCGGCGGGTAACATTACACACACGGTATTTCCTCTTCATCTGTCCACAGTGGGTCACTTCCACCTTCAGGCCTGAGATACACACACTACTTGTCAGAGTTGGAATAGGTTGCTCATGTGCCCAGGCTTGGCATCTCCCAAAGGGATTTCCTCTTAGGGCTAAAGAAAAAGCAGCACTATTTCCCTTCCCCACCTGGCTGGGTCCTCACCCTTGATCTCCTTGGTAAAGCGAACACGCTGAGAATCCGTGAGGGGCTTGGGCTGCTCATCTATGTTCCTGATGTCCAACACCTCACACATGAACTCAATCACTGGCTGTGCCTTGTAGAAGGCAGTGGCTGAGACTGTGGGGACAGGGTAGAGATAGCTCAGCTCAGATTCTGTCTTCTAGACTAAGTGCAGGCATTGTAATTTATACCCTCTTCCTTATAGGGTCTGGGATGGGGGACAAAGGGGTGCCAGGGCTGTAGGAATTAGATTAGGAGTGTGGTTGCAGAGCTGGGAGGGATGAGGCTGGGAGTGTGGCAACTGGACTTGGGGTGCCCCTGGCTCCATAGCTCTCCCCACTCACCATCAATGTTGAGCATCATCTTCCACATGGCAGGGCGCACAGACTGGTGAAAGCCGAACCAGACCTCGCGCCCACCCCCCAGCGGGTGGTAGTAGCCCTCAGGCGGTGAGAAGAAGGAGCGGCCCACAGGGGTGTACCTGGCAGGGACAGGCAGAGAACTGGTCCCTCGGGCACAGGCCCCCACCCTGTGAGGCATCCTGGGCACGGAGGAGCCCTGGCCTGGAAGGCAGGACACCAGGGCTTTAATGCCAGTTCTGATCCTTTACTAGTTGTATGACTGACCTTGTGCAAGTCTCTACCTTTTCTCTGCCCTGCAGGGACAGATGGGGTGAGGTCCAAAGATCTAAGGACAGGGCTGGGCTTTAAACCACCTAAATGTATATGCACACCTGCCTGGCTCATGGTAGGGTTTCAGTTTTTTTTCCAATGGCACACTGTGGGACCTTAATATGTGGTCACTTCCCTCCTCCCTCCACAGTAATTTTGTCAACACTAGTAGCCCAGATACCAACTACACCCAGTACCTCATGGATGCCAGGTGCCTCATGGCCACATCCAAGGCTTGCACAGATTCCAGGGGAACAGGGATCTGGCCACTGACCAGGGCCTCATGCAGCATGCGCCAGCTCACAATGGCTAGCCACTTGATGGAGACCTTAAAAATTCGATCCTTCCCTTCCCCAGGGATTGTCACCTCAAAGTCGACCTTCAGGAGGGTGAGAGAAAGCAGTGAAGGATTGTCATCACTTTCCCACAGGCCATCATTCCTTGTCCTGCCCCCAATGCCCCCCAAGATTTGCCAAGAATCTGCTCTTAAGTTAACAGGAGCTCACAATAAAGAACCCAGAGTAAATCCAGGCCCTCAATTTCCAGCTACATTGCTCTGGTGCTTCTATCCCTCTTAACCTAGTAGGAAGTCCTTTAGGTCTCCTTTAATTCTACTCTCAGTTTGTTTAGGGGACAGACATACAACAGGCCAAATAAACATGAGTACCTACCCACCCCTCAACCTAAAACACATTTTCTCAGCACAAAAGACAAAAAGGATCTCTGGACTTCAGATTCCAAATGGGCTTACATGAGCTGTTCCACTCCAGACCCCTGACACAGGCCTAGTCTCACTCCCAACCTTACCCGTTCGTTGCCAATGGGCAGTGCTGTGACAGTGTAAATGTTCTTCTTTCCATCATACACAGGCTTGCGATCACCAAAGATCTGAGGCTTGAAATGCTGGACCATGTATTCCACCACTTCCCTGTGGGGGATAGGAGTGGCCTGTGGAAGCTGAGACTACCACTTCAAGCTTTTGGAAGTTACTCAAAGTCAGGTAATGTCCTATCAACTACATTCACTCCTAACATCTTTGTCTATGGCAGTTCTTCTCCAACTTCAATATTCCTATCAATCACCTGGAGGTTTTATTAAAATGCAGCTTCTGATTTAATAGGTCTAGAGTGCATACTGAAATTCTGCATTTCTAACATGCTCCCAGATGATCCTGCTGGCTCTCAGATCTGAGCTTCTCCAAGGCCTGAAAGAGTAGGTGTGAATGCCTTCTGAGAAGAAGGAATCTGAGGGAAGAGGGGATTTGATCCCAGGATCTATCCAGAATCCAAGCACTCCAATCTCCAATCCCAGTCTGATAAGTGAAAAAGGTAGAAAGGGAAGAGGTCTGAACTAGAATAGAATAAACTGTAGAGCCTCATCTCTCTCTCTCTCTCTCTCTCTCTCTCTCTCTGATGTACTTAGTCCCACCACACTGTTTTCTCCCCATTATCATCTCTTCCTTGATTTCACTTCTTGATCTCTGCTGCTTAAATTTCATTCTTTCAAAATCCCAGTCCATCCAACCACCTGAACTCTCCACTTTCTAAATCAAAGCTTGAGTACTACTGCATAAAACACACCCAGAATGGTACCTTAGGAACAGCACATAGTTTCAATCCCAATTAGGCTCAGGGCTGCACAGCAATCTTTTGCATGTCCCTGATTACTTCCACCCTTCATAGACTATATCAACCCTTCTCCACTATACTCACTCCAGAATCCACTCCCGCCTCCCATCAGAAAGCAGCTCTAGTATCTCTGAAAGGAGCAGACAAGGCCACTCTTGAGTTCCCAGACATACACACAAACATATTTATACATGCATGCATCTTTCTCCTCTCACATTTGAAATGCCTCTTCCATGTTTAAACATACAAAAATCTATTCAACCTCATTCATTAAAGAAATACGATTTTATTTCTTATTTTTTAAAAAATTTTTAGATGATGATACACATTTTATTCATTTATTTATATGTGGTGCTAAGCATCGAACCCATGCTAGGCAAGCGCTCTACCACTGAGCCACAACTCCAGTCAAAATACAATTTTAAATTAGACCAAGATATAATTATCTACTTATCAGAAAGCCAAAACCAAAAACAAATGGATATACTGAATTGGTGCAGGTAAGGGGAATAGGCACTCTGAAACATTGCTGATGGGAGCATAAATTGGTAGAACTTACCTTTAAAAGCTGATTATATCCCAATACTTTAAAATGTGTTGTGCCAGCAAATCCACTCCTAGGAATCTATCCTACAGATATACTCACATTTGAGTGCAAATATGTATCTACATATAATAATATTAAACAGTTTCATTTTTGTAGAAGTTTAGACAACCTAAAAGTTTCTCAATATATTAAATAAGTTAAATAGTCATTCAAGGAAATACCTATAGAGTTATGAGACCGAAATACAATTTTAAATTTGTATTTGCATGTATTAATTCACACTATTTCCTAAAGTAGGTGGTTTAGTGGAAAAAATAGAATAACAAGATATATAAGACACTATATTTTGTGTTTTTAAAAAACATTATGTATGTATATATGCTTTCATGTGCACAGAAAACTATCTGGAAGCATATTCAGGAAAGGTAAAGATCAATGCCTCTGGGAACAAGGGTAGAAAGAAAGGAGACATTTTTTTATAGCTGCTTGTTTTGTAAGTCTTGATTTATTTTTATATTGTGCATAAGGTTTTCAAATAGTAATAAATTAATTTTAGAAAAAAGTATTACTTTTTCTGTCTACAGCTAATTGCCCAAATACACATCCTGTAATGTCCTCCTACCTCAGCAAGGACGTCTCACTCGCATTCCTCCTGTCTCTGACTTATATCCTTTAACCTCTCCTTCTTTACTAACTCCTTTACCTTAATCTATAAACATACCCATGCCTCATTCTTAAAAGTTCCTCATTCATTATTTTCAACAAATACTGAATGTGCTCAGCACTTATTTGGCCCCTATAGTCCTCTCCAGTCAATATATTTCCTCTTTTTTCATTTCACTGCCAAGCTATCCAGAAAAAGCTATCTGTTCTCCTACCACATTACCTTCCACATATTCTTTAATTCACTGTAGCTAGGATTAACTAGCCCAACTATTTCTCTGAAACTACTTTGGAAAATGTCACCCATTATCTCCTAATATCCAAATCCAACAGTGTTTTTCAGCATTTACCTTACCTGGCATCTCCTCCTTAAAACATTTTCTTAGATTTGGTGATACCACATTCAATTGGTTTTTCTTTTACCTTTCTGGTCCCTCTTTCAAGGTTCTGGGAGTCAGGAAAACAAAGACCCATGGTGGCAAAGATATAAATCACTTACCGATTGACTCTGCGGGGACACTTATCCGGCTTGATGTCCACCTCGTAGTGGTAGACGTCGATCTTAGGAATGTCCACCTCAAAGTAATTGGCCAAGAGCTTGATTGGTTTCCCCACAGTGCCAATGCCAGGTCGGCGAGGTGCCTGAAACACCTGCTGCAGGGGGGGCAGGTAGGCGCCCGCAGCTATAAGACAAAGAGGTCAGTGAGAACTGAGTCTGGCAATTTCCTAACTATTCTGATCAGAGAAGACACGAGACCTCCCAGAACAGGAACAGAAGAATATAGGGGAAGCCTCTTTTCTGCTTCCTAACCTAGCTAGGGCTTCCACTAGCTCAAACATTCTCAGATGCTCTCATGCGCGTGCTCTCTCTCTCTTTCCCATTTTTAAACCTCTTTCAGTTAGGGAAATATCTAAATTAAATACATCAAGTCAATGCTTAATAAGTTCCTACTGCATATTAAGTGAAGGAGCAAACTCTGGCTCCCAGTAACAAAACTCTTCCTCCTTCCTTCTACTAAATTAAGACACCCATCTCTATCAGGTATCTAGCAGACCAAGAAGTCCTATTCTATGCCACCTGAATGCACATGCCACACCATCCTGAACACTGATGGCACTTTTTTTTTTTTGACTCAGGGTCTAGCTAAGTTGCCCAGAATGACCTCAAACTTGTGATCCTCCTAAGTAGCTAAGATTACAGGTGTGTGTCACCAGGCTCAGCTACATATTTTGATATTCTTCTACAATGCAGGCAGGAGGAAGACCCAAGAAGGTCAGACTGAGGGGGAAAGGTCAGGTTTGAGACAAAAGTAAGGCAACTGAATGGCCAGGGTTAGGAGAAAAAAAAAGGGGGGGAAAGGCTAAAAGGATCATGTTAGATAACTAAGTAGAGGAGAAGGGATGAAATAAGGGCTGAACAAAAGGCCAGAGCTGGAGGTTGCAACAGAAAAAGGCTTGAATTGGCCAGGGAAAGATGGATTTGGGGGACAGAGCAGGATAGGTGAGAGTTGGGGGCTAGGGAAGGAGCTTCAGCAAGGTTGCAGTTGAGAAGACAATGAAAAAAAAAACAACTTGAATAAAAAAGAACTAAGGTGCTGGGAAGGAAAGACAGCAATCAGAAAGCCATGGAGGAGACACTGGCTCTTGGGAAGGAGAATATAGGATTCTTTCCATGCCCCACAAATCCTTCCACACAGAGGGTCCAGACAGCAGAAGGGATCAATTTCAAGACAGAAGGGGCCCTTGGGAAAGGGCTAGGGCAGAGCCAGCCTGATTGCTACCCTCAGTCTTATTTTCTAGTGTTGGGGGAAAGGGAGGAAAAAGGGAAACTGCCTAAGATAAGTCTTTGTCCTCAGCTACTATTGTTCTTGCCAGTAGAAGACCAGCCCAGGTGGGAGGAGAAAGGGATAAACCAGCCCAGAACTTCCCATTATCAGAGCTCTGCTTTCACAGTCAGAGAGACTGGGGGGATGGGGTATATCTTCAGCTAGGAGGTCAGGAAAAGGTCAGAATCATTTGTGGGAGGGGTATACTTCCTAGAGCTAGGCTGCTGGTCTCCCTCTAACCACCTGTCAAGTCCAGCCCCACTCTGCAGACAGGGAAATGTAGGCCAGCCTGAAGGAAAAAGACCTTCAGAACTCGGTTACAAGAAAAAGGGGAAGTTAACTACACACCCCTGGACATCTACTCAGCAAACAGCTGGACAGAAATTTCACATGAGCCCACAAAGACATACATTCCTGTCACAAACCTTGACAGTTTACCTTTATACACATCTCCCTCACTACTCTCTCTACTACTCTCTCACTACTGAGTTCTTCAGAGGCAGGGTCTGTACCTGCCTTGGTCACAGTTGAATCTCCAGTGCCTGTGTCGCGCATGTGCGCACACGCGCACACACACATACATACACACACACACACACACACACAGAGGTGTTGAGTATACAGATATGAAATGAATGAATAAACATATGCACAGGCACAGCACAAGAACGCACAAGCACACAAATATATAAACACCTGCAAGTGCTCAGAAACCACCATAAACCCTGAACAGGACAAATGAGCACCCCTGTGGGTAAAAATTTCAAGAGACATCTCTCCCCTCCCCAAGTTCTTAGATTCTATTCCCATGCCTAATCTTAGGGGCCTTGGGAGAAAGACATCCCCCTAGAGCTAGGTGCTGGGTAGAAAGGACAGCGAATGGGACTCACATCAGCCTCAAAGTCTTCTCTTCCCTAGAAACAGGACAGACAACATACCAAGACTTAGCCTTTAGAGCACCCTACTCTCAAAGGAGGCTTTGAGAAAAATAGGGGAGCCCATACATCCACTTCATCCCCAAACTAGGCAGGGTAGAAGGAAGCAAGAACCTTTCTCCCACTCTATCCCCCACAGCCTCACAACTGTACAAAGTCCCCCCTCTACCCAACCCTTCCCCCAGCTTTTAGTCTGAGAAAGGGAGACACTTCCCTTCAGACTCAGACAGGGACAGACGGCCACTTTGTGATGCAGATGAGGGCCCCAGCACAGAGGACAAAGCTCAGCCTAAAGGGAAAGGGGCGGGGTAGCACCCCCTAACACACATCCCAGACAAAAGCAAGAAGGGAGGGGCCCTGCAAAGGACACTCCCCCTCCCCCTATCCTCAACCAGCCCAGAGAAGGAAAAGTAACAAGAGCTCAAAGCTCTGGCTCAGGATTCCTTCCCTGCAGTTCAGAGGCCTACACACCTCCCAAGAAGCTAGACTGCCTATTTAAAAGACATGAACTTAGGCTAGGTGAGGTAGTGGATAAGTAAAGACTAAGAAGCAAATATCTCCAGAAAGGATTTCCCCACAAATTAAATACTCACATGAGTATACACAAGTAATTAAATATGCACATATGAGCTTAACCATATGTTCACACTTGAACATGATTCAATTTGATTAATAAACATGTATTCTGTATCAGGGACCATACACTAAGCAACTGCTGATTCTGCAAATAAACTGGATACCCTCTACCCTCAGGGAACTCCCAGTCTAGTGCATGCGCTAGACCCGGGCACAGAAGCAACAATGCCTTCATTTTGTGTATTATGCCCTCAGGCTTTCTTGGGACACCACTCTGACCTCTTCCAAGAGAATAGTAGTCCAGGCCTAATAAGGAAGCAGTTATGGGGTCCCTCCATCAGCAGCTTTCAGACTGAAATTCAATTGCATCCTTTGCAAAGCCTATCCCACTTTCCCAAGTCTGATTCCAAACACCAGGTTCCAGCCCCTCCCCTAGTTTCTTTATTTTAACAAAGAAAAAAGCAAATTTTTCATTACTCTAGAGTACATTAGGAATTCATCAGGACAAAATCATTAACAGTATGGAATGGCTGCCAGTTCTCAGCAATCCATCTGGACCTCAGTGACCTACCCACTCTATTCTAGTCCACAGGTTGTTGGAAACACTCTCCAGCCTAGAAAACTAAGGGTTTCTGGGATGGAAAGAGGGAGGAAGCAGTTTGCACTAGGTCAGCTGCTCTCTGCAGTCCACCTTAGGACCTAGAGCTTTTTTGTTTCGAGGAAACTAGTCATGAAGTACTTATAGATCACTGAATGAATGATTTGGAGAGTTAACAGGAGGAATACCTGGGGGGGAGGGGTAGAGGGAGGTTGTCAAGTCTAGTTACAAAAGATTTTTCTACCAGTAATTAAGTTCCAAACAGAAATCCTACTCCCATTCCCAAATCAAATGGAAGGTAATGGTGAGAGATGTCCCCAAAGGATTCCTGGGTCCAGACTGCTTCTTTAATCACAGGGTAAGAGACCTCAGACACAAGAGATACTAGCAGCCGACAGCTCACCCCAAGGACTTCTCTTCTGGGGGAAAACCCTGACTCAGTTTCTCCTGTTCCTAGTTGGTTATCTCTTGATTGTCTGAGAATATAAAGAGAAAATTAAAGCTATTACCTGGGACTCATCAAAGCATGGTATAAGCTCTCCCCTTCCCAAACTACTCATCTGTAACACACTTGCTTGGCAACCTTGGTTCTAATGACATGCCCCTGACAGTTTCTGGGAAGTAGAGATGAAAAAGGAAAGATAACCAATGGAAGACAGGAGTCATGAAAATGTTACGGTATAAAAAGTTAGACTAACTTCCAGAAAACAATTCAATGGAAAAGGTCATTATCCTTGGTTTAAAAACTTCCATCTCTGTAGAATTGGACCAGAAACCTGCAAACAAGTAGACCTGGTCCCTCAGTAACCAACACCTTTTCTGAGGCCTATCTTCAGAGACAACCTGCCCCCGAAGCATGGCTTCAGTCCCAGTCTTCCCTTATGTGGCAGTAAAAGGCATTTTGGCAGTTTCCCTCAAACCAGTCTTGGCAAATTGTGATCGGAGGGGCTTCAGGGACAAATATAAGGCCCCTCCCCCATGGTAGAGGAGGGGGAAATTTCCATTTGCACTCTGCTCGCACAACCTGAGAGAATGCACCCCATCAGCGCGCTGGGTTTTCTAAGCCAAACTGGGCGGGGGAGGGGTAGGGGTATTCAAGCAGCCACGCCCCCACCACGTCGGGCAGCCCCTTCCAGCTGCCACCTCCGCGCATGCTCCGGCGCCACCTCTCAGAATCCCCAGCCTCACGGGGGGGAAATCCCAGGGCTGGATCCCCACCCACCGCCCCCTGACCCTCGCCCCCGCGTCAGGCCGGGCTGAGGCGGAGCTCACAGCCAGCTCTGGCGCCTTCTCCCAAGAGACATTAGCTTAGCCCAGCCCAACCAGACTGAGCCCCCGCCCCCGGCATGCGGTAGCTCCAGGCCCATCTGTGTTGGCCCCCCTCCTCGCCTGGACACCTGGAACCCGCCCCCTGCCACCTGCCGGGCCTCTCTGTAGGCCTCCTGGGTTGTCCAGGAGTCCTTCCGTGCTTTCAGGCCCTTCTCCCAGATTACTTCCCACCCCCAGGACTGCATACAGCCTCCTTGGACAAACAGCCCCATCTCAGGGCTCTTCACATGGTTCTCCCCCGGAACTGCACATAGCCCCCTTCAAACTGGGCCCTCCATCCCATGAGAGACCGTCTTTTCACTCAGGAGCTCATCCCACACTCAGGAACCATGCTCTTCACGCAGGAACCCCCTGGTCTTTGGGGCACGCACCGTTCCCCCCTCCCGGGGGCCCTTACCTGCTCCCGAGGGTCCCGCTTCCATCCCATATACCCGTGCGGAGGTCAGGCGGCCCGGAGACTGTGGAGTCCAATGTGAGGGGCCTAGGTATCCTGCACTCTCGCTGCTCGGGCTCCCGGGCCGGGCTCGGCTCCCCCCCCAAGCCCGGCCGCTCGCGCCGCCGCCCCCGCAGCCTCCGTTGCCGCCGCCGCCGCGGAGCCTGCAGCAGCTCCCCCTGCGAGCGCCCGGCCAGCTGCCAGTGCGCAGGCGCGACCGCCAGGCCCAGGGGGCGGACGGGAACGAGTCAAGCGGGGCGCTCCGACGGCAACAAAGGCCAACGGAGAGGGGCGGGGGCACCGGGACCGGAGGCAGCGGCCCCTGGCGGTCACCCGTCGCCGTGCAGCCCGGCGGGAGGGCTTGGGTAGAGGCGCCCGGGAACCGCGCAGCGCCGGCGTAAGTGGGGCGGGGCGTGGCGACACCCCCTACAGCTGCCTCAGGCCCTGTCTTTTCCCCAAGCAGGTCCCTCCGAACCTACACACAGCCCCCACCCTTCGCGCGGAGCCCGCGCGCTTACTAGGAACCCCACCTCATTCCCGGACCCTCTCACGTTCCAGCACCCCATCACCCAGGGGCCCTGCCTCCCACCTCTCCTCCCAATCACCCTCATTCTTCAAGCCTTGGCTGCAAAGAGACAGGCTCCGCGAAGTCTCTCCGTCCCTAGGCACTGAACTCACTGACGCCACCCTCTCTTCCAGGCCGTGTGCTGGGCACTTAGACCACAGATATGTGAAAGACCCTGTAAGATGTCACAGTCTCAACCTAAGCGCCGCTACAGAGCTCTATCTGCTGGACCTGGGAAGCACCTGCCTCTACAGCTCATTCCCTGTCAATTTGCTTTTGCTCTCACCATGTCCCTTAAATGATTTTTTTGTGTCCAAATCCAAAGAATAATGTTCAGTTATTTATCCGTCTGACACATCTAACACTGTGCCTCTATTTTTTTTTTCTAAAGACTTCTACTGGCTTTCACATTTCCTGAAGTCTCCTAATGCCTAAGTCCTTTTCAGTTTTCTTCAAAGGTCCCTCTTGCTTTTGCTCCATTAAGCAAGTGTTCACTGTGGCTACAAACCCAGTTCTCTTTTTATTCCATTCTCCGCCCTCCCCTTGACGATCTCATCCACTCTTATTGTCCAATTATCCTTCCAAATCTATTTCCAACAACATCTCAGATTCATACTTCCAAGTGTCTGCTGGACAGCTCCACCTGGATATTCTACCAAGTTCAGATTTAAGGAGGCCAAACCAAACCCTTTATCTTTCGCCCACAAACATGTACTTGTCCGTCCTGTCTCAGTGAATGGAATCTTCACACCAAAAATGACAATTCTTTTCTTTGTCTTGCTCCTTTCCCCATTAAGCTATTCACCATATCTTGACATCTTTACCTCCTGAACTTCTTTCACATGATTCCCCTGCCATTCTGATGGTTCCTTGTGCTGGTGCAGACCCTTACCACATCTTGCTAAAAATATCACACCTACTTCCTTGCTAGTCTTACAGTGTCTGTGAAAGTTCACCACCACTACCACCTACCTGGCCATTTGGTTGCACTGAGAGGATAGTGATAGAAAGAGAATCTACTCAAACATCACTTTCTCATATACACATTTATATGTACTCATTCATATGTATTTTCCCAGACACACTGGTGCACGACCGTAATCTCAGACAGTTAGGAGGCTGAGGCAGGAGGATCACAGGTTTGAGGCCAGTCTGGGCAATTTAGTAAGATCCTGTTTCAAAATAAAAATTTAAAAAGGGCTAGGGATGTAGCTCAGTGGCAAAGTACTTTTCTAGAAAGTCGAAAGCCCTGGGTTCAAATCCCAGTATAAATAAATAAATATTATTTGATGCCTGCTTCACACCAGATACTGGATATGGGAGCTTAACAGATGGATCACACCCAATCTTTACCCACGTGGAGATTAACTTCTGACACTTATCTTAACATGCCTAGCTTCTTTTCAGCAGAAATTCTCCAACAGCAACATTCAGAGTCACCTGGAGGTCTTGATATAACACTCATTGCTGAGACCTGCCTCCATAGTTCATAATTAGTAGAACTTCCATTAGACCCAAGAATGTGCATTTCTAACAATTTTCCAAGTGAGGTTGATGTTGCTGACCTAGGGACCACACTTTAGAACTACTGATCCACAGTATAAAGTAATGGTTAAGAACAAAGATTCTAGAGCAAGATTGTCTTGGTTTCAATCTGACCCTGTCATTTGCTACTTGTAACATTGGGCAAATTATTTAATATCTTAGTATCTGTTTCCTCTTTTGTAAAATGGTGATGATAATAGTTCTAACCTCACTGGAATTTTACAAAGATTAGAGTTAATATATAAAAGGCTTTAGAACAGTGCCTGAAAGAATGAACACAAAGTATAACTGCTATCATAATCATTATATACTTTAATTTCTAAGTTCCTTAAAGATGGAGACCATATCAGATGTATTTCTGTTCCCTTTTATTGTCTGGAACAAGCTGTGCTTGGAATGATCTATAAATCTGGATTTACCTGAATTAAATAGAGGGCATTAAAAACTCACAGAAATAGCAAGAACTCTGCCCTGGTATAAGTGAACTGGAAGCTCAGTATTCCAGAAGAGGTTGAATCCTCTGTTCTAAATAATTAGCCTCATTACTTAACTTTGAGGAAAGGAACTAGTCACTATTCTGACCCATCTTGAAAATGGCAACTAGAGTCAAGCCTGGCCCTGTTTTTAAGGGTCTTTTGGAAAGTGTGCCCATCATCAGGAATTTGATTAAGCAGTGATAGAGTATAAGTGAAATTCAGATAGGATTTTGTTTTTGAGGCTAACAGACTTCTTTCAATAACATTTGATGTTCCCAGAAACTTATTGGCTCAAGCCAGGTGTGATGGCACATGCCTATAACATCAGCAACTTTGGAGGTTGAGGCAGGAGGATCACAGGTTTGAGGCCAGCCTGGAAGACTTAGCAAGACCTGTCTCAAAATAAAAAAGTAAAAAAAAAAAAAAAATGCTGCAGATTAGTTCAGTGGTTAAGCATCCCTGAGTTCAATTCCTACTACCAAAAAGAAGAAAAAAGAAAGAAGAGAAAGAGGAAGAGGCAGCAGCAAAGGAAAGAAGAGAAGATGATTGCTGCATTTTGGTCCATAGCTAATCCATATTACCAAAAAGCCTCTGCTTCTTCTGTGAAGACCAGAGCCTTCTCTATATACATCTTTATACCCTAGCATGTGTGAGGCACCAGGCTCGATTCTCAGCATCACATATAAACAAATAAATAAATGTCCATCAACAACTAAAAACACTTTTTTTGAAAAAAAGTTGTATCCCCATCTATACTTTTCTCTTTTTAATATTAAAAACAGCAAAGAAACCAATATAATAGAATTAACAAACTAAGTGGAAAGATTTGAGAAAATAAGCAAAAATCTATAGCATTCACTACTGACACCAGTATAACTAATTAGAAATGATAATGATAAAACTATCTAATTTAGGGCTGGGGATGTGGCTCAGAGGTAGGGTGCTTGCTTCACATGCATGAAGCCCTGGGTTTGATCACTAGTACCACACACACACAAAAAAAAAAATCTGATTTAAAATACTTAAAAATAAACTTCATGGGCTGAGGTCATGGCTCAGTGGCAGAGTGCCTGCCTTGAATTTGTGAGGTCCTGGGCTCAATTCTCAGCACCACATAAAAATAAACAAATAAAAGAAAGGTATTGTTTCCATTTTCAACTAAAAATATTTTTTAAAAAGTAAACAAATTTCATGACATGTTTGTGGTCTGTATGAGAAAATCTACAAGAACCAATAAGAAGACATACAAAAAACCTGAGTGACATAGAGAGGCCAAGTTCCTTGAAGGAAAAGTGAAATAATATAATGTCTTTGCTATTCCCCCGGAATTCTGAGAATGAGCATCAGGTATTTTCATTCATTACCATGTACTGCACTTCAGATAAACAAAGATACAAGGATCCTTAATTTTAAGGAAAGGAACAGGTTCTTTTTCCTCTAAGAATTTGAGCTAGCCCTACCCCTAAGAAAAGACAAATACATAGATTAGTATTATTCACCAAAATATCACATGAGTATCACATATGTAATTTTAGAACTTCTATTAGCCTTATTATGAAAAACATGGTGGCACATCTCTGTAATTCCAGTAACTCAGGAGGTTGGGGCAGGAGGATTGCAAGTTTGAGGTCCATCTCACCAACTTAGTGAGATCCTGCCTTAAAATAAAAAATTAATAAAGGACTGGGGATGTATCTCAATGGTAAAACACACCTGGTTTCAATCCCTAAAGAAAAAAGAAAAACAAAACAGGTGAAATTAATTTTAAAATTTTATTTCACCCCAAAATGTTATCATTTCAATATAATCAGTATAAAAATTATTAATATTTTTAATCTTTGAAGTCTAGTGTGTGTTTAAACTTATAATACACCTCAATTCAGACCAGCCACATTCCAAGGGTTTAAATGTGTGATTATTGAACACTGTACACAGATAATTTCAATGCAGCTTTGAGTGTAATGACAGATGTACACAGATGACACAAGAACTATGAGGAGGGATGTCTAATCTAATTTGGGTAATCAGCATAGGAATCCCACAGGCCTGGAGCATAAACAAGAATCAACCAGGCAAAGGAAGGATGGAAGAGAGAGGTATTACAAAGCAGCATTAACATAGGGTATAACGTGAGAAACAGCACATGACAAGAACTGTCGGTATCAGCAATATTCTAGTATAAAGATGGAAGCAAGAAGCAATGAGAAAAGAGGCTACAGAACTCTATAACCAAATACACCCATTCTCTCCCTAGCCCAAGTTAGGGGAGGGGCAGCAAAGGCAACAGGGGGAGCTGTCCCTGGTTCTGACACCCAAGGCAGATTCACAGTATAGTTCCACCCAGAGTCACAGTTAACTTCCACCCAGGTTAGAAATGAACTGACCCAGAGCAAGCCTATTTTCCAGAATCTTCTGCAGCACACATGGAAGCCCCCATGTCCTAAATTTGGCATGGCAGAACAGAATAACCTAGAAGCTTCAGACAGGCTATCCCTGAATGGGTTGGAGAATCTTAAGAACACTGAAATCTAGGAACATAATTCTAGGATATTAAAATTTAAGGTCAGCTATGGTCAGAAAGTCATCCTCCCTAAAACAAAGATACATGTAGATCTATACTAAATGAACTGAAAAGATGGTAGTCAACCTCGACCTCTTAGAGAACATGAATTAACAACTCAGCTTTCAACCCAGAATCTACCAAGATGCTGACTAGTGGAAAGGATAGGTGCAGAATTAACTCCTGTTATCTTCTTTCATGTCTATTAATCTCTGAGGGGGCTCACTGGGTGTGGTGGCAGACACCAGTAATCCCAGCAATTTGGGAAGCTGAGGCAGAAGGATCACAAGTTTGAGACCAGACTCTGCAATTTGGTGAGATCTTATATCAAATTTTTTTTTTTTTTTTAATTTAAAGAGTTGGGGTTGGAACTAGGTGGTAGAGCATCCCTGGGTTCAATCCCCAGTATCATTCCCAGAAAAAATCTTTAAGGGAACTAAATGGTAAATATTTTTGATAGATACAGCCTCAGTATTATCAATGGGCCAAGGACAAGGGAAGTCCGCACAAGTACAACCATATCATTATCATTCACTCATAATATAATTTTAAAATTTTTATTTCATACTAGTGATCAAGATACCAAGATGGAACTGGTACACTGGCATTTTATACCAGTATGCTCCTCTAAAAAGCAATTTGGTAATATTTATCAAGAGTCATAACAATGTTTCTGCTCTTGGACTTATAGTTGCACTCTGTTACATACTGAAACACTTGGAATCAGACAAGCCTGGGTAAAATCTCAGCTCTACCACATGCAGACCTTAAGCAAGCCATAGTCCTAATACAAACTGTAATTTCCTATCTATAAGAACCTCAAAGGGTTGTGGGAAGATTAAATTAATGAATGAATAGAAAAGGTAAAGCCCAGAGTTTAGCACTTATAAGTGCTATATACATGGTAATTCCCACAGCCCTCTGCTCTGTTCCTGGGGCAGGTCCTTTTATTTTCTAATTATCAACTCATTCAATCTCATGGCTTTGCTCTCCTTTCATCTTCTAAAAACTGTAAATAAAAACATAAAATGAAGAGGAAAACAAACTAGTCATTCTTTCTGTGTGGTGTGTGTGTGTGTGTGTGTGTGTGTGTGTGTGTGGTACTAGGGATTGAACCCAGGGACACTCTACCACTGAGCTACATCCCCATTTCTTCACACTGTCCACCCCACAACCATTTTATTTTTTGAGACAAATTCAAACTAAATTGCTGACGTTGGCCTCACATTTAAAATCATCCTTCCTGCCTTCTGAGTAGCTGGTATTAAGGTGTGTGCCACCACACCAAGAAAACTAGTCACTTTTTTTTTTTTTTTTTTTTTTTGGTACCAGGGATTGAAACTGAGCCCACATTCCAGGTCCTTTGTATTTTTTATTTTGAGACAGAGTCTCACTAAGTTGCTTAGGGCCTCACCAAGATGCTGAGGCGGGCTTTGAACTCATGATCCTCCTGCTTCAGCCTCCGGAGTTGCTGGGATTACAGGTGTGAACCACCATGCCCGGTCAAATTAGTCACTCTTTAAAGGGCTGGTGATTATGTCTCTACTCCCTCCTAGGCTGGGCTCTATGAACCACCCTGAATAGATTCTGGCTTAACACACAGAAGGTTGATGGTAGCATTTTCTGAGATTAAAAACACTAGAGGAGGAAGTTTAGAAAGAAAGGTAATAAATGTGGTTTTGACATATTGAGCTTGGAGTATTTGCAAGATATCCTAGTATTATAGATGTCTACATGGTTGGATATGTAGTACAGAACCCACATAGTGATCCATATTTAAGAGTTTCAAACATACATGTAGTAACTGAAACCAAGGGTATCAATGAGAAATCTCAAAGAGGATGCATTGCATGAACAGAGAATGTGGTCAAGACATCACATAGGCATCAACTGAAGCCTAAAACAGGATCACTTAACTCATATCTCCATATCAAAATGATAATAAAATTTTGTGGATTCTGCCTCTTAATATCTTTCAATCCAGGCTAGAGATATAGGGATATAGCTCAGTACTCAGTACCTCACATGCACAAGGCCCTGGGTTCAATCCCCAGCACCAAAAAGAAAGAAAAAAGAAAAAAAAAATCTTTCAATCCTCACTCCTTTTCTACAACCCTACCGCTATTACCCAAGTCCAGGTCATCACTAACTCTTCCTAGCATACATACAATATAGTCTCCTAACTCCCTATCTCTCTCTAGTTTTGCACCTTCAGATCCATTCTAAAATCGCATCTAAGGAAGACTTTCTAAAATACAAATACTCATCCATTCATTCAACAAATATTCACTGAACTCCTATTAGTGAACAAAGCAGATACTTCCTTTGCCCTCAGGAAGACTACAGTACCCCTAGCAGGGGACACAGACAATAACAAGTAAAAAATAAAATATATCTTAAAATAAATAATAGATTGTTGTGAGACAGAAACAGACAATAATTGGGGATGGCAACTATTTGATATGAGTGGTCAAGAAGGGTAGAGGTGGGGCTGGGGTTGTAGTTCTGTGGTAGAATGCTCACCTAGCATGCGTGAGGCACTGGGTTCTATCCTCAGCACCACATAAAAAAATTAATTAATTAATTAATTAATTAAAGGTATCATGTCCATCTAGGACTAAAAACAAATTAAATAAAAGAAGGGTAGAGGTTATTTTTATTTTTTATTACTTACTTAATTTTTTAATGGCACTGGGGACTGAACCCAGGGGCACTAAGCCACATCCCCACTCCTTTTTTTTATGTTTTATTTGAGAGAGGGTCTTGCTAAGATGCTTAGGGCCTCACTAAATTGCTGAGACTAGTCTCAAATTTGTGATCCTCCTATCTCAGTCTCCCAAATCGTTGAGACTGCAGGCATGTGCCACTATGCCCCACTCAGGTTTTGTTTGTTTGGTTGGTTTTGGTTTTGGTTTGTTTTTTTAAAAGGCAGAACTAAAATACTGGTACATTTAACTGGGAGGAGGAGTAATCAGAGTTAAAGTGTCCCAATGATTCTTACACTTTCAGACAAGGATAAAGGTATTAATTCACTTTAGACTTTGGCAAGCATACATGGTAAAATGTCAAAAAAATACAATTAAGAGAAGAAATAGAATAGAAAAAACAGGACTACAACTTTCAAATCATTATCTAAAATAGCTCTAGGATGATTAAAGACAGTTCCATACACACATTTAAAAAAGTCAAAAGTACAGGTGAGTTCTGTCAAATGTTGAAGAAATAATAGATCATTTCAATCTTGTTCAAGTTTTTCTAGGGAACAGAAGATGAACTATTTCTCAAGTCAGCATAATCACCATACCAAAACCAAAAAGGACTGTATAAAGAAAGATATATTAGACAGGCGTGGTGACACATGCCTGTAATCCCAGTGGCTCAGGAGGTTAAGGCAGGAAGATAGTAAGTGCAAAGGCAGATTCAGCAAGAGCAAGGCACTAAACAACTCAGTGAGACCCTGTCTCTAAACAAAATACAAACAGGGCTGGAGATGTGGCTCAGTGGTTGAGTGCCCCTGAGTTCAATCCTGGTACCCTCTCCAAAAAAAAAAAAAAAAAAATTACATTACAGGCCAGTCTCATGAATAAGGATGCAAAAATCCTGAATTAACAGGAAACCAAATCTAGTATTAAAAATAAAATTTGATCAAATTTGATTTCTCCCAAGAATACAAGAGTAGTTTACCGTTCGAAAAATTTGTAAATGAGCAGAGTATGGTTGCACATGCCTGTAATCCCAGACACATGGGAGGCTAAGGCAGGAGGATCACAAGTTCAAAGCCAGCCTCAGCAATTTAGCAGGGATTACAGGCATGCGCCACCACACCCAGCCTACAAATTTATTCTTTTGTAGTTTTGGTTTTTTGTTTGTTTGTTTGCTTGTGGTGCTGGGGATTGAACTCAGGACCTTGTACTTGCAAGGCAAGCACTCTACCAACTAAGCTATCTCCCCAGCCTCCTTTATTCTTTTTTTTTTTTTTTTTTTTTTTGCAGTGCTGGGGATTGAACCCAGGGCCTTATGCTTGCAAGGCAAGCATTCTACAAACTGAGCTATATCCCCAGCTCTCCTTTATTCTTAATAGTAAAACATTAGGAGCATTCTCTTCAAAACTGGAAGCAAGACAAATTAGGAACTTTTTTCTCCCGCACAGTGGAGGGGGAAAAAAAAGAAGATTAGAAAGGGAAGAAATACAACTGTTATTTACAGATGACAAGATTCTCTACAAACAAAACCCAAAGTAATCTATAGACAAATTATTACATGTGAAATAAGAAAGTACAGCAAAAGTGAAATAAGCCAATCCAAAAAAAAACCAAAGGCCAAATGTTTTCTCTGATAAGTGGATGATGATACATAATGGGGTGGGAAGGTGTAAGGGAAGAATGAGGGAACGTTGGATTATGTAGAGGGAAGTGAGGGGTGGGAAGGGGGCGGGAGAAGGAAAGATAATGGAATGAGACAAACATCATTAACCTCTGTACAGGTACAATTACATAAACGATGTGACTCCACTTCATGTACAACCATAAAAATTAAAAGTTGTACCCCATTTGTGTACAATGAATCAAAAAACAAAATAAAATTTAAAAAAATTTAAAAAGACAGTATAGCAAGACTGAGAACTATGAGATTAATATTTTTCATTTTTATTTATTTAATCAATGTATTATTATTATCATTATTATTATTAATTTTTTGTTTTGGTACCAGGGATTGAACCCAGGGGCGCTTAACAACAGAGTCATATCCTCAGTCATTTTTTATATTTTATAAGAGTCAGGGTCTTGCTGAGTTACTTAGAGTCTTGCTAAATTGCTGAGGCTGGATTTGAATTCTCAATCCTCTTGCCTCAACCTCCCATGTCGCTGGGATTACAGGCATGTGCCACTGCACCCAGCTGAGATTAATATTTTTAAAAATTCACTGCATTAAAAAATAATCTACAGTAGTCTCA
The DNA here is from genome assembly GCF_902686445.1 of Sciurus carolinensis. Lineage (NCBI taxonomy): Eukaryota > Metazoa > Chordata > Mammalia > Rodentia > Sciuridae > Sciurus > Sciurus carolinensis. The sequence goes on from NC_062213.1 coordinate 182,965,832, forward strand.
GAAATAAGACAGAAGGAATAAATTTGACAAAGGTGTGCAATACCTATACAGAAAAATTATAAAAATTTATTGAAAAATACCAAAGACCTAAATATATGGAGAAAAATTTCTAAGTAATGTCTCATTACTATATTCTCAAATTCATTTACAGATTCAGTGTGATCATCATAAAAGTTCCATCAGGTTTGCGTGCATAACTTGAGAAACTTATTTAAAATGTAACTAGATAAACCAAAGGCCAAAGAATAGTAGATACTTAAGAAGAAAGAGAATAAGATGAATATGTTTACTCAATATCAAATTCTATTATACACCTATAATAATTAAGACAATGGGGGTAGTGGCCTAGTGTTAAATTGGCTAGTGTAACAGAATATAGTAGTCCTCATTTATCCTCAGAAGATAGATTCCAAGGTCTCCAGAGGATGCTGGAAACTGCAGATATTACCAAACCCTATATGTACTGTTTTTTTCCTATACCTACATACCTATGATGAAGTTAATATATATATATAATATATATAATATATATATATATATATAAATTAGGAACAGTAAGAGACTAACAATAACTAATAATAAAATAGAATAATTATAACAAATATGAAATAAAAGTCATGTGAATGTAGTTTCTCTCTCTCTCAAAATATGTGTACTTTTACTTTTTCCTACCAAAGAAGCACTTTATGACTTCTCTGGTATATCTGAATTGTGAGAATCACAATTCTGCACATCCTAAACAGTACTAAGTAAAATAAGCATTACTTGAACATAAGTCCTGCAATACTACTGTGGTCAGTCTGATAACTGAGAAAGTCACTAAGTGACTACCTTGCAGGTAATGTACACAGCATATAAGCAAGGATATGCTGGGTTGGACACAGATGACTCACACCACAGGCTAAACACTGAAACACAGTGTGAGATTTCATCACACAACTCAGAATGGCATGCAATATAAAACCTATGAATTGTTTATTCTGAAATTTTCCATTTATTATTTTTGGGCCATGGTTGATGACAGGTTAACTGACATCATGGAAAGTGAGGCCGGGGTAGGGGAGTACTACTGTAGAAATAAACCTATATATGTATGGAAACAATACTGGCATGACAGAGGTGGCAATGCAGGATACCAAAGTACAGACTAATCAATAGTGGAACTGGGACAACTGGTTATCTTTTTTTTTTTTTTTGGCAGTACTGGGGATTGAAAGCAGAGGTACTCTACCACTAATCTACACTGTCATCTCCAGCCCTTTTTATTCTTTACTTTGAATCAGGGTCTCACTAAATTGCAAATTTGAGGCTGTCCTCAAATTTGCAATCCTGCCACAGCCTCCAGAGTTGTTGGGATTACCAGGCACATGTCACTGCGCTGGGCACAACTCGCTATTGATATGGAAAAAAAAATCAGTTGGAGCCCTACCTCGTCCCATACATGAAAACCAACTCCTGTGAGTGGGCAGTCTTAAATATATATAGGGAAAAAAATGTAAGATTTGAGATAGGGAAGAATTTCTTAAGCACCAAAACATAGTAACCATCGAAAAGACTTAAAACAGGAGTGGTGGTGCATGCCTGTGATCCCAGTGACTCTTGAGGCTGAGGCAGAAAGATTCCAAGTTTGAGGTCAGCCTCTTCAATTTAGTAAGACCCTGTCTCAGAACAAAAATAAAAATAAAAGGGCTGGGGGATGTGGCTCAGTAGCAAAACACCCTGAGTTCAATCCCAGTACGAGAGAGAGAGAGAGAGAGAGAGAGAGAGAGAGAGAGAGAGAGACTTGACTATTAACAACTATTAATACAACTATGTTAAAATTGAGGACTTAAATTCATCAAAAAATGTTATAAATAGCTGGTTGTGGTAGCACACCTGTAATCCCAGCAACTCGGGAAGCTGAGGCAGGAGGATTGCGAGTTCAAAGCCAGACTTTGAACTGTTATTTAGTGAGACCCTAAGCAATTAGTGAGATTCGTCTCAAAATAAAGGACTGGGGATGTAGCCCAGTGGTTAAGTGCCCCTGGGTTCAAACCCAGGTACAAAAAAATAAAAAGTTCTGTTGGGTGCAGTGGTACACACCTGTAATCCCAGCAGTTTGGGAGGCTGAGGCAGGAGGATGGCAAGTTCAAATCCAGCCTCAGAAATTTAGTAAGACCCTGACTCAAAATAAAAATAAAAAAGGGGGCTGCAGTTGTAGCTCAATGGTAGAGCACTTGCCTAGCACGTGTGAGGCACTGGGTTTGATCCTCAGCACCACATTAAATAAATAAATAATAAATAGACAAAAAAACAAACAAATAAAAGATAACATTATTTTTAAAATAAAAAAAGTTTTTTTTTTGAGTGCAGATTGCTCACTGTCTGGCACCTACCATCTGCCATTTACCTGCCTCTCGTATCTTCATCACCTGCCTTTCACCTACCCATTACCCACTGTCCAAGGCTCACCTGCCAAATGTCCAACAGCAGCCAGCAGACTGACCGCAGACAGCCAGTGGAGCACCAGCAACCTGCTGTTGTCATAGTACCTGCAGGTTTGGTTACACATGGCTGCCGCCATTTTGAGACGATAGCCAGGACTTGTAAGACCCCTGGCCAGACTGACTGAGCCCCGTATCCAGGACCCTTCAGCGCAACCGACCACTCCCTGACTCCAGGGCCCTCAGACCTACTGACTGCTCCCACCTCCAGGACCCCAGACAGACTGACCATGCCCTACCACCAGGACCCCTGCCCACCCAACAGCACCCTGCCTCCAGGACCTCCAGCTGGCCACGCCCACACCCTGAGCTGCAGCTCCCCATTTGTCAACACATTTGGAAGCCAGAGAGGCCATCTTGGATAATCCTCCAAACGTATCTCCCATCTTTAGGTGGGGTAAATATCATCCTGAGATGCAGACTGGAAGCTCATTGTCAGGTACCTTTCATACATCAGGCTACTGAAGACTGGTTTGAATACTATGACTGTTATAGTGTAGATTTTTTTTTCTCCTTACTGAAAAATTTTAAGTTTTTATTTCTTTACTTTTCTCGCTCTATTTTCCTTTTGTTTACCTGTTCCCTCAGAATCTCTTTCTCCCTTTTCGCATGCTAACAACTAACTTCTTTTGATTACACTCTCACTCTTTCTATTATCTAGAACTTCTAGAACTTCTACATATTCTTTTCTTATCCCATTAACAGCTATGTCCTACACCCCTCTGCATCCTCTTTATCCTCCTTAGAAACTGCAGACCTTATTGCAAATCTATTTGTTATACTGTAGATAATAATTGAACTCATTCTGTTTATTATGACAATATTGTTAGCATCCTCATAGGGGCTATTTGGTTTAGGGTTGCATATTGTCTGTACTGGGCACTGCTAATATTGATCTCTCCCTTAAAGAAAAGATTTTGGAAACCTATAAGGTCACTATAAGAGTATAGGGGGGTAAACTGCAATACTCCAGATCTGCACTGCTAGAGGGGAAGATACAAGAACAACATGAAAAAACAAGGGAAGAAAATGATTCAAACAAACCTAGATTCTGTAGTAATAGAATCCAGTGACAGTATGGTAGAAGAAATGTCAGAAAAGGAGTTCAGAATATACATAATTAAAATGATTCGTGAAGCAAAGGATGAGATAAGAGAGCAAATGCAGGCAATGAATGATCATTCCAATAAGCAGGTGAAAGAACAACTGCAGGAAGCAAAGATCATTTCAACAAAGAATAGAGATTCTAAAAAAAAAAAAAAAAAAAAAAAACCAGAACTCCTTGAAATGAAGGAAAAAATAAACCAAATTAAAAAAACTCAATGGAAAGCATCACCAACAGACTAGACCACTTGGAAGACAGAACCTCAGACAATGAAGACAAAATATTCAATCTTGAAAATAAAGTTGTCCAAACAGAGAAGATGGTAAGAAATCATGAACAGAACCTCCAAGAACTATGGGACATTCATGAAAAGACCAAATTTAAGAATTATTGGGATTGAGGAAGGCACAGAGATACAAACCAAAGGAATGAACAACCTATTCAATGAAATAATGTCAGAGAATTTCCTAAAGAATGAAATGGAAAGTCAAATACAAGAGGCTTACAGAACACCAAATGCACAAAATCACAACAAATCCACACCAAGGAACATTATAATGAAAATGCCTAACATACAAAATAAAGATAGGATTGTGAAGGCTGTGAGAGAAAGCATCAGATTACATATGGGGGAAACCAATACAGATATCAGCAGATTTCTCAGCACAGACCCTAAAAGCTAGGAGGGCCTGACATATTTCAAGCTCTGAAAGAACATGGTTGCCAACCAAGAATCCTATATCCAGCAAAACTAATCTTCAGATTTGAAGATGAAATAAAATCCTGCCATGATAAGCAAAAGTCAAAAGAATTTACAAACAGAAGGTCTGCACTTCAGAATATTCTCAACAAAATACTCCATGAGGAGAAATGAAAAACAACAATGTAGGTCAGCAAAGGGAGGAACTACCTTAAAAGAAAAACCATTCAAAGGAGAAACCAAGTCAAGTTAAAAACCAAAAATAAGCCCAAATGACTGGGAATACAAATCATATCTCAATAATAACCCTGAATGTTAATGGCCTAAACTCATCAATCAAAAGACACAGACTGGCAGATTGGATTAAAAAGAAAGACCCAACAATATGCTGCCTGCAAGAGACTCATCTCATAGAAAAACACATTCACAGACTAAAGGTGAAAGGAAGGGAAAAAAACCTACCACACACACGGACTCATTAAAAAAAAAGCGGGGTTTCCATCCTTATTTCAGATAAAGTGAACTTCAAGCCAAAGTTAGTCAAAAGGGATAAAGAAGGGCATTTCATACTGCTTAAGGGAACCATAAATCAGGAAGACATAAGGATCGTAAATATTTATGCCCAAACAGCGGTGCATCCATGTACATCAACAAATCCTTCTCAATTTCAGGAATCGCATAGACCACAACACATAATTCTGGGTGACTTTAACACACTGCTGTTACCACTGGATAGATCTTCCAAACAAAAACCAACCAAAGAAACGTAGAACTCAATAACAATCAATAACTTAGACTTAACAGACATATATAGAATATTTCATCCATCAACGAGCAAATTCACTTTCTTCTCAGCAGCACATGGAACCTTCTCGAAATAGACCATATGTTATGCCACAAAGCAAGTCCTTGGTAAATGCAAAAAAAATAGAGATACTACCTTGTGTTCTATCAGATCATAATGGAATGAAATTAGAAATCAATGACAAAATAAAAAACAGAAATTACTCCAACACCTGGAGAGTAAATAATATGCTATTGAATGAAGCATGGATAACAGAAAACATCAGGGAGGAGATCAAAAAATTATTAGAGGTAAATGAGCAAGATGATACAACATATCAAAATCTCTGGGACACTATGAAAGCAGTACTAAGAGGAAAATTCATTGCCTGGAGTGCATTCAAGGAAAGAATAAAAAGTCAACAAATAAATGACCTAACATTACACCCAAGCCCTAGAAAAAGAAGAACAGAACAATGCCAAAAGTAGCAGAAGATGGGAAATAATTAAATCAAAGCTGAAATCAATGAATTGAAGCAAAAGAAACAATTCAAAAAACTGACAAAACAAAAACATTTGTTCTTTGAAAAAGTAAACAAAATAGACAAACCCTTAGCCACACTAACAAAGAGGAGAGAGAAAATTCAAATTACTAAAATAGTGATGCAAAAGGAAATATCACAACAGACACCACTGAAATACATAACATAATGAGAAACTACTTTGAAAATCTATATTCCAACAAAATAGAAAATACTGAAGACATCAACAAATTTCTAGAGACATATGATCTTCCCAAACTGAACCAGGAGGACACACACAATTTAAAACAGATCAATATCAAGCAATGAAATAGAAGAAGCCATCAAAGCCTACCAACCAAGAAAAGTCCAGGACCAGACAGATTCTCAGCTGAGTTCTATAAGACCTTCAAAGAAGAACTCATTCCAATACTTCTCAAAGTATTCCAGGAAATAGAAAAGGAGGGAACCCTACCAAACTCATTTTATGAAGTTAATACCACCCTCATACCCAAACCAGACAAAGACACACCAAAGAAAGAAAATTTTAGACCAATATCTTTAATGAATATAGACGCAAAAATCCTTAACAAAATCCTGGCAAACCGCATGCATTAGGAAGATAGGGCACCATGATCAAGTGGGGTTCATCCAAGGAATGCAAGGTTGGTTCAACATTTGTAAATTAATAAATGTAATCCATCATATCAACAGACTTAAGGATAAGAATCATGGTTATTTCAATTGACGCAGAAAAAGCGTTCAACAAAATACAACACCCCTTCATGCTCAAAACACTAGAAAAAATAGGGATAGTAGGAACATACCTAAACACTGTAAAGGCTATTTATGCTAAGCCCCCGGCCAACATCATTCCTAATGGAGAAAAACTGAAAGTATTCCCTTTAAAAACTGGAACAAGACAGGGATGCCCTCTTTCACTACTTCTATTCAACATCACCCTTGAAATACTAGCCAGAGCAATTAGACAGACCAAAGAAATTAAAGGAATACAAATAGGAAAAGAAGAACTCAAGCTGTCACTATTTGCTGATATCACGTCAATCATGATGACATGATTCTATATTTAGAGGATCCAAAAAACTCCACCAGAAAACTTCTAGACCTAATCAATGAATTCAGCAAAATAGCAGGATATAAAATCAACACACATAAGTCTAATGCTTTTAATCATAAGTGATGAATCATCTGAAAGGGAAATAAGGAAAACAACTCCATTCACAATAGCCTCAAGAAAAAAAAAATACTTGGGAATCAATCTAAGAAAAGAGGTGAAAGATCTCTACGATGACAACTACAGAACATTAAAGAAAGAAATTGAAGAAGACCTTAGAAGATGGAAAGATCTCCCAAGTTCTTGAATAGGCAGAATTAATATTATCAAAATGGCCATACTTCCAAAGGCACTATAAAGATTTAACATAATTCCAATTAAAATCCCTATGATGTTTCTCATAGAAACAGAAAAAGCAATCATGAAATTCATCTGGAAGAACAAAAGACCCAGAATACCCAAAGCAATCGTGGGCAGGAAGAGTGATACAGGAGGTATCACAATACCAGACCTCAATCTCTATTATAGAGCAATAGTAACAAAAACGGCATGGTATCAGCACCAAAATAAACAGGTAGACCAATGGTACATGATAGAAGACAAGGAGACATACCCACATAAGTACAGTTATCTCATATTAGACAAAGGTGCCAAAAACTTAGAATGGAGAAAAGATAGCCTCTTCAACAATTGGTGCTGGCAAAACTGGAAATCCATATGCAGTAAAATGAAATTAAACCCCTATCTCTCTCCTTGTATAAAACTCAACTCAAAATGAAACAAGGATCTAGAAATTAGACCTGAGACCCTTCACCAAATAGAAGAAAATGTAGGCCCGAATCTCCATCATGTTGGCTTAGGACCAGACTTCTTAACAAGATCCCCATAGCGCAAGAAATAAAAGCAAGAACCAATAAATGGGATAGATTAAAACTAAAAAGTTTTTTCTCAGCATAGGAAACAATCAACAATATGAAAAGAGAGCCTACAGAGTGGGAGAAAATCTTTTCCACACACATTTCAGAAAGAGCACTCATTTCCAAAGTTTATAAAGAACTTAAAACACTTTACACCAAAAATACAAAGAACCCAATCAATAAGTGGGCTAAGGAAAAGGGCACTTCACAGAAGAAAAAATACAGGCGATCAACAAATACATGAAAAAGTGCTCATCATCCCTAGTAATTATAGAAGTGCAAATTAAAACCACCCTAAGATTTCATCTAACTCCAATTAGAATGGGTATTATCAAGAACACAAATAATAATAAGTGTTGGCGTGGATGTGGGGAAAAAGGCACACTCATACATTGCTAGTGGAGTTGCAAATTGGTGTATCCACTCTGGAAAGCAGTATGGATATTCCTCAGATAGCTTGGAATGGATCCACTATTTGATCCAGCTACCCGACTCCTCCGTTTATACCCAAAGGACTTAAAACCAGCGTACTACAGTGATGCAGCCACATCAATGTTCATAGCAGCTTAATTCACAATAGCTAGATTTTGGAACCAACTAGATGCCCTTCAATTGACAAATGGATAAAGAAACTGTGGTATATATACACAATGGAATATTACTCAGCCATAAAGAAGAATAAAATTATGGCATTTGCTGGTAAATGGATGCAGTTGGAGAATATCATACTAAGTGAAATATGCCAAGCCCAAAAACCAAAGGTCAAATGTGTTCTCTGATAAGTGTATGACAATATATAACGAGCAGAGGTGGCAGAGGGAAGAGAAGAATGAAGGAACTTTGGAAGATGTAGAGGAAAATGGGGTGGAAGCAGGTGGAGGACAGAAAGATAGTAGAATGAAACAGACAGTATTACCCTATGTATATGTATGATTACACGAATGGTGTGAATCTATATTGTGTACAACCATAGAAATGAAAAGTTGTACCCCATTTGTGTACAATGAATCAAAATGCAGTATGTAAAAATATAAAAAATTTTGATAAAAAAATAAAATAAAATAAAAAGAGCTGGGGATGTGGCTCAGTGGTTAAGTGCCCCTGGGCTCAATCCCTGGTTAAAAAAAAAAGTTCAATCTCACTACCAAAAAGATACAAAGTGAGACCACAATTAGACATCAATATCAACTATTAAAATAGACAAAAATTAAGGACATGTAGTAATAAGAACTCTTAGATACTGTTGGTAAGAGAGTAAGTTGGCCCGACCAACACATTCTTCTGTAAAGTTGAAGATTCACATACCCTATGTCCACTATAAAGAAACTATAAAGAAACTTCTGCTATTGCCAGGAGGAGATGTGCATGGAAATGATCTAAGTAGCACTGTTTGCAAAGATCATGAGAACAACAATACACCCATCCACAATAAAACTGAAATTTGTGATATATATCAATCTCAGAAACATGATATTGCAATACATCAATCTCAAAAACAAAAAAAAAATGTTTATGGTATGACTCGAATTATATAAAATTCAAAAATACTTGCTAGCAAATACCTACAATTCCAGTTGCTCAGGAGGTTAAAGTGGGAAGATTGAAAGTTCAAGGTCACCCTGGACAATTCAGCAAGACCCTGTCCCAAAATAAAAAATTAAAAGAACTGGGAATGTATCTCAGGGGTAAACTACCCCTGGGTTCAATCTCCAGTACTAAAAATAAATATGCAAAAGTAAATATGGTTTAAGAATACAAACATAGGGATTAAACAACATACAAGTAGGGCTGGGGATGGCACACACCCGTAATCCCAGAGACTTAAGGGACTAAGGCAGGAAGACTGGAAAGTTCAAGGCCAGTCTCAGCAACATAGTGAGACCCTATCTCAAAATTTAAAAATAATAAAGGGCTGCAGTATAAGCCTAGTGGTAGAGAACCCCTGGGTTCAATCCCCAGTACCACAAGGTAGGGGGGCACCCCACAATGTAGAAAACCCAAGGACATGGTAAACCCAAACTTCAAGATAGTAGTTATACCTGGGAGGGAAAAGAATGGGACTAGATATTGAAGGAACATACAGAATACTTCAAAAGGTAAAGTCAATAAAACAAATAAAAAGGGTGAAAGTAAATATTCTCTTTTTTCCCCCCTTGAGTAGAGTAAATGGTAGACTGTAGTTGTTTGTTACATCTTTCTGCTTAATAATACACATTTGTAATATTCTTTTGTGGCTGTCTATATGACCTTACATAACTAATTTAGCCTCTTTAGAACTCAGTTTTCTCTCTATAAATCATGAAAAAAAAACAAAAAAAAAACAAAACAAAAAAAAAAAACGGTACTTATCCCTATAGGACTGTTAGAAAAATTAAGTTGCTTCCCACATATAAAGTGCTTATAACAGTACCTCAACATTAAGTGTAGAAACCGTCATTTAACCAGGCCTAGTGTTGCAGACTTCTAATTCCAGCTACTCAGAAGGCTGAGGTATGAGGGCCACAAATTTACACTCAACTTGGGCAACTTGGCAAGACCCTGACTCAATATAAAGATAGAAAGGGTTGGAAATTGTACCTTAGTGTCTAGAGCCCTGAGACTGAGTCTCCAGTACTGAAAAAAAAATTCACTTAATACCTATTTCTAGTGCAGTGCTCCTGACCTCAACTAAATATCTCTTATTTTTTTTATCCTCTCCAGAAAATAAACTGAATCTTCTAACAGGTTAGATGTAGCAGAGATGGGTGCTGTGATCTGAATGTTGTAAAGATGGAGGATCTAAGAATCGAACAGATTTTTATCCTTCTTCCAATCTATTCTCCTGTTTTAAGCCCTATCTTCTTGACCGAGTCCAGAGATTCTTGGTGCCTCAGTTCTGAATTTGTGCCTACGTCTGAGCCTGTGTCTAGGTAAGGGAAAAAGAGGGGCGGAGAGAAGTGGAAAGGAGAGAGTTAGTCTACAGGGAAAACTGTTTTGCCTTTTGGCTTTCTCCCAGGTCATTTTAAGACTTAGCTTTCTGGAATGTGCTAAGTCAGTTACTGCTGGTCCACAGACTTTCCAACTTCCAAAAATCTGTTCCTGCTTTCTCCTTTCCTTTGCTGATGGGTTTGTGTCCCCCCTCCCCCTGCCTTTTAAAAAATCCATTTATTATTGTTGTAAAATAGATAAAATAAAAGTGGGTGTATAATCCACCACCTCTAACCAGAAGCTAGGTCTCACTTTTCAACATGAGGCAGTATAGTAAGAATACTGGTTAAAATCCCATGTCCTAGTTTCAGATCACACCAGTTAATAGTTTATTTATTTATTTATTAAATTTATTTATTTATATTACTTAAAATAGGGGGTCTTGCTAAATTGTCCAGTCTTATCACCAATTTCTGGGTTCAAATGATTCTCCCACATCAGCCTCCAAAGTAATTGGGACCACAGGAATGTGTCACTGCACTTAGTTGGCTTCACCAACTCTAGAGCTTATGAGACCTTTGTTAAATTATTCAATCTCTACTTCCTCCATTACAGCATTTATAAACTGGAGAAGGCAGCACCTACTTCATTAGTTGTTATAAGAATTACATAAATTAATATTGAAAAATGTTGGCCCATAACATAATAAGTGCTCAATAAATGTTGGCTGTTATTATTTGAGGAAAGTAACCAACCAACATGAAAGTCAGAGAACAAAACCAATAGTTAATACAACTCAGATGAAATAAATGCCACTCAAAGATAAGAAATATTTTTCCCGTCCCAAAAGTATATTTTCTAGCCTCAAAAATATAAAAAGAAGCCAGGTGTGGTGACACATACCTGCAATCCCAGCAGTCTGGAAGGCAGTGGCAGGAAGATTAGGAGGATTGCAGGTTCAAAGCCAATCCTGGCAATTTAACAAGGCCCTCAGCAACTTAGTGAGATCCTGACTCAAAGTGAAAAATTTTAAAAAGGGGGGATGTGATCAGTTGATCAACGTCCCTGGGTTCAATTCCCCATACCAAAAAAAAAAAAAAGGAATATAGTTCAAGGTCCTGGAGTCCATCTCTAGCAAGAGGCAAAAGAAATAAAAATAATAATAATAAAAGTTACTGATTTCATTAAATAAGAGACTATGGCAATAGGAAAATAATAAAATTTTAAATTTAAAGGAAAATAATAAAATAGCAAAAATTTTAAATTTACATATGAGATGAAAAACAAAATTGAGGAAATTATCCCAGAAAGTAGGACAAAAAGCAGAAATGGAAAATGTCGACAAGAAAATAAAAGAAAATCAGAGGAGCCATTCACTAGGCCCCATCTGACCAATAGAAGATCCAGTTTGGAGTCTGGATCAGTGGTGCACAACTAATCACAGCTACTAGGGAGGCTGAGGCAGGGGATCACCAGTCCAGGCCAGCTTCAGCAACTTAGGGAGACTCTGCGTCCCAGCAAAAAAGTAGGGGGCAGCTGGAGATTTAGCTCAATAGTAAAGCTCTCCTGGGTTCAATTCCAAGTACACTCCACCCCAATATCCAATTAACCAGAGGGGGAAAAATGGAAAAAAATTTATCAAAGATCTAATACAAAAATATCTGCTCAAACTAGAGAGAAAATGACTCCACTCTGCACTTAGTACATTGAGACAAAAATACACACATACACATAAGAGTTCATCATGATAAAATTTCAAAATTTTATTATTTATTTTTTCATTCTGGTACTAAGTATGAAACCCAGGGCTCACTCATGCTAGGCAAGCTCTCCATCCCAAAATATCAAAACTTTTGGGAAAAATAAAAACTGAAGATCTCAAAGTTTCCCATCAGAGCACTAAGTACGCCCTTTCGTTGTCTGTTTTATGCAAGAGCAGGGACAATGTCCAACCTCCTCACACGATATATCCTGTGCCAAGCATAGTTCTTGTAAAAGAGTGGGTCACATTTATTCAATAGATCCTGTGTGATTTCTGAAAACACAAAGTCCTCCCTGCACCCTCAGAAATCCTCCATTACTTACCACACTTATTTTAGGGCTAACATCATTGCATGGATCCAACTGATGAATTCTAAAATAAATACCAAATCTTTTAGATTCTTGTTTGAGCAAGCGCAAACCAAAGACGTCAAGATTCGGTGTTGGACTGGGACTGTGGCTCAGTGGTGGAGCGCTTGCCTGGCAGGTGTGAGAGGCACTGGGGTCAATCCTCAGCACCACATAAAAATAAATACATAAAATGAAGGTACTGTGTCCGACTGCAACTAAAAAATATTAAAAAAAAAAAAAAAAAAAGTTCTGGTGCTAAAAAGACCTGGATTTGAATCCTGATTTTTACAAACTGTGTGACCTGAGATTAGCCAACCCCGTGCCCGACGGGGGCAGAGAGATAAAGGTAGGGAAGGGAGGCTACGGCGGTTAAGGATGAGATAGTCCTAGGGGGCTGGGGTCATAGCTCAGTTGGTAGAGTGCTTGCCTCGCAAGGCCCTGGGTTCAAATCCCCAGCACCGCCAAAAAAAAAAAAAAAAAAAAAAAAAAAAAGAATGAGATAGTCCTTTCTCTGCAGGGCTCACGGTTGAATGGAAAGACTGACAATAATTAATTCATTATATATAGATAGCTCCGCAGCCTGCCTAGAGGTCTTTTCCCACCCTCCTGAGCCCGTTTTCTACGCTTCAAAAATGCTTCTAACTGATCTCCAGATTAAATCACTTGCAGATTAAATCACTTGCCTGCATGCAGTCCTTCAATCGCTGCCCGCTGCCCTGTGCCCTCAGAATTAAAGCCGCAAAGTCCTGTGGACCCTTGCGCACGCACAGGGACCAGGGAGTCGGACGAGCTCGCCTTCCGCCGTAGCGTCCTCACAGGTTTGCATTCCACGCCAGCCCCGCCGTGTCGCGCATCGGGTATCTGATTGGTGAACGAAGAGGTCGAACTGAGCATGCGCGACCTAGCCCCGCCCTCCATCCCTTACTTTGAGATACTCGGTCTGCAGACATCTCGAGTTCCTACTCTTCCCTAATCCCACAATTCTATTGAGCTGTAGTTGCCACTCGGTAAACCGGACATATTTAAAGTTTACAATCTGATGAGTTTTTCCATAAGTGTGCACACATGCAATGCAACCAACCTCCACAATCAAGATAATAACATACACATTGCCCCCTAAAGTTTCCTCCCGCCCCTTTGCTTCCTACCTCCCATCCCTCTTCGTCCCTCCCTTCTGCAACCACTGATAAACTTTCTGTTGCCATAGATTTGTTTTAATACCGGAATATTTTTGCGGGAGAGGGAAACCTGGCTTCTTTCACCCGCTTCAATTACTCTGTGATTCACCCTTGGGTGTATTAGTAGTTCCTTTTTATTGCTGAGTGGTATTCCATTGTATGGAATGTTGATGGACACATGGACTCTGGGACTTACAAATAAAACTGCTTTGAACATTTGTCTATAAGTCTTGGATATTTATTTCAATTTCTTTTGGGTAAACACCTAGGGAGGGAAATGTTTGGGTATTAGGGTAAGCACTTAACTTTTTAAAATATTTTTCCACATTTTTGGGGGGCTACCGGGGATTGAACTCAGGGGCACTCAACCACTGAGCCACATAACCAGCTCTATTTTGTATTTTATTTAGAGACAGGGTCTCACTGAATCGCTTAGCGCCTCGCTTTTGCCGAGGCTGACTGAACTCCTGCCTCAGCCTCCCCAGCCACTGGGGATTACAGGCGTGTGCCACCACGATCGGTTTCTTTTTTCAACATTTTTATTGGTGTATTATAGCTATACATAATGATGGATGGAATTTGTTATATATTCATACATGCACACAATATAACAATATAATTTGGCCCATATCACTCCCCAGCACTTACCCCTCTCTTCCCTCCCTCCCTCCCTTTCCTGTGCTAACTCCCAGCTCATAATATCATAATAGGTCTCCCCAACCAATCTCTCTTTTTTTTTTTTTTTTTTTGGTACCAGGGACTGAACCCTTAAGAGGTTAAGAGGCACTTAACCACGAGCCGTGTCCCTAGTCCTTTTTATTTTTTATTTTAAGACACAGCCTCACTAAGTTGCTCAAGGCTTCTCCATAAATTGCTGAGGCTGGCTGTGAACTTATGATCCTCCTGCCTCAGCCACCTGAATTGCTGGGATTATAGGTGTGTGCCACCTTGCCCAACTCATACCAGGTCTCTTGAAGAAAACAATCTAATTTTGATGAAATCCAATTTATTGATATTTTTCTTTTATAGTTGATGCTTTTGTGTTACATTTTTTAAATCTTTGTCAAACTCAAGATCACTAAGATATTCTTTCATTTCCTTTCAGAAGTTTTATAGTTTTAGTTCTTACATTTAGGTCTATGATACATTTAAAGCTAATGTTTTAGTGTGGTGAGAAATAAGGGTCTAGTTTTATTTAATTGTTCCAGCATCATTTGTAGAAAAGATCACCCACTTTAAATTAACCTGGCACTGGGGTTGAAAATCAAGTGGTCAAGACCAGGACTGGTTCTCAACCCGAGCCTTGACTGGGAAAGAATCCACTCTCCAGTTCACATGGTTGTTAGCAGCATTCAGTCTGCTGCAGCTGTGTAATCGGGAACTTGTTTTTTGTTGGTTGGTAGCTGGGGGACATCCTTAACTCCTAGAGCCTCCCCACAAGTCCTTGCAGCATGGGCTTATCTAACGTGACCATCAAGGAGAAAGACAGGAAGAGGAGAGACTCCAGAGAGAGTAAGGCAGAGTCTCACAGAATGCACTGTAATCACAAGGGCATCCCAGCTCCTTTGCCATATTTTGTTAATTTGAAGCCAAATCACAAGTCCTGTTTGCTCTAATGGCAGGGAATACACAAAGGCCTAAACAGTACACCCAGCAATTTAGAAGGATGAGGCAGGAGTATCACATGTTTGAGGCCAACCTGGGCAACTTAGCAAGATTCTTTTATTTATTTATTTATTTATTTATTTATTTTTTTTGGGTGCTGGGGATCCAACCTAGGGCCTTGTGCTTGCAAGGCAAGTACTCTATCGACAGAGCTATCTCCCCAGCCCCCTTAGCAAGATTCTTAATAAAACATTAAAAGGGTTGTGGATGTAATTCAATGGTAGAATACTTCCCTAGCATGCACCAGGTTCTAGGTTCAATCCCTAGTATCTAAACAACAACAACAAAAGGATAATAGCTATTGATGAATATGTTTATAATCTTGGCTGCAGGGTTTGTTTCTTAGATGTACATATATGTTCAAACCCACTAAATTGTATACATTAAATATGTGCAGCCTTATGTATACCAACTAACCTCATTAAAATTGTTTTTAAGTGTGATCAGGCAGAATAAGTTTTAGGTAGTGACTAATAAGGGGTCCTGGGGCCTTCTGGAGCACTAATAGGCTTCTCTTTTTAAATTTGACTGGGAATTACATGAGTGTCTTTCCTTTGAAAAAATTTGAACTGACACACTTAAGATTTGTATACTTTATTGTATGTACATTATACTTTAAAAAAGTTAGAAAATGCTATGATGTGTAGTCTCCTCCCACTTTTTTCTCTCCCAGTTTTTTCTACTTATGTGTTGAATCTTTCCCTCCAACTTCCTTCAAGTTCTCCATCATTTTTTTTTCCTTTTCAGTATTTCCAATTTCTACTTCTTTATTTGCTCCATCCCCATTGTGAGCATGTGCTCAAATTTCTCCCATTCTGAAAAATGAACTACCGGGTCTGTACTATAGCTTCCTCAGATCTCTAAAGTCAAGGTCTGTCCCTTTCAGTGACAGGCATTGCTTTCCGCAGGGTCACCTGTAACTCCCCTATTGAAAATTCCGATGGATACTTTCAGATTTTTTGTTTTGTTTTTTTTGGAGGTGCTGGGCACTGAACCCAGGGCTTCACCGATGAGAGCCCAGTGCTCTATCATCAAGCTAGACCTCTGGTCTCATGATTTCTTATCTTTTTTCTTTCTTTTTTTTTTTTTTTTGCAGTGCTGGGGATTGAACCCAGGGCCTTGTGCTTGCGAGGCAGGCACTCTACCAACTGAGCTATATCCCCAGCCCATGATTCCTTATCTTTAAAAGGGGATACTACTGTCAGTCTCAAAGGACTGTTGCTGGGATTAAAGGTGTCAATATAAAGTGACTGACCTGTACTAGGTACTCCAGTACTGTTAATCTCAGTGCTTGTTCTCCACCACCCCATATCATATTAGAATGAACTTTTTTTCTTTAACCTTGAAAGTCTACATTACTACAAAGGTGAATCCTGATCCTTGTGATGAGCTAACCTGTAGGATTTCTGGAAGGGAGAATGGGCCTCCTAACTTTTTGGATTCATAACAACAGGGGTCAGCCACCTGTCATGTCCCATCATACTGGATGAGGATGTCTTTGATCTCCTCTTTGGAAGTCTCATCCACATATTTCTGGTAATAGACTATCAGAGCTTTGGAGATGAACTGACCTATAGTGTAAATCTGGACCATACCACCACTCTTCACAGAACCAGATGTTTAGCCAGCAAATGGCTCCTTGCACTGAGGCAGAACAGGCTCCAGGAACCAACTGCAGCACAGTGGCTCGATCATCTCCATCAGACCTCAGTTAAACTAACTGAGCCCAGTTGCTACATTTGCAGTGCTCCATGACTGTGACAGTCTTCTTGTGTCAAAAGACTTGCACTGACTGCAGTGGATAGTTTGACTGCATGGCTGGGCGTTTAGAGGAGAACTTCTCACCCCATAGCACCACAGCCGGAAAAAAGCTAGAATGAACTCTTAGGGATTTTTAGCAGGGTGTGGTGGTACACACCTGTAATCACAGATACTTGAGAAGCAGGAGGATGTCAAGTTCGAGGCCAAACTAGGCAACTTAGTGAGACCCTGTTTCAAAATAAAAATGAAAAAAGGACTGTGGTAGAATGCCCCCTGTGTTCAATACTACACAGAAATAAAAAAAGAGCTTTTATTCTTCAGTATTTCCAGAACCTAAGTAGAGCTTGGCATGTACCAAGTTCATGATAAATGTTTGATAGATGACAAATATGAAGGAGACAGAAAAATAAAAAAGAAAAGCTACCTTCTATTAGTTAGTTGTATGCAGGACTTTCTTCTCTGGTAAACTGTAAAGTTCCTTGAGAGTAAGGGCCATATCTGAAAATCTCTACATTGTCTTTACCATGATTTAGCAAAAGGGTTTTGCTGGTGAGAACTTCTAAATAGAAATGAACCAGGCAGGGCTGGAGTTGTAGCTCAGTGGTAGAGCGCTTACCTAGCAATGTGTGAGGTGCTGGGTTTGATACTCAACACCACATAAAAATAAAAATAAGTAAAATGAAAGATCAACTGAAAAATAAAAAATATTTTGAAAAATACTTAAAAAAAAAAGAAATGAACTGGGCAGAGTGGCACATGCTTATAATCCCCACTATTTGGGAGGCTGAGGCAGGGGGTAGAGAGTTTTAAGTCAGACAGGG
The DNA here is from genome assembly GCF_902686445.1 of Sciurus carolinensis. Classification (NCBI taxonomy): domain Eukaryota; kingdom Metazoa; phylum Chordata; class Mammalia; order Rodentia; family Sciuridae; genus Sciurus; species Sciurus carolinensis. The sequence continues at coordinate 182,983,860 of NC_062213.1, forward strand.
TAACATAGGGTAACATAAATAAATAAGTAAATTAATCAATTTAAAAAAGACATGAGGGCTGGGATTGTGACTTAGTGGTAGAGCACTCACCTAGCATGTGTGAGGCACTGGGTTTGATCCTCAGAACCACTTAAAAATAAATAAATAAGATAAATAAAGGTATTGTGTCCTTCTACAACTATAAAAAATATTTTTAAAAAGCCATGAGATGGGAAAACCTCAGGTTGGTTGGATTTAGAAAGTTTCCTAGAGAACTTAGTCTTTTAAATGTAACTATGTGGACACAACATGTCTTGGGACTTAAATTTTTCTTAAAGCACCTTGAAATAGATCTTCCTATTAAGAGCTGAATCTAGAATTCGGATGAATCTTATAGAAATTTCCATTTGTGAAATGTTGCTGAGAAACTCTTCTAAAATTCTCATATAGCAATTCCTAAAATATGGTGACCCAGCAGTTCAAAACAAAGTTTTCTCCTTTTTCTTCTTTGTCAAATTTCTCAAGCTGAGGAAATTGGTTTTAAAAAGCAACATGTGTACCTTTACAGTGTACTTCATAGTTATTAGACAACTGACAAGAAAAACAACTTTTGGCACAAGAATGCCAATTTATTCTTTTTTGGACACATGAACACAAAATATCCCTGCAGGCCAAAAAAAAAAAAAATGCAAATTTAAACAACCATTACCTTATCTCCACATGGGGATACAACCACTCCCTTAATAGCTTAGAAAGTACCTCGTATTGCTAGAGACATACATCCAATCCAAATTTAATAAAATACATTTTAAAACATTACAAGTCTAACAGTAGAAGAACAAAAGTCACACCATTAGTCAAATGAACCAATGCAAACATTTTCAGCCACTAGACATGAAAGAGCATGAATATGTCAATAGCAAGGGATAAGAAAATGGTTAATTGGTAGATAACGAGTTTTTTCCTTTAATTTTACAAGGAAAAATTCTTGGAGTTGAAGCAGTATTGATACAATGCCCTCAGTCTCCACCTTCTTAAAATGAAAGCAGAGTTACCACTTTGCTATTGAGCAAGAAAACCTTACAGCACATCCACAAAGTGTTGCTAGGACAGGGTGGAGAGGGTGAGCCTGGTTAAACCTTTTCCCATGGGAAGGGGTAGGTACCTCTGCCAGGTAGGTAAGCTCTGATACAGGCTGGGTACCAGATCCTAAAATACAGACTATATAGAACATGTCTGCATGTAAATCATCACCTTTGGAAGCAGCAAATAGAATTTACAGTAAGAATGAATATGTTCTGCCTGCCCAGACGCTGGCTGCATTACACCAGCTGGTTCACTTTATAACAGCTAACAATAACAACAACAAAACATAATTGGTTCAACATTTGGGTCTTCACCACTCTCTTAATGTCCTGTTCCTTATCCCCAAAATGTCTTTAGCATTGCTACATTTAAATCTTTCACACCACATGACAGTGCCTAACCAGGCTGCATTTTTAAAAAACCAAACAGCCTATCACTACTTCTAGAGAATGCACACCTCCCATTGATTGACACATGCATAACGTTTCAGTCAGTCCCAAGGGGGTTTACCTATTGGCTTGTCAAGCCAAATTAAATTAAAACTATGCATTCAGACTTGCTTGCAATGGTATTGCTGCAATTCTGATTGTGCAGTAATTATCTTTGAAAGATTCACCCCTCAGCAAGTTTTTTTCCAATAATCCTATTTCTTCCTTTTGTCCAAAATGACAGCATTGCACCCTTAATGGTACTGTTTTCCTATAAAAATAGGCCTCCCGGCTTTTCCTCCACCGCCACACTGATTGGCCCCAGTGTACCAGGACTGACTGAGGTCTGCAAAGGGGATAGGTCGAGGTTGAGCATAGAGCCCAACTGCAGGCAAGCGAATCAGGGTTTCTGGGCACTCGGCCTTGCTCCCTGCTCCATAGATGCCAGGAGATGGTGAGCGATCTGTGCGTTTTTAACAAGCAAGCCCGAGGCACTCAAGTGCAGGTGTGGTGCCCACTGGCCAGCCAGTCAGCCACCAAGAGTTCTTCGCATCTTGGACTCCAGAGAGTCCTTCTTCTCCTAAAAAGCTTCCATTTTTTTCCTCCTCTTGGGTCCAGAGCGGCCATGCTGAAGGGTATTTTCTGTGCTCTCCCTGAACAAGTGTGAATAAAAGCAGCAGCCAGCCCCTCACCAACATGTCCTGATTTGTATTATCCAAGTGAGGTATTTACGAAAAAGGAAAATCTTAAGAAATTAACATCTGCCATCTCTTCTCTCCTGCCTATGTTGTGCTTCAGTCACAGAACTTGCTTTCTTCCCACTAACTGCAGAGATTAAGGACATCTGCACTCATCGTAATGAACTATAGGACTTGATAGACATTATAAAACTCTTTCGGAGACCAGTCTCAGCAAACGCTGGTGGTGCCGCTGAGCAACAGCATATGGAAATGTAAACGTCAATGTATTTACAAGCTTGTTTAAAAAATTGAAGAAAAACAGTGCTTTATATTGCTGGGATTTTGAGAAGGCCAGTTTAAGAGATTTGGACCGACTAATGAGTTCAAGCGAACATCCTTCACCATCTGATCCAGTGTTTCCCACCAGCAGTTTCCAAACAAGCAGCAAAATTGTTTTCACCACATTGTGTCTGTCTCTTCCCCCAGCATCTTCCTTAGCCAATGGAGTATGGCTCCGGGCCCTTTATCTCTCACTCCTGTGGTTCCAGGGTGGAGAATAAGAAGTCAGTAAAACGTGGGCTGGGAAACACTGGCTGGAACTACCAAGATTCTATGTAACTGTTGTCCATTACAAAGTATTATCTACACTAAATACAGACTATATTTTCCCTTACATTTTAATTGATGCTTGATTTAGATAAACTCCCTTTGTTTGGACAAGAAAGGAATCCTGTCTCCCTGTGAGTGCAATCCAGAATCTGTTGAGAAAAATCAACCTTTTCTATACAGTTTTAGTTGAATAAAAGGAAGAAAAATCAGAGTACATTTTAGGTTAAAAGAGAAACAAAAAGAAAAAAAAATTGCACTGCAAGTAACTGTGTAAATAACCTTGATTCGGGGGTGGGGGGGAATGTTAAATGCTAGTACTTTTTTGCAAGTGCAGCATCACTGGCAAAGCCTATCCAATAAGGAAGCATCCTGGTTCTACCTTATTTTAAAATAAAGTGATAGGACACCAACTGTGATTACAAAATAGGTAAAAACAATTCTTTCAAAAGGCATGGAAATATATGTCTTTTCTGACTGGTTTCAGAAATTGCCAGATTATGATATATAAGAAATAGCTGATAAAATCATACCGAAATCTCATCTAGAAAACTACATCATTGGGGGAAGAAGAGGAGGGACCTTAAAAAAATGCTTATTGCCAAAGTTAACTTTCTATGAGAAAAGTTTAAAAATCATTGAGATCTAACAAATCACACAGCAGCATAAAATGGGCACTTTTGAAAACTTGGAAAAATACTAAAAGCTAATTTTTTTTTTCAAATAGGGAGAAATGTGTACTTTTGCCATGGCAGTGTTATCTGTCACTGTGACTTGCATTTCATCTGTTTATGTCACACATTCACAAAAGTCAACTGAATAAGAGAACTGCCTGTTTGAATCTGCAGCCAAATATAGTGCAATTGCCTAGCAGCCTATACTTGCACCAGCACAAGTCTGCAGAGATCAGTAAGATAAAGTAGTAAAACTAATAAAACTCTGTAAAACTTTCAAAAATTAATGCTCGTTAAAGGCATTTACAGTGGCAAAGTCAGAAATCTCCATTAAAAAGTCTATGGGCTCATCCAATTAAGTAGTTACACTGAACTGAAGTAGTTTGTTTGGTTTTTCTCTCCCACTTATGCATACACCCCACTCAATGAACACAGAAAGAAAGGAATAGTCTTCTCTTATAAGACTAGAGGGATGTGGTGAACACCACAGCTAGCAAAATATTCCATAGAAACCTTTCTTTTAAGTCCTTTAGAAAGTTCAGGCTGATCAGCCTTTGCACGATGAGGTAAAGATTCTGTCCAGTGCATCAGAAAAAGATAATCTATGAGTGTCTATTACTTTAAAAAAAATGGCTCAATTTGTTGATGCATCAGACAGTGCTGCAAAGTATAGATTCAGTGCAACTATTCCGAGCTGCTGGTAGAAGACCAACTGAAGTCAACTTGGCTCTATCTAGAGGCGGTAGGCATTTGAAACATTTTGAGGCTGTATGGAGTGCCAAACTGATTGAGTTCTTTTATCTGAGATTTTCAGGCAAAATACATTGTGTGCTGGGTATCGTGGTGGATCTGCACAGCCTTAGCCAAGGCTTGAGGATCCCGGCCGTTGCTCTGTCCTGACACATGACTGCCTTCCGCGCTGTAACAAGAATAAAGGGGAAAAAACCACACATGACAATACTGCTTCAAACTTCACCTATTTCAAATAGTACAAATGGCACTAGGTTCAAGAAGATCTTAGGCTCAAGCTTGGGCTTCTTTAAATAATTTATGTCTCTCTAAATACCAACTGAAAAAATGCAATGCAACTTATTTAGTGGGTGGTTGCAAAATTAAATAAAATAATGTCTGTAAGACTCAAATCTTTAATAATACCTATATAAGGACTTCTATGACCACTATGTCTGTTTAATTCTGACTAGACTTCAGTTAAAAGCCATTTTCTACAAAGTAATCTTTCCTGCCTTTTTAGGTCCAGGTCAGGGTCATCTGGAACATGCCTTTCCAGAATTCTGTACTTTTCTTTCAGAGTACTAAACACCATTGAAATGAAATTATTAACTGGATAATTATTTCTTTATCCACTGGAATGTAAACTTAAAGAAAGTAGGAACTTTGTCCATTTTACACACCACTGTATCCCTAGTGCTTAGCACATAATATAGTCTCAATAACTATTCAGTGAATGAATCTGTGTGCCTAGCACAGTGCTGGAACATAGTAGACACTGCAAATGTTACTGCATCACCGTCTCTTCTTGCTTTCCCCTCACTAGCTACACAACCTTGGACAAGTAGAGATGCCTCTGAAATTTGGTCTTTTGGGGCAATAACAACTTGTAAATATACTGCTTAAGAGTATCATGTGATATATAGAGCTTTCTTCTAACTTCTCTTCACATTATTATCCTTATCATTTTGGTTCAAAATCTTATCATCTTTTATTTTTTCCTCTCTTCTGTCACTCATACTCAATACCGTTAATCCTGTGTATTCTATCCCAGGAAGACCTTTTATATTTAACAAAGACAATCTTGCTCTAACATATTTTTCCAGCCTCATGCTTGCTGTTCCCCTCTAATATGCTCCAGACAAAGAAAACTTGCTATTGTCCAACATTTTACTTGATTTCTCTCCTTACATCCATTGTTCTCACTGCCTGGAAAAATCCTCTTCTCTTCTTTGTACAGCCAAATTCTACCCAGCCAGCTATAAATCTCCTATTGCACTTTTATCTATACTGATTCAGACTGGCTGCAGTTCTATATTTGCCTATATTGTCTCCCATACTGAAATATAAAATCCCCATGGACAGGAAGCCTGTCTTACTCATCTTGGTATTTCTAGTACCTAGCAGAGTACCAGGCACACAGTCAATACTTATAAATGTGTTGAATGAATGAATGTATGTTACAGAATGAAAGGTACAAAGCCACAGCTGGACATTTCCATAACAGTGTGTTTTCAACTCTTACAGAAATAGACTTGCAGTGGAATGTCTACTATTTAGCAGCTGAATTCAGACTTGGGGGAGAGCCCAGAAAGGGCTACACTTCACAGATGGTCATTTGGAAAAGAAATTAATGCAAAGAGCTTGTTTAGATATTTAATAGTAGCTCAGTAACAGGTCAAAATGTCCTGATTCTCTTCAGATCCCTGATTGGGGGTGAGAATGGTCTGGCCCCAGTCCTACACACCCCAGATTCACTCTGGTGCATTCTTCCAGATGGTACTGAAAGCAAAGTGAACTAGTCAGGACGCCCCCTTGCATGAAATGAAATCCACAGGCTGTGACTGCTCTGACAGGAGCACTGTGTGGTACTGTTTGAGATTACTCAGGACCTAAGCAGAACTGAAATGTATTTGACTGTACGGGAAAAACCACAGGCTGCTCCAAACTAGACTCCTGTAGAGACACAATACAAGTATAAACAAGACTGAGCATTTCTTGGACCAAAGTCACATTATAAGCTCTCACAGGTTTAGGCAATTTATCTGTTCCTTGTGATTTAAACCCTAAAAGGAAGTTTAAATCTTCCAGAGTTTTCTGTAGTAGCTCATCTTTTTTTAACATGCTGGTAAAATAGAAAAAGATTTTATTGTGCCTAAGAAACTTGCCTGTCATGATCTTTATCCACCAGATGATACCTTGCCCTAAATGCTACAAGCCGGCATATATGCAGGGGCTGGAATAGAGACTGAGCGTGTGCACCTCACATACGTGTGACATAGCTGATAAGTCAGTAGCTGGAGCTCATCTGCAGTGAAGCAGTTGTCATCCCACAAGACCTGGTAATGTGAAGGACGGCTGGTTCCCTGGAGAGAGAGTTTTAGGATTAATATATTTCTAACATGGTTGGACTACCTGAGAGAACTGAAACTTAATCCTTATACTCAGAAGTATTACTCCCTAGTATACCTACAAGCAGATATCTAGACCAAACAATAACAATTTTAGGATTAAGCATTAACAAAGTTAAGCACAGTATTTAATAACAAGTCTACTCAAGCTAGTTGCTAAATTTGTAAACATCTTCCTATCAGATCAATGATCTGAACCAGCTTTCCAATTACCTGAATTCCTGCATGACTACAGAGGTAAAAGTCAAACTCAGATGGATGTGTGATGGTACTATCCACTGTAGTGCCTGCTGGTACATTGCCACTTTTCCCCACCTATATATAAAAAAAGTAATTAGTCAGAAAATGCCAAGCTACACACCCAGGCCATTTTCTTCTTTGATGTGCTAACTGGTAACAAGTTGGTAAACTGCTCTTGAGTCAAGTCTTGAAAAACAGTTTTATCCAAGATATTGAATTCCACCTACCTTTTTCTTAGCCCAACCATTTATCCTGAAGTATTTTCTGAAACAAATACCTATTCAGGATCTCTCTAGGGAAGTCCTGACAAAGAATTAGTTTACCTGGTGGCTCTGTGCTTCATACTGTCATCTCTTATAGATGATATACTGATGTGAGGGGGGAAAATGAACATTTAAGAGCTGGAGATGTAGCTCTGTAGTAAAGCACTTGCCTAGCATGCGCAAGGCCCTGGTTTCCATCTCCCATACTAAGGGAAAAAATTAATATTCAAGATGGATAATGTGGGTTGGGGTTGTAGCTGAATGGTAGAGCACTTGCCTAGCATGTGTGAGGCCCTGGGTTTAATTCTCACCACCACATACAAATAAATAAAATAAAGGTCCATCAACAACTAAAACAAATGATACAAAAAAGATGGATAATTCTAGGCATGGTGGCACACACCTATTCTACTTGGGAAGCTGAGGAAGGAGAATTGCCAAGTTAGAGACCAGTCTCAACAACCCTGTCTTAAAAAGTGAAAAGAACTGGGGATGTAGCTAAATGGTAAAGCTCCCCTGAATTCAAGCTCCAGTACCAAAACAAAAATAAAAGAAAATGATAGATAAGTTTCTTGAGGAAAAAAAATCAAAAGTTTTATTCCTTACTTGGGAAATAATAAAAACTTGGGAAATATTAAAAGTTAAAATGAAGGAATCTTTCAACTGGTTGACCAGGTTCAGCAAAACTAATACTTATATGGATCACTAAAAGAAGTCACTGGTAAATAATTATCATCAAGAGAGAACTGAAATGGGGATTAAGAAATCAGTTTCAGATCTAGGATTAGCCTTGCAACTACGCACTTTGAATAAAGCATATCTCTTTGCCTTAATCTAATCAGCTATGAAATTAGAAATGATCTTTTGCACTACTAAGATTCTAAGGTTTTCTATGGTAAAAATACTAAATTCAAACTTCTAGGAAAGCAGTGCAGGGAAATTCAGACATGCATTTATAAGGAATGGAATTAAATCTTACTATTTGGTTACCCTCTTCAGCTGTATAGTAGAGTTCAATATGAGGAAGTGTATTTAGCACAGAAGTATAAAATCTGATAGGAGTTTATTTGGCTCCATTCTAACTGCTGTGACCTTGGGCTAAAGACCATACAACAATGCATGTAATAATTCTGAGTATTAAAAAAACCTCCTTCCATCAAATTCATGTGTAAACTTGAATACCTAGCTGGACCAAAGGTAGTATAATTGAGTTGTGGTAGTTCCCCCTTATCCTATGTTCTGCTTTCCACAGTTTCAGTTGTCTGAAGTCAATCAGGATTCAAAAATATTACTAAAGTACAATGAGGAATTAAGATATTTGAAAGAGAGACCACATTCACATAAGTTTTATTACAGTTATATGGCTCTATTTTAGTTAGTAATTGTTGTTATTAATCTCTTACTGTGGCTAATCTTTATTTATTTATTTATTTTGGCGGTGCTGGGCAAATGTTAGGCAAGTGCTCTACCTCTAAGCTATATCCCCATCTTTTAAAAAAAATTGTTAAAAAAAAATTGTTTGTAGTTAGATGCACAACATGCCTTTATTTTATTTATTTATTTTTATGCGGTGCTAAGGATCGAACCCAGTACCCCACACATGCTAGCAAAGCACTCTGCCACTGAGCTACCATCCCAGCCCTCCCCAACCTTTTTTATCTTTTATTTTGAGTCTGGATCTTGGTAAGTTGTCCAGGTTGGCCTTAAACATGCAATTCTTCTGCCTCAGCCTCACAAGGGTTAAATCAAATTTTAAAAAGTTTTACTTCTGAATGATCTTGCTGATAAGCAGATGACGACACATAATGGGAGGTGGGAGGGGGGCAAGAATGGAGGAAGGAGGGACTGTATAGAGGGAAAAGAGGGGTGGGAGGGGTGCGGGGAGAAAAAAATAACAGAATGAATCAAACATCATTACCCTATGTAAATGTATGACTACGCAAATGGTATGCTGTTACTCCATGTACAAACAGAAACAATATGTATCTCATTTGTTTACAATAAAAATAAATTAAAAAAAAATTTTGGTGGCTGGGGAGATAGCTCAGTTGGTAGAGTGCTTGCCTCGCAAGCACAAGGCCCTGGGTTCAATCCCCAGCACCGCAAAAAAAAAAAAAAAAAAAAAAAAAAAAACTTTTTTTAAAGTTTTACTTCTTAGTTATAGGGATATAGCTCAGTGGCAGGGTGCTTTCCCGGCATGTGTGAGGCCCTGGGTTTGATCTCCAGCACAGAAAGAGACAGAGAGGGGAGGGGGGCTTTTCTACTGTATAATTTTTCTGAAGCATTATTTATTCATGTATATCTTAATAAGATGATAGAATATATGGTTTTTCCTCAAAATTACTTCACCATTGAGCCTCTTCAAAAAAAAAAATGTCTTAAATTTTACAGATAAAAATCCAGAGATGATGCCTTGGGAAAAAGGCAATTCAGCAACATTCAATTCAACAATTATTGCTTGAGCACCCATGTGCTAGGCTCTGCAACAGATGTTGGGGATGAGAGCCAGAGGCAAAAAGAACTAACGAACTTGCCTTCCTGAAAGTAATATGCAATGCAAGTAGTAATGCAATGTGATAAGGGCATGTGTAAGGCACTGGGAAAAGGTTGGGGAGAGAAGTGTTGAGCCATGCTTTACAGGATAAGTAGGAGTTGCAGAGGGAGCTGGGATAAAGACTTAAACCACTCCAAATATCCCTAAAATGAGAAACAGATAAACTGTGGCTTGTCCATATACTGAAATACTACTCAGTAATAAAAAGAAACACCAATATACAAAATAACTTGGATGAATCTCAAATGCATTATGCTAAGTTAAAGAAGACAAACTTGATCAAAGGCTTCATGTTTTAGTTATATGACATTCTGGAAAAGGTAAAGTTATAGGACAAAATTCATATCAGCAGTTGCCAGGGGTTAAGGATAATGGAAAGGAGACTACAGAAGGGTATGTGATAAATTTTTGGTGTGAAGGAACTTATAAATCTTTATCGTGGTGGTTGTTACAGAACTACACATGTGTCTAAACTATACACTAAACTAAAACTATTCTCCAAGTAAGTTTTACTGTATATATATTATACCTTAATCAAAATGTATATTGTGTCTTAATCAAAATAATGGAAAGAGGGGTAAAATGGATATAGTCATTCCTAGGATGAGAATGCACAGTGTAGCGAGGTATGCTGGCCTACATCTATAACCCCAGCTGCTCTGGAGGCTGAGGAAGGATTGCAATTTTAAGGCCAGCCTGTCCTCCTTAGTGAGATCTTGTCTCAGAAGTAAAAATAGGGCTGGGGAGATAGCTCAGTTGGTAGAGAGCCTGCCTTGCAAGCACAAGGCCCTGGGTTCAATCCCCAGCACCGCAAAAAAAAAAGTAAAAATAAAAAGGGCCAGGTATGTAGCTCAGTGGTAGAGGGCTTTCCTAGCATGTGTGAGGCTCTGGGTTCAATCCACAACACCACACACACAAAATAAAATGTGCAGTGTACACGGAAAATGAGAAGTGCATGAAGTCATGGCAAAAGAGGAAATGAAAATGTTGTTTTGCGAGGGCTGGAGCTGTGGCTCAGCAATAGAGTGCTTGCCTGGCATGTGTGAGGCCCTGGGTTCGATGCTCAGCACCACATATAAATAAATAAAATAAAAGACCCATTGACAACTAAAAAAAAAATTTTTTTTAAATGTTGTTTTGGCTCCTTTGGAAAAACACTGAACAGCAGAGGAACGTGTTTGTAAGCAATGGGGGAATGCTTGAAGATTTTTGAGTAGTGCAGTGGCACAATAAGATCTGTGTTTTAAAAACCTAGCCCTGACAGCAGGGTGGAAAAGACACTTGTGAGGAGGAATGGAGACAGGGAGACTGGTAGGAGCCTCCTATGATACAGACAAGTTCTGCCTAAGGCAGCAGGGATACACAAGAGGAAAAACTGAGACAAGACAACTTAGGGCAGAACACAGAGGGCTATTTGACCTACTGGACACAGGGACAACAAGGGAGGAGAACGATTTACACACAGCTCTGAGCTTTCCAGTTTGGCTGATTTGATACACAGTGATGCCAAGTAACAGAATTAAAAAAAAAAAAAAAAAACTGGGGGAGGAATAGGCTGTGGATGGAGATGAAACAGTACATGGAAGGTTTACTTGTGTTTTGCTTGAAATGCCTGTGGTAGGTTGTATTACCAGTGCCAAATATTCCTGTGCTCCTCCCTGGGGAAAGATTAGACATCCCCACCCAATTATCTCAGGAGGGGCCACGTGACTTGCTTTGGCAGAGAAAATGTGTCCTGAAATGTGTTACTACTAGGCAGAAGCTTTAAGAGCCACACATGGCTTGTCATATATCTTTTTTCCCCTCTGCCACCATGACTGGCAATGTTCCAGATAGACACGTCTCTGCCAGCCTGGGTTCCAAAGGGAGTACAGCAGGGTCACAGCTGTAGCAGAACCAGTGAATGTGTAATGTAAGCAAGAAATAAATCTTTGTAAGCCCACAAGATTGCTTTGTTGTTGTTGTTACTGCTGCACAGTCTAGGTTATCTTGGCTGATACAACACCTACAAAGCATCTAAGCAAATATGTCTGGTAGATAATTAGAAATACAGATCAGCAGTTGTATAGAGTGTTTGGGGGAGGGAAATACATATTTAAGAACTGATAAGGAAATAAGTGAATCCAGAAAGGGGGATAAGACTAAAGAGAGAGTTAAAGTTGAGAAGAGAAGAGGGAGAAGTATGAAATGCCAGGAAACAGCAGAGTTTCATGGATACAGGAGAAAGAGGAGTCAGAGAAAGCCTGATTACACAGGTGGGTAGCAAACCTGGAATGTCAGACTGCTAACTCCAAAAAAGGCACACCTTGTCTGAAATTATAAGAAGAGATCATTGTGGGAATCCGACCCCATTAGAGATGAACAAGGCATTGAGGGGACAACCTCAGGAATGAAACACTTCTCTTGAACTCTGGACTTCCTGAGATTAAAATCAGTCTAGAGAATTGAATATGATGAGAGAAAGTACAGGCAGAAAGTCAAGTGATTAAGTCAAGTTACATCACGAAAGAAAAAAAAAAATAAGGTATCAGGCAAACTAAGGGAGAAGCAGAGTGAGGGATGTTTAATGGAAGAATCGAGGACGACTGAAGCGAGTGTATAGGGTGAGAAGGAGGTCACAGAATGAGAAAGACTGCAATTCTAAAAACAGAGGGTCATGAATGAAGTGAGTCTCTAGAGAACACAGAAAGAATTAGGGTCAAAAGCAAAGATGGAGAAATCAGCCTGGGATATGGGAAGAAGATAAGAAAGCACAAGACTTGGGATGGGGATGTGGCTTGGTGGTGGAATGCCTGCCTAGCATGTGCTAGATCCTGGGTTTGATCCCCAGCACCACAAAACAACAAAAACAAAACACAAAATTTAACTAAGTTACAATAAAGGCATCTGAGATTCACATCTTCCAGATCTTGTTTTCTGGGGAAATAGAAGGTAGGACTTAGTTGACAGTGAAGGCATCATGGGTTTAAAGATTTGGAACAGATGATAAGGAGAACAGGATACCTTTAAAAATCACAGAATTCAAGACCTGGCTGAGATTTGCAATTTATCATGTACTTATAATATGGTTCACAATTGAACAAATTATTTTCTCTCCCCAGTAACTCTTATCAGCCAGAGAGTAGAAGCAAAGGAAATGGCAAGTGAAGTAATTCAGATTTGGAGACTGGCAAGAGGCAAGTTCAGAGAACTGGAGATGTTGATAAAGATCAGGCGTATGAAGTAAACCAAGAACTGCAACTACCAATTTTGAAAAGAGAAGAGTGACACTAGATGGTAAAGAACAGAAGTAGGAGATAGTCTGGGACTTTAGAAAGTCCTTAGGCTACAAGGATAGTAAGAGCATAGAGGTATGGAGAGGCGACCCCAGCTATTGAGGATGGTTGGCAGGATATTTTGTGCCCAGCATTCAGGTAAGTGTTCAGAGAATTTGTATTAACAAAGTCTAGCAAAATCTAAAAAGTACTGTTGAGTCAGAGTTTGGGAAATTGATAAGACAACACTTTTATTTTCTTTACTTATTTTTAAGGTACTGGGGACTGAACTCAGGGGCACGCTACCACTGAGTTCCATCCCTAGCCCTTTTTACATTTTTTTTAATTTTTGGTACTGGAGATTGAACCCAGGGGTGTTTAACCACTTAGCCACATCCCCAGACCTCTTTATTTTGAGACAAGGTCTTACTAAATTGTTGACAGTCTTCCTAAGTTGCCGAGGCTGGCCTTGAACTTGGCCATCCTCCTGCCTCAGCCCCCTGAGTCACTGGGATTACAGGCCTGTGCCACTGTACCTGGTAAGACAATACTTTTAATCTAAACTGATTGTCAGGCCTACAGAGAAAAGAACCTTGATTCTTTAAAGATTCAGAAATAAAAACAAGTGGGGTGTGGTGTCTCACATCTGTAATCCCAGCTACTCAAAATTGTGGGGGCACAAGTGGTTCAGGCCTGTAGTCCCAGGTAGTCAGGAGCTGAGGTAGGAGGATCACAAGTTCAAGGCCCAAGTGAGCAACTTAGTGAGACCCTGTCTCAAAATAAAATGAAAAGGGCTGGGGATGGAGCTCAGTGATAGAACACTTGCCTAGCATGTAAGAGGCCCTGGGATCAATCCCCAGTGCCACCAAAAAAAAAAAAAAAAAAAAAAAAAAAAAAAAAAAAAAAAAAAGGAGGAAAAGGAGACCTCAGTCTTGGATTAAAGACAAGAAGCAAAGGATGTACTAGAAAATAATGGGAATGTGGCCAGCCAGATTTCATGATTAGGAACAAAAAGGTGTGATCTCTCTAGGACTAGATCAGGGAGGGCCTGGACAAGATCAAGTAACATCATAACATATCAAAGAAGCAAAATTATGGGGGCACAGTGGTTCAGGCCTGTAGTCACAGCAAGTCAGGAGGCTGAGGCAGGAGGATCACTTGAGCTTAGGAGTTCAAGAGCAGCCTAGGTAATTTAGCAAGACCCTTGTATCAATTTTAAAACTCTACACTAAAATAAGGAATTCTTTGCACTGATATAAAATAATTTGGGAGAGAAATCCATTGTATCTCCAACTGTGACTCAATCATTGGCAGTAAAAAGAAGCAAATGGCAATGAAGTTCAAACAGATAAAGTTCTCCCTTAAAGGTTGCCTTTATCACCCTAACATACCTAGTTGTGTTTTCCCCCACCCCCAACCCCCAATAAAGCCCTAGAAGACAGCATTTCTATCACCCAAAAGAAAATTCACTCCTGAAACTTATTCAGAATTGGCCATGTAAGCTCGACTGCAATTACTATGTTTATTAAATTATTGTTAGATATTTGTGCTTTTGAGGAAAATAAATATAAATATCCCCACTTCAAAAAGATTCAGGCAGGGTGTGATGGCACAGTCCTATAATCCCAGCAACTCAGGGGCAGGAGGCTGAGGTAAGAGAATCAGAAATTCAAGACAAGCCAGGACAATTTAGAGAGATCCTGTCTCAGAATTAAAAATAAGAAGGGCTAGGAATGTAACTCAGTGGTAGAGTGCCCCTGGTTTCAATACCCAGTACTACAAAAAAGGAGGGAGGGAAGGAGGGAGGAGACATTCAGGGGCAGAGAGTGTAGCTCCATGGTAGAACAGATGCTTAGTATGCACAAGGCCTTAGTTTCAATCCCCAGAACCAAAACCAATATCAAAACCAAAATCACATTCCCTTGCCACAGAGTCAGATAATGAAATTTACACTACCGTCTCTTACCCTTTCTGTTTTATCTGCACAGAACAGTCTTGTGTGATGTCTCTTTTGCACTACAATATACGTTATTCCTGGCCGATAATCTTCCTCCAAACTGATACATGCCTTTCGAATTGCTATTAGTTCCGGCCAAGCTACCTAAGAGACAGAAAAGCAATCACGTTTCAGAGCTGATTTACTAAGGGGAGGATTGGGCGGAAGCTCCTTTAGATTCCTAGAAGCTCCAAAGGGCAATAGTGGGCTAATCCGAGAACCTGTTTCATTTGTCCCTCGGACACCCCTCCGCGGTAATAGATGATGCGGGTCGGTTTGAAGCGCGTGGATTTGTAGAACTGGATCAGAAGTTCTCGAACCATGTTAGTGAGGTCCTGGATGACCTCCTGACTGTAGAGGAGCTCCTGGGAGATCTCCTGTCGGGAAGTCTGTACACGAACTGTGGCGCAGTACCTGCTGGGGTGCCCATCCATACTGCCCACCACAGCTGCTATGGAGGGCTTCTTCCCGTCCCCCGCTGGAGGGTGAGTGACATCTGCTCCCAAGAAGATGACAGGCTGCTGGAACACGGAGGGCCTGCTCAGATACAAAGAAACAGCAGCACATTGACATATGGGTGAAAATGTTTGGGTCTAGAAAAACTGTATCACTAGATGATAATCACAGATATAATCTTAAGAGAGAATTTGTGCCCACTGGGAGACAACACGAAATATAAAACCCCAATTCTCTTAAGATGTGAGGCTCAGGAATAGAATCAAGTCTATATTTTTCTTGGTTTTTATTTTTCTCCATAGTATTTATCACTTATGCCATATATTTTATTTTATTTTATTTTTTTTTTATTTTTATTTTTTTGGGTGCGGGGGATTGAACCCAGGGCCTTGTGCTTACAAGGCAAGCACTCTACCGACTGAGCTATCTCCCCAGCTCCCTATGCCATATATTTTACTTATTTATTTTATGTTTTTGTCAATACACTTGTGAATGTAAGCTCTATAAGGGTAGAATGATGTTTTGTTTTGTTTTGTTTTGTTTTGTTTTGTTTTGTTTTGGTGACTGTTGTTTCCTAGTGCCTAGAATGCTGCTTTAGCTCATACTTGGCATTGACTAAATATTTATCAAAAGAATGAACTCACTTATTTGGCACTGATTTCTCTAAGGAAACAAGGAGAAAAAATGGCTTCCATGCTTCTCTGGTTAAAAAAAAAAAAAAGATAAAATATGATATAAAATTTTAAAAATTCTTAAATGGAGGCATTGGGACTGAGAGTATTCATTCTCAAAGTATATTCTAGCTGCCACCACAAATCTAACAATCTCATGTAAAAGGTATTAAAGATGAGATTCCATGAAGGCAGAGGCTGTGTAGTATTTCTCTCTCTATCTTCAGGAAACACAGGCCCAGCATAGAGCAGTTAATGACAACAAACCTATATGTCATGCATATGAATAACATAGTAACAGCTCATGTATATTATGTGACAACTACCCTGCTACTCTACATATATTAACTAATTTAGTCTTGACAACAATTCTATGAGAGAGGTAAAATTATCTCTATTTTCTAGATTAAAAACAAAACAAAACAAACAAAACAACAACAACAACAAAAAAAAAACGAGGCATAAGAGAATAGAAAATGTGCCCAAGATCACAGACTTAGGAAGTGATAAAGCCTGAATACAAACCCAAGAAATTGATCCCAAAGTTTGCACTCTAAGCCACTGTATTATCTCAAATGACTGAAGAAAAACAAATGATTTTAGATCTTAGGTTGTCTTTTCCTATGACCTCTATGCCTCATCACCAGTGTTTCAAAAGGGATTTATTTACCTAGAAGTTTCATTCAAGAACAAAAATGAGTATTGTGATAAGATTTCATAAACTCAAGTCACAACAACTTCACCTTCTTTTCAAGTATGGCAATGACTAATGCTACAGTCCTAAACTTAACTTTTCAAATAATTTTCACATGTAGGATTTCATATAAAAACAACATTTTAGACTTGATAAGGCAGATATTATTATCTTGATAGATAAGGAACTGAGTCCCGAAGTCTTAAAAATTCAGGGGCTGGGCTATACAGTTCAGTGGTAGAGAGCTTGCTGGCATATGTGAGGTTTGCTGCCCAGTAATACCAAAAAAAAAAAAAAAAAAAAAAAAAAAGTAAAGAGAACAAAAGTAAGAAAGAAGGAAAAGAAAAGAAAGAACAAAAAGGTTCACCAATACTCAAAAAAAATTTTTGTTTAGTTGTCAATGGACCTTTATTTTTATTTATTTATATGCAATGCTGAGAATTCAACCCAGTGACTCACACATGCTAGGCAAGTGTTCTTCCACTGAGATGCAACCCCAATCCCATATATATATTTTTTTTTCTTTTTTTTTTTTTTTTCTACCAGGGATTGAATTCAGGGACACTTAACCACTAAACCACACCTCCATCCCTTTTTATATTTTATTTAGAGACAGGGTCTCACTGAATTGGTTAGGGCCTTGCTAAGTTGCTGAGGCTGGCTTTGAACTCGTGATTTCCCTGCCTCAGACTCCCAAGCCAGGGATTATAGGCATGCACCACCACAACTGGCTAAATCTCCTAACTTTTAGCCAGTACTTTGCATATAATATCACTATCTTTCTTTGGCATTTGGTTACTCTAGAATGAGTCTGACAAATTCAAATTTGAACAAAAAACCTATGGGATGAGAACAGGCAAGGTTTCTTCTTAATTTTAAGGTAGCAGGGATCAAACCCACACCTTTTGCATGCTAGGCAAATGCTCTACCACTGAGTTATATATAGCCCCAGCCCTCAGGCTGTTACTTAACAGGACATAAAAAGGTTGATCAGGGCTGGGGGATGTAGCTCAGTAGTAAAGTACTTGCCTACCATGCATTAGGTCTCAGAACTGCAAAATATTTTAAAAATTAAAATAAACTCAGTTTCATGAGAATTTGTGGAAGTTGGGAATGTAGCTCAGTAGAAGAGCTCTTGACAGCACAAGAAGCTGGCCTCAAACTTGTTATCCACCTGTCTCAGTCTTCGGAGTGCCTGGGATTACAGGTGTGTGTCTGTCAACTGCGGCTGACTTTAAAATAAAAGTTTTTAAAACAGGAAGAGGATGTAGCTCAAAGGTAGAGCACTTGCCTAGAATGCCTGAGGCTCTAGATCCAATTTTCAGTACCACAAGAAAACAAACAAACAAAAAAAGTCACTATGTAGTAGAGTGAAAAGGGAAAAACCACAGAATAGGAAAAGACATTACATAATACATATATCCTAGCAAGGATTTATATTCCAGAAATCACAAAGACCTACTAGTGAAAAAGATTCACAACCCAATATTAAAAAATGGGAAAAGAAGCCAGGCACAGTGAAATGCTTGTAGTGACAGCTACTCAGGAGGCTGAGGTGATGAGGACACTTAAGCACAGGAATTTAGGGTTAGCCCAGGCAACAATGAGAGACCCCATTTCAAAAAAAAAAAAAAAAAGGGGGGGGGAGGATAGAACAGGTCCATCACAAAAGATGTCCAAATGGCCTAGGAGCATATTAAGCTTAACATCATTAGTCATGAAGGATATGCAAATTAAAACCATAATGAGATACTATTTTGATCTCCAATCAAAATGGCTAAAATTAAAAGAACTGGTACTTCCCTGTGTTGGTAAGGATATGGAGCAACTAGAACTCTCAGTAGAATGTAAACTAGTATAGGAACTTGGAAAAGGACTTGATTGTATCTATTGATGCAAAACATAAGTATGCCCTAGAACTGTATTTTCTTTAACTCAGCAATCCCACACCTAGAATTCACACAAAAGAAATAATGCTCACATTCACCAAAATTGCATATATGAATATATATGAATATATGAGAATGTCATCCAATGGTAGAAGAGAGAAAAATCTTGTGATTTATTCATATAAAGAATACTACTACGGTGAAAATGCAACAACATAAGTGAATCTCATAGACATAATGTTGAACAAAAGAAGATACACAATACAGTACATACTAAACGATTCCATTTATATCAAGGTCAAAATCAGGCAAAACTAACCTACAATGATAGAGATCAGAAGAGTGGTTACCTTTGGGTGGGGGGGACACATATTTTGTTTTGCTTTGCTTTTTGTTTGTGGTGCTGGGAACTGAACTCAGGGTCTGAAATGTTCTCTAACACTGAGCTACACCCCCTATCTATTTGGAGGGGCCATAGGAAGGCTAACTAAGTGCTGGAACTGTTCTACCGTAAAACTGGGTGGTGGATACATGGGTGTACACATATAAAATAAACAGTAATCGAAATGCATATTTGAGATATGTGTGCTTCACCAAAAATTATGTAAGTTAGATTTTAAGCAAAAGTAGAAATTAAGGAAGTTAGAATCTTACCTTTGATGAGGTACAAGTACATTGTTAATTCCTCCAAGCTTTGCATTTATCTTCAGGCAAAGATTGGAAAGGGTTTGGGGTGAGGTCTTCACTACATTTTTCACCTGGACACACTGTGTGGCCATACCTAGAAGGGTATCTCCAACACGTTTGACCTCGGCTACAAAAATAAGTTAATTTAATTAATTTCCTTTACTAGGAGTAAAGGATCCCACACATTAACAGAGCAACTATTATACACTGAAAATAGTGCTAAGATGCTTAGCGCTGGACTAGATGGTCCTTTTATCTGCTCATCCTCCAACGCAATTTTCCCTGCCGCCCATTGGATTGGTCCTGTGGGCTCCTTTTCTCTTTCTTGCAGGCCTTGATACCAGCCTGCTTCCTTTATTCTTTGGTGCTGTCTGCCACCACTTGCTCAGTCCCTTGAAGTTTCTTCTCCCACATGACCGGTCTGGCAAAGGAATCAATCCTCACCCACCTGTTCCTCCCTCCCAGCCCTCTGAATTTTATTTTTCTGCTCCCCACTCCCAACACTAGGGATGAACAGAAAGTAACAAAAGAAGCTAATCCAGAGAAGGTTGAGGACAGTTTATAAAGTTTAAGGGCTGGTCTGTGACTCCTACAACCTTCACTTAGATGATAACCAAAAGAACTTTGTATCAAATAGATACAATATAAGCAGATCCTCTTCTGGAAGTGGTGGGCTCCCCCGCTCATCCCCACTCTGATATTCCCAAGTGCTTTTCTCCAGGCATTCCAGTTCTCCCAGCTTCCTAGGCTGTGATAGGATTGTACTGCATTTCCTGCCTGCATCCCCACTTGTCTTCCTTTCACCCATATGGTTGATTGTGGCCAAGAAGATGCAGACAGAAAAGAGGGGTGGGCTAGCAACATTAAAAATAGTGACTGCTCTGCTGATCCGGGTCCCAGAGTGGATATGACATGATGGCAAGGATAAGAAGTCACCATCTACCTTCAATGAATACAAAGCAGAAACAAAAGAGAATGATTCCCCCCAGCGTTGGGGATTGAACCCAGGGTCTTGTGAATGTTAGGCAAGGGCTCTACCATTGAGTATACCCCTACCCACAATTTTGTTGTTTTGAATCACCAAGAGTTTGAGATTTTTTGGGACTGTAGCACTACCTAGTTTATCCTGCCTGTCACACCTACTACCTGAAATCATCCTTCAACCAGCATTAAAAGGATCCATACCATATACTGGTGTCTTTCCCGGCAAGATAACCACTATTAGCTGTAGGCCCACGTATGTCATTTTCAGGTGCTTAAACATGGGCTCCACGCTGTCTGCCCCTTGTGCGTACTTGCAGAAACATGGCTGACCCTGGATGGGCATTCCTGCATCCTTGGAGATTTTACGCAGTTGGTCAGTGAAACTTCTGTTGAGAAAAAAACCAGTGGCACAGTACTTTCATTTTAGTGCACATTCTTAGCATGAAAATTCCCTTAAAATACTTTCAGTTCTGCAAATTCTTAGTCAAAATTAGAAACAAACAAGTAAACAAACAAACAAATTTTAACTGGTTGCCAAAGATAGACTGGCAGTTATATTATTGCAATTATAACAGAAAAGAATCTGTATTAAAACCATCAGATTATCATTTTTATTTTTACTTTTTCAATGCTGGGGATTGAACCCAAGCATTGAACCCAGGGACTGACTGAACCTTGTACTTGCTAGACAAATGCTCTGCTACTGATCTAAACTACCAGCTATGTCATTTTGAGTTTTTCAATAATTATGGTTCAGCTGGGCCCCAAGTCTGGAATAGCACTCTTGTTCAAATATTTTTTAAAAATACTGAAATTAGTAATTCTGTTCAGAAGAAAAGAGGTTCAAAATTTCAAGTAACAAACATTTTGGTAAGGCTGGTACAAGAAGAGTTAGGTAAGCTTGTGCTCCACTGAGAACACAGAAACTTGCTATTACAAAACCAGTGTATTTAAGATTACAGTCAAATTTGTAACAGATTTGTTTCAATTGTAGTATCAAAAGAGATCACTTAAAATTTAAATTCACTTTGAAGTTTTAAATTTCAGATTTAAGGCATTACTTCAATTTCTAAAGGTTTTAGAATAATTTCTTTGCCAATATCTTGTAGGATTCCTTTCTTTCATCTCAGGTCCCTTTTCTGGACTTTTCACCCTTCCCCTTAACTTCCTTTATGTAGATAGATGCATCTGTAAGATGTAAGCCAACGCTCCCAGCTAGTGACCTTGCCATAGAACAGGATCACTAGTAACTTATAATGGCTAAAAATAAATGAGTTTTTATCTTGGCTAAAAAGACACAATTAACAGGAAAGGAATCTGAACTAAGAATTTGCCAAGTAGCATTGCTTCAGCCTTGTCACTCACAAAGTTCTGCTCTCAATGTACGGAAACTGAGTCGGGTTCTTAACGTAATTCCCACATTGCAATTTACTATAATGCAAGGTCTTTTACACAGAGCCAGATGGTATCACTACAGGAGTCAGGGATTTAGTGCCAGTGTACACAGCACATTCACATAAGGATGGTACTTTCATATCTGGAAGGGATACTACTAGGCTGAAAATACGAAGATACTCACTTTAGTAAATCTTCCCTACATTGTTTCTGAGGCGCAAAACAAGCAACTGCCCAAACTTTAATTTCAATGCCAGCATAAAACTGCTTTCCTCGCATGTCCCAGACACCCTGGTTGGGTGTGGCTACTGTTTTATTCTTTAAAAAAAAAAAAAAAAAAAAAAAAAAAAAGAAACAAAAGAAAAGAGAAAGACATTACAATCTAAGGCCATTTTAATGTTGAGGAGGGAATAAACAAATTCTATCTGGCATGAGCCAGACGACAAAAAGCAACAGTAAGTACAACTATGGGTAAATTCAATGTGGTGAAGTGGAAAAATTCTGTATTATAATCTTCTTTTGACCTGTGTGGCAGAAGCTTGCTGGGATAAAAAATAAATAAATAAACAAACAAACAAATAAATAAAAGCTTACCCGGCCTCCATATTGCAGCATTGGTGCTGGAAGCACCCTGCCTGTGAGCTCTGTCATTTCATTGTGGACAATAATCCCAAATTCTTTCAGGTAAGGATCAGGTCCACCCACCATACTATTACTCTTCACCTAAAAAAACAGGAAAGCTTGCATATATAAAAACCAGAGTAACTGTGCCCCAACGGGAATCTTCTAGTCTTTCGTTTCTTTCATCTTAGCTGGCTGATCTTGAAGACCAGGCCTTACTGACCAGTCTACTGATCTCTTCCTGTCTGTCAGGAGCAGATCTTGCTGTGGCTTTGATCATCGTAGAAGTCTGATTGTCTGTGAGTTTCTTTATACATCGCTGTCCTGCCACTATGTTACAGACCTGCCAAGAGGCAAAGAGAAATTATGTGCAGTAATGGGCTTCTGCATTGTAAGCCTTTGCCAAATTATTGTAACATTCTCCATTTCCAGAAAAAAATAAAAACTGTGAGACAGTAAAATAATCTACTCAAAATATTTCAGAAAGATTAAATTCTACCATCAGTTTAGAATGCTACCCTTAAATAAAAAAAAAAAAACTAATTCAAGAGATTGGCATATTAGCAAAAGAAAATGTAGTTTAACTTACCTCAAGTGGCAAGTATGTATGCTTTTGTTCTTGTCCCACTTGGAGACAGGGAAGATGGGGATATTTCAGCTGTAGACTATACTTTTGCTTAAAATATTGAGCTACTGTACATTCCATTGCTTGACCATTTTCTAGCTGCAAAGGAAAACTATAGAAGAGAATTTTAGAAATTCAAATTTTAGAAATATAAGTTATTTTTTTTTCTAAAGAACTAAACAAACAGAACCTACTAACATTTTCTACTTTGATCAGTTACTTAAAAAAACAAAGGTCAGTGCAGGGAGTGTGGTTCAGTGACAGAGCATGTGCTTAGCTTGTATAAGGTCCTGGGTTCAAACCTCGGCATCACCAAACCCCTAGCCCAAAACAAACAACAAGACCAATCTTTGAGTGTTTTCACTTAAATCTCTTGTCTTTTTTTTTTTTTTAAATTTTGTAGTTATAGATGGACAGAATAGCTTTATTTTGTTTATTTTTATGGGGTGCTAAGGATCATACCCAGTGCCTCACACGTGCTAGGCAAGCACTCTGCCACTGAGCTACAGGTTCAACCCAGATCTCTTTAGTCTTGAACCAGAAAAAAACAATTCAATTGAAATTTTCTGTTTGTTGAAACTAGGATGAAAAAAAAAATCTGATTCAAAATTCAAAAGAATTTTTTAAAAAAGAAATTAAAATAAGCTATAGGATGAATATGATATTGCACACCTATAATCCCAGCAACTTGGAAGGCTGAGGCAGAACTGCAAGTTTTTGGTTTTTAAATATTTTTTTAGTTGTAGATGGACATAATACCTTTATTTTATTTATTCATTTTTATGTGGTGTTGAGGATCGAACCCAGTGCCTCACTCATGCCAGGCAAGCACTCTACCACTGAACCACAACCCCAGCCCCAGAATTGGAAGTTTGAGGCCAGTCTCAGCAACTTAGAGAAGGCCTATCTCAAAATAAATAAAAAATAAAAGGGGCTGGAGATGTGGCTCACTGGGTAAGCACCTCTGGGTTCAATCCCTGGTACCAAAGAGAGAGAGAGAGAAAGAGAGAGAAGCAGTAACAACAGGAGCAGCTACAGAAACCTAAAATGAAAACACTCAGTTGAGGGCTGGGGCTGGAGCTCAGTGACAGAGTGTTTACCTAGCACGTGTGAGGCCCTGGTTTTGATCCTCAGCAATACGTTAAAAAAATAAACAAATAAATGAAGGCATGCTGTTCATCTACAACTGCAAAAAAAAATTTTTTTAAATACTCAGTTGAAGTCAGTTAACACCTACAAATATAATCTCTTGTGGGTTTCTTATAGATGATTGAGTTCAAATAAGGATTTAGAGTCATCCACATAGGAGTTTTCTTTCCTTAAGAGAATTCTGTATAAAATGACTATAGTACAGTTATTTTGGCTATATTTTCAGATCCCTAAGCCAGGACAAATATACACAGATGTGGAGGCAACACAACCAAATACATGAAGTGGAGATTGTGCTAGAATATTTGATATAAAAGGGGAGCATGATTTAGACTACTGGCTGTTTCAATGGCTATATTATCTCAAGTACACAATGATAATTTAATCTCACTTTCTTAACTGTTACAGACCCCAAAGTAACAATGCAGTGAGGATCACCTATGTGACATTTAAATCCATATGTTTAAACCTTCGAGCAAAGATAATATAGATCCACACATCTAATTATTCTGATAGGATTTTGTAAAGTAATTATATAATTAAAAAGGTACAGATCTTGAAATAAATGTTACGATTCTCAAAATCAACTTCTTAAGGTTTGGTAATTTTTTTTCCCTAGAGAACGAGGTCAATACAGCCAGGCATAGTGGCACACCCCTGTAATCCCAGGGATTGGGGAGTCTGTGGCAGGAGGAGCACAAGTGCAAGATCAGACTTAGCAATTTAGTGAGACCCTGTCTCAAAATAAAAAAAATAAAAAGAGCTGGATATGTAGCTCAATGGTTAAGTGCCCCTGGGTTTAATCCCCAGTACCAAAAAAGAAGGAGGAGGAGGAAAAGGAGGAGGAGGAAGAGAAGGAACAGCTAGCTGCAAAGGGAGGGAGAAAAATCTACACAAAAATACAAAGAAATATATGTCTTCCCATGACAGCACAGTATGACTTCTAGGCTTCAATAGAACTTG
This sequence comes from Sciurus carolinensis, assembly GCF_902686445.1. NCBI lineage: Eukaryota > Metazoa > Chordata > Mammalia > Rodentia > Sciuridae > Sciurus > Sciurus carolinensis. The sequence goes on from NC_062213.1 coordinate 183,008,894, forward strand.
AAGTTCTACTTCAATAGAACTACAACAGTATGATAAATAATACTGATAATGGTGACTCTGCATCATTAAATAAAAGTTGACCAGTGTTTAACATACTAAGTTTAAAAGGTGAATTGAATTGAAGGCAGGAAATGTGTTTTACAAAAATCTGTACCAGGCTGGCATGGTGGTGCGTAGTTATAGTCCCAGCTACTTGGGAGGCTGAGGTTGGAGAACTGATTAAGTCCAAGTGTTCCAGGCCAGCCTGGGCAAAAGAGTAAGATCTAGCTCAAAAGAACAGAAAAAGAAACAAGTATCTCTATCAAAAATATATCAGGGGTTGGTTGGGGCTGTGGCTCAGTGGTAGAGAGCCTGCCTAGCATGTGTGAAGCACTGTGTTTGATTCTCAGCACCACATAAATAAATAAAATAAAGGTATTATGTCCATCTACAACAAAAAATATATATTAAAAAACTTTTCAAACATTTTTTAAAGTTTTGGTTTTAGAAGTGAAAATTCTGGTGATGTTGAAAATTATACTATAGTATACTAATTTTCACAAATGATTTTAGTAGCTTCCTCTGTTACCAAAAAATGTTATGTCAGTAACATACGTTTGATGACTGGCTGGCCGTCTAGTCACATTACAAACTCGATATTTGCGTTTCATCTGTCCACAGTGGGTCACTTCAACTTTGAGACCTAAAGTTAAAAAAATAAAAAAAAAAAAGCCAAAACATGACAAAAACAGATCCAAATATTGCTGTTTTATTTTTTGCTATATTAGGAATCAAAGCCAGGAGCATTTTTTGTTTTCTTTTGTTTTTACTACTGAGTCGCATCTCCAGACCTTTTCAATTTTTCTTTTGAAACAAGGTCTCACTAAATTGTAGAGGCTAGCCTAGAACTTGTCAAATATGTTTTCAAAAATTCATGACATTACCTGGCAGGGTGGTGGTATACGCCTGCAATCCCAGAGACTCAGGAGGCTGAGACAGGAGAATTGCACGTTGGAGGCCAGACTTGGCAATTTAGCGAGACCCCGTCACACAAAATAAAAAGTACTGGGGATGTGGATCAGTGGTTAAGCATCCCTGGGTTCAATCCCTGGTACCAAATAAATAAATAAAAATAAAAATCTTTAACAACCTAAAACTCTCAACTAAGTAGAGTAAATTAGAACAGATGATCTAAGATGCTCAACATACTCTATTAATCCACTGATCCATTGAATAAGCATAAACTATGTTCTGATATTTATTCTCAGCTCTGGAGACAACCGTCATTAAGTTTATACTCCAGTGTGAGACAATATAGCTAATTACAAGAAGAAAAGAAATTCCAAAAGGATAACAAATGAACTTGCATTTTTTTATTAAAAGGTAACTTTGTTTTTCTGGGGGGAGGGGGGTACCAGGGATTGAACTAAAGGGCGCCTAACCATCAAACCACATCCCCAGCCCTTTTTCTGTGTTTTATTTTAAGAAAGGGTCTCACTAAGTTGCTGAGGCTGGCTTGAATTTGTGATCCTGCTGCCTCAGTCTCCTGAGCTGCTAGAATTAGAGGTGTGTGCCACTGCACCTAGCTGGTGAAATTTTTAAGTAGGTAAGGATAATATATATTTTAGGAGTTGATAATCCCTTATTTTATACATTTATTTATATGTGGTGCTGAGAATTACATGCTAGGCAAGCACTGTAACACTGAGCCACAACCCCAGCCCAAGGATAATATTTATTGAGAGACTGACATATGACAGATACTGTACCAGAGAACTTTGTAAACCTAATTGCATTTAATTCTCACAGCTCTGCAGATTATTTCCTGTTCCTCTGAGATGAATAATTTAAATAAACTAAGACTCACAGTGTTTAAGAATGGTTAAGGAACTTGCCCAAGGTTCCATTTGTACAACTAACTAGGCTGGGATGCAAGCCCAAGTCTTTCTTTCTTCAAAGCCAAGGCCACTTGCACCAAGTTGAACTGCCTCATCAAGACTATATTAATGGAAACACCTACCTCTGATTTCTTTGGTAAACTTGACACGCTGGGAGTCTGTTAGAGGTTTGGTCTGTTCATTGATGTTCTGAATGTCTAAAACCTCACACATGAACTCAATAATAGGCTGAGCCCGGTAGAAAGCAGTTGCAGATACTAACAGAGAGGAAAGATGTTTAGCTTCAGGGAAAAGGGAAGAACCAAAAAGAAAAACAAACAAACAAACAAACAAAGAAAAAAACAGCCAAAGAGTTAATGAATAAAGAGTGCCATCCTACCATCAATGTTGAGCATCATGTTCCACATAGCAGGTCTTACAGACTGATGAAAACCAAACCAAACCTCTCTGCCCCCTCCCAGAGGGTGGTAGTAACCTTCAGGAGGTGAGAAGAAGGAACGACCCACTGGAGTGTACCTGGAGAAATAAGAGTACATGTTTCATAACAAAAACTTGAAAGGTCTTTCATTTCACTCTGAACTTTGTGAACTGAAAATAAGTTTGAATTATGACTTACACAGAAAACTTTTAGTGGTTAAATGTAACCTACCAAAAAGCCTAAACATCTATAGGAAAGAATCCAAACCAAGGTACTGACCTCATAGAGGGAAGATGTCTTGTGATAACATCAAGTGCTTGTACTGAGTCATCCGGGACTTCATTCAAGTGCCCAGCTAAAGCTTCTAAAAGCAACTGAAGGCTCACAACTGACACCCACTGAACAGACACTTTGAAGGTTTGGTCTTTACCCTCACCTGGGAGGGTCACCTCCATATCAACCTAGAGGAAAAAATACATATATACAAACATACATGTTCACAAAGGCTGTGGGAAAGATTCCAAGAATATTTAAAATGATACATGCTTAAGTGTATTTATTTTAACATTTTATGTAATTGTAAAACATTGGAAATAATGTAAGTGTCCATCAAAATTTAATGTGAAATACTATACAATAGTTAAAAATAAGAGATACTACAACATGGATGAACTTTGAAAATATTATGCTAAGTGAAATAAGCCAGACACAGCCATGTGTCGCCACAATCCCAGTAACTAGGGAAATTGAGACAAGAGGATTACAAGAGCAAGGCCAGCCTTAGCAATTCAGCAAGACCCTAAACAATTTAGTGAGGCCCTGTTTCAAAATAAAAAATAAAGAGGCTGGAATTGTGGCTCAGTGGTAATGTGCCCACCTAGCACCAGTGATGCATGGAGTTTGTTCCTCAGTACCACATGAAAATAAATAAATAAAACAAAAGGTTTTGTGTTCATCTACAACTCAGAAATATTAAAATAAAATAAAAATGAAAAATAAAAAGGACTGGGTTGTGGCTCAGTGGTGAAGTATTCCTGGGTTCAAACCCCAGTAACCACCACCACAACAAAAGTAGACACAAAAAGACAAATACTATGTAATTCTACTTATATGAGGCACCTAGAATACCTAATTCACAGAGAAAGAGTAGAATAGTGGTTACTAGGGCCTCGGGGCAGTAGGGTCTAGGGAGTTGCCATTTGCTGAGTTTATGTTTGAGATGAAGAAAAAGTTCTGGAGATGGGGTGGAGGTGATGACTGCACAACAATGAGAGCGTACTAGATGACGGCGAATTGTACACTTAAAAAATAGCTAAAATAATAAAGTCTATGTTAGCTACATTTTACCATAATAAAAATAATTTGAAAAAATAATAAGGTAGATCTAAATGCATATAAATGGAAAGACCTCATGGACATATTGCTGAGTGAAAAAAAAATCACAAAATATATGTGAAAAAAGCGTATCTATAAATATGCACAAATAATTAATATATATAAAATATTTAAAAACATATATGACAAATTATTATAGTAGTTTCCTTTAAAAATGAAAATGGAATTAAGGGGTGCAAATAGGTGGGAGAGGCAAGAAGCCCCAACATTTCTAGACTGTCTAGATAAACTTATAATGAGCATATATTCACATATTGCTGTTTTAATTTTAAAAATAAACGTTTAAAAAAGTATTGTGGTATTATGAATCTATTCATAACAACTCCATTGTTCAGATACAGGTAGTATTTCATTAAAGTACTTTGTTAATGTGACAAATTTGAAATAAAATATATGTAAAGATGAGAAGACAAAATCAACCTAAATTATTTTTATTATTATTATTATTGTTGTTGTTATTATTATTTTGCAGTACTGGATACTGAACCCAGGAGCATTCTACCTCTAATTACATCCCCAGCCATTTTCATACTTTATTTTTCAATACACGGTCTTACTAAGTTGCTGAGGCTGAACTTGAACTTGCAATCCTCCTGCCTTAGCCTCCTAAACAGCTGGGATTACAGGTGTGTGCCACTGCACCTGGCTTCAAACTAAATTCTAATGCTCATCTCATCTTCAATTATCAGTTAACAAGAGATAACAGAATAATACATGCATCATTACTATGAAAAACAATTCTAAGAACTGAAGTGTTATCAGAAAGGGAAACATTTTTGTCATATGTAATTACTACTACCTGACCTAAGTGTTTCTTGCTGTGAACACTTACCCTATCCCGTCCAATTGGCAGTGGATGTGCTGTGTACATGTTCCTTTTGCCATCGTAGCCAGGCTGCCGATCACCAAATATCTGCATCTTGAAGTGTCGCACCATTGTATCTACTACCTCCCTTAACAGTAATGGAGATAGCAGCAGTTAGCTTTGTGAAAGGGTGAACAGTAAGGGAAGCATCACTGTACCTTCATCACCTAAATTCAGTTAATACTAATTGGAAAATGTAAGAGTCAGTCGCTACTGATTCAAATAATTTTTTTTTTTTTTTTTTTTGGTACTGGGGATTGAACTCAGGGGCTCTCAACCACTGAGCCACATCCCCAGACCTATTTTGTATTTTTATTTAGAGACAGGGTCTCAATGAGTGGCTTAGTGTCTCACCATTGCTGGGGCTGGCTTTGAACTTGCAATCCTCCTGCCTCAGCATCCCCAGCTGCTGGGATTACAGGTGTGCGCCACTGTACCCAGCTTCAAATAACTTTTAAAAATTAGTTAACTAAAGAAAGGTAGCAACAAGTGAACAAAGGTAACTGCAAGATGATAACACAAGCGGGAGGGAATAAAAGGAAAAAAAGTATAATCTTCTTTGTATCCTCTCAAGTTCCTCTTTCCCAAATCCTCTCCTGAGACAAACAACCTTTCAAGAATAACCTAACTCAGGGGCTGGGATTGTGGCTCAGTAGTGGAGCACTTACCTAGCATGTATGAGGCACTGGGTTGAATCCTCAGCACCACATAAAAAAGAACCAATAAAATAAAGGCATTGTGTCCATCTAAAACCAAAATATAAAAAAAAAGAAAGAAAGAAAGAAAGAAAGAAAGAAAAGAAAAGGAAAAGAAAAAAAGAAAAACTTAACTTAGGCCGGGCACCCTGGCACACACCAGAATCCCAGCAACTTAGGAGTCTGAGGCAGGAGGATTGCATATAAAAGGCCAGTCTGGGTAACTGGCAAGAGCCCAACTCAAAAATTAAAATAAAAAATAGCTGGGGATATAGCTCAGAGGTAGAATATTCCTGGGTTCAATCCCCAGCACTTTAAAAACAAAAAGAAAAGAAAAATTCAGGCTGGGACTCAGCTCAGTGGTAGAGCATGGCCTACAAGAATGCACAAAAAGGAGCTTTCTAGAGCTTCTCTAACCTTATCTTCTAGCATATATATACACACACACACACGAATACATCTCAGTGGCTCACTTCCATCCTTATTCCTATCTTCCTATCCTCCCCCTCTGCTTTATTTTTCTTCATCAAATTATCACCATCTTATTTATCTATTTTTGGTCTTCCCCATCAGAACAGAAACTGAATAGAAACTTCTCCAGGGTATAATATTTTTTACAGACTCAGGATCTTTTGCTTTTCTCTACACCTTTTACACTATGGATTCATAGGGCATAAGTTGTAACAGCTCAGGTCTTCCAATGGCTCTCACAAAGTGCGCTTCTCTGGATGGTGCAGGCTGGCACTTCAGCTGAAACCAGGTCTCTTTCTCTTTGGCTTCCTTCTTTTTGTGATCATTTTCCTTTGCACGTTTCGTGAGGCTATTTTCAGCTCATAGAGTGCTTAATATGCTCAATATGCACATCCGTTCTCTTGGCAGGAATTCTGCTCTTAACGTGTTTGTTTACAACAATGCCAAGAGCATGCCGGCCAACACAGGGGACTTGTCCAGTTTTACCATGGAAACACTTTGGGGCATTCCTTTTTGAACAGTATCCATTCCTTTGATGTTTATAGCAACACCTTTTCTATAGATTCACATGTATGTAGCCAAAGGAACAATGCCCTGTTTTCCAGAAGGCCTAGAGAACATATATCTGGTACCTCTCTTCTTTCCCTTCGTGTTCATCACTTTAGCAAATTACTGGAACACTACAGCTCTGGTCAAAAGGCAGAATAGAAACTTTTGTCCTGGTGATTGTTGTTCATTTGTTTTGCAGTGCTGGGGATTGAACCCAGGGCCTCACGCATGCTAGGCAAGTGCGGTACCACTGAGCTTCATCCCCAGTCCGTGCCTATTTTATTCATGTTGCAGTCCCATAGCCCAAAACAACATCTGGCACAGAGCAAGCACTCATAACAATATTTGTTGAATGAATCAAAGTTAACCATTATCATCACTTCTATTACCATTGATCTCAGCTATACCATAGTTGAATAATTATGGTCTTACATGACCAGAAAGCCACATGATTAATCTATAATGAGAAAAAAAGTTAAGCTGCACAAAATATTTCACTTAACAGCAAAAGCATACTTAAGAAGCAAGACAACAAATCAAAGACTGCTTCAATATCACTGCATGGAATAGAGAAAAGTAAAGTGGGTGTATATTCACTTTTGCTACAGAATATATATTCATATCTGGTAAATTCATGATATACCAACAAGAAAACTTATATCACCTCATCAGTCCCCCCTCTTGGATAATGCAAGAAACAGAGATCTCTGTAAGCTTACTTTTTTCAATGCTGCAAGATAATTTCTGTCTTTCACTTAATATTTCTCATGTCCAATCAAACACTTAGTAATAAAATTTGAATTTCTAGATATAGCTATTTCCCACAGACATGATTGTCATCATCTATTTTTTTATAAATTTCTGCTAGGCTGGGCACAGTGGCACACACTCCTAATCCCAGCTCGGGTGACTGAAGCAGGAGGATTATAAATTCAAGGCCAATCTAAGCAATTTAGCAAGAACCATCTCAAAATAAAAAGATAAAATAAGTCAAGCATGGTGGTGTACACTAGTAATTCCAATGATCTGGGATGCTAAGGCAGGAATATTACAAGTTTGAGGCCAGCCTAGGCAACTTTGTAAGGTCCTGTCTCAGTAAAAATTAAAAAGGACTGGGATGTAGTTTAGTGGTAAAGCACCTCTAGGTTCAATCCCCAGTACAGAAAAAAATTAAAATAAATAAATTTCTGCTATCCTTGGTTAAAGAACGAGTGATCTTTTTCATTCAATAAGTATTTACTGATTGATTGATGACATATCCAGCACTTTGTTAGAATAATCAAGGAGGATACTACCTAAGAAATTTACCATCCTGGATTAGGAACAAAGCATATCTGTTGAAAGAATTCAGATAGCAAGATGATAATAAACAAACCATATGCACTTATACATATGGAGATCTACTCTTTCTAATCCTTACCTGTTGACTCTACGAGGCCGTTTTTCTGGCTTAATATCCACATCATAGTGATACACATCTATTTTAGGGATCTGAACCTGAAAATGATTAGCTAACAGTCGAATTGGTTTTCCAACAGTTCCAAGACCAGGACGACGAGGTGGTTGAAAGAGGCTGGCTGGAGGTCCTAAAGACATAGAAAGACATATGCTGAGCTATTTAGTTGTCAAGGAGAATATGCCTTTCATCATCATCAAAATAATGATAGTTGCAATTATTGAGCTCTTACTATTCACTGAATATACTGTGATACAGATTTAGGGTGTTTGTCCACCTGAGGTTCTCCAGATTTCTAAATATTTTACCATATTACTATTTTGAATATAGGAGACATCAAAATTAGACAGAGAGCTGGACATGGTGGCACTTGCCTGTAATCCTAGTGGATCAGTAGGTTGAGGCAGAAGGACCACAAGTTTAAGGCCAGCCTAAGCAACTTAGTGAGGCCCTAAGCAACTTAGTGAGACACTGCCTCAAAATAAAAAATAAAAAGGGCTGGGGATGTGGCTAAGTGGTTAGGTACCCCTAGGTACAATCCCTGGTAGAAAAAAAAAAAAATCAACTTTTAAACCATTTTTGCTGTCTACTGGTATTTACTTCTAAATATTGAAGTAAGAGCTTGTAATGTTTGTTCTTAGTTTATATAGAAAATGATAATTTAGTATGCTTCTACCATCCCATCTCCACAGAATTCCCCCACCACCACCAGGTGCCTTAAGTGAACATCTAAACTTTTCAGCAGGAAAGGATTTTGTGTCACAATCTGGGAAATATTTGTCTAGATAAACCTTTACTTCTTTTGAGGAGAATATCAAGTGAACACAGGTCTTAAAATGGAGCATCTTTTCTGCTATGAGTAGGGGTGGAGCAAAGTGGGCTGCAGTGACAATGGAAAGATATGAGTTTTTCTGCAATGACATTTCACTGAGAATAAAGAATTCAGTAAGGAGAGAAGGTTTTGATGGAATAAGCTGTTCTGGTCCAACAACTCTTAGGAAAATTAGAGCAAATATTTTAATTAAATCTGGGATTGATTGATCACAATATACTAAGAAAGTACTGAAAACTTTTCACCTATTAAATCCATTGCTCATTTTCCTCCTAAATTCTACTTGTTCTTCAAAATTCAGTTCAGGTGCTAGGTGTGGTGGTTCATGTCTGTAATCCTGTCTACTTGGGAGGCTGAGGCAGAAGGATTGCAAGTTCAAGGCCAGCCTCAGCAATTTAGTGAGGCCTGAAGCAATTAGCAAGACCCTGTCTCAAAATAAAAATAAAAAGGATTGGAGATGTGGCTTAGTGCTAGAGTGATTCTGAGTTTACACGCCAGTGCCAAAAACACAAATCAAAACAAACAAACACAGTTCAGGTGCAACCTCCTCAGAAACTATTTCCTGATGGCACTACACTAGAGGCTCCATCTTCTGCATTCCAAAGTCTCTCTGTACAGGGAAGCACTTAGCACAAGCATAAGAAACCACTTGTTAAATTACCCTGTCTCCTCCTCTAGACTGTAAATTGTTAGAAGAAATAGAGCTACAGTTCATAATCTCTTCAACACCTACTTCAACATCCAGCATGTTGTAAGAACTCTATAAATGTTAACTGAACAACACCAATAATCCCAGATAGAAACTAAACAGAAACCTCATCCCTAACATTCAAGAGTTAATTTTCAATAAAGCAAAAGCACATAACTTATACTAAAAGCATTATTGCTTAAAATTGTTCCACTCTTGGTGTACAAGGGGATCTATTTTGGGTGTGATAAGATGACTGCAAACAAGGTAAGAAGTAAACCATAAATAATATCGGAGGTGACAGGCATACTGAATCAACCCAATTAAATCAGACAGATAAGCCAGCCCTGCATTTTCCAAGACACGTTTAAGCAATCATTGTAACATAAAATTAGAAGAAATTCAGCTTTATAATAACATTTGGAAACAGAAACTTGGATCAAATATCTTGCCTATGACTTTGATTTTAAATAATAACTAGAATCTAGGTCTCCTAACTCCAATCATCAGTGCATTTTCCCTCCAATATTCTGGATAGTTCTCTGAAGGGCTTGATATCTAAGGGACAGAGGCAGAGGGATTTAAAGAAAAGGAATTAAGTAGAGGGTTGAGGGCTGGGGCTGGGGCTGAGTGGTAGAGTGCTTGCCTAGCACGAGTGAGGCACTGGGTTTGATATTCAGCACCACATAAAAACAAATAAATCAGATAAAGGTATTGTGTCCATCTACAACTAAAAAAAGAAAGAAAAAAAGTAGAGGGTCAGGGTGTACCTTAGTACAGTGTTTGCTTAGGACACAGGAGGCCCTGGGTTTAACCGCTTGCACTGTTGTTTTCCTTTTTTAATGAGAAAAGTTAGAGAATGATCATTTCTTTTAATAAACTTGGAAGGTTTATTTATAAATTGTATTTTTTAAAAAAATTTTGGGGGGGGGTACTGAGGATTGAACCCAGTGTACTTAATCACTGAGCCACATCCCCAGCCCTTTTTATTTTTTTATTTTGAGAAAGGGTCTCATTAAATTGCTGATGCTGAATTTGAACTTGTGATCCTCCTGCCTCAGCCTCTTGAATTACAGGTGTGCACTACCTCACCTGGCTAAAATCTTTATTCCAAAATCTGATTTTTTTTTTGAAATTGGTAAACTGTCTACTCAACGATGCAATAAAGTACAGTGGGCTCTGGCACCAAATTACCTGGGTTTCAGTTCTAGCTTTACCACTTCCTAACCTCATGACCTGGGGTCAGATTTTGGTTTCTCTGTACCTCAGTTTCCCATCTATAAGATATGGGTGTGTGATACTAGGATCTGTCTCATAAGGCTATAGTGAGGATTCTATGAAATTATGTACATAAAAGGCTTAAACAGTAAATGCTCAATAAACGTTAGCTATTATTATTGCACTTGCATAAAGGTATAGCTAATGCTCAAAGCTCCTGTGTTTTATATTAGTGGCATTTCCAAAATTTGGTAACAGTCAAATAATTACATTCTCCAAAAGGGAAACTACATATGACTTAACCCAGAATAGATGAGATCAACCTTATATGAGGAGGGTATTAAAAGAGGAGTCAGATGTCCCACACTCTGGTCCTCACTTCACCACTCAGCTTTGAGACAATGATGAAGTCATTTATACTCTCTCATCCTTACTCTTCTCATCTGTAAAATAGGGGAAATATCTGCCTTTTCTACCTCCCAGAGGCTCAAAACAGCTAATAGTTATGAAAGTTCTTTCCAAAAAGCACTGCAAAAATAAGTTACAATCAATAGAACCAAAATAAATGGTAATCTAATTAATTGTATTTCTGAGTTACTGTTAGGAACCAAATCTGCATGGTGGGAGTGGGAAGAGCAAGACTAAGTAGGCTTCAGTGATGATTCAAGTAATGGGGTCTAGGTATGCTCTAACAAAGAAGCAGCAGTGCTTCTCTAGGTTCTGAAATGGCCTGGATGAAATATCGCACAAGACTCTGAACTGCCTTTGTTCTGATTCTGTGCTCAACAAGCAGTTTCTTATTATTAATTAGGTTTCTGAGGTATTGATAACCAAAAAAGGTGTCTGCTACTTAGCAGACAGTAAAATATTACTGAGGACTGAACCCAGGGACACTTATACTAAAAGCATATTTTGGGGGAAAGGGGTACAAGGGATTGAACTCAGAGGCACTTGACCACTGATCCACAAATCCAGCCCTATTTTCTATTTTATTTATTTATAGACAGGGTCTTATTGAGTTGCTTAGCACCTCACTTTTGCTGAGGCTGGCTCTGAACTTTCCATCCTCCTGTCTTAGCCTCCCAAGTCGCTTGGATTACAGGCATGCACAACCGAGCCCAGACTAAAAACATTATTGCTTAGAGTTGTTCCCCTTTGGGTTTTTGAGGGGATCTATCTTGGGTATGATAAGAAACAAGGTAAGAAGTAAACATTATATATAATGTCAGAAGTGATAGGCATACTGAATCAACCCAATTAAATTTGTGTAACATTTTGGCTTAATCATGTCTTATAAATGTGGTTAAGGAGAATTTTCCACAACTTTAACAATCCTGGGTGAGTAAGTTCTCAAACCTACAACAGCTGAAATCAAACAGAGGGAAGGATGTCTCCTGGGCAGTTTCTAACATCACTAGGCTGATTCTTTTCATGAAACTCAAGTTTGTGACAGTTACATAGTCTTTTTCCATATCATCTCATAATGCAACAGTTGTTTCAATTATGAGTTACTCATGGGAGGAAGAGAAGAAACATTTGTTGAGCGTCTCTAATGCATTAGTCTTTACAATAAAATTTCTCACGTACATTATCTCATTTCATTCTCACAACAACTTTACAGCACATAATTATTATTACCCTTTCTTTATAGATGAGGAAATGGAAGTTCAAAGGAATTAAGTAATTTGCCCAGGGTCATACAACTATTAAATTACTAGACTGAATTTGTTCAGAGGTCTGTTACATTCCTGAAGTCCTGATCATGCCTTTAGCTGGGAGCCCTATGTGAAGTAACTTACCATAACACTCACACTGAAGTTTATCAAACAATGAGAATGTGGCAACCAATTTATTTTTTAAAGGCATATGAAATTTTATTATGAGGGACTTTAAAAAAGTAAACTTAAGCAACAAATTAAGGTGTGGTTTAATCACTCAGCTATGCAAACAAGTTCTAAGTAAACAAATGTGCAGAGTTTCTAAACTCCAATGCTAAGCCTAATTTTCTATGCACTAAAAAAATGAAATATTCTACAACTTATGCAGATAGGGTTTGAATATTAAAATTAATTCCACCATGGCCCTAAACCCTGCCCTACTTAGCCAAGGCATTAGAAACCTGTTGAGGGTTTGAGGTGGGTGCACCAGACCAAACACAGGGCAGCTTGGAATGGTTCTCGTGGGCAGAGTGAGCACGATAACCAGACTCCACCCCTACCCACCTGGAACTACAGTTCCCAAAGCACTTTCTCCTTTATTTGATCCTCACAACAACTCATAACCCAATTAAAAGGGAACTCAGGTTATTGATGCCAGTGCTGGGGCAAGCTGGTTAGAAACTCTCCTGTCACTCAAGGGCTAACCCCCAGCATTCTGAGAATGACACAGACTGATAGAACCCAAACTTCAGGTTGGATATTTTGTCCCTTGGCCTTCAGGCGTCATGAGAAGTGTTTTGGGGAAGTTCTCCTTCAGCTGAGGGCTCTGGGCCACCTCCCAGTAGAAATAAAAACAGGGGTGCGGCCCCGAACCAAGAATATCCTTGGTAGTATATGGGGGGCCCCTTCCCGGACTGAGCCAGGCCTCCGCATGCACCAGGCTCAGATTGATTGTCCCTCATGAGGCCCAAACTAACCCTGGAGCACAGATCATCTCCTGACACTGGGTCAGGTCTCCACTGTACCGGGGGCACTGGTCACCTTCCTGGGCCTCCCTCCCCTAGACCTCGAGATCCGGCCCAAGCCTCGAGGCTGGGGCGCGGTCCCCGCCCCCCCGAGGCCCGGGTCAGCTCTCTCCGCCTTGAGCAGGAGGGCAGGGGTCCCCTTCCCCAAGGCCTGGAGGCCCGAACCCGGGTATGCACGGGCTGGCGAGGGCACAGGGCAGCGACAGTCCCGCCCTCCCGCCCGTCCGCCTGTCCCAGGCCCCGGGTCCGGTCCTGGACCGAGCGCGCTCCTCACCGGGTCCCAGCGCCTCCATGGCGGCGGCGGGGGCCGCCTCGCCCCGGTCCCCGGCGCCTCCCGCTCCGGGCCCCGCCGCCGCCGCCGCCGCCGCCGCCGCCGCGTAACGCTTGATCTCCGGAATATTGGCGCTGGGGGGGGCGCCGCGGAGACGCGGGCGCTGGGCAGGGGGCGGCGGCGGCGCCCGGCCCGGTGACAGGGACCCGGCTTCCGCGGCTCTTCCGGCCTCAGCGACAACAAAAACAATCCCCGCCGCCGCCGCCGCTGCCAGCGGGAGCGGGAGCGAGAGCCGGAGCCAGCGCGCGCGCCTGCCGGGCGGGGAGGGGGCGCCGGGCGCGCGCGGCCCGGGGTCCCGGCTGGCCGAGGGGGCGTGCGCGGCCCCGGGCGCGGGGTCCGCCGAGACCGGCCGGGGGCAGGGGGTGGGTTGCGGTGGGGACGGGCGCGCGCCCGGAGGGGCAGTGCCCAGAGGACGTGTCGGGCACGCGCCTGCCGGCCAACTCTGCCCTGTGCACTTGAGGCGGTCATGGGGCAAACGGCTCTGGGGGCTACATGGGACCACCATCTGAGCGTCAGGATGAGCAGCGACCCTCAAAAGATCTGAATTCCAGTCCCTGCTGATCCACAGGGGCAGTTCTCCACTTCTCTTGGTGGAAAGTGTCCCGAGATTCACCTCGGGTACTTCTCTCTCTTCTCACCCCAGATCTCTTCCTTCTCCTGTCTTTTCCTGGGACAGAGAATACTGGTTCACTTCAGACACAGCAGTCCTCCTTCATTCCTTCATTCAACACCACGCACCTGTTACTTTTCCTCATGTAGGTAGGTTCCCATGGCAAGCACCTCTGGTCGGGAAGTCATCAGTCACCTCAGCAGCCAAGAGCCAAGCTAGTAGACCTCACCAAGGCAGTATGATCACCCCAAGCAGATCCAGCATCAGGAAGGCTTTCAGTTGGGACTTCAAATTGGAGAACAGGATAACAGGTCAAGAAGCAGTTTTCTAGCTGTAGAACAAGGGAGCCCTGGTCCACCAATTAAAACAGTATGGTATATGCTTATTGTATTAATTTTCTAGGGCTGCCAGAGCAAAGCATCACAGAGTGTGTGGCTTAAACAACAAAAATTTATTTTCTCACAGTTCTGGAAGCTAGCTAGAAATCTAAGATCAAAGTGTCTGCAGGGTTGGTTTCTTCTGAGATTTCTTTCCTTTACTTGTAGACGACTGTATCCTCCCTGTGTCTTCACAGTCTTCCCTCTGTACTGTCTGTCCAAATTTCCTCTTCTTACAAGGACACCAGTGGTGTTGAATTAGGGCCCACCCTAATGAACTCATTTAAACCTAACACTTCTTCAAATACCCTGTCTCCAATTGCAATCACCTTCTGAAGTACTGAGATTAGGACCTCAACATATGAGCTTGGGGGCACACTTTAGGCCATTCCATTTGTAGTGAGATATTCATTTGAGCATCTGCCATGTGCAACCAATAATTTTTGTATGGAATTATTTTAAAATATTAAGGTCACACCATGGCCAGACCCTGTATTAGAGGCTTCAGCCATTAATCTTTTTTTTTTTTTTTTTTTTTTTTTTGGGTGCTGGGGATCGAACTCAGGGCCTTGTGCTTACAAGGCAAGCACTCTACCAACTGAACTATCTCCCCAGCCCCAGCCATTAATCTTTAGAGCTACTTGTAGGATAGATATTATTAGTGAAGGTGTTTATACACATGAGGAAACAAGCTCAGGGCAGGTTCTTTATTATGTATTATGCTTCAGTGAAGCTGGAAACACTGGAGTTCTAGATCCTGCATTCAAGTCCTGGATGATTCTGTCCTTGATATGGAATGGGGACTTTTAATCTAGTAGACATTCAGTCTACTGATACCATACTCTATATTCTTTCCAAAGCACCATGGGCATCTCTGTTAAACCAAAGGTTAACTAGAAACAATAGTTGGGGACAGAAAGTTGAAAAGAGAGAAAGTATTAACTAAATGAACAGACTGCTATACAACTAAAGAGGAAAAGAACATCCAGCTAGAGCTCAGGTGTTGAGTTAAACCTTCTTTACCCCACTCTAAGTTCCTCACACAATTTTAACAATGTTGGTGGCTCAAATAACCTGGTTTGAATCTGACTTTCCCAGGTCCACTTTCTAACATATTTTCTCTTTATTCTGTTTGGTACTCTTATCTTATTCCCATCCCATCCCAGTACTGTGGATTGAACCCAGGGCCTCATGCATGCTAAGCAAGTGCTCTACCACTGAGCATATTCCCAGCCCTCTCTTTGGTACTCTGAGCAGAGACCGTAGATTCTTCTCTGGATTAAAAATAGCATTACCACTAGCTTCAGAAACCAGAGCATGAAGTGTGCAGTATTTATTCTGTAGTGTCAGTTAGGACCACAATGTCACTCACCCATGTCTCTCAGTCCTGTCATTCTTGACCACTCTATCTCCATTCTCATTCCCAAACTCACCCCTATTTGGGTACCTACTGCCCCTTTCCTGGAAACCCTTCCTTACTGAGCCCTCCCAGATCAAAGTTGTATAGTCAACAAACTTCCCTGCTCCTTGGTCTGTTCAACAAGCCCTCCCTCCACTTCCTGCTGTGGCTGAGAAGAAGTCATGCCCCAGAATACCACTTCCTCTTCAGGTCTCTCTGACTATAGCTGCTCATTCTTCTGTACCTCATATGCCTCCAGGATATGGTAGGGGGTGGGTAGAAAATTGGCAATATATTTGCCCACAGTGTGCCAAATGTTGACTCATTATTTTTATATTAAACCACTTGCCACCTGACCAAACCAACACAGAGCCTCCCTTGGTGGTGTAATTAACTCAGCTCCTGGTCTTATATCTCAGTTCAGGCCCAACTCCAGATGTACCTTAAATCCTTGACGGCAGGGCTCATGCTTTATTCAGAAATTCATGTTTGTTGCTTAACAACCTACCAGGCACTGTATGCCTTGGGAGGGACATTTATGGAATGAATATATGAGCAAGTGAATGTGTACATGGTAGAAGCTAAAATGGTCCAGTAGAGGGATCTAGGTGAAAACATCTGAGTGAAGTGCAAATATCTCTAAAGCACATACTTTCGAATCAGATGGTCCTGGGTTTAAATCCAGGTCCACAGCTCACATGCCAAGTACCTAGGGCATGTTCTCTTACCTGCTCAAGGATGTCTTGAAAAGGAAGTTAAATCCTATATGTGCATGCTCTTGTGTGTCTGGCGCAGAGTAAGCAAGTGCTCAATAGTTACTAGTTCTCCTTCCTTCTCACCCTTCCCCCCAGCTAAAAGCCACAATGTGCTATGTCTCTGCTCCCCTGCTGCTGTCTTGCTGTCCCTTGAGAGACAATGAGCTAGTGATCTCTACTCAGTGCAAGAGAGGAGAGCAGAGCCATCAGGGACTAATCATGTTTACACATTCTGTGTCTGAACCACCTGAGAGAGAGACTCAACTCATGATCTGGAGGTGAGAGCCAGACACAGAGAACATGATTGGTCAAAGTTTATGAATGAAACTGAACTTCTCAAATGTGTCAGTGCTGTCCTGAGGCCAGGTTGTGCCAGGGGGAGCCTCACTGGTGGACGCTTGGGTCAAAGGGTAGGACTTGGGCCACCAGTGCTGCCCGTGGCAATCCATTTCTTGTCTGGGCTACTGTCTGTTGGTGCTTTGACTCCCCAGCCCTTCTTCACATCAGAATTCTCAAAGTCTGGTGCTTAACAGTTGAGGAAAAACTTCTTTGCAGGTCATGGACTTTCACTTTTTTTTGAGGGTGGGGTACCTGGGATTGAACCCTGGGGCACCTGACCACTGAGCCACATCTCCAGCCCTGTTTGAGAGACAAGGTCTTACTAAGTTGCTGAGGCTGGCCTTGAACTCTCAATCCTCCTGCCTCAGCCTCCCAAATTGCTGGGATTACAGGTGTATGCCATTGAATCCAACAACTTTCACTCTTCTTTGGCTGGGGAACCCCTTATTCAAACAAACAAAAAAATTTAAGTGGAACTTAAAGATAAGCTATTCTGGCTGAGAAGTACAGGGATCCATACTGAACACTAACTAGGTTAGCTTACCAATAACAACTCCCTGACATCTAAATGGAATTACTGCCCACCAGCTCCTATTGCAGTGGCAGCCTTGCTCATTTGCAATTTTTTCTTTTCTTTCCATTTTTTTGTTCTGTTCCTGGGGATTTAACCCAGAGAGCCACATTCCAAACCCTTTTTATTCTTTATTTTGAGACAAGACCTCACTAAGTTGCTGAGGGTGACCTTAAATTTGCAATCCTCCTGCCTCAGCCTCCTAAATTGCTGGGACTACAGGAATGTGCCACCACACCTAGCTCATTGAATTTTTATTGAGATATAATTCTCATACCATAAAATGCACCATTTTAAAGTTTACAAGTTAGTGACTTTTATTGTATTTACAAGGTGCAACCATCATTACTATCAAATTTTAGAATATTTTCATCTCCCCCAAAAAGAAACCTGAACCCAGTAGCAGTCACCGCCTACTCTCTCCTCCTCCCAACCCAGGAAAACACTCATCTACTTTCTGTCTCTGTGGATCTGTCTATTCCAGTCATTTCATACAAATAGAATCATATAATATGTGACTTTTTGTATTTGCTCTCTTCCATTTCACATAATATCTTCAGGGTTCACCTATATTGTAGAATGTATCAGGACTTTATTGCTTTTAAATAAATATTTTTAGTTGTAAATGGACACAATACCTTTGTTTTATTTATTTTTTTTTATGTGATGCTGAGAATGGAACCCAGTGCCTCACGTGCCAGGTAAGCGCTTTACTGCTGAGCCACAACCCAAGCCCCTTTGTTGCTTTTTATAGCTAATATTCCATTTGTATGAATATACCATGTTTTGTTTATCCATTCATCAGTTGGTAAACACTTGAGTTGTTTCCACTTTTTGAATATAATACTGCTGTGAATATTCTGTACTAAGTTTTATGTGGACATAAATTTTCAATTATTTTGGGTATAAATTTAGGTCAAAATTGCTGGGTTATATAGTAACTAAGTTTAACTTTTTCTAATATATATTTTTAGTTGTGTATGGACACAGTGTCTTAATTTATTTTTATGTGTGCTGAGGATCGAACTCCGTGCCTCACATGTACTAGGCAAGGGCTCTACTGCTGAGCCACAACTCCAGCCCCTATGTTAACTTTTTGAGTAACTGCTCAATTGTTTTTCTCAGTGACTACACAATTTTATGTTCCCTCCGGCAATATATGAGGGTTCTAATTCTCCACCTTCTTGCCAACCTTTGATAGTTTTAGGGTTTTTTTTTTTTTTTCTTTAGTATAACCATTCTTGTGGGTACGAAGAGATATCTCATTGTGGTTTATGTCTACATCTCCCTAGGAACTAATGATGTTGGATTTATGTTTATGTGCTTATTGGTTATTTGTCTATTCAAGTTCTCTGGCCTTTAAAAATTAGTTTATATATTTTTTTAAAAAATTTGAATTACAGGAGTCCTTTATACATTCTAAATACAAGTCCTTTATCAGATGTGTGATTTGCAAAAGTTTCTCCATTATGTGGATGAAGATGATGATGATGATGATGATTTTAACAGTTTCTTGAAGTACAAGGCTTCTAATTTAGATGAGGTTCAGTTTATATTTTCTTTCTGTCTGCTTTTTTGGTTATCATATCTAAGAACTGTGAAGTAATGCACTTATAATATTTTTCTACTAATTCCTATCTGATGACTCATTGTGGAAGATGTGAATTTAATACTAACTACCCTCTTGCTCCTTCCATTTGCCCATTACAGTTATGTCACTGCTGTGGTTTGAATATGGTTGTCCCCTTCAAAATGTTGAAATGTAATTGCCAGTGTAACAGTTTTGAGAGGTGGTGAGGTTGTGGGGTTTTAAGAGGGATTAATGCCTTTCCTGAGGGAGTGGATTAATTCTTGAAGGAGTGGGTTAGTTATCTCAAGAGTGAGTAGTTGTAGCACGAGGCTATTCCTTTTGTTTTCTTTTTTCTCTTCCACATGTACCCACTTGCGTTTCTATTTGTCTTACATGAAATGAAGTAGCATGAGACCCTCATAGAAGCTGGCACCAAAATGACTTCCTAGCCTCCAGAACTGAGTTAAATAAACCTCTGTTCTTTAAAAATCACCCAGTCTTGGGTGTTCTGTTGTAGCAACAGAAAGCAGGCTAAGAAAACCATGTTTTTTTGTTAAAATTTTTGCCTTCTTTTTTTACTACATTAGCCTCATTACCTACTGCTATTGTTTGAATGTGTCCTGTGACCTAAATGTGTATATTGGAAACTGGATTCATAGTTAAGAGGTTGGACATCTGAGAGGCCACAGGCCATGATGGTTCTGTACTCATGATTGGATTAATGTTGCATATTTAATCCCTTGATTTTTTTCTCACTTTCCACCATGGGGTGAAGAAGCAAGAAGGCCCTCTCAAGATGTCAGCACCTTTATATTAGACTTCCCTGTATCTAAAACTGAGAAATAAGCTTCTTTTTTTAAAAAATTACTCAATCTCTGGTCTTATATAGCAACACGAAATGGACTAAGTCCCCTATCTACTATGGTTTTACCTTCTTTCTTGTTTAACTTTTGTTCTTAGAGTTAATAATTGCCTTATTTTTCATTTGTATAGTTTTATTTTTTTATTTGTTCTTTGTTATACATGACAGTAGAATGTATTTGGCATATCATACATATGTGGCATATAACTTCCCATTTTTGTGGTTGTACATGATGTGGAGTGTCACTGATTGTGTATTCATATATGAACATAGGAAAGTTATGTCCAATTCATTCTACTGTCTTTCCCATTCCCATCCCCACTTTCCCCTCATTTGTATAGTTTTCAATGTAATAATATCTATTCCTCCCAACTGTTCAACACAATTATAAGATACCTTTGTGTGTGGGGTGGGTACTGGGAACTGAACCCAAGGGTGCTCTACTACCAAGCTACATCCCCAGTCCTTTTTTATTTTATTTTTTAATTTTGAGACAGTGTCTTACTAAATCACCCAGGTTGGGCTTGAACTTGCAATCCTCCTGCTTCAGCCTTCTGAGTTGCTGGGATTATAGGCATGTGCCACTGTGCCTGACTTGAAATACCACTAAAAAATAAATAAATAAAACATTTATTGGGATGACATTCACACAACAGAAAATTAGCCACTTTAAACAAGTCTGTGTCAGTCCATACACTCAATGTTTAAAATTCCTCTTAAGCTGGACATGGTGGCACATGCCTGTAATCTTAGTGACTTGGAAGGCTAAGGCAGGAGGATCACAAATTCAAGGCCAGTCTCAGCAGTTTAGTGAGGCGCTATGCAACTTAGCAAGACACTGTCTCAAAATTAAAAATAAAAAGGGTAGGGGATGTGACTCAGTGGTTAAGCATCCCTGGGTTCAATCCTGTATACTAAAAAATAGAAATAAAATAAAAACATAATAAAATAAAATAAAATTCCTCTTAATACTATTTTCTTATGGTCAGACATATCTGATAAATGATTAGTTGAATTTCTAGGCAGCACATTCCTTCGAGAGCTCTATTTTCTTGACCCAATCTGTACTGCCATACTGTGGACCTCTCTTGTATTTATTTATAATAAACAAGTGTTTATTAAATCCTGTCTTTCCTCTGTCTAGAATTATTCTTTTATTTATCTGGAGCACATCTTTCATGAGCTACCTGAAAAACGGATCAAGTTAGAAGACTTGCTTTTGTTTTAAATTTTGCATTCTGGAAATGTCTCATTAAGCCAAACTCTTAAGATTGAAGGATCTCTGAAGTGAAAGGGTTTATTGACTATTGCAAATGCTAGCCAGAAGGACCAGGTTCTAGGACAAGTTCCCACAACTACCAGCAGCAGGGCTAGTGAGCAGTTGGAAATATGTCTGCTAGACAAGAGCCAAGAGAATTTTTAATGAGAAATTCAGGAAGGAAGACATTGTTTACGTTAACCCACATTGGTTATACATAAGGGGGTTACATAAGTGTAAGGTGGGATTACACTAAGGCAGGGAAAGTTTAGGGGTAAGAGTGAAGTCCATAAGGAGAATTTATTGTTGCTTCTGGATTGGTTGGGATTGTAAGCAGGAAGTGGTGCTACCTAGGTGATTATGATGGAATTTAAGTTTTGTGTGTGTGTGTGTGTGTTTAACCCACGGGTGCTTTACCATGGAGCTACATCCCCAATGCTTTTTTATTTTTTATTTTGAGACAGGGTCTCACTAAGTTACTTAAACCTCATTAAACTGCTAAGGCTAGCCTCAACCTTGTAATCCTCCTGCCTCAGCCTTCCATGCTACTGGGATTACAGGCATGTGCTACTGCACCTGACTTGAGTTTGACAAGAATGGAATGTGAGGCTGGGGTTGTAGCTCAGTGGTAGAGTGCTTGCCTCACATTTGTGAAGCACTGGGTTCGATTTTCAGCACCACATAAATAAATAAAATAAAGGTACTGTGTCCATCTACAGCTAAAGAAAAGAAAGAAACAACGACAAGAAAAATTTTTAAAACAAGAATGGAATGTGAAATGGTCTTTTGTTTCCAGTCTATAGCTTGTTAACTGATTAACCTTTCCTATCTTTCTCTCTCTACATCTCTGACCCTTGTAAACTAAAGTTAAGATATCTCAGCATTTTTCTCTTCTCAATCTTTATTCCATTCTCATGCTTGCCTGATAGTTGGCTTGATATAGAATTCAGGGTTAGACATAATTTTCCTGAGGGATGTAGAAGGCATTGTTCCACTGTTTCCCAGTTTTGCTGCTGAGAAAACTGATGCCATTCTGATTCTTGATCCTTTGTATGTGACCTATTTTCCTCTCTGGAACTTTTTATAGAATCCTCTTTTTAGATCTGGTGTGCTGGAATTTCAATATAATATCCCTGGCTGTGGATTTCTATTTTTAAAGTAATCATCCACTTGGTTAACCCTATTATTCTAAAAATCTTATTCTTAAATTGCAGAATTTAAAAAAAAATATTTCTTTGATAATTTCTTGGCCCATTTTTTATCCTTTTTCTCTTTCAGGTCCTCCTTTTACTTGATTAGTAAACTTGCTAGATAAATCTTCATTTTCTTATATTTTCTGTAAGTTTTTGTTCTACTCTTTAGGAATTTTCCTCAACTGTATCTTCCAACATTTCTATTTATTTTTTTAGAATTTCAGTCACTACAACTTTCAAGGGCTCATTTATAGTTTCATGTATCAGTTTTAAGGGATGTAATATCTTTTTTAAATAATTTTTAAAAAAATTTTTATTTGTTGGATGAAATTGGAGAATATCATGCTAAGTGAGATAAGCCAATATCAAAAAACTAAAGGATGAATGATCTCGCTGATAAGCGGATGAGGACATATAATGGGGGGTGGGAGGGGTTAGCGTTAGGGTTAGGGTTAGGTTTAGGGTTAGGGATAAGTAGGGTGGTAAGAATGGAGGAAGGAAAGATTGTAGAGAGGGAAAAGAGGGGTGGGAGGCGTGGGGGGAAGGGAAAAAAATAACAATGAATCAAACAACATTACCCTATGTAAATTTATGATTACACAAATGGTATGCCTTGACTCCATGTACAAATAGAGAAACAACATGTATACCATTTGTTTACAATAAAAAAAAAGAAAAAAATTTTTATTTGTTGATGAACCTTTATTTTATTTATTTATTTATATGTGGTGTTGAGTGTTGAACCCAGTACCTCACACATGCTAGGCAAGTGCTCTACCACTGAGCCACAACCCCAGCCCTCCACCATAGTTTTGAATGTTTTTCCTGCTTCCTGCACTGATTCTGTTTACTCTAATTTCCTCCTAGGGGGTGATCTGTTTCTATTTTAGTTGCCTCTCTTACATGTTTGGTGGTACTTCATTATTTGTTTAAATTTTGGAGTAAAGCAATTAACTGGGGCTGAAGAGATAAATAAATATATATAATTTTTATTTATATAAGTTTTAATTATGTAAATTTAATTAGAATTTTTGTATGTACATAAGGCATGGCTTATTTTCTGGTGGGCTTTACTCATGTGGTGATCTGTTTGAATCTTTTCACTGGAAGGCCTACAACTATCTGAGTTTTTCTCTTGTCTTAGTCAATTTCCCTATGGAGGATCCTCTAATTTCCAAGCAGAGATGCATTTGGCTACTCTTATCCTCAGAACTGAGTGAGGTGGCTGAGGGTAACACCATTTGATATACAGACTTCCACTTAATCCTCTGAGCATGGCTCACCAGAGGATTGTAAAGAACAGGAAGGAAGGAGGGCTGTAGGTTGAAACTGATTGAACAAGGAGAATAATGAAAGATGAAGTTGGAGAAGAGATGGTGGTCATGCTGACAATTAAGGCTTTGTAGACCATTTTAAGAACTAGGATTTTTACTTTAAATAATTCAGAAACCACTAGAGGGTTTGAGCAGAAGTAACATACCATAATATTACTTGAATTTTAAAAGAATCAAAATAGACTTTTTAGGGATGGGTGAAAGTGTCATGGGTTGAACTGTGTCCCTCAAAAAAGGTATGTTGAGGCCAGGTGTGGTGGTACACAACTGTAATCCCAGCAACTTGGGAGGCTGAGACAGGAGGATCACACCTTCATGGTTAGCCATGGCAATTTAGTGAGACCTTGTCACAAAACAAAACAAAAAAAATAACAAGGTCTGGGGATGTGGCTCAATGGTAGAGTGCTCAATCCCTGGGTTCAATCCCTTGTACAACAAAAAATGAATAAAGAGTAAAAAAAGACAAGGTCATTAAGGTGGGCCCTAATCCAATGTGTCTTTTAAAAAGGAAAATTTGAAATCAACCCAGACACGCATGGAAGACTATGTGATGAAATACAGAGAGAACACCATCTAAAGACAGAAGATTGAGTGATAGATCTGCAAGCCAAGAAATGCCAAAGACTCCTGGCAAACCACCAGAGAGTAGGAATAGGCAAGGAAAGTTTTCTCTACAGGCTTCAGAGGGAGTGTGACCCTGCTAATACCTTGATTTCAGACTTCTGATCTCCAGAAATGTGAGATAATACATTTCTATTGTTTAAAGCCACCTACTTTGTGGCACTTGGTTTTAGCAACTCTAAGAAACCAATACAGGAAGCAGGGGTAGAAACAGGAAGACCAAGAAGCAGGCTATTGTGATGACCCAGGAAGTATTAATGATGGTCTGAAAAAAGATGGTAGCAGCAAATTCTGGCTATGTTTTGAACATAGAACTGACAGAATTTTCTAATGGGATAAATATGGCATATGAGAAAAGAACAGCCATTAAGGATAGTTCCAAAATTTCAGTCTGTCAGTGCCACAGTTATCTGCATCTCTGAGGCCTTTCCCGGAAGTAGAATTCCTACCTTAGACTGAAAGTACTGAGAAATGAATCCTGCTGTGAAGAAACTCTCAGTCAGCAATTCTCTGGAGTTGATGTATAAATATTCCAGCTCCCTTCCTCCTCAGGTGAGGCATGAATTTTATACTGTTTCCCTGCAGGATTAAGATCCAGTCAAGGACTGGGGCTGTAACTCAATGGTAGAGCACTTGTCTAGCATGTGAGAGGTACTGGGATCGATCCTCCATACCACATAAAAATAAATAAGTAAAATAAAGGCATTGTGTCCATTTACAACTAAAAAAAAATCTAGTCAATCAGTGGTAACTGGCTTAATAGCCCATCCTTATTGGCTGCCTTCTCTCCCACATATCACTTCCTTACTCTCCTGTTAGTGACTTCTGTATCTTTAAAATAAACTTATTATACATTAGTCCTTATCTCAGGGTTTACTTTTGGGGAAACTCAAAACAGGTTTGAGCAACTGAAAAGAGTTTTATCCATATTTCTTTATTGGTAAGTGGACATTTATTAAGATGAAGGAGACATTGGTAGATACAGGTTCTTAGGGCAGAAGGTTAGTAGTACATTTTGAATACATTAATTTTGAGGTGCCTGTTACATGACCAGATGAAGAAACTGAGTAGATACAGAGATAATAGAAAAGATTCAGGGGAAAGATTGGTCTAAAACTATACTTTTGGGCTGGAATTGTGGCTCAGTGGTATAGCACCTGTCTAGCACATGTGAGGCACTGGGTTTGAACCTCAGCACCACATTAAAAAATATATATGTGTGTGTATACACACACACACACAAACACACAGACACACACACACACTTTTGAGACAGGGTGGGCTTTCAGGGAGAAAGATACCCTTTCTGGATGGAGACCCAGATCTATGAGCAGGACCAGCCCTGCTTGTCTCTTTGGTTACAGGAACAAAAGCTCTGGATATGCTTGTACCAGATCAATTAGAACAAAAACAATCAATTTCAGTGTCACCAGATTCAATGTACCCACAGCTGATTTATGGCTAGACTGAATAATCAAGAAGAAACATTCTGAACCCCAAATATTGAATGATTGACAGGGGATTTGATTTTCACAAAAGCTTGCCTGGGAACGTGCACTTTTCTCCCCAGGAAAATCATATATACAGCCAGACACTCAACCCTGAGGGTGTCACTTGTCTTCTCTGAAAGATGAAGGGCATCCATGCCTTTGGGGTGTGTTTACATTTGCTTTGCTGTCCTTTAATAAATTGTTGTTCATGCCTTGCTTTTAAAGTATCCTGAAATTCCCTTCAGGGGTGTAAATCAAGAACCCCCTTGGACCCAGTTAAGGTTCCCTTGCCTCCTTGGAGGAAACTCCTCAGACCCCTGTCCATTGAGTGCCATTCTGAGGGTTTGGGAATATAGCTCAGTGGTAGAGTGCTTGCCTAGCATGCACAAAGCCCTGGGTTTGATCCCTAGCACCACAAAAAAGAAGAAAAATAAATAAATGAAAATATTTCAGGAGTTGCTGCTGTACTTTGAATACATCTCCCTAAAATGTCTCAAATTCATATGTTGATAGTATTTGGAGGTGGAATTTTGAGAAGGTAATTAGGGTTAGAGGAGGTGATGAGGGTGGAGTCCCCATGCTGGGATTATTGGATTTATAAGAAGAGAGACCTAAGCTTACATGCTCTAGCTCTCTTGCCACGTAATTCCCTGTATGATGTTACGACCAGCAAGAAGGCCCTCCCCAGATGCCTGTACCTTGATATTGAACTTCCCAGCATCCAGATCTAAATTTCTAAATCTCTTCTCTTCACAGATTACCCAGTGTGTGATAATTTGTTATAGCAACATAAAACAGACTAAGACAGGAATCAAGAACATATAGATAATATTTAGAGCCATGGAGCTAGATGATATTACTAAAGCAGTGAGTGTAAATGGAGAAAAGAGTTTCTAATATTGAGTCCAGGGCACTGTAACATTTAAAGGTCAAGGAAATGAAGATACAGCAAAGGAGAGTAAGAAGGAATAGCTACTAAGATTGAAAGAAAGAAGAGCATGTGGAAATTGAGAGAAACAAAGGGAGGCAAGCATTGTATTCGTTTATTTTTTTTCTTTTAATTTCCCTCATTTATTTTGAAGACTAAAATGTCTAGCTATCCATTTTTTTGGTCCATTCACATCAAAGAGTCAGGTATTAAAAGGTTGATTTGAATTCTATATCCATTTATGACTTTGCTAGTTGGTGGCTTTTCATATTAGAAGCCCGAACTTCAGATAATTTCTATGAAGATGCTAAGTTTCTCCAGAGAAGATTTCTCCATTTTTAGGCCTAGGGAAGGAATAGCCTAGCCACAGCATATGGAGACTGCAGGGGCTGGAATGGGAATAAACAGACAAAGAAGTATGTTCTCATCATTCAGTATGTAGATTTCCAGTGAATTTTCTTTTTTGATTGCTCCAAAAATAAGCCTCCAGACTCTTGCAGGGAGGAGTAAGTCCTCTCTGACAGGTGCTAGATTATAGAGAGGGACTTAGGCTAGCAGATCCTTATAGAGACTTTCTGCTGAAT